>NC_080575.1:9925000-11211250 GCF_029962835.1 Magnolia sinica | reverse complement strand
CCCCAATATTATCCGTATCTCCAGCTCAATGATACCAATAACACTGGTAGTATCAAAAATTCCAAGTATCGGTGATGTATTGCTAAGTATCGCCAATGTACCGATATAGCCAATGTATCACCAATATTTTCAATTGTGCAAATTCCAAGAGTCGCGTGTATTGCCGATGTATCAATATCGGCATATTTCCAATGTATCACCAATATTTTTTACCGTGTAAATTCCTAGCGTCACTTGTATCACCAATGTATTGGCGATATTTCGATAATGTTGCCAATATGTCAATATTGCCAAAATTTTGTTTAGTAAAAACGAAATTCATTTCAAAGTTTTTTATGGGCACATATACGTATGCAGTGTTCAATTTGTCGATGATAATATTGATAATATCGTGATATTATAGTTATTGCAACATGGACAATATCGAGACCACAGTCTTTTGTTTCCTTTCCAGTTGTCGACAATTTCTCAGCGAAAAATTGTGCGTGCAAGGTCGATATTCTAAAATATCAATGGATGTTTGGATGGATAGATAGGATGGATAAGCTGGTTGGACTAATTTCTAACAACAACACATACTTTTAAGCCCCCATTAAATGGAAACTTATTATGTATACATTCTTTTTGCAATATTTTTCTGTCCCTAAATATGAAAATATGCGTATTTTAGCATCTCCAGAAGTTTCACTGAAAAATTCCACCGTTTCACCAATGTTTCTCTGCATTTCAGGTTGTCAAAGATATCGATATTGTTTCTGTATCCCCGGGCAGCGAAATTTGTAGCGATACCGATACTTCAAACATTGGTTGTCACCGAACATTTATCAAGTCTAGAATCTAGATAAGACAGGATTGATTTGGTTGTTAGACCTGTAGGCTGTCGTAGCACGAAGCATGAAGCAAAGCAGCAACAGATTCAAGTGCAGAAGCAAGGAAGAGTTGTTTCAAAATATTATCAAGTATAAATGGCCAGAAAGCGGGAGCTAGAGAGCTAGTCCATAGCATGATTCAAAGAGGCGCTGAAGTGCAAGTCTGAAGCATGATTTAAAGCAGGAGCAGCAACCAGTTAGAAGGATCCTGCAACTGCTTAGACCTTGTGAATTTTACGCCAAATCAGGCAGGCTAATTGCATTGCAGACCCTCTCGCTAAGAATGGACCCTTAGGCCCTTTATTTGTCATTGTATCCGTTGCCTTAATGGATCCTTGAAATTTTGAGCCCATTGAGCCTTACATTAAAGTTATTTTGTCATCAATCATCAATTTAAAAAATAAAAAGTCATATTCTCCATAGGTTGTGTGTGCTATCAAGTCTCAAAAAACAAATTACAAAAGATGACTTTCATTCTGACCCAGCCTTGGGCCACCCCTGAGAGGATTTGTTCAACAGACGAAAACAAGATGAAAGATCATGAATGGTTAAAGTGTCAAGAATAAAGGTTTGCTTGCTTCTAATGCATACTTCCGTAACAATATTCTTTGCCAAAGGAGGTGTAATAGTTCCAAGGGTGCATTGTAGCACTTAAGCTGAATCCTTGATTGATGACATGATTGAGGAGGTGAGGGAAGAGAATGATGTACAAAACATCACAAAAACCATGGAACTAAGATGGTGGTTGTAGAAACTAGCAGCAAAGAGGAGATACCATTTCAACATTATGCACCAGCCCTACACTAAACAGTGTTGATGTTCAACAGTGGACAAGATAAATGCACAGGAAACAGCAGCAAAAGCAACAACTCAATGTTCAAAAAAACAAAAACAAAACAAAACCAAAAAAAAAAAAGACAACGAAACTCGAAATGCTAAGGGCATGTTTGGATACGTGGAATCCAACACAAAATAAAGGGGAAAAAAACAATAATTCCAATAAGGATTTCCATAAGAACAATTGAAACATGGATTCCAATTTGAGTTCTCGTTTCGGTAGCAAGTGGAAATCTCAAGCAGTGTTGTCATGTGCGATCACATATGCACATATCCATATGCAAATCGCATATGTGATCATGGCATATGCGACCATGGCACATATGCAATTGCATATGTGGCATATGCGAAAATATGCGATCGCATATTGGCCATGGAACATTGAATTTTATTTTTATTTTTTTGCAAAAAAAACAACGTTTTTCCTATAAAAAGGCATCCAAATCTCCTCCATTTGCAATATTCTCACTCCAAAATTCTCTTACTCTATTTTTCTCTTACATTTCTTAATTACAAGTGGTCTCTCTCTCTCTCTCTCTCTCTCTCTCTCTCTCTCTCTCTCTCTCTCTCTCTCTCTCTCTCTCTCTCTCTCTCTCTCTCTCTCTCTCTCTCTCTCTCTCTCTCTCTCCCCCCTACCTACATTCCCTCACTCTTGGAAGTTGGAATATCAAGATTCAAGCACTTGCAAGTTTCAAGGAAGATCGCTTGTTGATTTTCTACAATAATAAATAAATAGCTTGTTGATTTTGTTATTGCTTCTTGTTAACTATATTGTTAAATGTCAATGACTTGATGTTTAATTCAACAATTAACCACTTGCTCTAAAAGCTTGAACTGTTAGAGCATGGCAAATTAATCTTTTTATCTCATAGCCCAAGCCCCACATCTCATGGGTTAGGACCTCGGCCGAACCCCTCTCGTGGGCCCCAAATCACATGGATACCGCCTCACACGGGCCACCCACCCCAAGTGTATCCCCGCATCCCACAGGCTACCCCACTCGAGCCCAGTGTGAAATGCGCATTAATCACCCCCGGTGAGGAGTCTCGAACACGAGACCTCCCCCGTGGGCCCCGCCCACCCCGAGTGTGCCCCTGCATCCCACAAGCGACCCCACTCGAGCCCGGTGTGAAAATGCCCCTGCATTAATCACCCTCGGTGAGGAGTCTTGAACACGAGACCTCCCGCACTGATACCAATTTGATGCAAGACAATTAACCACTTGCTCTAAAAGCTCGAACTGTTAGAGCATGGCGAATTAACCCTTTTATCTCATAGCCCAGGCCCTACATCTCATAGGTTAGGACCTCGACCGAACCCCCCTCGTGGGCCCCAAATCACATGGGTACCACCTTACACGGGCAGCCCACCCCGAGTGTGTCCCCACATCCCACGGGCTACCCCACTTGAGTCTGGTGTGAAATGCGCATTAATCACGCCCAATAAGGAGTCTCGAACACGAGACCTCCCCCGTGAGCCCCGCCCATCCCGAGTGTGTCCCTGCATCCCACAGGCGACCCCACTCGAGCCCGGTGTGAAAATGCCCCTGCATTATTATCTCTCTCAAATGCATTTTGAATATGTAAAATTAGTTATCTATTAACTTAGAAAAGTTCTACTTAATTTCTTATATATTTTTACATTTTAAAAAAAAAAATCCCTATTTATTTATATATATATATATTAATTTTTAAAAAAATTAAAATTAAAATATATATATATATATATGCAATCGCATATGCGATTGTGCAATCGCATATGCGCATAGGCATATGCAATCGTGTGATTCGACAACATTGATCTCAAGTTCCTCTCACAATTCTCACCTTAATTTCTTGTGCCAAGAATCCAAAATATGGAGGTGTAACATTTCAAAAAAAAAATATGTGCAAAAGTGTAATGATTACTCGGTGGAATCCACCCTTTTCTCTGCTATCCAAACAACATAAATCGTCACATCAAAGGAAAACCTTCTTTAAGGAAAACCTTCTTTTCTTTTTCTGCTGTTTGGCATGGAATCCATGGTTTCCAAACATGACCTTATATTTAGTCATAGATAGACACTGTGTTCAGCCGACCCAAATGGTTAGGACAAGGCTACAATGATGGTGGTGGGGGACACCTGGTTTAATAAGAAAGTAGACGCAAAATTGCAGCCACAGTCCTTTCAAATCCCAACTTGGAAGTAACATAATTGCAATTCCACATTGCTTCCTCGACGTGAATATCACAGAAGGTATTTGCAATTTGGTCATCTTCCATTTTATAACACAATTCAACGGTGCATCCAAATTCAGCCTTGAAAAACACATGGCTGTTTATTTCAATCCATAACACGGGATTTCTTTAAGTAAAGACACAACGAAGTTCAAGGAACATGAAGCAGTAGCTAAATACATAGAAAAGCCACAACCTAGTTACTGGAAGATAAAGAGGATGTCTAAGAAAATGATGCACCAGTTTTGCAAAGCCAAAGCCAAAACCACAATTCAATTTCAGCTGCAAACTCAGCAGTTAATCATCTAAGGTAAGGAATTCACAAGGTCCTGACAAGATTCACACATAAGATGAACTACAATACATGTACAGTTTACATTACAATACAGAGAAGGAGGCATGGACAAGTATCAAGAGATATCTGTGATAATAACATAAACATCGAAAAAGAAAAGAACAACTAATCAAAGCTTAACTTATAAGTGTGAGATCTGAACTCCCAACAGCAACAACTCTATGGAAAGATCAAAAGCTTACCCATTACAAGAATCTTGTCCGTTACGTACTTAGTTTTCTCCTTAGGTGATTCAATGGCCCAGGTGATCCTTCAAACAAATCCTGTAGAAAGTTCTCTATGTCCTCTGGCGTGTACTTAATGTATTTCCCCGCATGCCTTCCACTCTCTAGATGACCCCCGAACCTCCCCATGAACGAGCGGTACGCTGGGATGACCTTATCTGATATTGATAGACGAAGTTCTTCCCGGAGCTGAGGATCTGGAACCTTCCACGTCGTCTGGTTCCTATAAACTTCTTCAAACCCCAAGTTGAAATTCTTGAATCTTTCCTTGAGTGCAACCTTGGAGACCTCACTCGACCTTCCGCCACTGCCCAATCCTTCGTCCTTCAAGCAAGACAAGACCCTGCTCCAAGAAGCTCGAAGATAACTCGTTGCATATTGACGCACCTGGCCGCGGCGCTTGCGGACCCACCGATCGCCCAAAAGCTTCCCAAGCTCAGAGTCTTTAACTTTTTGAACTACGTAGAGGATATTATTCATCAGGAATATATACTGCATGGCCCCATCCTCATAAAGTTTTGACTTCTCCTCGAGATTGGATTCTAGGCAGGATATCAGAGACAGCAAGCGAAGGCCCATCGGAGATATACCGTCCAAACACCCATCGTCATCGCCATCCGGACGATTGTCCGTTGTATTGTCATCTAACAAAGAATTCAGCGAGTCACTGTAATCAACAAGTAACCTAACATAATTCATCACATACCGCGTCAGTGGATGGATCTCGCCGCCCTGCATCGGTTTCCGGGATGTTTCTCGCTGTACCGCATTTTCAAACTCAGTGAACGTGCCCTTGGCAGCCTCACCCAGGCCTTTCAGGATCCCCTCCGCTTCATTACATACGAAGTCGCCAGTGTCGTCCGGGAACAGGGCCCGCAGGTCCGGCAGGACGTCAGCGATAGCGTCGTACATGTCGAGTATCCGGAAGAGCTTCTCAGCTGAACGCCGGCTGATGGCCACGGCCTCGCCAAAGTTCAGCAGCTGCATGACACAGCCTTTGGCGGTCTCTGCGAAGCAGACGTCCCCAATCAGCACTGATGGCCCAAAAATCTGCTCACAGAGACGCTTCTCGCCTGAAAGAAGGACACGGACTGCAATCTTAACCGCCTGGGCCCACTTCTTCATCTTCTCGTCCAAATCCTTCCACTCAATCTTCTGCACTTCTTCAATGCTCAGCTTATCCACGCCGAGAATAGACAAGCACTCATCCAAAACATCACGGCGGACGCTGATATACACCTGACAGCACTCCTTCTCATACCCAGACCGCATCATCCGGTCAGCGATCTCCCTGAGATCGGCAACCGCATCGGGATGCACCAAATCAACGGGCAGATCTTCATCCTCTCCCACCGACACTGCTGCCAAGGCAGGGCTCCCCCTCTCTTCCTCCTCGACTGAGCTCTCGAAATCCTCAGTGATTTCACCATCGTTGGACGTGAACGAGAGGGACACCCTGCGGATCGACCCGTAGAGGCGACCCGCATCGAGCGGGACGGTGTTCCTAATCAGGATATGGCGGAATTCGTCCTCGAGGCGGGACATCGCGACCTGCAGCAGCGACTCGGCGCGGTCAAGGGTCTCGTCTTGGGCAGGGGACGAGAGGGTGAGATCGAGTATCTGGTCGATGGCGCACAGGTAATCAGCCGCGGCCTCCGGGGAGTCTTCCCAGAGAAGAGAGTCATGGGAATTGGAGGTCCCGCGGAGGATGATCTGCTCGGTGGAGTCGAGGAGGGACTGAGGGGTTTCGGTGGCGCCTGCTGCATCGGCAGCCGCCGATGAAGGGAGGAGATCGGTCATGGCGGAGAATCTGTGGTCGAAGTTGGAGAGGATGGAAATCATGTCCTTGGTGAGGTCTTTGGTGGTCCCTAGGGATTTCAGGATGTGCTGGGCCGTCGCCATGACGCGCTCGTCGCCGTCGATCGTCGCGGCCATGGTTTGGATTTGGTAGGGATTAGAACTACAGGGTCGGAGAGAGAGAGAGAGAGAGGTGTACTGGATTTGGATTTTTGGGAAATTGGATTGTGGGAATTTGGATTTTTTTTGGAAATTTCTAGGGTTTGGGCGTTGGTGCTTTTTCAATCGGTGGATTGGCTTTTTGGGATGAGACTTCCCCAACGCGAATGATGTCTGGCCGGCTTGAATACTTCTCTCCTTTGTGAAGGAAGACTGTAGGCTGTGCGTTTTTATTACATCGAGGAGAAATGGATTTTGTACTCGGCCTTACTTGGTTTTTGATACACGTGCGTTCTGAGTTATATACGTGGCATGTCTTTAACTAAAATTAGACCGTTAATTTTGTAAATATGAATTTATACGTGAGATTTTGATAATAGCGGAATATCTTAAAATACCGATTGGTGATTTTTTAATAGAAGATTAAATCGTTTTATGATTAGATGATGAAAAAGGATGCCTGTTGATTAGAGAATATTATTTTTTTTATCGGTCTTATTTTTTATGTTTATTCTCTGGCTAAAGTGTTTTATACGAATTGGACGGTTTAGATTTGTTTTTATCTGAAATACATTTAGTTTCCGATGTATGTGCATGTAAACGTCGGCGCAACCAGAGTATCAAATGGAAACGGATTGGCTACTCCCCCCTGACACCAGCTCCGTGGCTGGTGTTCGGTGCTCTGTGGGCCCCACCATGATGTATGTGTTTCATCCATTCCGTTCATACATTTTTAAATATTATTTTATTTCTGTTCCCAAATTTAGAGAGATAAAAATCTCAGGTGGACCACACCACATGAAAACAATAGTGATTGGATATCAACCATTAAAATCCTCCTATGGCCCACTATACTGTTTATTTGACATCCAATATGTTGATTAGGTCATACAGGCCCAGATGAAGAGAAAAAACAAATATAAACTTGATCCACAACTATTATGGCCCCCAAAATGTTTTTAATGGTCGACCCTCATTCAACACTGTTTCCTGGAAAATGGTCTACTTGAGACTTGGAGATACTCATTTTTGAACTTATACCGTAAAATGATCTGTAAAAACAGATAGATGGCATGGATGAAACATATACATCATGTTGTTGCCCACATAGCACCGACCATCAGCCATTGGCTGGTGTCAGGAGGGGGAGTAGCCAATCCGTTCCCGTATCAAATGGCTTCCCTTCGACGGAAACAGTAATTCGACTCGCGAGAGTAGGATTCGGATGCAGGATTTGGGCTCCTACTCTCCTATGACATCCATGCGTAGCACGTGAGAGCGAGATCCCGGCCGATAGGTACGTGGGTCCCAACTTTTGTATTCTGGCGCCTGAAAATTAGGTCAGTTGGTTAATAAGATGGGCCACACGTTTGTGAACAATATAGATGGTTGAAAGGGAGTGACCAACAACCTGCCTTTCTTCTCTCGAAGTGAAAGTGCAACCACCGGATGACAGAACGGGTCCACATTTTGGCCGTGGCACGTGCGTGGTGGACCCACGTGAGTGACTGGTTGGAGTACATGTTTGCTTGGGGAATCGGAAAGGGATCCTACTCTTGCGAGTAGCTATTTATAGCTACTGCCAAAATTCGCTTGGCCTGTATAGGATACCATGGCAGGAGGCGGATGGAACTCAGTACGCTCGAGTAAACTATGTGGGGCCTGCCGTGATTTATGTGTCTTATCCAATCTGACCATACGTTTTATCAAATCATTTTAGTATAGAATCCGAAAATTGAAGCAAATCTAAAGATCAAGTGGACCACACCACAGGAAATAGTGTGAATTTAATTAGTACCGTTGAAAAATCCATGAGGGCTACGGTAGTTTTGGATCAAGCTTATCCATGTACCTGTAACCACATGAACAGGTTGGATGAGAAATAAACATTACCGTGGGCATAGAAAGGTTTCAACTGTGGACAACGTTATCCCCACTGTTTCCTATGGTGGGGTCCACTTAAGCTTTGGATGTACTTTAATTTTGGGCTCATGGCTTAAAATGATCTAATAAAATTTATAGGCAATGAGGATAAAGCACGTACATAATTTTGGACCCTATAGAGTTTACTCGGTACCATATTGCCTACCATGGGAGTCCATTCGGCAGTGACCCTCAACTATCAATCAGTGCTCTATGGGACCCACCATAATGCATGTATTTTATCCACTCAATTCATCTATTTTACCACCTCAATTTAGCACATAATCACAAATATTGATAATTTAACACCCATCATTGAAAACTCTAGGCCATTGTAATATTCATTTGTCATCCGGTTGATCATGTCACAGGATTATCTTGTAAGGAGATGAATGAAAGAAAAACACAAATATCAGCTTGATCCAAAACTTTCCATCCCATGAATGTTTAGCAGTAAGTGTCCAATCACCTACTATTTCTTATGGTGTAGCCCACCTCATATCTAGACGTGCCTCACATTTTATCTTTTATTCTCATATGAGTTAGAAAAATGAATAGGTTACATTGATAAAACATAAATTGTGGTGAAGCCTACAAAGCGTCTACCCAGTACAAGAGGGCCACCGCCCAATCCAAGTCCTGGACAGAGTCATTCAGCATGCCAATCTGCTTCAATGTTAGTTGTGCACAAGTAAACTTGGTGAGGCCCAACTCGATGCATGTGCCTTGTCCACACCATCCATCCGTTTTACCAACTCATTCTAGGGCATGAGTGTAAAATTAAAGCCTATCTAAAGATGGCTTGTAAAACAGACTACAGGATTAGTGGGCACGATGACATTCACAATTGAAACCTTTCTAGGACCACTGATATTTATTTGCCGTTCAATCTCATCATATTAGAGGAAAAACAAATAACATTTTGATCCAAAACTTATATGATCCCCAAAAGGCAGGCATTTAATTCCCATTGTTTCCATTCCACTTGAACTTTAAATATACTTCAATGTCGAGTTCATAATGTATAATAATATTTGATTCAACCTTTTTCCCATGTTTTGACGGTTGCTATGATTGTTTGCATTATTTTTAATTCATTTATTTCTCTTCATGTCATTTGTTCCCTAACTGCTTTTATACTATTAAATTTTATCAATTGCCCGAGTAATATACAACACCATCTAATAAACTCTAAATGTAATTACTGAGAAATCTTTTATATATACATATATATATTTTTTTCAAATACAACATGAGAATCTATACAAATTATATATAATTTTTTCTTACTAGTTCTAAAAGATAATGGCAATAATGAGAATGAACACATTAAAACTTATATGGCGCAGGGAAGGTAGTCATTCAATTCCCATTGTTTCCTATCATATTATCTACTTGAGCTGTAGATATGCTTTAATTTTATGCTCGTGCCCTATAATGATCCAGTAAAATAGATGATCCCTATGTACAAGACACATCACCACAGTGGGCCCCACAACATTTACTCAGTAGTCTGTATGATATAGCCGACTGAATTCCTCATCATGCAATCCCCGTCCAGTATGGCATACGTGTGTGGGATCAGAGCCATTCATCAGGCAGACCAGGTTACAAGTTGCCTGACACGTGAGTTAAATGTGGACAGTTTCAGTGACACTTCAGTTTGCTTTCTTAGCGTCACGTGCAGTGTGTGGGGCGTGCCAGAATTGATTTAGCCGCTCAATTCAAACCATAAAACAGATGGAAAAAGAAAATCTAGATCTCGCACGAGTGTGTTCTGTTGGCACATGTGGGGTCGAGTCCCCATTGCAAAGTCCATACGTCCTAGTCAACGCACGGGAGCTATGACCAGTTCTTCCAGTTCGGAGAAAACTTTGATACTCCGGCGGAAGGTGGTGGATGATACGCAGGCACTTAGAAATTACTTTAAAAATACATACTTTGCATACAATTAATACAAATTAAACTGTCCAAATTACTATTCCCAGGGTAGAAATATCATAAATGATAAATTATTTTTATTTGATCATCTAACTAACGGATTGGTGGATATTTGTTGGACAGTTAAAATTTAAAAATCCAATGGTCCTGTGTCAGAAACAGGTGTCCCTGAATCAAAGGTCAATGCCGTTCAATTACTCTGAATTTGGAATGTGACTTCGCTACACTGCGACCCACC
The DNA here is from genome assembly GCF_029962835.1 of Magnolia sinica. NCBI lineage: Eukaryota > Viridiplantae > Streptophyta > Magnoliopsida > Magnoliales > Magnoliaceae > Magnolia > Magnolia sinica. The sequence goes on along the minus strand of NC_080575.1, from coordinate 11,200,690 downwards.
AACTAGTCGGTTTACTCTGAGTTTATGTACAAGCCGCGTGTATAATTTCTGAGTGCCTGTGTATCAAGTGTCATCCTCTACCAGAGTATGCAATAACTCCAATCCAACCGTCCATGTTGTGGATAGATTACTCCGGCGGATGGGCGATGATGGAAACGGATTGGCTACTCCCCCTGCCACCAGCCCGGTGGCTGCTGATCGGCGCTCTCTGGGCCCCACCTTGATGTATGTGTTTCATCCATTTTTACATATCATTTTAGGGCGGCTTGATCTCAAAAAATGATATGGATATAAATCTCAGCGGACCACACCACAGGAAAACAATAGTAATTGAATATCCACCATTAAAATTCTCTAAAGGCCCACTGTACTGTTTATTTGACATCCAACTTATTGATTACGTCATACAGACCCAGATGAAGGGAAAGAACCGAAAATTTTTTAATGGTCAACATTCATTCAACACTGTTTCATGTTATGTGGTCCACGTGAGATTGGTATATATCTCATTTTTTGTCTCATCTTATAAAATGATCTAGAAAAATAGATGGACGGCATGGATGAAAAATATACATCATAGTGGGCCCCACAAAGCACCGACTCCGTTGGATGGGCTGGTTCAGTGGTCCCTGGTATTCTGTTAATGGCCCAAATGTCAATCTGATGGGTGATTCCAACCGTCTGATTGAGGCTTCCTAAAATGGACTTTGGAAAAAATTGTTTGAGATTGCCGATGTTCAACGCCCAGAGAATCCATGCATCTTTAATCAAGAAGAGAAAAGACATGCATCAGATGAGCCACATCAGTGGGCCCCACCATCCAATCTGTTTCCTCGAAGATGACCCCGGCAGTCAATAGAGAGGCAGCGTGCAGACACTGCACACGGCGGCCCTCGTTAGCCCATTCCTCTTGCACAGTTGCGGATGGTACAACACAGCTGTACATTGTAGCTAGGATACAACACAGCTGTACATTGTAGCTAGGATACAGGTACGGCTCTCCTGACGTACACGTGGCATGAAACTCGAATCTGAACCGTAAATATACGATCTCACCGTAGTATGGCCATCTAATCAAATCAAATCAAATCAAATTGATTAGATGCTCCTGACCCTCTAATGATTGACCTTTTTGTTGGTGAACTTGGGACAGTTTTCTACTACCTTTCAGTCCGTTAGATGTTCACCAATCGACCGATTCAGGCCATTAATCCACCTCCAATTGGGCCCACTATTTGAGCACCTAGTAGGTTAAGAGTTGATGTACATGTGTTACATTCCAATTCAATCAAACAAAACCACTTTTGGACTCCAATTCAACCAAATTAGACCACTCACGTAAGACATGAACGAGGTCTTGAGATTGAGGTGGGGTTTTCATGTGTGAGCACATGCATTGTCATAGTTGACTCATCTCAAGGGGTGATTGAATCGTTGGTGTCCCTTGCACCGAGTTGGATAGATTGGACACCAGACACAAGTTCTAGAGTTCTCCCAGTCACCTAAATTATAGTTCATTCAAGCGATGTATAAAAGATTAAGAGGCTAAACTTTTTGAATGAGTTTTTTTTGCCTTGTGACAATAGACATTAATATATGTACTTAAATATTTTTTCTTTCAACATGATTCGCTACTGTAGTTTAATAATATAAATAACGGAGAAATAAAATAAATTTCTAAAGTATTTTCCTATTAATGATTTTTACATTAATGACACTCATAATCAACTTGAGAGATGAGGATCTGTTCAGTGCCCAATCGGAATCGAGTTATATATTTGAATGGTCGTGATGTGCAGGATGGACATATGTTTGTCGTTCCATTGGAACCAAACTTCATGGTGAGATGATCGATGTAGGACGTATTTTCGACAATTTGTTCATTACTCAATCAAAACAAAGCTTCGTAATAAGATGGTCGGTGAGTTGATAACTTATTCATGGCCTTGATTGAAACCAAGCACCTATGTAAGATGGTCATGGATTGACTATCGTTCATCATATGGAGTGAACCAGACTTCGCAACGAGATGGCAGACGAAATCACTCAGCACTTAGCAAAAAGGCCCTACAACCTTCAAAACGAGTGCTCTTCCTTATGATTTAATAGGATGATGTGGATAAAAGGTGGAGACCTAAACTAAGCACTAAAAACTAAGGGCTCCTTGTGAGAGGCGATAACATTTAATACTCAAGAAAGAGATAGAGATACTTGCTTTAGTAAAACCTTTGCTTTTTTACATAGAGTACTTTTAATGAGTTTCTAGCATTTAATGCTCTTTTAAATATACACCTTTAATTTCTATTTGAAGTTATCTACACCACATGGGACATGGCCGCCATGTGGCATCTCCTGAACTATTTGATTTGGGCGAGCTAGATTATATTTAAACAATGCTCTTGATTCACGAGTAGAATTTCACCTATCATTTAGTGCATAATGCCGACACATTACGGCATCTCATTGTTTCACGTAAGTGTGCCGAAAATAGGTATAAAACAATACACACCTCATGCAAGATAAGAAATGTCACATGTGCCTTGCTATGCCCAGGTGTTACACTTGCGTGGGATCGAAGCTTGTAATTAGGTGAAGTAGACTCTGAGCACACCCTAACTCATTAATTATGCCAAATGATTCTTTAGGTAGGCCACAAGCGGGTCATATGTGAAGGTTATCTAAGCTATTGAATGGTGTGATTGATCACAATGGCTCACATAAAAAATCCCTTGGAATATGGAATATGTGCGAACCTTTACATCAGTTTCTAGTTCTTGATCATCATTGGTATGTAAGATTAGGTGGAATGGAATTGCATTTGGTTTGTGCAAACTCCATCTAACATTTGGAGAGGATAAAAAGGATTGGGATTATGTGGGATGAAATTGTATTTGGTCCATGCATGAATTCCGATGGATTTTGAAATCTATTACACAATGTAGGCTCCATATTGATGCACATGTTTTATCCACATTGTCTCCCAAATGTGTCCTTTACACGTGACATTCTAATTATATGTGTACAAGGGATGGATAGTAGTTATGAATGTGGTTTATTAATTAGAATTTCATGGTCCACCAAACAAGGCATCACTTAGGGCGTGTTTGGCCTGAGGAATTTGGAGGGATTAGGAGGGATAAAATTGTAAAACCCCTCATAACCTTATTTGATGCCTGTTTTGATGGCGATGGATTTTAGTCAGTCCAGTTCCATTGTCCGGATCTGAGGAGGATATGGAGGGATTGCGAAATCCCTCATTGGATTCGTCACAGGGTCTTACTCCCTCATCGAGCCGGGTCTTACTCCTTTGATTGCGAAATCCCTCCTTAGCTTAACGTAGCAGCAACACCTTTGCTCTCTCTCTCTCTCTCTCTCTCTCTCTCTCTCTCTCTCTCTGTGTTTCTCTCTGTCTCTCTCCCTCTCTCTCTTTCTCACTCTCTCTTTGTGTGTGTGTGTGTGTGTCTCTGCTAGGGTTTTCTTCCGCTCACATGCACGCATTTCTCTACACCTAACCTTGATCCTCTCCTCGTTAATGTCCATTTCACCTTCGTATGCTTTTTGCCTTTTCTTTTTAGCATTTATTTTGCACTTGACCAAGAATGTCCATTTTCTCGCGTCGAGGATGCTGTATTTTTTATTGTTTTCTAATCTAGTTTTCCTCTTCCCCTCATTTATGCTTCCTTTTATTGCTGAAAACGAAGCTGGTTTTGGATTTTCAGCATTTTATTTGATTTATGGGGTTGTTTTTAGCAGGAATAACGAGCATTTTTAATTTAATTTGTATATGGCGAAGAGAAAATGTCGTCAAGTCGGGGTTTGAAACAGATGCCACAAAGGCAGCTGCAGAGGATGCAGACTACTGACGCATTGGGGGATTCTTCAATTTTCAACAGTGAAGTCGTGCCATTGTCGCTTGTGGAGATTGCTCTGATTCTTCATGTAGCCAATGAAATCGAATCCCTCGTCCAAATATCCAAATGGGCAGGGCAGTTTTGCCCCAATGGATTAGTCAAATCTCATGCCATATCCAAACAGCTTCACACTTATAATCCTTAGATTTTCCAACCCACCCAAACAGCCCATCACTTTCAGTCCCGGGATATAGCAATACCATGAGACTTCAACCCATCCACTAACATGATCATCATTACCTTAAAAACGATCACGTCCCTCCCAATCCTGTCTAATTTGTCCGACCAAATACACCCTTAGAGCATGTTTGATTTTTCAAATTTATTATAAATACCTTATAAATATTAGCTTATTACAATTTCACCCTGTTTGGAAATAGGTAGGTACTTCTGCTTGGAAAAACGATTCGAGAGGATTAACTTAAATTTGTGGGCCCCACCATGATGTATATGATATATCCGCGTCGTTCATCTGCTTTACCATTTTGAGGCATAAGCCGAAAAATGAGACAGATCCAACATTGAAGTAGCCTACACCAAAGTAAACAGTGTCTCCAAAAAGTTTTTAACGGTGGGTGTTTGATTACCTTTTTCCTGTGGTGTGGTCCACTTGAAATTTAAATCTAGCTCATTTTTTGAGTCATGCACTAAATTTAGTTAGCATAACGGATAGACAATGTAGATGATCCACATACATCACAGTGGGCCTCACAAATATTTAGCAACATCTTCGATTTTAGTGTTGAAAAAAGTAACAGTGAAATCAATCTTAAAAACAATGCGGTAATTACGAATAGAAATAATCATTATGTATTTATAATGTAATTACGTTTACCTTAGAAAATCAAACTATCCCTTAGTGAAGTGTTTCTTCTAGAAAATGAATTTTATATAAAACACGGGACTAAATGGCGCATTAATTCCCTCTAATGTAATTCCATACCATCTAATCCATGGGTCCAAACATACCCTAAAGTAGATTGTATGGTGACCCTGCCACACCAGACTTATGATGTCTATGTTTTATCCATGTTTTATATCCATTTTCCAACATTGAAGTGGCCTACACCAAAGGTTTTTAACGGTGGGCCCCACGAATATTTAGTAACATCTTCGATTTTAGTGTTGAAAAAAGTAATAGTGAAATCAATCCTAAAAAACGATGCGGTAATTACCTATAGAAATAATCATTACGTATTTACAATACAATTACATTTACCTTAGAAAATCAAATTGGCCCTTAGCGTAGTGTTTCTTCTAGAAAATGAATTTTATATAAAACTGGGGACTAAATGGCTAAAATACCATGTATTTCCACCCATGCAATCATTGTGCAATAATAGCATTAATTCCCTCTAATGTAATTCCATACCATCTAACATGGGTCCTGACATACCCTAAAGTAGATTGTATGGTGACCCTGCCACACCAGACTTCCTTAGTAGGACTCTATCGAGCCACCATCATGTCTATGTTTTATCCATGTTTTATATTCCCCATCTTTGCCCGTTAACCCAAAATTCAAACATACCTGGAGGTCGAGTAGACCGTACCACAAGAAATAACGGAGATAATGATCTGGACCGTTGAAATCTTCTTAAGACCCATAGTGATCTCTATTTGTTATCCAACCTGTTCACTGTGTCACCCATACCTGGATGAAGGGAAACACTAATATCAGCTTGATCCAAAACTACTGTGTACCAAAGAAGTTTTGAACGGTAGGCTTTAATCCTCTTCCTGTTTTGTGGTCCACTTGAGCTTTGGATATGCTTCAATTTTGTGCTCGTGTCTTAAAATGAGCTGGAACAGCACATGGACGGCGTGGATAAAACACATACATCACAGCGGGCCACACAGAGTCCTGCCACCACAGAGGTTGGTGGTGCAGAGTCAACATTCAATCCACGCCCCTATTCAATGGTAAGGATTTTTACACAAAAGGAGATTTTTGTTCAATGGTTTGGATCACTATATCATAGGCCCACTTGCACAAACTGAATCATGGCCCGCACACACCAGATCTTACACGTCGAGTGGGGCCCACTTTGGGTGGACCATGCCCCAAGAATCTCCAGCATTAAAAGATCGTAGCCACCAACGACAGACCTTTTTAAGTGATCAATCACGATAATCACAAATCTCTATCATTAACTTGAATATTGACCGTTCTATATCTATCATCTTCACCGTCCATTTCAACTCCACAAATTGACTGATAGGATCAATCAATCAAGGGTAGGGCCTGAAAGATCAACTGACGTAGATCGCTGTACCATGTGCCCCACCTTTACAATCCAAAAAACCTAGGTGCACTATACATATATATATCATCTGTTCTGGCTGTGGATTGAACAGATCTGATCCTCACCATTGATGGAGCATATCCTCAATGTCACGCCCACTGAATGCTGACCGTTGATCGAACTTTTTCCATAACCGCCCATTTTGCAATCAACAGATCTACGGTTAGGATCATCCAACCAGTTTGAACTTGGGGGCACGCACCATCCATCAACAGATGAACGGCCTGGATCTCATACATAAAGGACACGTGTATCGGATGATCAGACCGTTGGTAAGAGCAGTTGTATCAAACTTTCAGTACCATTCCTTTCAGTGGGTGCACAACCTCAGGGGGTCCCTGTAATATAAAAGTTAGGCCTAACGAAAACTCAGGTGGGCCACAGCATAGGGGACAGATGGGAGTGGACGCCCAACCATTAAAACCTTCAGATTTATTTATGAGACCCTGGGTGACATGATTTATCAGATGTACCGATGGGACACACCAAAAACAGGCCATTTCAATACTCCGGACTCTGGTGGGCCACAACACATGCTTTGAAGGTTTTTGGGGGAAGCAGATTGGGTAGTGAGTTACTCAGTACGCTTAGTGTACCCAGTAAAGTATGTGGGGTCCACCATGATTTATATATTCTATCCAGTCCTTCCATCCATTTTAGAAGATAATTTTAGGGCTTGAGCCCAAAAATGAAGTATACCATAGTCTTAAATGGACCACACCACGAGAAACAGGGTGAATTGAACTTCTACAGTTAAAAATTTTTTGAGGGCCACTAAGGTTTTGGATCAAGCTTATATTTGTGTTTTCCCTTCATCTATGTTTTTATGATCTATGAACAGGTTGGATGAAAAATAAACATCACCGTGTGGTCTAGCAAGGTTTCAACGGTGGAAATCATTATGTCCACTATTTCCTGTGGTATGGTCCACTTGAGCTTTTTATATTCTTCAATTATTGTCTTAACCCATTAAATGAGCTGGAAAAACCGATGGACGGTGTGGATTAACCAAATACATTCACTGTGGGCCGAACAGAGTTTACTCAGTACGATAATAGCGCAATCCGATTTCGTTTTTGGAAGGATTTTAGGTATGGCCCACCTGATTTTTGGATCAGACTGATTTTTGCTGACCCCACTTTGATCAAAACCAAGCCAGGATTACCAAGGGTCCATCCAAGGGGATCCAATGGGCCCATATCAATTTTAATGGGCCCATTTTCAATCCTTATGAATTGGGTTGGATTGGACCGTTAATTTTGGGGCCAGATTAAAAAAGGGTCTAGTCACATGCAGGGTCGAGCCCTGGCCCCAATGACAACTGGGTCAGGTCGTGACTGTTAAGCCATGTGCATGCAACAATGCATTGACATATTACAGAGGGGCTTTTACCAGAAAACTGCTCTTGGATGCTGGTTTTCCCAAAAAATACCTGGGCGTTTGGTATTTGCCAAAATAATACCTGGCGGTTTGGTATTTACGAAAGCATGCTTTCAAAGTCCAAACCACTTGATGAGAGATATAATTGGAAAATCCTAATTTGCTCAAATTAAGGGCTTGTTTTGATACCACCAAATAAGCTACCTTTTCTACCTACATTAGTACGTAAGTAACTTATTTCAGTGAATAACTGATTTCAAATAAGTCAGTTTAGTTTATAATTAGTTATAACTAACTTTTTTACCTATAATTACTTAATCATTTTTTTAAAGCTTTTTTTAATTTCCATAAGTTATTAAAGGGAGGCATCAAGAGAGACAAAAGAGGAGAAGTTGATATGAATGTTGCTTACTAAACATTTATTTACTTAGTAAGCAAAAACTAAGATAAGCTACTTGAGACATAAGTAGCTTATCTTAAGTAACTTAGGGCTTACTTGGTCCGTGCGATTAAATGGTATGAAATTGTATTAGATGGGATTACACCATTATTGCACAATGATAGTATGCTTAGAGATACCATGATATTTGGGTCATCCAATCTCCAAGTTTGGGATAAAATTCTCGCCATGAGAAAAACACTTGATTAAGCAAAATCATGTTTGGGAGACTATGAAATTGTAATCAACGAACCAAATTCAAAAAGGATGTTGGTCACTTGTACAGGTATATAACTAGAATATCACATGTAAATGGTGTATATGGATGAATGGCATGGATAAAACACATGCATCAATGTGGGGCCCATGTGTGTAGCGGATTTCGAAATGTGTGGAAACCCCACATGGGACCAAATGCAAAAAATCCATCCCACCTAATCCCAACCCATCTTGTCCTTTCCAAACGTTGGATAGAATTTGCGCAGGACCAAATGCAATTCCATCCCATCTAATTCCATCTAACACCATGCACCAAACATCCCCTTAATATCCAAATGCCCCTTAAAGGCATTGAGAGCTATCCTCAATGGGCATGCGTGCGTAATAAAGCTATGTACACACTACACGGGGTAGCATGGGATTTGATCCATCCATCATGTTAGTCCGATCTACTCTTGCGCTGCAATATTGGAAACAGGTGACAGGTGATGGGTTGGAAAAACTTGATGCATAAATTATTTTTGCAAATCGTAGGCCACATAACCGGTAAATTAACCTGATTTTTGGGCTAGCGAATTAGTATGGTGGTTCTAATCTGATGGATGGATTGGATCTCCATTCTATCAAACTATGCTGGCATACGTGTGGCGTGTACATGAGCTTTATTGAACTCGCATGGACTTTAAGAAAGTCAAATTTTAAATAATTATGATGATTATGGGGCCTTTGACATTTGATACACGGACACTTTGAAGTTGTACATGTCATATATTAAACTAAGTAAAGCTGACTAGATTGAGTAGCCCCCAAGTCACCGTCCAATAGATTGGTTAAACATTCATAGCCTGTAATTCGCATATGTTTGTTTGTGGAAATCATTTTCTACCATGTAATATTATAAATGTCTCACAATCTAATAATAAAATAAGCTCAATTTTAAGTTCACGATACATCTACACCATGTCCCATAAGTCACACCCTGATCCATAGCTCAAGTGGCATACGAGTGAAGATACCCTCCTTTCAACACTGCGGTTTGGGTATCAATTCCCTAATGGGGGTGGCTAACAGTGGAGTGTGTATAACTAACAAGCTAACCCACACTATACCATAGTATTAAAGATTTTCTCAATCTAGGGATCCAGTTTTGTTTAGTTTTCCAACATAAACTACGTGCAACCGAATTTTGCGACTTTGGTGGATCACTGGATCTCATGGGTGGATCTATGATTGTGGGGCCTACCTTAATGTATGTGTATTAAATCCATGTTGTCCATTCATTCCTTCATATCATTTTAGGCCATGAGTCTAAAAATAAAGCTGATGTAAATAGAATGTGGACCACGCCACATGAAATAACGGTTATTGCTATTAAAAAAATTCTTGGTGGTGGCAAAAGTTTTGGATCAAACTGATATTTATGTGGTCCCTTCATATAGGTCTTTACATCCTGATCAACAGGTTGGATGGCAAATAAATATTCTGGTGGCCCCATGTAGTTTTTAATGGTGGGCATTTGATCACGTGCGATTTGAATCCACTGAATATTTAGACTCATGCCCTAAAATGAGTTGGAAAAATGGATGAACGACTTAGATTAAAGACACACACATCAAGGTGGGCCCACAGTCAGGGATCCACCCACCTCGGTGGATCCAGTAATCCACTGAAGTCGCGCCCTGAATGGCAATGGGGATTGTGTCCTTCCTGCCAAGAGGAACTTGGTCTGGGACAGGGACTCTGTTGGGCCCACTTTGATATGTGTGTTTTATTCATGCCGCCATCCATTTTACCATATCATTTTAGTGCATGATCTCAAAAATTAAGCAAATCTAAGGCTTAAGGGCACCACGCAGAGGGGATTGAACACCCACTATTAAAAACTTCTTAGGTGCCACTGAATGTTTTAGATGAAGCTGATATTTACACGTCAAAAGGCTTTCTCAAGAAGTCATCGTGCGACGAAGCTTGGTGAGGCCCCACATAACCATCCACTTTTTCAGCTCATTTTAGGACATGAAACCAAAAACGAGGTGGATCCAACCTCATGTGGGCCACACGAGAGGAAACAGTGGAGATTGAATGGTTACTGTTGAACCATTTATATGGCTAGTTTTGAGCAAGGCTAGGTTTTTTTGTGTTTTCGGTTCAACCCAATGGGAATTACCTTGTAAATGGTTCGAATGGCATATAAAAATCAAGGTGGACTTAGGAAAGGATTCAACGATAGACATTTCTTTCCCCACTTTTCTCTCTGTGTGGCCTCCTTGAGTTTTAGATTCTCCTCATTTTTAGCCTCTTATGTTTTAAATGAGTTGGCAAAACGGATGAATACGGTAGATTTTGTTACAAAATATGTGTTGTAAACAATAGATAAGATTGGAAAAAAAAAACAAAAAATGAAATTAAAAAATAAAGTAAAGAAAATATGACTTATTTGTTTGAGTCGAGCCATGATTGAGTCACTCGGCTTGCAACCAAATCTGTCCTCCTTAGACTGTGTCTCATAATTTTGGATAATTGGCCTTCATGATATAATTACTATGACCCGGTCGTAATGGTGAACTCACTGTACATGGGTTTGAATCAGCATACAAAACTTAGACACAAAGTGAGTTGCCTCGATGATGAACTCAATTGTAGAAAAATCAAGACTCTTATTTTAAAAAAGAGGGAGAGAAATCGATTTTATTATGAATAAAAATTAGATTTGAGTATGTCTATTTATAAGTCAAAGGTTAAATACTTAAAGCACTGTTTCAAATGGGTTAGATTCGTTAGGTTTGAACCCAAATGGCGCGACCACTTGAACAAACATGTCTCTAGTTTGAAGTTCACACAAAACCAAAGTTGCGATTATACTCATAGAGCAAAACGTTAGCACGAGTGTACTCTCGGTCCACGCATACCCATATACAGACCCAAGTCCAACCTGTCATGGCTCGGCACGAATGTGCGTTGTAAAAAGATGGTCCAACCTGAGTATCCATTCCTCTTTGGGAGCTCAAGCCTTATACAAATCACACCCTATATATATGAGATTCCCTTTGGCCATTTCCAACATGGGATAAGAGAGCCACACTAAAATACAAAACTTTTTCAAAACAAATAAACAATGGAGAATTTTGAAATACCTTTTTTATTTTTAAAATTCCTTTTAAAATACAACATATTCATTCTAAAATTTATGATGAGCCCCACCTAGCTTCCAACACGGGAACTTTCTGCCAAAGGCTTTTGCAAAAATTCGCACCCCTATGTCATTATAAAAATAAAGGTAAATTAGTCTTTTTAATTTCATTGATAGGTTTTATAAGCATGCTTTGATAAATTCAAAAGCTAAAGGTGCTTTGCCATAAAATTAGCAGTTTCGAGAGTTTTGGGATAAAAATTCCTACTAAAAATGTGCCAAAAGTGGTACACGGGTGTTTAAGCCTGTTTAGTTCGTGGGATTAAATGGCATGGAATTGCATTACATAGAATTAACACCGTCATCACATAATGATTACATTTATGGAAATGTCGTAGTATTTCAACTATCCAATCTCACGTTTGGGATCAAATTCTTCCTTCAGGCAAAACTCTATATTAAGCGAACTTATGTTTAGTGGACTATGAAATTTAATCAACCAATCAGATTTACAACTGATGAGGGTCACTTGGATGCATATGCATCTTGAATGCCACATGTAAAGGGTTAAAAGGCATGCATCAATGTGAGCCTCACGAATGTAGCAAATTTCAAAATTCACCATAAACCCCACAATATCTACCATTGAGATTAGATGATATGATACATCACTTAATCCAATCCTTCTTATCGTTTCCAAATGCCTGATTGAATATGCACGGACCGTATGCAATTCCATACCACCAATCCTATATTATAAAAAAGGCCCCAGTTCATCCACATGTGATGATAACCATGTGAATAATGACAATATTGCAACGATTGGGAGTGCAGTATGTGATCGAAAAATCACCATAGAGATGAGTGAGAAGGAGATGCCGTTAGGCTGATTGATATTAGATTTCTCAACAAATGTTAATTTTCTTTCATAAATTTGTTTGTTTTTTTTGATCATTTTTCATTCTCTTATTTCTTCTTCTCTACCTGTGCTTTTATTGTATCACCACATTTGATTTTTCTATTTCACAAACCGGAGAAACCATCCTCAAATCCCTAAAGGGTCGTTTGGCACCATGGATTTGGGGGGATTTCAAATCCCCGTCTGTTTGGCACCTTAAATTAATTAGAGATTTCAAATCTAGGATTTGAAATTTCCTCTAGGAGATGGTTTAAATCCAAGTTGTAAGCTATTAGTTCATCTAAAATCCTCCCATGAGTTGCATGTGTAACATGTGTGTTGCTAGGCCATTTATCTATTGGGCACCTGACCCACTGATGATACCCTAAAACAATCAGATTATCACCTGCATCACTTAAATTACTTCAATAGGATGATCTGCGTAGTCAAAACATTGTCTATGTAAACCAATGATTAAAAATTGTTAGTTAGTCTCTCAGTTGTGATCCTATGCTTGTGGCTAATCTGAGACTTTGAATTTCATCAATTTCGGGCAAAGTATGTATTTCAATAGGCTTATTACAATCATTGTGACAAACATTACATATATATACTAATTAGAGATATTAAAATTGATTTAATAATTAAATTGAAACCCCTGTAAATAAACTATGCATAACTACTTTTGGATTGTAGGGAATTATGAATCTAGGGTACTTAATACAGAGGGAGGATTCCAAATCCGTGGCATTTCAAATCCAAGAGGATTTCTAATATAAGGGCCTGTTTGGTCGGATCGATCCCATGGTATTAGGAGGGATGGGATCACGATATCCGGGGATATGCATGACGAGCCAAACAGATTCGATGAACTTGTCCCGGGATATAAGCAATCCCATCGATCTTAAAACAATCCGCTGACACTACCATCATTACCTTAAAATTGATCCCATCCCTTAGTTGGACGGATTGGAAGGTAAAATCCCGGGATATGTGGGGCGTGCCAAACAGACCCAGTGAACTTGTCTCGGGATATAGCAATCCCATGGATCTTAAACCAATTCACTGACACTACCATCATTACTTTAAAATCCAACCCATCCCTCCTAATCCCATGGGATTCGCCCGGCCAAACATGCCCTAAGGTATTTTAAATTCATGGTGCCAAACGAGGCATAAGGGTTCTTTTGTTTTCTAATTTACATTGTAAATAAGCTATAAATAGACAATTATTACCTACCTTTGTATTTACATGGAGTTGTAGTTACTTGATGTTGGCTTGATGTTGACAGGAAGCTTGCTTGTAAAGCTTGTGTGGTACTGAATATAGAAAAATAGACCTTTTTTCACAAAAAAAATTCTGTGGGGGCACTGTCCTGTATGTGTTTCATCCACACCATCCATTTATTTTTCTCACTCATTTTAGGGCATAAGCCAAAAAATGGACCAAATCCAAAGCTCAAGTGGACCATACCATAGTAAACAAAAGGAATTTGTCGGTTACCATTCAATTCTTCTCGCGGGCTACAAAAGTTTTTGATCAAGCTAATATTTGTGTTTTCTCTTCATCTATGTCTGTACAACGTAATGAACGGGTTGGATGATAGGCACACATCCCTTGGGCCAGAGCTCATTTTAACTTTCAATTATAACTGTTTAACTCTCCTTGTTTCCTGTAATGTGGCTTACTTGAACCTTGGACTTGTCTCGTATTTAAGTTTGTGCCCTAAAATTAACACATAATTAATCAAATCCATACTAAATGGTAAGCCTCACAAGTTTTACAACCACAAATTGGGTCCGATTTCAATGCCTTTATGCCTAGTCTTTTAAGGTCATATTAAAATGTAAATTCCTCTCTTCCCAGCTGACATAATAAGTGATGATTATTCACTTATGTTGTCAACCTGAATGCTTATCCCATGTTATTTCAAATAATAAATTATGACCAGGAGTGTTTTTAAAGCTATATCAGCCCCACATATACACGCATACATATCAGCAATTTAAAAGCAAAATATAGGGAGCCATCTACTCAATCTTATGGCCCATTTGGTTGCCACCAAATAAGTTACCTAAACTATGCAGTAATTAAGTAACTTATTTGAAATAAGTAAGTTTGATTCATGATTAATTATAAGTAATTTTTTTATAGATTAATTAATTACTTTAATTTAATAAGTAAAAATCAAAATAAACTACTTAAAGCATCGAGTGCCCATAGGTGCTGAAACTCGGTGTGTGCGTGTTGAAAAAAAAAAAAAAAACTTACAATCCAAATATCCTTTCATACGAAGAGACCGGAGGGTGAGAGATTGTGTGAATACCAGAGGAAGAAAAAGACAACCACCATAATGGGAATTAGCAAATCCTAGCCCAATCAACAAAGTATTGGATACTCTAGGACACTCTGGAGCTCGACCCTTTGACCGCCTCATACACGTGCCTCGTTCTCGTGTGTCCCCCAAACCGTCTCTTCAAGCTCTCTCGAGTCAAATAAAAACATTTACATGATTGGGCCTTTCCAATGGATGGTTTAGAACACGATCACACACGATTGACACTTGGACACATGTAGGAGGTTGATATCTTACACGCGTACATGAGAGCTAAGACCCGGACCCGTTAAAATCGGGTACTCATGGTCCATGTACCCATTGACAGCCCATCTCCACAATGGCATCGGCATTTTTTCATCCGGCACAAAGGACTAATGACACGTGGCAGTCGTTTGAAGCATTAAAGGGTGTGGGGTCCCACATGAAAACAATTCATAAGGTAGAAAGTTTTCACTTCGGGCCTTAACCCTAGCGTCGTTTCTATCGTTGAGGCCATTGTGTCCTCAGTCACCAAGTACAAAGCTACCGACGCTGATTAGCCGCGACCCGCCGGATCCAGCCAGGTGGGTCAGACCCCGACCGTGGGGCCTACCTCAATGTAGCCGTTGTATATCCACACCGTCCATTTATTTTTGACAGTTTATTTTAGGACATGGTCCCAAAAATAAAGCAGATACAAATCTCAGGTGATCACACCACAGAAAACAGTAGTCATTGAACGCCCACCACTAAAAACTTCCCGGGGTCCACCTAAATGTTTACTTCCCATCCAACCTGTTAAGAATTCAATCCCTAGTGTGTGATCCACCTGATATTTTTATCTCCTCCATTTTTTAGACTATTAATTAAAATGAGCTGGCAAAATGGATGGACGGCATGGATATACAGTGTATAAATCGAGGTGGGCCACACGGTTAGGGTTGCACCCACCTGGCTAGATCCGGGGTCGCAGCTAACCCGCGTTCCTAACCTACATGCTTGGCGGTGGACCCACAAGTGCGAGTGTGGAAGAAGGTCAATTGATTGCCTTCAGATTCATGATGGGAGCCACACGTGCGAGTTTGCCGGACATTGGAGGGCTGCTGATTGGAACTGGGCCTTAATTGGGCTCGGCTTGGGAGGAAGAATTTCATACAACCACGATGTGTGTGTGAAATCTGCTCCGTCCATCATATGCTCCAGCTCATGGTAGAACTTGATCCCGAAATTAAGACAGATCCAACATTCAAGTGCGGCACACCATAAGGAAAAGTGAGGATGGGATGCCTACCATGTAAACATTGTTGGGGCCCACCGAAGTTTTGGATCAGGCTGATATTTGGGTTTTTCTTGCATCCTGGTGGGTTTCATCTGGCATGCATACATCACGGTGGGCCTCAGAAACATTTCAAGGGTGGGTGTCCCAATTCTCACTGTTCTCTGCGGTGTGGCCCACTTGAGTTTTGGATCGGCCTGATCTTTGGTCTGATGCCCTAACATGATATGGTGAAAATGATGGAAGGAGTAGATGTTACACACATCACGGTGGACCCCACAGAGCTTTTGTTGCACGGGCTTGTTGTAGGAAATCTGGATACCGGCTCGGATAGTGGGCTCACCAGGTCTGTTCCGTACATCGTGTTGGGTTTGGACCCGGCCCAGTTACAACCATTGCCCATTGGGTGATTTGAAATTTCCCATACATCCCCTTCCTTGACACCATCAGGTCACTTGTGTAGACCATCCAAGCCGTCCAAAATGTGGGTGACACCATGACACTCACTTGGGGAAGGAATCAATCTGATCCACTCATCAGGCAGGCCACACTATCAAACTCAATTGGAAGTCGATGATTTTTTTATTCAATTTTAGGTGTGGCCCACCTAATGAGTGGATCAGCCATATTAAATATCATTAAAGCTTTCAATAAACGAGACCTCTGATTAATCTAGGCTCGGATTTTAAACTGCTGGGCACGATCCTGTTCATAATTTGAGAAATCCTGTGATACTCTGCCCGGATACGACAGATGTTACGCAGGCTGTAAGAAATTACTGACAAATTTGCTGACGTGGATACAAGTAAATTAATCCAAGCCGTCCAAATTATGGGTGCTAATTTAGACGCATCAAAAAAAATCTCGCTATTAGATATCTGGACATTTATTGGACGGTTAAAAATGAAAAATATCCAATGGTGTGATTTCGATTTCAATAAACATATGTTCGCGGGTTAGGATAATTGAACCAATCTTATTTTTAAACAGTAACTTAGGGACAGAGGGTTCTACAATTTAGTCGGTTGGATTTGAGTAAATATATGCCATGTGTACATTTATATATGCACGCATATCAAGCGATCATAAGTAGTCAGAGTATCAAATAAACTCCCCTCACAATTTTGGTTTTGCGAGGTGGGGTCCATTGACAACCCTAACACCAGCTCCATAGCTTGGCCCGACCTGGTTTCGGGTCCGGTTGACCTTGGTCCACGGGCCGGGTTTCAGCCTCACATGTATGGCCCACTTGATAAACGGGCGGATTAGGAAATAGGAATATGGTCTGTTCTTGTTATGGGCCGGGCTGTTCCAGGTGGGCCCAACCAATTCGGGCTTGGATTCGAACCTTCTGGGCTGGTCATGTGTACGGCTCAAGGCCAGCTTGGCTTTGGGCCTTACGTGCTGTTTTGGGCTAGGTCAGACCCGACAGTGCGTGCCTATTGAGCCAAGTGGATCACTGAAATATAAATCAAACTTGTTCCTAATCTATCCGTTTGATCAGGTGGGCCGTACATGAACAGATAAATAGATATTTTAGAGGAATGAAACCAACGGTCCAAATTCATGATGGATGGTTTGGCTAACCAAGTACAAGAATGGCATATTTGTAGGTTATGATATAGTGGGGCTTTAGTGGATTTGGTATTGTGGGGCTACATTGATCTATTTTTCTTACATCAAAGACGTTCATCCGTTTTGAAAGATCATTTTAGTGCATGATTCAAAAAATGAAGCAGATCCAAATCTCAGGTGGACCACACCACAGGAAACAATGGTGATTGACTACTAAAAATTCTCGTGGGCCAGAAAATTTTGGATCAAGCTGATATTTGTGCTGTACCTTTATCCATGTCTTTATGACCTTATTAACAGATTGGATGGATAATAAACATTCCAGTGGCCTCCAAGAAGGTTTTAACGATAGGTATTCAATCACCACAATTTCCTGTGGTGTGGTCCACTTAATATTTATATCTGCTTCATTTTTGATATCATGCACTAAAATAATCTTTCAAAACAGATGGACGGCGTGGATGTAAATCACATACATCATGGTAGACCCCACAGTCAACGATCCACCGAAGACGCTCCCAATACATCTTAATAAAAAGTCGGATCCATGCATGCAAGGTCCAAACCCTTCCCAAGCCCAGTATAAAGTGGGTCGGGCTCGTCAGATACCCGGCCCATTGCCACACCTACCATTCATTGAACCAGTGACTTAGATTATCCAGGTGATGTGATTTTGGACCGTGGCCCATCCATATCAACGTCCACCAACCAGCAGTCCATTGATGTGGGCATGTGCACGTGCTGCACCATGGCTGTGTATGAAGCAGCACGCCCTTTGAATCATATACCAGTTTTTATGAGATTGTTTAATGTCCACATCAAAGGGCCCACCTGGGAGACACTGAAAATCTAGAAATCATCCCAATTCTTTCCATTTTTCAATCGACAGGCTCCACCACAAGTCTTCGTTCCTGTCGGAATGTCGAACTATTGTTCAGATATATAATCCATTTCAGTGGCCCACATAACATCAAAGGGGGACTGATTTAGATGGACGGCTGTTCATTTTGCGAGATTGTTCCAAGGGTTGAGCCAAAAATAAAACAGATCCAAAGATCAAGTGGACCACACTGTAGAAAACAGTGAGAGATTGAAAGTCCACCATTGAAACCTTTTCGGGGTCACAGAAGTTTTGGATCAATCTGATATTTGGTTTTTCTCTTCATCCATGTTTGTGTGAGCTTATGAACATATTAGATGGAGGAAAAACATTATGGTGGGCCCTATGAATGTTTTAACGGGGGAAATCATTATCCCCAGTGCTATTTGTGATCTGGTCCACTTAAGCTTTAGATATGATTCATTTTCGGGCACATGCCCTAAAATAATCTCTTCAAATGGATGGACAGTATAGATATAATAAATACATTATGATGGGCCCATAGAACTCGTGTGCAGTATAATAGCTACAAATTAGCAGATATGACAGAAGAATGATAAATGAGTGGCATCCAAGAAGCCCAGCCTTTCTTTTCTTGTTCATTGCAACCGTGTATAAAATAATACGTGCATCTGATGGGCCCACCATATATGGGCCAAGGCTTAAAATTAACCGTCCATTGTGTAATTGAACCAATCGGACGGATGACTTTGTCTGTTGAATGTGGACCATCGCCCTTCTCAGTCCAGCTGCCCTTTTGCACACTCCATGTTTGTGTGGGTTAGGCTATCAATTCTGAGTTAATGGATAGAGTCAAAATACGGACCTTGTTTTGGGCCTAAGTTCATTAATGGTATGTTGTGATGCACCCCTTTGATGGGACTTTTGAGGGCTGCGTGTCGTTTTGATCGATTGATGCTGTGCATTTCAATGGACTTGGTGATTGCTTGCCTCCAAGTACAGAGGTTCGTAAGTAATATCCAGTGAATACATGATCGATCCTACAGGGAGATGAATTGCGAGAATGAGATAATCAAATGCGAAACAAACTAAGTAATAAAAATTAATCTGATGATTTGATTTTGGAATTTTTGAATAGATATAATTCAATTGAATTAAAACAATACCCGAACTTCAAAGTTCCATACATAGGTTAATGTTCCAAAATTATGATGACTTGGATAACACAACTAGGATCTGAGCACTATGGTCAGCCTAATCGGAAAATGGAACAGTTTAAATATTTTAAATAAATGATATAAAAGATTAGAAAATCATGAATTTGCACCATTGATATATATTTTCAAGCGCTAGTAATTTTAAAAATTCAAGATCAATGAGATAATAAAAATCAAAGAAATATAACAAGTTGAGAACCTCTCCTATTTAAAAAATCTGATTGATTTGGGATAAGCCTATCTATCAATATGAATCTCATATGATGGAAACATATGGATCTCATAAGAGGATAAAAAATAAAACTTAAACAATAGTTAACATACATACACCATTCTTCACATAATTAAAACAATCAATCATCATAACTTAAATAATTATTAAACCCAAGTGCTTTCTTTCTAGCTTGGGCTAGAGGGAATTTAGAAAAACATAACCAGAATAGAAAAAGAAAGCAACAAGAAAGAAATAAATGTAAATAGAACAGATCTACAAGGAAAAAAAATAATTATAAAATTGAAAACCCTCTAAAAACTCTAAATATTGCTCTTGAATGCTTTTAATGATGCTTAGGAATGCCCTAAGAAGCCCTATCTATAAGTGGGGAACTCCAATTTTTATACAAAGTTGGAAAACTCTAGAAAACGCTTCAAATTTACGCAGTTTTTCAAAATAGACTTCTCGCTGCGCAGTTTGTTTAAAATAGATTTTCTGCTGCACAACTTTTCAAAATAGACTTTAGAGCTTAAGAATATACTTTTTCAGGACGATTTCAGAATTCTTCACTTCAAATCTTCGATTCTCTTCATTCCTCACATGGTTTTCTTGGATTACTAGTATGTGAATTTTTCAATCTTGGTTTTCTAAGATCCATCCCTTGCCTTGGTGATTCTTGAGCATCAAATCCATGCTTTTTAGCACCTTTTTTCAATTCAAGCACTTAAATTCACCTTGCAACACGTACATGAGTAAAATAGAATATTAAGCTAATTCATGTTCATAAAACCAAGATATAAATGGGAGAAATTATGCAATATTTGAGTCTCAACACACGGCAGGGCCCATCTCATTTCTAGCTTGACAAAATATGATAATGCGCTGATTTGACAAAAACCATTTAAGTTATTTTTGCTAAGTCAATAAAAAATGTAGACTACGCGTTCCCTTTTGTAGAAACCTCTTTTTAAAGAAGTGTGTCCAAACAGCTCATAAATTAAACCCCAATTTACAATTTGTTTTTATGACATTTAGCATGTAGAAAATTTTAACTTTCATACAAGTTGAAAATGTAAAAATCATGGGAAATTAATTTCATTCTATGGATATGGTGCTTTTCATTATTTGTATGGTAAAAAATTAGTAGAAATTGATAATAGTATGTAAAACTTTCATGTATGTGGGCCCCACGTGATCAATGGTTTAGATGATCTGGTTGTTGGATATTTAAATTGAGTACACCAGTGGCCCCACTATAATTGTGATTGAGTAAATACGTAATTGGGTGGTGTACTTTAACTATATTTTGCACTCGTAATATTTCATTTAGAGTGAAGACTCCTAAAGGAAGGAGGAGTAGATGTGATGAGTTGGGAAGAGTTCGGAAGGGCGAAAGGTAAAGCTCAAAAGGTTAAGTTCATCTATTAAAATCTAAACAAGTTAATTATTTAGGTTCAAGTTTAAAATTTAATTATTTAATTTTATAATCTCTACAATTGTTGCATGGTCTTACATGATAATTACACTTTTTATATAATAAAAAAAAATACATTTTCAGATCCTCACGTAAAGCAAATCCACAAGCTTTTTACAAGATTCACATTACTAATCATTGATCTTCCAACATTTTCATCGGCCTTTCAACCTTTTTATTATTATTATTTTTACAATAGTGGATATTAAGGGCCGATTTCGATAACACCAAATAAATTATCTTTTCTACTTACAATAGTAGACAACTTCTTTGAGATAAGTTTGGTGTAAGATGAATTATAAGTAACTTTTTTGCTTAAAGTTACATAATCGTAATGACTTCAGCTTAATAAGCAGAAACCAATGTAAGCTAATTGAAGCAAAGGTAGCTTATCTTAAGTAATTTAGGGCCGTTTGGATACTACCAAATAAGTTACTTTTTCTACTTAGAGTAGTAGATAAGTGACTTATTTCAGACAAGTAATTGTGGGGCCTGTTTGTTAAATTTGAAGTTTAAAGTTTGAATTTTAAAATTGAATCTAAAGTTTAAATCTGAAGTCCAAAACTTGTTTGGTAACTGTTTGAAAGAACTGCCAAAATTTGAAAATTAACTATAGAATATGAAATAGCTAGTTTAAAAATAAAGATATGAAATATGTTAACTTAACACATTTGCCCTTGTCTCCTGCTTGGAGATGTGGGTGAGATCCATGTTTGTGGGGCTCGCCATGATTCTTAGGACAAAATGTTGTTTTATTTTGGTTTGGAGATTAGAATATCTGTATTCTAATATAACCATGAAAGATCAAATGAAAGGATACTCATCATTTAAGATTTTATTAATCTGAGTTCTTATTATATTTCTTACAATGCCCTTGATTCTAAAATGTGATATAATTAATTCTATAATATTAAGTGACAATCAAGAATAGTAAATTTGATAGCATTTCAACCCTGTAGAGTATTCGTCGAAATGACAAAAGAGCTATGTAGTTTGAAGCCTTAGTTTATTGTCGATACGTGAGCTAAAAGACTTGAATTGATAATCCATAATTCAACATCGATTTTGTTGAATGATTTGCGAGAGACCACTATTGCGTGGTTGCGTAAGGCAACCCTGTTGCGTGGTTGTGCAACAGGCTTAATTCCTGCACTTCTCTTTTCTCTTTCTTCCTCAACTCCACGAACTTCTCGATAACCTGAATTCCATGATTATACTCCAGGAGCTTTCAAATGTTAGTATGCAAATAAGAGAGAGGAGGGAGTATTTATTGGCATCCGCACATGTGAAACTCTAATTTTGCACAACTCTATTATTGCGTGGTCGCACAAAACATATTTGAATTAAAATTGTTGCGTGGTTGCGCAACTTTCCTTTATATGGTCGCACAACACTGCCTTATTGTGTGGTTGCGCAACAACTTTAGAACCTGCGCAATACCTTCAGAACCTACATAATACCTTTAGGGCCCGTTTGGCCAGTCGGATTGGAAGGGATTGGAAGTTAAATCCCGGGATTGGCAGGGCGTGCCAAACAGAGACGGTGATCTGATCCCAATCTCATGGATCTTAAGACAATCCATTGACAACACCATCATTACCTTTAAATCCCATCCAATCCACTCTAGTCCGTTCAAATTTGCCTAGGATGTGTTTGGTTCGAGGGATTAGAAGAGACAGGAAGGTTTAATCCCGGGATTGGCCGGGCGTGCCAAACAGACTGGATATAGTAATTCAGGGATATAGCAATCCTATGGATCTCAAGACAATCCACTGACAACACCATCATTACCTAGAAATCCATGCCATCCACCCTAATACCATTTAATCCCTTCCAATCCACCCAGCCAAACGGGCCCTTAGAACTAGGGGAGTACATCGGGCCAAACCGAGTCAAACTGGGCTCAACCTGGCCCGGCCCGCTCACCAGCCAAAGCAGCCCGAACTCGGCCCGGCCCGGTCATCAGGCCAACATGTCCGGCCCGAACCTGGCCCGGTCAGCAATCGGGCAAGTTCGGGCCGAGTTCGGGCCAGTTTCGAACCCACGATTTGGACGGCCTTGATTTTTTGACTCTGCTCCATCTACTCCATGGGAAGAGCTTAGGCAGATAACTTGAATGGCCTTGATTTTTGGGAAGAGTTTTTGTCATAGATTTTTAGGACTTTGCTCCATCTACAAAGGGATCCACGATTTGAATGGCCTGGATTGTTGTAAATGGTTAGGGTAACTAGGTAAGAATTTAGAATATATATATATATATATATATATATATATATATAGGCCAAGTCGGGCCAAGTCGGGTTTCGGGCCGAGTTGGGCCGAACTGGAACCTATCCGAACTCGGCCCGAACTCAGTTTCGGGCTGAAGAAAATGGTCCCGACCCGAACTCAGTTTCGGGTCGGGCCAGGTCGAGCTTTTTCGGGCCGAGTCGAGCGAGCTAATCGGGCTAGCCCGGTTTGTGTACAACCCTACTTAGAACCCACACAGCTCCTTCAAAACTCGTAAAACTCATTCAAAACCCGCACAACTCATTCAGAACCCGCACAACACCTTCAAAACCCACGCAACTTCTTCAGAACCGACACATATATCATGATGGGGCCCACATAACTTGGTGGCATCGGGTTGGTGGTGTGTGACGCAACATACAATCCGCTTCTACAATCAAATATAGATTTCCAGCTAAAGCCTTTCACATAAACTTCTTGCAGTAGTATGCTAGGTAGACCCACCATGATGTTTGTGGGAAATCCACTCCGTCAATTCGTTTTGCAAGATCATTTTAGGACTAGAAACAAAAAATTAGGCAGATCCAAAACTTAAGTGGGTCACATTATAGGAAACATTGGGAATTGGGTGCTTACCGTTGAAAACTTCTTGGGGCCACAAAAGGCTTTAAACAATCTGAAATTTGTGTTTTCCCTTCGTCCAGGTATGTGTGACCTTATGAAGAGGTTAGATGTCAAATAAACCTCACAATGGACCCTAAGAAGGTTTTAACAGTAGTCGTTTAATTCCCGCACTCTTCTGTCGTCTGGTCCATTTGAGCTTTGAATGTGCCTCATTTTTTGGGCTTAAGCTCTATAATGATCTGGAAAAGTTGATGGACGTTGTGGATCTAACACATAAATCATGGTGGGGCCAGAGAAGTTTTGTTACTTAAAAGTTGGGTTGTGTATTAATCAATTTATTACAAAGAGAGAAAATCTCTTTGGCAACTTACATATGGATAAATTTGGAATCAATTTTTTTAAATTTTTTATTTTAAAGAATGATCCATGGAGCACATTTCTTATTCACCATTAAGCTAGCTTCTCTCATTGAAAAAAAATCTAAAAGAATCACGAAGCACTTTTCAAATCACACTTTAATAAACATCACTTAATACGGAATGCTTTCTAAATTCTGCGTTTCATGATTTTTTTTTTTCAGTGTTAACAAATATGCCATTAGTTGATGAATAGTTATAAGTAACTTTTTTTTACATACAAATACTTAATTATTTCAGTTAATTTTCTTTTTTGCGTTTCCACTTTCCATAAAATGCTGATGAGAGGTAAAAGTAGAGTCGCACGAGAGGGAGGACAAGCTGATAAATATGTTGTTTAGTAATTACAAACTAAAATAATTACTTATGGCATAAGTAGCTTATCTTAAGCAGCTTATGATCCAAACACACCCATTAGGATCCAAACACCCCTAAAAGAAGTTTTCCAAATCCATATTTAGAATTCGCCCTACCAAACAAGCCCAAGTGACATGTGCATTTAAACATTTATCCCAACCATCATTCAATTATAACATTGGGGAAGGCCATGGTGAAAAATAATAATAACCCTATTGTCGTGACCTTTGTGGATTTTAGCCATTTTTGTTCCGACCGTTTGTTCCCTGCATGTCCATAGACTACACAGCCAGCAATGTCACATCAAAAGGTGCTTTGTTTTGAATAATAGGCAAATCCTAGGTATGACCATGTGATTGCAATTACTTTATCACCATAGCTTGTCTTCTGTAGTACGAACGAGTGAAATATCCAAATTGATGATTGGACATGCCACGTGTCAGGTTTTTTTTTTTTTTTTTTTTTATTTTAAAGCTCTAGTAAACAGGAAGGGTTAGCTGTTATCCTTACCGTGTGGGGCTCACCTTGATAAAAAAATTTCATATCCACGCCGTTCATCCATTTTTTCACTTAATTTAACGGAGTTGTCCTAAAAATTAAGGAGATCCAAATCACTATTAGAAAAAGAAGTGAATAACCATTAAAAGCTTTTCGTAGGCCACAAAAGATTTGGATTAAGCTAATAATTGTTATTTTCCTTCCTCCAATTCTGTTTGAGCTTATCAATGGGTTGGATGGAAAATAAACATTACGGATCTGCAAGAAGTGGGCCTTGGGACATTTTAATGGTGAATGTTGAATCATCACTGTTTCTTGTGGTGTGGTCCATGTGAGATTTGGATATGCTTTATTTTTTGGAAACCATACTAAAATAGGCTGGAAAAAAGAATAGACAGAGTGGATATAAAACATATTATCAAGGTGGGCCCTACGGTAAGGCTAACATCCACTAAGCTGTTACCCAAGTAACACCTAATCCGCGCCTCTTTTAAACCTGGGACCTGATCGTAGGGCCCATCTTAGTGTATTTGTAGTATATCCCAACTGTCCATCCATTTTCTTAGATCATTATAAGAAATAAGACAAAAAAATTGAAGCAGGTCCAAATCTCAATGGACCACACTATAGAAAGCAGTACTGATTGACCATTAAAAATCTCTGGTGGGCTAAATTACAGTGGGCCTTAGAAATTTTTTGTAATGGTGGGCGTTCAATCACCACATGTTAGTATACACCTCACTTGGGAATTGATACCAAGACCTTAGTGTTGAAACAAGGTTATCTTCATTCAGTCTATCACTTGAACTATGGATTAATGTGTGTCATGAGGTTTCCATGAGATTTTGGTTATGAGCATGTATTTTTGTATATATTTTTTTAAAATTCAACTCTTGTTTCTACAAGAATGATTAAGAAAAAATAGCATTAAAATACTTGCTAGTTACAATCTGCCTCAATAGAGCGCTTATATTGAAACACAACCACAAGGCCATGACTCCATTGAAAAGAAAATATAGAAAAAAATGCATTTGTAAATAATGAAAAAAAAAAATGAAGTAAATCGGCTTTCAAACGTTGATTATTTTATCCTCTCAGGACTTCAAAGATTGAAAATGGCTAACCATGTGGAATTCACTCACACTGGTGCAGGAAGATATAACATATTGACAGTTGAGCAAATGGGCCTCCCAAGGGAAGAAAATGGACGTCCACACAAGGCCCATGAGCAAATACAATCAAGTCCTTGAGGAATCTGGCTAGGGGACAGATTGCTGTGGCTGGTTGGTGTTTTGTTTGGGTGTAGGCTTACCTGTCTTAGCTGGAATTCTTATCAGGAAGCCCTGTACTCATGAATGCTTTGTTCCCTTCCTTGCCTTTCAGCTGTGCTTTGCTAGCTACTTAATAGCCAGTGCTAGACTGATGTGTTTCATGCCCAGGGGAGGATTGACAGATGCTGTGTTGGAGGATTTATTTTTTATTTTTTATTTTAAATTTGTTTATTTAAATGTGGTTTGGCTTGGATCATAGTGGTTTGTAGCTGCTGAACTCTAGATGGATGTTGAATCAGTAGTCTGTTTGGAATTGGAAATATCTGAGAATGATATATTACTTTTATAGAGATTTAAAATTTTCTTTTAAGAAGTTGCTTATTAATATGTTATTATCAAATATACTTATTTACTTATTGGCTAATAAGTATGTTGTTTACCAAACATACTTATCTGCTTAATAAGTAGAAACCAAGATAAGTTACTTATCTAATAAGTAGTTTATTTTAAATGACTTACAATCCAAACACAGCCTTACTTGCAGGCAAATTTATTAAAGAGAGGCAACTATAAACACCCCCTAGTAAGTAGGTTGGCATAGCTTTGTCATTTGATTGTAGGCAACTTTTATTAAAGAGAGGCAACTGTAGACACCTCACCATAAGTCGATCGGTGTCCTGAGCTTTGTCATTTGGTTGCAGGCTACCTTTATTAAAGAAAGGCAATTGTAGATACCCCATTAATAAGTGGGTCCTAATTAGAGGATTTAATCATGATTGTGGTGTGTACTTGATCACAAGATAAAAATCATATTAATTCAAATGGCATTGAGATGAAGAGATCATGATTGAATCTTTAATAAGTACAATGAATAAGGACTATGGAGTGTGGGCCTCACATAGATTTGTATAGGGGTGTAGAATTTCTTTTTTGTTGTTAAAAATTGAAAAGAAAAGTGAGTAAAGTTCAATCACCCCTTGGTAAAAGGCGATTCAAGCTTAATTGTCCATCATAAAGGATTTGGGTCCACCAGGTTGAGAAAAAATGTCCAACCTGTCTTTAGCCAAAATCAATTAAAGTTTAATGGTCAACTCCTAGTTTGCCTGATTTTGTCAAACTTCTATAAAATCCTGTGATATTAGATCCTCTGCGATTTTTGCATTGAATATTGTATAGCATTTTGAATGAACTTTCATGTGGAAGCAAAATCTATTTGACTCAATGGCCGTGTCTTAAGATTTGAGCCGTGCATATCAAGCACTATTTCTAATAGCACTTTGCAAAACAATATCAAGAATAACCCTCTAATTGCAAGTAGGCATTGAGTTATTTCTTACTAAATTCAAGTAAAGAATTACTTTAATTGAGTTAATAATAGCATTCTAATCACATCCTATGCTGTTATATTGATTTATTTTGGAGGGTGAATTATTATTTGAGCCTCAAATTATAAATTTTCATTTGAATGGCAGTAAATGACATTTGAGATATGTTTAGATGAGAGTAAGTCTGTGAAAATAAAATGATATGGGAGTAAATGGATGTGTAAAAGAAATCCTCTCGTTGAAAGAGGATTGGGAAGTAAATGGGGGTGAAATACCTTTTAAAGCTCATTTAAAGATCCGCATGAGTAAACAAAGGTGCCACTATGCACGTCCCTCGTACATGTGATAGGCTAATGATACTTTGAAATAATCAAATTATCAACTACATCACTAAAATCACACTAATAGAATGATTCACACCGTCCAAAGGTTAGCCATTTAAACGAACGGTTAATAAATGTTGGCAAGTCGCTTGCTTGTGATCTTTTTTTATTTTTTTATTTTTTTACACACGCGCACACACCACCACACACTCACGCCATGGTGGGATTTCACCACCCATGGGTACTCGAACCCTCAACCAAGCATTGAAACTCCTAAGAGTCTACCACTGGAGTAAGAGTAAGGACCGCTTGTTTGTGATGCTTATGTTAATGGCTCACCCACGGCTCAAAATTTCTTTATTTATGACAAAAGTATATGTTTCAACGAGTGTATTACAATTATTTTGTTAAATATTACACATGATGCTAATTTAAAATGTTAAAAACTAATTTGGAATATTACATACATTCCGGTGAATATATTAAAAAATTCAAATGCATTTCAATTACTCCCAATTACTCTCATCCCAATCAAATATCTGGATTTGAAATGCATTTCATTTACTCACATCTAAACACAACTATGCAAGCCATTTGCTCCTAATTTATTTACCTCCGATTCCTTTTCCCATTCACCTTTATTCATAAGCTTCCAAACAAGCTCGGAGAGAATTTGCCCCAGCAAATTTTCTTTCTCTTCCTTGTTCAAGTATAATTGTATCCTTAAAATCAATGATTATCTTTAAGACAAATGATTTGCACCAATCTTTCATATAATCCCTAAGTTTCTATTGAATTATGTGTATTCTATGCATTTTATTTATAAATATTCCTTCCATTTCTTGAAAGGACCCTATGATCTTCGTAATTTTTGTAAGCCCTAAGAACTCAGGGAGAAGTCATTGAGCAAATTAAGCAAGGAGTCAAAGAACTAAACAAGGGGCATGACTAGGCTATTCTAGAATGAGAAATCGCCCCAATCAACCTTCTCATGTAAGCTTTGAAGACATAGTAGGTCAAGGCCATTCAATTCTCATTGAAGCGGCAATAGAAGTTCATTTCATTGGAATTTTGTTGATCTTATTTGTATTTCTATATTTATTTTCTCCTTTATTTTATGATTATTTCTACTCTTTTTTCTTTTTTTTCATCTTTCCATTTTCTCTATTGTCTTAAGGATCATTCCCACAAACTTACATTAATTTGCCATTAAATGCTAGATTTTTAATATTTTCAACCCAAGTCATCATGCCACTGAGTAGAGACTGTTATGTGTGGCAATGGGTTGCGTTTGGGTTGGGTTTGGATTTAGGTTCGAGCCTTATCAAGTACTTAAAAACGACACTTTAAACCCCAGGCCTGAGCTTGGCATGCGCTTAGAATAGTAAGCCCAACCTCAGGCCTTGGGCTTAAAATGACTAAAGCTCAAACCCAACTCAAAAATTGATTGAGCCATGCATGCCTAGCTGAAGCCCGGCCCAATCAGGGCCGGGCTCATTAAGTCAAGGGGCCAACCTGGCCCATCACATCGGTACAGCCCATCGTTGTTTACATCCATCCAATCTATTCATCTGATGTGTCTCGTCTATATGAATCGATTATCCAAAAAATTACAGTTCTGAACTGAGGTGGGCCATACTACGGCCTGATTTTTTGAAGCAAAGCTTAATAAGGGGTGTTGTATTTGATGGACGGGATGGATTTCATGCACGCTTGAATATTTTCCCATGTTAGAGAAAGGTACCTTAGCTTAGTACCTATGCGAGGTACGTAAGAGTTTTTCGTTGCCGAGGTAGCAAGATTGGGTCGGGCGAAATGGACGGTCCAAATTGACTCTATGGATGGTCCACGTGTCCGAATGCAACTGCGGGCATAAGAAGTTTCCGTACACCTCTAGTCCACTAAATCATCTACCATATGAAAAGGTTCCATGCCCTTTAATCGGTGGCGACTATAGCAACGGACCCACTCACCAAAGGTCTAAAAAGGGCCAAAGATCTAACGGTTGAGATCTTTCAATCCGGGAGAGAGACGCATAGGGATTTCCCATCCATGATGAGGCCTATCAGACGCGAGAGGTTCAGTGGAGCGGATTAGCTGTTATCCGGGCCTTACCGTGAGGCCCACCTTGACGATGTGTTGTATATCCACGCCGTCCATCCGTTTCTATGGAACATTTTAAAAAGTTTTTAAAAAAATTAAGTAGATATAAATCTCAAGTGGACCACACCACAGGAAACAGTGGTGATTGAGTGCCTCACCAAAAAAAAATTCCAAAGGGCCTATCGTAAGGTTTTCGTAATGTTGATTTTCAATCCAACCTGTTGATAATGTCAAAAATATCTGGACGAAGGAACAATGAAAATATAAGACTGATCCAAAAGTTTCGCAGCCCACAAAAATTTTTCAATGGTCGTTCATCACTGTTTCTAGTGGCATAGTCCACCTGAGATTTAGATCTCTTTAAGGTTTGGTAATACGTCCGATAATGATATTAAAAAATAGATGGACGGAGTGGATATACAAAAAATACATCAAGGTGGGCCCCACACGGTTAGCTAACACCGACTAAGGTTACCCGGGTAACAGCTAATCCGCTCGGATTGCGTAGTATAGAACACAGCGCCGACGTATGTACGGTGTATACGTGTGGCAAAAATCTGTGGGCCCCACCATGAGGTATTCGTTTTATCCACGCCGTCAATTCATTTTTCCAGATCATTTCAGGGCATGAACCGAAAAATGAGTTAGATCCAATGCTAATGTGTACCACACCACAGGAAGCAGTGGGGATAGTGACGCCTACCGTTGAGCCTTTCTAGGGTCTATCATGATTTTTATATGCCATCCAACCTGTTCGTAAGGTCACGAAGAGATGGAGGAAGGTAAAACACATATATCAGCTTGATCCAAAGCTTCTGTGGTCCACCATAAGTTTTTAATGATATGCATTCAATCCCGACTGTTCCTATGGTGGGGTCCACTTGAGCTTTAGATCTGCCTCATTTTTGGACACATACTATAAAATGATATGAAAAAAAGGATGTACGGTGTGGATATAACACATGAATCATGGTGGGGCATATATCTTTACTACGTCAACACATTACAATCCGAGTCTGCAAAAAACATGGTCCCTGTCATCTAGGCTACATGAATCAGTTGAATGCTGACCGTCCAATCGATCACCATCTCTAACTGTCCGTTTTTTGGTATACATGTGATGGATCGGAATGGTAAACTGGCCAGATTTTTGGCTGGGCCGTCTGATGGATGGCTCGGATTTTAAATTTGGCACGTGTTGGGAGAGTACCAGGACCAATCAAATTCAAATCCATAAACGTTTTTATATCTTCCAACGGCTATTATTCTGCCCGCCTCCCAAATGCTCCTCCCGCCAAAGTCCTTTCTCTTCAAACGTTCCCTTTCTTTCCTCTCTCCTCTCCAAACTCACCTTCCAGACCGCCCTTCCCTCCCCAGACGGATCAAACCACCGTCTTTCTCTCTCCTTGCAGATCAATGCACCTCCATGGCCCACCTCAAGCAAATCCACGCCCAAATGATCGTCACTGCCCGCATCCATGACAACTACGCTGCTAGCCGTATCATGTCCTTCTGTGCCCTCTCCCACTCGGGCGATCTTGATTACGCTCTAAAGCTCTTCGAGAACACCCAAGACCCGAATTCCTTCATGTGGAATACCATCATCAGAGCCCATGCTGACAGCCCAAATTCTTCCAACGCAATCTTTTTATATATGAGGATGCGGAGACAAGGAGTTGTACCTGGTAAGCATACTTTCCCTTTCCTCCTCAAGGCATGTACTAATCATCACTCGATTTCTTGTGGTAGACAAGTCCATGCACATGTTGTGAAGCATGGGTTAGATTTAGATTTGTATGTGGTAAATGGGTTAATACGCTGTTATGGGTTTTGCGGGAATATTCATGATGGCCGTGAACTGTTCGATGAAAGTCCCGAGAGGAATTTGATAATTTGGACTACTATGATTAGTGGGTATGCGCAAAATTTTTGTTCAAATGAAGCTTTGATGCTGTTTGATCAAATGGCTATGGAGGGGATTGAACCCAATAGTGCGACTCTGGCTTCTGTTCTATCTGCATGTGCTAGATTGGGGGGTCTGGATTTGGGGGAACGGATCCATGCTTTTATACGAGAAAAGGGGATTGAAGTGGGAGTGATTCTTGGCACAGCTTTAGTTGACATGTATGCAAAAAATGGGGTGATTTCAACGGCACAGGTGCTGTTTGATGAGATGCCTGAGAAGAATATTGCGACTTGGAATGCCATGATCTGTGGTTTGGCCAATCATGGATACGGTGGACGTGCTCTTGAACTTTTTCAGGACATGGAGAGGTTGAAGGTTCTACCAAATGATATCACTTTCGTTGGGGTTTTATCTGCTTGTTGCCATACTGGCCTGCTTGAAGTGGGCTGTGTGGTTTTCAAATCGATGCAGAGGGATTATGGGATTGATCGTAAGATTGAGCATTATGGCTGCATGGTCAATCTTCTTGGGAGAGGTGGGAGATTAACGGAGGCTGAAGAGTTGATAAAAGGCATGAAATGGAAGGCGGATGTGGTGGTTTTGGGAGCTTTGTTGGCAGCTTGTAAGAATCATGAGAATATTGAGATTGCCGAAAGAGTGGTGAAGGAGATTCTTGAATTAGAACCTCATAATCATGGAGTTTATGTCGTTTTGTCTAATATGTATGCAGAGGTTGGTAGGTGGGAGGATGTTGTGAGATTGAGGAAGGTGATGAGAGATGTGGGGTTAAAAAAAACACCCGGGTGGAGCTTAGTGGACGGTGATGAGTAGCGTATAAAGGATCGCGCTCCAGGGTGATACCGGCCAAATGTGGGGTTCTCATGATGTATTAACACCATCCAACCCATCCGTCAGATGCATCACCTCAAAAAACTAAGTCCCAATACTCAGCCCAATTCAAAACTGAAGTGGGCCATGGAAAAGGAAACAATTTGGGAGGGACCGCCCACCCTTGAATTTCACAAGGGCACACGTGAGTCATAAAACAGTCTGATTTTTGGCCTGACCCTTCATCTGGCCTGGATGAAGAGTCTGAAAGGACTTGATTCTATATATACAAAATGGTAGGCCCCACTCAAATCAACTGTGGTTGTTTCCCTTTCAACATGTTCCATGTGCTATGGTCCACCTGAGTTTGGAATCAGGTGGACTTTTGGGATGTGTGAATTTTTGGAGGTGATGCATCTGATGGATAGGTTAGACTCCATGAACACAGCATGGGATTTGCATCTGCAGTTCTGTTGTAAGGTTTCGGTGATACCAGGACCCCACTAGAGCATGCCTGTGCATAAATATCTCTCATCTCTTTACAGACATTTGGTAAAATTGGAATAACAATGAAAGAATAGCATGGTTTTGGCACAATTTTCTGCTCACAATCTGAGAAATGGTTCATATTTTTTCCCCATAAAAGACTGCACAATGTATCTGTTATTATTCATAAATTTATAATTACAATTGGTTGTCGGTTATAGTCAATGGCAATACAATGATGTGACCTTGGCCTTTTCATTTGAGAATTTCAGCAATCTATGTTCTTGCATATAGTGTTTTGTTTCTTTCTTTAAGCATGAGGATGTTGTTGCTCTTAGTTGTTCTAGAAGAGGAGCTTGTTATTATGAGATTCGTACTACTTGAAAGATAAGAAGGAAACAAAAAGGATGGATTTGTTACCCTTTAAATACAAGATAATAGGTAATAGATATTGAGTTGCTATTCGTGGGGCATAGGAAGGAAACAATTATATTCGAAGACGAAACGTCTCTTCCCCTTAGAATGTCGAGATAATCAAAATCTGCCAAAAATCAAGTGAGTTTTGAAGGAGTTTCTGTCTCGGTTTTGTTCAGGAGCTGGAATGATGTAGTTACTAATTGTAGAATGATGAAATGGATTGCTAGGTGATCTTTGCCTCTGGTGGGGATGGTGGACACTGGGTGCAAATGGAACTTTGATTGGAACTCCAGGGTGGGCTGGAGTTTAGGCTGCAGGCAGGGATGGCCAGAGCGAGGATCAAATCGGTTTTCTATGGCCCGATCCAAATTAGTGGCTAAAATCAAGTGAAACTGACATCAATCAAAAAGGTTTGAAGCTTATCAGGAGGGTGATTCCAGTTGTTCTATAGCTTGGGTTTCAGGGTCAATTCCGGTTCCTTGGAAGCGACAATGTATTGTAAATGGGATTAAAGGACTGATGTCAGCTCTCTTGATTTCTTTCAATCTTGTTCCTAGAGAAGTTAATTCCTTGGCTGTTTGTTTGCCCACAGTAGAAATGACTTGGGGATCCTCGTATGTTGGAGGCTCTCTTCCATTGCCTTGATGGAGAGTGGTTCTTTTTTTTTTTTGCTTTTAATGAAAATTGTTAATTATGAAAAAAGAAAAGGAAAAACAGATATCAAGTTGGAGAATTCCCGTAATTTCAAAGTGCATCATAGAATAACGCCTGTTGGAGTTCAGTGCTTGCATTGCCAGTCCCAAGCCCCAACCAATGCAGTGCGATTTTTGCACTGCAACTAGAGATCAATAGTTTGAACCAAGTAAACCAATGCAGCTAGGAGCACTGTAACTTATAGTGCTAGGAGATCATTGGAGAGGATGGATTGGACCATCCGATCAGTGCAAATTTTGCATGGTAGCCTATGATTTTTGTTGGAGTCAATCGACACTTATCAATAATTTGAACTAAGTAAACTAATGCAACAAGGAGCATCTAACTTATAGTGCTATAAGAGCATTGGAGCTTTCAAACAAGTTTTGGAGGAAAAATGAAATTCAAATCTCTCTTGAATTTTTACAAAAAGTGTAAATGCAATACTCTAACATTTTTATTATTCTATTTAACAAATCCAATTGAGATAAAATCTCAACAGTACATGGTGGAAAGGGGATGATCTCCTTGATAAACCTTGTTGTTGAGATTCAAATCCCTCAACAAACCCAGATCAACCCTATGTATTAGAAATTTGGATCTAATACCGTTGCTAATCTGTGCACTTTGCGGAAGCACGTTCAACGAAAATAGAATAATCGAATAAAGAATAATAACTAAACAATAAAGCAAACAACCACAAAACACGATACTTTACGTGGAAAACCCTTGCAAGAAAAAAACCACGACGTAAAACAATAGAAATCCACTATAATCAACGGCTTAGAGATTATACCACCCACCTTCTTCAATTACAGACAACATGCATTCCCAAGGCCTTACAAGTGTTTAGAAACTTTCTCACCTCGCAAACCCCTTGCCCTTAGAAAGAAAACACTCGTATTAACAAGCCCTAATCGGGATCGGACTTAAATACTCTGATTTGTGCTAATCTATGTAACATATTCGGTTGGACTGGATATAACATTCGGTCGGACCAAACCAACCAGACTGCACTTTTCGGTCGAACCGAAAAGGTATAAATCTTCACAGCGTGCAACCTGAGAATCCATCCAAATTTTGGTGGAACTGAAAATGAATCCGATCAAACTGAAATAGGACTTCTTTGTATAACAAATTGGTAGAATCCAAGGCATTCTGTACAACACTTGAATCTATCAGGAACTTTGAATCCCAGATTATGCTTTTGATAACAATGAATAATGGTTATTTCCCATGACTCTTATGTAACTTAACCTTACCTAGAGAGATTATGCTCCAGTGCTCCTAATTACATTGTTTGCTTGGACAGTTCAATCGATCAATCTAAATTGGCCAGGTCTAAAATGCATTTCATGGATTACCATTCAAAATCCGAACACATCAAATTTGTCTTTAATTAGGTTGTAATTTCTATTGCCATCCCTTTTGCAATCCATGTATGGAATCTCTGAGATTGTCAAATGAAAGCGTTCTTTAGGATCATAAGCTATCCATGATGTGGCCTGGCAAATAGATAGACCAGATTGTTAATTGGACTTATTTTTGTCTAAACAATCTCGACAATTCATATTAATTCCATCCATGGTTAATAATTGTCAGATTGGTAGCATTCTTGCATATGGTAGTTTGTGAAATGTGCATCAGACCCACGAGGTCAATGGGCCGGGCCCAGCTTGGGCCTGAAAATCATAATTTTGAATATGTCCAGTCCGACAGCCTGCCCCAAAATAGTTCAAAATCTTGGCCGAGACCTACAGCAGGCCTGGCCCGTTGACAGCCCTAATCAGAACTATGAACAATGTGGATCAGTGAATTGGACTAAGTGCTCAATTGCAACTGGTAGCACCATAATTTAAAGTGCTCTAAAGTAATGGAGTTGGCAAAATTACTTGCGACGATATAGAATGCATAGATAGCTTTTCAATGAAAAATTACGTGAGCGTTAGGCTATAGCCTACTGAGTAAACTGTGGGGTCCACTATCATGTTTGTGTCTTGTCTATATTGCCCATCCATTTTCCTGGGCTTGTTTGGTCTGTGGGATTAAATGGTATGGAGGTCACCCGTACACGTCTATAACTAGAATGACACATATAAAGGGCGTATATGGATGTTCGGTATGGATAAAACACATGCATCAATGTGGGGCCGACGTGTGTAGGGGATTTCAAAATCCACCTGGAAGGGATTTCAAAATCCACCTGGAATCCCACACGTGAACAAATGCAATTCCATCTCACCTTATACTTAAACCCTTCCTGTCCTCTCAACCGCTGTGGATTGAATTTACATAGGACCAAATGGAATTCCATCCTACCTGATTTCATCTGAGCCCACATAATGACTTAATGGCTTGAGTGTTAAAATCTTCTTGGCGGTATAGAAGTTTTGAATCAAGCTGATATCTGTGTTTTTCCTTCGTACATATTTGTGTAACTTTATTAACAAGTTGGATGACAAATAAACATGGCCGTGGGCCGTATTTTATGAACAAGTTAGATGACAAATAAACATTACTGTGGGACCTACTTTATGAACAAGTTAGATGACAAATAAACATTACTGTGGGCTGTGGGAAGGTTTCAATGGTGGACGTCATTATCCCCACTTTTTCCTTTAATGTGGTTCACTTGAGCTTTGGATATACTTCAATTTTGGAATCATGTAGTAAAATAATCTGTTAAAACCGATGGACGGTGTGGATAAGACACATACATCACCCGTGACCCCACAGAGTTTACTCAGTACGGAATCCACTCTCACGGCTTACTTTAGTTTTGAACGTTCTGTTAGCCCGATTTCTTTCGATCTCAACCACTGAGATTATACATGACCTTGTCCTGCATCAGAAATACCTGATCATTTCTGACATGGATGGCATCTGCTTTTTTAGGAATCTTGCATGCGTGTCTCCCCTAAGTGTGACGTGACTGCAACCACACTTCGTTTGCAAGCAACCGTGCCGAAAAAAATTCGTAAAGGCAGAAATGGAGGAATATCCATGACATCCACACCGTCCATCAGGCGTGTTGCCCCGTGTTCACCCTCAATCCAAAGATCAGCTGGATCCAACAACTCCTGTAGGCCACACCATATAGAACCAGTAGGATTGAGAGGAGCCCACCATTTGCGTATACATGCCATCTGATCCATTCATGCAACGTGTCTCACAAGGATTAAAACACCCCATATAATTCACGCCATTTCAAAACTAAAGTGGGCCACACCATGCAAATATAAAGGTTTTAGGAAGATTTTACATTATTTCCAATTGTGTGGCCCACCTGAGTTTTTAATGGCCTTGATGTTTTGAGATCAACGTAAAAAGCTAGTTTACTCACCTAATGGACGTGGTGGATCTCATGCAAATATAGCAGTTCTCCCAAAGTTAGAGGTGGGCACGCTTCTGATGTTCAAAGCGGGATTTCAAAAGTGCGAACTGTAGTAGTGCTCTTCCGATTTGCCCTTCTCTCTCTCGATAGCAAACGGAGCCGAGGGACGACGCTTGGATAGGCGGTGGGTGCGCAGGATACCGATGGCGCCTGTAGATACGCGGCGTCCGTACAAGAGGGCAGCTATCTCCGACCAGCAGAAGCGCCGAGAGCTCGCTCTGCTCCGCCAGGTCCAACAACGCCGGGACGCCCAGCAACATGCGCGCACGTTAGCATCCTCCGTCATCTCTCTCCAAAACCAGGACCCCGAACCTGTCACTGAGCCGCAGTTGGAACCGGAAACGGAACCCGGACCCGAACACGAACACGAACCGGTATCCGAACCCCTGTCTAGGGATCTCGACGTCGTCCAGGCCTCCAAGCAGCTGCGAGGCTCGGCAGCTCGCCGATGGTTTGCGCGCCAGCTCATGCTCCCAGAATGGATGATCGACATCCCGCCTCGATTGGATCGTGATTGGTTTGGTTTTTCACTCTCTTTCTTTGTTTTTCTCTTTGATTTGTTGTTTTGGTGTCATCATTGCTGCTGCTGCTGTTGTCATTTGGTGTGAATTTGTACGAATAGTGAAAGTAATTACTGTCCACATGCAACTCTACACGGACATCCAATCCTTGCATCAAGTGGGCCCCACTATTTGGTTGATCTTGTTGATCGAGTGCCTTTAATCCTAGTGCAGAGAAGACCTCTGTCAGTTCGACCTATGTCTTCTCCGGTCCGACCGAATTTGTGGTTGATTCTCAGATTGCACGCTGTCCACTTTTGCACGTTTTTGGTTCGACCAATGTGTGTGTTGGTTTTTGTCAGTTTGATTGAAGGTCCCATCGGTCTGATCGACGGAACATGAAAGTTTGAGTAAGTGCGGGTTTTATTTCCTGATTTTGCACAGGAGTGTATAAATACTCTCCTAATTGCGTACGGGGTAAGAACCAGAGTGTAGAAATGAGGGTTTTGGAGCCTAGCGCGAATACTCAAGGGTTTTGAAGGGAAAGCTAGGGTTTCTACTATAAGTTGTTCCATCTCTTGTAACCTTCTTCTGATTATAGTGGATTGATCGTCGCTTTGTGCCGTGGTTTTTTCCTGCAAGAGTTTTCTACGTTAAAACTCGTGTGTTCTCTGTATTTGCTTGGATTTTTCGTTCTCTATTTCTTGTTTGAATTTGATATGAGGTTGCTTCTGTTCCCAACAAGTTGTATCAAAGCGTAAGTTGGGGTATTAGTTTAAATATGGAGACATAGCATTGAGGGGATCGAATGTAAAATTTGAGACTGAGAAGTTCACGTGCAAAAAACAACTTTGAACTATGGAGGTTGAAGATGAAAGCCCTCATAGTTCAGCAGGGGTTGTAGCATGCACTCCTTAGGAAATCGCATCGTCCAAAATTTATAAAGGAAGAAAATTGGGATGAACTTGATTAGAGGGCGATTAACTTAATCCAATTGTGCTTGGCCAATGAAGTCCTTTACAATGTCATCGATGCTACGACTACTACGGGCTTATGAGCAAAGTTGGAGAGCATCTACATGACGGAGTCGCTCACCAATTGTCTATATATGAAGAGACAATTGTACACTCTAAAGATGGCGGAAAGGTCGGATCTCTTTGAGCACACTAACGTCTTCAACAAGTTGGTTTGTAAGTTGACAAGCGTGGAAGTTAAGATCGATGAAGAGGACAAAACCCTTATTTTGTTGACATCTCTCCTAAAGTCTTATGAGTACTGGTTGATACGCTTTGCTATGGTAGGGATACCTTGGACGTCGAGATCGTTATCTCAACCCTTCAGTCGAAGCAGTTGAGAAAGAATAACGGATGCGAAGATACTTTTATGGATGCATTGTTTGCTCGGGAAAGACCGTCTGAGTGAGACAAGAGGAAGTCGCGATTTAGATCCAAGTTGAAAGGCAAATGCAAGTTGAAGTGCTGGAATTGTCAGAGGATGTGACATACGAAGGACTGTTAATATCCCAAAACTTGGAAGAAGGAGATATCAGATGATTCGCCAAAGGAAGCCAATTCAGCCGAATTTGGTGAAGGATCGGTTACCTCCATCATGAGTGAATTTTGAGTACGGGGGCATTGTACCATAGTCCATATGTGTCCTTATCAGAGTTGGTTCACCACATATAGCGAGTATGATAGTGGCTTGGTTCTTATGGGGAATGATCATGTATGTAAGATGGTCAGAATTGGTTCGGTTCGCATCAGAATGTTTGATGGGATGAAACGTAGTCTAACTGATGTAAGGCACATTTCGGATTTGAAGAAGAATCTGATCTCTCTGGGAGCTCTAGATGCACTTGGGTGCACGTTTACCGTTTATGGAGGTGTCCTGAAGGTTTCAAAAGGGGCACTCACAATTATAAAATCACAGAAGAATGAAAATCTTTACAAGTTGATTGGGAATACTATATCGGATGGAGCTGCAGCGTTTGTAGCGGAGTCCACGTTGGCACGTTTGTGGCATGTATGCCTAGGCCACATGAGCGAGCGAGATATGAAGGTATTTCTAGATCGTCATTTAATTCCTAAATTTAAAAGTTTTGATTTAGATATATGTGAGCATTGCATATATGTGAAACAATCAAAGTTACGCTTTAAAACCGGGAAGCATGCTAGTAAAGGTTAGCTGGACTATGTGCATTCTGATGTGTGGGGGTTGTCGTCTGTTGTTTCTGAAGGAGGGTCATCATACTTTATTATATTCATTGACGACTTCTCTAGGAAGGTTTGGGTTTACTTTCTGAAGCATAAATTTGATGTTTTCTCTACTTTCAAGACCTAAAAGGCAATTGTTGAAAATCAGATAGGGCAGAAAGTGAAAATTCTGAGGACAGATAACGGCGGTGAATTTACTTTGATGGAATTTAATCAATACTGCAAGAGTATGGGGATAGTGAGGCATAATGCAGTGAGGCCCACACCAGAGTAGAATGGTACGACTGAACGTATGAATCAGACTCTTTTGGAAAGGACTTAGAGTATGTCGAGTGATTTTGGGTTAGGCAAGGAGCTATGGGCTGAAATCGTCTCTACGACTTGTTATGTGGTAAATCGATCTCCCTCTACAACCATTATTACAAAATTCTAGAAGAAGTATGGAGTGGTCAGGTAGTTGATTAATCGGGACTGCAGATATTTGGTTGTGATGCTTACTCTTATGTATCATCAATTGACATAAGCTAGAGCAAATGGCTAAAAAGTGTATTTTTGTCGGCTATGGTGATGGGGTGAAAGGTTATACATTGCATGACCAAGTTTCATGAAAAATCATATTTAGCTAGGAGGTCAAGTTTGATGAATGTTCCTTGTTTCGGAAGGATGAACACAGAGAAATAGAAAAACCAGTTATTGATATTGAAATAGACAAAGGTGAAACACTTGAAGAACTTAAGCTGCAGGTAGAGGTACAGAAAGAGGCAGAGCAGTTACCCGTTAGAAGAAATCCATGAAGGGATTGCAAATTACCGTTGAGATACGTGGATAATTCACACATTGCATTTACTGTCATTACAGATGATAGGGATTCATCTACTTTTCAGAAAGCACTAAAAGACAGATGTAGAGAAGTGGATGATAGCTATGCATGATGAGATGAGCTCTCTATATAAAAATGAAACATGGTAGTTGATGGAGTTGCCCGTTGGGCGGAAAGCGATCGATTGCAAGTGGATTTACTGGAAGAACTTGGATGGGTACAAGGCTAGATGAGGAGTGAATGGTTATGCTCAAAAGGAGGGTGTCGACTTCAGTGAGATATTCACGCTAGTGGTAAAGCAAGTATTTATTATATTTGTATTGGCTTTGGTTGTCCAATATAATCTGAAACTAAAATAGTTAGATGTGAAAACTACGTTTCTACATGGGGAACTAAACGAGCAAATTTACATGAAGCAACCTGAAGGGTTCGAGGTGCAGAGAAAGGAGAATTTAGTTTGCAGGTTAAAGAGGCTGTTGTACGGCCTGAGATAGTCGCCTAGGCAGTGGTATAAGAAATTTGATTCTTTCACATTGAGTTAGTGGTTTATTAGAAGTAAATTTGATCAATGTGTCTATTTTAGAGCACTAAGTGACATGGAATTCATTATTCTGGTGTTGTATGTTGACGATATGCTTATGGCCAGTCATAACATGTCTGAAATCAACATATTGAAAGTTCAGTTATCTAGGACATTTGAGATGAAAGATTTGGAGGCTGTAAAGAAGATTCTCGGCATCGATATCAACAGAGATAGGAAAAGGAGCAGGCTATGGTTATCTCAGGAATATCTTGAGAAGGTCTTAGTCAAGTTTGGACTAGAAAAGGCAAAACCGGTTATCACTCCTCACACTGCTCATTTTCGGCTTTATTTGAAATTATAACCTACGTCAAATGAAGAAAAGCGGTATATGTCTTGTGTGCCCTACTCGAGCGCAATTGGTAGTCTTATATATGCCATGGTCTGTATTAGATCGGATGTTTCACATATGGTTGGTGTTGTGAGTAGATATATGTCAAACTTGGGCAAGTAACTTTGGGAAGCAATGAAATGACATACGAGGTAACATGGATTACGTCTTGGTTTTTAGAAATTCTGAGGAGAAACTCGTAGGCTATGCGGATGCGAATTACGCAAGGAATATGGATAATAGAAGGTTGATTTTTGGTTACTTGTTTGTGTTAGCGAGTGGAGCTATTAGTAGGATGTCGAAGCTTCAGTCTGTGGTTGCACTTTCCACAACTGATGCTAAATACATGGCAATAACGGAAACATTCAAGGAAGCTGTTTGGTCGAAAGGAATGATCAATGAGTTGGTGCCTCGGTACGAAATCATGCCTGTGTATTGTGACCACGAGAGCGCAATGAATCTGGCGAAGAACTCGGTGTATCACTCTTGGACTAAACACATTGATGTTCATCATCACTTTATCTGGCAGATGCTAGAGGAAGGAGATGTCACTCTTGAGAAGATTCACACTATCGAGAATCTGACGGACATGCTTACGAAGGTTGTTCCTACAGAGAAGTTCAAGTTTTGCTTGACTTCTCTGGTCTTGGCAAAGAAGAAATGAAAACGGAGTGTGCATGAAGTGATAATGACGTTATTTTGAAGATGATTAGAGATGGCAGTAGCAACGTGGAGCAGAGGAGATGGAGGATTAAAGCCATGGTGGAGATTGTTGTTCGAGTGCATTTAATCTTAGTGCAAAGAAGACCTCTGTCGATCGATTTATGTCTTGTTTGGTCCGACTGAATTTGTGGTTGAATCTTAGATTGCACGTTGTCCACTTTTGCACATTTTCAGTTCGACCGGTGTGTGTGTGTCAGTTCCTGTCAGTCCGATTGAAGGTCCCTTAGGTCCGATCGACGAAACACGTAAGTTTGAGTAAGTGTGGGTTTTATTTCCTAATCTTGTATGGAAGTGCATAAATACCCTCCTAATTTTGATTAGGGTTAGAGCCAGATTGTAGAAACGATGGTTTTGGAGCCTAGCATGAATACTCAAGGGTTTTGAAGGGAAAGCTAGGGTTTCTAATATAAGTTGTTCCATTTCTTGTAACCTTCTTCTGATTATAATGGATTGATCGTTACTTTGTGTTGTGGTTTTTTCCTGTAAGGATTTTGCATAAAACTCGTGTGTTCTATGTGTTTACTTGGATTTTTCTTTCTTTATTGCTTGTTTGATTCTTATTTGAGGTTGCTTCCGCTCCCAATAAGATTTTACCAGAGATTGGGCTAGTTCACTGATACTTGGGGTTGGTAATGGGCTAGGCGGCGTGAACCTGTAGTACTAACACCTAGAGCTCTAAACTTGGCTGGGCCAGGTCTAGTGATGAATGGCCCCACTCGTTTCGTTGGCCCAA
Source organism: Magnolia sinica (assembly GCF_029962835.1). Taxonomy (NCBI): domain Eukaryota; kingdom Viridiplantae; phylum Streptophyta; class Magnoliopsida; order Magnoliales; family Magnoliaceae; genus Magnolia; species Magnolia sinica. Next base: position 11,156,722 of record NC_080575.1, on the reverse strand, counting down.
TCCAAATTGTCAGTGGGCAACTGTTATAAAAAACGATTGGATGGTTCAAAGACTTGTATGCAGTTCCCGTTCAATGCTCATGTTTGGTTGAAAGATATCATCGGATATAGGGGTCATATTTTGATGATCCATATTTTTTATATGATGTGACTTCTCATGGATGGAGGATGCCCCCAAAGAATTGATTGTTTAACTCTTTTCCTTACAAGGCCAACCCTGGCCCGGTCTAACCCTATGTTGCTGGGGCTTAGGGACTAGGGCCGGGCTAGGGCCAACCCTAGCGCGTCCCTAGCCCAACCCATTGCTACCCCTGCTACCCTCTATTGGGTAATGCCATGTATGATGCAAGATCCTTGGAGATTTTTACGATTTGTGATTTGCATGCAATAACAAAGAATGTATTATTGATCCCTGCATGAGGAACCGCACGTGTGTCCATGCGAATAATTCAAATGTGTTGCGCTTTAAGATGGATGGTGATACATGCTGCAATGTGGCACATTGGCACACGTGTGGCGCTTTAAGATGGATTTTGATACATGTTGTATGGCACATTAGCACATGTGGGGCACTTGAATATGGATAGTTGCACATGTGGAGCACGTAGAAGATGGGTGTTGGCATGTGTGACTACCATGTGGGGCACTTTATAAAAAAAAGGGTCATTTCATCTCAATTCCCTCAATTTCTTGGAAATAACGTTTCTCAAGTCTAGAAGGAACAAAGAATGAGCATTTTTTAGGAAATGAGAGGGAAATGGAAATAGTGTTTCCAATAAATTTACAAAAACAAACAACGGAAATGCTATTTTCACGGCAATGATGTTTCCTCAATTTATATTCCAATGAATCCTAACAGGCTCTAAACTACTTTAATTACAAAAAGAAGATAAAAAAAAGAAAAAAATGCATGAACTATCTTGATTTCACTTGGTGCGATTAAACCCCCTCAAAAATAGAAGAGGGGGAGGGGGGTTAAGACTAGGGCTATTGAGTTTTGTAGAAATAGCTTGATGAAAACATTGCTCTAGCCAAGTAGAGATCCTTGGAGACTTGGAAAGGAGAAGAAGAAGAAGAAGTAAACCAAGACCCCAAGTCCAATATTATGCCCTCTAGAAGATCAAGATATCAAACTACAACTTCATCAATATAATCGTAGGAGCATTATCTCTAGACCTAAAAGTCTAACTAGAGATGCCCTAATTAGTGGAATTATCACCAATCAAGTTTCCCTTTAACATAATGAGGTTGGACATGGTAGCAATAGGCTCTCATGTCACTATTTGGTAGCCTATTTTCCAATTTCAACAATTTAAACTGTAGTTACCTTTCTGTCAACACTTCCATTGTGGATATCCTTCGGTTGTACAAAATCTTCTTGACAAAAACCAAGAAACAATATGAGTGTGATTATTTTCTCCGTGTTCTAAGAAAACGTTATAAAGGTTGATATAACTAATGCCATACTCGTAATAGCCCCAAAATGTTATGGTATGTGAAAATGAAATAATGACCCTTATTTACAAAAAAAATGAAAAACCATTTTTTACCATGGCCACTAGTGAAAACATTACATTGCATGTTGAACATTATAATGACTACTAGGCAATTCAGGCATTCCCCTCCCCTCCCCCCCTTCCTTTTTTTTTTTTTTTTTCCTTTGTTCTTTTGCTCTGGCAGAGACAATATAGTGTGTGTAGTGTTCGAATTATCTCCGATATTTTCAAAATATCTCCAATATTATCTTAATCTCTAGCTCAATGATACAGATAACACTGGTAGCGATACCGATAACGTTGGTAGTATCAGAAATTTCAGGTATTAGCAATGTATCGCTACGTATCGCCAACGTATCAATATTGCAATGTAATCATCAATATTTTCAACTATGTAAATTCTAGGTGTCGCTTGTATTGCCAATGCATCAATATCGCCAATGTATCGCCAATATTTTCGACTATGTAAATTCTAGGTAATGCTTGTATCATAAACATATTGATGATATTTCAATAATATCGCCAACGTATTGATATCATCAAAAATTTGTTTATTAGAAAAAAAATTATTTCAAATTTTTTTTCCTGGGCACATGGTTGTATGTAGTGTTAAATTCGTCATTGATAATATTGATAATATTTCGATATTATCGATATCACAACATGCGAGATATTGAGACCACAATATTTCGTTTCCTTTCCATTTGTTAATGATTTCTTGGTGAAGTATCATGTGTTGTTGATATTTTGCAATATAGATGGATGTTTGGATGGAAGGTTGGATGGTTAAATAGGCCGGAGGGGATGATTGGACTGATTTCTTACAACAGCACATGCTTTTGAGGCCCCATTAAATGGAACCTTATTATGTTTGCATTCTTTTTGCAAATTTTTATTTATTTATTATTATTATTATTATTTTAATTTCTAAATATGCAAATATATACATTTTAACATCTTTTGAAGCCTCGCTGAAAATTCCAACGTTTTCCTATGTTTCCTCGCATTTCCGGTTATCAGCGATATTGATATTGTTTCCGTATCCCTAGCCAGCGAAACTTATAGCGATAATGAGACTTTGAACAGTGAGTGTGTGTGAGTGGTCCAGGGGTCAATCCTTGGTAATGTTACCTTTCAAAAAAAGAAAAGAAAAAACAGAAGGGAAAAAAGAGAGAGACATTATAATTATCATTAACGAAAAAGAAGTCATTACAATAGCAATTACCATCACATAGTGAATTGCCCCTTTGCTGTTATATTTGTGTAAATCTGATCTCAAACCCTTGTTTTCTTGGATATTGTAATTTCTGTGACATGTTTTCTATATTGTATGAAAGATTCTATTTAGTTATGTGGATCCATTGTGTCTAAGTACAAGATGAACTTCTGTAGGTATGTCTTTCCAAGGCCTTCTGGGAAGCGGTGTTTTGTGGTCTCTTCTAATGGGACGACAGTTAGTAGGCTTCGGAATGGTTCTATATTGCATCATTTTCCATCTGCTCTTCCCAGTGGTGCGAGGACCAAAGATATTTCGGGTCCTGCACACTCTTTTTGTATCCTGGATTGCATTTTTCATGAGGTGAGATATCTTGTTTCACGCATCACACTGTGAAGTTATGATGTTTGGCCTTGAGTTTCCAATATTATATGCAAATCTATTTTTCAACTGATTGTGGTATAGGTGGTGACCTGCAGCCAGATCAAACTTACTATGTGATTGATATGGTTTGTTGGCGAGGGTATCCATTACATGATTGCAGTGCTGAGTTCAGATTCTTTTGGTTGAACTCCAAGCTTGCTGAAACGGGCGCTTGTAATCCACCGTCTTTGTACCATAAGTACAGATTTAGTGTCGTGCCCATCAACAATTGTGATCTAACAGGTCTGGAGGCAGCATATGCAGGTGCCGTGCCTTATGCAAAGGATGGGCTATTGTTTTACAACAAGTAAGACTGTATTTCTGTTGAATCTTGAATTTTGGACACAGATGATGTAACAATAGAAATTGCTGCCTAGAGCTTTTGCTAAGTGATGGAGATCTCTGCATGTTGGCCACTTGTCATCTGTGTGCATAGATGGTCCCCAGCCTGTAGATGGCCTAGACGAAAATTAGTATGTTCTGCTCATTAGTCGGGCCGCACTTACAGTGAATGTCAACTGTTTCAAATTATTTTAGACTGTTCATTGTGTTGGTACATGTTAGGGCAGCAACTTGGAATCGGGTCGGCCCTAAACCAATTGATCCAACCCTTGTTTGGGTCGGGTTGTCAAGGTCCTTGGATTGGGTTAGGGTTGGGAAAAACTACCCTGATTTGAAATTGGGCTGGGTTCGCATTGAGCAAATTCGTGTCCGGTTAGGTCGGGTTTGGGAATAATCACATGTATTTGGGTCAGGTTAGCTTGGGTCGGTCTGGTCGGGTTACGTCAGGGCTGAGTAGAGAGGAATTTGGGTTGGGCACCTCGGGTTAGAGCTTAGATCGGGTGTGTTGCAGGTTGGGTTGACCCTCAACCGGACCCAACACGCCCGGGTTGCACCCCTAGTACATGTGAACTGGTGAGTTTTCTAGGATGATTCGTGGGCCAGGTCATCTACACAGTGAGCCCCTTGATTGGCACTTGTAAGCTATAGTTGCATGTATAGATGCATATGAAGAGCTTAGCATTTAAGGAATTCAGAATTGGAGTTCATCAGGAAAATAATGAGGGCCTATTCTTTGAAGTATTTAATCATGCACATTAATGCAAATGTCTGGATGAATGTTGACTCAGGACGTGTGTAACAATGTTATTAATATGTTTATGTGGTTCAACGTTGTTCTAATAAGAGACCAACTAATTGTGACCTGGTATCTGGGACTTTCTTACCAGAACCTTGTTTAAAGAGATATGTAGATCTTTCGAACTGAATCTTCTTTGTTCAGTCATACTCTTCTAGGATGCAACTATGGTTCGATTCAACTGGAACCCGATTGACCCAACCCAGAATGAGATTTAGGGTCTTCAGGTCCGGTTAGGGTCGGAAAAACTCCGATTTGGAATCTTGTTGTGTTCGGGTTGAGCAAATTTGGGTTAGGTTAGGTTGGGACTTGGGAATAATCATGTATTCAGGTCAGGTCAGTCAGGTTGGGTCAGTTTAGGGTTGAGTGTAGAGGAATTCAGGCTGGGTACCTTGAGTTGGAATTCACGTCGGGTTGGGTTGTGGTGGGTTGGGTCCTCTTGAGGTAGGCTTGGGCTCGGGTTGACACTCAAACAACCCAACTTGTCTAAGTTGCTCCTGCATTGTCTTCCAAGTTTTTTATCTTGTACAAACTAACATAAATTTCATCTTTAAGAATAGGTTTGTGTCAAGAGTGCTTTGTTTCTAGTACATATCCCAATTCAAATGCATCAAACATTTACTTTGAAAAATCTGAATTTTATGATTTTAGAATCATTGTGGCCTTGCCAAATCTTTTGGAACTTCACTGAATTTGCTTTGACAGCATATGCTTAACATGCTTTCCTCTCTTTTGATGATTTTTTTGGTTCTGCTAACGTTGTTTTGATTGTTCCTTCCTCAGGCATGCCCATTATCAAACTGGTAATACACCACTAGCACTAGTCTGGAAGGATGAAAACTGTAGCCAATATGTTCTTGATACAGACAGTAAAGGACAAGTTCCATCTCAGCAACATGTATGTTTTTACGTCATTTCCTTTTCCACTTCTAAATTGAGGTATGCTACTTACAAGTTACAATAACCTATCTGCAAACTCCCTGCAAAATGCCAACATGGCATTCACGTGAGATACACAATGTTCATCAGGTATGGCCCATGTTGAAACTGAGCCCTGGCGGAAAAAAATCAGGCCAGACCAAAAATTGGGCTGTTCCAATCTCGACGTGGGCTGTGTGTATGTGAAAAATGGACAGAAATGGAAAGTCAATGGTCCACACTCGAAAGGACACATATGGCACACCAGATGAGTGGAACATACCTCATTTTGGGCTAAGCCACAGTCACCTTGGGAACCCCTGTTGAACAATCCAGACCGTTCACAGATGTGCTGGTGCTGTAGTGCAATATTAGCTTGTATGGGGTGCCCATGTTTGGTATTTACAGGATTTTTGCTTGAAAGTAGCATTTGCTTTCTTTTTTTCTTTTCTTTTTACCTTTCCAAAAATTGTAGTATTTTCTTTTTTAGTTTACTGAGTGATTAGCTTGTATGGGGTGCCCGTGTTTGGTATTTACAGGATTTGTGCTTGAAAGTAGCATTTGCTTTCTTTTTTCTTTTTACCTTTAAAAAAAAATATAGTATTTTCTTTTTTAGTTTACCGAGTGGTGCACTAGGGCTGCACACCTCTTAAAAAGCTTTTGTGTTGATCTTTCAACTCCTTGGAAACATTTATTTCCTATTATCAATCTCTATGGGATTGAAATACTGTAGGAAACTTAGCCTCTCAAACAGTCGCTTCTAGAAACTGTTACCCAGATTTTCTGAGAATGAATCTGTCAATTGTGGATTTTGAATAAGACTGGACAAATTTGCCAACACAGAAAGATGAAAACAGTAAAGGCCCATGGACCAGATGGTGTACCAATAGAGGTGTGTATGGAAGATACCGGGTTATTTTGGTTGACAAAGTTGTTCCACAAGATTGTAAGATCAAAGAAAATGCCAAATGAATGGAGGAAACATACGGTGGTACCTATTTATAAGAATAAATGAAACATGCATAGTTGCACTAACTATCGTGAGATCCATTCTATGAAACTTTCGGTGAGAGTGATTAAGCAAAGACTAAGGCATGAGATGAATGTATCAGAAAATCAGCTTGGTTTCATGCCTGGGAGGTCTACCACTGAAGCTATTTTCTCACTTAGAGAATTGATTGAGAAATACAAGGAGAGGATGAAGATCTCCACATGGTCTTTATTGACTTAGAGAAAGCTTATGATATAGTCCCTAGAGAGTTAATCTGGTGGGTGCTGGGGAAAGAGGAGTTTCAAGAGGATATAATGATATGATTACGGATATGGATGAGGGAGCGGTAACAAATGTGAGGACCACTAGTGGAGAGACAAGTGAGTTCCCAATTATTGTTGGCTTGCACTAGAGGTTGGCATTGAGCCTGTATTTTTTCGCATTGTTTATGAACGAACTAACGAGGCATTTATAGGTAGAGATCCCATGGTGTATTTTTTTTTTGGTAAATGCTATAGTTTTGATTGACAAGACAAGGGAGTGCGTAAAGAAGGCTTAAACACAAAGTTGGAATTATTGAGGGTGCTTTAGAATCTAAAGGATTTAAAATTAGATGGACTAAAACAAAGTATGTGGAGGGCAATTTATTAACAATAGAAGTGCGACGAGGAGTTAGTTAAGATTGCTGACCAAGAAGTTTCCAAAATGACCACTTTTGATATCTAGGGTCGATAATTCATGAGAGTGGAAAGATCGAGAAGGATGTTGCCCATAGAATTCAAGTATGGTGGAAGAAATGGATATGTGCCTCTGGAGTTTTCTGTGATCGTTGTGAACCACTCAAACTAAATGGAAAATTTTATAGGATAGCTATAAGACCAGCCATGCTTTATGGGACAAAATGTTAGGCAGTAAAGGAACAACATGTTTATAGGATGTGTAGCTGAAGTGAAGATGCTGAGATGGATGAGTGGCAAAACAGGGTAGAATTAGAAATGAATGCATTCAAGGGAGCTTAGGAGTAGCATCGATAGGTAATAAGATGATGGGAAGTAGGCTTAGATGGTTTGGTCATGTGCAACAAAGATCAGGAATTGCGCTGGCTAGGAGTGAGTTGGTACAAGTTGAAGGCTCTAAAAGAGCAAGGGGAAGGCCCAAAAGGACGTGGGTGGAGGTAGTAAGAAAAGACTTGATGATTGATGGTCTCACAGAAGTTGTGGCCCTTGATAGAGTGGAATGGCAGAAAAGGATTCATTTACCCAACCCCAGTTAGCTGGGATAAGGCTTAGATGATGGTGATGATGATCACCCAACGATCTTGAAAAGGTCAAAGAAGAACCTCCACTAGATAGCGTGCAAAAATTGCAATGAATGAATAAATAGTCCCTGGTTCTGCATTCCAAGGGTATAAAATGCGACTGTTGTGAGTAATTGCATGACTTTTCCTCAAATGGTTGATAGTCGGATCTTTCCCACAAGCCGGCCTTATCTACCAGCCTCTGGGTTGGATAGGACTGAGGCTGAGCCCAAGTAACTGGGACAAGTCTATGAGGTTGGCTATGATGATGACAACGATGGTGATTACTTTGGGAAGTGGTACTATATAAGTTGGCCTATTTTGTATTCTTTGAAGAGTGATAATGATTTTATTAAGAAGGCCCCCAGCAAGCTGGAAAGGAAAAGAATACAAAAAGAAAAGGAAGCAAAGGACCCCAACAATGGAAACAAAACAGAAACAGAAAAACGCTTCTAAGCGGACCGCTCCGACAACAAAGCACACGTTCCCATCAGCACTGTGTGAAAGGAATGGGACTGATTGCGAAAGCGTCTTTGGTTCCTTTAGCCCCAAATGGACCACCAAATTACAGGCAGAGTCAGCCTCCAACTCAAAGAAAGGTGCTTGCTCCCTACGCCCCCGTGCCAAGCCCATAGAAGATCCCCCACAGATCCTGGCATTACCCAAGCCACACCTTGGGCTGCTAGGAACCAATCTCAGATTTGCTGAACAAACGGGCAAAAAATAAACAGATGGTCGACCGTTTCTGCATCACGCTTGCAAATGCAGCACATACTTGGAATGATCAAATATCTTTTTTGGAGATTATCGATCATAAGGACCCTCTTTCGCCCAACCAACCATGTGAAAAGCTGCCACTTTCGGAGGGGCTCCATAATACCAGAAGTGATAGGCGTGGCTATCGGTGGAGGTGGAAGAAGAGGCCTGGAACATAGAGTAGAGGGACTTAACTGAAAACCTTCCCGAACGTGAGATTTTGTATGACAGCATGATTTTCTTATTTGAAGCTGTTATGAGTTTTTTCTTGGCATATGAGATTTTCAGGAATAATACAGGTGTACTTCTCCGTCTTCCTTTTTTTTGGAGATGTTCTTATTTTTCCACTCTCTCATGTGCCTCCCCTTGATATCTATTTTTGTTCATTTCTTTGTTTAGAAAATGGAATTCATTTTCAAAAGTCCTTGGATCTTAGTGGCCAATTTATTACAAATACTCCCTGCAGTTGCCTACTTGAGTTCTATTAAGTTCATATGAATGTAGATGTATTAGATTCATTGGCAGCCTACTCATATTGTACTTGTGCTTAATTCTTGAAACTTTTTAGGTGTTGTGGTCTGTGATAGCTGATGCATTCTTGGTTAGTTATGGTTCGTGTGTTTAAAAGCATGACTATTTGTTTGGTGGAATTCCAGTGGCTGCGTTTTTGGGTTATTAGGTTGGAATTATCATTCAGTTTCTGGTCATTTCTTGGCCTTTGGATGTTTGATTATTTTGTTGCTATGATTTTATCGAGTCAAAATTTGGAGCCACATTTTTTCAATTTTGGACAGGCGTGTTGAATTGAGTTTGTTTGTGAGGATGGGAGAGTGCCATTTGGACATTTATTGTTATCCATAAACACTTCTTTCGTAGGTTTCTCACCCTTCCCTACATAGCTAACATAGATTATGGTGTTTCAGTGTTCTTGTTCACTGTATATGTATTGCGAATTTTGAACTGTATGCTTAAATTTGCTGATGTTTTCTTCAAATAATCAGGTGGTTTTGGAATTGCAAGATGACGGAAAAGTCACCACCTCAGATGATCCTCCTGTTGTCTTCAGTTGCTTAGATAGAGAATTCATACAAAAGGTATGGCTTATTTTGCATATAGACGGGTGCATTTTTTAGCCACTGGTAAAGGCAACCTGCATGCTATTGTTAGTGTTCGGTGGATATTGAACCAATACCTATTCATCATCATCCTCATCATCTAAGTACCCAGCTACTTGGTGTCAGTTACACAAATCCTGTTTTCTCTTCTCTCAAGGACCATATTCTCATTTAAACCATAGGTTATGAAATCTTTTCTTACTAACTCTACCCACGTCCTTTCGGGCCTACCCTTTGCCCTTTTAGAGCCTTTAACTTGAACCAACTCAGTTCTTTGTCTCTATTGTGCTGACCAAACCATCTAAGCCTAGTTTTCCTTATCTTTTTACTTGGTGCTACTCCAAGTTACCTTAAGGGCTTGTTTGTTTCACCAATTATACCAGTAAAGGAAATGGGTAAATGATTACAAATTGCTTTGCTCGTTTGGTGAATCGGCTGCATTTGACTGCAATGATGGCATTGGTTACAAATATAGTCAACACCTAATCTACAATTGAGTCTTAATCCGAAAATGTATCACGATCATCCTGTTCGGATGCCGTATATAGTAAAACCAAAAGACCTAAGCTAAAAAACCCCTTAGGTAAAACTGGATCAAGTTTCTTTCCCTTAACGAAGCGGGTACATAGAGAAAGAGAAGAGATCATTGTTTTTTTCTCAAGCATAGCCTTTGAATCCACAAGGAAAGAAAAAAGCTCTAAAAAAGATAAATAAAATTGGTATTATTGATGGAAATATGTTTATAAAGCCCTTTCATATGACTTGTATAAGCCTTAAACCTAAATTCTTAACTTTCCCAAAATTGTAAAATTTCTAAAAATAGCAAACAATTTCGAAACTGAATCACTTTTTCTCATGACTTAAACAAGTCCGTTAAGTAATTATAAGATTCTTGAAACCATAAAATACACAAAAAATAACAAAAACTGTAATTTACTAAAAATAGTTAAATTTGACTTAAATTTTTTTTCAAATTTAACTCCTAAAATGGACTATTTTTGAAAAGCTATTTGAAGGTGTAGACACCCCCTTTTACACTAAGACGGTGGAGACTCCACCGTCTTTACACGGAAACGGTGGAGGTTCCATCGTGTCCGTGCAAAGATGATGGCCTCTCTACCGTTTTGTCTCGATTTTGGCTTTTGCTTGGCTTATGTGCTAGACCAATCCTTGTTTGACACTGATCACGTGATGAGTCAGCATTTCCACCTCAACAGGCTCGGTTGATCTTATCTCTTTCGCAACACTCCCATCAGAGCCTTCAGAGGGCAAAAGAGAGCGAGAGCCCAAAGGCCGAAAGACAGAAAGCCCCCAAAGAGCCTGGGGAGAGTTCTAAGACAGAGACGGGGACTCTGAATCTCTGTCCTCTTGATCTCTTCCAGTCTTTCGATCTCTTTTATTCTATTTCAACTTCAAAGCCAATGCCGTATTCTTGATGTATCCTTTTCCAGTTTGTATATTCCAACCCTCTTGCTTTGAACACCTGGGAAAGTAGGCTCTACTCTGACATCACGTAAAGTATGCTCTACAGTTGTCTCTCTCGAGGATCTTCCATTTAAGAAAACGTGATTTAAAGGAGTAACCAAAAACTGTGTTATATCTTACTGGAAGTTCTTCGAATCTCCTTTGAAAGCGTACAACCTGACAAAGTAGAGACCGTGTTCTTCACAGGTGGGAAGGGGTTCCTAACCCATTCCTTTTTGTAACCTTGACCCTTACCCAGAATTTATGGTGCTGACCTATCCAAGTATCATTTGAGTTGGGAATTCTCCATTTTTCTCGATCTCAGGGCGATTCCACGGATTCTAGCCAACTGTGGATTCTGGAGTCTTTCTTTGGCTAGTGGCGACTCATACAATGCTGACAAGCCATTTTGTCAACCTTGTGAGTGCACAATCAAACCGAGTTTACAAATGAGGCATACCCCCCTAGGGTTTGGCGTCCGAGGATACGAGTAGGTTGCATAAGGTATTATGAACGGTATGGGCATAATTATTAGCTTCTCTTCTCAACCCCTCTTGCGAGGTTCAGGTATGGAGGTCTTAGCTATGGGTTTCACTGGATCTGGATAGACTTCGAGTCCGGGCCTTCAAATGCTACTGCCTGTATCAACCAGGTACCTAAAAACATTAGCATTCTTTTCTCAACCTGATGCAGGACAATTAACCACTTGTTCTAAAAGCTCGAACTATTAGAGCATGGCGAATTAATCCCTTTATCTCATAGCCCAGGCCCAACATCTCATGGGTTAAGACCTTGGTTGAACCCCCCTCGTGGACCCTAAATCACATGGGTACCGCCTCACACGGGCCGCCCCACCCCAAGTGTGTCCCCGCATCCCATAGGCTACCCCACTCGAGCCCGGTGTGAAATGTGCATTAATCACCCCCGGTGAGGAGTCTCGAACACGAGACCTCCCCCGTGAGCCCTGCCCACCCCGAGTGTGCCCCTGCATCCCACGGGCGACCCCACTAGAGCCCGGTGTGAAAATGCTTCTGCATTAATCACTCTCGGTGAGGAGTCTCGAACACGAGACCTCCCGCTTTGATACTAATTTGATGCAGGACAATTAACCACTTGCTCTAAAAGCTTAAACTGTTAGAGCATGGCGAATTAATCCCTTTGTCTCATAGCCCATGCCCCACATCTCATGGGCTAGGACCTCGGCCGAACCCCCCTCGTGGGCCCCAAATCACATGGGTACTGCCTCACACGGGCCACCCACACTGAGTGTGTCCCCGCATCCCACAGGCTACCCTACTCGAGCCCGGTTTGAAATGCTTATTACTCACCCCCGACAAGGAGTCTCGAACACGAGACCTCCCCTGTGGGCCCCGCCCACCCCGAGTGTGCCCATGCATCCCATAGGCGATCTCGGTCGAGCCCGGTGTGAAAATGCCCCTGCATTAATATTTGATGCAAGACAATTAACCACTTGCTCTAAAAGCTCGAACTGTTAGAGCATGACGAATTAATCCCTTTATCTCATAGCCCAGCTCCACATATCATGGGTTAGGACTTCAACCCAACCTCCCTCGTGGGCCCCAAATTACATGGGTACCACCTCACACGGGCCGCCCCACCCCGATTGTGTCCCCGCATCCCACAGGCTACCCCACTCGAGCCTGGTGTGAAATGCGCATTAATCACCCCCGGTGAGGAGTCTCGAACACGAGACTTCTACCATGGGCCCCACCCACCCTGAGTGTGCCCCTGCATCCCACAGGCGACCCCACTCGAGCCCGGTGTGAAAATGCCCCTGCATTACAACCCCTCTGCAAGGTTCAAGTATGGAGGTCTTAGCTATGGGATTCACTGGATCTAGATAGACTTTGGATCTAGGTCTTCACATGCTATTGCCCGTTTCAACTGAGCATGCAGTAATTTCTAGGTTTACAAAAGACGTATGCTTTATGGTTTGCCGGGTATCCGGATCCCGTCACAATAGAAATATGAGTAAACTTTAGTTCTATATTTATCACAACACACACATATATGCTTTGTGGCTTGCCGGGTATCTAGATCCTGTTACATCAGAAATCCGAGTAAACTCTAGTTTTATATTTATCACACACACACACACACACACACACACACACATCCATCGTTTGGCTCATGCAACCATTAGACGGTCCAACCTAGACCCATAGTGGGTAGCCCGAAAGCGGGGGGAGGGGGTGGGGGTAGGATTTCCCGCCAACATCCATGGAAGGCCAATGGTCTTTGGCATTAACCAAGACGTAGAGCATGTCGATAGCTTTTTAACAACATATAATACATGTGAGATGGATAATTAGACGTAAAGCTATGGTCGTTTGGAGCTATGATGTGCGCTAGACCCTTAGATTGAACTTTCTAACATGATTTCTTTCGATCCTAGCTGTCCATGTGATTGTTCTTGACTTTGGCCTATATCGGACTCCACTTGAAAAATTAAACTTGCTCCCGAGTTTAGAATGGTAGTAACCTATTGACCCGTCTTTGTAGCTAGTCTTCTTTGTCTTCGGTAGTAACTGATGGTGAAATCCTACACATTGGATCAAAATTTTATACTTATGATCGAACTTTAGAAAACTATATCTTACCTTCCAATTCACAATTCTCTGTGTCTGGGGTGTTGATATCCCCACTTTTGCAAGAATAAATTTGCAATTGTGGATTGCCTTAATGTTGAATGTTGATTGCAACTTCATTAGCTACTCAACATCCATTAATCAAGTTGTTGTCGTTGTCGTCAATATTAGCCCTTGATTTGTGCAGTTGGATTGTTGCTTAGAAGGTATAATGATACTAATCTTCATTGAGTTTGCTTAGATGATCAACAAATTGTCCATCTCCTTGGACTTTGAGTCGTCTATATTTATCGATCCGTCAATCCCTTATGTGGATTCATCAAGCAATTTGATAGTAGATTCGTCAAGAGGTACTCCCTTATCTAGACATGTTCACTCTTCTTCTCCGTCCTTAGGAGGCATTTCTTCATCTGCATAGGATCACTCTTTTTGTTCGTCCTTTGATTGGGCAAAACGTATCTGGCTCATAGAGTTCCCTTGCCTCCATAGGGTTGTAGCCTATGATTTGGCATGGGTGTTGTATATGTTGGACCCCGTACTAGTTGATTGCGAGCCAACGAACATATTTGCGATCCATGGCCTAAATCAATCACTTAATTGACTCTATTATCTCTTGCATTGATCGCAAGTTTTCTTGATGAAAAGCTTGCAACATCGCGTTAATAATTACTTGATTCCTCATAGCACCATTTGAAGGATTGTTGCCCCTTGATCTTCTATTGGATGTCATGACTTGAGGAAAGAGATCAGTCTAACACCAACTGGTGTGGCAACCCGATGAAAATCCTCACTCTAGTACCAATTGGTGTGTTGTCTCTGATACCAAATAACGTAGTGGGTGCATGAATAGAAGAGATCGCTGTCTTCTTCTTAATCGTAGCCCTTGAATTTGCCAGGAAAGAGAAAATCTCTAAAAAATAAGTAATAAAATTGATATGATTGATGAAAGTCTATTTACAAAGCTCTTTTGTATGACTTATATAAGCCCTAAACCCTAAATTCGTAACTTGAAATATTAAACTTTCCGAAATTAGTAAATTTTCTGCAAAAAGTAAATGACTTCAAATTGTCTCAAACTTTTTCTCATGACTCAAACAACGACTTTAAACTATTATAGGACCTTGAAACCCTAAAACACTATGAAAATAGCAAAAACTGTAATTTACTTAAAATAGTATAATTAGATTGAAAAAGCTCTAATTTTAACCCAAAATGTCTTATTTTTGGAAAACCATTGAGGGCTAACGGCCTCCGGCATTGGCCAGGACGTAGAGCTCGTCAATAGCTTAGCTTTCTAGCGACATATAATGTGTGTGAAACGGATCACCTGACGCAAAGTTATGACCATTGGAGGCTATACAAAGTTATGACCATCGGAAGCTATAATGCACGCTGGACCCTTGGATCAAACTTTCTAGCCTGACTTCTTTCGATCCTAGCTGTCTGTGTGATTGTCCTTGACTTTCTCATACATCACCCTTACATCTCTAAATTGCATTCGATTGTATCATCTTTGATTGTCAAGCCTTTGACAACATAATAAACAAGCATTCATGAATATGATTCTAGTTTATATTTCACATGTCGTTCTTCTCTTCTTAGCCTTTTCTTCTTATTTGCCTAACTCTTACCTTCAGTTCCAAAACTGATGCTCTTCCACTATACAGTCGGGTTTACGGTCACAAACACTTCTACGCTTTGCCATTGGTGATGGAGGCTTGAGAATTGTAGATGGAAAGCTTGAGATGGCTGATCTACACTTTGTTGGCAAATCCAACCGTGCACGTGCTTTTGCAGATAGTTACTCAAAGGTTGGTAGAGAATGTGCATTGTATTCAATAGAACGTACTTGACTATTTCCCCTTTGTTGATACATTTCACCTTTGTTTTTTAGTAAAGTTTTCGTTACCTTTCAAAATGAAAAAAGAAAAAACTAATGCAATTAGCACTTGAAACCCAGGGGCATTTCATGCTTATGATACCCAGATACATGGATAGAGATATGGACTTGGATATGGGAACTAGTATATGATTCTGTTTCTAAAAAATCCAGGATATGGATATGGCCATGGATATGAGCATTTCATTTATGACATGATATGCATATTTTGTTCATGATGAAATGTTCTACACATTCCATTAAATTTTGATGTATTAAAGAAAAGGGAGCTGTGCTATGCCCACATGCGTGTGCAATAAAGCTCAAGTACCCGCCACAAATGTGCCAGCATGGCATGGTATGAGATCTAATCCATCTATTGGAACGGTACCACTATATTGATGCCCTAGTCCAAGAATCAAGTTAATCCACTGGTGAGGTGGGCCACAGTTTGCACAACGAATGTACTACTCTGAAGAGCTTGGCTGAAAATTTCTAATCCATCCACCTGTTTCCAATATTTTGGACCCTCATGCTGATTGGACCAGATCTTATTTTGCGAAAACATGTAAAAGGTTGGACCAACCTGATGGATGGATTAGATCTCACACGTATGTGTCAGGCTGGCATGTGGCGTGTAAATGATTTTTATCATACTTGCCTGTGTGGTTAGCAAAGCTCTAAACTAGGTACTTAATCTTTCTAACCTGATGAATTTAACATGGTTGTTAATGGGTGCAACTTTTACACTCTCAGGGAACGCATATCATGACTAGAAGGCAATAACTTCGGCAGAAATTCAGAAATAACAAATCTATTATAATAGGATTTAGTTAAAACACAAGTATCCTGGAGTATCCCACTGGTATTGTGTCGTGTTTGACACAATACGTTGGGCATATGCTAGTATCTGGGTATCATAGATATCATCATCATCTAACCCTTATCCCAATTAATTGGGGTCGGCTTATCCAGTCATCATAGATCTCATGAGCAAAAATGTGTCGATGTTAAACAATCTGGCTAAGGGCATATTTGGATACGTGGATTCCATTTGGATTTTGTGGATAATGTAATGATTGCCCAATGGTAAATTTCCACAGTCACCGTAGAAATAGGATTCCAAGAAATGGGGTGCCTGTTTGGATAGCAAATTGAATCCTCTCATTAGGAAACTGCCACCTTGTTCTCGTGCCAGAGAATTCTGGCCATGGACAAGGTAATGATTACTGTGTGGAATTTGCGTATCCAAACAGCCCAACTGTCCTGTCTCTGGAAAACAATTTCCATTTCCGCATGGATTCTGTGATTCCAAACACACTGTAATTGAAAATATAGAAAACTATGTGGTGAGAATGGTTTTTTTTCTTTTTTTTTGGTTTTTTTTAATTATTATCATTATTTAAATAACATTAACTACTCAATTTCATTTTATGCACCCGCCTTGTGGAGTGACCTTGTTTCAATTTCAATGGTCATTTTAAAAAAAATGGAAGTAATCTGTCACGGATTAATCTTGCAGGTTCTGTTCCAGTATACCGCTCGACATTCTCCTCTTAGGATTGAGGATCTGGTTGCATCCATTAATTCTTCTCAAGATCTTGGTAGTGAAACCATGGATGTTGAGATGGTTGAGTGATGGCAGTAATCGCGTTAATCATGACTGCTGATGAAATGAAGATGATGATGGTGGTTCTATTCATTTCAGATCCTACTAGACGGCAGATAACTATTCCCATCTTGAGAGTTAAATGGCGCCAGCGTTTCATGAAGATGAGTAATCGGTAAGTTTTGTACTTGATTTATAGCTAACAAGAGTTTGAAATATTGGCTAGTATCTAATATGTAAAACATCAGGCACTGGCCAATATTGTACAATAAAGAAAGTCAGGTATCTGTTGATAGTAATTAAATAGAAAATGCCAGTGTCATAAACACTGCAGCGTCATGTAATGATAATACCCATATTGGCTTGAGATTGTATGCTTACTTTCTTATCTCTATTTTATGCAATGCAAGTAGCCATTGGCAAAAATGTTTCCTGCAATTATTTTTTGGATTTGCTAAAACTTTGCCTTTGGAAAGGACATCTGAAAGGGGTTTTACATAGGGGTGTACACGAGTCGATCCGAGTCGAACTGGGCTCAACCCGGCCCGGCCCGATCACCGGGCCAACATGTCCAGCCCGAACTCAGCCCGGTCAGCAATCGGGCCAAAAAATCTAACTAATCAGGACATTATAATTCAAGTTATACGTCTGTGAGGTGGATGAGTCACTGTCACTTCAAAGATGGGCGGTGAATTATCCCAGAAGGGTAAAGGGGAAAGGGACGGGTAGGGTTTTGAATATATATATAGACACACACACACACACACACACACACACCACTTGACCGAGTCGAGCCGGGTCGGGTCAAGTCAAGCGAGTTAACCGGGCTAGCCCGGTTCGTGTACAGCCCTAGTTTTACATATTTCTTAGAGGGTATTTATGGTATTTACCGCGTATTCCTATATGCTAGATGAATTCATGTTTCAGTCCAAGAAAGAAGGCTAGATGCCTACAATGATTTGTCATCATTTTTAAAATGCTGGCGACTTATCTCCTCACAATTGGGACTCTAGTATGGCTAGCTACACCGCCCAAATTGGGGTCGCATTGTGGATGAAGCATTTCTCTAAAATCACAGCAATCATGTAGTTCTAACCATCCAATTCATGGCTATCAAATGGATGGTTAAAGTACACTAGTGATTGGTCCAAATTCCAAGGGCAAGATGAGATGGTAAATATCATGTTCTTAGTGCAATTTTAGGCTGTGCTCCATCCAATGATTTGGATGGTTTTGATTGCCGTAACAGTATGCCATTGTTGAATGAACTATCATAGGTTAGCCCATCAAAAGATATAGTTTATACAACCACCTTCATCTCCCACAATTTGCAAATCCTCTCTCCTTTCCCACCATTTGCAAAACATTTCCTCCACTAGTGTTAGTTATTGAAGAAAGGTGCTGATTTCTTCATCAGTTCCCATTGTATGATGATTGTTTGAATTATGTGTAGTGAGCACATTCATTCCACAGTATATAATACAAATTGCACCCACGCTCAACCCATGTTCCTGTAAGGTGTGACTTTTAAGTTATCCTGCAACCATGGTCTGCTAAGGTGTGCCTATAACCTATCCTGTCTAGGCATAGGCCTCAAAATCTCTGTCTCTAATCCTGCCTGTATATTCTCTGAGTTGCATTTACTTGTTGCATTGCATCATTCATAATGCTATAATGCTGGCATGGAATTGTTCGGTGCTGATTTAAACCCACATACCGCATTGCATGACGATGGCAATCTAGCTATACCTTGCAGTGCAGAGTCAATTTCATTCTCTCCATGGAATCATCTGTCTTTAGATCTGTGCTTGTAATTTTAATCTCTTTATTTTACTTGTCATCTCTTTTCTTTTCCGCTGTGTTTGGATGAATTATTGAATTGAATTGCAATAATTTGTTGAATAGAGAGGAAATGACCAAATTGTGATTGCATTCCCTTGCAGCTTTAGTGAGGAAGTAGCCATTAAATTGCATTTACAGTCTTTTCAAGTCCAACTTGAAAATAACATCACTGCAATTTGGATCTTAATTCCTCAATATCAATTCCAAGGTAGTTGCAATTTGGATAATTTCCACTTAGGGCCTATTTGGATCGGAGGAATCTAAAAAGCAACCATGGAAAAGTAAACATTTTCCATTGATTGTGACAAGAAAGTAACATGTGGAAAGCTATTTTCGCTTGCATGGTTTTCCTTAAAAAGGGTGTTTTCCTTTTCCATTTTGGGACTTGTTTATCCTGATTTCTGCACAAATAAATTTTACATTTCCACCATTGATCATTTTACTTTTCCCCAGAAACGAACAACAAAAAAAACAACCTTTTTTAGAATTCTTTTCTATGGATGACATTATTCACGGCTTTTCTTAGATGTGATATTTTCCTTTCCAATCTTATAGTTTAGATGTCACCAATGTAAACAGGTCACATATTAAAGATTATTAAATGTTGCCTATTATTGGTAGAATATGCATTAGAAAAGAAGCTAGCTTTAGCTTTGGTGCTGAAGAAGATTTTCATTAGAGTTGGGGAGGCTAGGGTCGTGGTAAGGGTGGTACAAGAATCAACTATATGCTTGGAAAGAGGGGTTTAAGGAGAGCAGTCCCGCAGCTACCATCTCTGTAGGGATGAAGCTGGGTAGGAGAGTAACGGGGGATTACTAATCTGGTGTTCCTGTTAATCCCCAGAAAGGGAGGCAAGGACGTGTAAGAAGTTGATTGGATGGCAGAATGTAGGTGGGAGAGAAAATGGTGCGTGTTTCTTGAATAGCAACAACATTGATAAGAGGTGGTTACATGCAACATGTCAGGTGGTTGGCAGAGAGAGGGGGCTATCAAATTCGAGACGCGTGACGTAGAATACAGTTGTGTAACGAGGAGAAATGAGATACGTGTGAAGGGTTGGAGGAAGATGTCAGGGCATCCAATGAGGAAGAGACACGTGGGCCGGAAGTTGACAACATAAACAAAGGATTTGGGATGTGGATTTCCTGTGAAAGCCTGAACTTGCTGCAACGCGATGGGAAGCTAGGTGGGGCCCACCGTGTTGTTTGTGAGAAATCCACCCCTTCCATCCGTTTTTGCATATCATGTCAGGACATGAGTCCAAAACTGACGCAAATCCAAAACTCAACTTCCACTGTCGAAACATGAGTGGGGCCACAGGTTTTGAATCAGGCTAATTTTTATGTTTTCTGTTCATCCTGGTAGGAATGACCTTATGAACGGTATGGATGTAATATAAACATCGCAGTGGACCTCAAAGAGGTTTCAACGGTAGGAATTTACCTACATGTTTTCCTGACATAAGGTCCACTTGAGTTTTGGATTTAAATCAATTTTGGTTTCATCTCCTTCTCCTTAAAATGATCTTGCAAAACTGATGGACTTGGTGAATTTTTAATGAACATCACGGTGGGCCCCACCTAGCTTCCCGTGGTAGGAAGTTCGTGCCAAAGGCTTTTGCAGGGAATCCACGTCCAAGGAATTGTGGCACATGAGTTGGAGGTGGCACACGCAGAATCCTCTCTCTCTCTCTCTCTCTCTCTCTCTCTCTCTCTCTCTCTCTCTCTCTCTATATATATATATATATATATATATATATATATATATATATATATATATAGTTAAAAGGGAAATCTGGTAAAATCATTATGGATTTAGGATACTATATAGCCTTTTTGGGAGTTTGGATGGAGTTTCCTATGGGAACAATAGTGATGATTTCATAACTTTATTTTAATTTGTAGAGGAAGAGGGGTGGCAAAAATTGCAGGAGGCTGAAAGTAGGAAGATTCAGAAAAGTTGTCAAGGGCAGAAGTTGAGGAGGCTAGCATTCTCTATCAACTATGATGTGAAGACTTCTTCTAGAAGTGAAGGAAAATGGCAAAAGAGCAAGAATACACAATGAAGATAATAAGTCGGAACGTTCGAGAATGGGGTGTTTGTAAGAAAAAAGGTTGCGGATCAAGTTGCGGACAGAAGAAATCACATTGGGTTTTTATTGGGTTTTCTTAGTGGACCAAATAGCCCGAATTGTCGTCCGCAGTTTTGGGCGGAATTGGATGTGTCATAACAAATGGTGGCTGCCATGGTGTGTAGGTGGAGATTTTAATGTGGTTAGGTTTTTGTTTGAGAAATTAAGTGGAGGTCACATCACTCGAAAATTGGAGTAAGGAACGAGATGGTGAATCTACATATCAGGGAGGTGAAATGCACTTAGACAAATGGGCAAGCAAAGGTTGTAAAAATCCAAGTTGGATTGGTTCCTTATCTTACAGAATCGGTTGATAAGTATTTGCTCGTCTCAAAGAGGACTCGATACCAGAGTCCAATCACTGTCCAATTCTTTGGAGGTGATGAAGAAAATTGGGGCCTGCGCCCTTTCAGGTTTGAATTGGTGTGGCTAGAGATGGAAGGATTTTTGAAGCTGGTGAAGAAATGGTGTTCATCCTTGTGGTAGAGGGTTTTGCGGGTTTTATTTTGTTTAAGAAACCCAAGCTAAAAGGAAAGATTAATGGATGGAAGGAGGTTCTTAGGAACTGAGAAGTGGAGTTTGAATCACTATTACATGATATTCACGCCATAGATATTAAAGAGGAATGTAATTATTAGATGAGGAAAGAAATTTGCCTTCAACCGAATATGTTTTCGATTTTAGTGAGCACATCTTTGAAAGATTATTTTGTAACATCTAGAGGGTTGTGGCAGGGAGACCCACTTTCCCCCTAAGTATTTGTGGTGGTGGTGAACGCTTTTGGTAAGATGCTAGATAGAGGCTCATCAGCGAAACTTATTGAAGGTTTTAGGCTGGACAAATCAAATTTCCAAGTTTACCACCTCCAATATGCAGATGGCAATATTCTCTTCTATGAGGTGGGTGAAAGTAAACTCAATAACTTAAGAAAGATCATTACATCCTTTGAGGCAGTGTCGGGTTTGAAGGTGAACATTAGCAAAAGTGAGCTATTGGGTATTGGCCTTTCCATGGACGAACTGGGCAAGTTTGCGAGTATTTCGGCTACCATATGGGTTCATTTCCTTCTTCATATTTAGCACTTCTATTGTGCATAGGAACATTTGTGAGATAAAAGTTATTGAGAGATTTGAAGGCAAGCTTTTGAGATAGAAAAGTAGGTATCTTTCCTTGGGCAGAAAATTGACGTTAATAAAGGCTGTAATGTCTAATATTCTGGTTTTGTCTCTTTTAGATGTCTGAAGCTTGTATGGATAGGCTGGAGAGAGGTGGGACTTTTTATTGCAGCGAGCTGAAGAAAAGCAAAAGGGGGTTAAGGAACTTGAGCTAATCAACTTTGCCCTTCTAGGGAAATGGATATGGAGGTTTGGCTCGGAACGAGGTAACTTATGGTGAGAGGTTCTAGCAAGGAAGTACAGGGTATAGGAAGGAGGGTGGTGGACAAGGGCCTCATCCTTTATAGGGCTTTAGCAGTGTAGAAGTCAGTGGCTATGCGAAGACCAAAATGTATAGAAGGTGCGGATTTCTCTTTGGGAAATGGCAGGAGCATACGATTTTGTGAGGATGTTTGGTTGGGCAAAAAAGCATTGAAGCAAGTCTCTCCAAGTCTAGTAAGATTCTGTTGGAGACAAATGTAGTGGTGGCTTATTGCTTCTCCTTTTTAGGCAATGAAGTGATTCGGCCCCTACTCGTTGTAGGAATTTGTTAGATGAAGAAATGGAAGACTTGGTCAGGCTTTTAGAGCTATTGCTCAATGTGAGGCCGGTGGTGGGAGAAAGGGATAAGATGGTATGGACCAACGGAAAGTCTATGCGATTTCTCTGTGAAGTCTTTGTATGGAATACTTAGTGGGTCTTCATTGAGAAGTCAGCTCAGTCCTCCTCTGGTGTGGCATTAAGGTGCCCTTCTCAAGGTTGCAGCTTTGGCTCGGCTAGTGGGAATGAATGTGGTGCTAATGATTGACAATCTTCTCAAGAGAAAGATTGTGCTCTCGAATGTTCGCATAATGTGCATGCATAATTCAGAGTCTGTTGTCCATCTCTTCATTCATTGTCCATTTGCCAAGGGAGTTTGGGATAACTTCCTTAAATCTATTCAGGGAGTCATAGATCATGCCGGGTTCAATAGAGTGTTTTCTATTGGCTCCTCATGGTGGAGGTGTGAGCAAGGTCGGCGAGGCATTATGAAGACCGGCAATGCTGGCTGAAATTTTGGTCCTTTTGGGGGGAAAGGAATAATCGTTGTTTTAGGAACCGTTGCAAACAGATACTCGAGGTTTTTTATAGGGCTAAATTAAATGTAATGGATTGGGCTGTAGCTGAAAATGTAAAAGGCGGGAGTTATTCGTCTCCTCTTTTTATTATATGAGTTGTAATTTTTTAGGCTTTGGCCTTTTCTTAATAAAATCATCACTCAAAAAGAGAAAAAAGGCTGTTATGGACAAACTATTGCAATTCAATCCAATAGATCATCCAAACACTGCTATAAAGTACTTCGCATGCGAAGCAGAAAGATGTTGTATAAGAAAGAGGTCATAGGCAAGAGTGGAAATTTAATTAGCTAGAAGGGCTAGCAACAACCAAAAGACAATCTCTAATGAGAACTAGGGGGCTACGCTGGTGGGTAGATATTACATAACACAAGGTCCTACACAATAGAGGGAATTTCATTGGCTAGAAGGGCTAGCAACAACCGGAGTCCAACCCCTGGGAGCTACGGTGGTGGGCCCTGCAACTACCAATGCCATTTTATTTTAGGTGGCTAAGGTGGTGGTTGCACAACTATCAAGCGTACAAGCGAGCACGTCCATGTATTCCCTAGTGATGGTGAAGGAATCGTAGACATTGCCATCGCTGCTCTTCTTGTATTCGAAGAGGAGCGATGTATGGTTGAAGGCAGTCAGCTTCACGAAACCGAAGTCATAGTCCTGGTACACACTCCATTTCGTCTTGAGGTTGGTAAAAGCCGAGAGATGGCTGCCTCCGCCGCCAGCAACTACGTGAATGGTCCCATTCACAATGCCCGAGAAGTGCGATTTCTCGTTGTTGACACAGATGTTCTGCATTGCCACAAACGAAACGGAACTAGTTAGAACAATATAATAAATCAACAGCACTAACCATAGTTCTAAAACTCAGTGACTTGTTGAAATTTCAAGCTGAGTCCCCAGGGAACTCCGAAGTAAAGAGTGACTCGGCCCGACTCCTGACTCGTTGATTGACTCAATGACTGAGTTAACTCAATGCAACTTGCGATGACTTGAACTGAATCACTAGCTGGAATCATGAATTTATAAAACATGCCTAGAGAGCACTACCATGCACCAGCTGCCTGATATTTCTTCCATTTTTTATTTTGTTTATTTATTTATTTATTTTATATATAACTATGGACAACTACTTAAAATATTGTAAATATTGTTTAAATTAATTATTAGATATCGAGTCGAGTCAAATAAAGATGCGCCTGAGTCTTTGAGTCGACCTGACCGGCTGCATTTCGAGTTTTTGACATTAAAAGAAAAAAAAAATATTTTATTACAACATGTAGATTAGATAGATAGTTATAGGTCCTGAACACCATGGTTTTCCGACATGTTGGATTCTTTAATGTGGGGCCCATGGTTGTGTGGTGATCAAGGCTGTTGATGTGTTGGAAGCCACTGTATAGTGGATGCTCCAATAATCTCCTAGAACCGACCCTTAAATATTAGGCCATTTTCTGTTGAATGTAGACAGTTACTGTATTTTTCTAATTTAAATCGTAGTTTAGAAAACCCAAATCTTGATCCGACTCAATTAAAACTCCTGCAAATGGTGATGAAAATGTAAAATTGTTGTATTTTCTATGTGTAATTTAAAATAGAGAATTCGAGGCGCTGGATAGTGTGCTGGTTAAGTGCATGTCACTGGATGTCGTGACCGAGTGGTCGAGTTGACTTGGCGAGTCTACCCGAGTTGAGAACGAGTCATTCCTTAGACTGAGTTTCCCAGCAATCCGAGCTGAGTTGCTTGGGCCGAGTTTCGAGTTGACTAAGTGAGTTTTGGAACTATGATTTAAATCTCTATTTGTGGGATACTGATGGAAAGATCTGGATCTTCAATCTGGGAGTTTCTAGGCTAATCAGATCAACAGTTCAGATCACCAAATTGTGGGCTATTCTTGCACATGAACTGTAATTTGCCAATGTGCAGGTTTGTATAATTCGCCATAGATAGATTCTTGAAGTATAATATGTATAACGTAGGTATTCATGAATTCATGTATGCATGCGTATGTTAGCTTATATGGATCTTATATTTCTATATGCAAGGCATATACCTCATATATTTGGCAGGTCCTCTCGTAGCTGTGGACATGGCCATAGAAAGCAATATCAACCCTGTATTTCTGCCATAGCTTTTGCAGGCTAGTTCTTCCCATGGGCTCCTCAAATGAGCCCTGATTAGCATACCAAGAATTAGAGGAGTAGCCGAGAACACGGTGGGCTGCGAAGATGAGCCATGGCTGCTTCTGCCGGTCTGCCGAAGCGAAGCATTTCTCGATGAACGCATATTGTTCGGTCCCTTCTCTCCAGTCGTGTTCTGAATCTGCTATGCAGAAATGGAACATGCCATAGTCCACCGAATACCTGCATAAATAGGGAAATTACACATTTATATACTCATTTATTACAGTTTCTTGAGATGGGTTTGTGTGGCTAGTTTGAATTGTGCAGCTCCCTTACCAGTACTTAGCCCGATTTTCGGCCGGAACATAGAACATGGTTTCTGCCGGCACTCCACACTCGCCACCCGAATCTTCATCCGCGTAGAAAGACCCAGAGTTTGGCCAGTCGCGTTCATGGTTGCCGCTGAAACCGAAAGGAAATCAACTGGTTTCAAGATTTAAAGATCAAACTGGTATTGGAAATGGCATTTGAGCCTACATACTAACATAAACATGGGGGTAGTAAGTTGCACTTTGGTATTAAGAGTTGGTGACTAGGACCAATTCGTTCTGGCCGAGTTAAGCCAACCCCACATATTTTCAATACTGATTTATTGAGCTTGAAAAAATTTCGAGCTGAGTCCGGGCTAGACCAAGCTTGACTCGACTCGAACTTGACTCGGTTTGATTTGCTGACCAAGCCAAGCCAAGCCAGCCAGTCAGGCTCGAAGACTGAGCCAAGCCAAGTTCGGACTAGGGTAGTCTGCTGGCCGTGCCGAGCTGGGCCAAGCTACACCTGGTTCGGCTCGTGTACAGCTCTACTTATTCTTTTTTTTTTTGTTAGCTTGTTAGTACACCCACTGTCAGTTCACACTTCACTGTTAGCCACCCCCTCTAGGGAATCGATACCAAGACTTCAGTGTTGAAACGAGGTATTTTTCACTTACTCTACCACTTTAGCTATGGATCTGGGTGTGTGTACAGCTCCACATGTGGCGCTGAAGTGGATCGGACTAGAACAAGTCTGAGTTGGCTCAGAAAAGTTGCATCTGACTTAGACGAGTTGCCAATCTTACACATTCCTAAGCATGGATAAGTGAAATGCTTATGATACAAACCTTCCAACCATGTATGGTACAGTTGAAGCAATGGGCTCCACCATTTCAGTGAATTGGTCCCACTGAGAAAGGAACCCATTTGCATATGGCAAGTCTCCTATGTGAAATACAATGTCATAGTTGTCTAAGTCCTTTACAAGTTGGTCTGTGGTGTTGAGAGCCCCTGGTTGATAGTTTGCATACTCATTTGACCCATCTCTCTCTGCCTGAAAAATACAACTTTAGTTCATATTAGCATTATGAAATTAGCAAATTTTCTGGTGTTAAGTGCTCATCAAGAACCGTCGGATCATAATGGGTCAAAGATCCGACGGTTTTTAATAGTTTCTTACACCGAAAGTTCGGTGTGCAAATAGCTACTGACCTTTCCCGTGTCACCGAATATTACAACCCGTTGTAATGAATTTTGGCCGGGAAATGGAGGTGCTTTGAAAGAATACTCCTTACTCCAAACGTATGTACCGTCAAATAATCGATGACCGAGCTTGTATGTGTACCTGGACATATGTATTTGTGTATTTGTATACCTTTTAGAATTGCACTTAGATATTATAATTGATATTTATCAACTTAAAGCACATATACAATGTCATAATGTATAACTACCTCCATTTCAAAATTCCATCATGTCCAAAAAAAATAATAAGAATAAAATAGAGGCAGAGGAATTCCATGGATTCATACTCTAGATTAGGCCACAGATTCTTCAAAAAACTGGTATGAAAAAATCCGGGTTCTCTCCATCCCACCGTTCGTGCTGGTGGACCTGCCGAATAAAAAAAGGGATAATTTTACATATATACACATGTATACATGTATATGTAATATTTAAATAGATGTATCATCACCATACCACACATGCTGCTTTGCGTGAATGTCAGCGTCCCGGCAGGGGACCGTGTTTGATCCTCTCCCATCAAGCCCCATTCGACGAACGGGATCGCCTCATTGACATCGTAGTCACTTGTCCATGTTACAGTCATCTGGTACCAAACACAAATATCATGGGCCATGCACACATTTTTTCACACTTACATAAACAATCATCCATTCATATGAATGATCGGGTCACACATATACATCCGCATGAAACCAATTCAACGGGCGGATCATTGCATGTGACAACTATGTGGCCATTATCGAACAGGTTATTCGAATGCCATACACTGAAAATTCAGTGTAATGTTGTTAGTTAAATGGACCATTACTCGTGTGTGTGTGTGTGTGTGTGTGTGTGTGTGTGTGTGTGTGTGTGTGTGTGTGTGTATGGGAAATGGTACTATGAGGTCGAGCTGTGTGGGCCCCATTGTGATGTGTGTAGAACATCTACCCCATCAGTCAGATTTTCACACACACACAGATATATATATATATATATATATATGTGTGTGTGTGTGTGTGTGTGTGTGTGTGGGCCCCACCGTGATGCGTGTCGACCATCAACACCGTGCCACTTGATGGGTACCCTCTAAATTATGGGATATCTCAAAAATTAGCCGTACACGGAACTCAGGTGGGCCATACCATCTAAAATCATGTGAAGACACCGTTAAAAAATATAAAATCACTTGGTGGGCCCTCATCCAAGTAGGACACACATAATGGATGGGCTGGATTTGCAAACCACATCTCGGTGGGCCCAAAAAATGATTATGAATGTTTTAATTGTGCACAACCCCTCTCCACTTCTGTATGTGGTGTGGCCCATACAAGTCACGGATTGACTTGATTTGTGAGACCTAGGCCCACGATGGAATGGTGCATCTGACTGATGGGGTAGATGTTCGAAACGCATCATGGTAGGGGCGTGCGCATGTGAATGATGTATCCATGCATGCATGTACATGCAATGAAATGCACTTACTTCATCCCAAGATTTTCCAATGGCAAGACGAGGATAAAGAGGCGCCTTTGGATTTGCAAATGCTATGCTGTTTGAAACTGACACAAGCTTTGGCTGTAAAATATTCAAAAACAAAAAGGAATTATGTTAGAAACACAAAATCCATGCATTCCAGTTGCTGAAAATGATACTTTGGACCAAAAATCTCCCACCATTCATATGGGGCGGGCGGGAATCCCTATGCACATCCAAATTTCGGTTGGCACCAACTTTTAGAAAATCAGTTAGGAAGGTGCATGTGAATTCCCACCATCAATTTCAATATGCGTACTTTTTTAGCCTCATTTTAATTGTATTATCTCCAGTATGGGCATTTTTTTTATCATTAACAAAGTTGGAGTTGATCTCTGATGAGTGTCCCACCCAAGGTTTTAATTAACGGTATCATCCAGCCTATTGGCACCCGAATTTTCTGATGGGCCGATATGTTTTTTATCACCTCATATCAGATCTTGTTAATTGATTTTCAAGTGAATATGAATGTGAAACCCAAAACTGCATTTTTAAGTTGAGTAAACTTACATTGGAAATTCCACCGGAGAACAAGGCAAATGCAAAATCGTACCGCTGATTGATCAAACGGAACTTCAGCTTCCCTTTTCCCGTATTCACATAATTCGGCGTAGAGTAATTTGCGTATTGGTACTGAAAATGCACATTCCCACAAGAACTTTGCATTAATACAAATAAGCAAAGTAGAATTAGCTAAGAGAAATGACTCGTTAGCGAGCACGTATGCTAATCGAATCATGCATTCGCTATGCATAATCATCAAAGCGGGCCGCCTGCTCAAGTGGGTCACACCTGATTGGTGTTTGTGTATTGTAGATGTAATGATCAGTGCCAGTTGCACTAGTTGTCTAGCTAATGACAGTGTCAACTGACTTAATAGAAGCTAATACAGACCTTTATTGGTGCAGTAGCCAGGAGCGGAGTCAGAAACTGAGGCTGGCCGAAGTCCGGTACATACGTAGAAGCACTGAAAATTTGAACACAACCTGCTTATTAGTTCAAGTGCTAAGATAACGATGGTCTATTAATTTTCAGACATTACATGGATTGATAACTAGTCTGATGTAGAATGAGGCACAGATGCATTGGAAGCGGAAGTAATCCGTCAAATCTAGGCCCAATCCTATCGCGGGCCATGGCATAATTGGGCTCTGGGCGCATTCAGTTCAAAAATATTTAATCCAGATAGGGAGAAATTGCCATTTGAAGTGTGAATTGTAAATTAGACTGGGATGTGACTCATCTGAGTTTGACTCAGACTCATTTGAGTCCAATCATGCTAAGATAATGGCCTATTATTATTTTTCGGACATTACTACACATGGATTGACAACTAGTCGGACTGGGGTGTGACTCGTCCAAGTGAACTCTGACTCATTCGAGTCCAATCCAGTTCGGCACCATGAGCCAGCATTGAAAATATCAACTCGGCTAAGACGCGACTCAACTTAAGACCGAACGAGTGGATCTGAGTCACCGAATCTTGAGACTATGTTACTAAAATGAAAATTTGTATGGGTCCAATTGGGCCCACCTATGATACATTGAGCCATCAGATAGAAGGGGTCCACGGTTGATTGCACATGGCACGAATATCACCTTAATTGGATAATAATAATATGGATTATAACGTAAGTAAGACTGCTTTTATTCAACATCATCTTCACATCTATTTTCATGCCCTTAACTATGTGGATTTGATTATCCAATTCTGGTTATTTGTGGATTATGTGCAATCAATCTATGGTCTATTCCTCCTACCTTTTTAAGTGTACCCCCATCACACGTGGAAATGAAGCACAAGCGTGTAAGATCAGATCCATTCATCAGTTAAACCGCAGATGCACATGACAAATGAACAATTGTAAGGAATTGACTAGCTATCCAAATTCCACACAAGTGGGGTACCTTCAAAATATCTTACTTCCGAAGGTGGTCCTACCAAAATCCAAAATTTTGAATAGGCTCAGCCCAAACATCTAACCTAACGATTCCAAACACATCTCACTTGCATTTTACCTTCGAAAAAGAAGAAAAATGGAAGTTTGCCATGCCTGGTGCTGCATCCAAGCGCTATTTTAGATATATTTTAGCTATAAAAAAGGATAGAGAAAAGGACCCTTACTTGAATTTAGATGGCGAAAAAACCGCCACCCAATCGTCTGCGGATGGATTTGGATGTGAGAACTCCACAGTAATCCATTGAACACTCTCTCCCTGAAATTAGACAATATCATTAACATCACACAGTAGTTTTCATGATTATTTTGAAAGTAAAACTAGCTTAGACAAATGTAACATGGCCTAAGACATGCTCGCGCCATTAATGAGTTAGACAAGTACTATTTACTTTTTTAGACACCTTACATGGGCACTCGAACCCCACACTTCAGTTTTGAAATAGAAGCGGATTAGCTGGTATACCACGCACCACCTACCTGGCTGGTGTGGGTACATGTAGTGTGAAGACGATTGCTAACACTCCCCGAGCTCCGAGTTGTATGAACAGTTCAAAGGAGATCAAAGTTACATTGGCCCACAATGATGAATTTATTATATCAACATTGTTCATCCATTTGGCGAGATCATTTTAGAGAATGCGCTCAAAATGAGTCATATCCAAAGCTCAAGTAGACCACACCACAAATGACAGGGGGACAATGATTCTCACTGTTAAAACATTTTGTCAACAACGTTTATTTTTCATCCAATCTGTTTATAAGGTTATACAAGCCTGAATGAAGGGAAAAACAAATATTATATTGATCTAAAACTTTTATGACTCCAAAAGGGTTTTAATGGTAGGCGTTCAATCCCCCACTACCTTTTCCAGTGTGGTTTACATGATCTTTAGATTTGTCTTATTTTTTGGCTTAAACCTTATGACGAGCTCACCAAATGGATGAAGAATTTGGAAATAACACATTCCTCATTATGGGACCCACAGAACTAGGTGGCATCAACACACCAGCCAGGTCGGTAGTGTGTGGTACACCAGTCAATCCGCTTCTTGTACAAGCACCTACTCAAGTCACTTCCAACAACATGTTTGATTGACCTATGCGGTCATTCAACGGTTTAGATGTACCATAAAACAGGACTGCGTACTCGTCAAGCTTTTTTTTTTTTCTCTTGTTCGTACACACCCATGTCATTACACACGCTCCATGTTAGCCAACCCTACTAGGGATCGATACCAAGACCTCAAGTGTTGAAATGAGGTATCTCCACTCAAGTCTGCCAGTTGAGCTATGGATCTGGTTGTCGCATACTCATCAAGCTAGCCACACATGCATGTTGAATTTTGACCATTGGAGTTTATTGTATTTTGGCTGCCATTTTTTCATAGAAGCTTGATCTGCCTGATAAGTGGACCAACATTATGTTTTGGTTCAGGATACAATACTCAGCATGGCACACTCATCAAGTGAACTATTTGCACATTGAATACTCACCATTGGAATTTTATTTCTAACTGTTTTTATTTTTATAGTTTTATACAAGGTTGATTTGCCTCGTAAGTGTTAACAATATTAATTTTTGGTCCAAGACACGTTCCTAGTGGACCAAATGAAAAGTGGAAAATCGCATTGAAAAATATAGATTCACTTGACGTAACAGTTTCATCTGCTTAAGAAACCAGAAGAAGCGCAAAATTGTTTTCTTTTTCTTAGGTTTTCTTTTAAAAAATAAAAAATAAAATAAAATCATGTTAGATGCCGATCTTTGCCCATTTGCCTTTTACTATTTTTTTATGAAAAAACAACACGACCTTGTTTGGTTTTCTAATTTCCTATATATGAAATGCAAAGTAAATGAGTAATCATTATTTTTTTAGGTGTTTATTTAAAGAATAACACTGGCTCATAAATCAAGAATCAATACACTCGCAAGGAAAATAGGTAAAGTAAATTGTAATCATTAAATTTTCACATTATAAAACTATGATTTTTGCATAACTGCTGGGTGAAATAAATAATGTAGTAAAATTATTATTGTAGTAAAATATAAGTGATATCACACAATTACAAGAGTAAGTAATCATTTTAAATTTATAGTCATTTACTATTGTAATTGAAAACCAAACGGTAAAAAAAGACTAAATGTTGGATTTTGTAGTTTTCCATTTCTCAAGGATTTTCCTTTTACTCCCTACCCAATTTTAACATTTACGTTGTTATCCCCATGTTGAGGTTATTGTCATGTACATTCATTAAAATATTATGCTAGGTGAAGTTGAATCCTACAGGCAAAGTCCCCACATGCTTAGTTGGGATTTTCTATGTGACAGAAACTCTATTCTTATCCATCTAATGAATATTCTAATCTATTTTAGAATATGCCCGGTATTTGATTATTGAGGTGGGTTAGCTGCTTATAAATGGTGGTAAATAAATAATTATGACTACCATGAATGTTAAAAAGAAATTCACATGAACTCTGTGAGTCTCACCATGATGTACAAATTGTATCCACACTAGAGGTGGGCATCGAGTCGAGTTGGATTGGATTGGGTCCGACTCGACTCGATCTGTTTTTTCAAGAGCCTGATCCGAACTTGATCTGATCCGGGATCGAGTTTAGCAGGGCTGAATCGATCCGATTCGAATCCTTGCTGGCTTGACCCGAACCAAGTCCGACTCGGTTTGGGAAACTGAATCAAGTCGGATCAAGTTGAGTCTAGGGAGAGAGAGGGAGAGAAAGAAGGAGATGTGGAAAAACGGGAAAGAAAGAAGGAGAGAAAGGAGGAGAGAAGGAAGGAGAGGAGGGAAATCGGGAGAGAAAGGAGGAGAGATGGGTGGGTGCGGTGCCTCCTTCAGGTGGAGAAAGAGGGGTTAGGGTTCATTAAGATTTTGGATCGGATCGGTCCGAATTGACCATGATCCGAATTTGATCTGATGTATGATCGGATCTGAGTGGTCCTACTCAATCCACACCAATCCAGGCCTTCGGTTCGATTCGGATGGGGTCGGATTCTGCCCAGCTTCAATCTACACCATCCATTCATTTTGTCAGATCGTTTTAGGGCACAAGACTAAAAATGAAGCATATCTAAAACTTTATATAACCCCAAGAAGTTTTCAAGGGCTCATCTAGCTGAGTTCGAGTAAGGTCATTGGGCTTTAGTGATCATCTAAATCCAGTGGTCAATCCAAAGTCACATTTTGGCATGGCCTCATTTTATTCCAGCAGTCGATACAAAGTCACATTTTGGCATGGCCTCATTTTATTCCAGCAGTCGATACAAAGTCACATTTTGGGTCGGCTTGATTAATTAGATGGATAATCTAATAATGCATTGCATGGACCCACAATTATGGGGTCGACCTTTTATATATAATTTTTGGATAATCAGCTCATGAAGGGCTAGCACCTTCAAAATTGAGCAAAAACTAAGCCTCTTAATAAGTTGGCTCCAGCATGATGTATATGTTATATCTATACTGCTAATTTTTTTGAAAAAAAAAATTCATATCATTTTAGGGCATAAGACCAAAGATGAGATAGATCCAAACGCATAGCCGAACATACCATAGAAAACAGTGAGGATTGAATGCTTATCTTTGAAAACTTTTAAGGGACTACGTGAGTTGAATCTGCCTCATTTTTTTCACTCGTGCCTTAAAATGAGCGAACACATACGTCATACTAGGGTCATAGAATACAACTGATGCAATCAAGTTTATTTTCAAAAACCATACCCGTCAACTTCAACAAATACCAAGATCATCGTTGCCTATTTACTACCGTTTGTATGCATTTACAACAAACTTAATAAGCCGGCATCAAATATTGTATACGTATTTACACCAAACCAAATAGGCTGGCACCAAACACTATGATTATTAGTGCTTGCCTGATGATAGGAGTCTGTCTCTTTACATTTATTTAAAAATTTATTAGGCCGGATGCGGATTGAGGGGTGACCCGGTCTTTGTGGGGTCTAGTGTGTTTATATGTTTTATCCACACCATCTATTTATTTTGCCAGCTCATTTTAGGGCAAGATCCTCAAAATGAAACAAATCAAAAGCTCAAGTGGACCACACCACAAGAAATAGTCAGTTAATGATTTCAGCAATTGAAACCCTCCTAAGGCTCACCAAGATGTTTATTAGCCATATAACTTGTTCATAAGGTCACATGGACTTAGATGAAAGAAAATCATAAATACTTTCTTAATCCATTTTCTCTAAGTCAGAGTCTAAAATCAGATTTTCCGAACAATCCTAACTTCTAATTGGTATATATATATATATATATATATATATATATATATATATATATATATATATATATATATATATAACACTGTATATATATAACACTGCCACACACTCACACAGTAGCAGGATTACACCACCCATACTCAAACCCTTAACTAGGTGTTGAAACTCCAAAGAGTCTACCACCGAGTTGTTGAAATAGGACCTTGGATATTTTTTATTCTTAACCATCCAATAAATGTCCACTGATCCATAATTAATTTCTTGACTTATGATCCCCTCTAAACACATAGTTTAGCCATTTTTATTCGACTTATTTGTTTGCTACGTATGCAATTCACACATAGTTTCTAACTGCCTGTCTATCATCAATCACTCTGCCAGAAAAGACGGCAAACAGTTGTTGGATTGTGATAGTTTGATGATTCCTTCTAATTTATGTATGTTATTTTTGTTTTTTAAAGTTTGAAATAATAAAAAATAATGAATAGAAAAAGATTTTGTCTATTTTATTTTATTAATTTTTTTTTTTGAATGATTCAGTGATCTAAGGCCACTATAAGTTATGGTGCTACTGGTTGCACGGGACACATGGGCAGTCCTGTAGGGGCGCGGATTAGGTACTACCCAGCCTGTTTTGAGCTCGGGACAGGTGGAGGCTCCGAGGGCTACTGAGGGGCAATGTAATATATGAGTAATATATGAATTTTATCCACAATGTCCGTCTATTTTTTTCCATATAATTATAAAATATTAAACAAAAAATAAAGCAGATTCAAAGTTCAAATGGACCACACATTGGGGATTAAATTCCTACCATTGCAAAATTCTCAAAGACTACAAAGTTTTGGATCAAGACGATATTTGTTTTTTCACTTTATACAGGTGTGTATGACCATATCAACAGGTTGGATGGAAAATAAACGACACGGTGGACCCAAATATGGTTTCAATGGTTGGCATCCTTAGTACCACCTCTTCCCATGGTGTGGTCCACTTGAACCTTGGATCTATCTTATTTTTGGTCCTAAAAAAATAGATGAATGGTGTGGATAAAAGTGATATATCACAGTAACCCCTTAGTAGCCCTCGGAGGCTCTGCCTATCCAGAGCTCGGAACAGGCAAGGGTAGTACCTGCCCCTACAGGACTGCCCAGGTGTCCCATGCTACCAGTAGCACCATAACCTACAGTGCTCTTAGATCACTAAATCATTGAAAAAAATAAATAAAATAAAATAAAATAAAATGGACAACATATTTTTCTATTCATTACCTTTTATTATTTTGAACTTAAAAAAACAAAAATAGAATACATATATTAAAAGGCACCATTAAACTATCGTAATCCAACAACTGTTTGCCGTCTTTTCTGAGAAAACTTTGATACTCTGGCAGAGTGATTGATCCTCTATTGGGTTAAACAAAAATATCTCTGGCTACAATGTCGAAATCAGGTTGGTAAGATTATCTCATCCATCCATGGGTTGGCCTTCTTTGTTACGGCCATCCATTTTCAAGGCATTGGAACCAACCAATTAGATGGCTCAATTTGGTGTTTAAACTATCTAGACCGTCTATTTTATAGACTACTGAATAGATGGTTAGGATCGTTCACTTAGGTGTGATTTTTACATGATAGCCCATGAAATGTGTACTGACCCAATGGACAATCCAGATCTGTGGATTGGACTTTTTCAAGTGTCTTGATATAAGCAGCAGGAGCACCATAACTTATAGTGCCTTCAGAATGCTGGATCATTTTTTATTTTATAAACCTCGGGGGCGTGGGGAAAAAGACGTTATGACAGCGACGACAACATTACGGTAAAAAAAAAAAAAAAGGCGACGTTATGACAGCGATATCAACGGATTCAATACAACGGTGGTTGTATATATGTATAATACACACTGAAAACGTCTAAGCTTTTTAAGACCATCGATCTGCTGGGCTACCACATGGATATACCTATGGTCGAAATCACGTTGATTGTGCAGTCCCAAGCGTTCGATTGATGCAAGTTTTTCCCTACAGAAAAAACCAGACCTTCACTTTTGCTCAATTGTTGATTTTTAACCATCCATTTCCGGGCCACTAATGCAACGGCTAAGATGATCTGTTTGACGTGTTTTGGGTGGTATGTCTCATCTAAGCGA
This sequence comes from Magnolia sinica, assembly GCF_029962835.1. Lineage (NCBI taxonomy): Eukaryota > Viridiplantae > Streptophyta > Magnoliopsida > Magnoliales > Magnoliaceae > Magnolia > Magnolia sinica. The sequence goes on along the minus strand of NC_080575.1, from coordinate 11,119,997 downwards.
TAGCTGACTAGACTCATTGTCTCGAAGTGTACGGTGGATATAGACTTAATCTGAAGAGTTTAAATCAATTAATTTTTTCCACATATACAATTTCTGAGTATTTTCTAAATGCCCAGGTATACACCATTACACTCTACCAGAGTATCAAAATTTTCTCAAATAAATACTCCATGATGTGTGTCGAAAATCAACCCCATCAGTCGATGCATCATTCCATGGTGGGCCACTTTCTTAAACTTAAAAATCAAGTCAATCCATGACTTTGGTGGGTCACACCAAAGACAACAGTTGAGAGGAGTTACCCTCCCATTAAAACATTCATAATCATTTATTGGACCACCGAGATGTGGTTCACAAATCCAGCCCATCCATTGTATGTGTTCCACTTGGATGAGTGGTCAGACCAAGTTTCAGACCCATCAAAAACTCAGGTGGACCCCACTAAGTGGTAATAGCATTTCCCTAAATAAAATAATCCTTAAAATATTATATAATAAAAGATCGTGTTACAATAATCCTTAAAATACTATAAAATAAAAGAACGTGTTCTGACAAATCAAAATATTTTGTAATCCGATAATAATACCCACACGTGTTCTACACACGTGCAAGCACGAGACTACAAAGTTTACCATAAACAAGCATCCTCGAACTTGGATTTTCAGCAACATCACATTGGCATGGAAGGGGAGTCATTTGATACTCCGGTTAGGTATGACGCTTGATATGCAGGTGCTTCAAAATGAGACACGTAGGATACATTACCTCAAAATAACCGGCAAAATTGTGCTGATAATTAGATATTCAAATAAGCTTACTTTTTAGTTTACAATATATCTAAACTTATATACATAATCTGAACAGTTTAAATCAATTAATTTTTTTCTACATATACAATTTCTAAGTATTTTATAAATGCCCAAGTATAAACCATTACACTCTACCAGAGTATCAAAATTCTCTAAAATAAATATGTAGACCCAACATTAGTGATAAATGCACCCTCTTTTTTTAACATTTGGTAATAGAATAATACAACTTTGTACTACTCCCGAAAATTCGCGTACCTTCCAAAAAAAGGTAGAGTGTATCTCTCCGCCTAGGCGAGCATGGACAATGCGTCCTACCCTTTGAGTGGCCAATGTGATGTATGGGTCTTATCCACACCGTCCATCCATTTTTTCGTATCGTTTTAGAATATAATACTAAAATTGGGGCAGATCCAAGACTCAAGTGAACCACACCACAGAATGCAGCGGTGATAATAATTATCACCGTTGAAACTTTTCTAGGGCCCACCGTGATTTTTATTTTCCATCCAAGATATTCATAAAGTTAAAAAGACCCAGATGAACTGGACGAAGATAAACCACAAATATCAGCTCCATCTAAAACTTGTGTGGCCCACAAGAAGTTTTCAACTGTAAGCGTTTAATCCCCATTGTGCAGTCCACATGTCTTGGATCTACCTAAATTTTAGGCTTATATCCTAAAATGATACAAAAAAATGGATGGACGGTGTGGATAAGACCCATACATTACGGTGGTCACTCAAAGCTCCTGCCCGTTCCCATCTGGAGACGGACGGGGGTAGGCTGCAATCCGCGTCCGTGTTGTGCGTACCGTACAATCACATGCACTGCACAGCCTACTCAAATTACAGGTGTGGCCCACCTAACCAGTGGATCATCTTGATTTTCACGGAAGGGAGGCTTCATGTGGTGACCCATATTTTGTACGGAACGGATGTGATTTGAATGATCTTACCTTCAAGCCAAGGAGGTTCCGGGAGGCGTTGATGTAGGCAGACTTGTGAAGTGTAATAACGGCCTTGTGCATTGCGATCAGAGACAAGGGTTGTACACCCATTCGATTGGGCCCACCAAAGCAACACGTGGCATTCAACGATAGAAACAACATGAAAATCAGCTTCCAAACGTTCTCCATCTTTCCTCTCCCAAACCTTATCGTGCACCCCAAACCTTAACCTGCGCCCACTTAAAGATCATGTAAGAGATAGATGCATGTGGGGTTGGTGAAAATCAAAGAACGACAAACAACATGGGCCCACACGTGGAGATCACGGTCATTCATCAGATAAGATACACAGAGAACATGCAGTGTAGTTACTGATCATGGTATATTGACACTGTACCCTGCTTGATGAATGGCTCGGATTTTAGACACGTGTTCAGCCCTCTCACATGATGGGTCCCTGAATGGATGGTTCTGATTGAATCAGGACCCTGAAAAAAAAAAAAACTTAGAGATAAGCTTACTTGCCTTATTGATGCGCCACCTAAAGAAGGAAAGACTCTACACCGTAATGTGGTGTATGAGCTTTAAGGGAGATTGATAAGAGTCGGATATATATAGAGAGGTGAACTTAGTTGTTATTTGTGCTGTTGAATCACGTGGGACGACGGCTATACACTATTCTGAATGATGGGACATAAAATAAACGGACGGGATCAAGGGTTTCTGGAAGGAGGGGACGTGGCTTGCTTCCTTGTCGTAGATACAAATGTAGTACGTGGAGTAGATCCAAACCGTTCATTTGATAGATCAGATGGTGAGAAGACCATGACCAAAAGAAGAATGAAGTTTGAATGCCAACTCAATGTCGGCTAAAGTGAGAAACGGATAAAAGCTAGCGAGAGAAGGACTATTTATTATTGGTTGGGATGGACCAATGAAATTGAATTTTTGTTACTAGCCAATCAATGGTGGATCCCACAGGATGATTGGTTTGGATCATTGAAAAAATGTACTCTGTTCAAGATATATAATCTGGAGGTACTGAAATGGCGTGCACTAGAGGTATTGGATAATCCCCCTGCAGTCATATAGGCACGTTCTTAAAAAGTAAAAAAGGCTTATATTAACCGTGTGGTTGTGGAATGCATTGAATTTGCTTTGCTGACTGAGACGGACCAATCACCATACATTGAAGCAGGAAAAAAGCGGGAAAGTCGTGGTTTTGGCAAACAGAGAATCCGGAGCAGGCCTTAGGTCCGACCTATTGGACTATAATTTTCTGTTCACCCAGTAAATAACTTTTAAACTGTCATTGATTTAAAAATCCAATCCGTATATTTCATTGGAAAATCATGGAGATTACCGTATTAAAAAAATCAATCACATCCACTGATCATGTAGGCTACATTTTTATTTTGTTATTTATAAGAAGCTAGCAAATTTTTCTACGGCCTATATTATCTCATGAGTACATTAAATTAGTTTTTCAATAATAAATCTTCATTATAGTGGTAACCTATTTAAAGGAATGGATTTTAGAAGAAAAAATAGTGGGGATAATGATTTCCACCATTGAAACCTTTCTAGACCCCACAGTGATGTTTATTTATCATCTAACCTGTCCTAAGCTTGATCCAGAACTTCTGTGGTCCCCTAGATTTTTAGGTCCAATTCAACTCTTTCCTGTGATGTGGTCCACTTGAGAATTATATATTTTTTATTTTTGGTATCATTCAATAAAATTATCTAGTAAAATGAATGGACGGAGCGGATCAGATACATAAATCATTGTGGACCTCATAAAGTATACTCATTAAGCTAAACGTAATAAGTTACTCCGCAATCCGCTTCCATAAAATAGGGGATTCTCATGTCTATATTAACACGTGAGCAGGACGTGCACGCATCAATGTAAGCCTTTGAAAAGCCTCGTTGATCGAATTTTATTCGACAGTGCTTACATAGGTATAAGTCATATCCTGGCAGCAGCAGGCACACCCGGCTCGTGTTCGGCTCAGCTTGGTGACTGGGCCATCATGTCCAGCTTAACTTGGCTTGTCAGCGGATTGGATCAATTTGAGCCGAGTTTGATCTTTTGAGTTGAATTCGAGCTCGATGGGGTGAGCCAATTCATAAAAATAATGTACACCATTCAAAAATATAAGTTCAAATATAACCCATATGATGATTTAATTGATCTGATTTTTGGTTGTTTGGATCATCATGGCACGGTGCATATTTTGGATGGCTTGGATTTTATATACACACATCACGTGGGTTGCACAAGTATCTACTTTTTCTAGTTTTTAAATAGGCACTAGTGTGCACTACTTGAGATGTCGTTTAAATATAATGTTACACTGAATTTACTTCTTAACTGCCTCAACAGTTACCGTTTTACTTTATTCAAAACTCAAAAGCATGTAATTTTGATTTTTAAGTTTTAGCTGTTATTTTATTATCTGTAACCAGTCATTTATTCAACCATGGATTGAAGCATTAGCATTGGTAAACCTAAAGACAAATAAAAATCAATTTCATTGGGTATATAATTCTCTTAATTATTTAAAAGTATTTTAAATATACTTGTTATAATTAAAAAATTTTAATTTTAAACTATTATTGAATATATTTCATAATAAAATGATAAAATTTTAAAGTTCTAATTTTTTAAAATTTAAACTATTATTGAATAGATTTCATATTAATGTTGTTAATTTTTCAAAAAAATTTTTTTTTGTTTTTCCTTGGCTGGGTTTAAGGTCAACCTCTCTTTGTTTAAGGTATTTGATTTTAACCCACATCTTATTCCTTTCATGTGGGCCATTCGAGTGTTGGATCTGCCTTATTTTTCGATTCATGCTCCTAAATGTTCTAATAAAATATATGGAAAGTGCCGGATGTATCATATTTATTATGGTGGGATTCACATATTTAAGTCAGCACTTTTTTTTTTTAATTATCAAATATTCAATATGGTATTACTCTCACATTTTCAAACAATATAAAATAATAATAATAATTACTTATTTACAGGATTCACCTGTAGCGTAGAAAATCCTACAGGCCGTTAAACGATGTTGCTTGAAGGCGTGACTCACTTGGAGTTCAGTTACCCAGTTTTATAACTATCCATAAGATCTAACTATCCATAAGACCTGATTCCATATCCTTATATGGCTCACCCATTGAGCTAATTTGCCTAATTTTGTCATGATGACCAACATAATCCCAGGATAGGTGGGCCCCGGCCTCACCCGAGAGGGTGTGGTCCTTATCACATGCCCACGTTGATGTATGAATTCTATATCCATGCCCTCTAACCGTTTTGCCAATCATTTTAGATCATGAGACTAAAAATTAAGAAGATCCAAATATATGGTGGACAATACCATGGGAAATAATGATGATTGGCCATTAATCATTAATGAGCTATAGATGTTTTGAATCTGTTCCTCCATCAAGTTTTGAGTGGCCTTATCAACAAGTTGCATGGAAAATAGATAGTGCATAAACATTACGGTGATCCTTAGGAGGTTTTTAATGGTGGGGTGTTCAATCACCACTCTTGCCTATGATATGGTCCACTTAAGATTTGGATCTTCTTCATTTTTGGGCCTGGAAAATGTATGGACCACATAGATATAAAATACATACATCAGAGTAGCCCCACATCAAGGACCTTACCCCAATATGCTTGGACGCGGATTGCTTCCGGCCCCACTCGGACGGTAATCCATCTGGGTAGGGTTCTATGGGGCCCAACGTGATGTAAGTATTTTATCCATGCCATTCATTGTTTTTCTCTGATCATTTTAAGATATGAACCAAAACATGAGGTAGGTACAGGGCCTAAGTGGACCACAAAGTAGGGATTTAACATTCACCATTAAAAACTTCTTGGGAGCTAGAGAAGTTTTGGATCAAGCTGATATTTGTGTTTTCACTTCATCCAAGTCTACATGACCTTATGAATAGGTTGTATGGTAAAAAATTCAAAAACACAACAGTGGCCGTTAGAGAGGTTTCAACGGTGGATGTCATTATCAATGCAGCTTCCTTTGGTGTGGTCTATTAGAGTTGTGGACCTGCTTCATTTTTAGGATAATACGTTAAAATGATATGAGAAAAGCGGTCACGGTCATGGATAAAACACTTACATCACAGTGGGCCCCAAGTAGGAGACAATCCGCTTTCCATAATCCACATCCCACTGTTGTGATGTCTTAATACTAAGCTAAGGAAGTGTCGACTGACCGTGGGGTGTACTAACAAGCTAACAAAAAAAAACACTACCATGGAATCGGATTGCCTGGTGTGACACACACCACCGACCTCCCACGTGTGTGGGCGTCACCATTAGATGGCCCTACCATGATATATGTGTTATATTCAAGTCGTCCATCCCTCTTGCGTCACGACACAAAAATTAAGGAAACGGATTAGCTACTTACAGGTTGAGCAGCGAGACTCCTACTGAAGTGACGTAACTAAGTTCTGTAGGCCCCACCATGATATATGTGTTGTATCCTCACCTTCCATCTATTTAGAGAGATCATTTTAGGGCATTATATAAAGAACGATAAAGATCCAAAGCTGGATTAGACCCCACCACAGACAACAGTGGGGAGAGTGATGTTCACCGTTGAAACCTTTGAGGTTCACCATGATGTTTATTTGAGATCCAACCTGTTCATAAGTTAAAAAATACATGAAAGAAAGGAAAGCATAAATATTAGCTTGATCCAAAACTTTTGTAGCCCTCAAAAGTTTTTAATGATGGGCCTCACTCTCTCCACTTTTTTTTTCTGTGGTGGGGTCCACTAGAGCTTTGGATCTTACTCATTCTTTACCTCATGCCCTAAAATGATATCTGCAAATGGTTTGACGGTGTGGATACAAAACATACACCATGACAGAACCCCATGATGTCACTTCAGTAGCAAGTATCGCTGCTCAACCTGTTGGATGGTGAGTAGGTAGTACAGAAACATTATAGTGGGCCTGACGAGGTTTTTATCACAATGTATTCGATCACTGCTCTTCCTATGGTATGGTCCACTTAAGATTTGAATATTCATTTTTTGGATCATGCCTTAAAATGATCTCTGAAAAAAACGGATGGATGACATGGATATACAATGCATACAGCAGGTCAGCCCCACCTTGAGGGCCTCACCCCAATCCGCTCCATATAATCCACACTTTCCACTGTTCTGATGTCTTACCCACATGCAGTATTGATGGGAAACGTGTGTGGTATAGTAAACTAAGGAAGCAGATTGCCTGGTGTAACACACACCACCATGTCTATTGTGTGTTGGGGTCGCCATTATATCACCCCGCCATGGTGTATGTGTTGTATTCAAACCGTCCATCCATTTTAGATCATGAGACAAAAAATAAGGCTGATCGAAAACTCAAGTGGAGCACGCACTTCCTATGGGGAATTGAACGCTTGCCCTCTTCCGAGGGGCTACAGAAATTTTGGATCTAGCTGATATTTGTGTTATTCCTTCGTTGAGACTTATTTGACCTTACGAGCAAGTTGGATTACAAATTAAAATCATGGTGGATCCTACGTAGGTTCCAAAAAACATCATTGTATCCACTTTTTTCTGTGCTGTGGTTCACTTGAAGCTTGTATCTGACTCATTTTTGGGCTCGTCCCTTAGAATGGTCTCGCAAATTGGATGGACAGTGTGAATATAATGCACATTATAGTGGCCGCCACAGGATTTGGTGGCATCAACACACCATTGAGGTTAGTGGTTTGTGGCACACCACGCAATCCACATTAGTTATTTATTTATTTATTTATTTATAGCTTGTTGGTACACCCACTGTCAATTCACACTTCACTGTTAGCCACCTCCTCTAAGGAATCAATACCAAGACCTCGGTGTTGAAACGAGGTATCTTTCGCTCAGTCTACCACTTGAGCCAGTTAAAGGGTGAGAAGTAATCAGTTTGAATTAGGGTTGAAAGTCGGGCAGCTGGGCTAGGGTCCCAACCCAAGGTTCTTATACCTCAACTCAACCCAACCCAACCCAGCCATGAGTTGGGAATTCTCAACCCAAGCCCAACTCGAGCGGGCTCAGTCAAGTAGATATACGCTAACGTTTTCATTATTATATTATTCTATTATATTTTTAATACATGTCTACTTGTACCTATAATTTTATTAATTATATATGTAGTTATTTATAGTTTCATTTTTTCTAAATAAATAAGCTAAATATATAGGACAAATACTCCTTTAAAAGTCATATTGTATATCAAATAATTTATTTTTACCTTGTTAGCTTGAGTCATCCAAAGTGACTTGGACCAATAAAACTCGATGACATTGGAATTTCCTGTGCCTTCAACACAAGCAATCCACACTTACAATTATAATTAATTTATAAGGAACTTATATATTGTTTGGGTTCAAATTGAGTTGGGCAACCCGAGAACTCAACCCAAGCCCAACCCAAGTTTTATCGGTTGATGTTTGTATGGCCCAAGCCCAAGGCCAAACCCGAAACATCCTACCCAAGCCCAATCCGATATCGGTTGGTCAGTTGAACCCGTCCAAACTTTTAGTCCTAGTTTGAACGAGGACCCTAGTTCAATAATCCAAATAATTGATTGGCTGGAACCCACTGTGGGTGGCTCAGGGATCAAGAACCACTCGGATGGAAAAATCTCAACCATTTAATAGGTGGCCATAGAAATAAATGGTTAACAAATAAAATGCTACAACTAATTATATTGGCCTTAAAAAGCCTAATTATAATCTATGGCTAGGATTTTTTTAAGCAAGGATTTTTTTAGTTCCTTGGCCATCTACGGTGGGACTGTTGTATCAATGGATAACAATGGTCCCTCTGTATCAAGAGGCCTTGTCCATTCGGTTGGACCCTAATTTACCGTCCTCCACCAGTAGATAACATCCGATCTTCTCTGTTAATCACCAAATCTAGTCGTCCAGCGGATGACACTTATATTTTATTATCTATCAGTGGCTCAACATTGTTTTCTATGGCATGGCCCACCTAACGGGTGGATAAGGCTGATTTTTGCACAAGGTGATCTCACAATGGAGCCCAACTATTGCAAGGGTTGGATGTCACGTGCACAAGATAGTCATGTTAAAGTGTATTAGGATAATTTTTAAAACAAGTTATTTCTTATTAATTAAGATGCATATTAATTGGAGATCAATGTATACCTGTCAAAAAATATATAACAAATAAATAATGTTTGAATATCCCATGCAATTAGATCTATGCACGAGTTGATCGAGCCGAGTCGAGCTTGGCACAGCTCAACTCGGCTTGATCCTCAAGCCTGATTGGCTAGTTCGGCTCTGCTCAGCTTGGTTTGATCCATAGCTCAGGCCAATTCGAGCTGACTTCAAGCCAAGATTGGGCCTTTTCTGCATTTTTTCAAACACATGGAGTATACTTTCAATATCTCACGGTATGTAAAATAGCTGCAGCAATTTATATGTATTTCATCAAACACCCGATAAGCAATATAAAAATCAAAATAGGAGGGTATTTATTACATATCCATATATTCTTTGCCATCAGCTGATACTTTGTTGAGTCGTTTCATCATTACACTTGTGAGCAACATAGATACCAAAACAACTGAGTCACTAAACTGGTTCGATTCGATTTCGATCCAAGTTGTGTCAAGCTTGGCACAGCTCAACTTAGCTCGAAATTTTTTCAAGCTTAAAAATTAGCTTGACTCAACTCAAACTCAATTTCAAACCGAGTCGAATTAAGCTTTTTCGTGTCGAGTAGAGTGAGCTAATGGAGCTAGCTCTCGTTCCGTGTACAGCTCTACATGCAATGCCATAAACCGATAAAAGTTGGCAATAGTACTATTTATCCTTTCGTTAGGATGAACAAATGAAAGTGAATTTTGATTACTGGCAAATCAACGGTGGACCCCACTGGATGATTGGCTTGGATCATTGTACAAGTAACCTGTGCTACAAAAATGGTATGCTTTAGAGGAGGTATTGGATCATCTCCACGCAATATTTTAGGCACGATCTAATAAATAAATAAAATAATAAGTTTTCCATCGGACCGGTTGCTATCATTCACCCAGTGGATAACTTTTAAGCTGTCAGGTGGTTGAAAAATCTAATCCGTTCATTATATTTACATATCATATGTATTATCTTATTTAAAAATAAAAAAAATCAATCACATCTACTGATCAGGGCTACACTTTATTTTATTATCTATAAGAGGCTACTGATTTTATTTTTTTACACGGCGCACACCACCTCATAAGAAAATGGATGTTGGAAGCACATGATACGATGGAAGTTTTCTTCTGGTTGGATGTGAACTTAGTATACAACTGAGAAGACTGGACCATCCATCCAAAATAGGGTGTTTTACACGTGGCTCAAAATGTGGGGCTACTATCCCCAGCGGGACCTAGCTAGAGATGGAAGGTTCTGGTAGGAGAGGTGTGGGGCCCACCATGATGTATATGTTTTATCCATGGTATCCGTGCATTTTGATAGATCATTTTAGAGCATGGCCTCGTAAAAGGAAGCAGATGGAAGGCTCAAGTGGACCACACCACTGGAAGCAGTGGGGATTAAATGCTTACCGTTGAAAATTTCTTAAGGGTGGCACTGAATTTTTGGATCAAGCTTACGTTTTCCCTACATGCAGGTCTATGTGAACTTATAAGAAGGTTTAAACATTATGGTGGGCCCTAGAAAGGTTTTAACTGTAGGAATTCAATTCCCATTGTTTTATGTGGCGTGGTCTATTTGAGCCTTCAATATGTCTCTTTTTTGAGCTTGTGCACTAAAATGATATGTCAAATTAGATGAACGGCCTGGATATAACATATACATAACGGTAGGACCCACATATACTTAAAAGGACAGTCCATCTCTAGCTAAGACCTGGCAGGGATACTACCTAATCCACGCCTAAAACGTGAGCTTTTACTTACAGGACGTGCACTTATCCAAATGTAAGATAAATCGTAAGCGGATTGCTTCCTGTTAATGCGACCAGGCAGGGCTATGTGGGTCCCACTGTGGTGTATGGGTTTTATCTCCACCGTTCATCAATTTTTCCATATTATTTCAGTATATAAGCTCAAAACCGAGGTAGATTCAAGACACAAGTAGACCACACAATGGGGATTAAAATCTTATCGTTGAAAACTTATTGGGGCAGTAGTTTTGGATGGAGCTGATATTTGTGTTTTCTCTTCATCCAGGTCTACGTAACTTTAAACATCACCTGGGCATTAGGAAAGTTTCAATTATCATTGCTGCTTTCTATGATGTGGTCCACTCGAGGCTTTGATTTGTCTAAAATTCGGGCTTCCTCTATAAAATTCTACCACAAAATGAATGGACGGTGTGAATAAAACCAATGAATATAATGGCCACTCATAGCTCCTGCCCACTTCAGATAGAGGAGTAGGATTTGAACTCATTGTTAAGCTGTGCAGAAAAAGAGTCAGAATTGAGATGTCTTTTAAATAAAAAATTAGAGTACTGATTGCACCTCCTAACTGACTCAATAATGGGTCAATTAAAAACTATTAACCGTACTGATTAAGAAAACAAATCCCATATATATATATATATATTTTCGAGCACTAGGATTGACCAATAAACGTGATTTTTTTTTTAAATAATAAATAAAATTTGTTTGTTCTTCATCATGAGCATGTGTTCAAGGTGGATCAGGATCACAACTTTAAAAAGGGGAAGCATTAGGTGTGCCCAGCCTCACCCAACCTGGTGCATCCCTGAAATTGGGCCCACTTTGATGCATTTGAAGCTTACCCACACTGTCCATCCATTTTTGCAGACCAATTTCCGTATGAGACCAAAAATAAACTATATCCAAATTAAGGTGGATTATACTACGACAAATAATGGCAACTGAACATTAACAACCCGTGGGTGACAAAAGTTTCGAGTCAAGCTGATATATGCTTTTTCCCTTTGTCAAAGTCTTCCTGACCTTATCAATAGTGGAGCTGCACACGAGTGAATTGCGTCAAGCTTTGCCCAGGAAGATACCCTAGTTCGAACTTGGCTAGAGTCAACTCAATCCTCAAGCTTGACTAGCCAGCTCAAATTGGCTCGATTAATAGCTTAGGTCAACTCAAGCCAAGTTCAGGACAAGCTTGAGCCCGATTTTTCAAGTAATGTTAAATTCAAGCATACATGTTGGGTTTGAGTTTAGGTTTTAGGGTTTTTAATATATAGAATATGTATTATAATTTATTCAAATATATAAATGTTTATAAATTATTTATATTAAGTAAATTGAATCCAAATTGATTCGATTGGAACCAAGTCATACTGGAGTCAAGTTCAAAAAATTAACTCCACTTTGCTTGACCCCAATTTTCAGTCAAGTCAAGTCAAGCTTTTCAGAATTTAGTAGCTCAGTTCATGTACAGCTGTAATTAAGAGGTTGGATGGCAATAAACATTGCGGTGCGCGAGTTGAATCAGCACCGTTTCATGTATTGTGGTCCAACTGAGATTTGTATCAACTTTAGTTTTGGGCTCATGCCCTTAAATGAGGTGTAAAAACGGATGGATAGCGTGGATATATTAGAAATACATGAAGGTGGGCCCCACAGTCACGGCGGCACCTAATCTGCTTCCCTAAAAAGGTGCTGGAGCTGATCCGTCCAGGGAGCAAAAATGGTGACAGTCCTGATCTCTTAGTACACGTGCAACACTGGCACGTGTGTAGGTGGGATAGATTGTGGTGGGCAAATTGGTCTTTTCTCCTAACATTGGTATTTTGGTAATTTTCTATATTAATTCTGATGGATTAGGAGGCGTTTGACCCCTAGTATTTGTGTATTTGAAGGGATTTGAAAGGATTTAAAGAGATTCGAAAGGATTTAAATCGTGGGGCGTAGCTTCAGTAGATCCCTTGACCCGCCGAAGTGTGGATCCCGTAACCGTGGGGCCTACGATGATTTTTATGCCTTAAATCCATACCGTCCATCCGTTTTTATAGCTCATTTTAGGGCATGATCACAAAAATGAAGCAGATCCAAATCTTAGGTGGACAGAACTACCTGAAATAGTGGTGATTGAATACCTACCATTAAAATCAACTTGGGTCCACCAGAATATTTATTTACCATCCCACCTGTTGTTAAGGTCACTAAAGACCTTCATCAGTGGACCACGAAAATATTAGTTTGATCCAAAACTTTGTGGCCCACAAGAAGTTTTTAATGGTCAATCATCATTGTTTCCTATGATGTGGTCTGCCTGAGATTTGGATATGCTTCATATTTAGGATCATACACTAAAATGATCTGTAAAACCGAATGCACGGCATGGATGTAAGGCAGATACATCAAGGTGGACCCTATAGTCAGGAATGAAGAAGCTAGTTTTTAGGTAATCTAATCTTCATTACCTCTCTGAAGGTGGGTGGACCCTACAGTCAGGGATGATGAACCCCGTGTAGCCACACAATCTCTCTGAAGAATAGATTTGTCACATGTGTTGTATCGAGAGTCTTCTTGCATGGGATAAAGTGCGCCGTCTTAGAGAAACGATCTACCACGACAAACACCGAATCCATGTCGTGCTGTGTTCGTAGGAGACTAAGCATGAAGTCCATAAATAAGTCCTCCTAAGGGCCGTCAGGCACAGGTAACAAGGCATGAAACATGTATTTTAAGATTGCCCTTGGAAGTCTGACAAACATAACAACATTGAACTGCTTTTCCCACATCACGTACTAATTGTGGCCAGTGATATTGTTATTTTATAAGAGCTTTCATCTTGTCTCGCTGAAGGTGTCCACTACGGTCACCTCCATGTAACTCTTGGATGATCTGTTCACTTAACAAACTTTTGGGGATGCACAGTTAATTCCCCTTGAAAAGGAACCCGTCTTGCATATGTATGTCACTGGTATGACCTTCTTGGCATCTAACTCATGCATCTTTGAAGTCGTCGTCGTCGGCATATATGTCTTTTAGGCGCTTGAATCCGACAATCTCATTGCTCATAGTGACTAATAAAGTTGCACGGCGACTCAGTGCATCGATTACTTTGTTTTGTTGCCCAGACTTATGTTTCAGCATAAACGTGAATTTCTACAAAAATAAGATCCACCTAGTATGCACACAGTTAACGTTAGCTTGACTATTAATGAATTTGAGAGCTTAATGGTCTATATACAATATAAATTCTCTTTGAATTAAATAATGTCGACAGTGTTGCAGTACCTAGACCACTGCATACAATTCGATCTCATATATAGACCACTTCTTACGTGCATCGCTAAGTTTCTCACTGTAAAAGGCTATCAATCTACCTTCTTGAGACAAAACTGCATCAATTCTGACATATGAGGCATCACATTCGACTTTAAATAGTTTGTCGAAGTTGGAAAGTATAAGAATCGGAGTCGTGGACAACTTGCACTTAATTTCAACAAAGCTCCCATCAGCTTTGTCAGTCCACTAAAACTATCCCTTCTTTATACAATCATGATTGGTGACACAATAGTATTGAAAATTTTCACAAACCGACAATAGAATGTTGTCAGTCCATGAAAGCTTCACACTTCGTGAATATTTGTGGGAACTGGTCATTCTCTGATTACCTTCACCTTTTTCTGATCCACCCGAATGTCCATGGATGTTACGACAAAGCCCAGAAACAACAGGCTATCGGTCATGAAGCTGTACTTTTTTGGATTGAGATACAGTTTATTTTCAGTGAGCACTTGAATGACCTTCTTGAGGTGTTCTATATGGGTGATTTTGTCTTTACTATATATCAAAATATCATTGAAATAGACCACAACAAACTGCCCAATGAACAGTTTCAGAACTTGGTTCATCAACCTCATGAATGTGTTAGAAACGTTTGAAAGACCGGTATGACCATCCATTCATACAATCCTTCTTTGGTCTTAAAGGTTGTCTTCCACTCATCACCCAGTTATATTCAAATTTGATAGTAGCCGCTCCTCAGATCCAATTTTGAGAATAATTTCACGCTCTCAAGCATGTCCAACATATTGTCCAACCGTGGTATGGGAAACCTGTATTTGATGGTGATTTGGTAGATGGCCTGGCTGTCGACACGCATGCGGTAACTCTCATCTTTCTTAGGAGTTAATAAAGTAGGTACAACGCATGGGCTCATGCTTTCTTGGATGAGACTCTTATGGATCAGTTCCTCCACTTGCCCTTACAGAATTTCGCACTCCTTCAGACTTATTCAATAATGAGGACGATTTGGTAAGTTGGACCTAGGGACAATGTTGATATGGTGTTGGATATCTTGTATAGGAGGTAATCCATCAAGAAAGTCATCAGGCCAAATTTCTTTAAACTCATGCAATAAGGGTTTTAGTTCATTAAGGATGTTGGTGGGATCGAGTTCTTTCTCTTTTACAATTAATGCATAAGTCTAACCTGTTTCTTTGGATTCCTCCACGAAGTCCCTTATAGTTAAGAAAAAATAACCCTCCACTTTAGAAGTTTTAAGTGGTCCCTCTGGATCCATAGGGACCAACATGGTCTTCCAGTTGTCCTTGATAAAGATATATACTTTATCTCACCTTCTATGAGCGGCGTCACAGTCAAATTACCAAGGACGACCGAGTATTATGTGACATGCTTCCATGTTAACTACATCACATACTACTTCATCCTTATAATGTTTTCCAATTGAAAAGGATATAGTGCACTGTTCAGTTACCTTTGTTTCGCTGACCTTCTTGATATAACCGATCGTATATGGGGAGGGATGACGCTCCGTTTTCAATTGTATTTTTCTACCATTACCCTGGAGACGATATTCTCGCTGCTCCCATTGTTGATGATCACATCACAGACTTTTCGGTTCACCGTACACATTGGAAAATGTTATGTCGTTGTGAGTGTACTTCTTTTCTTGGCACGTATAATAATCGCCTCACGATGAGTGATTCACCATGATCCTACTGAACCCAACCTGACTCATCCGCCTCGTCTTTTGTGGCGTGCTCTGGTTTCTCAATACCTGGACCTTCATCAGCATTTTCAGCACTACCATCATTGATGGCGAGGTTCGCCGCTTATTGCTAAGGACAAGTATTTGACAGGTGACCCAGCTCGCCACAATGAAAACAATGGTCTCCCCTTGGTTGAGCATAGGGGTTCGGGATCCTGCTTGGGCTAGCGGCAGTCGACATACCCCTTTGGGGCCTAGTTTGCCCGCTTCCTTGATCCCGGTTCACTGGGTAAGAGGTTGAGTGCATGCTCCTATAGGCTCCTTACAATTGGGTTTTGAAACTCTCTAGGGCAGACTTGCCGCGGTGACCCTTACGATAGGATAGGTTCATGTGTTAGGACGTTCAAGTTGCGCTTCCGCATGCATAGCCAACTTGATTGCATCATTCATCGTCCAGACAAACTGCATTTCAACTCGATCCTGGATCGCCATACGTAATCTACCGTTGAATCGGGCGACTTGCTATGATTCAATCTCGACCAAATCGTTATGCGCCGTCAGGTAGTAAAATTCTTCTGCGTATTCTCTCACCAACAGACTACTTTGTCAACAATTTGGTATTGTTGGAATAATAACTGATCGTAATCGCTAGGGAGGAATCAGGCACATAGTAGTTGCTTCGTCTACTGCCATATGCGGATTAGTGCTTTCGTCTGCTTGGTTTGTGCGAGTTGCAGTTGTTCCCACTAAGATGAAGCTCCGCCCTTCAATTTGTAGGCCACAAGCTTAACCTTTTTTTTACTTCAGAGATGTCTATATAGTCGAAAAATCGTCCAACTTCAAAAAGCCAATCGAGAAAATCTCCAATGTGTAGTTGGCCATTGAAGCTAGGAATATCAACCCTCATCTTGAATTCCCGATCTATTTAATCTACTCGATCGCCATCTTGTCTGGATTGTTAGAAGATTATGTTGTCGATCTCCTCATCGCTGTATCTCCCTTCCTCAAGAGTGACCCTTGGATGCATTGCCGGTATTATCCTGCGATCAGGGCGATTACAAGTCTCAACAATTGGTGATGGATGATTACCATTAGGAACACGGAGCTGCCCTAGGGCCTCACTATGTGATCTATCATGTAATCGATGGAAGCCTATGACCCTTGTATAACTTGTCAATTCTCTCATTGCACCATTTCGAAAGCCGTTAAAAGATGATTCCATGGAGTACCGTTCATGGAATTGTTGCTCGACCCATCGTTAAAAGCCATCGATTGAAGAAAAAACCTCGCTCTGATACCAATCGATGCAGAGAAGTTCCATGGATTTAGAACAATTATTCCCTTGAGAAAGACGATGCTCGACCTCACGTTCTTCCTTACGTCACGTATATATTGATCAAGTTTGGGTTGGGTCGGGCAACCCGAGACCTCAACCCGATTCCAACCCAAGTTTTATTAGATTGGTGTTTGTATGGCCCAAGGCTGAGACTAAACCCTATACATCCTGCCCAAGCCCAACCCAATGTCAGGCCGGTCATGGGTCGGTTGAACCAGCCAACTTTTAGTCCTAGTTTGAACGAGGACCCTAGTTCAATAATCCAAATAATTGATTGGCTAAAACCCATTGTGGGTGGCTCAGGGATCAAGAACCACTCGGATGGAAAAATCTCAACCATTTAATAGGTGGCCATAGAAATAAATGGTTAATAAATAAAATGCTACAACTAATTATATTGACCTTAAAAAGCCTAATTATAATCTATGGCTAGGATTTTTTAAAGCTAGGATATTTTTAGTTCCTCAGCCATCTACGGTAGGACCGTTATATCAATGGATAACAATGGTCCCTCTATATCAAGAGGCCTTGTCCAATCGGTTGGACCCTAATTTACGATCCTCCACCAGTAGATAACATCCGATCTTCTCTGTTAACCACCAAATCTAGTCGTCTAGCGGATGACACTTGTATTTTATTATCTATCAGTGGCTCAACATTGTTTTCTATGGCATGGCCCACCTAACAGGTGGACAAGGCTGATTTTTGCATAAGGTGATCTTACAATGGAGCCCAACTATTGCAGGGGTTGGATGTCACATGCACATGATAGTCATGTTAAAGTATATTAGGATAAATTTTTTAAAAAAAGTTATTTCTTATTAATTAAGATGAATATTAGTCGGAGATAGATGTATACCTGTCAAAAAATAAATAATAAATAAATAATGTTTGAATATCCCATGCAATTAGAGTTGTACACAATTGAGCCAAGTTGAGCTTGGCACGGCTCAACTCGGCTTGATACTTGAGCTCGATTGGCTAGCTTGGCTCTGCGCAGCTTGGTTTGATCAATAGCTCAGGCCAATTCGAGTTGAGTTCAAGCGAAGATCGACCCTTTTCGGTATTTTCTCAAACACATCGACCATACCTTCAATTTCTCATGGTATGTAAAAGAGCTTTACAAAAGTAATTTACATGTATTTCATTAAGTACTCCATAAGCAATTTAAAAATCAAGATACAAGGGTATTTGTTTATACATATTATTGATGCAAAAATCTAGTCGACCCTCTTTAGACCTTCGAGTACCTGCACAGGAAGAAGACAAAGGAGACCCTGGCTAGAGCAGGGGACCCTCTGATGCCAAAGTCAGGCTAGGAATCTGGGTCTTATAGTATTGAGGGGGTTTGGGAGATAGTTTTTTCGTACCTTTAATCCTGGAGAGCCCTCTTTTTATAGGAGTGGGAGGTCCCAGCGTAAGGGGATTCTCTCCTGATTTTTCAGGAGATCTGATTTAGGTGATGTTTTGTTTACGGATACTTCCCGATCCCAAGATTTTCGGGATCGGGAATCCTTTTACAAGATTCTTGGGACGGTGTTTAAGATTACACCGTCTCTCCTTTGTTTGGCTTGGCCTCAATAGATTCGTAATCTCGGCTGGCTTACAGAGGAGGCTTTTTGCCTACTATCGGACAAAACTAAGTCGGTTCAGGACCGATGTTTTTCTTCTATCTGATAGCCGATACCACAACCAACCCTACATAGGTCGATTTCATAATTGGTCAGGTGGCTTTTTGATTCAGGACCTTTAATAGGTCCCTTTAGACATTGCTGCCTCGTTTACCGAGTCAACTTAATATGTCTTATACTTGTCCAAGGCTCTCAACTCTCTCAACTTCGGTCGGGATTCATTTCCTACAAATCCGAACAAGTCTCTCCTTTGGCTTTATCTTGTTCGGTCCGAACTATTGGCTCGGATCCCTCAGACAGTTTCAGTAGAGTTGGTCCATTCCATAACCGAGTCTCTGGACTTGTCATATTTTTCCCCAACAGTAAGCCCCCTACTCCTTATGTTAGTTATATCGACACTAAGGAGTAATGCATTACAGACCGAGGTTATGATGGGGGCATTTATTGCTTCTTGTGTTGTTCTTGACGTGCGACGGATCGTTACTCGAAGTCGCACGAGCGAACAGCCGTCAAGTCGTTTCTTCCACTTATGAGTGTCAGACACGTGGCGAAGACGTTACTTGCGTCAGTCGGAGTGCGCCACGTGTCGAGCGGGGGAGTCGAAGCAGGCGTCGATTCGACTCCTCCTTAAATGCTGCTGCCACATGGCTCCGCTATAAAGGGAGCAGGATCGACTTTCGCACTATCGTCTGCCCACTTAATTTCCTTTTCTTCCATTCTCTCTTCTTCCTTCTTTACTGTGCTTGCAATCTGTCATTCTTCTCCGTCCTTGCTTTCTTCCTTCCTCCCCAACTATGTGCTTTTCGTCTTTCCAGTGAGTCTTCTTTCCTCTCTTTTCTTTTCGACGTTCAATGACAATGCACCCTTCAAGTCCCCGGGAGGGGATTTCCGGTGATGAGGGCGAAACGGAGCATTTTTGGAATGTTTCGAAATCGCCTTCCTTACTGGTGGATATGGCGATGAGCGCCAATGAGGCTTTCTAGCTCACCGCTAGGATGTCCAGTGGGATTCCAGCGGAACGCCCTGCTCCAGAGGGTCTCTCTATCTTAAGACATGCCTCAGGCAAGCCTACCCCTTTTTTCCTTGGGGATGACTTAGAAGAAGAGGCAGAAGAATTAGGAACCTCTGAGTCGACTCTTCCCAGGAGACCAGTGAGGACCGAGTTTAGGGGAACCACTGAGTCGGTTCCCTTACGGAGATCGGCTCAATTTGCTAAGTCGGCAGCTAAAGAAGGAGAGGCTGCCGAGAGTGAGGAGGTCAGAAACGAAAAGAAGGAGCCGGTTCCCTCAGTTTTGACTGAGACAGATTTGGATAGGGTCCGAGTAGGGTATCATGTTCCCGACTTAGTAATTCTTCAACTTCCGCTTCTGAATGAATTGTCCGACCATCCCCCTCGTCGGATGGTCGTAATTTTTCAAGTTGTCATGCAATGTGGCTTGCGTCTGTCCTTACAACCCATTGTTCAAGATTTTCTTTCCCGATTCAGAATTACTCCCAGGCAGATAGTCCCGAATGGGTGGAGGAACTTGTTTAAATGTGCAGTATTGTGGCCTGAGGCAGAGCAACCCCCACTGACCGTGAACGAGTTCCTCTATCTATACCAAGTTCGGCAGAACACTTCGCAGCCTGGCTGGTATTTTTTGAGCGCTTGGCGGAACAAGGGTGGCTCTTTGATAACCGACCCTCCTACCTCTAACAAGCATTAGAGAGAGAGAGGTGGTTCTGGGCATGCGGTCGCTGGGAAACTACCAAGCCTAGGCTGTTCGATTCTCTTGTTCCCCGAGTGTTCTCTAAAGCAGGTAACTCGGTGCGCCTTTTCCCTCGTTTTGTCTTGATAAAGTCCTCTTGAGTCTGACTGAATGTATTCTACAGATATTTCTAAGAAAAAACCGAAGCTAGCAGCTAACGCTTTAGCTCAGATCAGAGACCTGTGGACGTTGAGCCCGGAAGATAAGTTTGGAAAGTCTCTTTTACAACCGGAGCATCTTCTTCTTTCGGGCCTGGATTCATCGGTGACAAGTATCCTTGAATTACCCAGGCACATCCTTCTTGAATTTTTCTAACTCTAAATTTTATCCGACACAGAAATGGCTGAAATTCAACCCCTTCTGAGGCCATCATTGAAGTTGAAGACTCCTCCTAAGTCAGTCCTTCTGTCGGAGCTTTGGCCTCCAAAGAAGGCGAAAAGTGCTCCCTCGATCGCAGAGCCTTCCGCCCCAGTCGCCACTACTTCGGCCATCCCGACCGTCGTCAATCTTTCTGACCCCGAAGAGAGGGCGGAGGACGTTCCGGTCGAGTCCCGGGCAACTCTTGAGCCAGGACCTGTTGCAGAACGGGTCTCGGGGCAAAGAGAGAAGCAGAGTGGAGAGAGTTCAAGGGAAGAGTTGGCTCCACAAGAGCAATCATCCTTCTGTCGGGCCATGACAGACATGGTTCCTTGGGCTGTTTCTACCGAGAGTGAAAAGGAATTCGGTTCCACCTTCGAAGCTCCTAGGAGTCAGATACTCTCCCATGCTGCAAAGATCTTGCTTTAAGTAGGATTTTAAATTTATCCTTTAGCTCCTTATTTCTTTCGGCTTTAATCGGACTTCGTTTTTTTTTTTGCAGCTCGCCTCTTGCCTGCTGAGAGCCAGCAAAGATTTGACCGAGGCAGAGAAGGCCCAGAAACATGTGGTAGACGTTGAAGCGGCTCAAAAATGGGCAGCAGAAGTAGAGGCTCAACTTGAGATTACCTCAACTCGAGTCAGCCATTTGACTACCGAGTTGAGCTTGGCTCGGAAGGCGACTGAAGATGCTAGAGCTGAATGTGCTCGGATGGCTCAGCTGCTGAAGGGAGCCCTTGATGAGAGTTGGTAACTCCGCCTGGCTCGTGACGCCTCTGAGGAGAAGCTGGCTCGGCTGAAGGCCGATACAAAAGCAGCGCTCGAGGTGGCCAAGAAAGAGGTAGGAGAGAAGGCCGTAAAAGACTTCCTTGAATCTCTGGAGTTTGAAGACGAGAGGGATCGCTTATATGCGAGTGGGTACAGAGCTTGCATCCAAGTGGTGAAACAGTTTTTTTCCGACCTTGATCTCTCGAGATTCGAGGAAGGGCCTCTCGAGGATCCAACAACTGAAGCAGCTGAGTTTGATGATGCTGCGGGTGGTACCGGGGCCGAGTCTGAAGCGGCTCAGGCTCCAGAGGTCATTCCGAGTGACCCTTGATAGTCTCAGAGCTTAATTTTTGGTATCATCATCGGCTCTATTTTTGGCCCTCACACCAGCTCCGGGCAAGCTCAATTTTTGGTACCATCATCAGCTCCATTTTTGGCACTCACACCAGCTCCGGGTAAGCTCGATTTTTGGTACCATCATCGGCTCCACTTTTGGCACTCACACCAGCTCCAGGCAAGCTCGAGAATAGTATTAACCGAAGAAGAAATTCGCACGTTGTGACTGATCTTTTTTTTACCCTTAACCCTTTCTAGTCTAATAATGTATTGCTGAAGAAAGATATAACTTGATGTAACATACTGATAAATGAATATGCTCAGTTTCATTTTATTCATTTTTGACTCAGTTTACGTGCCTGTTATTTTCGAGCCTTTTTCATTGCTTTGTCGTGCTGACTTTAGGGGTAATAGATTTTTAGATGCTCGGCATTCCACGGATGAGGTAGCAGTCATCCGGTTAGGTCTTCCAATCGATACGTCCTCGGTCGAATGCTGGCTGAGACGATATAGAGTCCTTCCCAGTTGGGTCCCAATGTACTTGAGCCAACTTTCTTTGTATTAAGGAACATCTTTTGGAGAACCATGTCTCTAACTCGAAAACGTTTGACCTTGACTCGGGCGTTATAGATCCGAGTTACCTGCTGTTGCCGAGCTCACATACGTAGCCGAGCTCTTTCTCTTTATTCGTCCACAAGATCGAGTCCGAGTGCTAAGAATTGTTCATTATCCCCATCGTTAAACGAATTGACTCGGGCTGAAGGCAACCCGATCTCGACCGGAGTGACAGCTTCCAAGCCATAAGCAAGGGAGAAAGGAGTTTCTCCTGTGGTGGTTCGCTCTATAGTTCGATATGCCCACAATATTTTCAGGAGTTTTTCAGCTCATGCTTCTTTGGCTCGGTTGATCTTAGTTCGGAGATGCTGTTTGATGATCTTATTGACTGCCTCAACCTGTCCGTTCGTCTGAGGATGGTGGGGCGATGAGTACACATTTCTGATCCCGAGGTTGTCACATATTTTACGAAAGCTACTATTGTCGAACTGCTTTCCATTGTTGGTAACAATGGTCCGGGGTACTCTGAACTGACAGACATTGTTCTTCCACACAAAATCAGTGATCTTCTGTTCGGTTATTTTTGCCAGTGGCTCAACTTCGGCCCATTTCGTGAAGTAATCTACGGCTACGACAGCGAACTTGGTCTGGCCTCTTCCCATAGGGAGTGACCTTATAATGTCGATTCCCCGTTGTGCGAAGGGCCAAGGACCAGTCATAGGTGTTAGCACTTCGGGAGGTTGTCTCGGGATAATCGCGAATCTCTGACATCTATCGCATCTCTAAACGAACTTACGAGCATGGTGTTAGATAGTCGACCAGTAGTATCCTTGACGTAATACCTTATGCGCGAGTGACCGTCCTCCTAAATGGTTTTCGTAGATCCCTTCGTGGATTTCCCGTAAAACATAGTCCGCTTCACTGAGGTTTAGGCATCGCAGTAATGAAGCATAATAACCTTTCTTGTATAAAGTCCCGTTGAGTATGGTATAACGGGAAGCTCGGATCTTTAATCGTCAAGCCTCAGCACGGTCTTCAGGCAACTCACCCTTGTCGAGATATCAGACGATCGGATCAATCCAAGAAGGTTCCGAGTCAATCATATGTATGGTCGAGCTAACTGGTTCAGTAATACTCGGCTTAGCGACGTACTCGACTGGAACAGACCTAGGTATATCGTCTTCGTCGGTGAAGGCGAGTTTTGCTAATAGGTCGGCTTTGGCATTCTCTATCCGAGGAATCCGAGTGACGACACAACACTGAAAGCCGCTAATAAGTTCTTTAACTTTCTCCATGTATATTTTTAATTGCTCTTTCCGTGTTTGATATACACCGGTAACTTGGTTAACAACCAGCTGAGAATCACTGAAAACATTTAAATGCATAAAACCCAAGCTGGCCGCGAGTCGAAGGCCAAGCAACAACGTTTAATATTCTGTTGTATTGTTCGAAGCTTGAAATCCAAGTCTTAAGGCATACTGCATGTAGGTTTGATCTGGAGTTTTCAAAACTACTCCTGCCCCGCTTACCTTAGAGTTGGAGGAACCGTCGACATATAGCTTCCAGGGTATTGGGTCGAGCGATAACGCGGGAGAAGCAGTAGTCGATTCTTCAACAAGCTCGGTCATATGCTCAATCATTGGGTTAGTTTGTGGTGTTACTTCAGCAATGAAGTCGGCCACGACTTGCCCTTTGATTGCTACTCTCGGCTTATATTGAATGTCGAATTCGCTGAGTTCAATTGCCCATTTAATAAGTTGACCGAATGCATCCGGTTTCTGTAGAATCTGACGCAGTAGGAGATCGGTCATAACGACAATGGTATGGGCTTGGAAATATGGTCGAAGTTGGCGCGAGGAGACTACTAGAACTAGGGCCACTTTTTTCAAAAGTGGATATCTCGTCTCTGCCGGTAATAGTGCTTTGCTGATATAGTAAACAGACAGCTGCTTTCATTCGTGCTCACATATCAGGGTCAAGCTAACTGTTGCCTTGGACACCACTAGGTACAGTAGCAGAGCTTCTCCTAGCTCGGGTTTCGATAAGAGTGGTGGAGATCCGAGATAAGACTTTAATTGCTGGAACGCTGCTTCACACCCTTCCGTCTAATCCATCGTTTGTCGTCCCTTCAATTGTTTGAAGAATGGGAGACATTTATTCGTGGTTCTGGATAGGAAACGATTAAGTGCCACTACCCGTCCAGTCAGTCTTTGTATATCTTTAATCGTTTTCAGAGATTCCATGTCGAGCAGGGCTTTTATCTTTTCTGGGTTTGCCTCTATTCCTCGCTGACTGACCAAGAAACCGAGGAACTTTCCCGAGCTTATGCCAAAGGCACACTTACTCGGGTTCAGTTTCATTCAGAACTTGCGTAAGATAAAGAACATTTGTTCTAGGTCGTTATATGGTCGGCAGTGTGTACACTTTTAACGAGCATGTCGTCAATGTACACTTCCATGGTTCGGCCGATCAGCCGAGTAAAAATTTTGTTCACCAATATTTGATAAGTCGCCCCAGCATTTTTCAAACCAAATGGCATCACACGGTAACAATAAAGGCCTTTGTCAGTGATAAAGGTAGTTTTAGATTTATCGAACTGATGCATTATAATTTGATTATACCCTGAATACGCATCCACAAAGCTAAGAAGTTTATGCCCCGCAGTACTATCTACCAACTGGTCTATCCTCGGAAGAGGAAAGCTATCCTTCGCACGAGCTTTATTTAGGTCGGTATAGTCAATACAAACTCGCCACTTCTCATTGGCTTTCTTCACAAGTACTACATTAGCTACCCATTCCGGGTAGTATATCTCTTCTATAAATTTTATCTTAAGGAGCTTCCTAACCTCTTCTTTAATGACAGCGTACCTTTCGGGGCCGAGTGATCGCCACTTCTGTCAGATTGGTCGTTAGGTCGGATCGATATTGAGTCGATGAGTGATCACTAACGGGTCGATTCCCTGCATATCTTCATGGTTCCACGCAAATATATCAGCATATTGTCGAAGCAGGGTTATCAAATTATCTTTCAAGGGTGATCCAAGAGACGAGCCAATTTGCACTGTTTTAGATCTGTCTGTCTTGACCAAAGGCACCGAGATAAGATCTTCAACTGGTTGCCCTCGTTCATGTGTCTCGACCCAGGGGTCCAGCGACTCAATCATCGATACTTCAGTTGGAGCTTTCTCGGTGAGAATTTTTACAGCTATCACGTAGCAACGTCTCGCGTCCTGCCGATCCCATTTGATGACTCCTACTCCCGACTCAGTCGAAAATTTCATGGAGAGGTGGTATATAGATAACACGGCCTAGAGGAGACTCAGAGAGGGTCGACCGAGTATAGCATTGTACACGGACGATTTGTCGACTATCAGGAAATCAACCATTATCGTCGCTTGGTGCGGAGGGTTCCCGGCTGTGAGTGGCAGTGAGATGATTCCTTCTGGGAGTATCTGTCACCCCGAGAATCCGACCAATGGGGTACAAATCGGTCGTTATGCCGATCGTTCAACACCCATCCTGTCGAACGCCTGGGTGAACAATACATCAGCCAATGATCCTGTGTTAATGAGTATGCGGAACACCTTTCGGTTTGCGATGGTGAGAGTAACGACTAATGCATCTTCATGTGAATGATGGATGTCTCGGGCATCTTCATCAGTGAACGAGATACAGTAATTTTCTTTCTTCTTTTCTTTTGAAGGTCGAGCTATGATCAGAATTTCGGACTCAGGTTGGCTGAGGCTTCTAGCGTGGTTTTTTCGGGCATTATTTGAGTTGCCTCCGCACAAGAGTCCTCCGAATATTGTCCGAATTTCTTCCGCGGATCGGTTGTCGCTCGGTCGTTCTTCCGTGCTCCTGTTCTCTCGACATATTCTTTGAGCCGGCCTTCTAGGATAAGCCTTTCGATCTCCTCCTTTAAATGATAGCAATCACTTGTACTATAGCCATGATTGCGATGGTAGTGACAGTACTTGTCCTTATTTCGTTGGTTCGGATTACTCCGAAGCTTATTCAGCTAACTTATGAATCCTTCACTTTTGATTTCCACCAACACTTGTTCTTGAGGTTTGTTAAAAAGGGTGTATGTAGAAAACATTTGGTCGGGTCGCTTGCCTGACTTGCGTTCGTCGCACGCTCGGTCATCCCACGCTTTTTTCCTCTGGTTGATTCAACTTCCTTTTTGGCTGACTCTTTGGCTGTGGTTTTTGCGTTCTGGACGGCTTCAAGAAAGTTCCACGCTTCTTCGGCGTTTGCGTACTTATTTGACCGAGTCATGAACTCCGCCAAACTTTCAGACGGATTCTTGTCTAGGGACGCCAGAAACGGCTTATCCCTCACACCTTGCATGATGGAGTTGAGTGTTGTCTCCTCCGAATGTTTCCGAACTTGGAGCGATTCGAAGTTGAATCGTTTGATGTAATCTTTCAACAATTCTCCCTCCTTCTGAACTATGTTGTTCAGATGCCTTGGAGGTTTCAACATCTTCTTTCCGCCAACAAAATTGGTAAGGAAGGCGTCACTAAGTTCTGCGAAGGTTCGGATGGACTTCGGTTTCAACTGTTTGAACCAAAGTCGGGTTACGTCGGCTAAGGTGAGGGACAAAGCCCAGCACATTACAGCGTTTGAGGCATCATGTAATACCATGTATGTTTAGAAGCATTCGAAGTGCTCAGTCGGGTCGGTTTTACTAGTGAAAGGTGTAATTTGCGGAAGACGGAACCGTTCCGGTAGCCGAGCCTACATTACTTCCTCCACAAACAGGGAAGCTTTTGTTTCGGGTCGATTCTGACGTAAATCCCGACCCTGTTTCATGTCCTTGATCTCTTCCCACACTTGCCTCCTGAAATCTTAAAGGTCGGCTTTCCGAGATTCGTCACTTTCGGCCATTTCCTCGACCGGAGGCCAACTGCGCCTCCGCCAATCGATTTCATGTCAGAGATCAGTGGGGGGCAGCACGACAGTGGCGGAATGAGCGGGCGCTGGCTCGGACGGACCTTGGGGCTGGCTTCGCTGAGGGAATGTCGGTTGTGGGGCGACAGGCTCAGGATCAGCAACTTGCTGCGGGACGTTAGTCGTCTGAACACCCGACGAAACTTGCTGCTGGTATATCTATTCCAGCAGCTGTTTCATGACATTTATTTCGGGTCTGAGCTCCTGGACTTCTTTATCCAGTCGCCCATTACCTTGGTTCCGCTGAGTGTTTCTCGTCGGAGCAGAGGTCGCTGGTCGAGTAGCGAAATTCTGACCTTGATTCCCTCGGATAGCGTTCGCATCCGATGGTTCAACGGCAGCTGCCTCATTCGAATCTTCTTGGACCGTTCTTCTAGTAATCACCATTAAAGCACGTTTTACGGCCTCTGGATAAAGCATAGGAAACGACTTTTTGTATCGGTTCCCACAGACGGCGCTAAACTGTTGATGCAAAAATCTGGTCAACCCTCTTTAGACCTTCGAGTACCTACACAGGAAGAAGACAAAGGAGACCCTGGCTAGAGCAGGGGACCCTCCGATGCCAAAGTCAGGCTAGGAATCTGAGTCTTATAGCATTGAGGGGGTTTGAGAGAGAGTTTTTTCGTACCTTTAATCCTGGAGAGTCCTCTTTTTATAGGAGTGGGAGGTCCCAGCGTAAGGGGATTCTCTCCTGATTTTCCAGGAGATCTGATTTAGGTGATGTTTTGTTTACGGATACTTTCCGATCCTGAGATTTTTGGGATCGGGAATCCTTTTACAAGATTTTTGGGACAGTGTTTAAGATTACACCGTCTCTTCTTTATTTGGCTCGGCCTCAATAGATTCATAATCTCGGTTGGCTTACAGAGGAGGCTTTTTGCCTACTGTCAGATGAAACCGAGTCGGTTCAGGACCGATGTTTTTCTTCTATCCAATAGCCGATACCACAACCAACCCTACATAGGTCGGTTTCATAATCAGTCAGGTGGTTTTCCGATTCAGGGCCTTTAATAGGTCCCTTTAGACATTGCTGCCTCGTTTATCGAGTCAACTTGATATGTCTTATACTTGCCTAAGGCTCTCAACTCTCTTAACTTTGGTCGGAATTCATTTCCTATAAATCCGTACAGGTCTCTCCTTTGGCTTTATCTTGCTCGGTCCAAACTATTAGCTCCGATCCCTCGGACAATTTCAATAGAGTTGGTCCATTCCATAACCAAGTCTCTAGACTTGTCATATTTTTTCCCAACACATATATTCTTTACCACCAGCTGGCAATTCGTTGAGTCATTTCATCAAACATCAATACCAAAAAAACTGAGTCACTTAACTGGATCAATCTGATTTTGATCCAAGTTGAGTCGAGCTTGGCACAGCCCAACTTGGCTAGAAATTTTCTCAAAGCTTAAAAAATTAGCTGGACTCAACTCAAGCGCAATTTCAAACCGAGTCAAATCAAGCTTTTTTGAGTGGAGTCGGGCAAGTAAATCGAGCTAGCTCGTTTCGTGAACAGCTCAACATGCAATGCCATAGACCGATAAAAGTTGGCAAGAGTACTATTTATTAGTTGGTTAGGATGAACCAATGAAAGTGAATTTTGATTACTGGCAAATCAACGGTGGACCCCACTGGATGATTGGTTTGGATCATTGTACAAATAACCTGTGCTACAGAAATGACATGCTCTTAATGAGGTATTGGATCATCTACCCCCAATCATTTAGGCACGATCTAATAAATAACTATAATAAGTTTTCAATCGGACCGGTTGCTGTCATTCACCCAGTGCTTTTAAGCTGTCACGGGATTGAAAAGTCCAATCCGTTTATTATATTTGCATATCATATGTATTATCTTATTTTAAAAAAAAATCAATCACATCCACTGATCAGGGCTACACTTTATTTTATTTTCTATAAGATGCTACTGATTTTTTATGTGGCGCACACCACCTCATAAGAAAATGGATGTTGGAAGCACATGATATGAGGAAGTTTTCTTCGGGTTGGATGTGAACTTAGTATACAACTGAGAAGACTGGACCATCCATCCAAAATTGGGTGTTTTACGCGTGGCTCAAAATGTGGGGCGTGGATGCTACCATCCCCACCGGGACCTAGCTAGCTAGAGATGGACGGTTCTGTTAGGAGAGGTGTGGGGCCCACCGTGATGTATATGTTTTATCCATGGTGTCCGTACATTTTGATAGATCATTTTAGAGCGGCCTCATGAAAGGAGATAGATGGAAGGCTCAAGTGGACCATACCACTGGAAGCAGTGGGGATTAAATGCTTACCGTTGAAAACTTCTTAAGGGTGGCACTGAATTTTTGGATCAAGCATATGTTTTCCCTTCATGCAAAGGTTGGATGGGAAATAAACATTATGGTTTGCCTTTAGAAAGTTTTCAACGGTGGGAATTCAATTCCCACTGCTTTATGTGGCGTGGTCTATTTGAGCGTTCAATATGTCTCCTTTCTGAGCTTGTGCACTAAAATGATATGTCAAATTAGATGAACGGCATGGATAAAACATATACATAACGGTAGGCCCCGTATAAACTTGAAAGGACTGACCATCTCTATCTAAGTCCTGGCAGGGATAGTAACCAATCCAGTGATCCACGCCTAAAACGTGAGATTTTACTTATAGGACTGCACTTATCCAAGGAGAAATTTACAACTGTGCGACCCATTTATGGCCCATTTCTTTTTACCTCGCGAGAATAATCACCATGCGTACGGACGACTTGACAAAGGTTAAAAATGCCCCTGCTTTTTCAGAAGCATCAATGCTGGCGTTACCTATGGCTACCGATTATAACCGTAGCCGATACTTTTCGATATGTCCTTTGATACGTATCAAAGGTATTTTGATATGTATTCAAAGTCTTTTGATATGATTGAAAAAGGTCCATAACTGTCCAGCAAGTTTGCCTCAAAATTCCTACAATTTTCAATACATATCAAAGAGTATTCAATATGTATTGAAGGTGATTTTACCTATAGCTACGAATTATAACCATAGCCATAACTGTAGTTCATGCTAGTCAGTGTAAATTTATTTTTTTTTATTTTTTTATTTTTTTATATGATAAATTTATTCTACCTACAATTTTCTCTAATACATATTTATATAAATATGTATATATAAGCATATAAAAAAAATTCTCTCTTTTTTCATTTCTTTCTTTATTCATTTAACAAGAATATCTTCTAAACCAAAATTAGTTACTTGACGTACCGTATATGATTTTGGGGTAGGAGAAGCTACTTTAGCCAACCAACCTGGTCATTTTCCAAGATTCCACCAGGTCGTTGGTCGAAAATCCATTTCATTCACTTCGTGGTCAATTTCATTCATTTCATTTACTTCGCGATCAATTCCATGCATTTCACGATCAATCCCGACGATTCCCCTTCACTTCACGACCAATTCCATGCATTTCACAGTCAATTCCCTTCACTTCACAGTCAATTCCGTGCATTTCACGGTCAATTCCCTTCATTTCACGGTCAATTCCATGCATTTCACGGTCAATCCCGACTATTCCCCTTCACTTCACGGTCAATTCCATGCATTTCACAGTCAATTCTCTTTACTTCACGGTCAATTCAATGCATTTCATGGTCAATTTTCTTCATTTCACGGTCAATTCCATGTATTTCATGGTCAATCTCGGCGATTCCCCTTCACTTCACAGTCAATTCCATGCATTTCACGGTCAATTCCCTTTACTTCACGGTCAATTCCGTGCATTTCACGGTCAATTCCCTTCATTTCACGGTCAATTTCATGCATTTCACGGTCAATTCCGACGATTCACCTTCACTTCACGGTCAATTCCATGCATTTTACAGTCAATTCCCTTTACTTCACGGTCAAGTCAATACATTTCACGATCAATTCCCTTCATTTCATGGTCAATTCCATGCATTTCATGGTCAATTCCGGCGATTCCCCTTCACTTCACGGTCAATTCCATGCATTTCGCGGTCAATTCCCTTTACTTTACGGTCAATTCCATGCATTTCGCAGTCAATTCTCTTTATTTCACGGTTAATTCAATGCATTTCACGGTTAATTCCCTTCACTTCACGGTCAATTCCATGCATTTCACGGTCAATTCCCTTAACTTCACGGTCAATTCCATGCATTTCACTCTCGTAATAGGAGAAAGTCTCAAGCCATGGAAGCCTTCTCTGACTGGATTCAGTCTCACGAGCTAGTCGATCTGCCCCTCTCGGGTGCTAGATTCACTTGGACCAACGGACGACGCTGCCCTATCCAATCTAGCCTCGAAAGATTCCTCTTATCCGTTGAATGGCTGGAGTCGTTCCCAATGGCTTCCCAAATGGCTCTTCCTAAAACTATATCGGACCATTGCCCGATTCTCCTATTGATGGACAATCAGAGTTGGGGTCCTAAACCGTTTACTTTCAACTCTTCATGGATTACTATCCCTGGGTTTTCTCAATTGATTGAAGTGTGGTGGCCGTCTTTCCAAACTGAAGGTTTCGCTGGTCATAAATTGTTATGCAAGCTCAGATCTCTGAGGGCGAAATTGAAGGATTAGAAAATTAATGTTCTCGCCAAGCGGGAATCGGAGTTGAACGATCTCTTTGCCGAGCTCCAACGTCTTAATTTGGAGATAGAAGATTCTCTGCTACCTTCAGATTATCTGGAGAGGCGCATTCAGATAATTCAAAATATAGCTACCAGGGCGCTAGAAGATGAGACTTTGTGAAAACTGAAATTAAAAGCCAAGTGGATCTCTAAAGGAGACAAGAACACCAAATATTTTCACAAAATAGCCAATATGAGGACCCGGGCTAAGTCTATTCATTCAATCTCTGTCAATGGCATCCAAACAAAGGAAAAACCAGAGATCACCGAGCTTGCCATTAACCACTTCACTTCTCTCCTCTCTTCAGATGGGTGGAACAGATCGGGCCTTGATGGTATTCAATTTAAGTCCCTCAATGCAGACGAAGCTATCTCTTTGGAGTCTCCCTTTACCAAGGAAGAAATTAAATCTGTCGTGGATTCCCTTGGAAGGGATAAATCCCTTGGCCCTGTTGGGTTTCCTATGGCATTTTTTCAATCTTTTTGGGAAACCATTAAGGGTGATGTGATGGACTTCATGGCCGAATTTCATAAAAGAGGGAGCCTTTCGAAAGGATTGGGAGCTACCTTCATTGCTTTAATCCCAAAGATGGCAGGTGCTAACTCTTTTTCAGATTACAGACCCATCAGTCTTATTGGAGGCCCTTACAAAATCCTTGCCAAGGTTCTCTCTTCCTGGCTAGCTAAAGTAATGGGGAAGCTCATCTCTTCTAATCAAAGTGCTTTCATCAGCGGCAGACAGATTGTTGATTATTCATTAATAGCCAATGAAGTGCTCCATTCTTGTCATGTTTTCGGAGAGAAGGTTGTCTTCTTTAAGGTGGATATTGAAAAAGCTTATGATCATGTGGACTGGGGATTCCTTCAATATCTTATGGGCCGGATGGGATTTGGTTCTAAATGGAGAAATTGGATCGCAACCTGCATTGGCTCAGCTCACTTCTCTATTCTTCTCAATGGTATCCCTTTTGGTTTCTTCAAGAGTTCCAGGGGCTTCAGGCAGGGTGACCCCCTATCACCCCTCCCTTTTCTTATGATTGGGGAGGCTCTTTCTCAGATGTTGTCTAAAGGTCAGGCGGAAAATATCATCAGAGGCATTCTCATGCCTGGAGTGCCATCGGCCATATCTCATATTCAGTTCGCCGATGATTCTCTAATCATCTCTGAGGCTAATCAGATGTATATCGACAACCTCAATACAGCTCTTCGATGTTTTGAAGCTGTTTCAGGCTTGAAAGTCAATATGGCCAAATCCAAACTTTACGGAGTAAACTTATCTGAAGAGGAGTCGGCTAGTTACGCTATGTCATTGGGGTGTTCCTCGGGTTCTTTCCCCTCTTCCTTCGTTGGGCTTCCCCTTCTCATTGGCCTCCTCCTAAATCGATATGGGAGAGGATTCTGGATAAGATTCATAAGGCTCTTGCGAGGTGGAAATGCAGATACCTCTCGATAGCTGGTCGTATAACGCTTATCAAAGCTACCTTATCTACTCTCCCTACATATTTGATGTCTATGTATAGATGCCCTTCGTCTATGATCGTAGCCATTGACAAATTGAGACGTGATTTTCTCTGGTGTGGGACAGACAACCAAAGAAAGTTTCACCTGTTGCATTGGAATGAGATTTGTAGACATTACAAAGAGGGAGGTGCGAACATAAAAAATTTAAAAATCATGAACTAAGCATTGTTAGGAAAATGGATTTGGCGTTTGGGGACTAAAGGGGAGGCGTTGTGGATTTCCATCATCAAAGGTAAGTATGGACAATCTCCTCGTGGCTGGTGGACCAACGATACGTCTGTTTACAGAGCTTCTCCTCTATAGAAAGGGATCATTCGAATGAAGGAGAAAATGATCAATCTCCTCTTATTACCTTGGAAACGGAAAGTCTATTCGTTTTTGGGAAGACCGGTGGCTTGGAGATACTCCCCTTAAATCCCGATACCCTAATATCTATCATTTGTCTCTAGCTAGGAATGCTTTATACCCTAATATCTATCGTTTGTCTCCAGCTAGGAATGCTTTGGTCGGTGACTGCTTCTCTACTTCAAATGCCAAAGTGGTTTGGAACGTCACTTGCCTTAGAAATCTCAACGACTGGGAAATTCCAGAGTATATTGACCTCCTTCATGAGATTTCTCACGCCATGCCAGACCCAGCTTCTCAGGATAGTCTCTCTTAGCCCAGTGACAAATCCAGTGTTTTTTCGGTCCGCTCTTCCTACTCTCTCCTTGCTTCATCTACTCCTTCCGCCTCAACTGCCCCTTTCATTTGGAAATATGCGGTCCCCCCTAAATACATTTGTTTCGGCTGGCTCGTTGGTAAAAACCGTATTCTGACAATTGATAATCTTAAGAAAAGGGGTATGAACATCGTCAGCATCTGCCTCTGTTGCATGAAAGCAGAGGAAATGGTGGATAATCTCTTGCTTCATTGCACGTTCATCAACCAGATTTGGTCGGAATTTCTGTCTCGGTTCAATATTTGCTGGTGTAACCCGATCTCAGCTCACTCACAATTGTTCTCTTGGCATGGGGTTAGAATGAGTAAAGCTAAAAGAAGCATTTGGAGGATGGTGATCCTGACAATTTGGTGGTCAGTTTGGGAGGAGAGGAATAGTAGACGCTTCAATGGCATATCATCCTCGGTCAAAAATGTCTGTTCACGGGCTAAAAATCTAATTTTCGAATGGGCAGGCAGTGTAAAAGGGTTGTCTCAGGAAAATCTTTTGTTCCTTGGTTGTTAGGTTCTCTGTTACCTCAACAGGGTCCTTCTCTTTGTTGTTTTTTCTTTCTTCATCTTTTAATATAATTTTTAGTTATCCTAAAAAAAAAATAAAAAATTCCATGCATTTCACTCCATTCACTCCCTTACACTCAAATACACGTCCGAACTCATCTCTGCTATCCCTATGGAGATTTAATGAAGAAAATGGGTGAAAAGAAGGAATAGGGATGGCAGAGATGAGTTCGGACGTGTATTTGAGTGTAAGGGAGTGAAATTGAAAAAGCACCAGCATTTTTTACCTGTGCAAAGCTGCATGGAATTGACCGTGAAATGCATGGAATTGACTATGAAATGAAGGGAATTGACTGTGAAATGCATGGAATTGACCGTGAAATGAAGGGAATTGATCGTAAAATGCATGGAATGACCGTGAAGTGAAGCGAATTGACCGTGAAATGCATTGAATTGACCATGAAGTAAAGGGAATTGACTGTGAAATGCATTGAATTGGCCGTGAAGTAAAGGGAATTGATCGTGAAATGCATGGAATTGACCATGAAGTGAAGGGGAATCGCCAGAATTGACCATGAAATGCATGGAATTGACCGTGAAATGAAGAGAATTGATCGTGAAATGCATGAAATTGACCATGAAGTGAAGGGAATTGACTGTGAAATGCATGGAATTGACCGTGAAGTGATGGGGAATTGCCGGAATTGACCGTGAAATGCATAGAATTGACTGTGAAATAAAGGGAATTGACCGTGAAATACATTGAATTGACCGTGAAGTGAAGGGAATTGACCATGAAATGCATAGAATTGACCGTGAAGTGAAGGGGAATTGCCGAAATTGACCGTGAAATGCATGGAATTGACCGTGAAATGAAGGAAATTGACCGTGAAGTGAAGGGAATTGACCATGAAGTGAAGGGAATTGACCGTGAAATGCATGAAATGACCGTGAAGTGAAGCGAATTGACCGTGAAATACATGGAAATGACCGTGAAGTGAAGTGAATTGACTGTGAAATGCATTGAAATGACTGTGAAGTAAAGGGAATTGACCGTGAAATGCATTGAATTGACCGTGAAGTAAAGGGAATTGACTATGAAATGCATGGAATTGACCATGAAGTGAAAGGGAATAGTCGGGATTGACCATGAATGCATGGAATAGATCGTGAAATGAAGGGAATTGACCGTGAAATGCATGGAATTGACCGTGAAGTGAAGGGAATTGACCATAAAATGCATGGAATTGACCATGAAGTGAAGGGGAATCGCTGTGATTGACATGAAATGAAGGGAATTGACCATGAAATGCATTGAATTGACCGTGAAGTAAAGGGAATTAACCGTGAAATGCATGGAATTGACCGTGAAGTGAAGGGGAATCGCTGGAATTGACCATGAAATGCATGGAATTGACCGTGAAATGAAGGGAATTGACTGTGAAATGCATTGAATTGACCGTGAAGTAAAGGGAATTGACTGTGAAATGCATGGAATTGACCGTGAAGTTAAGGGGAGTCGCCGGAATTGACCATGAAATGCATGGAATTGATCGTGAAATGAAGGGAATTGACCGTGAAATGCATTGAATTGACCATGAAGTAAAGGGTATTGACCGTGAAATGCATGGAATTGACCATGAAGTGAAGGGGAATCGTCAAAATTGACCGTGAAATGCATGGAATTGACCGTGAAATGCATTGAATTGACCGTGAAGTAAATGGAATTGACCGTGAAATGCATGGAATTGACCGTGAAGTGAAGGGGAAATGCTAGAATTGACCGTGAAATGAAGGGAATTGACCGTGAAATGCATGGAATTGACCATGAAGTAAAGGAGAATCGCTAGGATTGATCATGAAATGCATGGAATTGATCACAAAGTAAATGAAATGAATGAAATTGACCGCGAACTGATTGAAATAGACCGCGAAGTGAATGAAATGGATTTTTGACCATCGACCTGATGGAATCTTGAAAAATAACCAGGTTGGTTGGCTAAAGTAGCTTCTCCTACCCCAAAATCATATATGGTACATCAAGTAACTAATTTTGGTTTAGAAGATATTCTTGTTAAATGAATAAAGATAGAAATGGAAAAAAAAAGAGAGAGAAATTTTTTTTATGCTCATATATACATATTTATATAAATATGTATTAGAGAAAAATGTAGGTAGAATAAAGTTCTCCATGTAAAAAAAATTATATTAAATTAAATTAAATTAAATACATAAATACGGTTATAATCCGTAGCCATAGTTAAAAATATTCAGAATTTTTGAAGCAAACTTGTTGGATAGTACCGGACCTTTTTCGATCATCCGAAAGACCTTAAATACATATTGAAAGACCTTTGATACATATTAAAGGACATGGAAAAAGTAGTGGCTACAGATATGGCTACGGTAATTCGTAGTTATAGAAAATGCCATAGCCATAGTTGCGTGGTTTTTTTTTTTTTTGTTGCTGTTGTAATTTCCATCGCTTTTTGTGAGTCCTAGTATGAGATATGTGTTATATCCAAACCATCCATCTGTTTAGTGAACTCGTATTAAGGCTTGAAACGAAAAATAAGACCGATCTAGCTATCAGTGGACCACACTGTAAAAGGCAGTGGAAGATTGAACATCTACCATTGAAACCCTTTTAGGGGTCACAGAAGTTTTGGATCATTATGAAATTTGTTTTTCCTCTTCATCCAGGTCTTCGTGGCATTAAGAATAGATTGGATGGAAAATAAATGTTATGATGGACCCTACAAAATTTTTAACGGAAAAATTGCCCTTTGTGGTATGGTCCAGTAGATCTTTGGATATGATTCTTCATTTTTTTATAATGCTCCGAAATGATCTCGAAATATGGATGAACGTTGTGGATATAATAAATACAAAACTGTGGGGCCATGAAACTTTGTTCTCTTTTGAACCGTTCGTACAACCCGGAGTTCGAGGAGCGTCAGCGCTAGTCTTCGAGCACCACCGATCCGCTTGAAGGAAAAAGCAGGGGCGTTTTCGACCTTTGGCAAGCCGTCCGTACATCTGGGGCTTATTCTCGAGAGGTAAAAGGAAGTGGGCCTAAAAATGTAAATGGGACATATATAGGTCGTACAGTTGTAAATTCCTCTTATCCAAATGTAAGATAAATCGGAAGCGGATTGCGTCCTGCTAATGCGTACAGGCAGAGCTCTGTGGGTCTCACTGTGATGTATAAGTTTTATCTCCACCATTCATCCATTTTTCCATATTATTTCAGGACATAATCTCAAAACTGAGGCAGATTTAAGACACGGGTTGACCACACAATGGGGATTAAACTCTTACTGTCGAAAACTTCTTAGGGCCACAGAAGTTTTGGATGGAGCTGATATTTGTGTTTTCTCTTCACAGGTATATGTAACTTTAAACGTTAAGGTGGGCCTTAGGAAAGTTTAAATTATCACCACTGTTTTCCATGATGTGGTCCACTTGAGGCTTTGATCTGTCTACATTTTGAGCTTACTCCGTAAAATTCCATGGCGAAATGAATGGACGGACCCATGCATCACAGTGGCCACTTATAGATCCTGCCCACTTCTTGATGGAGGAGTAGGATTTGAACTCATGTTAGGCTGCGCAGAAAAAGAGTCCGAATTGAGATGTCTTTTAAGTAAAAACTATTAACCGTACTGATTAAGAAAACAAATGCCATTAATTTTGGATGATAGAAAATCTACACTGGCCCATCAACATCACATGGATTAAATGATCTAAAGCATGTAATTTTGATCTTTGAGTTTGGGCTCTTATCTTGTTATTTGTAACCGCTCATTTAATTGATGGAGAGAGAGATGGTTCTATGCAGGCCGACCTCATGGGAGGTCGGGCTGTGTGGGCAATACCATGATGTGTGTCGAACATCAATACCGTGCATTTAATAGGTTCCCTTTAAATTATGGGATACCCCAAAAATCAGCCGTATACGAAACTCAGGTGGGCCATACCATCTAAAATCATGTGAAGACATCCCTAAAACATATAAAAACACATGATGGAGCCCACTTGAAATTTTGATGCATCTGAAACTTGTTATGACCCCTCATCCAAGTGGGACACACATAATGGATGGGCTGGATTTGTGAACCACATCTCAATGTGCCCAAAAAATCATTACAAATGTTTTAATGGGAGTGGAACCCTTCTCAACTTTTGTATGTGGTGTGGCCCACACAAGTCATGGATTGACTTGATTTTTAAACCCGAGGCCCACCATGGAATGGTGCATCTGAGTGATGAGGTAGATGTCGACATACATCACGGTAGAGCCCACACAGCTCGACCTCATGCGAAGTTCCATGACATGGAGCGAATAGACCCATTTCCCATATATATATATATATATATATATATATATAGATATATATATTTTCAAGCATCAGGATTGGCCAGTTAACTTGATTGTTTTTTTTAAAATTGTTTGTTCTTCATCATGAGCATGTGTTAAAGGTGGATTAAGGACCACAACTTTAAAAAGGGAGAGCATTAGGTGTGCCCAGCCTAACCCAACATGGTGCATCCCTGACGGTGGGGCCCACTTTGATGCATTTGAAGTACATCCACATTGTTTGTCCATTTTTGTAGATCAATTTTAGGTATGAGACAAAAAAAATGAACTATATCCTAATTAAGGTGGACTATACTACAAATAATGGTGATTGAACATTAACAGCCCATGGGTGACAAAAGTTTGGAGTCAAGCTGATATTGGTTTTTTCCCTTTGTCAAAGGACTAAAGTTTTGAGTGAAGCTGGTATTTGTTTTTTCCTTCTATCAAAGTCTTCTTCGCCTTATTAAGAGTAGAGCTATACACAAGCTTAACCAAGTCAAGCTTGGCCAAACGAGCTAACTTAGCTTGAACTTGGCTTGGCTGGATCCTCAAGCTTAACTAGCCAGCTTAACTTGACTCAATCAATAACAGATCAGCCAACTTGGGCTAAGTTCAAGTCGAGCTTAAGCTCAATTTTTCAAGCTAAGTTCAAGGTCAAGCATATGAGTTGAGTTTGAGTTTAGGCTTTAGGGTTTTTAATATATAAAATATATATTATAATATATATTTTTTATAATTTATTTAAATATATAAATGTTTATAAATTATTTATATTAAGTAAATCCAATCCAAATTGACTTAATTCGAACCAAGTCAAATTAGAGTAAAGTTTGGAGCCGAGTTGAGATGAGCTCAGTGTAACTAGATTTTTTCGAGCTCAAAAAATTAGCTCGACTTTGCCTAAACCCAGTTTCAAGTAAAGCCAAGTCAAGCTTTTTCCGAATCTAGTAGCTCAGTTCATGCACAGCTCTAATTAAGAGGTTGGATGGCTATAAACATTACAGTGCGCGTGTTCAATCAGCACTGTTTCATGTAGTGTGGTCCAACTGAGATTTGTATCAACTGTAGTTTTGGGCTCATGCCCTTAAATGAGCTGTAAAAACGGATGGATGGCCTGGATATACCACACATACATGAAGGTGGCCCCACAGACCACAGTCACGGCGGCACCTAATCAAGGGTATTTTGGTAATTTCCTATATTAAGTCTGATGGATTTGGAGGCATTTGACCCCTAGTATTTGTGTATTTGAAGGGATTTGAAAGGATTTAAATCTTGGGGCGTAGCTTCAGTGGATCCCCTGACCGTGGGGTCTACCATGATTTATATGCCTTAAATCCATAC
Source organism: Magnolia sinica (assembly GCF_029962835.1). Classification (NCBI taxonomy): domain Eukaryota; kingdom Viridiplantae; phylum Streptophyta; class Magnoliopsida; order Magnoliales; family Magnoliaceae; genus Magnolia; species Magnolia sinica. Next base: position 11,079,502 of record NC_080575.1, on the reverse strand, counting down.
AGTCCATCCGTTTTTATAGCTCATTTTAGGGCATGATCACAAAAATGAAGCAGATCCAAATCTTAGGTGGACAGGACTGCAGGAAATAACGGTGATTGAATACCCATCATTAAAATCAACTTGGGGTCCACCAGAATATTTATTTACCATCCAACCTGTTGTTAAGGTCACAAAAGACCTTAATTAGTGGACCACTAAAATATTAATTTGATCCAAAACTTTTGTAGCCCACAAGAAGCTTTTAATGGTCAATCACCATTGTTTCCTATGGTTTAGTCCACCTGAGATTTGGATATGCTTCGTATTTAGAATCATGCCACATAAAATTATCCGTAAAACCGAATGCTGGCAGATACATCAAGGTGGGCCCTACAGTCAGGGATGATGAAGCTGGTTTTTAGGTAATCTGATCTTCATTACAGGGTTAACCCATTGAAAGGAATGGAAGATGGAAGAACATGATAGAAGAAGCAGTTGGATGTTAACTTATCATACAACTGATTAGACTGGACTACCTTTCCATATAAAATGGGGTGTTTCACAGGGAGGCGGATTGCATGCTGACACTGCTGGGAGCGAGTGCGGTGCTGTGGGCCCCACCATGATATATGTATTTTATTTAAGCCGTTCATCCTGTGGTGTAATCTGACTTTTATGGAAAAAAGAAAAGAAAAGAAAAGAAAAGAAAGGGAAAACAACTCTACAAAGACTCTCTAGTGTCGAAGATTACACCAACAAAATACGTGTGTGGTGTCTGGATGGTCCACATGTGCCACTCTAGGCACGTGTCTCCTCCCAACTGCTCAGGTTCAGCAGTGTGGGAGATCCAGACCATTGATCAATGTGAAAGTTTTCCACTGTACTTATATGATGAGGCCCACGTGATAAAGCAAGCTGTACTTTTACATGTGACATGCATACATACATACGCGTCATAGCATGTTGTATGCAAGATAATGTCATTGATATAGTAGCCATGCCGAGTAACTTCCATGTACTAAAAATCTAGCTGTTTTTCAACATTAATGTATGCATGGGATATCATATCATTATTATATATCCTTGCACATCTGATCTCCATAATTTTTGGGACAGATATTTACCACATAGAACCAGCATGACACGTGGCCATCAATCAGCGGTTAGGATAAATTCAGCGATCCGGGCATGCATCGGGCCGATCTTCTTATCAGATTGGCCAGCGCAAAATAAAGCCTCATCCCGAATATCTTGGGATAAGATCCCCGACCCCGAAGCTCACGGGATCGGATGAAGACTGGAGATGGGCACGATCCTATCTCCGTGATACCAGGAGAGGATCCCGCACACGATATCAGGAGAAGAATCCTCGTACGATTAAATGCTCCAGCAGTTATAAAAGAGGAACCTCCATCGTCTTGTGAGGTAGGCAAAAAATTCTTTCTCAAAACCCCTCAATACATTTAGACCCAGAATCCAGGCCTGACTTTGGCATCGGAGGGTCCTTTGCTCAAGCCAGGGTCTCCTTTGTCCTCTTTCCGTGCAGGTATACGAAGGTCTAAGAGGACGAACTCGATTTTCAACAGTTTGGCGCCGTCTGTGGGAACCGTACAAAAAAGCCATCTCATATTTCTATATTGAATTCCATGGTGATGACTAGAAGGACGGTCCCGAAGAAGAAATTGCGATTACAGGGCCAACGGGTCCAGTCGCGATCCCCGCAGCCCAGAACCCACCTAACAACCGCCAACGAGGAGCGACCAGAACAAGCAACAATCAGCGGGGTCGCAACGATGGGCGGTTGGACCAGGAGGTTCAAGAAATCCGGTCCTTCGATATGAATATGATGAAGCAGATGCTGGACGAATGTATCCAGCAGCAAATGCAGACACTCCCGCATCCTCAAGGGGAGACAACACAACCCCACGACTGCGGCGGTTGATCCTCAACCTTCCGCGCCGCAGTCCTTCCGGCCGAGCCAACCCCAAGGCGAATCAGAACCATCTCCAGCGCAGTCGGCCAACGCTTCCCTGCCCCCGACCGATCTTCGATACGAGATAGAGCGAAGAAGGCGCAACCGCCCTTCCATGAAAGGCACGACAGAGAGCAGTGAACCTTGGAAAGCCGATATTGAAAATTTTAAAAGAGAAGTGCGGGAAGAAATGGCGAAAGAGATGGCGGACATGAAGCATGGCCGGAATATGTACTCGACCAGATCCGAAGCAAAGGCGTCCCCCTTTGTGGACTCGGTAATGAAGGCTCGGTTGCCCGAGAGGTTTCGATTACCTTAAATCACTCCTTTCACCGGCAAGACAGACCCGACGGAGCATATCGAATGCTTCAGAACCTATATGGAGCTCCACGATGCCTCGGATGCAGTAATGTGTCGGGCCTTTTCTCTTACATTGACCGATGTAGCTCGACTGTGGTTCAAACAGTTGAAACCAAAATCCATCAGCTCATTCGTTGAGCTGAGCGACGCCTTCCTCACCAACTTCATCGGTGGAAAAAAGAAATTGAAGCCCCCTGCACATCTGAACAACATAGTTCAAAAGCAGGGAGAGCTATTGAAAGATTATATCAAGCGTTTCAATTTCGAATCCCTTCAGGTTCGAAAACATTCAGAAGAAACGGCTCTCAATGCGCTCATGCAAGGAGTTAGAGATAAGTCATTCCTGGCATCTCTAGACAAAACTCCGCCCGATACTCTGGCAGAATTTATGGCACGGTCGGATAAGTATGCAAACGCCGAAGAAACGCGAATTCTGCGCGAAACTAAAACTTTGGTCAAAGAGTCGGCCAAAAAGGAAGCCGACTCGGCCGGAGGAAGGAAACGCAAGGATGATCAAGCACATGATGAGCGAAGGTCAGGCAAACGACCAGATCGAAGATTTTCCACATATACCCCCCTGAACAAGACTCAGGAACAGGTATTGATGGAAATCAAAAGCGAAGGCTTTGTCAACTGGCCCAGTAAGCTCAGGAGTAATCCTAATCGGCGGGACAAGGATAAATACTGTCATTATCACCGTGATCACGGGCATAACACAAGTGATTGCCGTCACCTAAAGGAAGAGATCGAACGACTCATAAAGGACGACCGACTCAAAGAACATGTGGTTAAAGCTGGGGTAGCTGAGGGACGTCCGACCGAGAGTCAGCCTCTGGAAGAAATCCGGACAATTATCGGCGGTCCGCAAGGTGGGGGCGACTCAAACAATGCTCGAAGGAATCATGCGAGAAAACTTAGTCAGCCTAAGTCCGAGCTTATGATTATAGATCGGCCACCAAAGGAGAAGAAAAGGGAAAGATATTGCATTTCGTTCACAGAGGAAGATGACCGAGGTATCTATCACCCCTACGATGACGCATTGATCGTCACCCTGACTATCGCTAACCGAAAAGTGTTCCGGATACTCGTCGATACGGGGTCATCTGCAGACGTGTTGTTTACTCAGGCGTTCGACAAAATGGGGATCGAACGATCCATGCTACGCCCAGTTCGGACCCCGTTAATCGGTTTTTTCGGAGGACAAGTACTGCCCGAAGGGATTGTCTCGTTACCACTCACTGCTGGTAGTGCCCCACATCAGACGACGATGATGGTCGAATTCTTGGTCGTCGATCAACCCTCAGTATACAACGCAATACTCGGCCGACCTTCATTGAGTCTCCTCCAGGCCGTGGTATCCACATACCATCTTTCACTGAAATTTTCGACTGAGTCGGGAGTAGGAATTGTCAAAGGAGACCAGAAAGATGCGAGGCGTTGTTACATGATAGCTGTAAAGGGAACCGCGGACAAAAGTCCGATCAACATATCAACGATCGAATCATTGGACCCTCGGGGCGAGAGTCGTGAACGAGGGCAGCCGGTCGAAGATCTTATCTCAGTCCCCTTGGTCGAAACAGATGGATTCAAGACGGTACGAATTGTCTCGTCTTTACAGTCCCCCTTGAAAGAAAAGCTAATAGCCCTGCTCCGTAGGTACGCCGACGTATTTGCCTGGTGTCATGAAGATATGCCCGGGATCGACCCCTCTGTGATGACTCACCGACTCAACATCGATCCGTCATATCGACCGATCCGACAGAAGCGACGACCGCTTGGCCCTGAACGATACGCCATCATTGAAGAAGAAGTCAACAAACTCCTCCAGGCTAATTTCATAGAAGAAATACACTATCCAGAATGGGTCGCGAATGTCGTGCTTGTAAAGAAATCCAACGGGAAGTGGCGAGTCTGTATTGACTATACTGACTTAAATAAAGTCTGCCCGAAGGATAGCTTTCCGCTTCCGAGGATAGACCAGCTAGTAGATAGTACCGCCGGACATGAGCTCCTTAGCTTCATGGATGCATATTCAGGGTATAATCAAATTGTAATGCATCAAACAGATAAATCAAAAACTACCTTTATCACCGACAAAGGCCTTTATTGTTACCGAGTGATGCCATTTGGTCTGAAGAATGCCGGCGCAACTTATCAAAGATTAGTTAACAAAATCTTTGCTCGGCTTATAGGCCAAACCATGGAAGTATACATTGACGACATGCTCGTCAAAAGTATACACGCGGCAGATCATGTGATTGATTTGGAAGAAATGTTTCTCATCCTACGGAAGTTTCGGATGAAGTTGAATCCGAGTAAATGTGCTTTTGGGGTGGGCTCTGGAAAGTTCCTCGGTTTCTTGGTTAGTCAGCGAGGAATAGAGGCAAACCCTGAGAAGATAAAGGCTTTGATTGATATGGAATCCCCTAAAACCATTACGGACATCCAAAGGTTGACTGGACGAGTCGCAGCACTTAACCGGTTCCTATCCAGAGCCACGGATAAATGTCTCCATTTCTTCAAACAGTTGAAAGGAAGACAAACAATGGGTTGGAAGGAAGAATGTGAAGCGGCATTCCAACAATTAAAATCATATCTTGGTTCTCCACCTCTCTTATCAAAACCCGAATCAGGGGAGTCCCTGCTCCTTTACCTAGCAGTATCCGAGGCAGCGGTTAGCTCGGCTTTGATACGAGAATCCGAAGTAAAGCAACTGCCGGTTTATTACATCAGCAAAGCGTTATTGCCAGCAGAAACGAGATACCCAAGCTTGGAAAAAGTGGCCTTGGCTTTAATAACTTCCTCTCGCCGACTCAGGCCGTATTTCTATGCCCATACCATCATTGTGATGACCGATCTTCCGCTTCGCCAGGTATTGCAGAAACCAGAAGCTTCCGGCCGACTCACGAAGTGGGCTATCGAACTGAGTGAGTTTGACATTCAATACAGACCGAAGGTAGCAATCAAAGGACAAGCCGTAGCTGATTTTATTGCCGAGGGAACACCACCAACCGAACTCCCGGTCAACGATATGCCAAAGGATGTTGCAGTTCCAACAACAACCGCTCCCCCGACCCTACCCTGCCCTATTCCCTGGAAACTGTTTGTCGACGGTTCTTCCAAGTCGAAGGCAAGTGGGGCTGGAGTTGTGCTGGAAACCCCCGATCATACCTATATACAGTATGCCTTATGACTTGGATTCCAAGCGTCGAACAATACAGCAGAATATGAAACATTGTTACTCGGCCTCCGACTCGCCGCTAGCATGGGAGTCACGCACCTAAGTGTTTTCAGCGATTCTCAGTTAGTTGTTAATCAAGAGGTCCGTCCCTGTCGAATACGTCGATAAGCCGAGTATAAATGAACCAATTAGCGAGGCCGTCAATACAATCGACTCGGAACCATCCTGGATCGATCCAATCCGCCAATACCTTGACAAAGGAAAGCTGCCTGAAGATCGTGCCGAGGCTCGACGAGTTAAGATCCGAACCTCCCGTTACACCATACTCAACGGAACCCTCTATAAGAAAAATTACTACGCTCCATTGCTGCGGTGCCTCAAACCCAGTGAGGCGAACTATGTATTACGTGAAATCCATAAAGGAATTTGCGGAAACCACTCTGGAGGGCGATCTCTCGCCCACAAGTCCTACGACAGGGATATTACTAGCCCACTATCCAACACGACGCTCGCAAGCTCGTCCAAAAATGCGACAAATGTCAACGATTCGCGGCAGTTCCGAGGGAAGCCCCCGAGGCACTGACGTCGATGACTGGTCCCTGGCCCTTCGCACAGTGGGGTGTCGACATCATAGGTCCACTCCCTATGGGAAAAGTTCAGACCAAGTTTGCTGTGGTAGCAGTGGATTATTTCACGAAGTGGGCCGAGGCAGAGCCATTAGCTAAAATAACCGAGCAGAAGATCACCGAGTTTGTATGGAAAAACATTATCTGCCGATTCGGAGTACCCCGTACCATTATTACAGACAATGGAAGACAATTTGATAATAGGAGCTTTCGCGAGATGTGCGACAACCTCGGAATCAGAAACGTCTATTCTTCACCTCATCATCCTCAAACTAACGAACAAGTTGAGGCGGTTAATAAGATTATCAAACAACATCTTCAGACTAAGCTTGACCGGGCCAAAGGAGCATGGGCCGAAGAGCTCCCGAAAATTCTTTGGGCTTACCGAACTACAGCTCGAACCGCCACAGGAGAAACTCCCTTTTCACTCGCGTATGGCTCGGAAGCCGTCACTCCCGTTGAAATCGGATTACCTTCGGTTCGAATCACTTCGTTCAATGCGGAAGAAAATGAAGAACTCCTTACACTCGGGCTCGACCTTCTGGACGAACAAAGGAAAGTGGCGCGGCTACGCACGGAGGCACGGCAACGACAAGTGGCTCGGTTCTACAATACCCGAGTTAAGATCAGGAGGTTTCGAATGGGAGATATGGTTCTCCGAAAAGTATTTTCCAATACCAAGGAATTTGGAACGGGTACGTTGGGACCCAATTGGGAAGGACCCTATATCGTCTCGGGCACCATCCGACCAGGAACGTATCGGCTAGAAGATCTAAACGGACAATCATTGCCTCATCCTTGGAACGCTGAGCACCTCAAGATTTACTATCCTTAGCTCGGTACTCAATATTTAAAGACTCTGAACTAAGAAAGATTAAAGCCAAGTCAAATGAATAAAACTAAGCGTTTTCTTTCATTCATTAACCACATACGAGTACAACATGTGAATACATCGATTTAAAAAAAATAAAATACAAGGGGCCCTGGTTACTGTCCTCCGGTAGGAACGGTACCCAAAGCATTTTCGCATGTACCGGCCTTATCCCAGCAGTGACTTCAGCAGCGGTGTCCGGATTCTCGGATTCTGAGGCTCCTCCACCCTCGATTTCTGAGAGATCAAGGTCAGGAAAAGATTTCTTTATGTCTTTCACACATTCCAGAAATCTGCTTTGGAACAAGCGATTCCTCTCATCCTCGAACTCCGTGGACTCAAGGAAAGCTTGGACGGCTTGGTCCCTAGCCTTCTCAGCCTCCCGAGTCTTCTCGTTGGCCTGCTGAATATGCCCCGCCGCCTCAAGCTTAGCCCGAGCCAAGTCATCTGCACAAGAAGCATGGACTGCGAGAACTCGTCGGTTCTCTTCTTCAGCTCTGGAAATGAGAGCCAATACCCGAGTAACCTCGGCTTGTGCTTCATCAAGGGCTCTCCTGGAGAAAGCCGCCTCTGCTTTTGCGTCTTCGGCAGCTTTCCGGGCAAGGACCGCCTCGCCTATCAGAACGTCGACCCGAGTTTCGACATCCTCGCGTCGCCCTTCGGCTTCCGACAGAAGAGTCTGCAGCCAATGAGTCGAAGATAACTCTTTGCTGGCCTTAACCAAGCAGGGAGCGAGTTCAAAAAGCACCCTTACTGCATGGCCGATGGTTTGCGATGAAGGAGCGTTGTAGAGACTGATGAACTCTCTTTCGCTCCCATGGGCTAAGGCCCAGGGAACCATCCCCGACACCACCTTCTGTAGGACGGACGGCCCTTCTTGGTTCGTTTCCTTCCCTCTGGAGGATGCAGTCCTCGTCTCTTCTTCCCCTCTGGAAGACGCAGCCCTAGTCTCTTCCTCCTGTCTTGGAACATCCGTCGCAACGTGTCCCGAGTCGGGTGCCGCCTGAGGTTCCGAGGCTGCGGCCACCGTCACTTCCACCCTTTCTTCCGGGTTAGAAATTACGACGACAGTAGGGGCAGAAGAACTCGCAAGCTCCTTCTCCTTCCGCACCACTCTTTGTCTCTTCGGCGGCCGAGGCTCCGACAGAAGAACTGATCGCGGAGGAGGCTTTAACTTCGAAACCGCCCTAAGAGGAGGACGAGCTCCAGTCATTTCCGAGGGGGCCGATTCGGGAACAATCCTGAGATGGGGTCGAGCTTCGGGCAAATCTAAAAATAATAATAAAAAAAAAACGAAGTAAGTCAGGAAAAATTCAGAAGATACATGAAAATACATTTTTCAGTTACCTGTGACGGCCGAGTCTAGACCTGCGAGATGAAGACGCTCCGGCTGTAAGAGCACCTTCCAAGATCTAGCTGCCGGGTCCAACGTCCTCAACTCTTTGATCCGAGCCAAGACACTGGAGCCGAGCTTCGGCCGCTTCTTCGGGATATCTGCTGGACACAAGTCCTTCAGACTCATAATATTACAAAAAATGAAAAGGGACGAGAGAGAAGACCCAAGTCACCTGCTCTCTGGAACGCCCGAGGAACACGAGCCTCGCAGGACCCGGACTCAGCCGTCTCCCAGCGACCGCAGGCCCAAAACCAACGTTCTCTCCAATGTTTGTTGGAAGTGGGAGGGTCAGTTATTAGGGAGCCGCCTCCGCCCGCCAAGCAGCGAAGACATAAAATCCGAGGTAGTTCGGGTTCACGCGCACTTGGTATAAGTGGAGAAATTCGTCGACTGTTAGCGGTGGCTGTTCCATCTCAGCCCACAACACCGCATACCCGAATAAGTTCCTCCACCCATTCAGAACTATTTACCCCGGGGCAATCTGAATACGAGATAAAACTCCCGACAATGGCCTGAAGGGGCAGACGCAAGCCGCATTGCATCGAGACTTGGTAGATCGCGACTGCCCCAGCAGGAGGATGATCCGGCAAGTCATTCAGACGGGGGAGATAAGTGATAACCGATTCGGGGATGTGATACCCGATTCGGATTCTGTCTAAATCCGCCGCAGTTAAAACTGAAGGAACCGGGCCGCTTAGATCATCCCCCGATCCTTCTCCTTCAGACTCGGCGTGTGCCGACTTATCAACAGGAACCGGCCCAGAGGTTCCCTCGGCAATCAATATTTTCTCTTCCTCCTCCTCTTCTTCCTCCATGCCCCCTGAAAAATTAGGCCTTCCCGGGCGGGTTATTAAAGACGACCCACCACGAGAAGGATCAACGGAAGCAGGGTGCTCCGCCGGAGCTTCAGTGACCCTCTCAAAAAGAAAAGCAGTGTTCGCATCAACTGCTATCTCTGTCAGTAAGGAAGGCGATTCCGCAACATTCCAAAAACGTTGCGCTTCGCCTTCATCTCCGGAAACTCCCTCTTGGGGACTTCGAGAACCTCTAGCCGCCATTATCACTAAATAAAGAGGAAGGGGAGACTCACCGGAGGGAGGAAGGAAAACGGAAATGGCGAAAGGAGCCGCTGACAGTTAAGAAAGAGGAAAGGAAGAAGACGAAAGACCGAAAAAGCTCCAAAGGAAATGCAAAGCGGGAATGGCAGTAGAAGTTCGAAATGCGGGACCCCCACCATTTTATAAGATTGCCATGTGGCGGAAGCAATTAATTGGGAAATGATTCGACGCCTGCATCGACTCCCCCACTCGACACGTGGCGCACGTCGACTGACGACAATAATGCCCTTGCTACGTGTCCAACCCTCATTGGCGGGGTGAGCGATTTGACGGCTGTCGGCGCATGCGATGTCAGAAACTGAACCGTCTCCCGTCAAAGGCGACACAGAATGTATTAAATGACTACTTATTGTCTCGGACTAAGTTATGAACCGACTCAAAACTTGCTACTCCTAAGTGTCATATGAAACACACGGAGTAAGGGGGCTTACTGTTGGGGACAAAAGATACAGAGTTCGGAGACTCGGACTTAATGCCTCGGGTCGCCAAAGGATGTGTCGAATCCAAGGCATGGTTCACTAAACCGAGACAAAAGTTAAGTCGGTTCGGACGACACATCAGCGATCCGGGCATGCATCGGGCCGATCTTCTTATCAGATCGGCCAGCGCAAGATAAAGCCTCATCCCAAATATCTTGGGATAAGATCCCCGACCCCGAAGCTCACGGGATCGGATGAAGACTGGAGATGGGCACGATCCTATCTCCGTGATACCAGGAGAGGATCCCGCACACGATATTAGGAGAAGAATCCTCGTACGATTAAATGCTCCAGCAGCTATAAAAGAGGAATCTCCATCGTCTTGTGAGGTAGGCAAAAAATTCTTTCTCAAAACCCCTCAATACATTTAGACCCAAAATCCAGGCCTGACTTTGGCATCGGAGGGTCCTCTGCTCAAGCCAGGGTCTCCTTTGTCCTCTTTCCGTGCAGGTATACGAAGGTCTAAGAGGACGAACCAGATTTTTGCATCAACAATATCCTTGCACATCTGATCTCCATAATTTTTGGGACAGATATTTACCACATAGAACTAGCATGACACGTGGCCATCAATCAGCGGTTAGGATAAATTCTGAATCAATGTAATTTTGATATATTTTTCATAAAATGGACGGTTCTGATTGTTGACAAACTCAATATGTGGGCCCAGCGGTTGGCAAGTCACACCCTGGATTCTAAGCTGTAAGACCCTGGGTAAGTCACGTGTGGCCCGTAGGGTATTTTGTCACTTAAATAATTACATATGGGCATTGACCGTCCATAAGTTCTAAAATATAAGCTCCATTTGAATTTAAATAGCTATATGGATCATTTATCGTGGTATGGGCAATGGGAAGAAGAATGATGTATGTAAATGGAAAATATAAGTCCATTTGCATTTAAAAAGAATTCTAAATTTTTAAAAAAAATCTCCCCACACCAATTACATAGTAGTAGGGACGTGGTCACTCGTCAGTGCTCTGTGGGACCCACCATGATGTATGCACTCAGTCCATCTATTTTTGGAGATCATTTAGGGCATGAGCCCAAAAATGAGACATCCAAATCCCAGGAAGACTACATCGTAAGAAACAATGGTGACTAAACAACCACAGGTAAAAACTCCACTGTTAAAAACTTCTTAGGCCTGTAATGTTTATTATCCAGATTAGGTAACACAGACCTAGATGAAGGGGAAAAAATATCATCTTAATCCAAAACTTTTGTAGCTCACAAGAAGTATTTAATGGGGGGCATTTATCACCACTGTTTTACGTGGTGTCCACTTGAGATTTAGGATCTACCTCATTTTTGGGCTCATGCCCTAAAATGATTTGAAAAAAAAAAGGAATAAACAATGCGGATTAAACACATACATCATAGTTGGCGCCCCACATAAGATTCCTCATATGCGGATTGCTCGTCCCCTTGCACATGAAGTTCATGTAGTCGGAAATAATGTGGGACCCACGGATGCTCATCACAAATCCATTGTGTCCATGAGTTTTGCAAGACCATAATAGGACAGGATTCTAAAGATTGGACAAATCCAAAACTCATGTGGGCCACACGTAAAACCACTAGTGAGGCCCTTGAGTTATATATACTTGTTCTATATTCACATTCATCTATTTTGTAGATCATTTCAGGCCTTGAGCCCAAAATCGAAGTAGATCCGAAGGTAAAGTGGACCACAACATTGAAAACCATGGAGATATTTATACCCACCATTAAAACCTTCCTAAGGCTTAACCAACTTGTTGATAAGGTAATACAAACATGGATGAAGGGAAAACACAAATAGTAGTGTGATCTAAAACTTTCTAATCCACAAGCAATTTTGCATCCATTTCATTTCTGTCCAACTTGTTCTGTTTTTTTCTTTTTTCTTTTTTTAACACATGCACACACATTGTCACACACTCACACCGTGGTGGGATTTCACCACATATGGGTATTTGAACCCTTGACCAGGTGTTGAAACTCCTGAGAGTCTACCACCAGACTAAGAGCAAGGACCCTGTCCAACTTGTTGATGAGGTAATACAAACATGTATTAAGGGAAAACGCAAATAGTAGTGTGATCTAAAACTTTCCAGCCCACGATCAATTTTGCATCCATTTCATTTCTATCCAACATGTTGATAAGGTAACACAAACATGAAGGGAAAATACAAATAGTAGTATGATCTAAAACTTTCTAGCCCACTAACAGTTGAGACGCAGATTTCCTGCAAAAAGTCTCTCGCACGAAGCTCCTGCACTTGAACCTACGTGGGACTCACTATGCTGTTTGTGAGAAATTCACTCCTCTATCCATTCATTTGTTTTATCTCATTTTATTACATTTTGCCAAAATTGAAGAGAATCGAATAATTAAGTGGGCTGAAAATGTGAGAACTAAACTCAGTGGGGCAACATAAGTTTTGAATCAGGCTTTTTAGTTTATCCTAGTAGGAATGGCATTATGAACGGTATGCATGGCATGTAAACATATATCACTGTCCTTGGGAGGTTTCAACGGTAGGAATTTCCCTACCAACCTTTTTCTTTAGTGTGGCTTACTTGATTGTTGAATCTTATTAAATTTTGCCCTCAAGTAAAAGTGAGATTACAAAACAAATGGACGGAGTGGATTTCTCACAAACATCACAGTGAGCAATCTTTAGAAGAAAATATTACATTGCTGACCTTCTTTTTCTTTTTTCTCTACCAAGTGAAGAATCTAGAATTGAACGGCACGTGGTAACATTCAATCCATCGACACCAATATAATTAGATGATCCAAAAATATGACAATCAAATTATAAGATGACAATCTATTAAAAAAAATATAATATCTACCTATCAAAATATCTAAATTCAAGTGTAGCCCATATTTTATTCAGCCTGAATTTTTCTTTCCTCTAAATACAATGGTGTTGCAAGTACGATAGATGGGTTGGATGTTATATACAAGCTACATGGGTTCTACAAGTCTCCTCTTTCACTATTTTTTTAAAAAGTTAAATAAGGATATTTTTATAATTTCATCTCTCGGAAAGCAGCATCTTGTAATCTTCAATTATAGAGGCATTATTTTATAAAATTCAAACTTCTCATGAATTTTGCAGTAAAAAATCCTTTTTTTAAAACGCGATAGTTTCAGTCTTCACGTGCCGACACTCGTATCCCGGGGGAGTTATTTGGTACTCTGACTTGCATAACGCTTAATACACGAGGCATGTTGAAATAACACATGTAGCATAAATGAACTCAAAACTAAATTAGATGTTTTGAAAACTCTTAATCATGATTCGTGGACACATGCTTTTTGAATTATGACCATTGAATTTTTTTCTCCTTCATTTTTAACCGTCCAACAAATGTCCATTAATTTAATAGATAGATAATCATGTAAGACTGATATTTTGTTCATTATATATCTATGCTGATACCCATGTTTTGGACGGTTTATTTTGAATTAATTATAGTTCATGTATAAAATTTATCAGTAATTTCTATCTGCCTGCGTATCATCCATCCTGCTCTGCCAGAGTATCAAAGTATTTCTCTATATATAATCTGTGGTTTTCGTAATTAATTAATTTAAGAAAAGATTAGATACGCAGGGATACGCAGTGTAACCGAGATCTCATCTGGCTCTATCTTCAAGCACTCCACACGTGTAAACATGGCACATGTGTGAGGGATCTGAGACTTTCATAGGGAGGAAAGATTAGTGTGTGTATAACATCCAAAAATTCAGACCGACCGATGTATCAGGACGGCGGGAAAAAAGTGCACTTTAAATCTAGGCCGCTGATAGTCGTTAATCCATCCTCTAGTTTTTTCAATTTCTGTAGCCAGCCTTCTGATTGAAGGAGGCATTTTTCCTGCGACATTGAACATTAACGAAGGAGATCACCTTATAAACGGTCAGGATATCGCACACATACGACATGTGGGCACGTGCATGGAGTATTTAGCAATATAGCATTCCTCCCGTACGCAAACCCTATCATGACGCGCGCATTGGAGTGGAGGCGGATTTCCTGCGAAAGCCTTACGCAGGAAGTTCCTGCACTAGGATTATGTGTGTGGCTAATGCGATGCTTGTGAGAAAGCCACTCCGTCCATACGTTTTTTAAGCTTATTTTAGTACATGTGACTAAAAATAAGATGTATCCAAAACTTAAATTCGCCACACAAGAGAAAAAAAGTGGGGATTTAGTGACCACCGTTGAAACATTTATATGCAAAGTTTATTTATTCGTTTAATTTCTTTATTTTTTCACTTTATCTCAGTGAGAATGACCTTATAAACAGTCTTGGATGGAATATAAACATCAAGCTGTAGCTTAGGAATTTTTCAACGGCAAACGTTTCTTTCCCCGTCGTATCGCCCACTTGAGTTTTGGTTCCTCCTCATTTTTGGCTGGTCCACCACCACAGCAGAAAAAAGATCCTGTGATCTAACAACTCTGACATAATACAGTGCTGGTCAGTCTTGCTCCCTCCGCATGGACGTGGATTGGGTAGGAGTCTCGGGCAGTTCCGTGGGCAGGCTAACCATGATGTATCTGCTTATCCATGCCGTTCATCTTTTATTTCAGATTATTTTAATTAATGTGCGAAAAAATGAGGCAGATCCACACGAAATAATAAGCTGGGGTTGCATTAAATGCAAGAGCCATCTGTGGTGTTGCCCACTTAACCGTTGGATATAACTAATTTTTGTGCACATACTTTAAAATGATATGAGAGAAGAGATGTACGGCGTAGATAAACAGATACATTACGGTGGGCTGTCCACAGAACTGGTAGGACGCAATCCGCGTCCCTTCAACATGCACCGTCGAAGTTCATGTTTGTGGGCCACATGAACAGCCTGCAGACGTGGGTAAATAATGGCGTTTTGAGCTCTTCTTGCATCTGTATGCGACCCGAGTTGATCATCCATCAGAGCCTACCATTAATGGGCCACTGGATAAAAATCACGGGCAGTGATTTATAGCCGCACAAGCATACCTTGCGCACCGATAGCCACGTGGTGGAACTTTAATGAGATCCATCCCATGCATCAGATACGCTGCTTCATTTTTACTATCCAGGTAAAAAATCATGACCGTCCAAAACTCAAGTGGGCCACATCATCAGAAACAGCTGGGATGCTCACCATTAGTTTTTTAGGGCCTACCATGGCTTTTATATGCCAATTACCAACCCATCCGTTCATCTCATGTGCCTTGTTGGAAGAAAAATTACCTAGGTCCCATGGCTGTCAATGGGCCATGCTGGTCCGTCGGACTTTCGGGCCTGGCTCGTCTCGGGCTGAGCTTGGGCTGCCGTGTCAGGCTCGCAGGCTGAGTTCGGGCTTAAAAATTGAGCCCATTTAAAAAAGGGGCTGGGTTGGGACTATTTCAACAGCCCATCAAGTTTTTCAGGTAGGAAATTTTACAAAATAGTACTTCATTAATATAATATTTACATCTTATATTTTTTAAAATTAAATTTTCACTAAGCTACTTCATTAATCAAGTTATTATTAAAGTACAAGAGCAGGTTAGTAAGAACTACTTTAATAAGTTCTTTTTGTTCCGGCTCTTGGTTTAAGTAAGCTCGTATAGTAAATAATATTTTCAAAATCAGAAAAAGCTTTTATTTAAAATAAACATGTTTTGGTAACTCGTTTAAATAAGAGTCTTTCTTAGGAGTATTTGATATCATTTTTAAAGATTACAAGAACTCTATTACATGAGCAATTTAGACGATTGTTTTAGTTGACCTTTGTTGTGAACCGTCCATTTTATTGGGCCCACCTTGATGTAGGTAATCCATCATGTGGAGCCTACCATCAATACTAGTTTTCATTTATGTGGGGGCTCCTTAGTGTCCACTACTCATGATATGGAATCCATTTGATGTGTCCATCTTGTGGGCCCCACCTTTGAATGGGATATCATCATGCGGGGCCCACTTTTGATGTCCACCATCCGTCGTGTGGAGCGCAACTTCTATGTGGATCATCCATTATGTTGGGCCACTTTGGATATGAGTCGTCCATCATGTAAGAGCTTAGATGTAGATCGTCCATTAGGTGGGGCCCACTTGATGTGGACAATCCATCACGAGGGGCCACACTTTGATGTGAGTCATCCATCATATGAGGCCCACTACGTCCATTATGTGAGCCACCTTAATGTGGACCATTCATCATGTAAGGCCCCACCTTTAATATGGGTCGTTCATCACAGGGGCTCACCTTTGATGCCAACTAGGGGTGCACATGGGTTGGTTCGGTCCAGTTCTGGGGTGAAACCGGACCGTTAGCACCCTAGAACCGAACCAGACCGATTCGGTTCTGGATCGGTTCCACAGTTCCAACGAGAGAGAGAGAGAGAGAGAGAGAGAGAGAGGAATGGATGGGGATTGGGGGCAACCGCGGCAGGGGCGGCATGAAGTGTGAAGTGAAAATGAACTTAGGTTTTCTTTTTTGGAAATGTATGGTTCGATTCCAGCTTCGGTTCTAGGTTCAGTTCCGTGGTTTGGTTCTATGGATCGGTTCGGTTTTACATGCCCCCAAACCGAGAACCGAACCGAACTAATCGGTTCTTTGATTTTTGGAGCCGAAACTAGTGCACTCTAGAACCGAACCATACGATTTGGTCAATTTCAGTCAGGTTCTACGGTTCTACCGTTTCGATGTGCACCCCTAATGCCAACTGTCAATCACGCGGGGCCACCTTTGATGTCCATCATTCATCATATGGATCCCACCTTTGATGTGGACCATCCATCAAGTTGGGCCCACTTAACGTGAATGGTCCATCATGTTAGGCCACACTTTGATGTGGGCCATCCATCATGTGAGGCCCACCTCTGATGTGAGCTGTGCATTATGTGGGCCCACCTTTGTGGACCATTCATCATGTGGGGGAACCTTCAATATGGGTTGTTCATCATACAAGCCCACTTTGATGTCCACCATCCATCATGTGGGTCCCACCTTTGGTATGAACAGTCCATCATGTGGGGCCCACTTGTTGTGGATAGTCCACCATGCATGGGGCTACATTTTTATGTGGGCCATCCATCATGTGGGATCCACCTTTGATGTTCACCATCAACCATGTGGGCCCCACCTTTGTTGTAGATCGTCCATCATGTGGGGCCCAACCTTCGATATGGGTTGTTCATCATGTGGGGCCCCCTTTGATGTCAACCTTCCATCATGTGGTCCCACCTTCAATGTCCATTATCCATCATGTGGGTCCCACCTTTAATGTGGTTCATCCATCATGTGGGGCCTGCGTTTGATGTGATCGTGCCTTATGTGGGCCCACCTTAATGTGGACCATTCATCATGTGGAGGGCCACCTTCAATATGGGTTCATCATGTGTGCCTACCTTAGAGAGATTGTGAAGAGAAAAGAAAGGGGAAAGATGGGAATTACTTAAAAAGTTTGAGGATGTACTTGTCTAAAAATTAATAAAAGTGTCTACTTACCTAAGCTAAATAAGCTCTTAAATAAAAAGTGACTTCTCCATCATTTATTTTTTAAGAGTTTTTTTACTAGTTTCTAAAAAAAATATAAGCTCTAAAATTAAGGCTTTATTGAACATTCTATTTCCAAACTAAGATTTCATTTTTTTAGAAAAAGCAAATAAGCTCTTATTAATAGAGATACCAAATGCCCCTAATTTTTCCTGAAGTAGTAAAAATGACCACCAATTAATGAGTTTACTTGAGAAAAATTAAATAAGTACCTATATGTAAATAAGAAGTGTTATTATTATTTTTTTAAGAAAAAAATAGATGGTTTTCTCTTGACGTGGATTGCATACTTGTACCGACGTGGCAACTGGTCGGTACTCTGTGGGCCCCACCATGGGGTCTGTGTTTTATCCACATTGTCCATCCATTTTACCAGCTCGAGCCCAAAAATGAGACAGATCCACATCTCAAGTGAACCACACCTACTAAAGTGTTCATTTTGCAGGCTAGGACCACAATATATATCATCAAATGATCAGAACAGTGAAACTAATACACCAAGCTCAACTCACTCACTATCGTGAGTTAAGGAGAGAGAAGATGAAACCTAGTTGATCTCGGTTGTTAATAACAAATAAGGTGTTGTGTAGTGAAGATATACACCATTAATATCATTTAAGTAATAGCCCATCATAGCAAGCTTCATCGTTTTATTCAACGGTGGGAGGTATACCCTCTTACATAATATTTTGTTTGACTTTTTTGAATGCATTAAGTTAAATCATATCGATTTATCTTACTTGTAAAACCGTATAATTGCTAACAGTTTTAGGCTAGTGCTCCATCGCTCCATCCAACAATTTTAAATTGTTTGGATTGGTCATGTAAAGAATGTCATGGTTGAATGAATACCATATGTATGATAGCCCATCAAAAGAAACATAATTTATATGACCACCTTCACCTCTCCTCTCTCCGACCATTTGCAAACCATTTCCACTTCAGGTGTGTTCCAAGTTTGCTCATACACCAAGAGAGGCGAACGCGGCCACGGATGGTTTGGCTCGCCTTGGGAGCGAGCTAGTCCCAGACTAATTCCATGTTCCACTCACAGGATTCCCTTCCAACCTCCATTAGACGACCCTTGTTCCTCGACAAAGTAGGCCTTGGTAACCTGCATGTTGCATAATCTTTTCCTTATAGCTTCATTCTATCCATACGATAGGGGGGTCCAATTCCTTTTTGTCATGGACCCACCCCAAAAGTCTCCATGTAAGCCGTTCATGGCCCTCTCCTGATATTTATAGAATCTCTTTAAAAAAAAAAAAAAAAAAAAGGAAGAAGAAGAAGAAGAAGGTGTGTTTCATGTGCCATATCTCCACTAGTGTGTGTTATTGGAGAAAGGTATTGATAATTTCTTCATCAATTCCCATTGTATGATGATTGTTTGAATTATGGATTGTGACAGTACATGCATTCCACATAGTATACAATACAAATCGCACCCACATGCAACCCATGGTCCAATAAGGTGTCGTCAACTTATCCTGCAACCATGGTCCACCAATGTATGCCTAAAACCTATCCTATCCAAGTGTAGGCCCCAAAAACTTTTTTAAGTCTGTAATCCTCCCCGTTACATTGCATCATTCAAAGTGCTGGCACGAAATCATTCGGTGTTGATTTAAACCCACAAACCAATGTGCAATTCAATCAATAGATCATCCAAACGTTGTGCTATATATAAAATAATTTGCATGCTAAGCAGAAAGAAGTAGATATTGTATAACACTAAGATCATACATAATAAAGAAAATTTCATTAGATAGGACTAGTAGCAAGCTAATGAAAATTAGGGGACAAGGTCTTACATAATGGAGGAATTAATTCATCAGCTAAAAGGGTTGTGGTAGTGGGTCATGCAACTACCAATGTTGATGATTACTCCACGTTTTATTTTAGGTGGCTAAGGTATAGAGCTCATGACGCAGGGATGAACGTGATGAGGTCGATCACCGTCTTCTTCAAGGATAACTACTCTGATTCCACGGAGCTTCTTTGGACTCTTCACAGAGACTTCTTAAATTCACGAGGAAAGAAAGTAAGAAAATAGAAATAAATTCTAAAAAATTCAAAATTTAATTGATTCATTAAATAAATGAGTTGTGCAATTACTCTCAATTTAACTTCTTGCTAAGTTTTTTTTTTTTCCTGAACGTGTTAAAGGCATATCAGTGTCAAAACTAGAGATCTCATGTTCAACACTTAAATGTGCAAATTTTCATGTTGAAATTCAAATTGAGAGTTCATTGTATCCTGAAGATAATTTTTAGATTTCCTTCGTTTGCACTTCCTGGAACTTTTAGAAAAATGGCAACAAATGTGTCTTGAGAAATTGACTATTCAAGTCGGGCCTTGAACCCAATAGATCTAACCGTCTTATTATCTTTTTTTTTTCTATCCTCCATTGTGTACAAGAAACACTTAATTTCTAACAATCAATAATTAAACTTTTTCTAGATTGAAAGAATCGGGATAGATGTCTTACCCAAAACCTTATTTGTAACTTTTTTGGCTTAAAGCATAAGTGCCAAAGTACTCTATGTAGATTGGAAGCATATTGAACAAAGTTGTCTGAATATCATGATATCTATGATAAACAAATTTTGGAATACCACGTGTAGTTACCTGTTTCCTTTGGAAACTTATGAATTAAAGAACTTGTGACACTCCAAGGATTGGCTCGTCATTGCTCATCAACTCATCACGATAAATAAATTACTCAATGCTTAAACCATAATGTCAAGCAGATTGTGTTTAAATTGCATGGTCCTATTTCTTAACAAGCTTCCCACCATCTTTATGTCGATTTACTATCAATAAGTGGTTAGCACAGAGCATATGCATTATATTATTAAATAAAGATGAGGAATTGGCTGTCTTTGAGTTTCACATGATATGATTACCATTTTTATGGTATATTTTTAGAATTCTTGACTACCTAAGAGATTCTTTCAATAATTCCTTTATTACCCAAAAAAATTCATGTTCATGATGCTTCATTTTTGCATATCAAGATGCGTGATCATTTATCCACTTTTTCTGTGACTATGATCCAATGGTTTCTATATAAACGATGGACGTGGGTGAGAACACCACTTTTTTACTCAATGTCTCAATTTTCAGAAACTTTCTGCATTTTTCTAAGTTGCTTACTTGTATTCTATCATTGACCTTACTTAAACCAGCTATATAGCTAACCAACTATTAATATAACTAAGTTTACAGTTGATATTACTGGTCAAATTCTTAAACAATAATCAACCAATCCTTTTCAAGCATAGTGATATGGAAAAACATATATATATATATATATGTGTGTGTGTGTGTGTGTGTGTGTGTGTGTGTGTATTAGAACAATTTTCTGTTTCTCCACTTCCTAAGATTTTCATTTTAACATTTTTTTTCCTATTACGTTTTTTCTAGTTCTGTAAATAGGATTTATCCTCATAGTTAGAAGCAACAACTTCCTACACTCATGCTTTCGGAATCATATAGGCTGAAACTGATCAGGTTATCATTGGGCATGCAAGTAGTTTAACGAATGGATGTTACAAAGAGAAGTGTTTTTCAAGTTTCATAACAACAAACTTTAAATGAATGCTTACAGATCTTGTTGAAGGCCTCACCATCACAGCTTTGGATACACTCATTTGCTGGTTCGGAAGTAAGATGATCCTTAATGAGGTTATCAACAGATACCAAGTCATCCATGATGGTCATCATAATCTGCAACTTTTTGATACCAGAAGCTAACTTGTACAAGCTTGGCTGCACATGATCAATATAGTTAGTTCATAGGCAGAAAATAAGATTTTTGCAGGCAATTTGAACCATTCTCAAGTAATGTATGAAATGAGAAAAAATAAAGTTTTGCTAAGCCTAAGGATACACCTCCAGCTGCACATAACCACAAGACACAAATGCCAATCAAGCACGTAAGGGGGACCCAAACTGATAATATCAAGTGGGCCCACCATGTGGATGGCATGACAAAAAAAAAAATCTAGGTCCACTCATCAGGCAAGCAGCACACGTCCGTTGAATGTGAACCACCAGACACTAATTCATTGCTCAAGTGGTAGATTGAGTAAAGATAACCTTGTTTCAACACTGAGGCTTTGGTATCAATTCTCAAGTGGGGTGTGGCTAGCAGTGGAGTGTTCTAATAATGGGGTGTGTACTAACAAGTTAATAAATAAATAAAAAAAAAAAAAAAGTTGGAGTCATCCAATCTCTACATTTCTTGTCTATGGCGCATCCATTGGCCAATCTGCCCGCGCCAAATGACCCTAATCACCACCATACACATTTCTGTGTATATGTTGGGATGACAATTCTATTTTTAGTGTACAGTTGGTAACTGATCTATTCCTCCATTTTGTCAGTAGATAAATATCAGCTTCATCCCAAACTTTTGTGGGCCCAAAGAATTTTTTAATGGTGAGCATTCAATCACCACTGTTTGCTGTGGTGTGGTCCACATGAGATTTAGATCTGGCTTATTTTTGGGCTAGTAACCTAAAATAATCTTTAAAAATGTATGGATGATGTAGATAAAACACATACATCGTGATGGGCCCACATAGCACCGTCCAGTAGCTACTGGCTACTGCATTGTCAGTAGGCGATCCGGGTCCATCATCCTTCCAGCTAGAGTGATCAGCACAAGCACATGACTGAGAAGTAGATCGCGGCACACATCCAAAGGTGGCGTACGTGTGCTAGATACGGGTAATACACCAGGTGAAGACCAACGTGAACATGTTTTGTCCCAAATCCCAGTCTGGTCCACCTATCCTATGGACCATACATGTACAATGAATATAAACCGTTGGTACATTTGTCTCTAACCGTCAATTTTCATCATACGTTATTGACCATTTAATGAGTTATTTTTCAATAATAATAATCATAGAAGTGTTTCATAATAATCCATACTTAATTATCGGTCCAGATCTTGCACGTTCACACGAAGTGATCACATATGCCGCGATTCATTCTTCAGTTTCTTCTCGCGCGAATCTCCATATCTATTCCGAAACCCCTTAAATTGCCCACCCACTTCCCGCAACAAATCAACCAAGCAAACGCAAATCCGCAAAAATCGTCTCTTTCTCTAGCAAAAATGTGAGTACTCTGCCCCGATTTTTTCCTTAAATTACAGTTCTACCACACAAAGACTCGCTCTTTGATTTTTGATCGTTTCCCTCTCTCTTTCTCTATCAATCTCAGGCGAGCTTCCATAAATCGCCCCCCAACGCCAGACGCAGACGAAGATCCCCAACAAGAACTCACCCTCCAAGAAATCATCAACATCAAGGTATATATTTCTCATCATACACTTTCGTACTACTTCAATTCCGAAAATTGAAAAAAAAATGGGTGTAAACCTATCGAGCTTTTGGGTGTAAATATCAGCTCCGTATTGGATATTTTTATTATTGATTTTTCTGATTTTGGGGATGGCCCTGATGATTAAGAGGGTATTTACTCTGCGTCGCTTCGTGAGTTGTGCCCCATCCAGACCGTTAATCTGGTGGGAGCCAACTTGGATTGTGGAGGCCCCTGAAAATCTTCGGAAGATTTTAGCTCTGCCCTTTGACGCAGGGAAAGACTTGATGAGGTCGATCACTACCTTCCTTGATTGATGGACACCTTGAATCCACAAGAGAGAGTTCTCGAATCCACAAGAAATAAGAAAAGTTGCTAAGGAATTTTGATTGATAGATTGAATTTAAAAAAATGAGTTTTTGCATCCTTAAATAACCCTAAACAAACCCTAAAAATGTAATCAAAGAGTCTTAATCGAATAAGGAAACAAATTATGAAAAAACACGCAAATTCATGCATTCGTCGCCCTGTCATCAACCGGTCGGGTCGATCAGTTGAAATGGCTCAAAATCGTCCAAAGCCTAAAACTGGAAATTCCAAGAATTTTGACCTGTTGACCCGATCTGTTAACCTG
Organism: Magnolia sinica; assembly: GCF_029962835.1. Lineage (NCBI taxonomy): Eukaryota > Viridiplantae > Streptophyta > Magnoliopsida > Magnoliales > Magnoliaceae > Magnolia > Magnolia sinica. Next base: position 11,056,015 of record NC_080575.1, on the reverse strand, counting down.
TTGAACAATATTTCGACCTGTCGAAACTGGCGGAAATTGTCTAGCAACAATTCTAAAATTTCTGGCGGAATTTCGACCTATCTACCCAATTGGTCGACCGGTCAAACTATGCTGAATGTTGTCGATTCTTCTTGGCTTCTTTTCTTTGGTCCATCATAGCCATGAACGAATCTGCGATCCGTTCTACATCAGTAAGCCATTCATTGTCAGTTGAGGAAAAGTACAGCAAAATGTAGAAGAAAGGCCGAAGATTGTATGGCTAGGATCTTCCAATTGGGATGATTTTGAGGGTGTATCGTATCCATATTGGTGTCTGCCAAGTCAACAATCTGTATTGATGGACCACCGGTGTAGGGCACTGCTTGCCTCCAGATGCATCAGGACCTTTTAATACCTTAGTCATGGAAGTACTATGATACTGTAATTGTTCTCTCTCTCTCTCTCCATATTTTATTGATTTTCCTATTTAGAAGATGTCTTGGATCATTAAAAAGAAAGTTTTGAGGAGTGATTTTGTTTTATTGGTTTTTGGGGTTTATGAATTGGGCTTTGTTTCAATCATCTGGAAAAAAAAATGGATAATAACAAAGGGAAAGAAAATGAGATTTCTTTATTATTTTAGAAGATGACCCACATCATTAAATTATCCAAGAATCAATATTGTGGCTTTTTGGTTTTATCTCTACTATATATAACACTAGGACCAAATGGACATTTTTTCCCATCCGATTAGTTTCAGGATGGTCGTGGCCTTTGAGATTTTATGGGACATTAAGGGCCCATTTGGATACCACCAAATAAGTTCACCTTTTCTACTTACAGCAGCAGATAAGTAAGTTTGGTTTATGATTAGTTATAAGTAACTTTTTTACTTAAAAGTATTTAATCACTTCAGTTATTTATTTTTTTAGCTTTTCTACTTTTCATAAGTTGTTGAAGAGAGGCATAGGAGAGCCGAAAGAGAGGAGAAGTTGATGAATATGTTGTTTACCAAACATACTTCTTAATAAGTAGAAACTAAGATAAGCTACTTGTGGCATAAGTAACTTATCTTAAGCAACTTACGATCCAAATGCACCCTAAAGGAGATTTTCAAGATAACGGTATTTATGGAATTTTGGAAATCTGCGTGCTTATAAACCGACAGCTTGGATTTATCCACGCAAACAGACGGAATGGATTTTACCTGCTTCTCCCCCACTCCTTTTTGTGTCACGAGTAGGGTGCTCTTGGGTTTCATCCTTTCCCTCTGATTTTTCTCTCCCTTCTCTCCCAGGATACCTAATATGAAGCCATTTGCAGCCTTACATCTGCAAACTCCAAAAACTGGTTCCTCCAACTTTTTAACATAACACATGTGTGAGAGATAGTGTACTTTCATCTGGGGGGCTCCATGATGAATATCACTCCGGAATTCCGACCGATTCACTCATCCGGGTATTTGCTAGGCCAGACATGTACAGATAGGTCAGTGGTCAGTAGGAAGAATGTTCACCCACAATGCATTGCATGTGGACTTGTGTGCACGGTGTCTGAAACATGAAAAAGGCGGACCCTACATGAAGATCACCTGATGCAAAAACCGGGCCAGTCTTCTAATACTGTGGACACGTGTTTTGAAATCAGATCCTAAGTAGGTTTGGTTTTAAACTGATCATTGTTTTGTACAGGGTGGCCCACCTTCTGAGTGTTCCACTTGATTTTTGCATTTCTTGATCTTCATGTTGTGCCCGCTTTTCTAACAGCTTAGATATCATGCAAATTTGACGAATTGGTACCTGTGCGCTCATTGCATATGAAATTTGCAATGCATTGTAGGTGAATCCTTGATTAGAAAAAGAATAACCAACAGCAACTTTCTACATACATGCATGGCCCAACTGATGAGGGGCCAACCTAATTTTTATGCAAAGACATGTTTGCTGAGGGGACTGTTTGATGAACATCCCGAACCTCTCATACAATGCTATGCATCCATGATTGGGGTGCTTGTGTTGGTCACTTGATTGCAAATAGAATTTCTGTCTATAGCTTTCTATTTGTTTAGCAGGTCTTGTGTTTTTTGTTTTGGTGTTCTTTTGGTTGAAGGAAGAGAGAAAACAATAAATGCAATGTCAAAACCAAGAAAAGGTAGAAACAAAATAGGTTATGTAGCATCAAAACCAAAAGAAAGGGAAGAGAGAAAATAGGCGATACAACTTAATTTCAAGATTTTAGGAGACCCAAAGCACTAAATGTTTAAAGACAATTCAATTGAGTTTGTATTTTTCCACTCTTTTTTTTTTTTTCAATTTATGTGTATATATGTATGTTTTTTGGAATTGTCAGAGAATTAAGGGTTGATGTTTGATATTCCAGTTTTAGAAGGCCAAGATTGTTAAATTGATTGTGGATTGATGTTATGGTTAACCTATTTTTAAATTTTCTTTATCGACATTTTCTGCTGCTTTTTCCCCCTCAGCTAATTGAAAGCGGTGAAAAAGAGAAGTTGAAGGAGCTTTTGAGGGAAAGGCTTATTGAATGTGGGTGGAGAGATGAAATGAAAGCTTTATGCAGGTTCTCTCTCTCTCTCTCTCTCTCTCTCTCTCTCTCTCTCTCTCTCTCTCTCTTCCTCCCCACCCCAGTTTCTTGTTAACTATTGATTTTAGATGATTGTCGTAAGATTTGGGTACATGTATTGCACGCACACCATATGAATTTGGACTGGTGCCCAAGTTGTGAGCCAGTGCATTGACCTCTCAATAAGTGCAGACAATACGAAACATTGACAAAATTATTAGCAAAGGCAAGTTTTGTCAAAATATCCAATGGTTATCCAAGTTAACCTCCCTCACTATCCCAACAAACTACATTGATGTATTATGTATAGTTGCACAAAGCATGAAGCAAAAGTAACAACAAATTCAGCTGCAAGAGTGAGGAAGCGTCTCTTTCAAAATGTAAACAAGTATAAATAGGTAGAAAGCGGGAGTGAAAGCGAAAGCCCGAAGCAAGGATTCAAATTGAGAGTGGCACCTACTTAAAAGGATCTTGCAATTGATGAAGTCCCCCATGGGCCTTGATTGTCAAATCTCCCTGAGCTTGCATTGTTGCAATGCTTCTTTTTGAAAATTTATTGAAACACTAAAAATAGGAAACAAGATGATGCAAGAAAGAAAATAAGGAATCATCTGAGTGAAACGAGGAGGATTGCTAAATCTACATGCTGTGTAGAATAAAGTTGCTACATGCCTGTTTATGGATCAGAAGTGAAAACTTTTTGACTGAGGAATTTGAATTCAATTCCTCGCTTTTCTTGGCAGTGCGAAGAGAAAGATTAGGGAACTTCGAAGAGGGAACTTAATAACATGAAGAGGTAATCATCTCCAAGAAGAAAATCAAGAACTTCGAAGAGGGAACTTAATAACTTGGAAAGTGAAGAAATTGGGATCGTTCTCTGTCAGATCTTTCTACTCCGTTCATGAAAAAGTTCCTCAAGAAGAAGCGAGATGCACAAAATTTGTGTGGTCCTATAGTGCCCCTCCAAAAATTGCGGCATTTGGGTGGCTCATTGGAAAAAAGAAAGTTCTCACCATAGAGAATTTGCAGAAGAGAGCGATGATCCTTCCAAATATTTGTAGTATGTGTATGCATGATGAGGAGACAGTTGATCATCTCTTTCTGCATTGCCCTTATTCCAATTTGGGCGGATATGTCGGGTTGTTTCGATTTCTTTTGGTCCTTCCCGAAGTTGGTGAGCCAATGTCTTCTCGCTTGACATGGCGTTGGCCTCTAAAATTCCAAGAATTTGACTTGGAGAATGGCTTTCTTGCTGTATGGTGGGCAATTTGGGAAGAGAGAAACTCTAGATGCTTTGATAATTCAAAGAAATCGGTCGGTGATATCTCCCCAAGGGCTTGATTTTTAATTATTGAATCGGCCTCTTCTGTTTCTTTCCTAAAGGGCTGTAATCTGGATTTTATCGTGGTGTAGTTTTGGTTGCTTTCTCGGCGTCCTTTTTATTGTTGTTCTAGCTTTTCTTTGTTTTTGGCTTTGTTTGTAATTGTTTTTGCTTTCAATCAAATTTTGTCATCTTTCAAAAAAAAAAAGTCATCTCCAATGTGCGTGGCATGGGGGTAGTTGGCAAGATTGGAAAGGCCAAGTGGAGGTTAACTTTCATGGCCATCTTGTAGGTTATTTGGGGCATTAGAAATGGTTGTTGTTTTTGGAATGAAAGAGTGGATGTTGAAGAGGCTATTAGGAAAGTAAAATTTTTAGTTTCAATTTGGGCTATATTCTTTTCTCGCTTTTGTGAGTTGCCTAATCAATTTTTGTTACCTGTCAAGAAAAAAGATGAAGAGGTAGTACTACCTCCTCTTTGACTCAAGATACAACAGCCACCCACTGGGCCCAGATTCTGAGTAGTGGATGATCGGAACTGTCCATCTTGTGGAATCCATTATTTATGGACCACTATTTGAAATTTGTGCTGAAAGGATGATTGTAACCATTAATATCCATACACCAATTTGAAACAATAAAAAGATTTTTTTTATTGTAATAAAAAGATTTTTTTAATCGCACACTTCCATCTCTGAAAATTGAAGGATAAGATCGTTAATAAAGCGTAATTGTGGGGAAAATAGCTTATTTATGGTAGTAAAGAGGAATGGACAGTCCAAATCATCGGAATGTCTCATCAAGTGGGCAGTGGGCCCCAGAGGGTGGCGCCACAAGTTGGATCCCGAGTTGCGGAAGAGACGAACGAACTCTTTTAGTTGGTGTTATTCGGTATTCCGGCTGCATATGATGCTTGATATGCAGGCACTCGGAAATTATATGTGGCAAAAAATAAATTACATTAAACCAAGGAAATTGCGGACCACACCATTGGGGGAAAAAAAAAACACCGTTATCTATGCAAATTCAAGTAGTGGGGCTCACTTGCTGATTGGATTGGGCTGATCCTTTGGGGATCCCATCATTAGAGTGTGGCTCATCTTATGCATGGGTTAGATGACACTCACACTTCAGTGAACCCCACACTGATAAGGAGCATATGCTATTCGTACACACCTGATTCATGCCTCTGATTTCATACTTGTAACATGTGGAGCCCATTTTCAGCTGTTAATATGCGATCATTTCCCACATGTGGTGCGCGCGCTCTTAAGACATCTGGTGACTCTGTGGGTCCCATGGGCTGGCCAATTGAATGGTCTTCTAATTGGTTTCGTGTAACATGCCAGAGGCATGCATCAAGTGTTACACGTATGCCTCTGATTGATTGTACACACCTGATGCATGCCTCTGATTTCATACATGTAACATGTGGAGCCCATTTTCAGCTGTTAATATGCAATCATTTCCCACATGTGGTGTGCACGCTCTTAAGACATCTGATGACTCTATGGGTCCCATGGGCTGGCCAATTGAATGGTCTTCTAATTAGTTTCATGCGTCTGTATCTGTCATCAGACAATGGATTTTATCCAGGCTTCAATCCATTCAACTTGGACCACTAGGACTGAATCCAATCTGAATGGCAGGATGGTCCAGATTTTCATCCTGGCAGTTGGATCTTTAATCAGGACCCTTGGTCAAGACAATCTGGGCAATTTGATCTTTAATTAGGAATCATTAGGTGGGCCATATCTTCAACCAATTAGTATGACTTGGTCTCCCATTGGGCAATTGCATGTGCTGCGTCACAGGCTCCAAAGAACACTCAAACTATCTTATGACCTATAGAGGAGGTTGTATGATTTGCACAAAACCATTGATTATGCGACCACAAACCAGTTGATTCATCATTTTCTGATTGCTCATATGGATCACACAGGAATTGGACCATTAAATAGGCCATCCAATTAGCTCAGTGGATCAATGTACTTCCTAATTGGATGAACTTGTGGCTGTGGCTGGCCAGTGGATGGTCCACTCTTCGACCTCCTCTGTTTGATGGGTTACCTAGATGCATAATAGAGATACATCAAGTCCTTTTGTTTTCTACCTTTCTCAACACCTCATAGTATATGACTCTATTTTGGCTTTTTTTAGGGCCTTTACAAGGAAGAAAGGAAGAAATAATGTTACAGTGGATGACCTTGTGCATGTAATCACCCCAAAGGGCAGAGGTGAGTATTTTTCTGCCTTCCTCATGGTTTAGTGTTTTTTTTTTTTTTTCCTTTCTTGTGCAGCCAGGTACAATACTGATGTTCCATGTTGGATTCTGTTGTCGTGCACTTTGTCGAGTTTTCTTGCATACAATTCACACTATCTGCATATGTAGAATTCTGCTAGATGTGTAAAGTTGCGACCTTTTCAGTATCTTAAGGTGAATATGGAAAACACTGTGAAGCGGTTTTTAGTATCTTAAGGTGAATATGGTGACCACTATGAAGGGGTTTCAAGATTGAAGATGAATTTGGAAAATGCTCGATGGTTGGTGTTGTCTCTTAGGGGTGGATTGCGATAGCTTTACCAATTTTTTGAGGCACTACTGAATCCCTACCTATTTCATATCATGGTTGCTCATTGGGTTATGAAGTGTCATCCGAGTCAATTTGGAACCTGGTTATTGCCTATTGGGAGGGTTGAGAATGAATTTGCTACTTGGAAGTGACAAAATCTTAAAGTGGGAGGCCAGTCGTGCTAAGTCCATGTTATCTACTTGATATTTATAATTCACATGTGCAATTTTGATAAATTGGGTAGTTAACAAAATCAGGAGAAAGTTTCATCGTTGTCGTCATCATTTAAGCACTAACCCCATCAATTGGGGTTGGCTGCATGAATCTTGTTCCGCCATTCCACTCTATCAGGGGCCATACCTTCAGTTAGACGAAGGGTCATCAAGTCTTTTCTTGCCACCTCCATCCACGTCCTTTTGGCCCTTCCCATTGCCCTTTTAGAGCCTTCAACATGTATCAACTCGCTTCTTCTAACTGGTGTGGTTCTTGTTCTCCGTTTCACATGACCAAACCATCTAAGTCTAGTTCCCCAACCCTCATCTTATTACCTATTGGTGCTACTCCTAAGTTCTCTTGAATGCATTCCTTTCTAATTGTATCCATCCTCATCTTACCACTCATCCATCTCAACAGCCTCATTTCAGCTACACTCATCCTATGAACATATTGTTCCTTAACCGCCCAACATTTTGTCCCATAAGGCATGGCTGGTCTTATAGCTATCCTATATAATTTCCTTTCAGTTTGAGTGGTACACGATGATCATGTAAAACTCCGGAGGCACATCTCGATTTCTTCCACCCAACTTGAATTCTGTGGGCAACATCCTTCTCAATCTTTTCACTCATGAATTATTGACCCAAGGTATCGAAAATGGTCATTTTGGGCAACTTCTTGGCAGTGGTCTTAACTAATTCCTCGTTTTCGCTCCTATTGTTACTAAAATGAAGAGAAAGTTTCAAAAAGAAGAAGAAAAAGTCGTGGTATATTGTTCTTGACAGGTAAAATTAAATAGATATGTTAAGTAGCTGGGAAGAAAGGGAAAAAAAAAAAAAAAACCATCGAGGAATGTGATCATACAAGGTGGGATTGGGATTCTAGGTTACTGGCATAGATTTGAGAATGTGGAAATCTATTAGTAAGGTGGATATATGTTATCTTTCGAGAAAAAGAAAAAAAAAAAAAGTGGAGATGAGTTGAGGGAGGATATATTAAATGTGGGAGATGGTAGAATTAGATATTGGGAGGATCTTTGGTGAAGAACATCTCATTTTTTATCTTGCTTTGCAAGATATGGTGGTAGGTAAAAAGGGAGTAGTCTTGAAGGATAGTTTTGATAGGGTTAAGGATAATATAGTTTGGAACTTGATTTTGAGTAGAAACTTTTTGGGGCTGTTTTATTTTCCATTTCCATGGTAAATACCTAGGAACCAACTCACTATTACTCATTGCGCCCGTTTGAAAATAAATTAGTATTTCCACCTTGAAAACTGGTCCAAAAAGGGCTGACTTAAATTTGTAGGCCCCGCCATGATGTATGTGACATATCCACATTGTCCATCTGTTTTACCGGAACATTTTAGGGCATGAGCCCAAAAATGAGGCAGATCCAAAACTCTAGTGGCCTACATCACAAGAAACAATGGTCGTAAAACTTCCACCATTGAAAGCTTTTTTCTTCAAAAGGCCCACAAGATAGTTTATTTGTCATCTAACCCATTCATAAGGTCACACAGACATGGAGAAGGGGAAAACACAAATATCAACTTGATCCAGAACTACTAGGGTCCCCAATAAGTTTTTAACGATATGCGTTCAATTCCCATTGTTTCCTGTGGTGTGGCCCACTTGAGCATTAGATCTGCCTCATTTTTTGGCCCATGCCCTAAAATCATCTAGCAAAACAAATGGACGGTGTGTATAAGCCATATAATATACATCACAGTTTCTTTTTAACACTTGAAGTTAAGGGATTCTTGCGACTAAGATCGCCGCTTATCGGCCTCCGAAACCAAAATACCACGTTGTAAAATCGGCCTCAATGACTCGCAAATTAACCCAAGCACTATTTGCCCACAATATTGAAGAAAATGCAAAAAACAACAACACGATATTTATGTGGTTCACCACTTCGGCTACTCCATGGGCAATTGGGCAAGGAAATAATTCACTATGACAAAGAAAGGTTACAAGGAGCAGGGAATAGAGTACATTCCCCAATGATTCTACAAAACCCTTTGAACCCAATCTCAAAAAAAGATAGATACCTCCACCATTGCAATCCTAGCAATGACCCTTCTCACTGGGAACACCTTGAGAGAGAAAAATGAGCACCTTTTGAGAGATCTTGGGAAATCTTAAACCCTTCCTTGTCCAAGAAATCCCTCTTGAACCATTTTCTTTCTTGTGAGAGAAAACTCTTGCTCACACCCAAATTCGGAATTCTACCTCAACCCCAATATAACTTACTTTATAAACTACCTTTTTTAGGAGTGAAATACCAAAATTGCCCCTCCAAGGATCTACAATCAATTCGGGCTTTGTTTGCTCAAATACGACATGAGTTACACGGGCCTGAGAGGGAGAAAAGCCCAAGTGATTTTGAATTACACTAGTAAATAATTATTACATATTTCCTAGCTATTTACCATGTGAATTAAAAAACAAACACCCCCTTAGGATAAGGAAATGGTAAGTTTTGAAGAGTTGTAGTGGATTTGACGAATATGCGGGAAAGATTATTTGGTTTAAGATTCACAAAGGTTGTTCTTTTTGAAATTATTTTTCTTTTTAAACCCTCGAAGGTAAGGGATGATTGGGTAGGTACTACGAATTCCTCACAACTTTATTTCCTTCATTCTCAGCAGGCTTGTTTGGCACCACATGCTCTTACATCAACTGTTTGAAAATTCCCTTTTGTGGGTAGCTCAATAGTGCTAAGGTGTAGCTTGGGGCTTGACCATCACCATATCTATATGTCAGTCGTGTTGTTAAGCATGTATTGGTGGATTTCCTCCTATTTTATGTAGCCAGCTGCTTGAGCATGACTTTCATGAGTGTGCGCAATTCGTGCTAGGTGGTTTGTCTGGCAACTACTATTCCATGACCCTACTTTGCTTGCTTGCCCATTAGGCTTGCATGTAATAGTTGGGCTGAGGGTCATTACTAGGGGGGACCATGTGTAGGAAACTATTTGTCAGCATGGGCTCTATTGGAAGGGTTATGGATTTGTTTTGATTCCTTTTTTTCCACTCTCAATGGTATTCACTTGAGAGTTAATTGTTTCATGGGTGATGAAGAAGCATTTGGTTCTATGGAAGTTGGCCCACATCATTGTTGAGATATCAGGTTTGTTCCAATGTGTTGATGGGTATTTAGAAGCATCCTCCTCAAGGTCAATGAGGTGACTAGTATTCTGGCAAGGAACTTAATGCCTTGACATTCTTTTCACGTTTGTAATTGTGAATTCTGCCTCTAGTTTTGAGTGCTCCACCTCTCCAACTTGCCGTAACATCTCCAAGCTTGCCTTAAAAAATCCACTCCATTCCAGAGATTTATGAGTAATTCCATTTCTTCTGAACTGCTAGACCAATAGATGAACAAAGACTTCCCCTCCCTATGCTTTACCCGATACACCTGGTTTGCAGGTGATTGCCTGCATCCTCAGGGATTTGTCTCACCTAAAAAGGGGGCAGGGACACCTTGTCATCATCAAAAAAGAAAAGATGAACAAATGATGGACCATTTCCTCCTCCCACATGAAGCACATGCTAAGAAGTATGTGTTCCTGGTATTTGAGATGATGGAGAGTAAGAATTTTACCTACCACTGCTGCCCTCATGGAAGCTTCATCCATGTATCTATTATCTGTCTACATGGGTGGGTACACACCCATCCCCCGACAAGTTTATGTGCGTGTATTTGGGTACATCCATCTATGAGGTCAAGGAGCAACGCTCCTACACTTTTTTGTGTGCCCACATGCTTGTTTATTACGAGGAACTGTCAGATCCTTATACAGTTTATCGGTTGTGAAAAGTTGGGTTCATTGTTTGATAATCCAGAGCATTAGTCCATTCCATTCCACCATGGACAAGCTATGCCTACAAAATTTCCTGGATTGGATGATCATATCCACCAATCTCAGGATCTCTTTTTTCAGTTGAATTTGGACCATTTCTCCATTTAGCTTCTTCACTGTGTGGTTGTAGGCAGTAGGCCACAATTGAAATGTCAGTTTTGTCCTTTTTAGGAGATTTTCGGGGCATAGTCTATCCGCTGTGGTTCCCAACAGAACAATGGTACTGACAGCTGAAGCTTGGCATCCTCTTGTCAGAAGATTCTAGCATTCTCCATCTATTATTTAGCATCAACCGTCCTTATTCAAATACTTTCAAAGGCACTTGAATTGTGGGAAGTAAACCAAAATTTCAGATTCTGGTTTTGAGGGAGTGGACCATGTCGTTGGATGGTCAGTAAGCTTGTCATGTGCGCCTATGCTCGTTATTTTGGGCCATGTGAGGAATTGGTTGCTGGTAAAAGGCACCAAATACACTTAATAGGAGTTTCCATCCTAGACACCTGAAAATAATGCACATACAAGACACAACTATTACAGTTTTTGTTGATTGGCTATTTTGGTACTAACATGCATCTGCTTTTGCAGCCTCGGTACCTGATTCTGTGAAGGCTGAGTTGCTTCAACGCATCCGGGCTTTTCTTGTGTCAGCAGCAATTTGATCCCATTGCAAGGGCAACGGACGCTTGCAAGCATGAAGGTACATTGTCGTTGTCACGGTGTACATTGTAGTGAGGGGCTAGACTGGGTTATTTCTCCACCATTTTCAAAACTTGTGGTGTCGTCCACCTTACATGTGGCATACATGTATAACAATCCAGCCATCCAAGTGATAGGGGCCTGACAATCACACTGATTGGACGATCTTAGCCATTGGCTCACCTGTTGTATTTGGATTGCTGACTGCTGCCGCTGCTATTTTTTCTAGTACGTTTGGTGGCCATCAATTAGATGGCTATGATCATTCATTGCTCTGACTTTTGGGCTATGCTTCATTCATGATGGGCAAACACGATTTTGGATGGTCCGAAATTGATATTTGCATCTTCTTGTCCTTCATCAAGATACTTCTCTTATTTATAATGCCGACCATTGCAGTCAAAAGTATTTTGGATGTGATCTTGCTTGCATTGCGATGTTGGAAATGTATGAATGGTCCTTGTATCACGGAAGAACTCCTTTTGGATGTGATCTTGCTTGCTTCACACAGTTGGAAATATGCATGGACGGTCCTCATGTTGAGGAAGCTATTACAGGTGTTGTCAGAGTTAAAAAGCGATTGCTATAGAATGGATGATTTAGTTTCAATATGTTTCAGCTGTAGATGATGAAAGAGGAAAAGAAATATGGAAAGTTGAAATGTTGATCATGATCCACGAGTTTTCAGGTTGTACAGAGTGGGGCCCATGGTTCCATGATCCAGAATATTGATGTGAGAGCCACTGCCGCAGATGGACCATTCCACGAAATTTTCCCAGATTAGATGATGATGGGTATCACAGCCAATGACTTGAATGGTTCAGATTGCCCATTTGGGTCATGATCTGGTCCAGCGAAACTTGGAACTTTGGATGTGCACACTATTCTCAGCTTTTACTAGTGGGGCCCGTGATTCTTGTCCTGAAGACACTGCATGTTCCTCGGCCCCTCCTTTGAACATGCCCGAGGATTTGTCATTGTGTAGTTTATTGCTTTCAAACGTCCATCTTTTCTTAAATGAGTTCAAAATCATGGGAAGGCAAGAGGAGAGTTAAATGACCCGCAATCTAAATTGGTCTTCTCATCAGGTGGGCCACACATGTGCTGAAAGATGGAGGGTGAGAAAGGAGATTGATGAGCATGTATTCCGCTCATACAGCCCATCTGATTATTGGAGAGACGTAATCTTTTGTTCTCCATGGTCTGTGCTGGGCGGGGCGGCTTTGGTGGATCCTTGACTGTGGGGCTCACTGTGATGTATGTTCCTTATATCTATGCCGTCCATCCGTTTTGACCGATCATTTTATGATATGATGTTATGATACCAAACGTGAAACAGATCCAAACCCCAGGTGGATTACGCCACAGGAAACAGTGGTGATTGACTACCCACCATTAAAATAGGGGGCCTACTGAGTAGTGTATCTGCAATCCAGACCATTCAGACTCTTCTTCTGGCCTGGATGAAGGGCCAGGATGAAATCAGGCTGTTTCTCAGCTCAGGTGGGCTCCAGTGAAATCAAGGGTGGTCATTCCCACGTATCTAGTTACATCTCCAGTGTTCCCCCTGAGTGTTGGGTCGGGCTGATTTTTGGTACCTGAGCTAACATGAGCGAACCTGATAGACAGGTCGAATATCTTGCCTACATTCAAGTGGTCCCACATATGGCCAGAAAACTCATCAGAACAGCACCACTCCATTAATGCCCTGGACCAAGCATCAAGTTATTTCACTACTCAGATGGGCCACAGCTAGCAAAATAAAAATGCACTCTATAAAACTTAGCTGAAGTTTTGTAACCTATCCAGCCGTTTCCAACATTAGGGCTCAAATGCAATGTGGACCAAGAGAGTTTTTCCTTCTTTTCCTCGGGTAAAACATGTTCGATGACGGACCAACCTGCTAGATGGATTGGATCTCACACCTATGTTATACATGCCGCACATATCCCAGCTTTGTACGATAGGTCTAAGATCCAATACACCTATCAGAACAGCAGAGCCATTATATTGACTCCCTAGGCCAAGAATCAAGGTGATCCGCTGGTCAGGTGGGACATAGTAAAACAAACATACGGCTCTAAAAACTTGGCTGAAGTTTTCTCAACTATCCACATGTTTTGAGTCTCGATGCATCTGATGTCGAGGGTTTGAGTGCCCATAAGGTATATTTGTGCGAAGTAGGGTGTGCAGAAAAAATAATAATAATAATCTTGCACCTATGTGTTGTACTGTAAATGCGTGTGTGCTTAGCAAAGTTCATAACAAACGTTTATGGATTCCCCTGCAATGTTTGCTGGAGATGCTTGCTGTACAACTTGTGGGGCCTTCTGTAGTTTTTTGTATATATAGAATTTAACCTATTTAGAAGGGTTGCCTCACAATAAAAGTGGGACACCGCCAATCCAACCATCACATGGGCTACCGAGTGAATTTTGGGCGGATATCCATAATTTAAATCTCCATAATTTACAATAATCTAGCTACTTAATGATTAGGTAGATTTGATTTTGGAGCATCCTATCATCATAATGGAGCACAAACCTGAGATAGACAATTGAATAGCATTTATATTATTTGTTCTAATTTGTTAAATGTGGTCCTAAGTTCAAAACCTTGATTACTGAATGCTATAGACTTGGGTGGGCCCAAGAAGTAGGGAATCACATCCGGTCGATCGTGAGTTGCCATTGCAGCTGAACAAACCCAATTTTTACAACTGGTTGTCCTCTTCTCTTTGCTCTCTCGTAAATCACTTCCTCTTTTTTATGTTCATGCAAGTGCCATTATTTGCAACTCTAAATAATGTCCTTTGCCTGTTCTAGAATTGTGAAAAGTTTGAAAAGAAATTGGTTTCATGTTGTTTATACTCATTTTTCAATGCCCTGACTTTACCTAATAAGAAACTGTCACATGGTGCCACTATGCATATAGTACACACTAGAGGCGTACCTGCACCTGAAGAGATCTTCGGTTGATTTCTCTTTAGTGTTATGGATTTTATTGTTAATGTGAGGGCACAAACCCTTGCGCACGCTTTTGAGAGGGTGAATCGTCATAAGCCACGTGGCCATGATCAATATGCCCATTTATGAGGAAATGTACTAGGCATGCTTATAAAAAACTTGTTGAAAATCAAATCTATCATGAATTTGGTGATGATATCCTCGACGAGACTGTATCTTATAGTCCTTCCAAATGGAAGATCTCCCTAGAAACGTTTGGAGAAGTGGAAGCAATCGAGAATGTTCCAAACAACGGGAGATTAAACCTTTCTCTAAATTAACTTGATTTGGGTCTGAACCTAAGCTAGGATCAATAGAGATTATCATTGGTTAATCCTAAGCCGTCCATTGATTGGAACAAAAAGCACATGAGAGCTGGATGAGAAGACCAGTCTATCTAATGATAACATATCAGGCAAATCTAATCCCTCTGACAATGTGGAGATAGGAAGAGACAAAGGAAATACCCATATATCCCTAAGTCGCACTTCGATTAGGAATTTGGGGGCTAGGATATGATGGATCATGTCCATCTATCATTCCCAGCATCCAAAACCACTCCGCAGTACTGAATGGTGAAAGTGTTAGAGGAGGCTTGATATAGACTATCTGACACCCCTTTGGTGACTTTTGGCCCAATCGATTTAGTAGATCATAACTAGAGACATAGAGTGGCAAAGATTGATATGGATTTGGCTCCATATATTGGGCACCTTGATTAAAGAAATCTTAACGGATTTAGGCAAGGTCTCTAATAAACCAGGGACACCTGTGATGGATTAGCTACTTGAAGAAGATCTGACAAGCTAGGACGTCCAAATCTAGCTGGATTCTTTCTTCACAATCTTAGTCTCTAGTCCCAAAGCATTTATAGGGATTTACATATTCAAAGCAGTAATGTAAGCACAAAAGATCTATAAGCAACAAGGAAACCCTAGCAATTGTTTCACCACCCCGAGAAGCTATAAAAAATAGCTTGAGGCCTTATGCCAAACCCATCAACTTATTATTATTATTATTTTTATCTTTATTTTTCCTACCATAGCATAGCTTATTTTGTAACGACTGATTAGTGACTCTTGTTACGGTACCTTAGAAGTAGAGATAATTTTTTTGCAACCCTTAGTTGAAGATCATGATCATCTAAGTTCCAATGTAGTTGATCACACCTGTCTCGGTTCATCTGTTCCAATAGGTATATCAAGTATTTATAATTTTTTATTTTTATTTTTTGGTTTATTCATTTAGTTGTCTCAGAACTTGTCGACAATAATGAACATCATTCCACGATATTAATAAATTCGACAACATATTTGCCTTATTTTAGTTGAATGTGTCTTTGTTCATTTAAGAATTGATTTGAAGTTAGAGTGTTGGTGAAAGAACAAGTCCTTAAGCCCATAGACTCACATCTATTATCACAATGCAGAAAGAACTCATTTGGAAGGATTAGCCTATTTTCTTTCACTAATCACCTAAACGGAACAGAATTTTTTTGGGCAAGAGGACTATGGATGTTTGATTCCAGTTTCTAATATATCCGTCTCAATGAAGGGGACATCGGCAATTCAATCAACCCTTGAGTCAGGCAAACTTTGGCATGCTTACGGATCCTGCTCACACATGTATGTAAAATCTAGAGCCTCGGTCACACGACGATAAGTATTGTCTGATTGAATTGAGTGCAGCACATGGATATCTACCATTTCCTTATTTGTAAAAATTCAGGCACGGACATAAATTCCTAATCCAAAATAAAGGGGTGTTTGATTTTTCAAATTCCTCATAAATTCAAGGAAATAAGTCGTTATTACCTTCTACATGTGTTTGCTAAGATTTGGAGACCGGGGGGATTTCTGCCTCCAAAAATCACCCCCAAAAGGATTGACTTAAATTTATGAGCCCTATCGTGATTTATGTGACTTATCCACGCCATCCATTCATTTTATGAGAACATTTTAAGGCATGAGCCAAAAAACAAAGGTAGATCTAGAGCTCAAGAAGAATACACGGTGATCTAAAGAACACCCACTATTGAAAGCTATTTTACTTCCCTAAGGCTCACTTGAGACATGGATAAAGCCACAACTTCTTCCCCCGGTAAGTTTTCAATGGTGTGCATTCAAGTCCCACTATTTTCATCTAGTATGGTCCACTCAAGCTTCAGATCTATCTCATTTTTTGGCTCATGCCCTAAAATGAGCTTAGGAAGGGATGAACGACATGGATTAATCACATGCATCATGGTGTGGGCCACAATTTTCTTATCTTCCGCCTTAGGTTTAGAGACGGAATAGGTGTTGTCAATGCTGCATTGGGAGGGCGGCATATAATTACAAAAGTAATTAATCACTATTTATTTTCAAGTATTTACATAACAATTTGAAAAATCAAACACTCTCTCAAAAGACATGGATATCAATTTCTTTTAAAGAAATATGTATTCAATTCTAAATATAAATTTTAACAAGAGAGCAGTTGCTCGTTCCTCCTGCGTACCGTTAATGTAATTAGCACTACGTGGTAAAGAAGCTTTTAAAGCATATGGATAGACTACAAGACTTTCTAAAGTAGCATATTTACAACTTGTAGCTAATTATATAAGGTCTTTTACTCGATCAAAATTTATAAGCATCTTATCACATTTGGATATTTTCTCCCATACATTGCACATAAATTTATCCATTGGCTATGTTTCATGGTACTATACACATATCCAACTGCTACCAATTATACCCATGAATTGATCAACCAAGAGAAATCATAGTCTAATTACCTATATGAAATATAATAGACCACCTAACTCATCATAATCCACCTACAAAGAAGCTAACAAAAAAAAACAAAATCTAGAATAAACATAACAAGTATAAGAAATGAAATCTAATAACATTTATAAAATATAACTCATACTACTTAAATCTAGCCAATGCATACACAATAATATCGTACTAATGTGCAGGGACATTGTTTCATGGTAAAAACTCGCCATACGTCCAACAATTGAGCCATGCAAAGTGACTTTAATACAAGTTATCTTGATTTATCTACTAGACATGACAATATTTTAGGGCTAACTAGACAAATTAAGCCTAATAATATATTTCACATTGAACTTATCTTGATTTATTCACATAAAAATAGATATTTGAAAGCAATTATCCTAATCACGTTCATAACTTGTATACATAATAGTAGCAAATAATAAACACAATAATAATGGTGAAAGAAAAAAAATTTAATACCTTCCAAGAGCAATGGGTTTAGGCTCGAGTTAGGTTAGGATTAACCAAAGCCAGAATCTTTTACTAACACAAGCTATTGGCAACACATCACCCTTCAACTCTACTCGGCCCACCTGAGATTCATCAATCCAAGATGGACTGTACTTGACCCATCTAATTTTAATGACAGGCTTGATTGACCTATCATGATTCATGTCCAACTTAGGTTTTTAAGTGACACATGGGATAAAAGGTTTGCCCCCTAGAGCCATTAGTGGATTAAGATACACATCCATATATGAAAATATACTGGAGCAGATTGGCTGCAGCCCCGTGTCTCTAAGGATATTTATAGTTGTGGCCCAAGCTCCATGGTGTATATTTATTTGGTCAAATCATTTTAAGTTACCATCATAAAAATGAAACAATTCCAAAACTTACATGGACCATGTAATAGAAAATGGTAAATACTTCTTATGGGCTTATAGAAGTTTTGATCAAGCTGAAATTTGTGTTTCCCTTTGTTCATACATTTGTAATCTTATGGATAGATTAAATGGCAAATAAACATCATGGTTTCAAAGGGTAACGTCATTATCCTTATAATTTCATGTGTTGCGGTCTACTTGAGCTTTTGGATCAGCCTGAAAATGAATGGACCGCGTGGATAAACCACATACATGATGGTGGCCCACAGCCGTTCTCCACGGATACTCCTGAAGACGGGTGGTGCAGGCAATCCGCTTCGTCAACTTATTACCCTCATCTTCTGACTTAGGTTTTGGTCCGATTGGGCATCCGGCCCAGCCCGTTAGTCACGTATCCGAGCAGGTCGGGCAACCGTTTACCTTGACTGGGCCAGCTGACCCGTGGCTCGATTCAACCCGAGCCGTCGCCCCTACTTCTCAGCAATCCCCTCTTTTGAAAGGCGACCTCGCGCTTGCCGCTCCTAAGTTGCAAGCCCTAGAGAGAGAGAAGGCGACCTTGCGCTTGCCGCTCCCAAGTTGCAAGCCTGAGAGAGAGAGAGAGAGAGAGAGAGAGAGAGACGAGGAGAAGAGGAGAAGAGAAGGAGAATGGATCTATCGGCAGGAATTCAAATGCCAGAGAGCGAGTTGGAACGCTTCATATTCTTCGAGCAAGCTCGCAAGACTGCTGAGGCTAGCTATGCCAAAAACCCTCTCGACGCTGACGTACTCTCTCTCTCTCTCTCTCTCTCTCTATATATATATATATATATATATATATATATTATGCATGCATGTATATGTGTATGTACTTCGTCTTGATACTGTCCATAGTCCGGTATTTTGTTTTGCGGTTCACTCCGATACTTCACGGCTTCAAACCCTGACGCAAGCTTTCTACAATGCTCAGGGGGAAGTTTCTATGGTACAAGTGGGGCCCACGGGTTTTGGGCTGGTGATCCGAACCATCAATTTCATAGCTTAGGTGTAGATTGCTGTTTTTCTCCATGATGGATTCTGTTGTGCGCGTCCAAACACCTTGTTGTTTTTTATTTGAATCGGTGGCTGTATAGGCTGGGTCCATCTCTTAGCAACCTGGGCCATTCATTTCATTGGCCCACCTTCGGTTGACATTGCCATGAAATATCTTTCAGTGAATAACTTACAGTGATGGGTTGTAGTAATGCAAACTTGAAAAGAGGAAGCAAATAGATCAATAAGAGAATAAAGAGATTGCAGGAAAAGACGCAACAATCCTCTAGCTGAATGCTAGAGATCACGAATGCAAGACTATGAGTAAGCTCAACAGTCCTCCAGTCTTGAACTAGAGAACACGAATGCAAGCCAGATAAGAATAACATGATAGATATGGATGGGTAGGAAAGTCTTGATGGGGATAATTGTTCAAGGCGTATGAAAATCTTCCCATCCACAGCATCTCCAAATAAGAACATGGGTTAAACTATAGGCTTGGATTCTAGAACTAAGGTTATGCGGTTTGGGAATTTTTATTTTATTTTTTTGGTAAGGAAAATTTAGGAACGCTTAGGTTCAAAGGGTTTGGGGGAAAAAGGAAAATGAATGGTTTAAGGTTTGGTGATTTTTGGAAAGGGAAAAGGAAAAGAAAAGAAAACGGAAGATGAAGGATTGAGAAAGGGGAAAGATGAAAGGTTAGATTGAGATGAGAAAATTACCTTCTTTCAAGTTTCCCGAGAGCAAAACCTGCTCTGATACCAATTTAATGCAAACCTTGAAAATGGGAAGCAAATAGATCAATAAGGGAAGAAAGAGATTGTGGGAAAAGACCCAACAAGCCTCTTGCCGAATGCTAGAGATCATGAATGCAAGACTCTAACTCTAAGCAAGCTCAATAGTCCTCCACCCCCAAACAACTACCGTAGAAAAAATAAGAGAATTTCATAAAAGATAATATCATCAGACTTGTCTTATTCCATAGGCCATAGGCTTTATTTATAATCAATCTTTACAATTTGTAATGAAAGCTATAAAAATCTAAAGATAGAATTCCTAGCTAGCCAATATTTGAGAAATATAGGAAACTATCTAAATAAGAAAGTATTGTAATTAAGAAAGTGCTTAAATAAGAAAAATCTAAAATTACTCCTTGCCTGATATAAGGGTATAAAAGAAAAAAAGAAATTTCCTAATCTAGAAATTTAAAAGAAAAGAAAAGTAGCGATGGGCTAAGAAGGGAAAATAGTTATTTTCTTGTACACACATGCGGAGAGCGCATGCATGAGATGTGGGCCTTTTCTTCAAATCTTGATCAATCGGCTTGTGTGGCCATTTCGTTGCATCATGTAGTCTGCGAGTGCATGGCTTAACTAGCTGATCCACATTTGCAGGGAAAAATCTAGTGACTCTTTTGGTAAGGTTTCAGTTGAGGGACACTTTTTAGGGATCATGGGCTATTGGTGGGTCCCACCAAATGAATGGTATGATTGCGGGGACATTGGTGTCACATGTACTATTCCTTGATGAGCAAAACAGTCATTTCGTTTGGCTGATCATTGGGTTATTTTATCTTTTATTGATGTGCCAAACCCGTGCTGTATCTCAGATGAAGAGATCGTTCGTTTTCATTTGTGCGATGATTTTTTGGCTCTTGAAATATTGTAGTGCCCTTTTCTTTCAGAATCTGACTAGGTGGGGAGGAGCGCTTCTTGAGCTATCACAGTTTCAAAATGGCCCTGATTGCACAAAGATGATAAACGGTACTGTCCTACCATTTTACGACATAATTTATGCATCCAGTGTTTGGCTTTCACAGCAGGAAAAAAGCCATTTTTTTCTTTCATTCCGTGCATGTTTGAAGATGAGCTAAAAACAGGAAAATATGACTGGTGGGCCACAACCCCAAAAAATCTCACAAATTGGATAGCATTTGATCAGCGACCTGCATTGGATATTGAAAATTATTTCAGTAACAGTCCACAGTCCACAACAAAAATTGGGATTGATTGCTTAATGTGATGCCCATTTGTGGTGTGCCATCGACAAAAGGCCCATTGGATGAACAGTGAAGATCCCCAGAGT
Source organism: Magnolia sinica (assembly GCF_029962835.1). Lineage (NCBI taxonomy): Eukaryota > Viridiplantae > Streptophyta > Magnoliopsida > Magnoliales > Magnoliaceae > Magnolia > Magnolia sinica. The sequence goes on along the minus strand of NC_080575.1, from coordinate 11,035,036 downwards.
ATTTTATTTGTGCCCATGTCTAATCTTCTGTGATATCAAATGATAAGTAACATTGTGCGTGGCACATGGGACAGAAACATCTCTAACAATAGTGCCCTATTTTTCATATCAAATATATCTTTTATTTGTACACACACCCCTCTCTGATTTAGTGAAAGAAGGACAAAAAAAATACCAATTTCACTAGACTTCTATGGCTGGTTTGGTCAGAAGGTGGGATATGGTCATGTTTCATGTTCTCCTTATTTTAAAATATATTAATACTTTCCTCTGACCAGAGCATGAAATGATCACCACTTGCTGAATGCGCTTAAAATCTAGCACTGTTATTGTACCCAACTCATCACATAATTTGAAAGGGTGGTCCTCTATCCCTTTACCATTGGAAATACCATGCAATGGAACACTTCCAAACACTCCCTTCAGGGTTCAAAATACATCATGGTTACTAACAAGGCATATTATCACATTTTCTGGGAGCATTACTCTCCACACTGAAAAGCTAGCATTTTATCAGCCATTGAATCCTCTTCCCTACAGATATGAGACACGTGGACTAAATGGAAAGGAAGATCCAATCTTTTTAATGAAATTAGGTAATGAACCACCATGGGGCATTGGAGGGAGAGAACAGCTGGCACTTATTGGATTCTCGACCCATTGACATGACTCATATTTTGTATCTTTTGCTGATATGGTGGATTCATAGTCTGCAATCTGTATGCTTATCAGCTTCGGAGTTGGTTGATACTTGCTCCAACACTAGTATGTTCAACCTTGCTAGGGAGGAAGAAACAATTGCTTTTATTCATCTTAAAATGTTGGAAGAGACCTCAACCCAAATTAACATAAATTCTAATTTTGGAAGAAGCCAAATCCCATCCTAAAGGATCCATTTAATAAACTCATTTTGGCTAAAGTCTTTGCTTTTTGCTTCAGAATGTTCTTGGGGGATCATCTTGAATGCGCAAGGTGCTTATGCGTATGGCAGGCATAGATGGGCCCTAATTTTCTCCAAGCACATCCGTTCTATACATGAATTAGATAAAGCTGATATAATTTGCAAGCTAGACATGGAGAAAGCCCACGAATCTGTTAATTGGAAATTTGTCCACTATACGCTGAGTCAGTTGGGCTTTGGTACCAAGTAGAGGAGCTGGATATGGGAATGCATGATTTCAACTCATGTTTCGGTGTTAGTGAATGGCTTCTATAAAGGTTTTTTAAAGTCAGTCGTGGGTTGCAACAAGGGGACACTTTCTTTTTGTGATAGTTGCTAAGGCCCCAAGTAAATTGCTGGATCAGGCAAGAGATTGAGGTTTAATGAATGGTTTTATGAGGGATCATGCTAATTTTCATATTTCTCAGCTAAAGTTCACCAACACACTTCCTACTCTGAAGCGCTAAGGCCCCAAGTAAATTGCTGGATCAGGCAAGAGATTGAGGTTTAATGAATGGTTTTATGAGGGATCATGCTAATTTTCATATTTCTCAGCTAAAGTTCACCAACACACTTCCTACTCTGAAGCAAATTGGATTCAAGTGGATCATCTCTGTGAGTTCTTTGTTGATTTGAGGTTATATTGGGGTAAAAGATCAACATCCAGAAAAGTGAATACTTGGGAGTTCGCATGGGAAGCTAAGGTTATAGCCTTTGCTTAGGCCTTTGGATGCAATGCAACCAAGAAAACTTGCATCAACTAGCCTCGGCCTTCCTGTTTGAAATGGGAACCTGGCATGGAGCAGAAATCATATGGGTGGAAAAAGTTGTTTCTCTTTTGGGGCAGCATCAGTTTGATCAAAGTCTATATTAGCTACCATGCCATATTTCATCATGCCATTGTTCTAGTAACTTGCTATTGTTATATATATACGGGAAAAGGTTCTATGCGGTCGAGCTATGTGGGCCCCACCATGATGTGTGTCGAACATCAACACCGTGCATTTGATGGGTCCCCTTTAAATTATGGGATATCCCAAAAATCAGCCGTATACTGAACTCAGGTGGGCCATACCATCTAAAATCACGTGAAGACATGCTTGAAACATATAAAAGAACTTGGTGGGGTCAACCTAAAATTTGGATGCATTTGAAACTTGGTCTGACCCCTCATCCAAGTGGGGCACACATAACGGATGGGCTGGATTTGTGAACCACAGCTCGGTGGGCCCAAAAAATGATTATGAATGTTTTAATGGGAGGGTAACCCCTATCAACTTTTGTATGTGGAGTGGCCCACAAAAGTCATCAATTGACTTGATTTTTAAGCCCGAGGCCCACCATGGAATGGTGCATCTGATTGTGTGGGCCCCACCGTGATGCGTGTCGAACATCTACCCCATTAGTCAGATGCCCCACTCGAACGTGGGCCATGGGTTTAAAAATCAAGTCAATCCATGACTTCGGTGGGTCACACCACATACAACAGTTGACAGGGGCTACCCTCCCATTAAAACATTCATAGGGCTCACCTAGATGTGGTTCACAAATCCAGCCCATCCATTATATGTGTCCCACTTGGATGAGGGGTCAGACCAAGTTTCAGCCCCATCCAAAACTCAGGTGGGCCCCACCAAGTGCTTTTATATGTTTTAGGCATGTCTTCACGTGGTTTTAGATGGTATGGCCCACCTGAGTTCCGTATATGGCTGATTTTTGAGATATCCCATAACTGAAAGGGGACCCATCAAATGCACTATATATATATAGTTCTATTTAGTTAGTTGGGATGAGGTTTGAAACCGAAGGAATATGGATGGCTAGGTATCAGGAGCCTAAAGCCAATAAGCATGGCCTTCCTGGGAAAATGGTTATGGAGGATTGAGAAGGAAGTTGGTTTTTGGAAAAGTGTGATAGTAAGCAAATGTGGGTTGCAACTTGGAAGGGGTTGGTGGTTCTCTTGGCAATTCTTTCTCAGTATGGGGCCTCTGGCCTTTCAAAGTTTTGCTAAAACGTGGCATTTGTTTGGAAGAGACATATCCTTCATCTTAGGGGATGGCTCTTGGATTTAGTAAATGGTTGGAAGGGTGGTGTGGGGATACCCACTCTATATAGCTTTTCTTAGTCTGTTTAGAATTGCTATGGAGGAAGGTTCCCTTATTTCCCAAGGTGCTTTACTGGTGGTGGACAGTGTGGTTTGGGCTCCTAAATTTCAAAGAAACTTATCTCATGTTGAGATTGTTGGTTTTTTTCATCTCATGAATTTGCTTCATGGTCAATGATGTGTGCTGTCGGATTAGGATAGGTGGGTGCAGAATTTTTAGATAGATTGGGCCAATTTTCTGTCAAATCGTTCTACTTGGTATTCTCTACCCTTCTTATCCAACAGGTCCGGACCTTGGTCATCATTTTTGGAGCAAGGGGCTGACATTCTGACCTTTCCATTGTTTGTTGGTAAAACAAGCTGCTAACAATCAACCATATGAGGAATAGAAATATGGTGATCCCGAATGGTTGCATTGTATGCCTAAGGAATGTGGAGGCTGTGGATCACCTGCTTGTGCACTGTTCCTTTGTGCAGAAAATATGATTGCACTTCTTCAAGTTATTTGAAGTGGAGTGGATTATGCTGTTTTCAGTTGAGGGATTTTCAGAGCTTGTCATGGCAGCAAGAAGAGGTGGCAAAAGGAGGACAAATCTGTGGCGGCTCACTCTTCTCTCCACCTTATGGATGACTTGGCACAAGAACAATAGTAGGATATTACAGGATTAGTCTGCTTTTGTTGGAAGTGATGTTTCAGAAGGCAAAGATGCTTGTTACTGAATGAGCCAAGATCATATAAGGATTTTGTCAATAGGCCTACAGGTCTTCTTAGGGAGATTCTTCTTCTTCTTTTTATTAATTGGGTGATGCTTCATACTCTTTGAATGAACTTTGGGTTTCCTTACTGAAGCTTTTTTGGTGCCCCTAGAATAAAAAAAGACATCCTAAAGTGTCTGGACTTCAGATTTGATATTATTTGAAACTACCTTGCCTTCAGCATACATATGTTGCCTCTTCTATTATCATCAGTAATTAGTTCCCCACACTACAAGCTGCACCTCGGACATATCCGGATCTAACAAAGGGTGAGTAGCTCCTGCAGATTTGTACCAATACTAAGGTTGATGATGTGGGCTATGTTCATCACTCGCTGGATAAATCATTGAATAATGTCCCTACAAATTGCAGGGTGTACCTCACAGCACTGTCCACTAACAAATGATAAACCACACATTTTGCACACACTTATTTTCAGTTTGGCTGATGGCATAATTTTTAAAAGGAAAAATGGCTGGGAACTATCAATGGATGTCTCAGTAAAAGCTTCAAATAAGCCAAAGGAGAAATGATATGATGCAAACCATACAAATGGAAGTTTCTTCCTTCAACCATAGAACACACATGGTCACATGATGGATTTGCACTTTAATATTGTATCCTTTATTTAATTGAGCTTTGAAGAAGTTAGATTTTTATGATTCATCATGGTTTCTTGCTTCATATGGGTCTCTTTAATCATGATTTCATTTGCTGTTTGGTTTTAATAAGCATTACCAGATCTCACTTTCAATAAGCATAACCATATTTCATTTTTTCTTGTTCTACTTCGTGTGGTGAATGTTTTGCTCCATTCTCCCTCATATAATTTTCCCTTTAAATCCTCTCTAGATGCCATTGCAAGATTGGAGGAGGCACTGGAAATCAATCCCAGAAAGCCTGATACTCTCTGGTGCTTAGGAAATGCACTCACTTCCCAAGCATTTCTTAATCCCAATTTTGATGCAGCGAGCACTGTTTTCAAACAGGCAGCTCAATATTTCCAGAAAGCGGTGGATGAGGTACCTTCATGGGTTTCTGTTATGGCTTGTTCATTTATGCACACAATATTTATTTGTTTTTTCCTATGCATCATGTAAGCATGGACCCACATATTATTTTGTAGATGAACTTAGAGTGGTGTGCCTTTTTCTTGTAGGATCCAAGCAATGATCTTTACCATAAGTCTTTAGAAGTGTCAGCCAAGGTATTTTTGCCCCCTTTGCAGTTCATTATGATTATTATATTGTTAAACATGCTTGTGTTTTTGTCTTTGGTCATTTTTTATGTTAACAAAGAAATAACTGTAACATTAATCCACATTTATTTCATACAGCTATAAATGCTTGTGATATTGGGTCATGCCCATGCTGGCCAATGATGCATGCTTCCATCACCACTGGTCATATCATTAGGAATATGACTGCACATTAGAAATTTTACAATACATTGAAGTGGTAGTATGTAGGTTCTGTGGTTGATAAATGGAATCAATTTGGGGTTGGTTGGATTGACTTTGAACATGAGTTCCTGTAGCCTCCATGTATGGTGTAATCTCGAGATATGGAATTCCTTTCTTCTGTGTTTCTCGCACAGTTGGGAAGAAGGGGAGCTGATAATGGGACCAGTGTTGTGATTTGGAGTCAAATGTTGTGCATCCACACAAGCTGGGTGCAGACTCCTGTCAGTTGTTTGGAGCTGCCATATCTAGGAGATTGAGGAAAAAAGGTATGGTGGGGTGATCAAGTTCTGGACATGATATTCATTGCAGCAATTACCCCGTTTGATCCGATTACTGCAGATTTTTCTATAGTCTTTGTTGTTATCTCTAAAGTTAAATACAACCTTGTTTTTAATGGGCCAGTTTTCTGATTTGGAGTCAAATGTTGTGCACCCACACAGGTTAGGTGCAAGCTTATGTTTTGGCCTATCCATTATTGATAAGAGCTCCCAAAATTTTGGATATTCAAGATATTTTTAAAAGAGATTCTTGAGTTATCAGATTCCTCACACGATGTTGATTGCAACAGTTTCCTGGTTTAATCGGATCACTACAGAATTTTCTACCTTATTAGCAATCTTGTTTTTTATTAAGAGGTTGGACTTTTAAGTCTTTCTGGGTGTTGTCCTTTTCAGCTGCATTTGTTGATATGATTCATATGATATGGTCATTTCTGTTCCTTGCATTTCTGGAATCTGGATCCTTATTACAGTGCCAAGTTCTAGTTCTTCCAGCACCACCTGATAATGTATTGGGTTTCTTTATTTGAAACGTGACTAATTTATATAATCATCATCCTAGTAATACTGTTTTGCCAAGTTTGAAAAAGGAATTCTCATGTTTGCTTCGTGAAAGTTTGATTTCGGCTGCCCACCTGACATCAATCCTCCTTCACTTGGGCTGGTGACCAGCTAGCGCAATTTAAATTTCCCACCCAAATTTCGTCTCAAAATGTCATCCATCATCTCTATTTCCTACCTTGAAACAGATCCCCTCAGCAAGAAAAATTCCTGAATCCTTTTTGAATCATCCTTTAACTCACAAAAATATCCTACGGCTAGTTTTGGAAATTTAGAAATGAAGGGTTTTAGCCACTGAATCTTGCTGCTTCTCTTTAAAGCATAAACGTGTGCAGTCTTCTTTTAATTCTTTCTGCTTCTTATTTATTTATTTGGTCAGAAGCCTCATTCCACTTCAACACTTGGATCAAATGAATATGGCCCTATGAGGGAAGTGGCTTTGGAAATTTGGTGAAGAAGAAAATTGGATGTGGAGGTTGTGATTGCTTGCAAATATGGTGTTCACCACCTACGATGGTTAATTAAGGAATCTTCTCTTTATATAGCTTCTAGGGCTAGGAAGGCAATTATGAATGTTTTTGCAAGGTTAAAGGAAGGCATGAGATTCTCTTTTGGTGATGGCTCCATAATCCCTTTTTGGGAAGATTTATGGCTTGGCCATGCTCCACTCCAAGAAGAATTTCTGCTGATTGCCCGTCTAGCAATTGATTGGGAGATCATGGTAGCAAGATGCTTCTCCTATTCAAATGGCTCTTTGGTTTGGACTCCCCCTTGTAGCTGTAGGTGGTACTTGGCAGATGAGGAGACAGGCCCTCTTGTGTCTCCTCCTTATGCTTTAGCAGGTTAAACCCAATAGAGATCGCATGGATTCAATGTTTGGTTCAATGCAAAAAAAAAAAAAATGGGTGATTTTTTGTCCGATCTTTCTATAAAGCTCTTACTGAGGCTGCCCTGAGGAGGTTACTTGCCATCACATGACCCATGTGTGGCATTGTGGACCTTACCCCAAGGTAGCCGCTCTTGGGTGGCTTGTGGGAAGGAATAGGGTTCTTACGATTGACAACCTTCAAAAGAGGTCAATGGTGATCCCTAGCTGTTGTATTTTATATATGCTAGACAGAGAAATGGTGAACCACTTGTTCATACATTGCCGGTTTGTGTGAAAGGTGTGGGATAGCTTCCTTGGCTTCCACAAGGTCAAGTGGATAATGCCTGAGTTGATTGATAGCCGTCTTCTTGCTTTGCACGTGGGAGTCGATGGGTGCCTTGGGACAAAAGGCATGGGTTCTCTCCCTTCTAGTGGGTAATTTTGCCTTTAGAAGGAAATTAAGGAACAATAGAATTTTTCGGGAAAAATGTTCCTCGAAATGGGTGGTTTTTGAAAGGGCTATGTCTGATGTAATCTCTTAGGTTTCTTGCTCTTTAGACCTGGTAGTGTTTTCCAGGATGCTTTTGTTGCGTAGTTTTGCCCTTTGGCTTCTTCAATATATTGATTTCATCTTTCAAAAAGAAAAGAAAAAAGCACTATCTCATCTCATTACTCTGTTCTTGGTGCATATTTTTCATGTTCAATCTCAATTCATCTGCTTGCATGTTGGACACCTGTAAATTAACATGTGATCTACTCCCTACTAGGCCAAACAAATTTTTTTTTTTTCTTTTTGCTGGCATACGGGGAGAGGTGAATGAGATTACCACCCCTTTCAAAAGAGGGTGTTGGAAGATCTTTTTGTTGGGAATGCATTTCCCTTCTCGTGTACTCTCTCTCTCTCTTTCTGTTTTTGAATAATTTTTTTTAGGTTAACCATACAAAAAGAAAATCACCACAATAGGTTTTGGATAAAAGATGGTTAAAAGAAAATCCCCACAATAAAAATTTGCGGTTCATTTTTTTTTTTTCTTTTTTCGTTTTCAGGGAGGGAGGGAAGTTGGAATAAACAAGCAAATCTCAATAGTTGGGACATTTCTCTATGATGATGTTATTTGTCTGTGGTGATTCTTTTTAGTCTCATACAACTGCCGAAATAGCCATTGTTTTCTTATCGGCCCTTTGTGGCGTTGCGTTCACTTGTCTTTTGAGCTGGCTTAAATGGGCTCAATTCAGCTTTTTGTGCATTAAGCCCACTTTGCCATTTTGAGTTGGTTTGGTGGACTTTTCCCAACAAGAGAGAGGACTATGGCGTTCAAAAGGCACCTAAGTTCTAATCCTGGTTATTAGTTCTAATCCATTGATATATTCTTTTTGATATGGCATGATGGGGGTTTAAGGTAAATCGGGACAAAAGTCTGGCGATTATGTTTGTTAGCGGGCGTATGGGTTCTATGGCAAGAAAAGAACGAGCAATGTTTTAGAAATGGTAAGAGGCAGGTTCTCCAAGTTTTCAACAGAGCCAAATCCCTTGTAATAGAATGTGCATTATCTTCGAAGATCCTGGGTGCTTTTCCGGAATGTTAGGGAGAGATGTAATTTTTTCGGTTCTTGTATACTTGTAAAATTTTGAGCCTTGGCTCTTTAGTAACTATAAAGTTATCATCATTTCAAAAAAAGAAAAAGAAAAAGAAGATATTTGGTCTTTCCTTTTATTGTGGCCATCTTTTGCTAACTAGTGGCCCGTAAATCATTTTGAGTTTATACTGCTACTGTAATATTTAAATGGTTACTAACCGTAGGTAGTCCGTGTAGGCTCCTGAGTTGCACCGAGAGATCCATAGGCAGGGAGGATTCAGTCAGCAGGCTGAGGCTGCTGGTGGAGGGTCATCTGCTTCAAATATGAAGGTAAAATTCCTAAGCCCATCTTTTTGTCTATATGAAAACGTTATGCAGCTGTTTAGGGAAAAACCTAGAATGTTGTTGCTTTCTTTCATATAACTTGTAAGTGACTTGCTTTTTGTTACATGTGGCAAATGTTTACGAGATCTAAACTGATCACCATGTAGGCCCTACTTTTGATGGGACATATTTCAAATTCACACCAACTGGATAATTTGTAAACCCTGGATTTTCATTTCGCCATTGAAGAGGGGTTTAACTTTTTTCTTCGACCCGATATCGTCCTTTCCCCAGAATAGAATGGTTAGGATTTTCAGATGGGTATATGGAGTATAGCCTATCCAAGCTATAGTTTACATGATGATTGGGTTGGATCATCAACATGTGTATGAAAAATGAGTCATTGTTAAGGGAAATAAAATCACAAACACCCTTCTCGTCCACTATTTAGTGCAAAATTTTGAGGGAGCATCTGGGTCATGCTTTTCAGGAATATTTTTTTTTGAAAGGCTGTTTTTTAGGAACCTTCTTGTTGCAGGAAGCATAAAGTAAGTCTGAGCAACTGCATTCTTGGTACACAGGAATGTGAGAAAAAGTGTCAAAACGGCACCCTCTTTTGGAAATTTTAGAAATTCTACCAAGAGTAGGATTTCCCAAAATCTCGAAAATGACTGTAAAAAGGCTGAACCCTTTTTTGGTTTTCCCCAAGTGACTTCTTCCTTAATGCACCCAAAAAGACAGTCGTGCACTCTATTTGTGAGCTGGTGTCTTTTCTGATATTGGCATTAATGCTAGTTCTTGAGAAGTTACTTCCCTTGGCACATACACTTTTACATACTTGATGGGTGGCAAAATTCACTGAGAGAGATGCTACTTTTTTTTTTTTTTTGAAACGATGATGAAATTTCATTAAAAAGGGCATAGCCTAAATGTACCAAAATACAGCTGATTCAATTAAAATGACTACCTAGATAAGGAGGAGAGGAGCCATAGAATTCTATGCTTCCGCTCACTCCTTACCATTGAAAATTGCCCTGCTGAAGACTTCTATTGCTCCTTTCATTTTATCCTTCTTTACTGCCATAAAGCCTATGGAATCGCTAACAAGCTTAATCTCCACATCCAATTCCCCGATTTCCCTTTCCCGCCACCATGTCAAGATAATAAAAACTTCTTTATCAAGTTGGGAAACACCCATAGAACCTCGAAAAACTAAGGGACAAGACCTCACTCCTCCGTCGCAAAGGAGCAATGAATAAAAACGTGTTCCACAAATTCCACATCTTTGAAGCACATCCAGTGTTTTCATTGTCGACGAGAAATCGAAAATATCGCCGATATTATCGGTGTCAGGCGATACTGAAACCCCAAATATTCGTTTCTGTTCCTAATGTCAACGAAATATTGGCGATATTTCAATTTTATCGAAAAAAAATAGCTATTGTCGAAATTTTCTCCCTATCATTGGAAAATATTGAAATAAATATATAGAAAAAATCTCTCTTACCTTTTTTTTCTCGAGATCTACCTGCGAAAATGGATTTCGACAAGATTTGGTGGGCCAATCGCTGTCGACAATGCCAAATTTTCTGAGATAAGGAAACCCTCAAAAAGGCCCTTTTGTTTTCTTCGAAGAGAAAATATTTGAAAGAGAACTTGATTTCGCCGAGGTTTAACGAGATTTAGGTTTAGATCTGGAAAAAAAGAAGAAGAAGAAAAATTTCTAGAGAGATTTTCGGATTTTTGATGAAAAGAGATAGAAATCTCATCGTCATTGCAGGTTTTCCGGAGAAGACGAGAGACATTCAAAAAAACAAAAGCTCTTTCTCTCTCTCTCTCTCTCTCTCTCTCTCTCTCTCTCTCTCTTAACTCTTAAAGTTTTAACGGAGTGGATTCCGTGCTGACTCTAGCTTTACTGAAGATGGTGCGACCCTCACTATGGGGCCCACCTTGATGTATTTATAATAAATCAATGCCGTCCATATGTTTTTCCAGGTCATTCTAGGGTACAAAGCCCAAAAGTAAAGTAGATCTAACTCTCAGGTGGACTATATTCTAAGAAAGGGTGGTTGTTGAACCTCCACCATTAAAAACTTTCTAGGGCCCACTGTAATGTTTTTGTAATGTTTATATGTCATCTAACCTGTTGATAAGGTCACATGCACTTGGATAAAGGGACAAGTACAAATATTAGGTTGATCCAAAACTTTTGCGACCCATGGAAAGGTTTTAATGGTCAATCACCACTCTTTCTTATGTGATGGTCTACCTAAGATTTGAATCTGCTCCAGTTTTGGACTCATATCCAAAAATTAATTGTAAAAATGGATGGATGGCATGGATATACAATAAATACATCAAGGTGGCGATCCATTCGGGGATCCATTGATTAGAATAGAAAAGTATGGCGAGCCAACACATTCGGCTATCCACCTGCTCCAACTGTTGCTAAAGCCCATCCGTTTCATCATGTAAAGCAAGAAACCCCAGTCAACGTGATCATAGGCCTTTTCGATGTCCAAACTACAAAAAATACTTTTCAAGCCGGATTTATGACTGGAATCCAAACATTCGTTTGCGATGAGCGCACAGTCAACAATCTGTCTACTTTGAGTAAACGCACATTGATTAGACGAGATAATCGATCCAATGACCTTCTTGAGACGGGTAGCCAAAACTTTCACCAGAATTTTATAAGGACCCCCGAGCAAGCTGATTGGTCTGAAGTCGCTAAAAGAAGCCGCACCCAATGTTTTTGAAATTGAAGCAATAAAAGAAGACCCAAGGCCTTTAGAGAGCCTACCTCTTTGGTGGAATTCCTTGAAAAATTCCATTACACCATCTTGAATAGTCTCCCAAAAGTGTTGAAAAAACCGGATAGGAATCCCATCAGGACCGGGAGCCTTATCTCCTCCTAAAGCTCCCACTGCCGATTTAACTTCTTCCACAACAAAAGAAGATTCCAGGAAGGAGGCATCTTCACTTGAAATTCTGTCTACCTGCAGATGATCCAGATGAGGTCTGACCCAATTTTTGCCTTTCAGCAAACCGCTGAAGTGTAAGATAGCCTCTTCTGCAATTTTGTCTCGATCTTCAATCCGAGTATCATTAACAATAATGCTACTGATCTTGTTGGCTCTATTGTGCATACTGGCTAAACTGTGAAAATATTTGGTGTTCTTGTCTCCCTCCTTTAACCATTTCAAGCGAGCTTTTTGTCTCCAAGACATCTCATCTTCAAGAACTCTAGAGGAAAGATTTTGAATTAGCTGAATTCTCCTGTGGACAAAACCTCAGTCGACATTGGGCTATCTTTAGCTTGGAGATCGATCGAGTGAAGTTCTGAGATGATTGATTCCGTTTCTGCTTCTCTGATACGAAATACCCTTTGCTTCCACTGCTTCAAATTATCTTTCAGAAGTTTTGAGTTTGTAGCAGAGCCTGTATCCTACAAAACCTTGAACCTAGAAACTAGACCACCAATTAGAAATCATTTTTTGAAAACCCGGAATTTGAAGCCAAGAAATGTCAAACCTAAAAGGTTTTGGGCCCCAGTTATACTCCTCGACTGAAAGGAGCACCGGCCAATGGTCAGAAGTAGTTGTTGGAAGAACCAACTGATTCACAGAGGAGAACAGCTCTAGCTATTCAAGAGATAACAAAAATATGTCTAATCTGGACAGAATTGGGTTCAATCTCTCATTGGTCCAGGTAAATTTGGATCCAAGTAAGGGAAGATCCATGAGTTCATGATCATCAATCCATGCAGAAAAGCTTTTCATGGCTGGAGAGGCAGTGGTTCCATAAGATTTTTCTTTTGCGAATCTAATGACATTGAAGTCTCCAACAAAACAACACGAGCCAGAGAAACTCTGTCTAGATGCGCTCAATTCGTCCCAAAACTTTCTTGTTTGCTTCAATCGTAGGGCCATAGACAGAACAAACGAGAAAGGAAGAGCCAGAGGAAATGTCTTGCAGAATGACCAAAACCGAGAATTTACCAACCCAGCTTTGTTGAAGAACCAAAGAGAGGAAATCCACGCCACCAGAATACCACCTGCGCTACTTGCAGCATTGAGAGTAATCTATTTCACGTCTTTCACCTTCCAAAGGGACCTCATCAGAAAATCATCGAATTGCTGCACCTTTGTTTCCTGAAGGCAGATGATTTGAGGATTACATCTACCACAAGAATCTTTTATCAATCGTCTTTTCTGCTTAGAACCCACACCCCTAACATTCCAAGAAACTATCTTTATTTAGAAACTGTATTGCCCCGAAAACCCTGACACCCTTTATCAGTTGAGAAGCCACCAGACATGCCCGGACTCATCTCTAGGCGTTGTAACTCTCTGTTACTACACGACTTAGTCTAGATCTGGGAGATTTCGATGAAGATAGGGGCCTTCCCCGAGATTCAACACATTGAAATCGAGCGATGTAATCTTCCGGACTATTCCTAAAAGTCACCCCTACGGATCTACCGACATGACCCATAGCATCCCTAATCCATTTCTTCTTTTGAATAACGTCGTTTAATTTAGATCTATGTTCTTCATCTTCCTTTTTCTTGTCAAGAATACCCTTCTAACGATCTACATTACCCATTCTGATCTGCAACAACTCTGCTTCGATAATTCCCTCACTTGAATCATCTTGGAAAAGCAAGACCAGTTTGAGAAGGGAAGGGAAGGATCAGAAGAGTGTGAGCCAGGAGAAGGCAAAGAGTCTTCGTCGTCCGCACTCCCACGAGAGCAAGAATCTAACGGAACCACGACATCACCCGCACACCCACGAGAGCAAAAATCTATCGGAACCATGTCATCGCAAAGGGAACCCATTCTAAGAATCATTGGCTCTCTCAATTGTTTATCTTGGATGAAATGAGAAATATTCCAACCCATCTCTGTTTTATCTGGAAAGAGAAGATGTCCGGGGATGGCGGAAGGGGCTTCAGAGACTTGTGATGTTGGGATCAAACTGTGATCGTTGTTAAGGGCGGGAACTAACAAAAGATTAAGGTCGAGAGGAGAGAGGGACCCAGATGCCGAAACGTCCTGCACTTGAGGATCAAAATCCGAAATCGAGAAGACGTATGCATCTGAACCATCAATACAATCCCCTAAGCCCGTCAGCGCTTTAGGATAAGGAAATGGGATCGAGACGCTATGCAATCCCGAGCCGACGAAAATGTCCCCTTTACTGACATGTAGCCCTGCATCCTGACGAGAGAGAAGCTTTTCTGTCACCGCGGGTACCAAGGAGCAACGTGGCACGATCTCTACCAAGGAAGTGATCGGCTCCACAGCTTGAATATCATGACCCTTGGATTTCGAAACGCTATCGACTGTTGAGAAGCCACATGTAGTTTGAAGGCTTTGGTTACTGACACCCTCATTAATAGAGACAACTGTAAATAAAGGGTAATTATTCGGTAGTCCTCGGTAGCATGGAACACGTGAATCCTCATGGTCCACCGGCCTAGAACCATTCATCGACGAGGAAGGAAGGGAGTCCCTCACTCTCCAGAGATCACCCTATCTAGGAGGAGCTGGGCTATCCTTTAATTCCACCTGTAGTGGCAAATCGATACTTATATTGTCCACAAGAATTTTTATCTGGTTTGGCAACAAAATCCCCTTTTTCTTTCTAACCCAAATCCTTATCACCGCCATCTCCTCTAGTTTCGTCTTCAGATCGAGTTCAATGAAGGAGCCCAGAAGAGATGCCACTGAAATGAAGAACTGGTCATTGCATAGTTAAAGAGGAATCCCCCAAACGAGAATCTAGACATCTTCCATACCAAACATGGAGAACTCATTCCATCTCTTTACATTGATTATTGGACCATCTGTATGCAGCACCCCTATGATGATCAGAATGTCCAAATTGAGGCCTGGACTCCCTTTGATCCATAGCTCATTGTACCTTATGGGTCTGATTATATACATTTATGGACGGATTCTACTACATTCGTCAATCCAGTTTCCAAGTTGAGAAATGGATGTCCCTTCTCTCATTATCACCACTACCATGTCCTGTAATTCCTTCATTGACTTGTTAAAATCATCCTGGTCAATCTGCAGGGTATAGTCTGTCTGAACTCGTACTGATGGAACAACTTTCTCTATCTGTCCTTTCTTATTTGGTCCCTTTTCTCTCCTGTTTCGATGGCTGGGAGTTTGATTATTTTGAAGCTTTGTTGGCCCTTTTGAGTTAAGGAGCGCATCTCTGAATGAGATTCCTTGAGATTGAGGCAGACGCTCTATGGACGTATTTTTCGTAGCCACACTCTTCGGAGCTACCTGATGATCCGTTGGAAATGAAGATAACCGATTTGTTTCCTTTCGCTCTGGACTATATCCCGCCCTTTGTACCAGCATCCTCTTCCCCCCAAAACTTTCACCATGCAGCGTTTGAATTGCTCTAAATAGTTCTACTTCTGAACTCATTCTAATCAGAGCAAAAACCTCTGTATTGGCCACTTGCCCGATCTCTAGGCATTATCATGTCCATTACTATGCCGGCACAACCGAACACTCTCGAGAGGTTGATAGCCTCAGGATAACCTCTAACGAATAGTGTTGGGTAGCTCGTAAGATCTCTAAGGAGTTTTTTCTCTCCTACTATTCCTTTTCTTTTTCTCTTCGATACTGTTGTCCAAGCTCCCATTGTCGTGTCTTCAGATCCCGTCTTCGTCGCTGTTTTCTGTTCTGTCCATTCTCTGTCGCCGTCTTCTGTACCCTTTCCATCTCCATCTCCGTCGCTGTCATTGCAATCGCTGGCATCGCATTTTTTAAAGTTTTGGAGAATGGGTAAATATGAGAAGGGGTAGATCATCACCTTTTTAGGGTGACAATATTAGGAATGAGAACAAAATCAAATGGAGACGATTTGGAAACCTTTTTATAGGCAAAATGTTGTTATTTTTGCAAAAAAATAAAAATAAAAATTCAATGTGCCATGGCCAATATGCGATCGCATATTTTCGCATATGCCACATTTGCGATGACATATGTGCCATGATCGCATATGCGATTTGCATATGGATATGCGCATATGCGCATCTACGGTCGCACATCACAAAATGGTTTCTACAGATTTTTTTAGGGAATGGCCCCAAAAATGGAGATACAAATCTCAAGTAGACCACACCAGAAGAAATAGTGGTCATTGAACAACCACCAATAAATATTTCATAGGGTCCAACGTAATGTTTATTGACCATCCAACCTATTGATAAGATCATACAGACTTGGATGAAAGGGAAAATAACAAATATCAGCTTGATCCAATAATTTGTGGTCTACAAAAGGTTTTTAATGGTCAATAACCACTGTTTTGTGTGGAGTGGCCATGTACATCTGAAATTTTGTATCTACTTCATTTTTGGGACCATCCCCTAAAATAAGGTGGCAAAACAGATGTGCAACCGAATGTACAATGCATAAATTGAGGTGGTCATAGTTAGAGACCTACCCACATCATTAGTTGTCTCTCAGCCAAGTCATGCTCCTTGTCACTAAGGGTACTACCGACTTTATGTGCATCCATTTGGTGAGGCCCATCATGATGTTTGTGAGAAATCCACTCTGTCCATCCATTTTTCCAGAGCATGAGCCCAAAAATCAAGCAAATCCAAAGCTCATATGGACCGCACAACATGAACTAGTGAGGATTAAACATCCATCATTGAAACATTCTTATGAAGGACAATTAACCACTTGCTCTAAAAGCTCAATCTGTTAGAGCATAGCGAATTAATCCCTTTATCTCATAGCCCAGGCCTCACATTTAATGGGTTAGGACCTCGGCCGAATTCCCATCGTGGGCCCCAAATCACATGGGTACTGCCTCACACACGCCGCCCACCTTGAGTGTGTCCCCGCATCCCACAAGCTACCCCACTCGAGCCCGGTGTGAAATGCGCATTAATCACTCCCGGTGAGGAGTCTCGAACACAAGACCTCCCCCGTAGGCACCACCCACCCCGAGTGTGCCCCTGCATCCCACAGGCGACCCCACTCGAGCCCGGTGTGAAAATGTCCCTGCATTAATCACCTCCGGTGAGGAGTCTCGAACATGAGACCTCACGCTCTAATACCAATTTGATGCAGGACAATTAACCACTTGCTCTAAAAGCTCAAACTGTTAGAGCATGGCGAATTAATCCCTTTATCTCATAGCCTAGGCTTCACATCTCATGGGTTAGGACTTTGGCTGAACCCCTCTCGTGGGCTCCAAATCACATGGGTACCGCCTCACATGGACCGCCCACCTCGAGTGTGTCCCCGCATCCCACAGGCTACTCCACTCGAGCCCGGTGTGAAATGCGCATCAATCACCTCCGGTGAGGAATCTTGAACACGAGACCTCCCTCATGGACCCCGCCTACCCCGAGTGTGCCCCTGCATCCCACAGGTGACCCCACTCAAGCCTGGTGTGAAAACGCCCCTGCATTACATTCCTAAGGCCACAAAAGTCTTGGTCCTTTATTTTGGAGCCAGTATTTCTGTGTTTTCAGTTCATCCTATGAATGGTATGGATATAAATATCACGGTGGACCGTAAGGAGGTTGTAATGGTAGGCATTTTCCTACTCACTTTTTCCTGTCATGTGGTCCACTTGAGTTTGGATCTGCCTGATTTTTAAGCTCAGGCCCCAACATGTTAGGCTCAGGCCCTAACATGGATAGGATATAAACATCACCACGGACCCTAGGGAGGTTTCAACGGTAGGCATTTCCCTACCCACTTTTTCCTGTCATGTGGTCCACATGAGTTTGGATCTGCCTGATTTTTAGGCTCAGGCCCTATTGTGATCTAGATAAGCGGATGGACAGAGTGGATTTCTCACAAACTTCACGGTGGATCCCACTGACAGATGTAAGGGTAAGAAGGCCTATTTACCCTTATTCATAGACTAAAAAAATTTATAATAGGAGTATTATACTTCGGCTGCATGTAACTCTTCATGTGTGGGCACTTGAAATTGTACACGTGAGATATTTATTAAAAGGTAGTTGAATGGAATGAGTAGCCTTCTCTAGCCACGTCACTATCTCAATGACAAATTGTTAAAACCATCCCCCTTTTTTTTCGAAGGATAAAAAGAAATTTTATTGGTGAAAAAGAGAACAAGAAAAGTGAAAACTGGACCGCCGAGGTAGCTGACCAGCTACTCTCTTAAAAAGAGTAAATTACAATCCTTGAGCTTATCGGCAGAAGAGGCCCATTTGACTATTAGATGAATCACCCTAAGGATAGTAGCCTCCACCGATTTCGAAGAATCATTAAAACATCTCCCATTCCTTTCTTCCCACACGGCCCACCAGACAGCCTAGAGAGACATTCTCCAAAGCTTTGCCCTTTGCTTCCCACATCTCATGCTGTGCCAAGCTTGAAGAAGACAATGGACTGAATCTGGAAAATTCCAGGGAACCTGAAAATGGGATAGGATAGCTGTCCAAATCTGGTATGTGAATAGACAGTGGATAAACAGATGATCCACCATTTCTTCATTAGCCATGCAACATAAATAAACATTAGTAATGATCATGACCCTCTTTCTCAAATTATCAACTGTGAGGACCTTGTCCTTGCCAACCAACCATCCAAAAACCGCTATCTTAGGAACTTGATATTTCCACACATGATAAGACGATGCCCTTGCCATTGGAGGAGGGCTGTTGGCTATAAAACTGTAAAGGGACTTAACTAAAAATTTTCTTGCTCTATCGAGGCGCCATACAAGTCTACCTGTGATTGACTGATTCGGATTAGTGCTGTAAATGCGATTAAGAAGAGCAACATATTCTTCGACCTCCTTGTCTCGAAGATTTCTTCTACACTCTAAATTCCACACCACTGCTCCCCCAACAACCGAATAGCAAGCATCCACTGTGATGGATTGATTTTGGGCGATACGAAAGATACGCAGAAAAGCGACGCAAAGGGCTTCTTTGCCCACCCAAATATCTACCCAAAACCGTGTGCATTTGCCATTCCCAGTAACGATGCCTGCTCCTTTGAGGAGCTCTGCCTTATTGGATAAAACTCCTTTCCAAAGAGCCGAAGTTTTGTAATTGGAAGAGTTTTGGTCCACCAACCCCCTTCTGAACGCCCATACTTGCTCTTAATCAAATCATTCTAAAGAGTTCCATCTTCGGTCCCTAGTCTCCAAATCCATTTGTCTAGTGGAGCTCGATTCATATATTTAAGATCTTTTACACCTGCCCCTCCTTGAACATTTTTGCATACTTCCTTCCAACTGACCAGGTGGAATTTTTTATTGTCTTCCTTTCCATGCCATAAGAAATCCCTTCTAAGCATTTCCAAATTGCCAGAGTTGATGCTGGACATTTGAACAAAGTCATAAAATAGAGAGGAAGATTCGGTAACGTTGCCTTGATGAGGGTGAGTCGGCTGCTCAAGGATAAATATCTACATTTCCATCTAGCGAGATATGATCCAAATCTGTCGATCACCCTGTCCCATAGAGACTTCGGGGGTTTTTCAATACACAACGGAAGACCCACAAACGTGGTGGGAAAGCAGCCCGCCGAGCAACGAAAGAAAGTTGTGCAAGTCTAACTCGTCTTCCTCCATATTTACCCTGAACATTTTGGACTTTGCCATATTAACTCTTAGACCCGACATGACTTCAAAACATCTTATTATAGTCCGTAGATTACTCACTTTATCTTGATCTGCTTCACTAAACAGGAGCGTATCATCCGTGAACTGTATATGAGAAATCGGAGTAGCCATCCCTTCCACTTTGAACCCGCTAATGATGCCTTTAGCCTGACCTTTGCTAAGCATTCTTGAAAGAGCCTCCCCTACTATAAAGAATAAGAAGGGGGACAACAAGTCTCCTTGACTCAAATCCCCTAGAGCTTCGAAAAAAGCCTTTTGGGGAGCCGTTAATTAGGATAGAGAAGAACGCCGAACCCACAAATTCCTTTATCTATCTTCTCCATTTTTCTCGAAATCCCATCCGAATAAGCATTTATTGAAGAAAATCCCAGTCTACGTGGTCATACGCCTTTTCAATGTCCAATTTACATAAAAGACCCTTAAATTTGGATCTATGGCTCAAATCCAGGGTTTCAAATGCAATGAGAGCACTGTCCACAATTTGACGGCCCGGAATAAAAGCACTTTGATTATAAGAGATAATTGTTCCTATCACCCCTATCAACCGAGACGCCAACACCTTTACCAAAATCTTGTACGGGCCACCTAGAAGGTTGATTGGTCTGAAGTCCTTCAAGGAATCCACACCCGGAATCTTAGGGATTAACGCAACGAAGGAAGCCCCGATATCTTTGGATAGCCTTCCTCTATCTTGGAACTTGAGAATGAATTCCATGACGTCTCCTTGTAACATTTCCCAAAAAGTTTGGAAAAAAGCCATCGGGAGACTGTCTGGCTAGGGGCCTTTACCCACCCAAGGCATCTATAGCCCTTTTC
This sequence comes from Magnolia sinica, assembly GCF_029962835.1. Classification (NCBI taxonomy): domain Eukaryota; kingdom Viridiplantae; phylum Streptophyta; class Magnoliopsida; order Magnoliales; family Magnoliaceae; genus Magnolia; species Magnolia sinica. The sequence goes on along the minus strand of NC_080575.1, from coordinate 11,014,691 downwards.
ACCTTAAGAAGTGTAAAGGGGGACTCCAAAGCATTAGCATCCTCTTCGGTAAGTCGATCAAAATGAAGATGATCTAATTTAGGCCTCGTCCAGCCTTCTCCCCGAAGAATGCTGAAATGACGGATTGCCTCATCTGAGATGCTTTGCTTGTCTTCTAAGCAGGAGCCATCGACCACTATACTCCTGATTTTGTTCACTCTTGCGCGCACACTGGCCATGCAGTGGAAAAATTTAGTGTTCTTATCTCTTTCTTTTATCCATTTATAGTGAGATCTTTGTCTCCATGAAATTTCATCTTCCTTCATCCTTCCGAATAGGATTGGATCAATTGAATTCTTCTGGATAGAATCTCTGACGAGCTCTGTCCCTCTTCCACAGTTTGATCGATCGAATGCAACTCAGCCAGGATATCATTCGTTTTTGAATCTCTTTATCAAAGCTCTTCCCCTTTCCACTTCTTTATCTTGCCTTCTAAAATTTTGAGATTGCTGCAAAGCTTAAAACCAGCATAGCCTGCCACACTGAATCCTTCCCACCAATCTTCGATCATGATGAAAGCCTTGTATCTTTAGCCAGGAGATTTCGAATCCGAATGGCTTTGGTCCCCAATTCTGATTGTTTACTACAAGGATGATGGGGCCGTGATCAAACGTAGGTTTGGGAAGGATGGATTGCGAGATAAGGGGAAACAATTCCAACCAGTCAGGCGACACCAGAAATTTGTCCAGTCTGGAAATGATTGGATGAACTCTCCCATTCGACTAGGTAAATCTCGCTCCAAGCAAAGGGAGAACGACAAGTTCCTATTCTTCGATCCATAGCGAAAATCGGCGCATGCCAGCAGTAGCTTTTCCTCCCTGGGGCTTTTCTACTACATGATGAGTGATGTTGAAGTCTCCACCCATACACCAGGGTCCTCTAAATCTCTTCCTGGATTCCTTCAGTTCCTCCCAGAATTCACTTCTTCTATCTACCTGGTTTGGGCCATAAACTGAAGTGATTAAACAACAAAAATCCGAGGAAACTTCTTTCAGAATTACCGAGACAGAGAATACCCCACTCCAGCTATCGATTAGAGCCCAGGAAGAAGATTTCCACGCCACCAGAATACCTTCAGAACTTCCTATAGCATGCAACGCCACCCACTTCGAATCTGTTTCTTTCCAGAGAGTGCCCAATAGTTTGTCATTGAAATTATGAACTTTTGTTTCCTATAAACAAATCACCTCAGCTTTACTTCTTCCACAAATATCTTTAAGGAGTCTTCTTTTCTGCTCAGACCCCACACCTCTAATGTTCCATGATAGGACTTTCATTTGGGAACTGAGCTTCCCTGTAAAGAATGAAACCGAACTGTTGAATTGGATTGGCTAAAGGGCGTGGGGCTAAGAGCAAGACTCTGAAGTTCTCTATTGCTGTTAGACCTGATGGGAGATTTCCTAGGAGATGCTTCTTTATGAAAATAAGACTGTTGGATTTATTCATTTTAACTGTCTAATGAATGTCCACTAATCTCATACTTAGATAATAATTATTGTATAGTAGCTGCATTTATATAATATAAATTCATTTTGATTAGTACTTGAGTGATTTCTCATGGCATCACATTTATTTTGGGTTCCATTAAATGAGAACTTGTTATGTAATTCATTCCTTTTGCAATTTTTATATTCATAAACATGTAAATATGTGTATTTAGGCATGTCCTGAAGTTTCACTAAAAAATTCCACTGCTGTCCCATGCTTCCTCCTGTTTTCCCCGCATTTCCAGTTATTGGCGATAACGATATTGTTTCTTTATCTCCGCCCAAAAAAACTTGTAGCGATACCAACAACTCAAACATTGAGCACATTAGACATGTGTTTGGAAGGACCATCCTCTTCTTGCATAGATTGTCGATTGTAAGTACTTTATTCCTCCCTACTATCCAACCAAAAGCTGCCACCTTCGAAGGAGTGCCATAGTACCAAAGAGAGGTTGTTGAAGATACCCCGTCATTTCCACCATATCCAATCATAAATTGATAAATAGAACTAACTAAGAAAGAACCGGACTTAGCTTTTAACCACTCTTAAGGAATCCACATCATATAATTCCAGGGAAAACTTTCCTAAAAGTTGAAGCAATTGGACCAATTCTTCAATCTCCTCATCAAAAAGATTTCTTCTTAAAGATAGGAACCCAAGTTACTTTCTCATCCCTTACTGAAAAACAATTACTCACCTTCGCCCCCTCTTCCCTAGCTAACCCCGCTAAAGATGGAAACTTATCCTTTCAGCTTCATATCTCCAACCCACCTATCCTCCCAAATTTTAAATCTATTATTGTCCCCCAAAGTAAAACCTATACCCTCCCACACTCTCTTTAAGGTACGCTACTGATTTCCACAAGTTCGAAGATCGATACAAAGATGATACCTTAGTCCACCACCCCCTTCCTCTACCCTATAATTAATATGACCTCCCTCCATTTAGCTTCCCTCTCTGATCCAAACCTACAAACCCATTTCCCTAGTAGCACTAGATTCATCTCCTCTAGCTTCCTAAACCTCGCACCTCCTTGATCCATCGGTTTACAAACTTCGTCCCATTTTAAAAGATGGAACTTATGTTTCTCTCCTGACCCCTCCAACGAGAAATCCCTTCTTCGTCTTTGCAAATAATTTAGAATAAATTTTGGGCATTTAAAGAGGGACATAAAGTAGACCAAAAGATTTGACATAGACACTTTAATCAATAACCATTCTTTCACCCATTGATAAGTACCTAGACTTTCACTTGGACATCTTTCTTTTGTAATGCTCAATAACTTTGTTCCACATGTGTTTTGCCGGTATCCCTATACATAATAGTAAACCTAGGTAAGTTGTCGGAAAGGAAGCTTCTCAACATCTGAACACCACCACAAAGTCCCGAACTTCTTCCTAGGAAATGCATACCCCTAAAATCTCACTTTTGAAATTGTTGACCTTCAAGCCGGATACCACCTCAAAATTAACTATAATCGAACGAAGTTTTTGCACAAGGAAATTGTCCGCCTTGCACAATAAATAGTATTGTCGGCATACTGGATCTGCAAAATCTAATAATTCAAATTGTCCACCCCAAAACCTTTGACCAAACCAACTTGAACACCTCTACCAATCATTTTTAAGGGGTCGTTTGTCTCCATGGAAAAGTTTATCCATATTTGGATATGTAATCTATAAGCAGGGTTAAGTTTTCGTTTAGGACCCTTAAAAGCTTAGAAATGGTTTCCATTAAAAACGGATTACAAATATTGTGCTTCTTTTTCTTTCTTTTTTTCTAGCCAAGGGCTGGCTTGCAAATTCTGAGGAAATGAATTCCTTTCCAATCATATTTTCTTTTATGGGGTGTTTTTGTTTTCATTTACACATATAATTACTAGTAAATAGGTAATGATTATTTACCCATCTAATTACGGCATGAATCTGGAGGTTGACACTGACAATGAGCTTGTTTGAAAGCTTCCCATTCTAGAGCATTGAATTCATACAATTTTCACATATAAAAATTGTGGTGCCCACCATGATGTTTGTATCTTGTCCACCTCGTCCATCCATTTTGCATGCTCATTTTAGGGCATGAGCCCAAAAATGAGGCAGATTTGAAGCTCAAGTGGACCACACCATATGAAATTGTGGGAATTAAACGCCTAACATTGAAAACTTCTTGGGGGCCACAAAAGTTTTGGATCAAGTTGATATTTGTGTATACCCTTCATACATGTTAGTGTGATCTTACGAACGGGTTGGATGATAGATGTACATTCTCATGGGCCCTATGAAGGTTTCAATTTTGAATGGTGGACGTCATTAACCCCCTTATTTTCTGTGGTGTGGTCCACTTAAGCTTCCAATCTGCCTCATTTTTTGTCACATGCCCTATAATGAGATGGTAAAATGGATGGATGTTTTATATCACATATATACATCACTGTGGGACCCATGAATTTTGATAGTACCGAAGTGCCCTATTGGATTTCATGCTTTATTCGAGGCGTAATTATGGGGTATTTCCTGCTTAAATAAACACCCTTAAAAAGTAATTATGGGGTATTTACATATCTAATTGAAAAAAAAAACACTCCCCAAGAGCCTCCATTATTGTAACGAAAAGGAATGGAGGTGAAAGATTGGCTTGACGAAGCTCACAGGAGGCGATAGAAAACCCTTTCGGTGAACCGTTCACCAATATGGAAAATTTAGTCAATCTTACGCATTTCTGGATCCAAGGATGTCGTTTTAGTCCACAACCCAACCTGCCCAATATATAGACTAGAAATGCCCAATTGACATAATCATATGCCCTTTCAATATCTATTATCAAGTTTGCACACTATACATTTCCCCCCTTTTTCTATAACAAGAGTTGACACATTCATTGGTTAATAAAGAACAATCAACAATTTGCATTCCATCAACAAAAGCTTCTTGAGACTCCGAAATAACACTTCCCAATACTTTCCAAAATCTGGATGCCAATACCTTTGCCAATATCTTGTATGGACCACCTAGCAGACTAATAGGACGAAAATCTTTCAAACATTCCACTACTTTTTTAGGAATTATCACTATAAACGTAGCCCCCAATTCTGTCGCTATTAAGCCTTTATCATAAAATTCTTGCATAAAGCCTAACACATCTCCTTTTACACACTTCCAAAATTTGTGATAAAATGCTAAAGGAAATTCATCTGGCCTCGTGATGCAGGACATGGAAAATTAAATATGATATGCAAGATTTCAGGCTTAGATCCTACCAATTCAGAAACAATCACACAAATTCCACGTCCCACATGAAAATCCAAACATTCAATTAAAAAGGGGAATCTATGCGGGTCCAAGCCGATACCAATTCAAGGAACCCTACGGTGATAAAAAGGGGTAAATCAATTAAGAATCATGTAATCTACGGTTAGGATTCATGAAAAATGGCTATGAGAGGATAAAAGAGGATAAAAACTTGAGCCAAAAGATGATCCTGCGTGTGGACAGCAGGCCACGGATGACTAGGCTGGCACGTGTGTGGGACCCACTATTCGAAAAAGGCCACCTTGCCCTGGTCGGCCAGGGATGCTCGGCTCGATCCGATATACGGTTTGTGCGTGGTGCTCGCCGAAAAGCTCGCTCGGTCGAAATGCTGCAACAAAATTATACGGATGGTGGGGAAGATGGAAAAAGATGATGAAAGATGGGGGTGAATTGGGATCAATGTGGCTTAAGTAGAAAATTTTTATTAACTTCAATGAAATGAAAAGAACATCCCTATACCCAAAAACTCGCATCATGTGCGACAGTAAAATAAAAACCAAATAAGGAAATCTAAAGCATTCACAATGTTCTAAATAATAACAATAAGCAAAACCTAAAATATAAAACTAATCCGACGAGTGGGCCACGATCATGAGATCCCATGGTGGGCTTTTCTTGACTATCAGGCTACTTTTTCCTCCTTCTACATACGTACGTGCGTAGGGGGGACGGCATGAGTGCGCGTGTGCACGTGATGTCCCCATCACCTTGGCGCCTTATCATGACCAACTCTGTCACTGCCTTTTTAATTTCATCTTTGGAGAAAGCTTGTTCTAATGAATCCACCGCATCTGCCAAGATTGACTCAAAATGCTAATTATCAATACCCGGCCTATGTCCCATTTCTTAGTCAGAAGGTCTTTATAGAATTGCTCTATGTTTTTACAAATCTTTGGCTTCCCCGTAATCCTTTCCCCATCCACCGATAACGATGAGATCTTATTTGTTCGCGCTCTAGCGCTGGACATCGCATGAAAGAACTTGGTGCTTTTATCTCATGCTTTCAACCATGTTGCCCTTGATCTTTGCCGCCATTTTATCTCTTCCTCGTAGCCTATCGTTGTATTTTGCACTATTCACCTCCCTCCAAGTTTTTTCGTCCTCCGATAGCTCTTCTTCCACTTCGTTGGAGTCTAGCCTTTGAATCTCTAGAAGGAGACTGGTCTTTCTTTTCTTCCTCTTGGGCACTCAAGTGCTCTTTTTCCACTCTCCTAACTTTTGTTTCATCAACTTTAATTTTTGGAATAGGGAGTAACCGACACCCCCTTGGATTGAAAAGGATGACCACCAGGCCACAATCTTTTCACAGAAACATTTGATTTCTAACCACGCTAGCTCAAACTGAAAGGGCCGCGGCCTCCAGTCTTCTTCATCTACCTCCAAAAGAACTGGACAATGATCCGAAAAAGATCTAGGCAGCCCACATTAATGAATCAACGGATACTTCTCCTCCCATTTCAGGGAGGTGAGGAATCTATCTAGCCTAAACTCAATTGGCAACACTTGCCCATTCGACCATATGAAATTTACACCTCCCAACGGAAGGTCTATCATCTCATTCTTGAAAATCCATTCGGAAAAGTTTTTCATACTTCTTGTAATCCGACCTCCATTTGACTTTTCATGGAGAACTCTTAACTACATTTAAATCTCCTCCCACGCACCACGGCACATCCCACCTGTTTCAACATGAATCCAATTCTGCCCAGAAGTTGTTGCACTGATTTGGTTTGCATGGTCCATAAACTGATGAGAAGCACCACATAAAACCGGACCCCCTTTCTGTTAGGACCACTGACACTGACAAATTTCCTATGCAACTGTCCTCTTTATTCCAAATCGGGGAATTCCAGATCATTAGAATACCTGTTCCAATAGTATCTGCTGCTGACCATTCTTTTTGCTTACCCCACCAAATTGAGTTTATCAGGTCTATAATTCAGGAACAGTAGATGCTTTCAGGATACAGTTAATACCTCGGGATGGGTCTTATCTAGAGCTAAATCGCTAATTATAGAATGGGCTACCCATGTAGAATTCATGAAGTGTTCCGATCTTTTGTTTCTTGGAAAGTAGCCTTTGTCTGCTATCTCAGCAGTATCGGCTGCTGTCCTTGTTCTCTGTATCTTCATTTCCCTTTTTAATTTAAAAATTTCGTTATCTTTCAAAAATAAAAATAAAAATAGGTTTCTTGAATTGCTGCCACCTGAATTTTGCATCTTTTAACTGCCCTCTTTTTCGTGCACAACCCAACCCCCTCACATTCTAAGTCATTATCTTCATTTATAGATTAACTACTCCTACCTGTCTCCCCATTACAGTACATGCTTTTGTGTTCTTGTCACTCCTGTCACTCTCTTCCAGTCTTACCATATTTTTGACTTAATTTTTGGCCTGTTTTGGGATTATAGGTCTTCCTCTTTCTTCAACAAACTCGAAGTGGTACACAATCTTCTGGTCTGTCCCCAAAAGTCACCCCTCTTAACCGCACCACCTCTATTGTTACCAACTTTTTCCTTTTCATACCCTGTGCCATTGTAATCCTACTGTTCTGCAGCTGCGATATTTCGATCCTCGTCGAGTTTCTGTTGCATGCTGCTGCCCAGTGCCACCCTTGTGTCCGATTTATTCACTCACAATAGCTAAAGGGGCAAGATTTTTTCGATCTTCGAGCGCACCCAATTCCGACATGTCCTGGTCGTACTGATCCTAAGCTCCTGCATTGCTTGGGATCCCTTCTTTGTTTGTAACATGGGAGCTATGGATTATGATTTGGCCAGAGGAGGGATCTTTCTCATCCAATCTGTTGTCAGGAAACTGAATTTTGAATATATCTGACCTTGCAAAGTGTCTTTCATACAAATTATTTGTAGTGCATATGCTTCACAAGGATTCAAATTGACATGTGACAGGGTCTCCGCACGAGGCTGAGTGTTAGCTTCTATACTCAGTCTGGAAGAAACCATCAAGCATTTAAGTCTGTGCAAGCCTCTCTACAAGCCTTTCTACGTGTTAATAAATTATTCACCCCCTCATTAATGCACTCACCACACATCTGTTTCTCGTCCAATTGATTGCCACACGTCACCTTTTCAAACAATACACCCTCATTGTATTTTCGTTGGCCACCGACATCACGACACCCATTCCTTTCCAGGTATGGTGTTCCGCTGGAGTTGATAAGAGGTAGTCCTTCATGTTTCCGATCTTCTGCCATTGCTGCACAGTTTCTCTTCACCTTCAAACCTCTGGAGAGAGAGAGAGAGAGAGAGAGAGAGAGAGAGAGAGAGAGAGAAGTGTATGCTTCAATAAAAGTGTAGCCCCAATAACCAACAAAAAAACATGGGCCGTTGATCAAGTAGCCCTTGTGGCCAAATTCCCACAAAATGCAGTGATTTGACAGCCCTATAGTCCTTCCTGTTGATAATGGACCATTTCTCTGTAGTTCATTATATTGTAGGCCACTGGTCTGATGCCTGCCAGTCTGATCACCTTGATTTCTGGGATATGGTCCATCCACATGATGACCCCCTCATGCCAAGTCATGGTAGCATACCCTAATGTACATGATGGAAATGTCTTCCTGTGTGCTCCATGAAACTCCATGAAGCATGTGGAGTGACAAATCTTGCTTTCGGGAATTTCTTTATCAAATTTTAATGTTTTTCTTGGGATATTATTGGGAAAATCTCATTTAAAAAAATTTAACTATTATAAATTAATAAACAGTTTTAAATTTTTAGGTATACAAAGTTATTCTTGCGTCAATATTGGATATTCCACAATAAAATCACACAAAATTGAAAACTGCCAATATTTTGAAAATCTCACGATATTACTGTTTCATTAATTTCCCACAAGATTTCAAAATCTCGGCAATGATTGTCACACACGAAGCATGTTCCTTGTTGTAGCCTTCCCCCTACCTTGGTTGGGACTTTGGAGTCTTGCTCGAACAGTATCCGAATTACCATCTTCTATTTCAGGGTTCCAAGAAAAAGAATAACAGCGATCTCAAGTACGACATACTAGGATGGGTGATCCTTGCAGTCGGCATTGTTGCATGGGTGGGGATGGCAAAGTCTCATGTTCCTCCACCACCGCCCAGATAAGAAGAATGCCAGATCATCAGATTCTCATTTCTGAGGTATGTTTGAAGGCGTTAGGATTTTCCATTGAGAGATTCAATTTCATTGAGGGGTTCTCGAAGACGGTATTTGGAAAAATAGCCAATATATTTGGAGTCCATTGTGCCAATGTCTTAAAGCTGAATCTAATAATATGGTTTTTGGGGCTAAGAATGGGCGAAGAGGTTTGATTGTTCTCTTTCTTTTTTAAAATTAGAATGAAGCCCTTTGTTTTTGTTTCTGTTTTTTTAAAATGAATTTGGTATTGTTACTATGCATGTTCTTTTCTTACAAGGTGAGGTCAGCATAGGGGTCGTTTGGCTCCATGGAAAAGTCTATCCATATCTGGACATGTAATCTATAAGTAGGGTTAAGTTTCTGTTTGGGACCCTCAAAAGCCAAGGAACGGTTTCCATTAGAAATGGATTCCGGATATTGTGCTTTTTTTTTTTCTAGCCAAGAGCTGGCTTGCAAATTCTGAGGAAATGGATTCCTTTCCAATCATATTTTCTTTTAGGGGGTGTTTGTGTTTTCATTTGCACATGTAATTTACCAGTGGATAGGTAATGATTATTTACCCATCTAATTACGGCATCAGTCTGGAGGTTGATACCTGTGAGCTTGTTTGAAAGCTTCCCATTCTAGAGCATTGAATTTGTACGATTTTCACATATGAAAATGGTCGGGGCCACCATGATGTTTGTATTTTATCCACCCCGTCCATCTGTTTTGCCAGCTCATTTTAGATAATGAGGCCAAAAATGAGGCAGATCTGAAGCTCAAGTGGACCACACCATAGGAAATGGTGGGAATTAAACACCTAACATTGAAAACTTCTTGGGGCTGACAAAAGTTTTGGATCAAGCTAATATGTGTATACCCTTCATGTTAGTGTGATCTTACGAACGGGTTGGATAATAGATATACATTCCTGTGGGCCCTATGAAGGTTTCAATTTTGAATGGTGGATGTCATAAACCCCCTTATTTCCTGTGGTGCGGTCCACTTGAACTTCCAATCTACCTCATTTTTGGGCACATGCCCTATAATGAGATGGTAAAATGGATGGACGTTGTAGATCACATATATACATCACTGTGGGACCCACGAATTTTGATAATGCTGAAGTGCCCTATTGGATTTACATGATTTATGGCCCTTTTTCCCGGCGTAATTATCGGGTATTTCCCTCTTAAATAAACACCCTTAAAAAGTCCTTAAAAGTTAATTATTGACTACTGGTGTGTACATATGCAATTGAAAAAACAAACACCATCTTACATTTTTTTTTGAATATTTTAAAAATAGTTTCCTGACCATTCTTCCCAAGCATAGAAGCACAATTTCAATAACGGGAATTACTAAGAGGCATGCATCAAGTGGGACCATGGCGTTGATGCCCCATGAATTAGGCCAGTCAACTCATCATGTGGGCCACATGTAAAAATGAAGTCGCCAACCATTCACACCCAATGCTCTATGTTGCTGGTGGACCCTTGGGTGTATCAGTTGGATGTCCCATATTGTCACACCGCACCAGTGAACAGTGTGAATTTGACTGAGCATCACTGAATTGGAAATATCAGTGGAGAATTGCATGTTTTTGGGTCCCTCAGCTAGAGCATTGCATGGTGTGGATTCTCATGTATGCCTCACAAAGAACTGTTTAGGGTCTGTTTGGACGCAACTCCTGCAGAATGGGTTTTACTGGGGAAATTTTGGATGTCTTGCAAAGTCAGGTAGAGGTGTACATGGGTCGCACCGAGTGGAGCTGGGCACAGCTCGGCTTGGCCACTTGCTGACCCCAAGTTTGCCTGGGCTTGGTTCGGTCAGCAGCTTGGGCCAGTTCGAGCCAAGTTTGCCTGTGCAGCATTTTAACAAACACATAGACTGCACCTTCAAAATCTCACGGTGTGTAAAACAGTAAACCAGGTATCTCATCAAAAACCTTCTAAGCAATATAAAAATCAAGAAAAAAAGAAGAAGAGGGTATTTGTTTCATATACATACCTTCCTTGTCACCTGCCATACTATGTTGAGTCATTTCATCAAACACTTGGTGAGCAACATCAATATCAAAGCAACTGAGTCACCGAACTGGTTCGATCCGAGTCGAGTCGAGCTCAGGCAAGCTCGAACCTGGTTTGAAATTTTTTTGAGCTCAAAAAATCAGCTCGAACTCAGTTTCAAACTGATCTGAATCGAGCTTTTTCGAGTCGAGTCGAGTGAGCTAACCGAGCTAACTCGGTTCGTGTACAGCCCTAAAGTCAGGTACAGTGCCCTTCGGAGCACTCTTAGCAGTAGAGTCTCCCAAAATCAGACCAGTCTACTCATTAGGTGGGCCACACTTTAGATAAATAAAAAGAAGTCACACCACTTGATAATATGCCTTGTCTGATGAATGGCGCAGATTTCAACGTATCTGATTTTTGGCCAGGTCATCTTTACAGTGTGACTTGTATGATGAATAGCTCAAATCTAGTACACGTGCTGATTCGGCACATGTAACAAATAAGCGCCGGTAACCTGGAGCTTACCACGCTTAAAATGCCCAATTAAAACCTGTGGCAAATATCTGTTCGGGAGGGAGTTCGATGCCCTTCTTTGGCACGTGCTAGATTGGCCTGGTAGTATTTTCATGCCTCTCCACAAAAACCAGCTGGTCTGGTTGAAGGGAGCGGATTTAATCATGCTAGATAACATGAGTTCCATCAGGTTATGATGTGGCGTCATTTTATTGGTCCATCAGCCCTGACAATCTTTTGAAAGTTGGTGGGGCTTCCGAAGTATCTAGCAGGCCAATGAAATGACGCCAGATCATAGTTTGATGAAACTCGGTGTTACTCCAGCCTGACTAAATTTGTTCTCTGAGTTGAGTTATTCACTGACTAATTGCCTACCCGTAGATTGTGGAGCTGTACATGAGTTGAGTTGGCTCAGTCAACTCGCTCAACTTGACTCAAAAAAGCTTGACTCGCCTCTGTTTGAAATTGGATTCGGACCAAGTTCAGCTGATTTTTGGAGCTTGAAAAAATTTTGAGCCGAGTTCAAGCTTGATTCGACTAGGATCGAACCTTGCCTCAGATCAAATTAATGTGGTGACTTTGTTATTTTGATATTGATGCTGCTTGCTGGGTGTTTGATGAAATGACTCAACGAACTATTGTTACAGGGTGTGTACATTCTCTGTGGGATTAGTTGGCAGCGAGGAAGGAATGAATATAAAACAAACTACAAAAAAAAAAAAAACATTATAAATCTACCCCATATTTTGATTTTGATTATGCTCACCCAGTGTTTAATAAAATACCTGGAAAGAGTTGTTACTGTTTTGCATTCCATGAATATTTTAAAATGCATTCAAAGTCTTTTAAAAAATGCCGAGCAGGCTCAAATTCAGCTTGAATTGACTTGAGCTGCCGATCAAGCCAAGCTAAGCTGGCTAGACAAACTCAAGGACTGAGCCAAGCTAAGTTCGAGTTGGGGTTAGTTACTGGCCAAGCCGGGCTGAGCTTTGCCAAGCTTGACTCAGATTGACTTGTCTACCACTCTAGTAGAATGTGAGCTTTGATCAATCCTTTTAATGATCCATTTACTTGTGCGGTCCACCTCATGGCAATTTTCATGGTATCTAGTATGCGTGTGAGGCTTTCCTGCCGTGCGATTAACATATCTTAAATACTAATCACCTAGATAGTGGGGCCCACTGTGGGTTAGTCATTTAAGATCATCTTGATTAGACAAGCCTAACTTTTGATTAATGGATTTTTTATTTTTTATTTTTTTGGAATTTGGATTGCCGCTACTTTTCGTTCTTGTGGTCCATTCCTTGGGCCTGTAGTTGGTGGACCGTGATGAAATAATCTGGTGCCTTGTTTTGGCATGTGGATATATAGACGGTTCAGAAGCGGTGGTGAATCAAAGGGCCAATGGAAAAAGGTCAATCCTAAGGAAATATTCTCCATGGGATTGATTTTGATTGAACTGGATTGGATAACCCCTAATACCAATCTTTCATTTTTCATATCAAACAAGTAAAATTCTACTGGGCCACACCTTTTTTTTCTGTACACGTGCTAAAGTGGGCCCCACCTTTTGCCATGGCCCAAAAATCAGGTACGTTCGGTCCATGACGAAAAAAAAATGAATGGCTAGATAAGAAAAGGGCAGCCAGCATGCTTTTTGGGCCAGGACCGTTCACTACTTCAAAGCGTTTAATGGCCCGGAAATCTCACGTGAGAGAGTCGCACGTGCTGCACAAAATATTGAATCCGAGCGAACTTCCCGCCATTTTAATTTCAAATTAGGCTGTCTGCACATGAATTCAAATTCAATTATTCAATTGTGGACAGATAAGCTCTCTCCCTCTCTTCCCACATTCTAAATTTTCAAAAGACGAGAAACGCCAGGAAGGTAACTCAAATAGGTGATTCGTGGCACACGTGCTGACTTAGCATAAACGTGCCAGATCCAAGCCATTCAATCAGCTTGGCCCATCATTGGCATGCCTGGTCCAACAAAAGATTAGGCTGTCTACCCATCACTTGAGCCAATATAAACAGTCTCAAAGAGAATTTAGGCCGTTCCACCCATCAGGTCGGCCACAAGTTTTCAAAAGAAACGTCTAGAATCTGTAATCAGTCGATATTCAAAGCACGCTTTGGCCCACCTGATGTGTGTACCTCAAGACTGCAGGTGCAGTGGCGTGTTGTGACTATAAAATTTCTATACTCCCACAACTAATAAATCTATCCGGATTGATTTTTATTTTTTAGTTTGGTTGAGAGATCTATCCAAATTGTAATGAAAATTGCAACAAACAATTAAAATGGATGGTAACAAGTGGACAGTTCTTTCAATCGATCTGGACCATCCAATGATCCTGTCTCATGATTCATTGCTCAACATGCAAAAGTCAAAGTGATTGGATAACTGCAGCCGCCCAAAACCCGGCCTTCTTTTTTGCAACCACCTGTTGCATGGATCAGGGTATTATAATCATCTGATTCGTTACTAGAATGAGCAACGACACCACCAAATAGATGGTTCAAGAGCCGACTGTGTACTGAGTAAACTCTGTGGGGCCCACAGGTGATGTATGTGTCTTATCCACGCCGTCCATCCGTTTTACCAGCTCATTTTAGGGTATAAGCCCAAAATTGAAGTACATCCAAAGCTCGAGTGGACCATACCACAGGAAAAAGTGGGGATAATGATGTCGACCGTTGAAACATTCCCAGGGCCCACACTGATGTTTATTTGTTATCCAACCCGTTCATAAGGTCATGAAGTCGTGGATGAAGAGAAAACACAAATATCAGCTTGATCCAAATTTTCTGTGGCCCCCAGGAAGTTTTCAACGCTAGGCATTTAATTCCCACTGTTTCTTATGGTGTGGTCCACTTGAGCTTTGTATACGCTTTAATTTTGCATACGTGCCATAAAATAAGCTTTAAAAATAGATGGACGGCGTGGATAAGACACAAGCATGAATGTGGGTCCCACAGATTTTACTAAGTACGCTAGTGGCACTGACTTACTCAGTAAGATTTCTCCCAGGGGTTAAATATCTGTTCGGACATATTTTGAAAATACAATCCTGACCATCCATATCAGAGGCCATTGATAGAGTGGTTAGAATCATCTTCTCGTCGGCGTTTTCGTATGGTGGCTCATCAAATATGGATTTCACTTAATGGACGGTCAGGATCCATCGATTGGACAGTCCACGTGTAACTGTGCAACTAAGAGCAAAATAACTAATAAAGCTACACGGATGATACTGTATAATTCTCCTCCAAATGTCTAGTCAGCAACTCTCGTGCTCTCGCTCTCTCTCTCGCTCTCTCCTTTTGGAGGGAATTCAAGGCACTGTCTGAAAACAGCTAGCTAGGGTTTTGGATCTCCATCTAAAGGATTTCTTATTTCCAACCGATCGAAGCGAAAAGCTACTAAAATTTTCGCATTTACACTAATTTCAGGTATGGGATTTCCGATTATTAGTTTCTTTCATTTTTATTGATTTTTGTACTTTTTCGAGTGGCAATTTGATGCTCTCTGTAATGTTCCAACATACATTTTTAGGGTTTATCTTCTTATATATTTTTTAATTAGGGTTTTTAGTTTTTTTTTTTTTTTTACGTTTTGATTTTGTGCGTTTGGTGTGCATCTCCATCCATCAAACATTAGTGGATTTGAGTCTTAACACTCATTTAAAATGGACTTTTGAAGATTAGAAAAGTGGAAATGCTCATAGGTTCATGCGCAGCAACTCTCAGTTCTCCCCATTGAAGTCTTGCTCTTTTGTGTTTAGGAGAGTGTCAAAGTGGCGGAAGAGTTATCTGATATGTTTCCAGTGTACAGTGATCTTTATGGCGTATCCGTAGTTCAATCTGAACTGTCCAAGCCATGGGCCATACTGTCTGTGGGCCATCGCCGTGAAATCAGATTGAATCCGTAGTTCAATCTGAACTGTGCCAGTCATGGACCCTACTGTATGTGCGCCATGGCCTTGAAATCAGTTTGGCATTTTTTTTTGAACTTGGACCATCGACTGTTCAACCCATTGCAAGGCATCCTCCCCATTGGTAGCCTGAACCCCGGCCTGCTGCTACTTGTCCTCATCACCATCTCGCTCGATGTTGAGTTTCTTCTCCTCTTATTGGCTCCTAAGACCCGATTATATACCCAATGGGCCTGCAATCCTGATTGGATTTGGGTCCAGTACTCCAAATGTTGTAACTGGAGCTGAAGCCGACAAGACCCAAATCTAATTCCCTTGGGTATGGGTACGGCTGCACTAATACCCCACCCGCACTGTGATAATTATCACTTAGATTTTGAAAATCTTGCGACATTTTCATGAAAAATCAGTTGAATGATTCTATTGCGATAATATCGTGAGATTTGCCTAATACTGACAGTTTTTAGTTTCTTGCAATTTTATTATGAAGTTATCCCAATATTAATGCAGAAATTATTTTAAAATGTCAACTAATGCATTATATAATTATATATTTAGGCCCAGTTTGGTAGACGCCAAAAAATGAGTCCATCTCATTTTAGCTAACAATAATATTGTATTAGAGATCTTGATCTCTAATCACTAAATTTCTAATTATTATGGATTAGAGATCCAAAATTGTTAACTAAAATGAGAGGAACCCATTTTTAGGCATCTACCAAACAAGGCCTTAAAAATTTCAAATTAATTTATAATAATTATTTGTAATATTTTTATTTTTAGCAAGATTTTCCCATCTTGAGAAAACCTTTTTTTAAAATTTTAAAAAAAAAAAAAAAAAATCTCCCAAGAACAAGATTTGTCACTTTTTGACTTGAACCCAACCCCGTTACAAACCTACCCGAATTAAGATAAGAAACATAAGTAGACTCATTCTGGCTTTTTTCCCATTTTGATTATGGTTTCAAATTGTGGAGTACTTGCCAATATGAAAAATTCTCTCTGTTACATATATGCAAATACGAGGCCAGTAATGAGCTTTCTGTGTTTACTTCAAGGATTTGTTGCTTTATTATTTTGTTTCTTAGTTGATGATTTGACTGAAACCCTTTCTTGAGATTTGTTATAACTTTTATAGTTCTCTTGGTACTAAATTAAAATACAGCAGTATAGGTTTCTCATCACTTGCTTTACTTGTTAAGGCAGATTAAGTCATTTATGTACAAGGCTCTCTGTTGCAGTATAGGTGTGGAAGCGTCCATACGCACACATTGTTTTAACTGTTGCTTTTGTTATAACTTTTATAGTTCTCTTGGTACTAAATTAAAATACAGCAGTATAGGTTTCTCATCACTTGCTTTACTTGTTAAGGCAGATTAAGTCATTTATGTACAAGGCTCTCTGTTGCAGTATAGGTGTGGAAGCATCCATACGCACACATTGTTTTAACTGTTTCATTGGTTTTTATTGCTTTTCTAGGGACCGTGCTCATTTATTTGGTATCATGCAGCATGATTGCATGCGCCTTTCCATATTTCTTTTTGAGCAGCCCCAGGAGACGTTTCTCTCACTGCTGTACAATTTGGGATCTTCATTAAAATGGAAATATAACTTCAGCCTTCCAGTTGGGTGCCGTGATTCTTAGAGTGATATTCATGGTTAGATGAGGCCCTTGGAAGCTCTTTCAAGTGCAAGTTGCTTCAGTGATTCAGATAGTTCTATCGATATCCAAGGACAGTCTGGTAGTAGAACTAACTAGCTTATAGTTAAGTACTGATAACATCAACTACATCTGTGACCCAGCAATGCAAACCAAGAAGAAACTTCCTGCAAGAAATGCTGCTCGACAGCATGCTCGACCCAGGCACTGTAGACAACAGAAAGAAGAGTCTGAGAATGCACAGATTGCAGAGAAGAAGGTTGCTGACCTGATCACATCTTCTGCTAGGAAACAAAGATTTGGTACTCATTCTTTTCTTTTTTGTTGATAATATTTGCAAGAGACTTTCTTCTTTTATTTGGTACAAATTTCTATTTATTTATACTTGTTCTTTTAGTTAATCTACTTATGTTATGTCTTTCTGTAAGTGCTGCTAATACATGATTACAATTCACAAACCTCCACATCTCATATAAAAATGATTGTATGCTGTTTGAAAAACACTTCTGACATGCCCTGTGTAGGTGGATAATAGCGGAATATTTGGCTGATGGAAAAAGCATGTTTGTTTCTTCAAATATTTTAGCAGTATAGTTAATGCCTGATCAATTGCAAATTAATCAGACTTAAAGAAGTTTTTTTTTTTTTTTTGAAAGATGAAAATTTATTGCTGAAACGATAAGACAAACACAGCGGAAGACAAAACAAAAAGAAAACGAAAGCAACAAGAAAAACAAAAGCTAAAAAACTAGAGAGGAAGGAACCTAGAAAAAACTACACAATACAAAAAACCAGTCCCACGACTGGCGAGAAACCTGGAGAAAACCATGGCCCAATCCCTAAAAAAATACTAGCACCCTCGAAAAAACCCCCGCCACAGATGCGCTGATGTTTCGAAAGCAACAATTGTTTCTTTTAGCCCAAACAGCCTAAAGAAGGGTCCTCCGTTTCCTTTTCCTGATACCTCCACCAGACTCCCCATGCTAGTTGTAGAAGAGAAGTTCCACTGAATTTGGCATCGACCATGAGACTCCAGCCATATGCAGAATGCTCCACCAGATATCTAAGGAGAAAGGGCAATGTATAAAAAGGTGATCCACTGTTTCTTCTCCATGAAGACAGAGCAGGCACATTCGGGAGGAGAACCCCTTTTTGTCAGATTATCAATCGTCAAAATGCTGTTCCTTCCCACCAACCACCCGAAAGCTGCCTCCTTAGGAGGCATCCCATAGGACCACAATGGACCGGTATGGCAGGAAGAGGAAGTGACCTCTAGGATAGAGAGATATTTATAAAACAATCTAATAGAGAACAATCCTGATCTTGAAAGAGACCACTTGATAACATCTTCTATGATTGGAGAGGGAGCGAAGATTTGCAATTGATTGAGAAGCTGAATTGCTCCTGAATTCCAGAATTAGACAGGTTTCTTCTACATGGAGGAATCCAAGTCCCACCCCCTTTAGCTTTTACAAAACAATCCTTAACCAGAGCATTAGGATTATCGCTAACAACAAAAGGAGTTGGAAAGGAATCAGCCAGGGTGGAATTTCCACACCAAGAGTCCAACCAAAATTTAACTCTCATTCCATTGCCAAGGGAGAAAGAACACCTTTCAAGCACTAGCAGGGTTATCCTTGCTATACCTTTCCAAATGAAGGAAGCACGATAGAGAGATGAGTCTTTAGTCCACCAACCTTGATGGGATAAGGCGTATTTTGCCGCAATTACCCGTCTCCAAAGGCTTTCCCTCTTTGAACAGAACCTCCAAATCCATTGACCAAGGAGAGTTATATTCATGGTCTAAAGATTCCCAATATTAGCTCCCCCTTTAGAATAGGGGTTGTAGACCTCACTTCATTTGAGAGGGGGAAATTTACAACCTAGATATCCAGATTGCCACAGAAAGTGCTATGAAGCTTGTCAATCTTTCGAATAACAAACTTCAAGCACTGAAATAGAGATAGAAGGTAAATAGGCATATTAGAGAGAGAAGCCTTCATCAGATTCAACATAAGCTGGTGTTCTTCAATGTCTTCTTGCAATTTGCTTTTGGCCTGGCACGGGATCAAGATAGGCAAGCCTATCACGCATATTTGGAGAATGGTGATTATCACTATTTGGTGGTCAGTATGGGAGGAAAGAAATAGTAGATGTTTCAATGACAAATCGGCTACTGTCCAGCATGTTTGGTCCAGAGTTAAAAATCTGATATATGAATGGGTGGGCGCCGTAAACACTCTTAAGGACTTTGATTTGCTTTTCCTAGGTCGCTAGTTGTCTGCCTTCTCAGCAGACTTCTGATGTAGAGCGGGTCGCGGACAGTTACATGGCCAAGATGGATCAGAAAAGGCCCGGTCGACGACAGAAGTGATCTAGACCATCGAACCTTAAATCGGGTGTATCTTGCAATCCGGAATGAGTTATCTGACGTAAAATATATGATTTTGGGGTAGAACGAGCTACTGAAGCCAACCAACCCCTCTATGCCGGGTTGCGTAGCCCAGAATTGTGAAAAACCCCTGGATCGACGGTCGTTTTCCCGTTTTAATTTCATTTTTACTATAAATAGTAAGTTTTAGTTTGATTATAACTCTTCATCCGTCGGGCTTTAGGAGTTGCGCCCAACGTGAAAAGAGCTTAGAATAATTAGAGAACGGTTTGGTGAAGCCAAATAGGACACTTACTATTTTTAGCCGAAAACCTTGCGCACTAGTAGACATCACGACCGTCTATAAATAGTAAGTTTACTATTTATAGTAAGTCGCGGATTCTAAGAGTTTGAGTTGTAGTTTGATTCTAATTTCTTTCCCATTGCTTGGTACCCCTATTTAAAGGGTTGTGAACTCGTTTTTATTCATCAATTAATCAATTTCGAATTTCTTAGAATTTATTTCTATTTTCTACTTTCTTTCCTCGTGGATTCGAGAAGTCTCTGTGAGGAGTCCAGAGAAGCTCCGTGGATTCGGAGTAGTTATCCTCATCACGTTCATCCCTGCGTCAATTGGTATCAGAGCGAGAATTCCTCTCGGGCCAATGGCAAACAATGAAGGTATGAATTAAAATCCTGTAGACGGTGATCCAGGGATTCGTTATCTTTCGGAAAGAATCGAAACTTTCCACCGGGAGAGTCAGTTGACCATGCAAGGGCTGCAGGCAACTCTCGACAGTCTTGCGGATGCGCTACTTCCGCCCCGAGTCCTAGGCGGTGCTCCATCACCCATGGTGGCTCCACCACCCATGGTTGCTGTACGACACAACTCCGATTTTCGTAGAGCACTACCAGTAGCAAACCGTAGGGCTACACCAGATGATTCAAGTTCTAGCGACGAGGACCTTAATGAGGGTTATGCTTGACGACCAATCCATGGAGGTGATCATCTAGATCGTGCTGAAAGAGACTATCGAGGTAAGGCTGAACTTCCTAGTTTTAACGGTTTATTACGTATAGAAGATTTTCTCGATTGGCTAGCCGAAGTAGAGAGATATTTTGATTACATGGACGTGTCAAATCATAAAAGGGTAAAATTGGTAGCGTGTAAATTAAAATCTGGTGCTTCTGCATGGTGGGAACAATTACAACTCTCACGAGCTCGCCAGAACAAGGCGCCCATCTCATCATGGCCATGGATGAGACGTCTTCTTTGATCTCGATTTCTCCCCAGTGATTATGAGCAGATATTATTCCAGCAATATCAAAATTGCAGGCAAGGAAATCGAACAGTCACAGATTACACTGAAGAATTTTAACGGCTGGCTACACGAAACGATCTATCAGAATTTGAGTCACAGAAGGTGGCACGATTTATAGGTGGGTTGCGACCGATAATTCAGGACCGAGTTCAGATGTACCCAGTCGGGACTGTGGATGAAGCAGTTCAATTGGCGGGTAGGGCAGAAACACAACTTGCAAGAGCTCCTGCTCGTCCATATCCTTCAACTCGACCCCCCTATGACGGGTCCCACGCAGGATCTAGTGCTGCCACGAGGAAAAGACCCAGTACCTCAACTTCCTACAACCGCAAACCGTGATACGGGGAGCGGCTCATTCAAGCCTCAACGTGCAGCACCTACAACAGCGAGTCCGAGTAGGATTCCAAATCCTTATGCTCGGCCAAGGTCGAACCATTATTACTGCTGTGGCTAACCAGGCCACATATCAAACACTTGTCCTCAACGTCCCACAGCACACTTGACTATAAACGAAGGGGGCACTGAAGATGAGGCCGCAGAAGAAGACCATCGCTTTGATGAATATGAACAAATCACTGAAGAAATAGCAGGTGGCGATGAAATGACGGGCGAGGATCGTGGCGAATTTCTAGTTGTGAGGCGATTGCTGTATGCCCCACGAAAGGAATTACATCCACAACGACACAATATATTTCGTACTCGGTGCACCGTCAATGGAAAGGTCTGTGATGTGATCATAGACAGTGGTAGTAGCGAGAACATCGTCTCAAGAGTGATGGTGGACAAGTTGCGGCTACCAACGATGAAACATCCTTCCCCGTACTCAATTGGCTGGATAAAAAAGGTGAATGAGACCAAGGTAACTGAACAATGCACTATCTCGTTTTCAATTGACAAAAATTATAAAGATCAAATACTTTGTGACGTGGTCGATATGGAAGCTTGTCATATGTTACTCGGTCGACCATGGCAGTCGGACCGTGATGCGACCCATCGGGGACGAGATAATGTTTACGACTTTACGTATTCGTCAAGGATAGTCGAAAAATAATCCTTGCCCCTATGGCACTAGAGAACCACCCTGAAGCCTCTAAAGTGGAGGGGAGTTCCCTCTTGACTATTCGAGATTTTATGGAAGAATCCAAGGAAACCGGCGAGGTATACGCTGTAGTGGTGAAGGGCGAGGAAGAGGAACCCTCAAATATCCCTCCAAGTTTAAGACTGTTGCTAAACGAATTCAAAGAAGTCTGGCCTGAGGATTTACCTGATGGATTGCCCCCCATGAGGGACATCCAACATCACATAGACCTCGTCCCTGAGGCTAGCCTGCCCAATCGCCATCATTATCGGATGAGTCCGAAGGAGTGTGAGATACTTCAGGGGCAAGTGGAGGAATTGATCCGTAAGGGTCTCTTGAGAGAGAGCATAAGCCCATGTGCCATACCAGCATTATTAACGCCAAAAAAAATGGAAGCTGGCGCATGTGTGTCGACAGCCGAGCAATCAACAAAATTACCATCAAATATCGATTCCCAATACCATGGTTGGACGACATACTCGATATGTTAGAAGGGGCCAAGGTGTTCTCTAAACTAGATCTAAGGAGCGAGTACCATCAGATTCGTATTCGACCCGGTGATGAGTGGAAAACGGCATTCAAGACCAATGAAGGGTTGTATGAGTGGTTGGTCATGCCCTTCGGCCTATCGAACGCACCAAGTACTTTTATGCGTTTGATGAATCAAGTTTTAAAACTGTTCACTGGCCGATTTGTGGTAGCATATTTTGATGACATATTGATATATAGCCAGGATGAGGTGGAGCACAAGAAACATCTCAGGCAGGTGCTACAGGTCCGACAACTTAACAAGTTGTACCTCAACTTGAAGAAGTGTAGTTTTTTAACTGACAGCCTATTGTTTCTAGGATTTGTTGTAACGTCTACAGGCATTCGTGTGGACGATGAAAAGGTGCGAGCTATTAGGGAATGGCTGATCCCAACAAACATTCATGAGGTGAGGAGTTTTCACGGGTTGATAACTTTCTATCGTCGATTTGTGCGAGATTTTAGCACCATAGTCGTGCCTATAACAGATTGCATGAAAAAAAGACCGTTCCAGTGGACCGATAAAGCTGATAAGAGTTTTCATGAGATCAAGTATCGTTTATCTACAACACTGGTCTTGGTGCTTCCTAATTTTGACAAATTGTTTGAGGTTGAGTGTGACGCTTCATACGTCGTAATTGGAGGAGTATTATCACAGGAAGGCAGGCCGGTAGCCTTCTACAGTGAGAAGCTCAGCGAAGCCCGAAAGAAGTGGTCGACTTATAAGCTTGAGTTGTACGCAGTTGTTCAGGCGCTGCGACATTGGCGGCATTATCTGATTCAAAGAGAGTTTGTTTTGTACACTGACCATCAAGCATTAAAGTTTATTAATAGTCAGACTAACGTGAATCGTGTGCATGCTAGATGGGTTGCGTTTTTACAGGAATTCACGTTCGTTCTGAAGCACAAGTCAGGGCAGCAGAACAAGGTGGCTGATGCACTTAGCCGTCGTGCATCACTACTAGTTATAATGAGCAACGAGGTAGTCGGCTTCGACTGTCTCAAGGAGCTGTATGCCGAGGATGAGGACTTCAAAGATTCTTGGATGAAGTGTCAAGAAGGTCACCCCAGTGACCTTCTTATACAGGACGATTTTCTCTTCAAAGGGAGTTGATTGTGCATCCCCCAAAGTTCTCTGAGGGAGCAGATTATTCAGGAGCTACATGGAGGTGGCCTTGGTGGACACTTGGGGCAAGACAAGGCACGAGCTCTTGTGGAAGAGCGGTATTACTGGCCGCAGTTAGTACGCGATGTGGGAAAAGCCGTACAATGTTGTCATGTTTGTCAGACCTCCAAGGGGCAATCTCAGAATATGGGCCTCTACACCCCGTTACCTGTGCCTAACGGTCCTTGGGAGGATTTATCAATGGACTTCGTGCTTGGTCTCCCACGAACACAACGCGGCATGAATTCGGTGTTCGTGGTGGTAGATCGTTTTTCAAAGATGGCGCACTTTATCCCATGCAAGAAGACCCTTGTTGCAACACATGTGGCGAATTTATTTTTCAGGGAGGTCGTTCGGCTACACGGGGTCCCCAAGACCATTACTTCCGATCGTGACACGAAGTTCATTAGCCACTTTTGGCGGACTTTATTGAATCGATTCGATACACGACTTCAATTCAGTAGTGCTTACCACCCACAGACTGATGGGCAGACCGAAGTTGTGAATCGCACGTTGGGAAACTTTCTTCGCTGTATTTCAGGAGAAAAACCGAAGCAGTGGGATTTGGCCTTGTCTCAAGCAGAGTTTGCATTCAATAATATGGTGAACCGCTCGACAGGGAGATCACCGTTCCAGATTATTTACGGACGAGTGCCTCGCCACACACTTGACTTGGTCCCTCTGCCCAAGCACCCAGGCACAAGCATTGCAGCAGAACATATGGCAGACAAGATCATGGGCATCCATGCAGAAGTGTAGACCAAGCTACATGCCTCGAACGAGAAGTACAAGGAACAAGCGGACAAGCATCGGCGACAAAAAGTGTTCGAGGTAGGCGACCGCGTTATGGTCCATTTGCGCAAAGAGAGATTTCCGACCGGGACGTACAACAAGTTGAAACATAAGAAGATTAGACCGGTACCAATCATCCGAAAGATCAATGACAACGCTTATGTTGTTGATCTCCCAAATGACATGGCAATCTCACGGACTTTCAATGTCACGGACCTAACCGAGTATCATGAACCAGAGCATGACGAGAACTCGAGGACGAGTTCTTTTGAAGTGGAGGAGACTGATGTAGAGCGGGTCGCGGACAGTTACATGGCCAAGATGGATCAGAAAAGGCCTGGTCGACGACAAAAGTGATCCAGACCATCGAACCTTAAATCGGGCGTATCTTGCAATCCGGAATGAGTTATTTGACGTAAAATATATGATTTTGGGGTAGAATGAGCTACTGAAGCCAACCAACCCAGCTACGCCGAGTTGCGCAGCCCGGAATTGCGAAAAACCCCTGGATCGATGGTCGTTTCCCCATTTTAATTTCGTTTTTACTATAAATAGTAAGTTTTAGTTTGATTATAACTCTTCATCCGTCGGGCTTTAGGAGTTGCGCCCAACGTGAAAAGAGCTTAGAATAATTAGGAGAACGGTTTGGTGAAGCCAAATAGGACACTATTTTTGGCCGAAAACCTTGCACACTAGTAGACATCACGACCGTCTATAAATAGTAAGTTTACTATTTATAGTAAGTCGCGGATTCTAAGAGTTTGAGTTGTAGTTTGATTCTAATTTCTTTCCCATTGCTTGGTACCCCTATTTAAAGGGTTGTGAACTCGTTTTTATTCATCAATTAATCAATTTCGAATTTCTTAGAATTTATTTCTATTTTCTACTTTCTTTCCTCGTGGATTCGAGAAGTCTCTGTGAGGAGTCCAGAGAAGCTCCGTGGATTCGGAGTAGTTATCCTCATCACGTTCATCCCTGCGTCAACTTCTGCTCTCTTTTGTATCTTTCGCCTCTTTTCAATAAAATTTCAGTTATCCGTAAAATATATATATATATATATATATATATTTTTAAAAAGGCCTTCATCAGATTCAATTTGCCTCCTAGCGACAACAGATTCAATTTCCAATTCGAAAGCTTCCTCTCCATTCTTTCTGTCAACTTATCCCATGGAAATAAAGGAGGTTTACCAATGCACAGGGGCAAGCCAAGATAAAAAGTGGGAAAGGAGCTTACCTTGCAACAAGAAGAAGTGGTTAGAGATACAGTTACCTCATTAGTGAGATTGATCCCAAAGATCTCACTTTTAGATAAATTAACTTTCAGATTTGAAACAAGCAACAGATGATCATCCCTAGAAAATTTACCATATTATCATCTGCCTCACAGAAAAGAAGTGTGTCATCAGCAAATTGGAGGTGGCTAATTGGAAATTGAAAATTTTCAACAAGAAAACCTCTGAAAAGGCCCACCCCACTTAGAGCCTTAGTAACAATAATTAATAGTAAAGGGGACAAGGGGTCACCTTATTGAAGGCCTCTGGAAGCTCTAAAATAATCAAATGGGGAACTGTTAATAAGCACCAAAATTTTGGGAGGAGATACAAAACTCTAATCCAGGCCCTCAATTTGAGCCCGAAGCCCATTCTTTGCATCATATAATCCAGAAAGGACCAATCAACATGGTCGTAAGCTTTTTCGAGATCCAGCTTTACAAATAATCCCTGATTTCTTCGCCCAAGCATTAGAATCCAAACATTCATTAGCTATAAGCACATAATCCATGATTTGACGATCTTCAACAAAAGCAAATTGGAAGGGAGATATGACCTTTAGGGATTACCATCCTTAGCCATTGGCTCAGAATTTTGGATATAATTTTATACGGACTTCTAAGGAGGCTAATAGGACGGAAATCCTTAAGATTTTGGGCACCTTCTAATTTTGAGATTAGGGCTAAGAAGGTACTCACCTAATTCAGTAGCCAGATGATTATGATTTAAAAAAAATCTGCAATAAAGGAGAACAAATCGTCCTTCAAAATATCCCAGAATGCTTGAAATTAGGATGGGGTTTTAACCTATCCTATTTTCCGATTTCGACCAATTGATATGCTAAGAAATACCATGCTTATAAGATGATTATGATTTAAAAAATCCGCAATAAAGGAGAACAAATTGTCCTTCAAAATATCCCATAATGTTTGAAATTGGGTTGGGGTTTTAACCTATCCTATTTTCCAATTTCGACATATTGATATGCTAAGAAATACCATGCTTATTAGATGTAAATCTCTTTTCCTAGTTTCATTGAAAGCAAATATAATTCCTACAGAAGTAAATTGTATCATGGATGCTTTGCTAAGGGATCCATGGAACATCTCTTTGTATAGGGGAATCTTATCCGTTGCCTTGATGGATTTCATATCTTTTTTGTGCTATTCCTTTTCACAAAATTATCTATTGCCAAAAATCAAAAATCTCTTTCACTTATGATTGCCTGCCCATTTGGGATTGCACAACCTGATGGAGCTGGCTACATGATAGATTCACATGGTTCATGCTAGTGTAAGCATACATATGTATTTATGAGAATGCCAAATCAGATTGTTATTATTATTATTATTATTTTTGTTCCTACATTCCTGTTTGATCTTTTGCTGAAGGATCTCTTTTTCAATTTTTGATAATTGGTCATCTTGTGATTAGTGAATCACATCTAATTGGAGTCCTTTGCTAAATTTGCATCTTCTCAAACATTGTTACTATTATTCTGATCTCTCAGGGATTTTGTAAATTTATGTTAACTGTTTACAAAGCTGAAATGTGTTTAGTCTCTCTGTGAAAAGTTACTCTGGTATAGGGGCTCTTCGGTTATATTTTCGAACCTAATTGTGCTCTTGTAATTTTGAATTGACATCATTCAGTGATATCTTGCATTGGATTGAACTTATACGTTATATTCTTTTAGTGAAACTTCCATCTGGGATTCTCTCAAAGAAGAGTAGAGATACTGAAGCTGCAAGGAGTTTGAATGCCAGCTATATCTTGCCAGTTAATGAGAGTCAGGATATCTGCTTGGCGTATGAAACAATTGATGGGGAGTCCATTGATCCTAAGGTGATTAATCGTTATCTTCTTCTTTTTAATTTTTTTATTCCTTTCTGAAAGACGTGATTGATCGTGAACTTCAGTCATAGTCATGCATATGACTATTTTTGCTTCCATTTTGTTTATTTCAATTTGGCTACCCTTGTCCAATTGGAAAAAATGGAGGTAGAGGATAAGGATTGCTAGAGGGCTTCAAGCCGTTCAAGGGTTCTTTGGGAGTAGCCTTTTATTGAAGGGCGTTTGATGAAGAGTGCTATTTCTTGGGGGATGTGGAGAATTCCACGTTTTGATGTCCTGCATGAACTATTAAGGAAATTAGGAATCTTGCTCCCACCACCGAGATGGACCTTAGTCATTTCTCCTTGGGGCATGTGATTAATGATGTTTTTTTTTGAAAGGTGAATAATATACACTCTTAAACCCACACACACACCACATGGGTTCTCGACCCATGACCTTAGAAACACATTGTCTACCACTGAGCCATGAATAGAGACCCACGTGATTAATGATGTTGCCAGCAATTTAGTCAAGAAGAGGCTGTAAACATACTTCATGTATCAGGTAGTCTTTCTTGCTAGCCAACATACTTCAGACTCAGTTTCGTTGTTGTACCGGTCGCCACCCAAACTGATGCATACCAGCTAACCTGCCAATTTGGGCTTTGTTTCGGCCAATCAGATGGTTAGGATTTCTTACTCACTTCGAGCTTAGATATATGCTCCGGCCACACTGTTTCCACAGTTTGGATGGTTCAGATGGTGTATGTGAGTGCCACATGTGAGAAGGATGAGTCACCACCTTGGTCCAATGATCCTATTTTGACAAACAAGAATCCACAAATCAGAGATTGGGATCTTTTCAACCAATCTGACT
Organism: Magnolia sinica; assembly: GCF_029962835.1. Lineage (NCBI taxonomy): Eukaryota > Viridiplantae > Streptophyta > Magnoliopsida > Magnoliales > Magnoliaceae > Magnolia > Magnolia sinica. The sequence continues at coordinate 10,986,365 of NC_080575.1, read as the reverse complement.
TTGGTACTGACTCAACATCAACTAGGTTCAACTTGAGTAATTATGCCATGTGTACAATTTCTTAGTGCCTGTGCATCATGTGTCATGGTCTGCCAAAGTGTCAAATACATCCCCCCATTTTCACCTACTCGAATGTTCCAAACACAGAAACTCAGTACATGGCACCATATCAAGCTGTTTGTGGGCCCCTTTTGATGTGTATGTGGTATCCAAATCCTGTGCGTCTCTATGAACTCTCGGCAAGGCGAACAGGAGCGACTCTGTCCTGAATCATCCCGACTCATCTGAGTTGAACCCAATATGGACTAGTGGAGGGCAATAGAGCCTGAGTAACCCCCTATTTTTACGTATAGGTGGGTTGCACCGGATCCTTTGAGGCTGAAACTGGTTCGTATCAGGAAAGCACCCTCATGTGGTATACATTAGTTCCTAATGCTACCTTAGCTTGTACTTTGTTTTTTTCTCCGAATTTCTTCATAATGTCTATGATTTATTTAAAAAATGGAAAAAGAAAAAAGAAAAAGGAAAAAAAAAAAAAGCTTTCCTACATATCACCTTGCTTTCTAGTTATTTACATAATTTGTTTTGATGGATTATAAAATATTTGGCAAACGAAGAAACCATAATCAAACTAAGCAAACGGATCCTGTCAGGTTTGATACAAAGGGCTTATGTTGCAACACCTTTTGTTAGAGAATTGGATATTTACACTTCTTCCTTTTGTTTCGAGATTCATAACAATACCAGCTTTACAATAGCCAACCCCAATTAATTGGGAAGGCTTAGCTAATGATGTCATGATCATGCACCTCCTACCTTTTGTGCAATATGTCCATCTATGCCTGTATAAAATAGATTGTAACTGTTTAAATGACGAGGCATGGGGGTCCAGAATAACCTTATTGACCAATTGATGGGTCTGCTTTGCTTCACTAACCGAGCCACCTGTCCCAGAGATCTAATGGAGACATGAAGTCTTTATCGTATTAGTCACTTGTTTATTTATTTACACTAGGGACTTGAGTACAGTTGTAACTTATTTGTTACATCTTTCATATTTTGTTCTTAAAGTTGTGGTAGGATTAGAGCTTGTAACTGTTTGAAACTTCTGAGTATGGTGCTGTGTCAAACTCATATCATGTTTTGCTGTTCTGTGATCATTTTCCACTGTAATTCTTTTGACTTGAATCGGCTGCCACAGGGATGTAAGGATAGAACTGCAGAATGTGCATTGGGGACAATATTTTCCCCTGCCTATCACGTTTCCAAAGCTGTTGGTGGGGACATTCACAATACAGGTAGTGATTTTTGGATTGCATAAAAATTTCTGTTTATTCTGGTCTCGTGTTAGTTAGGATTATTGTGGAGAGAGAATCTGAGCAACATTCCTGTTCTTTTGAATATGAGATGTTTCATGTCAGAATGTATAATACGTCATAACAGTTAGTATGTTTGTGGATTGGAATTGTAGACACATCTGCACATTGTTTGTTGAATTTATTTTAAAATATTTTGGTCATTTTCTGACTTCATTGCATGTTGTGCGGAACTTGCTACAATTATGATATGATTTTTGGGTCCTACTATATTTTATACTTGGAAGTTAGGACACTGAAGAAATATTGTTCCAGCGCATTGATTTTATTTTCTATTAAAGTGGTCCAATACGCAAAAGAGAGACATTATTTAAAGAGGACCTAAATTACACTAGTTGATTCTGATGGGAATACAATAAATGGATATATATGGGTTAGAGAGCCTGTTTCTGATCTTTTTCTTTGTTTTCCAAAATCAATTTTCTATTATGCTACCATTGCTTTCATGGAAGAGGATTCGTGAAGCTGACCCTAAGTAGTTGGGATAAGGCTTAGATGATGACGACAGCGATGGCAACATCACTTCTGTAAAATCAATACAAACTGTTTTCATGGTGACATACCAGGCCTGTGAAAATAACTTTAATTGTCTTTTTAGGATGGAATGGCTTGTCAAGATGACTGGATAATAAACAGGTGAGTATAATATCAAATTATATATGGTAATCATGAAGAAAAGATGACTGGATGCATGCAGTATTGCTGTATTGGAGGTTTCTGTATTGCCTCATTTAATCTGATCTGGGCTCAGATTTTCAGATTGATTGATAAGTGGGTCCGATCCAGGTCCATAGACTTGGATCTGGCTAAAAATTGGGTCGGGCACCAAGTCTGGTAACCAAATATATGATCTTCTTCAGCTGTATTCTTTATCTAATTATATTTATTATTTAAGAACCTTACAAAGGCCCCTTTCCCAAAAAAAAAAGAAGAAAAGAACCTTACGAAGGTGTCTCTTAGGCAATGTTGTCAAATCACATAAGTGATCGCATGCGACAGCAGGGGGCTGTGCACATATGTGATTGCACAGCCTCTTGTATGTTTCCTGTGTTTGAACCCTACAGGACCCAAATCTGATTCCCATTGTCTGGTTTAGATATTGTTAAACCAGTATTTGATCTAAACCTGACCCATTGACAGCCCTACTGCATACTTGCACAGACAAGGCTGTCAAAGGATCAATTATTGAGTGGGATCTGCTATCTCCAAATCTAGGCAGGATTTCAATATCAGATATCAGTTTTGTTTTATCCAGTATCACGGTGCTGAATCCGGTTCTTGACTTTGTTTAAACACTTAGTTTAAATGGTCAGCACCTGAATCGAGCCTTTGTTCTCTTTCATTTGCTTTTTTTTTTTTTCTGTTCTGCATCCTGGATCTTTGGATCTTTCTCTAGTAGTACAATTTCCATCTCTCTCTCTCTATCTCACTCAGAAGAAGAAGAAGAAGAAGAAGAAGAGTAAGAATGTATTATGAAACTTTTGCATAGTGAAAAAAACTCTATCATTGTCTTCTTACCTAAATCGAGCCTTTGTTCTCTTTCATTTGGTTTTTTTTTTTTTTTTTACCTGTTCTACATCCTGGATCTTTGGGTTCTTTCTCTAGTAGTACAATTTCCATTACTCACTCTATCTCTCAGAAGAAGAAGAATGTATTATGAAACTTTTGCATAGTGAAAAAACTCTATCATGTCTTCTCCTGTGGACATAGTCACACTGTGACTTGTGTCAATACTGTTTCGTTGCCTTTTTCTTTTTTAATAAAGTTGAATTGCCTAATAAAAAAACATAGTCACTGTGACTAACCAGTAACCACATAAATCTTTGTTTTCTTGTATGTTTTGTTCTTCATTTATTGCTTCCTTGTGTGCCATTGAAATCCGACGATCCGAAACAACCCTTGGATCTTTTTTGCATAAGAATCCATCCTCTAGCTCAATCTGTAACACCTGCATCTGAAGGTTACGATGAATAAGGTTGTTGACTGTGGGCCTCTAGCCCAAATCGTAACACCCGCATCTGAAGGTTACGATGAATAAGATTTTTGACTATGGACATGAGCTTATAGAGTCAAAAGAGCCTAATAGCCTTTGTTGTATAAATCCTTTGCTTCCATGTACAGATTGCCAACGGAAGATTGGTGGCCCTTTTCTCTCTTTCATGCAGTTCCTTCTGAACATGTTAAAATTATACTTTATAGCATATGGCTAGTAAACCTTAGACAGATAAAGACTTCAATTTGTGTTAAGGACCTAAGGTACTGTATAATGCAATGCTACGTTCTTTCGCAGTGGATGTTGTTGAAATCTTTCCAAGTGAAGGCCACAGAGACTATCAGGACTCTGGATATGAAGAATCAAAGGTTGATACATTGAGATCTTTTGAAGCTTCCAATCCATCTGAAGAACAGAATCCTAGCAAGAACACTAGAACAGTATCAACAACATGTCATGATGATATGAATATCGATTCAATAGCTGTGTGCTCTGACAAATATGATTTTCCAGATACCCTTTCTCTGACACCTTTTACAGAAGGAAATAATGCCTTCTCACGGCCTGATGAAGAGGATACTGTTGGGGGTAACTTGTCATCTGAAGTTTCAGCTATATACCTGGCAATGCAACAGTCAAAGTTGGAGTGTGTTGATGAGCCATGTCAAGATTCAATCTCTGCTGGTGCTTATGTGGAAGCTGATGAAGATGATGAAATTGATGATTTTGACCCATACTTATTTATAGGGAATTTGCCTGAGCTGTCAGCTGTAGTTCCTACTTTTCGGCCTATGCTACTCCCAAAGCAAACGCGGAGTTGCCCTCCGACTACCCTTGTTTTGGATTTGGACGGTAAGGAGCTTAAAGTGTTACATTCCTTTTTTTAAAAAAAATTAATGGTTATCTTTACTTTTTCACAAGTTGTGAACATGATGTGGTACTATTGTAATTGCTACACGAGAGATTAAGGTCCACACATGTGATCCCTTGATTCTCATTACATGAGTAGTTTTTGTATCCTCATTTCTACCGTTAGTTGATGCATAAAATGGACAAAACTATCCTGAAAAGTAATAATAATAATAAATGCACAAATATGATAAGAATCATCCAATCTCCGCTAAAATTTGCATCCACTCTCCTATTGCTAATGGATGTCCTCTGTTAATTTTGATTGACAAACCTTTGATTGCTTTGTAGGGTCATTGGGAAGAGTCTCATATAATGATATGATTTGTCGGGAAAACTGACAGTACTGAATTTGGAGCTTTCTAAGTTAATGTTCAGAGATTTGTTTATTTGATGTTCGGTTTTGGTGTTTGGCTTCTGGCTAGAGTTAACTAGATTTTTTTGGCTTAATTTGGAATTCATTATGTTTTCCACAATTTTGTTGTTGAGGATCAATCCTTCCTTTCGCATTTGGTCATAGTGTGTTCTCTTTTCATTAATAGCTCATGACTTAGATAACGAAGAGAATCTATAAGGAGTGCAAGAGGGGCAAAGATTGCATTATACATAGACATTCTCAAAACAGCCCTTTTTGTAAGAAAGTGAGCTATGTCACTAAAAACCATCTAAAACCTAGCAAATCCCAATCTTAAATCTTGTTGATGCTACTCATTAATCGTCAATGCTTCTAAATTTTAAGGGTCTTAATTTTCGTATGTCTTTAGAAAGCTGCTGAATTCCAAAGCTGGAAAAAGTAACTTGGCTGCGACTGTATTAGTTCTTGAGATCAGTGGGACTAGAGATTTACTAATGAAATTGGAAAAGTAACTTGGCATCTCCTTGTTTGTTGTTCCTCCAATCTGCTGTATCTGAATGTCCCAAGAAAGATGTGTTTGCAGAAAGCCTGGCGATCCGAGGAGAATCCACTATTTGATTGATTGATGAATCCACTTAAATGGATCAATTGAGAAGGTAATCATTGGATTGGTCGATGTTATCCGCAAAGTGATCTCAGCTGACACATTGGATGAGTGATACATCAAGCCAAAAGAGAGTGACATTAAGTGCAACGGTCATATTGGGGAATCCTAAGGAGTAAGGAGACTGTTAAAGTTGAGATGGATACAAAGGTCCCATGTCAATGACGATCTGAGCCCACAGGTCAGAGGCTAGCAGCGAGGAATGTGGCACCTTGGCACAGGTAAGTCAATCAAGAGAAATGTGTGGAGTCTCGATCGCATACTTGTCATCTACATCTGCAAATCCACTGTTGTAGAAGTGAAGATACTCAGGAAGTGAAGGACTGAAGAAATGGAAGAATAGATGGAGTGTTCTACCGTGCCATTCTATGCAAGATTCACCAATCTGATGCCTAGGACTCCATCAGCAGCAACCTAAGCCAAAGAAGACATTATGTGGATGAGGACCTTGGCAGATGATTGATACTACCAATTTTAACTCAAGTTTTTTTTTTTTTTTTTCCGGAGCTAGTGGAATTGATGCAACCAAAAGGCCACACAACTTGGCAGAGCAAAGATCTGACTAATCGAACCATCTATATTTGTGATGATTGATGATCTGGACCTATGGGTTGTCAATTGGCTAGGGGTAGGTTGTCTTAGGCCTAGATAATGAACTTTTGGGTCAAGCCTATTCAAAACTTTGCAATCGATAGGAGATCTATGGTATAACTATAAATCTGCTAGGATCGACAGTAAGATTGCATTTTGGGGCCCATGGGATCAATTAAATGGTCCTCAAATACATATGATTTATTTATCTTAATTAATTGTTAAGGTTAAAGCAAATCATGATTGATTCAAAAAGTTTCCCCTTGGTTTCTTGTCGCTTTTTTCTGGTCCACTTTTTGGGCATTGCACGATCCCAAAACATCATCCCAAAGTAAAAAATTGCAGAATCCTCCTTAAAAATCCATCCTAATCACCAACCTCTTATCAATTCAGGTAATTGGTCAGAGATCAATCATGATTCCCCAAATAGGTTAAAGAGGTTCCAAACTCGTTAAGCCATAGAACAATTGATAGAATGATGGTGAACTATCTTGATGAGGACATCCGATCATTTAGAGTGTAGCAGAGGAGGAGGAGATCGGCCTAGCCTTCACTTTGGCTTGATGACTTGTACATGGACTCGGGTGGGCTACACTGAGGCCTTGAAGACCCCACATGCACGATTGTGCATCTTCAAAGACCTGACACTAGGAATATAAATGTGGGCTGCTTAGTTGAGGAGTCTTGACTGTTGGATCACGAGGGCACGACGATTGAATCATTGGATCATGCGGATCCTTGATCACTTTGATTATAAGTGTTTTGATTAGCATATTTTATGTTTTTGTTGATTATTCATAGCTAAGGCTTAATAGATTTATGTTTTATGGTGTTATAGGACATGCGAGACATTTTTATTTAAATGAGGGTCATTATTGTAAAAAATGCATTATTGAGACTTTTTTTTTGGGGGGGGGGGAGCGCCGACCCTTAGAATTTGGAATGAAAAACTCTCTTTTGCGAAGTGAGAATCTCTTGTGAAAAGAGGCTATTTTAGTGTGAATCCAAGGGTGTGAAGCCCATCATGTTATTCTTCTCTCTCATTCTTTACAATCGAGGTATTTTCGTCTACTTTCTCCATCTCCATCTCTCTCAATGCCTCTTTATTTCTCTCTACCTCTTCATTTTTCTTTTGTTCTCAACCAAAATCCATCCCCATCACATCCAAAACCACCTAAATCTAGCCCAGTCAAACTTTACAGCCGTATGGACCAAACCCCTAGATCGTATGTCCATATGGGTGTGACCGTACAGCTGTCCATATAGCTAGGCCTCCTCTCTCTCTTTCCCTCTTAACCCTTGCTCCTTTCCCCCTTTAAAAATCCCTAGCCCTAGGCTTAAAATCCTAACCCAATACCCTAGCTTTCAAAACCCTATTTCTCCCTATTCCTAAATTCCAAACCCTAATTTTCAAATCCCCAAATTTCCTAACCCTAGAATTGTGCCAAATCTGTCCATTAAATTAGAACCATGCCTATGCTAATGTGAGAGTTCCAATCTCTCATTGGGCCTTAGGTTTTCATGCTTACATGATTCATGCTTGTAATCATTGCTTGTGTGGGATTGTGAATTTAACATGAATCTGAATTTTATTGCCTCTTTGGTATTTTTTTAATCATGGTAGGATAGCATGTTATCATATTTGATTTACTTTGATTAATTTGTTAATAATCTCCTGCATCATATCTCCACCACTCTTTCATACCCTTGAGTCATCACTCATCTGTCTAATTCCCCCTTTTAAGACCATCACATTCAAGGATCTTATCACATCCACATCATTCAACAAGAAATGCCTTCTCATCCTTACCTTCTAAATGTTAGATTCCACACTAACCCCGTCCTCTGACAACATTCCTCTATGACAACACTCCAGCTACATGCTAGCCTATAAAGATTCTCATATATTCTAAAACAATAACATTCTGACACTTAAATGCTCAAGTGAGAAGAGTCACCAGTTTTGCATTGATGAACATGGTGCCTTAAATGGCTGCAAAGATGCTATTGTCCAGACTGATAGATGTTTAGGGCCCCTTTGGATGTACCCTCCAAAGGGGCTTTTGGGCCGGACACACCATTTGATCTAAATGGTGGTTGTGCATTTGGATGCACTTTGCAAACTGGTCTCCTCTTCCATTCAACAAAATAGGCACTAAAACACTGGCTTGGCAAAAACCAATCCAATATGGTTTTTGCCTAGAGGCAAAAAAGCGGGTTGAAAACCCCCCTTTTCCTGGAACTCACTTTTGAGGAAGTGTGTCCAAACGGACCCTCACTCTCGAAAAACTACACCTTAAATCCAAACAGGCCCTCACTCTTCTTCTTTTTTTCTTTAAAAAAAATAAAAAATATAAAAAAAAAAACAAAAAACCCTACACCTTTTTTGATGATTAGGTGGGAGAGTACACCCAATCTCGAACTCCGCTGCACCCTTATACATTAAAGGTTTGGAGGGGCTGGTATTTGGTCTCTTTGGTCAGAAAGAAATAATCCCATTTTCAGGAATCGTAATCAATCCCCGGAGCAGTTGGGATTGTGGATTAAACAGCTGATTAGGGAATGGGCTGCTGATCTGAAGGCAATCGGGGCAGATCAAGTTGCTGATTGTCTGGGCTGATTTGTAATCTTTTTCTCTTTTTTCTTTTTCTTTTGCTCTTGTAATTCTTTTGGCCTCTCGTCTTGTGCAATAAAATGCATCACTGTTTCAATAAATATATATACACAATTACACATTAAAGGTTTGGAGTCTTTTCATTCCCTTGTGTGCATTTACAGTAGGATTTTAAGTGGATAAGTTTTATCGAACAATTGCATACTCTGTTTTTATATCCCATCTACACTTCTAGGTTTGCTGAAATTTCATATTTATTGATCTAGAGGTCTGTATCCTGGAAAGCTTTTCTTATTATGCCTATTTAGTATTGCAAGCTATAATATGAGTAACTTCTTAGAGGAAATATCAGATGCTGGTGTACAGGATGTGAATTGTGTCCTGATATGCCTAGTCGATGCAGATGGGGACCATGGTTCAGGAATCTAGACCGTTGATCTGGTGGGCCCCACAAGATGGAATCTTCGAACCTGGAAAAATTCCAAACCATCGATCATGCGAACAATGAAATAGCAGTCCAGAAAAATATGAATATTGGTCTGGATCACCTCACCATAGCATCAGGACAATATTCACATCCTGAAGAGCCTGATAATTCCACCTTCTAAAGGAATTACAATACCATGTGCCACTACCTCTTTATGTATTTATTTATTTATTTTTATAAATCACTAACTAAATGCATTTCCTGTCATGGACTTTGCTAAACTGGCAGAAACTTTAGTCCACTCCACGCTTGAGCACTGTGAAGATGCAGATTTTACATTTCCGGTAAACTTCAATTTCAAAGAGCACACAGTCTATGTAAGATGCCGTCCTCATCTCAAGGACTTCATGGAGAGGGCTGCCAGCCTCTTTGAGATCATTATTTTTACAGCCAGCCAAAGTATTTATGCAGAACAGCTCCTCAATGTTCTGGACCCAAAAAGAAGGATATTCCGCCACCGAGTTTATCGAGAGTCCTGTGTTTTTGTGGAGGGGAATTATCTCAAGGATTTATCAGTGCTTGGCCGTGATTTGGCACGTGTTATCATAATTGACAACTCCCCACAGGTACCTATCTTCGGCTGTTGCTTCTTTCCTAGGACTTTGAATGAATTCACTTTCTTTTCCATATGATGAAAGCCAGTGTGTGTCTTGTTTTTTTTTTTTTTTGGGGGGGGGGAGAGGGGGGGTTGGGGTTTGTAACCAAAAGCCTCAGTTATTATGCTATGATGCAAGAGATGCTCCAGTGCTCTCAGAGCACTATTAAGTTATAGCGCTCCTAGTGTCATTGGGGGACAGGCTAGTCCATCAATCTAGACTGTTCATAGATCCAATGCACATTTCATGGGCTTCCATTATCTTCAAGTCTTTGGAGTATTATGGGTGTCTCCAAGTTCAATTGAAGATTTTTCTTATCTCTTGGCATGGGGGGGGGGGGGTGGAGTGGGGTGTTAAGCTTGCTACTGGCTCTATGGGAAATATGGTGGGAAAGAAATGAGAGATGCTTTAGAAATAGGAGTTTTAGAAGTGTTCAAAAGGGCATGCCATAATGTTAAGGAATGGGCGGAAGCGTAAATCCTAGCGACAAAGCGTAAATCCTAGCTTGTTGTCGCTAGGGTGGTCTTTTTTTTCTTAGTTTTTTATACATTCATTTTTTTAAAAAAATTATTTTTCGCATTTTTAGGCTTCAGCCTGTTTAATGAAATTTCATCATCGTGTCAAATATTAACCGTTTGATTGATGACCTTAAATATGAACGGCCAAGATCATTTACACAAAAATAGGTCTAAGCAACAATTTGATCCATCTATTTGTCAGGGACTGTCATGGAATGCTTATGAATCTAAAGAATCACTTTTGTTAGGCAATCTTAATCTTCCGAACCATGTCTTGGAAAAAAGGATGGCTATAAAAAATAAGACCAATTCAAGGATGGATTTCGATCAGTGTGAATTTTGCATGGTACACCTTGAAATGTATTCTGGACTTATTGGATAGTTCTGTCACAGGGCACCAATTTTGCACTTAGTTTTATTCAGACCATCAACTTGAACCCAGCTTAGACAACAGCTAAAAACCAAATGAAGTTGATAGAGAAAAGCGATGGATGACTTCTTGTTTTACATCCATTCTCTTGTTTGGGGTTTCTAACACCATTCCGTTTTCTCCAGGCATTCGGGTTTCAAGTCGACAATGGTATTCCAATCGAGAGCTGGTTTGATGATCGTTCAGATCAAGCTTTGCTTTCATTACTTCCATTCTTGGAAACCTTAGTTGGGGTTGAAGACGTTCGACCATTGATAGCAAAGAAATTCAATCTTCGTGAGAGGGTAGCAGCTGCGGCCAATCCTCCTCTAAGCTCCAATAAAGGAGATCCATTTGAAAGGAAAGCCTGACACTGCATGTAGATGGCTCTTTCAGTTTTGGGTGATTATTGACATTTCCTTTGCATGTAGACCGACTGAAGAGCATAGCTTGTTCAGCAATTAAAACATAAAACCATCATTTTTAATATGTTTGGTGATCTCCTTGTTTCTTATTATCATTTTCTTTTATACAATGTGCTAAAATGCCTAGCTATGGATGTACTTTAGACAGCCAGGTATCCATCTGTGGTGTGGTTAACATTAGTCTTGAGAGGGCAGAATGGTGAAATTTTGGATTTGGATGGAATCGACATCGCACATGCAGAAGGATGTGATGCATGCGAGTGGCCACATCTCTTAATTCCTTTGAGCTGCAGTTTGATCTAATTTCAAAATTGCAAGCTGCTTTAATGATAATAAACACACTGCAGTTTTGTTAAATATCAACATGTTTATCTACAGCTTGCTTATAGGGTAGGAATGTGAATTGTCTTCCCACATGCCAATGTGGCATGTCTGCAAGGTCCAGGCCGTCCATCAGGTGAATGTCTGCCATGTTGTGCACATCAGGCTGTCACATGCCATGAATTTGGACCATCAGTCGTTCGTGTTTTTTTTTTTTTTTGTTCCTAGCCATATGCTTCTTCCTTTTTACCTTATTTGGCCATGTATGTGCTGCCCATCTGGTGACTCGATGGGCCCTTTTTTTAGTCCATGGCACGTGTGGTACTCAACAAAAGAACTTGGATCTTGTTCATATCTTCCACGTCGGCATATTTGGGGAAGTAGAATTTGAAATCCTATCTGTATCTCCCATTAATTAGATTTAATAGGTGAGACCAATGCAATAAAATTCCACCGTTTGATTGTGGGACCAGGCTTGGAAAACTATGGCTTGGTTTTGGTGGGTTGAAAATTCTGACTCAACCGATTCAACCTAGTAGATTTGGTGAATTTTGTGGATGAAGAGCCAGCACCCTTATGGGCTGAATTCAGATTGTTTTTAACCTTGATAAAAAACTACAACTAAAAATAGAAATTGGGAAATGTGATGCAAGTCCTATTGTATATTTTAAAAGTATTTATTATAGAATCATTTTATATCTGGAATTGGGATATTCAATTCATTAGGTCATAAGAGTTTCGTCAAACACACCTCTTGGATCCATGACCTGATCAGTGGGTTGCCAGTCTACATTCACATCCATTGACAGCCCACTGCAAGAGAGTTAAATAAACCTTAATGAGAAACAATCTTCATAAAAAGCCAACCTATTTGCATTATCTAGCAAGCTTCATCTTATGAATTGGAACATAGGGATTTAACAGTGTTTCCCAGGAAGATGGGATTTCCAAAATATGTTGTCTTCCACATGTTGAGCTGGTCTGATATTGTGAACGATGGAGAGGAGGGAGCCCCTTTGCTCAAGCTCTTCATACAAAAGATTGCACCGACACAGGGAAAGCCGTCTACCCCTTTCCCCAGAACTGCAGTAATAGTCAGCCGCTGAGATCTCCAAGGGAGAACAAATAACTGCAAGAGCCGGGAACGTCTCACAGGGGGTGATTTGCCAACCCAATTGTTCAACGTTGTCCGTTCCCAAGGGAGAAGACTAAGACTCCATAAACCTGCTTGGCAGTCTTCTCAATGGATTTCCATCGCTGATATACGCGGTATGAATAAGTATTCTTAATTTTCCAGCCCATAGGAGAGGCCTTATTTTTGGCATAGAGAATAAAGCTTCATAGATTGTCTTCTTCCTTCCCGAATTTCTACATCCATTTGCCCAATAATGCTAAATTAACTTCATCCATTTTCTTGATTCCGGCCCCACCATCCAGTTGGAAGGTGCATACCTCACCCCAATTCACAAGATGTAGCTTGCTAGATAAGGCACCACCATAACACCAAAAAAATAATATTAATAAATATTAATAAAAAAAATCTCTTCTCAGTTTGTCAATTCCGTTGATAATTGACTTTGGGCAATGGAAAAGAGACATGAAATGCAACTGAAGGTTGGACAAGGAGGCTTTAATGAGGTTGAATCTCCCCCGTAATTAAAGAAATTTGGATTTCCAAGGAAAATTTCCTCTCCATCATTACCATGAATCTTATCCCAAATGAGTTTCAGAGATTTTCCTATACAGTGGAAGACCCAAATAAGAGGATGGAAAAGAACCCAGCCGACATCCAATTACAAAAGCCATACTGCTTTTTTGAGATTGCACACCATAGAAACATCTGATTTGCTAAAAGTCATAGAGTATCATCTGCAAATAGTTGATGAGTCATATTCTGAGGGACATTTAGGGACCCAGAAACCTTGGAGTAGCCCCACAGACCCTTTGACAACAGCCCACTCAAAGCTTCAACAACCAGAAGAAAAGGAAAGGGAGAAAGGGGGTCACCTTGCCAAATACCCATCGATGCTTTAAAATAATCAAAAGGCAAGCCATTCATCATAATCGATAACCTGGCCAAGGAGATGCAGGAAAGGATCCATGTAACCAAAAAACACGTGGCAAGAAATATCCTATCAACATAATCATAGGCCTTTTCAAGGTCTAGCTTGCAATCAAGCAATCAATTCCTTTCGTTGGAGCTCGATGACAAGAATTCACGCATTCATGTGCAATGAGAGTGCTATCTAGAATCTGACAGCTCTGAAACGGATAAATAGTTCTGTGAAGCACTGCTCTGATTCTTTAGCTTGATAATTTAGCAAGAATCTCATACAATCAGCCCATCAGACTGATTAGTGGAAAATTCCTAAGAGAGACAGCAACTTCAACCTAAAGGATTAAGACTAGGAAAGAATAGCCCAGTTAAGGGGGCAAATAACCAGACCCATAAAATCAGCAATAAAGCAGATAATATCTGGTTTCACCGCATATTTGATGGACAAAGTTGAATTTCATTCATGCGACGCATGCATGCCACTTCTGCCCGGTACCACCATAGGCTTATGGTGGTACCAGTACCACTGGAGCGCGCTTGACAAAACATGATCCAATAAAGCTTGGACTCCGCAGCTTCAAAAATAAAATACCAGCAAATCACAACCAGATGCCTCCACAAAACTGATAACAAAATTTCCCAAAATAAGCAGTTAAACTAATTATCAGCCTGCCCACCATCTTCATTTTTCTACTTTTCAACCATCTTCGAGCCAGCTGAAAATAATATATTAAAAAATTAAAAGAAATGATAATAACAGCTACACCATCACTTTACAAAGCCAGTTTCCATGTCGAAGAAAATAGCATAGAACCAGAAATGTCTCCACATACCTGGTAAGGACAAAGTCAGCTACTTCTTGGAGTTGGCTTTGGCCAGCTTCTTTTTCCTCTTTTTTACAGCCTTGGGGACTTTCGTCTTGCGAGCCTCCCTCTTCTCTTCTTTCACTTTCTTCTTGTTCTCTTTCCGAGCAGCTTTCTTATCAACAGGTGCCTTGGTTTCAGTTTCCGATGCCGATTCATTCCCTTGTGACTCACTCAAGTCCTCTTCATCTGTTTCTGTTTCAGTTCCTGCTCCATCTTCTGCAGGGTTAGTCTGTAAGGCTGGATCGATAGGTGACTCCTCATGGCCAGTTTCTGTCGAATCCTTTTGTTGCTGCTGGGTACTTTCTTTGGGGTTGTCCGGGACCCGTGAAAGAACCTGGGTCATACCCGTAATAGTCTGATAGTAAATGCCCTCCGTGTTTTTGTGGCCTGTGATGCGATCTATGTCCTTCTCATAGTCCTTCACCTCTGTTAATCTCCTTGGAATGAACGACTGAAAGTTGGATTCAAACTTCAAACAGTTACATAGGATGCTTGATGCCAGTCGGAATTTGAATAGAAGATATATTGATAATATCCAATATTTTATACCATCAGTTTGCCTATTTATCAGAGGAATGGAGGAATGCTATATCCAGACACCATTTCTTCAAGCTCCAAACATGAATGCGATGCACATGCCAATGCTGCACTCATGTCCAGAATCCAGGACATTCATCAGATGGTTCCATCATCCCAAAAATCTAGCCGATCAGTCATCAGGTGAGTGACACGTACACATTCAATGTTAAAAGGTTATTGATTCTCTAGCTGTCAATTTATCCGTACATGTGACCACCTGATAAATGAACAAGAATGACTTTTGGGCCAAGGAAAATTCATCTTGGTTGACAAACTATGAACTGCCCAGATCTGGAACACATGCCACGTTCACACATGGGGCATCTGTATTTTGTGCCTGACGATGGGGTGTATGGGAATAACAATATAGTTAAGACAACGGCCTGTGAGAATTTTGGCATTTCTCAATTTGTTGAAGAACATTTTGGAGGAAATGCAAAAAGACAGAACCAACTTTAATAGAACATTGTAGGATATTTGGCTTGGTTTTAATAGAGATGTCACTGGAATTTATGGTGTCACTGGACCAGTAGCTCAGAAATTTTGTCAGATTGTAGCTGGAAAAAGATTCCGGCAGCTATTCTCGGACCCTGATCTGGCTTTTCCTCGCCTCTATTCTTTCTCTCTAAAACCATCCGTTAGAAGCACGATTCAAATAAAGGGATGAGGTGAAAGTCCAAAATGAAGAGATAGTTTGGAAATCACACCAATTATAAAATTCCAATATTTACTGCCACCAATTATACAATTACTTCCAATGCAGCACATGATTTCAGTAACTTGCCTGCACAAATACAGATTCTGCAATTTCGTCCTCTGAGGTTAATATGCTTCCCCTTTCCAAAATCTTTTGTTGAATCTGGAAAATTTTCATTCCTTTGAGACTTTCATAGCTACAAATGACTGACAGAAAAATCTGTAAAAGCGTGAAACAAAGGCACAGACCTTCTCTAAATAGCTGTCCACAGATTCATCAGTAATAGATGGATCAACTATGAAATCGAATAGTTCTCGAACTGTCATAACTGCCACGCCATGTTTTCTAAAGAAATCCTACAGCCAGTACATGCATTCTCACGTTAATTTATTATGATGCATACAGGGTGAAAGTTCTCAACCAGGTCAAAGTTGCCCAAATCAGCTTACAGAAACATGAAGACAATCCTCTCGCAGGAAATCTAATGCATGAGGGTGATCGAGATCCACCGATTGAGAGACATCAATAATGTATAAGTGACCCTGCAAAATGGATGCAAAACCAATTGATGCTGGAGGGTGTTGATTGGAAGTAGATCAAGAAACATGGAAAACTGTGCTAGAATCACAGACGGCTTGATAAAATGGAGTATGCCATCTTGAGTCAAAAGGGTGGCAATGCTTGCTTACCTCAAAATAAAGGATGTTATATTCACTTAGGTCTCCATGCACCAGTTTGCACTTCTGGTATAATGTTCGCATTGCTATGATCATCTATGATGCAAAAATAATAAATGTTAACTCCAGAACAACAGAAATGATAACAACATTAATACTATCAACAGTTAACAGATAAATAACATAATATTCATATCCACCCACCGCCATATACACCATGCCTGTTTTCTATTGACAATAAATGGTGAGAGATTTATTACATATTGTATCATCAAGTCCTTGTTGCTGGCCAAAAATGATGGCATTAATAAGTCCCTCGAAGTAAAAAATAAATAAAGAAAGAAGGAAAAGGATACAACAACAGAAGGAGACAGAATTGGTGTATGTCAAGTGAGCTTCTTGTCACTCCAACCAAAAATAATAATAATAAAAAAAATCAGCAGCCCCATCTTTGTTTATCCAAACACGAAAAATAAAGGCAAAGAAGAGGAAATGCTCCAAAATCTCCCTCAGAACAATGGAAATTCTCCACAGCTCCATGTTTGACCAAGACACCCATCTGATGATATTTGACGACCATAAACCATTTTTTAGAGGCAACTAAGAATTAATTAATGCCTGAAGAAGGAAGAAATGAAAAGACAGACCTCGACCCCCTTACTTCCACCTCATTGAAGGGGACAATTGGATAGGAAAGTCAAGGGTATGAATCTGATTGAAGGAAATAAACACCCCTATTGTCCATTACTGAATCAGATATAGGATTAGACTGAAAACATAGGATTTGATAGGGAAGCTGGGAGGGTGATAAGGTCAAGTTGTTGCTTCATGACATATAGTGACGGGAACATGTGGGATTTCTATAACTGGTTGAAGGATTAAAGAATAGGCAATGATGATCTACCATTCATGACATCTCATGACTGTGACTGGAATATGTAGGACTTCTACAAACAACAACCGGTTGAAGGATTAAAGAATAGGCAATGTTGGTCTTCCTGTATAGACATTTTCATTCCACTTTATAACTGTCACATGTAATTCCGGAAATCAATATTGCTGGGATGGGTGCATAACAAAGTGCAAAATGACCAAGTGTTTTCAGTTCTCCTTCAATATCTACATGATATCAAAGATTGTTGTTCTCTGAAGCTCTCAAAACAAGGTTTGTCAATCCTTTTTTAAACCTTTGGAAGACTAGTAAAACTTCTCTACCAAATTAAGGGAAAATGCAACAAAGATGAGGGAAAGAATCCTAATAAAAAGAGAAGATTTTATAATAACCTCTCTACCTAAGATATCAATGATCTCACTCACCCATCTCCCTACATATTGAGGTTCACAAATTCCTCTCAATCCTTCCATTTTCATCAATCAAGGCGACAACTATATAAGCATTGAACTACTTAAAATATATAATTAGACCACACCTCAACATAACCTTCGCGTAGCTTGTCTTCAGATAAAGCCGCATCCTTAAGACGAGGTGCAGCCCAACCTCCTTTTCCTATTTCACACAAATTACCAACATATATTAATGACATAATCAGTTTCAGCAAACTATTACCTCAGGAATTTCAGCAAAGTATTACATATATAGTTCCAAAAAGACAGATGAAATAAAGATGCCATCAATGAATCAATGAAATCATCATCATCATCAGCCTAACCTTTCTCCCAGAAATTTGGAGCATAGTTACCTGATTAGCAGTTCCAGAAGTTTGGGTTTGAGTTTGCAGATTGCAGTCGATATTTGTTGAAATACCCAAGTTCATTGGGTAGGTTTCAATTCATTGTCATTCAGTTCACAGTTCGAGTTCATCTAGATAGGTGAGCCAGTTTGATGATCTAAGTCGATATAATCTAATGGAGTTTGTTGCGTGACTTGCAGATCTAATTTTAGGATTTTAAAAATTGAATATAAAAGGTGATTAGAATGGTTTTGGGGGACATTAAAGACTGTGTTTTCGTTCTTTTCTTTCTTCTCTTTATCCTTATTTCAGTGAATTGTGCCTATCTATGTCCACCAGTCAGTAGATAGTGCACCTATTAAAATGATGTCCCAAAGACCTCACCGAGTGGATGATAGTGACCAATTATCTATTGCCTTGTTTTTGGTTAATAACAGTAGTTCACAAACATTTTCTATGGATTCGACAGCTACAATCATTTTATGAAAGTCATTTTTTTTAGTGAGGCCCATCCAAGCAGTGGGACATTGGTTATGTGCACATTCATTGGTTGAATTAAAACCCCTCACTAATTTCCAATTCAACAATGAACTGATGACCACAAATTGGATGGTCAGGATAATGGGTGCAACTCGGGCAGGTTGGGGTCAGGCCAAGGGTCAACCCAAGCCTAGCCCGACCTCAAGAGGACCAACCCACAACCCCCGAGGTGCCCAACATGAACCCAACCCAAAGTCCTCTTTGCTAGACCCAGGAAGAGGAGAGAATTTTTCAGCTTTGAGCTCTTGCCCCTGAACCCAAGTTGCAGACTTAATCAGGATCATCTTTTCAGCGTGATTTCCGGGTTATGACCATTTGGAGTTGGACCCATGATTTGAATGGTTTGGATGAGGCTATGTGCATCACGGGAGTACAATGTCTATGTGAATGTGTATAGACTTTCATGCTCTGAAAGGAAGCTTCAAATTCGTATCCGGGTTATTTAACCACCACATTCTAAGTTGTGGTGTCTCATCTATACTATATATGGCATACATATACAGCAATTGGGACCCTCCAAATTATGGATTTGTGGATGGAGCATTGGCTGAAATTTTCATTGATAAAATTATCTTAATATTCTAATTTCTCTCATTAAATTCAGAACAGCGGTCATTTTATTCCAACTAACCACTAGATAGTCATCAACTAAACAGTCAGGAATTAGATTTCATTAGTGTGAGTTTTGGCCTATGTTGCATCCACAACGGGTGCTGCAATTTGGAATGTCTGGATTTTTTATTTTATGCTTATAATCGGTAACACTAAAGATTTTATTATTACCTTTCAAAAAAAAAAAAAAAAAAAAACACCAAAGATTTTACTAGAAGAGGAACAGAAAGACAAGAATGGCTTTGGAAAGAATGGAATAATCATACGTTTTCCAACAGTTCATAGCACGTCTAAGGTGGTGGATGTAATCAAATCTTATGTATCTTAGGCCCTCTCCCTCAAAGATTTTACAGTCTGACCATGTAAACGTGTGGAGAAGAGGAGAGAATTTTTCAGCTTTGAGCTGTTGCCCTTTCCCTTCGGGGGCTTTCTCAAAAAATTGCTTTACCAATCAAAAAAAAAAAGAAAAAGAACGAAAGAAAGAAAAACACAAAAGGCTCAACTCTCCACAAACATAATCAAACAACACGCAGGAAATTTACTAACAAGCACAACATTATCTTCTATCAATCACTTCCAAGTAATTTTTTGTAACACCTCTTTAGCACGTCTGTCAGCCTCTGCATTGGCACTTCTATACACATGAAGGATGAACCTATTTTTCCACTGACATAAATAATCTCCTCAAAAATAAGTGCTAAATGCCAAAGGGTATGTTCATTTTTATCCACTGGATTGCAATTTCTTGAATCCCCATCAAATTGTGATTGCAGACAAATCCCCTTCAATTGTGATTTCAACAGTCCAGATTGATGTGTATATATACCATGTGCACAGGTGAGACCATAAATTTGAAAAAAAAAAAATGGTGGTGAAATATCATTGCAATCTTCTCCATCAAGATAGGAGAAATGTGATGATCTATTAGAGCACAGTGGCTCACACGCATGCACTCAAAAAATGTACATGTGGTGGTACATAAGTTTCTCAAGTTGAACCATCCATAACATAGGGAGTTGGGAACCTATGTAGATACATAATAACTTCTAACTAGTGGCCATTTGTTTGTTGAAATGGACCTTTAGTTATGATACATTTTTGCCATCGAGTAAACATCCACCAATCCAGCATCATCTGTGTGTAATTTTTTGGTTTATGACAGGACCACAATTTACACAATTTGATCCAGATGCATGCCTACTATATAATTTCTTAGTACACATGTATGAACCAGCACACTACCTTAATACCTAAGTTTTTTTTTTCTTTTTTGAAGGTAAAGAATATCTATTAAATAAGGCCAAAGGCAAAGAATACAGCAAAACAAAACAAAAGCAAACGAAAAGAAGTCCCTAATGGGGATCCCAATCCCTTGTAAGGGAAAACAACTTAGATATAGCTACCGAGGGGGGCTGTTAGCATTCCTAAAGCAGCGGTCATTCTGCACTCTCCAAATGGTCCAAAAAACAGCAAGCATCATGAGTTTCCACCTCTTCCTGGTCGTGCCCATCGGCATTCCGTCATGATAGGCTAAGAGAAAACCTTCCATAGAACTGGGCAATGTTTTCAACATCGTTTTCGCGTAAGGTATCGCACTCTTGGGATATGGATACATATCGGTTATTGCATGGGATACATCGGTTGTATCGCGTAATATATCGCTGCTGTTGGGTCACATAGGGAAACATTGAAAAATTGGTCGAATTTTTCAATGGAACTTCAGGGATTGTTAAAACGGACATGAGTACTTAGAAATCAAAATATTACAAAAAAACAAGTGCACATAATAGGTTTCCTTTGTGTAGGGTCATAATGTATGCACTATCTGATTGAATTGATTCAAGTATATTCAAAGTCTATTCATATATCCTTTAAATGTAAGAAGACGTATGTAAACACAAGAAATACATTCAAAAGCAAAAGAAGAATCACTAGATCAGGTTACATACATGTTTGATTTTGTGTTTGGACACAAAAATTGCAACCATTTTGCAAAAAATTGGAAATGTTCAATTTTTCTCAACTTTCCGCAACTTGGGCCATCTCCCCAAAATCTTGAAATCGAAAGCTCCATATCAGATTTGTAAACGTTTGACACTGATTTAACATGATTTACAGCAAAAGAAGAATAGATCGAATTTATTTTTTTTAAAAAATGTTCATCAAATTGAATAGGTGGGATATATCGCACTACCTGTGATGGGGACATCACGCGCACGCGCACACGCACGCCAACCCCCTACGCACGCACGTACGAAGGAGGGCCCCACTATCAATCTGGCTCGATGACGACGTCCAGGGAGGGCCTCCTAGTTAGAAGACGAAGTTTTGGTTCAAGAGAGTGAACCCGATAGCCAAGAAAAGCCCATCATGGGATCTCATGATCGTGGCCCACTAGTTGGATTGATTTCATATTTTAGATTTTTCTTATTTATGTTATTTAGAACATCATGAACGCTTTAGATTTCTTTTATTGGTTTTTATTTTAGTTTACTTCATCGCCAAGTAATAGGTTGCGCACATGGTGCGAGTTTTGGGGTATAAGGTTTTCATATAAATAGGCACCCCTTGTAGTTCTTTTGATTCATTAAAGCTTAATAAAAATTTCTACTTTATTTTTCTGCTCTCTTAGTGAGTTGTGGAAGAATTCAAAAGTGAGTGCGAAGCCCTCTCTTTTCGAAGGGCTAACTACGTGGTGTGAAGCCACATTTAACCACATCCGTCCCTACCCATCCATATATCTCATCTTCATCATCATTATTGCTTTGAATTTCTCAGCCTTTGCAACTATTCATCCCCCTACAGCCAATTTCCATAATCTGGATCTGTAGGAGGGTTGAAACTTCGGCAGAGCACTACGCCTCGACCTTACGTTGGATCATCATCAAACTTGGAGGGATTAGAGGTCTCCCCCTGCCAACTAAGGCCTAGGTGTCACTTTGGAGAGGCAAGCTTCCATCACACGTGCGGTCAGCCCACCCGCGCACGTGCGTCAGCTCCTGGTCACCATATGAGCACTATGCCTCAACCTTACATTGAATCGTCGTCAAACTTGGAAGGATTGTAGGTCTCCCCTGGCCGACTAAGGCCTAGGTGTCACCTTGGGGAGGCGGGCTTCCATCACATGTGCAGCCAGCCAACCCGCGCACGTGTGTCAGCCCCGCGCCACCATCTGCATGCAGGAACTTTCTCCAGGTCAGGTTTTCCTCTTTTCATTCTTATTTCCTAAACTCTAGCCTTAGTTTGCATTAGCCCTAATTTATTTGCCCATTTTTTCACCCCAGGGTTCCTTGAATTGAGATTGAGGAATCCATTGGATTAGGGACTGTTTGCTATGCATGTATGGTAGATTTCTATTTCCCTTTGAGCATCATTTGGTTTATAATTTTTATTGGTCCAGTCTTAGCCTATGTAGGCCTAAACCCGCATAGATTCCCCTTTACTTGAATGTTTGGACTTTTTATGTGGGATATGGAATTTATGCAATTGTTTCTGAATTGGTATGATCTAAGCCTGCATTCTTGCATCTCATACTTAAATTTCATGTCCTGCATCAACCTTTGTGTTTCGTATCACACATGTGGGACACAAGATATATCGTGGGATATATCGGCTGATAGCGTCGATGTTTAAAACATTGGAATGGGGCGTGTCCAAATGAAGACAATAGAATTGGAAAATACTTGACCAAATCTCCTTGGCGAAAGCGCAACGAAGGATTAGTTGATTGACATACTATGCATCTCTTAGGCAAAGGATACAGGCATTGGGAACCAGCACACTACCTTAGTATCGAAGTTTTTTTTTTTTCCTTCCCTCTAATAACAAACGAATTAGAGCTTTTTCTCATATCTTCTTCTCCTAACATCTACACTGCGGCACCACCATTGAGGGTTGCAACAGGCTTGTTGAGCATCTGCAATCTCAGTGTATGTGTATGAACCATTACACTTCCTCAAAGTACCAATTATTATTTTTTCCCTTTAATACCCAACAATTAGGTCTTTTTCTCATATATTCTTCTCCCTATTACATCATCATTGAGGGTTACAGCAGGGTTACAACAACACCCCCCAAGTGAATCTAGTTGATCTTACTTTTGAACCAGATCAAATAAGCCTCGAACTATTTCCCAAATTGGGCTGAACCAGTTTGACCCAAATCCTCAAATCAGGGTGATTCTCAAGCCGCGAATTTGTTCAATTGAACTAGTTCACAATTCAAGAGGGATCTGGGCGAATTGGGTAACTAGGATTTTGACTCAGAGTTGGTTAAATGGTAGATTAGAAAAGTTTTACAATCGGCTGCCCACCAGACATCAACCTTCATTACCTGGCTCTTGGAACTGACTATGGCAGAGGCTGACGTAATGAAGCAACCAAATAGAAGGGAAAATTAATGAAATTCCTTTACCACTCTAAATCCTAGATCTCTATATGGCATACACAATATTCTGAAACATTTCATCAGGTTCCATAATAATGCCTCGCGAGATGACTATAGGAAGCTACGGAAGTGCATGAAACTCATTACCTATAAATTCCATTACCAAGACATGAAGCCTCAATAGAATAGGTGACGGGCACCTGATTCCTGCTGCCTTTATCCTACAGTTCACAACAATAACATTTTGAGGAAACAAAGTCAGACTATATGCCCAACATCTCAATACCTTTAAAAAGACAGCCATGTAAATGTACATATAAGACAACATGATACTGCATTCAGAATCCTCACAGCCGGATACTACATTCAACATCTAAAAATCAAGAAAAATGCTATAAAGAATACCACAAGGATATTAAACATAGAATGTCACTGTTTTCACTGAGAATCAGGATACTGTGGGTATTGATAAAACTTTTGCCTATCTACCATTTGAAAGCCAACTCCAGATTCTCAGGAGAGAGGTAAGATGATGATGACGTAATAGGCACATGGATGACATGAGAGCATCCAAAACAATATCATATGAATTCCCTACTCCAACTTCTAACGGAGATGGCACCTTCCCTTTCATCATTGCATTGAATTTTTTGACCCACTATTGAGTTTGTTCATATTGATGAGCTCCTACTTCTGATTGCTCCTGAGACGGTTGGAAGGAGGTGTGTCACTTCAATATTTTGATTACTTCGTGCACACATTCTCTTGCCATTTAAAGATTGTTGATGGGAATCTAGTGGCATTTTGAAATTCGAATTTTCTATGTCCATTTTGAGATGCAGTAAAATTCTCACTCTCCATTTTTGGATGATGGAAAAAGTGTGCCCACTGAACCTTGGTGAACACTGCCACAAACTTTTCCCACAACTTTTAGAGGGGGTAATCGTAAAACTAGGGACATGCTTTCTTAACAATGGTTTTATAGTTAGGTAATACTCTGATGTGATTCTTTTTACTTAAGAATGAAGGTCTATAGTTAGATAACTACTATAGTGTGATTCTATTTACAAAAGTTGATTAAAAAATAGTAATACTTGTAATCAAGCACATCATGTCAGGAGGTGACAAGGCAGTATTGGGTAGTGAGCTTGGACCGTAAATCAGGTTCCACTAAACAAATCTTCATGAGAACTGCTAAATGCAGCTCTAGTAGCGACTAATGGCTCTTTGAAAGATTGTAATGATGTGGTAAAACCGGTGTTTTAAATAGCTACGCAATGTAGCATGTAGCTTATGCTACATAGCATAGCTTAGCCTAAACGCTACGTAGCTCATGAAAATAGCTTACGTTGCGTTTAGCCTACGCAACATGATTAATTTGCATACGCTACATGCTACATAGACTACGCTACACGCAACATGATTAATTTGCATACGCTACATGCTACATAGACTATGCTACACGCAACATAGCTCACATTGCAAGTTATTTTTCACTATAACATTAAAATCAATAATGTTTTTAATGATTTGTTACATTTTTCTATTTCAATGAAAATTCATTAGGGGCCATTTGGATGGAAGTGAATGGAGGTAAATGGCATTTGAGGTGTGTTTGGATGGACGTAAATGCATGGAAATGAAATGAAATGGAAGTAAATGGGCATGTAAATAAAATCCTCTCTACGAAAGAGGATTTGGAAGTAAATGCGGTGAAATGCCTTTTTGAGCTCTCTTGGAGAGTTGCACGAGTAAACGAAGGTGGCACTAGGCACAAGTCCGCCATACACATGGCCTGTTAATGATACTCCAAAACAATTCAATTACCAGCTACATCACTAAAATCATACCAATAGAATAATCCAAACCGTCCAAAGGTTGGCCATCTAAATGGATGGTTAAAAAGCGTTGGCAAGTTGCTTGTTTGTGATCCTTACATTTGTGGCCCACCCAAGGCTCAACGTTTTCTCATTTTTTGCTAAAGTATATATTTAATGGGCTTATTACAATCATTTTGTTAAATATCACGTATGTACATTAATTTGAGATATTAAAGCTAATTTGGGATATCACATATTTTCCTATGAATATATTAAAAAATTCCAATGCATTCTAATCCCTCCCATTTACTCCCATCCAAACATAATATTTGGATTTCAAATGCATTTAATTTACTCTCATCCAAATACAACTGAGTAAGCCATTTACTCCTAATTCATTTACCACCAATTCCATTTCCCATTTACCTCCATTTACAAACTCCCAATCGAGCCCTTAGTCTTTTCAATGCTTTTAGTGAAATAATGTAAGAAACAGTTTTAAATTAGTTTTGTTGCTCTTTCTTCACCTTTATACTTAATCATTACCCCATTGCTATTACTTTAGGTTACGTTTGGTTGCACCAAATATCATGAAATTTTGTTAAATTTTATTATTAATCATCTAATTTGGTGCAGAATATCATGACCTTGGTGCAACCAAGCGCACCGTTGATTGAAAATCTAGAAGTAGCATGTAGCTTACGCCTCACGCTTAGGCGTGAAGGCTACGCTACAAACTATTCACTATTTAAAACACTGGGTAAATCTGCCATTCTCTGGTATTCAAGACTAATGAACCAAGTGCAAAAGTTTTTCCTCCAGTATTGAGATTTTCTAAATCTTCATTCTAGGAGCATCTAATGGTAGAGATGACTCTTCCACTGCCATTTCTCAGAATCAAGAAGGAATCTGGGGTCAGTAGTTAGCAAATCCAAGGGCCCGTTTGGACGTAACTTCCGCTAAAGGGGTTTCCCGCAAAAGCAAGCGCGTATCGGCTTTGTCAGTCAATTTTCCGATTGGTCAGTAGGCTTTTTAGTGCCTATTTTGTTGACTGGGGGATCAAACAGGTTTTGAAAGTGAATCCAAACACACAACATTAAGGGGTTTGGCTAAAAATGGTGTTTGGCCAATTTTGAGGGTGCAGCCAAATGGGGGGACCTAATATAAGAAGGGAATTTTTTTTGGTGGGTCTTTTTCTTTTTCAACTTGAGGCTGGATCCTCTGCAACTTTTGTAGAAAATAAGCTTATTCTACAACTACGTGAGCCCATATGCCGTTTGTCTGGAATTTTGGAAAGAAAGTGAATAACAGAATATTCAGGGACATCCAGATAACTAGCTCTGCCCTCATTGAAAAAAATCAAAGTTCTATGCTGGAATGTTCGGTTCAGCCTGCAGAATTATTCAGTAGGCCTAGTGCTGTTTTATGGAAGGAACAGTGTAGTTGTGGCCTGTGGGGGGAAGGCCCATTTTGTGGTCTATGGTTAAACATTTCATCTAACCAGTTCTGGCCCAGGTCGCGTTTTAGCATTGTATTTTTGTTTTTCCAGTCTGTACCTATCCTACCGCTTTGCAATTCTTTTTGTTTAATGAAATCATTATTTGCTCAAAAATGAAAAAGAAAAAAAGAAAAAAAGTGTGATCCATTCTGCTCATCATATGAGCCCCCCCTGTTCTCCTTGCAGGCAAATCAGGCAGATCCATAACTCACATGGGCAACATCATGTAATCATGCCCACCTGAGTTTTTAACCCTAAATTTTTAGGTCTCTATTTCATCCTGGTAGGGCACATCTTACGCATGGAACGGATGGAATATGTGAAACATGGTGGGCCCCACACACAATATTGAAGGTTTTAATCGTGAGCGCCCCCATCCCAACAACTCCCTCTGTTGCGACCCTCTTTCATTTTGGATCAGTCTATTTTTATTTTTATTTTATATGGAGTGAACTTGAAGCATCTCACCTCATGGACGGAGTGGATGTGGAACTTATAATTTATATCAAGGTGGGCCCAGACATTTAGTTGTAGAATAAGCTTATTTTACGATAGTTGTGGAGAAACCTACCTGTAAAACTTGATTGTAAAGAGGGAGGTGTGTTTGAAACTGCCTTCGGGAGTTACCAAAAGAGAAACGTTGATACTCTGGCAGATTGTAAAGGATGATATGCAGGCATTTAAAAATTACTTCGAAATTGCATACATTGCATACAAGTGAAACTGTCCAAAATTTGGATACCAGTTTAGATATCATGAACCCAAAATTTTTTTTATAGATATCATGAACCAAAAATTATCCTCATCTCATCATGTGACTGTCAGATTGGTGGCATTTATTGGACGGTTAACAACACAATCTATCTAATGGTCAACAAGAAAAGCAAGGGTTAAGGAATCAACAGTTAGGATTGTTCAATCTCATATTTGGACCTTAGCAACGGTTGATTCTACAGTTTAGTCGGTTTAATTCAAGTTAAAATATCCCACATGTACTGTTTCTAAGTGCCTGCATATCAAGTATCATATGTAGTCGGAGTATCAGATAAATGACCGTTACTGAAATCCACTTGGGGTATGATGTATAGACCTTATGAATTGGAATGTAGAGCCATCCCCAAGTGCTGCATATGGCATGTTTGTTTATCAGCTAGGTCCATCAATAAGTTGGGTCCTATGCTCCTAGCATGGATGACACGTGTATGAAAATTAAACCTATTGGGAATTCCTATCCACCCGATCGGTGGCATTAAATCAATGGGGGAAATTAATATTTAGTGGTCAAAGTAAAGGATAGGATTTTCTGATAAGTGTGACTACGATTTTTAAACATAAACCATTCTTAACATCCCAATAGATTAATGGACTCAAAGGATAGCTCACCTACCATGGGCACTGTGCAATGAAAACATAGGGCGTGTTTGGCCCGTCAAATCCCATGGTAATTCAAGGGATGGGATTACAACTTCCGCATTTAATGCGGACTGTCAGAGAATTGTCTGGGAGTGGTGTAAACAACCAAAATCACCAATGGCGTTTGGATGCACCGATGTTCTACCTGACATCCTTGGTAATACCTGGCATTTGTGTTTGGATTGCATGGTATATGAAAGAATCCCATGGAATTCACGCAACCCACGTTTGGCTCGTCATGTAGTGAATGGATTGTGGGTTTGTGGAACATAAATTCGTATAACAAAACGGGAACGGATTGGCTACTCCCCCTGCCACTAGCCCAGTGGCTGGTGGTCGGTGCTCTGTGGGCCCCACCATGATGTATGTGTTTCATCCATGCCGTTCATACATTTTTACAGATCATTTTAGGGCATGAGACCAAAAATGAGATGTATATAAATCTAAAGTGGACCACACTACAGGAAAACAATAGAGATTGGATATCCACCATTAAAATCCTCCTAAGGCCCATTGTATTGTTTATTTGACATCCAATCCGTTGATTAGGTCTTACTGACCTAGATGAAGGGAAAAACACAAAGATCATCTTGATCCAAAAATTTGATGGCCCCCAAAAAGTTTTTAGTGGTCAATGTTCATTCAACACTGTTTCCTGTAATGTGGTAGACTTGACATTGGGATATGCCTCATTTTTGTTCTCATACCCTAAAATGATCTAGAAAAATATATGGACGGCATGGATGAAACACATACGTCATGGTGGGGCCCACAAAGCACTGACCATCAGCCATTGGCTGGTGGCAGGGAGAGTAGCCAATCTGTTTCCTAACAAAACTGGCCCCGTTTGCAGGCCACGTTTGCAAAAAATCCCCAAATTGGTGGTCTCATGAAGGGGCTTACCTCTTCTCTCCACCCTGTTTCAAAACATGGAGCTCTCTTCTCCCTCTCCACATCCGAAGACGTAGCCACAGGGGTATAAAACGGATCCTGCTTCCCGCCATTTCCGTGGAAACCCGCCAACATCTCCTCTTCAACTGGCTACCATTTCACATCCGGCGGTCTCCGTACGCTAGATCCGCTATCACTGCGGGATGGGCTCGAGGAGTTGTCGAAATACTGCCCATTCCCCAACGCAAGATCATCCAAATCCCTCGCCTCTGACAGTCGGATTCGGAAATGAAAGATGGGAGGGATGAAGGACTTTCCCAAACGTGTTAGGGATGGAAACTGGTAGGATTTTACAATCCTACCCTTCAGATTCCACCCTAACGCACCGACCCAAACTCGCCCTTAGAAATTTGAAGTTCTATATATGTGGAGTTCATGTATTTCAAGAGGCTAACAAAGGTGTCTCTAGGAAAGCCTACTAATTAGCATTCCATTCCCCATGTTTAGTGCTCTCCTCTTCCAACTTGGGGCCTCTCCATTGTAGTTGAGACTTCGCTTTCCCTTGTATATTTCACACTTGCACTACAAATTGTTATTGAATAGAAAAGGGTTCGATGTGCTGATCTAAAAATATGTACACCTACTAACCATCTTCATTTAGTTTCTAGAAGATATGACGGAAGATAAAAAGGAAAGTATACCTGAGTTCATAAAACACCCCTATTCTGGAGAGATCCCAGTCTCAAATGCTGCTGACAAGTACTGATTTTTTGTCTGCCTGAACCAATCTGTAGTACACAACAAAGATAGAGAGAAAAGAATGCACTAGGTCTTCAACGGTTGTGGGAAGATGGAGATTGGTGGAAGTCTTTTGACTTTTTCAAGGGGTAGGTAGGATCCCAACTGCTCTTGTTCTAGGAATGCCCTGCCATTTGGTCCCCATTGTAGGTTCTTAAGGATAACATCCAGGATTAAGTGACTCAACATAGTATAAATTTTATATTATCTTATTTGAATAACTCATGCTTTTCATAGTGCCAGCTGCCTAAACAAACAAGCAATTTATATATTTCAGCTCTTCATGACCTCTGGTATATATGAAGCACTGTGACATTGAACCAAAAACCATGTTGAGCATATGTTTATTGTATGTAATAAAGTTATGATATATGCCGTAGTAACAGTACTTGAAAAGCCAAAATGTGTATCTTTCAGCTGTCCAAGATTGTTTGTACATGGCATCATGACAAAGATCATAAATCACCTTCTGCATACAACCTTTTTTCCAAGTAGAGTTGTGCTCCATAGCATTTCTGTTACTTCTTGCAAGATCAGTACCAAATCAGTTTTATGATCAAGAGAAAAGAAAAGGGCGACCAACAAAAACCCCAACTCGATAATGTCCAAATGAAAACTTCACGGAGTAGATATATGGGACACAGAACCAACAAGGTCACAGAACCAACAAGGTCTTAAGCAAAAAAAACTAAAAGGGACATGAGCTCTATGCCAGAGCAGGGGTGCAGCATGATGGTCAAGTATATTCCCTCTATATCTCTCTTCTACTTAAACTGTCCGGATCACTTATATAATATTCGAGAATACTGATGGTTTGACTGTACTTTCAAAACACTTTCGTCATAACAGAAATAGAAAAAAGGTACATGCATTTGTATAACACAATGCAAGCATGTCCCACCAGTCGGGGACCGATTCATTTTTACCTCAATAGGTTTCTCATTTCTTTCTCTGCCCAAGTCTTTACCATTTTCCTGGGGTTGTGCTTACAGTAGCCATGTCTGAAACGATAATCACCTTGTACATATCGATCTCTGTCCCTGAAGTAGCAGGGAAAGCAAAAGGTTTGCACTCACATGTTAGGCTACATTCATAAGTACATTACATGCAACCTATGGAAACCTAATCCCTAATATCGGAATTGAGATCATACTTAACTAATACACAAATAATGGAGGCTGTAAAACCAAAGGGAAAACTTGAAGATGAAAGGAATAAGAACCACAAGAATATTGAATACAAAGAAATATACACATCCATGATAGGAAATCAAATGTAATAACATGCAAACAGTTTCAGGAATTTTGAACTTCATTCCTCAAGCCGCAGCTTATAATCATGCTCTGGTAAAGAATGCATAAAAAAACAGACAGAAGAACATAAATAGAGATATTGGCAATTAAAACAATAAATACCATAAAAAGAGGGGGAAAAAAGAAGAAGAAGAAGGAAGAAATGCCATTATGAGGCAACCATCGAGAAGAGGAGCACCATGTGACTACTACAATAGAACATTTACATGATAGATTTTTAAAAAGGCTAAAACAAGGATTTTTCAAAAGGCCATGTCTCTGTTGGAGAGGGTGGCGTGCATCAATTCCCTTTGTCCTGTCAGAGAGGCCTTCCCAAATCAGTGTCTGATCACCATCCAATTCTTCTAGACATAGAAGAAATCAACAGGTGTCCTAAACCATTCAGGTTCGAGCTCACTTGGCTCGAACTGGATGGATTCTGCAATCTTGTTTCTGACTGGTGGAGGTCTTTCAAAATGGTGGGAAGGGCGGGTTTTGTCCTTTTCAAAAAATTGAAGCGGCTAAAGTCCAAGATTTCGGCTTGCAAAAAGTTATTTGACCTTAAAGAGCAGGAGTTGGATATTCTGCTCAGTGGCATTCAAGAGTTGCAGATCAAAGAGGAATCTGGCTTGCTCTCAGAGGAGGATTCTTCCCTAAAAGATAAGTTATCTGCTACTGATTATCACGCTAGATTATTGGAGGAAGAAATCAAATGGGGCTAGAGATCTTGGGCAATCTGGCTGAAGGAGGGAGATAAGTATTTCTACGGAATAGCCAGCACCCGAACTTGAGCCAATTGCATCTCTACCCTTTTGATTAATGGTAGTAAGGTGGTTGATAAGAACTCTATATGTTCTGTTGTTATTCAGTTTTATGCCAACCTATTTTCGGATGAAGTCCAGGAAAGACCCTCCCTCGATAATCTGGAATCCGATTGTCTCTCCAGGGAGGATGCTTAAGCTTGAGGCTCCCATTGGTATTGAGGAGCTCAAATCTGCAGTTTGGGATTTGGGTAGGGATAAAGCCCCAAGATTCGATGGTTTCCCATTGGCTTTTTTCCAAGGCTTTTGGGATTTGATTCATGTAGATTTTCTTGCTTTTGCTGCTGATTTCTTTCATACAGTTTATCTCCCAAAAGAGCTAGGGTGCACTTTCTTGGGCTTTACCCCTAAATTGGAAGGTCCAAATTGTTTTTAAAAAAGTTAGGCTTATCAGTTTCTTGGGTGGCTCATATAAGATTATTGCAAAGGTTTTGAACCACGGACTAATGGTTGTCTCGCCTAAGATCATTTCTCCTTTCCAGAGTGTTTTTGTCTATGGTAGACAAATCATTGACAGTGCCCCGATTGCTAATGAATGTGTGGATTCTTGCCATAAGTCGGGTAATCAGGGAATCTTATGTAAGTTAGATCTTGAAAAAGCTTACGATCATGTCAATTGGTCTCTCTTGGAGATTAATGGAGACTCTAGATTTGCAATTGAATATCCTCAGCCACCTTCTCGCTATTAATTAATGGCTCCCCTTCTGAGTTTTTTGAAGCCTCTAGGGGTCTTAGCCAAGGGGATCCTTTGTCTCCTCGTTTTGTGATGGTTGTTGAAGGGTTAAGAAAGATGTTATCTAGAGGACAATCGATGGGGCTTTTTAGGGGTTTTGTGCTTCAGAATTTCCCCCAACCTATTATCCACTTATAGTTTGTAGATGATACCATCTTATTATGTGAGGCTAAGGAATCCATGGTTTATAACTTATGGATTTCGAATTCCTAATTTGAGGTGGTGTCAGGTGTTAACATAAATCTATTTAAAAGCAAGATTCTTGGTATTAATGTAACATCCCGAATTTTTGCGGCCTGAGTACATACTCATGCCGGAGAATTCCAAGTGTTAATAATGTAAAACTTGGATGCTTCAAAATCGCACCTTTTTTTTTAAAGATAAATCACATCCAGTTACATTCACGAAGGTAAACCATTCACGAGAATAAAATCAACTGTATTTATTATTCCATTAGATTAAAAGAATTCAACAAATTATCAAATGCCCTCTCGATGGGAGCTTATTACATTATCAAAGTTTGCAGCAGAAATAAATAAAACTAAACATAAAGCTATCTCTTTATTTATTCAAAATAATCTTCCGTAGGGGGATTGTCATCTGTCTCTTCAATCTACATATCATCTGCATCATCTGTACAATTGGAGAGGGCAAATGCCCTACTTATAGTGATGGTTATCCTTTAAGATTAACAATAATTCAAGAGATTTATAAGAATAAAGTGAGGGTTCGGATTAGTTGTGGGAAGCTTCGGGGTGCTTCAGAAAGTTATTTGCGTGGTTGGTTTAGTGCCTCCGTGCGACGATGGTTCCTTGCCGACTTCGGAGATCCCACTCCTTATGGAGTTCTCCTATTGTCGTGGGGACTGACTTGACCTTCCGAGAAATTGGGTTGCAGTCAGATCCTCTCTTGATGAGGAATGAAAGGTCCAGATCTCGTTAGAGATGTCGAATCAGGAAGTTTTGGCGGGAGGAGTTCCGCGGTCGTGATTCACTTGGATTTTGTCACAGCGAGCGGAGAGATACCGCTCTTAGTTCGGCAACGGAAGCAGGTGGGGTCCACTATGATGACCTTTCGGGAGATCCCCTCTGTTCATATGTTTTGTAGGGTAATGTTAGGCCATGGGCCAAAAGATGGAGCAAATCTAAGTTTTTAGTGGGCCACAACACATTTTATAAATAGATGATACCAACACTCAAACGTCCTTGCTGAAACCACGTAACCAGGGTAGCATGATTGGCCGTGGCATCATGTGGGGCCACCAGAACATTTCTTTCGAGAATCCACTCCGTCTATCCGATTTGTTACACCATTTTAAGACGAGGTAGAAAATGAAGTAATTTCGTTAATCAGGTGGGCCACACGATCCGACCGAGTAGTGAGAACACTCATCGTTGAAACCTAAATTGCCAATCTCGTCCAACAGTGCCATGCATGTAGTGTTAGCTTATGTACAATTCTACCCCTTTTTTTCCAAACTTCCGCCGTCCGTAATTCACGACCTCACCGTCCAAATGTGATGAGATTTAACGGGTG
Source organism: Magnolia sinica (assembly GCF_029962835.1). Classification (NCBI taxonomy): domain Eukaryota; kingdom Viridiplantae; phylum Streptophyta; class Magnoliopsida; order Magnoliales; family Magnoliaceae; genus Magnolia; species Magnolia sinica. Next base: position 10,952,201 of record NC_080575.1, on the reverse strand, counting down.
ATCTTTATTTTTCACGCTCTTTCCATCGCCCCAATTTGAGCCTTGATCATCTCCAAATGAACCCGATGTCTTTTTAACAAACAATACCGCTCCAAGGTCTAAAACAATGTTTTTATACATCTAATAAGGAAGTTAGCCGGTAGTCATGGTATATACCCTACGATCTTTGGGCAGTTTATTCCGATATTTGGGCAACCCGTTTGGCAGATCCAAATATGATGGACGGTCAAATGACATACTAAAAATATAAAAACTTGATGGTTGGTACTCTAACCGTGTATATAGGTATATGTATGATCGGTTTTTTAAACGGATGAACACAAGTGGGTTTTGGGAGTGATCAAAAGGTAAGACATGTATACCGTTAGATTCAAGTGACTTGTTCACATATGTAAGTTTTTCAGATTGTAGTTCTAACGGTGGTTTAAGCATACTCATATGGGGTGAACAAGATGAACGGATTCGAATCTCAATCTGACATGTGTACGGATGGATGTGGAGATCAGATAGTTTACTATGATCGGGTGGTTCAAAATCAAAGTGGACGGTCAGATGTCTCTATCTAACAGTGAATATTTGATTGAGTGGTTTGTTATGATGGAGAGATGAGGATACTTAGTTATATGATGATCCTATCTTAAAATCAACGGTCGGATTCATGTTGAAGAATAGATGTAAGGTTAGGATAGCTAGATTGGTATCGTACACCTGTACATACTAAATTAAATTTCATGGTAACACTCGAGAACTTTCAATACTCAGATATTGAAAAGTTCAGAGTGTTACAATTAATACCCCATGGATTTATTGGCTCAGTTGGCTATATTTTTTGTTATTGAGTGGGGTATTTCCTAAGTTCTTATCTCAGTCTCCCCCTCTGTCTAGGTAAGCTAAAAACTTTTTTTATGGGATAAGGTGGTGGAGAGAATGGAGAATAAGATCAATCCTTGAAAAAGTAAATTCCTCTCCTTGGGGGCAGGATAACACTAATTAAATCTTCCCTTCGAATCTCCCTCACTACTATGTCCCTGTTCCAATGTCTAAAGTCAGTTATTGCTTGAATTGATAAGTTGAGAAGAGGCTTCCTTTGGCAAGGTGGAATATCTAAGGGTAAATCCTCTCTCTTGAATTGGAAAGAGGTGTGCCAGCCCTACAACGGGGGAGGGGGATTAAGCAAGGTGTCCCGTATCGGTACTGGAACATGTTTATGGTGGTGTAACGGTCCACTCTTTGGTGAGAAGTTGTATCGGACTGTCAGATGAATTTATGAACCAGATAACCTGAATGTGACTACAAAATTCATATATTTAATTTTCTAACTATCTACTATCAATGATAGATATATTAATATTCAAGCGTAAATAGAAAAAAATATAAAATGGCATTATTGTGATTAACACATCATATGTTGTTTAAGTTTTTCGATTTTCAAAAAAGGGCCGAAAAAATACGTAAATAGAAAAAATAAAAAAATATATAAAATGGCACCTCAAATGGCATTATTAAAACAGCAAAAGAATCGTTAAAAATGATTTTTCGAATAAATGAGTAAATAGAAAAAAATATAAAAAAATATAAAATGGCACTCTGTAAAATGCATATTAACATGTTATTGATTAACACATCATATGGCATCATTAAAACAGCAAAAGAATCATTAAAAATGATTTTTCGAATTTTCAAAAAAGGGCCAAAATAAATGCGAAATAGAAAAAAATATAAAAATATATAAAATGGAACCCCAAATCTGTAAAATGCACATTAACATGACTATGATTAACACATCATATGACATCATTAAAACAGCCATTTAAAAATGGTTTTTCGAATTTTCAAAAAAGGGCCAAAATAAAGATGAAAAAATATTAAAAAAATTGGAATTACTACAAATAATAAAGCTAGCAAAACAACCATTAAAAACTGATTTTTCGAATTTTAAAAAAGGGGCCAAAATTCATGCGTAAATAGAAAAAAATATTAAAAAATTATTAAATGGCACCCCAAATCTGTAAAATGCACATTAACATGTTCTATTGATTAACACATCATATGACATGATTAAAACAGCAAAATATATTAAAAAAGTATAAATACCTATTTTTGACGAATTTCTGAAAAATGGCCCACCGAGCTTTGATTCAAAAAAATCTATAATATAAGGTGTTTTTGGGTAGTGGTTTTGCTTTGGGTGAGGGCCCTAGGATTAGATTTTGGGACGACTTTTGGTGTGGTTGTTCTACCCTTAGAGCGTCTTTCCTGAATTTGGCTAGCCTTTGCCCTATTAGTGACATATCGTATGCTTCTTGTTTCTCCAGGAATGATTCAAGAGGTGTTTAGATTCCCCCTTGTAAAAGGGATCTGTCCAATAGTGTATTCAATGATCTTTTGTGCATGTTATCTTGTTTGAAGGGTCTTTTGACTACGTTGGGTGTGGAGGATTCAATGGCTTAGCATTATGGGAGTTCTGGCAGTTTCACAACCAAATCCTTCTACCAATTTCCTTCCCAACCTTCGCAAAGGGGAAATCTACACTACACATTCATTTGGAAGTATGGTGCTCCTTCAAAGATTAGAGCTTTTGCCTAGCTTGCAGGGAGAAATAAAATACTCACAACAAACAATCTTCGAAAGTGGTCGATGATCCTTCCTAATGTGTGCTTGTTGCGTTTGATGTTGAGGAGTTTGTTGACCATCTGTTCATCCATTTGCTCTTTCGCAAAGCTGGTGTAGTTTGGTATCATTCGATCGGCGAGCATATGCTGGGAGATGCCTAGCTCCATTGAAACTCTTTCTAGAATGTGGCACAACTATGGTGGTGGCTCTCTTGGTCACCCCAAGTGGAGACTGGCCTTGCTTGTTGTGGTGTGGTTTTTATGGTTGGAAAGAAACAATCGTTGTTACTACAACGAGCATTGTCTGTCGGGTAGTATCCTAAATCAGGTCTTAATGTATATTTCAGAGCGGTTGGCCTAAGCCCTACTTTTGGGTTTCTTGGTGGGGGGTTTGTTCTGTATCTTTCTTTTTTCTTTTTTCTGTTTGCTTTTGTTTTCTTGTTGCATTGCTGTTTGTTTTTGTGTTTGTTATGTTTTTTTGTCTTTTTTGGCTGTTTAGGCCTTAATAAAATTGCCTCTTCCTTCAAAAATAAAAAACAAAATAAGGCTAAAAAAAGCTGGTTAGGAAATAAGTCAAAAAGTAGAGAGAAATCTGTTTAGGGGCCACCTATTAGTACAAAATGTGAATGCCAGGACAATCTATTAGAAAGTTCAATTAACCATGTCAATGTAACTCCAGTGTTGTGCCAGAACTCCCCCAAACTTTCAAACCTGTTGTCAGTGCGTACCACATTTGTGGTCTCATTTAAAAACTTATTGGTTAGTCAAGTAGCTCTTGCCTCTTATTCATCATTCTGTCCATAGTTGCAAACCAGGTGACTCGATCAGGGACTCGCCCGAATCAACCTGGCCTGACCACCAAGTGGGTCAGTGGGTCGGGAAAACCAGGAAAGCACCAAACTTGGGCCAGTCAAAGAGTGACTCGATTGACCAGGCCTAGTCCAAATGGGTCGGGCGAGTCACAAAACAGCATGTAATTCATAATTTAGAGGTCATTTAATTCGAAAAAAAATTGGAATACTATTCATAGTTTAACAAAAAAAAAAAAAAAACAATTCATTTTCATAAGTAGTCACATCCATGTGGTTTTGTCTAGCGTTCATTGAAGGGGGAAAAAAGGACAAGGAAAGAAGAATGAGAAGGAGAAGAAGGAGAATAATAAAAGATTAAGAGGTAAATATTCTTTTTTTTTAAACCAGACCCAGTGATCAACCAAGTCCCAAGCCAAGTCGTGGTCAGCGAACTATGATTTTGTCTATACAACATGTTTGAACTACATCACATTCTTCCAATTAGCAACCTCTTGCAATGGGTAGCCACAATTAATGGCTAGATATACAAACAACCATTTACTACAAAATGCCAGTCGCTTCAAACTTTCTAGACACTCAATAATTTTATTGTAAGCACCAAGAATGCAGTTACAGGATATAACATTTAAACCCTCAAATATCATGGTATAGACCAATTTTCCAAGCTGCTTCCTAATAGCATCTTATAGTTAGAGTAATCGATATATTGTAGGGCATAAGTTATTCATAATAAAGAAAGAAGACACGGTCAAGGAACTTACTTAAATACAAGAACAGAAGTTTTGTACACTTTGATTGCCAATTCTTGACCATCAGCTTTGGTTGCATGATAAACATTTGCCTGCAAAAAGAGAATGAATTGCATGCTGAAGCCTGAAAACAGTTTACATGTAAGTAATCCTAAGGATCTTCCACGAAAACGCATATCACAAGTACAAAAGCAGTAAATCTTTTTTATTTTCTTTTATGAAGGATTTTTTTTTTCTTTATTGAAGGAGAAAAAAAGCAGTAAATCTCTTAGAAGATTGAACTGCTTAGCATAATACATACTTCTTTCCCAGTGGAGATGCAGCCGTTAATATCATGGAACACACCACGATTCAGCATTTTGAACAAAACCATACGAGTTCTTGGATCAATGGCCTGTAAAACAGTGAAACTAATTACAAATGTCTACAGAACCAAAATCTTCAAGCTTCATTATGTCAACTAAAAGAAACAACAAGGAACCAACCTTAAGGGTACCGATGGTTAACAACAGTGACCAGTTTACATAAAGAACCCAGAAATGCAGAGTGCCGTGAGACAGACAGTTGTGAGATGCAATAATACAACAAATATAGATGAACGTAAAGTGAATTGGCAAACTAAAATCCAATGGAAGAATAATAACAAGGATGATACCTGCATGCTAAAATTCCAGCAGCCATCCATGAAAAAAAATTGTTCCAGACAGATAGTACATCGCATATGTTACATGAACAGAAAAAAGATGCTCAAATTCAACTGCAGAATATGCATGGAGAATCTTCATAAAATACAAAATCAGTAACAATAAACCTATAGCTGCCAGCATAAAATATTTGTTATTTTGCAAGATAATCAAGTAACCAAATTCACAAATCTACTTCTAGAAAGGATTGACTTCATCAAAGTGGCCTGAGCAAAAAATCACAACCTTAACAGATGTTAACTTAATTGCATTTTATTATGCACTTCAAGAATAATACAATGTAAATAACAGAAACAAGATAAAACGAGGGTGGGCAGGAGTAAAATGTAAAAACTTCGTTCACGAAAACATTAATGAATATTGCATACCAACCTGCTCAACAGTGGCACGGTCTGCTTTCTCAGTAGTTTTAGTTCTCCCTATGGCCATCTCTCGAACACTTGAGCGAATTGCAGTTGTTACTGAATTTGACATGCCAACATTCATCCTCCCCTCCCATTCCTACATCATTGATGTCTCAGTAAAACCAGAATTAAGTTTTCAGAATATTGAGCAATTCAACATAGGAAATGAAAAATGTATTGAGCACCACAAAAGTCTATTCACGATCAACTACCAGTACTCAATTCAACCTTTAAAAATTGAAGCTGCTACCGTACAAGTCTACGAGTTCAAAAGTGGAAGGAGTGAAAGAAAGCAAAGACTCCAGCACATCATATATGTGTGTTGTGTTAAATTCAAGATTATTGGACAATATGTAGTAGCATATGAAGAGGATGGATACTAGTACATATAAAAAGGGCCTGCCGGATGATGCTTAAAACACCACTCAACACTTTGAATGGCATTCTGATGAGAAATGTGGGATTTTAGCATGCTTGGATGACAGTGACACACTTTCCAAAACACCATTCGGAGGAACAGGAGCTCAAAAGCAGTCACGCAGAATGAGCAAAAGAGCTGCTTTCCACTCCAAGAAACAACTTTTTTGGATGACATTAAGGGTGGCAACTTGAGAATGATCAGCATATGTCACCCATCGGGCCCAAATTCTAAGATTGAATGATGACCAGAACTACTCATGTTTTAGATGAAGTTCTATGTGTGTCACCTTTAGAATATTAAGTTGAACGGATGATTTCCAATCATTATTATATATAGATGAATATAAAATAATGAAAAAGAGCATTTTTTATGGAACACATTCAATTCCAAAAATCAAAGGTAGGGATCATTTTTAAAGTGTGACTGGTAGACAGCTCAATTATGGGGGAACTGAGAGGCTGAACACTTGTAATCATTGAATCAATTTCTGCATGTGGACCCCGAGTAATAGATGTTGATGATGCTACTCAGCATTGGGAAAACAGAATCTTTTGTTTTATCACACCAGCGATGGGGCTACACTCCCATGATAGTTCATCACCATGTTTAAAATCACGTTGATTCATCCCCCTCACAGGTGATACTCATCTACAGCTATCCAGTCCGTCAAAACTGTGGGGCAATTGTCATGGACCGTATGTATAGAATCACACCAATCACAACCCAAGTCCTAACTATCCAATTGGATGGTTAAAAGTGTAGTAAGCGATTCAAATTCAATGGGCAAAATAAGACGATTACTATCATTTTCCCAAAGAAAATTTTGGGTTACACTCCATCAAAAAAATGGGAGAGTGATTTGGACAGTCTGCATTATCATACAACTATACCATGTGCATAGCGGAAGAGTCACCACCATTTTTTAGCCTGTGCTGTGTGGGGTCTACACTCATGTAATACTTCACCACCATTTTTTAAAATGTTGTTGTCTAAACCTCCGCCCATGTAGCACTCATGTAGGACTAACAGACCATTCGAATTGTGGGGCACATTTTGGATAGAGGCACAGAGCATGTCTCAAAAATCGCATTGATCAAGATTTGACTCAAATCGATGACGCCGACGACGACGACGATGACGCCGACGACGACCACCATATTGATGACGAGTATCTCGCCACCATTATCCTAGCAGTGTCTTCTTCTCCGTTTAGCCTACGTTTTTTCCTGATTCCAATATGGGTGTCGCTAAAGGTAGAAGGAAATCAGATGAATCATTCAATGGCAACGATGAAAATGACTGGAATGTTGTCCAATCCAAGCACCATATCAAAAAGTTGGTGGGGGTCGGTCGAAGGAAATACTCTTCCTACCCTACCTTATACGTGAAAGGTTATCCCTACGGGTGGTTCCCCCTCAATCTAGAGAGGATTTTCGGGCGCGCAGGGGCTGTTATGGATGTTATCATGCCTCGCGATAAAGAAACAGGTGCGTATCGTGGCTTTGCTTTGATTCGCATGGGTAGCGAAGCAGATCTGGCAAGGGCGGTGCGTATGTTGCATGGCGTGAGCTATGATGGTAAAAAAATGCTCGTCCAGAGGGCACGGTTCGGCCCTGATACTCTGTCTGCCAACACCTCTCAGAAACAATCCTCCGCTCCACGGCCTCTCCGCTGGATCGTCAGCCAGCTGATACGGCTATCCGACCTCCTTCCCGCTCTGAAGGAGTTTCGTTCCGAGATGCCCTGATCAACGACCCCAAGGGCAACGCTCCCCAATCTCAACAGTTGGAAGACCCACCTAAGGACCAGTGTAGTCCGAAATGCTCTGATAGTGCGGATGATCTTTTCGATCACACGATCGTGGTCCCCAGGAAATTTTCGAGAGGAGCCAAGCGGAGCTAGCTAAGTCGGTGGTTATCATCACTGAAGATGATGCGACTATTTCGACCATGAAGAACTGGATTCGAGAATGCACTGGTTTTCATCTCCGGTCATCCGATTTCAAACCTCTGAGTCTTGACGCTCTATGGGTAAGAGTATGTCCTGGCCTTAACCCTGATACCCTAACAATGGCAGATCGCCTGTGTGACGATGGTCCGATTAAAAAATTATGTCCTGGGATGAATTTTCTATTTTTGGGAAAGAAAATATATGGGTTCTCATTTGGGATATCCCTATGGAATGCTGGTACGACAAGTTTCTCATCAAAGCAGCCTCTCGCTTAGGCTTCCTCCTAGAAATTGATCCCAAGACTCAGTTTGGAACAGAACTGGGGGTCATTAGGGCAAGGATTAGGCAAAAGAAGGGCGATCCTCTCCCGGCCCATTTGAAGGTGAAGATTGACAACCGGATAATCACGCTTCCAGTGCAGAAAGATTCCCCTATCTCATCACAACCCAGATGGGGTGACGTGTGGAGGGCCAGGGAAACGAAGACGCAGCCGCTGTATCATCTGCAATCGGAAAGGAGGGAAGAAGGAGCACCAGCAGCTTTCTCCAGCGGACTACCGAAACACCAGCCTGTCAGACCCGCTGATATATCACCTCATGTAGTCGATGAAAACCGGCGCTCGCAGAGGACGCGTGGATCCATCCCCTCTTCTCCCGATCTTCATCTATTAGAGAAAATCAGCGACGCAGGCGCGAAGCGATTACACTCTGTCGATATCTCGACACGCGTCCATGATTCTGATTTCTCCCCTCAGCTAGCGAACCCTCTCTCCCCTCAGGCTAATGCAACAACGACACGTGGCTTGTCCATCCTTCGTCGATCGCGTAACATTAGTTGCGATGAGTCCTCCATTTCGGGATCGCGACACATGTCGCCTGTTCGCTCACCCTACGGTTGCAAGGAAGCCTCAACTGAAGATCGTACGTCTGACCCTAGATTGACGTCTCTCGTAGAAGTCTGGCCTCTCGACCCGGGTCCATGTTCTACCCGGTTCCGTCTCTTCCCTGGTAAATGGGGCTCTTTGAAGGTCTCCGAGCCTATCCCTATCAACCCCAATCCTTTCCCTACCTTACACCCGCTTTCCAGACCTGATGCCCCCTGGGTTATTCTCTCCACTACTCAATCTCCTGCTCCACCACCACACCTTCCTCCCCTCTCCAATCTATCTGATGATATTCTCAGTGAAGAGATGTCGGATATCCACATTTCAGAGTCCAAACCTGCTTCTTCGATCCCATCAACTCCTATCAACTCTGCTTCCAGAGATTGGGCGTACCTTGGCCCCCTGACGCTTTTTCACGAGGAGACTTCTACAGATATTATTGACGCAGAACCGCTTCAGATGTGCTCTGAGTTTCCCATCCAACAACAGGGAGAAGATTCCATGGCTTCTATGGAAGGAAAAAGTAAGGGGGAAATCTACAAGAAAATCCAAGATAAAAAGTGGATTCGAGACGCTGTGGGAAACGTGGGTCGTTCGCTTAGTCTCTCCTTCGACAACAGGATCGAAGATTACACGGCCCTGTTTCAATTCATTGAGAACAGAGGTAGGCCTTTGCCTCCTTCTAAGGCCCCCGGTCAAGCAAGTGTCTCGTTCTCCTAGTAATAGGGAACTCCTCAGACTTCAATCGTTGCCAGTCATACCCTCCACGTCTTCGGCCAAATGTGGGAGGAAGGTTACTCAGGGAAGTTTGGTGTCCCAATGATTGTTCTTTCTTGGAATATTAGGGGGATTGGCTCCAAGCAGAAGTGAAGCCTCATTAAATGGTCCATTTCTAGAAAAGATTTTGTCTTCAAGAAACTAAAGTTCCAGTTTTCTCTCCCGCCCTTCTAAAGACAATTTGGGGCGCTCAAGATGCAAATTTCGTCACTTTAGACGCGTCCGGATCTTCAGGGGGTATCCTTATAGCGTGGAAGTCCTCGAAGTGGGATCTACACTATTCGTTGACTGGTGTCTTCTCTAAAGCAATCATTCTCCAAGATAAGTATTCTTCCTTCCGTTGCATTCTTGTTTCGATTTATGGTCCTATTGATGACTCCCTTAGATCCTTATTCTGGGATGAGCTAACTGCCATCAGACAGTCTTTCTCAGGTCCTTGCTGCTATGCGGGCAATTTTAACGTGACCCGTTTTGCCGAGGAACATTCTCGCACGAGGAGAACTTCTCGTGCCATGCAACAATTCTCTGAATGGATTCAAGCACAAGAGCTGGTGGACCTACCCCTCTCCGGAGCCAAGTATACCTGGACCGATGGCCGCAGATCCCCCATCTAGTCGCGATTAGATAGATTCCTTTTATCTGCGGACTGGATCGATGAATTCCCGACTTCGACTCAAATAGCTCTCCCCAGATCGACTTCCAACCACTGCCCTATCATCCTCTCAATCATTGTTGACGATTGGGGTCCCAAACCCTTCAAATTCAACCCCGCTTGGCTGCAAATCGAAGGCTTCAGACATCAAGTTATGGATTGGTGGGTCTCCTTTCAGCCTGACGGCTTCGCTGGACACCGGCTAATGTGTAAGCTTCGCTGGCTTAAGGAAAAATTAAAAATCTGGAAGCATGATCATCACAAGCAGAGAGACCGCGATACTGACGCTTTATTTTCTGAGTTACAATTGCTCGACAATGATTTTGAGGGTCGTGAAATTCCTCTCGAGGCCTTATCCCGACGTATCCAAATCATCCAGTCCCTCTCTTCCAGATCTTTGGAGAATGATATCTCCTGGAAGGTCAAATCGAGATAAAAGTGGATAGCTGAGGGCGACAAGAATTCTAAATATTTCCATAAATTTGCCAATTTGCGGGCCCGAGCTAAGGTTATCCACAGCATCTGTGTGGAAGGCAGACATATCGATGACAAAGACGAAATTTCGGAAGCTGCGGTTTCCCACTTCAGAGCTCTTCTTTCCTTTGAAGGCTCATCCAGGCCTTGTTTAGATGGAATCCACTTCCATTCTCTTCCTTCGCCCGAAGCTGATCGGCTGGAATCCCCCTTCTCTATTGACGAGATCAAAGCTGCCATTGATGCTATAGATGGAGACAAATCCCCTGGGCCCGACGATTTCCCCATGAGCTTCTTCCATTCCTTCTGCGACATCGTGCAATCAGATGTGGTTGCTTTTCTTAATGAGTTTCATGCTAGGGAAAAACTCTCAAAGGGTATAGGAGCTTCCTTCATCGCTCTCATTCCTAAAGTGTCAGGGGCTAACTCCTCTGAATTCAGGCCAATTAGTTTAATTGGCAGTCTCTACAAAATCCTGGCTAAAATCCTCTCCACTAGGCTCACTTCTGTGATGGACATGCTTATTTCCAAGCACTAAAATGCTTTCATCAAGGGAAGACAGATCGTTGATGCTACTCTCATCGCCAACAAAATCCTTCACACCTGCCATACTTCGGAGATTAAATTTGTCTTTTGCAAGCTCGACATCGAAAAGGCATATGACCATGTCAATTGGAATTTCCTTTATTACATGCTTACCCGTATGGGTTTTGGTCAAAAATGGAGGAAGTGGATGAAGGCTTGCGTTGAATCCCCCTATTTCTCAGTTCTTCTCAATTTTGTCCCTAAGTTTAGTGGAGAAATTTCAAAAATCTCTGGCTACTTGAAAATGTTGGTATTTGTCTTTAGGGGACAGGCTCACGCTCATAAAAGCCGTTTTATCAAATATTCTCATCTATTTCATGTTCCCTTTCCCCTGCCCCCCTGCTATCCAACGTCGGATTGACAACCTGAGAAGAGATTTTCTGTGGACCGGAAAGGAAAATCAGAACAAATTCCATCTTCTCAATTGGCAGGAGGTCTGCACTCATTTTAAAGAGGGAGGCGCAAGTGTCAAAAACCTGAAGGTTATGAACAAGGCCCTTCTGGGCAAGTGGACCTGGAGACTGGGATCAGAACTGGGAGCTTTGTGGAGCCGTGTCATAAAAGGTGAATATGGAACCTCCCCGGGAGGCTGGTGGACTAGGGACTCTTCGGATTACAGAGCTTCTCGTCTGCGGAAAGGTGTCCTTCGATCCAAAAATCCGGTGATGGAAAACATTTCGTTCCAGTTGGGAGATGGATCGGCTATTCGGTTTTAGGAAGACCATTGGATTGGGAATAGGTGTTTGAAAGAGCAATTCCCCTCTATTTATCGTCTGGCTGTATGGAAGGACAAGCCCATCAACAATTTCTTCTCTCGTTCTGAAAATGGCATAATCTGGGACATCAGTTGCCGCAGAAATCTTCACGACTGGGAGGTTTCCCACTTCGCTGACCCCCTGCACTACTTATCCAGGGCCTCCCCTTCCCACACTGATCCGGATCAAATCATCTGGACTAAGGATAAATCCTCCCAATTCACAGTAAAATCCTTATACTCTATTCTCCTCATGCCCCTCCCCCCTACTGCCTCGGTCTCCCCGTTTATTTGGAAATACCCCGCCCCTCCCAAATATATCTGCTTCACTTGGTTGGCCTCTAGGAATCGAATTTTAACTGTCGACAATCTTATGAAGAGGGGAATGCAGATCGCCAACATATGCCTTTGTTGTATGGTGATGAATCGGTCGACCATCTTCTAGTACACTGTCCTTTGGTTTCTCAGATCCAATTGGACTTTTTCTCAAGATTTAGCGTCAGTGGCTGTGTGCCTGCTTCTATGTCCTCTCTTCTTGCATATTGGCATGGGTTCAAGTTGGGCAAAACTAAGTCTAAGCTTTGGAAATTGGCAATCTGGTGGGCAGTTTGGAAGGAGCGTAACAACAGATGTTTCAACAATGTGCAAGCTTCGGCTCAAACAGTCGGTTCCAGAGCAAAGCAACTGCTTATCGAATGGGCCTCTGTCGTGCCCTCTCTTAAAAATTTTAATTTTCTCTTTTTAGGTTCCTAGTTTGCTTCGGTTCTTTTTTTTCTTGCTTCTGCTATCTCAGCAGCCCCTCTTGTTTTTTCTCTTCTGCTCTTTTTTTTATTCAATCTCGTTACTTTTAAAATTAAAAAATAAAAATAAAAAAATAATCTCACTGATCAACCAACTGTATCCAACTGATGGTTATCAAATGGAATAAAGTAATGAGAGGCAAAATAAGAGGGTCAGTATCATCTTCTCAATTTAAGTTTTGGGTTATGCTCTATCCACAATTGGGTCAATGATTCACACTGTTAGAATTGCCATGCAATATGGCATGTGCATTGACACCAGACAATGTTAACAATCAAATGCACAAATACAAACGAACCAAGGTAAGAGAATAGTAATGCCTATATGTAACTTTTGAAACTGAGAATATGCAGGTAATTCGCAAGATTTTCCTAGTTGCTGTCTGCAGGGCCTCCAGTGTACATAGGCCCAGCATCGGTTATCGAGATGAATCATATGTCCGGCCCCACTGTGGGCAGTCAGTAATCAAAGATCCCACTGGTTCAATCCAGGGCACAAACGAATAATTTCAAGGTGGGGACCAACAAATGAACATCTCCAACCACCCAGGACTACGGTCTCAGTAGACCCAGGGTAATATATCCGGCGTGGGGCCATGCATGGTTAGTCTGCCAGATGAACAATTTCGATTTTTTGAGTTGGGCCTCGTGTAAAGTTCAAGATCACGAATGCTACAATCTCTCTTAGACCTGCAGTTCAATTTTCAGAATGTGGGCCACCAAATAAACGGTTTTGACCCCTGAGTGTGGGCAGCATGCAGGCAGACGTCGTGCAGGCTACAATATCAGGCAGCCCCTCAGATTACTAAAGAAACTTTGAGAGAGAGAGGACACCTACCTCTAACGGGGCAGCGCGGATGTGGTTAGAGAATTTCTGAGTGCGATTGGAGATTGGCTGGAGCGGACGGGAGAGAAGGCCGCCATGTGCATTGGGACGCCTCGACGCAAGAGAGAATGTGGCGGAAGTGTCGGCACTTCCGTTGGATCCGCATCTGGAATCCAGCCAGTCGAGAGCGTCCCCAATTTCAGAATCTGAGGAAGACCACACCTCCTCCTCTTCCTCTTCCTCTTCCTCATTTGCGTCTGCTGCTGCTTCTTCTTCTACAGTTGCTGCTTCTTCTGATGCAGTTGTTGCTGCCTCCGATGCAGCTGTTGCTGCTTCTGGTTCAGCTGCAACGGATATCATCGTCTTAGATCGATTGCAGAAAAACCCTAATTTTATGTTTTTCTTTTGTTTTCTTTTTATTGGCAATGTCGTTGCTGCTCTTCAGCTAGGGTTTATGGACCAACAAACTCTTTTCACTTGAAGAGGTTTTGCATGGACGCGGATGGCTGGTGACCGCGCTAAGGGGCGCGAATTGGTACTACCCCACCAGGTCCTAGCTAGAGACGGACGGTCCTGTTAGGGCCTCTGTGGGGCCAACCGTGATGTATGCGTTTTATCTCGCCGTCCATCCATTTTCACATATCGTTTTAGGGCATGAACCCAAAAATAACGCGGATGGAAGGCTCAAGTGGACCACACCCCAGGAAACAGTGGGGACTGAAAGCTTACCGTTGAAAACTCATCGGGAGCACAAAAGTTTTGGATCAAGATTATATTTATGTTTTTCTTGTGCATATGTAAGCTTATATACCAATTAGATGGCAAATAAGCATTACATGGGTCCCATTAAGTGTTAAACCCCACTACTACGTGTGGTGTAATTCACTTAAGCCTTCAATTTACCTTTTTTTTATATCATAACCTAAAATGTCACCGTCACCTTGGTGGAGAGGGATAGTCTTGTAAAGGTATTTGTGAGGCTAATTGCAATGCTTATGTTTTATCTATTTTGATGGCATATTTCAAGACATGAATCCTGAGATAGAGGTAGATTGAAGACTCAAGTGGACCTCACTGGAGAAATCAATGAGGATTGAATTCTTATAATTGAAAACGTCTTAAGGCTATGGTGATGTTTATTTGCTATCTAACTTGTTTATAAGTTCACATAGACTTGTATGAAAGGAAAACATAAATATGTTTTCTTGGTGCTTCTCTAAAGGGGGTAAGGTGAGGAAAACTCGGCATCAAGCCCACAATGGCATCCCAATCAGGTTCGTTACTAATTCAGTTATCAGATCTCCATACTCAATGCACCACATGGTCATTTGCAATTCCACATGTAGTTTATAGTTGGTATCATATCACATTATGCATAGCCTATGGTGGATCTATACGAAATATATTGAATTTGTTTAGGAACCCTCATGGGTCATATCCAAACCGTCCATTCATGGACATTCGATCTCAAATTTGGGCCATTAAACTCAGATAAATCAGAATTTGAATCCCGGTTCCAATCAGCCACAACAACCACTATATATCAAAATTGGTGTCTAGATTCCGACGAATTTGCCAGCTTTGTTTCCTCCATTCCCAATGACAACATTCAATATCGATGACTAGATTCTAGTGTGATATATGTGTGTGTGTGTGTGTGTGTGTGTGTTTTATCTGCACCATCCATCCATTTTTTATATATATTTATAGTACATGAGACCAAAAAATAAAAAAAGTAGATTAAAGGCTCACGTGGACCACACCATAAGAAGTAATGGGAATTGAATGCCTACCATTAAAAACTTCTCGGGGCCACATAAATTTTAGATCAAGCATAAATTTATGTTTTCCCTTAATATAGCTATGTGACCTAATCAATAGGTTGGATGGAAAATAAACATCACAATGGACCCTAAAAAGTTTTCAACAGTAGGAGCTCAAGCCCCGTAACTTCCTATTGTATGGTCCATTTAAGTGGTATTTGGATGCCTTTAAAGTCATCAAGTTGTAATCTGATTACAGGTGTAAAGTATAACGCCCCGACTTTTCAGGACCCGAGCATACGACCCGTTTCCCCAAAAACCCAAGTGTTAACTTTAAAGGATGGTCAGATTCAAGTATTTTTTTTCTTTCATCAAAATAAGCAGATAAGCATAGAATAGACAAATCAAACGCAATGAAAAATTTCATTTACGTTTAGGATGTATAAGAAGTTGCCCATAATGACTTATACAAACCAATGTCTCCATTCTTACAGTACAAAATGAAGTAACATTGCATGTGAAACAAGGTAAATTATAACAATCTTGAGCTGTAAAATCTTGTAGCAGCCCTTAGTAAATACAATCATGTGTCATTGTCAACCATATTCTGCTCCTCACCAATGTGAATGTGAACATTATCTGAGCCACCTGTACTACCTGTAAGGTTGTATATTTGATGGATGAGTGGCCGACTCAGTATGAATTCCCCTCAAGATTACACACTGCCGCATTAAGTAAGCATAGTTATAAAACAAAATATACAAAACAATATATGATGCAGGTCTTATTAGATGCATGGATGAGTGAATGTAGTCACGCCTTGGGGATGCTTGTCCATGCAGAATTTGGGCTCGTCATCCATGCAAATAAGCAATCAACGCCCCGGGGTTAACCGTGCGGAATGCAATCATCGACCTGGAAAAAACATCCAGTCGGACAGAGGCTAGTCATTAGCGAAAGCATACTAAGTGCGGTGTAAAGACTGCTCATCATACGAGGCTAGTCGTCAGCGAAAGCATACTAAGTGTGGCATAACGAATGTCCATCGTACGAGGCTAGTCGTCAGCGAAAGCATACTAAATGCAGCGTAACGACAGCCCAGCGATAGACGCTGGTCTGTGCCATGTATGCATGATTAGTCAAACCATTATTAGTTCGGTTACAATCAGTCGTTTTTAAAATAAGCTTAAGGTCACTACGGGGACTCGTCATCAGCGTAGGCCGACAGCTCGGGTATAGGTCTCATACCACCATCCTCGGCTCATGAGGCTACCATCTTAGGATGTTTAATGGAAGCCCGTCGACTAGTGGCCAATCATATTACAATATATGGGGCTTACCATCGCATGGTTACACGGTACAAAACATCGAATCTATATAGGAAAAATACCAAAACAAAGCCACATAGGGCGATATCAAAACAAGCCACATAAGGCAATTATCAAATTAAGCCACACAGGGCGAGTATCAAAACCATGCGATAAAAGACCATCCTTGAAAACTATTGGACACAACAACCCTTGATGGTAGGCCCACATCAATGGTCAATTTAAACCATCATTCAATAACCACTAAGCCGAAGGTTCATTACAGTCACAACCAATCGGGTTACATCCCAAGTATGGGTGTACATACGTAGGTGGGGGTTTCCCACTGATGTACCAGTTTAAATTCCATAAGCAACCTACAAATAATCTACAAGTATGAATAAATATGCAGGATAAATATTAAGCATGTAATGTGACAATTCAATTCCAACAATTAACACATGTGACTATGAAATGGAGATATCAATCTTAAATTAAAATAAAAATTAAAACTTAGGCTAATGAAAAGATGGAAAGCTCAAGGGGAAGAATCATCACCTTATACTTTGAATCGCCTACCAGTGTTGCTAGAGAATGCGTGTTTCCTTATAATCAAACCCTATCATAAATTGTAAAGTTATACAGTTAGGTCCAAGCTTACACACCATTTAGGGTTAGGGTTTTAACCTAGGGGTTGAGTTATCTTTCTTAGGGTTTTAATGTAGAATTAGGATTTTCGTCCTAGAGTTTAGTTTATATGCTTAGATTCTAAGATTTGAAGATTAATTGAAGTATAATGTAACGCCCTGAAAATCAGGGGTCGTATGTACACTCGACTCCTGAATTCCCGGGTATTACTTATAACTTATTTTATTATTAAAGTACGTTTAATCAGGTTTAAATACGCAGCCTAGAATTACTTGAAACATGAATCACAATTTACAACTAGTTAACTGTAATGGGAAAGGTTAAATGTTTACAAGTACAAAAGAAAATTTATAACTATGGGTCGCACAAGGTGTTGCCCAACAAAAGTATAAACAAAGCATGTCCAAAAGAATGATTCACCAAGTCCCTTACTTAGCAATCCAAGTTCGCCCACAAAACTAGGGCGAGCCGCCCATCAACTGGAAATAGGACAACTTGTCTTCCACATCCAGTCTCGCACCAACATGCTCCTCATACCATACATCACCTGCATCTACTGAAGAGTCTGGTTGGTGTTTTAAAACACCATCCCATAGTGGGAGTGAGTGATCAACTCAGTTGGTGCTATTAGTCTTAAGTTACACAAACATCAATTGTATTATAAATTTAATGAAAGACAACCATTCATAAACACCTAACTAATCTTATTAATGCAGGTGCATGATAAATGATATGATGCATGCCCTCGCAACAACACTCCCTCAAGTGACTCCATCTAACGATCACGCATGACCAACACTCCCTCATCGCGACCTCGACTGCCAAGTCGCCAACCTAACTAATACAATACGTGATTTATGTTAGCCGAGTTCTTAATTAATTACATTCATCCAGCAAATTGGGGAAACTGATACACCTCACGTATCAATGCCCTAACTGGTTGCGAGACCAAGGCCCCCCAATGTGTGAGGCCGAGACCCCGCGATCCTTGATCCTATCGGGTTTCTCCATCCCTAACTTCAAGGACATGGGGGTGCTGAAATGTGGGATCGCTCGCGGTCACTACGGGGAGGCTCGTCACCTCAGCGTAGACCGACAGCTCGGACACAGTGTCCTATTTCACCATGCCCAGCTCTCGAGGCAGTGGATCGATTTCAAATGGTTTTCAATGGGTTCCAATGGTTGAAGGGTGTTTCGGGTTTCATACAGGCGTGGGCAAACATGGTTAACAAGCTTGATTGGTCAGTACGTGGACTAGGCCTTGCGAGTCCAGGCGTGTACAAAATGGATGACATCGGGTACAAACGACCCATGTAGTCCAACTACTGTCGCCCATCTGCACTAGCCTAAAACCACCGGCCTAGCCTCAAGGCAACCTTACCAATGGCGTCACCTTCTCTCATCTCAATTTCCTGACCAACATAGGGTTTGATAGTATTCCATAACGCTTCAACAATTCCAAATTTAACATCCAACACAAATGACGTCATGCATTCATATTTCATAAACATGAAAATTCAAGTTTTCCTATAAGTGCAAATACTAACAATATTACGAGATAAACGTACATGTGTGTCGTGTGGGTTAGCAAGGAGATCAAGATCTATAAATCATTCATAGCATGAACATGCAATAAGGACTAATACTAGCATGACATACATTGGGGACTTAAGCAAGCACATACATACAACAAGGATTAGAGTAATATACAAACTATAAGGGATCACCAACAAGAATCAAGCAATAACAAACATGCATTCGTCAAACCCACGGCCAAACATGTTGAGGAATAACAAACATGCCATAATCAATCCATATTAGTTGAGAGGATCTACAACGTAAGGTCTAGCTTAGGTTTTCTCTAGATTCTTCAAATTCATCATCCAAGCAATCATAATTATTATATTCATACTAAAATTAGTACTAGGCTACCTAAGAATAATAGTCCGCACTTACGGATTGTTGAAGACTTGAAAAATGATCTAGGAGTATCAAGTTTGGTGTTGATCGGCTGGAATCCTAAGGAAATGCAATTGCATGTTAGGATTTCATGCAAATCCTCACTCAACAAAAGGGGTTTCTAAGAGATGAGGGTTCTACCTACTCAATCGGTGGAGAGAAGCTTTTTTCGGTTGTAGATGAGGAATCTCCTTGAGGGAGAGGGAGAGGGAGAGGTTTACAAGATGAAGCTCCTTTGGGCCCCACTTCGATCTACATCCCACCTTTCTCTCCCTTATTCCTTCTCTCCTTCTCTCTTTCTCCTCTTTTCTCCTCTTTCTCTTCTCTAGGGCAAATTCTTATGGGGAGAGGGGTGCCCAAAAGAAACCCCTTTTATAATGCCAGATTTGGTACAAATGACCCTAAGTGTTGGGTTTTTACTATACTAACCCTATGAGAGGATTTTTCTAGCCTCTAGGGCTCACTATGGGGTGTACATATTGATATACACCGTACGATACTTAACCCTAATGATGATCTATGTATAGATAGGATTGGCCCGCTATTTGGATGTGGCAATCAACAGATATGATTAGAAGTCTGTTTAACGGTCACCGATGGTCGATCAGGGCTGCGGCTATACGGATATGAGCAGGAAAATATCTTTACTCTACGTGTGAAGTTTGGTCGCAAACCAACGGTCCGAAATCCTTAACTTTGCATAAGAGTGGACGACCCAATTTACTTAAGTTTCAGCTTCTTCCTTTAGGGTATTTGCACTTCTCATGCACTCATCCTTTGGCTCAAGTTGAGCGGTTCTGGACAGTACCCAGGTCCGACTCCCGCGATGGACGTCAAACCCAGTAAGACGGACATTATTCTATAATTTTGGTGTTGGTGGCCCACCAACGAGCGGTCTAGAGCTTATTCAGAAAATCGGGGCATTTTTGGAATGAATTAAATATTGAGATTTATCGGGAGCAATGATTAGGGTTTGGATTAACTATGTTCATAGTGTGGCTTATTTATAACTAGTGAAAGTGGAGGTTTGGTCATGATTACTCTAAACCGTCGATTTTAGGCTAAAAGAGTGACGGGGTTGATTTAGTCTATTAGTCAAAATTTGGGCTTTATCTGACTCAGCTTCGATTAGATCTTTAATTTAGTTATGATTGTCTTGATCAATTAGCGATGGGTCGGTTAGATTTGGGCCCTATGTGAGTAAATCATAGGGCTAAATTTGATGTTCAAAAGATCGGGCGAATTCGTTGGCTTCCTACGGTTGATTAAACGGACTTGTGCGGTTCTTTACTGTTCTCACCCGTGTATAAACTATCATTAAGTGCCAATGGTCAGTAAGTGATAATATAAGTTAATTACATAAAAAAAATTAAGAATTTTTTGGAAATCCAAAACAGTGAAAATCCAGGATGTTACATATAATCACAACATCACCATTATCCTTAATGATGTGATTAAGATTAGCTATGCGACGTTAATAATCTTCGCGATGTAGTAAGTAGTATGATCTACTATCAATGATTGTACATAGGATCGATAAATAAGGTACTAGTATTTAGTAACAGTGATCTTTATTTGTAATAACAACTATTAGCATGGCTAACCTACTAACGGTTAGGATCATAGCTTATGTTTTAGATTACTTAGGTCTAGGCTAGGTTTAGGGTTTAAATGCCAGTTGATGTAAAATTACTTACCATGTTTATTTAATAACTATAACATAAGTGTTAACATTAATGGTATAATTAATATTAGTTCATTATGGTAATAATAATCAGTATGATGGTAGAAATTACCATACTCCTATTATTGATGATGATATGGCGAGCAGAATCAAATGTTTAATAATTGTAGTTTTATTTATAATAACTAATATCACTATGAGAAATTTACCAGTGGCTAATCATGTTTAATAGTATCGATAATTATAGTAATGCCAAAGGTAATTAAAAATGATATTCTTAGAGAGTTTTTAGCCACAAGAGGAGGCTCACCTGATTCTTGTCAAATGAGTGGCCTAAATTGGGGCCGCCCAAAATTATCCCTAACTAAGGACCGAACTTGGCCTTGCTTTGGCCCAATTGTTGGGTCCAATTCAAGCAAAAAATTGAGGCTGGGCTGGCCTTCCTTAGCCCAGCAACCAGCCGCGCCAGTCCATGAGTTGGGCTGGACTGTCCCGACCCAACAATACCCTACAACTTGGAGTGGGCCCAGCATTATGTTTGCAAGGAGGCCGGGCCCAACCATAAGGTGCAAAAGGGCTGACCCAACACTAGGGCCGGCCCACCTAGAGCTTTCAAGGCCTACAGTGCGGCCCACCTGCATCATGCAGGGCGCGGCCCACTGAGATTCACTGTGGCGTGGTGCCCCACTGTGGTTCCAAATGCCCTGGATTTGGGCTGATTTCCGCCGTATTCAAACCGGATCTCGGCCCAGCACTGAGATTGATCTCAGCACTCCTTTCAGTTACTGTTTTCGGCCCACATCATGGCCTAAAACGGCCTGATTTTTGGCCTGTTACATGGGCCAGCTGGAGGTTCGATTTATCTCCCCTCATGGCCCACATCTCGTTCCCAGCACTGCCAGATCCCAGTGCTGATTAACAGCACATCAGCGGCCCAAAAGACAGGCCGATTTGTTTGGCTCAGCAGCGAATCGACGCTGACAGGTATGCACAGCTGGATCATACCTATCGCTAAACGCCACGAAATCTGAGTTGGATATTTAGGAGTATCGATCAGGCATTGTTGGAATGTCCCACCTGACGAATGATACAGATTAGAGGTTTAGAACTGTGGACCTGAATTCGTGGCTGGAACTGGAATGATCGTCGGGGAAGATGACTCGACTCTAACCGCGGATCCAAATGCCGAGCATCTCCCTTCGAAACGGCGCGGCTGGAGGGTGGTCACTTTGAAGCTTATGGATGCCTCAAATCGAAGCTCCATGAAGGTTTTCTCAGTGGGTCGGAAGGAACAGGAGACAAGCTCGATATTTGGAAAAACAGGGCGTTTGGTGCGGCTATGGTTTCTCTCTCTCTTTCTTTGCAAGAACCCTCGTTTGGTGGGGCTAGGATTACCTTAGAACGGACGGCTGAGATCTGCCAAAAACTCCTCACGCGGATCGCCCCTGGCAGACAGAAATGGAAACGACACCTTTTGCATTTTTGGAAATGCCGCACGCGGCTCTATTTGGGCCCATATTGTGTACACAAATGTGTGAGTTATTGTGTGAGACTTTGAGGCTTTGGATACACACAGACCCTATACCAAATGGACGGTTTGGATCTGCTCTAGGTGGCCCACCTTTATCACGATGAACGGGTTTTGGGACGGCTGGAAGCACAAACATGTCCACCCGCTCGGCCACTTGCACCCGCTGTTGCACGCATATATGCTCGTGTGGGTCGTTGTAACCACTTGGGTTTTAGTCATCGCCAAGGGACTCACGTTATGAACGGCTTGGATCTTTGGAATGGGACCTGATTGGTGGGCCATGGACTATGCCCAGACGGTGTCCGTTTCAAAAGAAAACGAGCGGGAGAGGCTCTGTTTTAGGAAAACGCGGGTCAGCGCTATTTTGACCGGGTTTGCTGCCCGGTGCAACGCCAGTGCACGCCCTTTGGTGCACACGCGTGATTAAAATGGGCCCCACGATCATGCTTGTAGGAAATCCACTTCGACCACCTGATTTTCAACGGACCAATGAGGACCATATGGTCCTAGATGGGGTGTATCCAAAGCTTTTTCGGCCCATACAACCTGATTTTGTGTTATTCTATTGACATTTATCAATCCACTGGGTGGATTAATTTTAATCCATAGTCCGACGGCCAGAAGGGCCTTAGGACTTTATCCAAATGGTTGGAACGTTTATTTTATGAGCTTTCCCTATCAATTTGTTTATTACAGCATCTTTTGTAGTATGAATTATTGTCATTGTCATTATTTCAACTTAAACTTGTAGTGCCTGCTTCTAAATAGAGCTGTACTCATGGTAGATCAACCCTCCTAATTGAGTCACGTATCTAACCCTTAACTAAGGTTAAGTGTCAAGTGGCACACACTACATGGATGTCTAATTATTAACCTTCGCCATTCAACCAATCCAACCGTTGGATCGATTCATGTCTAGTTAACAATAAGTATAGGATTTTGAAGAGTCTTTAGGTGTAGTCTAGGGGTTGATTATGAGAACAAATAATCTAATTTATGTTTTGTGATTTTAAACCGAGTGAACAGTGGACATTGTGACTTTAATCCCTAATTTACTCTTTGTGATTTGATTGTACTAATTAGGTGTATATTTGATGATGAAATATCATCATGATCGAGATTCTAAAGTAGGATTTTTATTTATTTATTTATTTAAGTACAGGGTTAATTTAATCATGTTGATGTGGTTAAATAGACAGACTGATTTCAAATCTTATGATTGTGCAGTGAGTAATCATAGTCCAAAATCAGATGGTCAAAAGGTCACTAGGGTTCTAGGGTAGATTGAAATAGATTCTTCAAGACTTTGTTGTCATAGTCCAAATCAAATGGTTAAGATGTATAGCTTTAGGGTGACTGTTCAAGTAAGCTAGGTTTAGCGTTCATGCTGAGTTAGGTTATGCAATAACACCCGAGTACTAAGAAGTACGGGGTGTTACATAAAGTGTTTACATGTGATCTTATTTGGTTTTAAGTTGTAATCTAATTTCAGGAAACAATTGTATGTGTTTGGTTAACCTGAAATTTGTTCAGAGCTTGTAATTATATATTCACTTACAACAGAGCTTCGAGTGATAAATATTTTAAAAATAATAAAACAATATATAAAGTTTTTGTATGAGATATATCACTGGGATAAATCCAAGTCAATAAATCTTGTGGGTGATTTTTATAGTAAACAAATCATTTGATGTGCTACATAAGTGGGTTCACCAATTCAAAGGTGATACTCAGGTTTGACAACATTCAATGTATGAAAAGTTCCAACCCTAATAACGATAACGGGGGGGGGGGGGGGTAGAGATTTATCTTCTTCTTTTTACTTCTTCATATTTTTTCTTTCATTTTGGTTCCTTGCAGACACTGCAAGATGATTCACAACTCTTTTGCTTTGAAAATTTTCAAATATTATAGTCATTGTAGGAAATTCATTTACCT
The DNA here is from genome assembly GCF_029962835.1 of Magnolia sinica. Classification (NCBI taxonomy): domain Eukaryota; kingdom Viridiplantae; phylum Streptophyta; class Magnoliopsida; order Magnoliales; family Magnoliaceae; genus Magnolia; species Magnolia sinica. Next base: position 10,927,968 of record NC_080575.1, on the reverse strand, counting down.
ATAATATGAAATATGATTTTTTCTCATGTTTTACATTATAGTTGGATTATTAGCTATAATATGATTACATGGATATAGCTATAATATGATTACATGTATATATATCCATCCAAAGACTCCACGTAATCCGATTGCCTATAAATAGATTCCTACTTAAGGACTCTACATGCATCCAAACAATCCTTAAGCCTTCAATATACCTTCTTTAATGGATCATGCCCTATAATGATACAACAAATGGATGGATGATGTGGATAAAACATATACATCACGGTGGGCCCCACGTCACCCCTAAAAGGACTGTTCATACCCAATATGTGCTGGAAAAAGTAGGAAGGGAAACACCCACCGCTGAAATCTTCTTAGAGCCACCCTGATGTTTATGCATATCCAAAACGTTCACAAGGTCATGATTACTAGGAGAGATTGAGATTACAAATATAAGCTCGGACCAAAACTTCCATAGCCCGCAAAGGTTTCCATGGTAGGTGTTTAATTCACACCTTTTCCCAGTGCAGCCCGCTTGAATTCCCCGATCTGGGTCCATGTGAGCTTTGGACATGACTCATTTTTGGGCTAGCTAATGCAAAAAAAAGAAAAAAAAGATCTCACCAAATGAATGAATGAATGGTATGAATACAATAATTACACCATCGTGGGACCATGTAACTTTGATATCCTTCCATTAGCATAAGAGCCTGAGCAGTGCCAACGATCGTCTTCGAACACTCACACAGCCTAGCTAGGTTGGTGTGTGGTACACTAGCCAATCCACTTCATAAAAAAAAAAACCTTCCCTGCACTATCGTCCATGTGACATTTGGGACGGCGATTGGCAGGTGTACACACACCACCAACATGGCTGGTATGTTATGGTCACCTAGTTTTATGGGTCCCATCATGAGGTATGTGTTATATTCAAATCATTTGTTCATTTGACAAGTTCATCATAAGGCTTGAGTTGAAAAATAAAACAGATCCAAAGATCGAGTGAACACAGCAAAGCACCGTGGAGATTGAATGTCTATCATTGAAACCCCGAGTTACATAAGTTATGGATAAATGTAATAGCATGCCCGCCTGACTTATGAAAAGAATGGATGAAAAAAGAAAACATTAAGTGAGCATTATAAACAATTTAATGGCGAGAAACATGCTTTACTGTTATCTACGACCTGGTCTACTTGAGTTTTTGGGCTCATGCTTTAAAATGATTTCTTAGAATTATGATAAACTCTGGATATAACAAATAGATGTGTCATATTCAAACTGTATCGTCCACTTGTCGGGCTCATTTGAAGGCTCAAGTAGAAAAAATAAGGCAGATTCAAATATCAAGGGGACCACACTGCAAAAAGTAGAAAATTGAACATGGACCGTTGAAATCCTCTTGAGGTCGCCTAAGTTTTGAATGAATATGATATTTATTTTTTCTTATCGTTCATGTTCATGTGACCTTACGAATAAATTGTATGGAAAATAAAAGTTACAGTGGGTACTATGAATATTTTAACAGTGAAAATGATTTGTCAACTCTAATTTACAGTGTGGTGCACTTGAGTTTTAGATACGACTTAATTTTTACCATTTGCTATAAAATAATCTAACGAAATGGGTGAATGGTGCACATATAATAAATACACTACGTGGGCCATGTAACTTTGATCTACCTTGGACCGTTTGTACAACTCAGATCTCGCGGAGCGCTGATTTGGATCATGCCATGAGTTAGGACGGCGTGGATGTAATCCCGCTCTCTTTTAATGGTAAACACGTCTCATTCCAATTGATTTCTTAGATTCTATTGCAATCACGTGTTAGCTCTCAGTTGAACCCGTACTCTCAGTTACCAGAAGCAACAGGGAGTACATTACGCCGCCACACCTGGCCCGTACCGTGCCACTGGAGCGCGCGCCTTCTTTAATTCCTCGATCCAAAGGACCACATGCGCGTACCGAGTAAACTCTGTGGGGCCCACCGTAATATATGTGTAGTATCCATTCCATCCATCCATTTTTTCATTTAATTTTAAATAATAAAACCAAAATTCTAATACATCGGAACCTCAAGTGGACCACACCACAGGAAAATAGTGATAATTGAATACGTACCGTTGAACAATTCTTAGTTGCCACAAAAGTTTCCGATCAAGATTATATTTGTGTTTTGGCTTAATCCATGTCTTTTTTAAGTTATGAACAGGTTGGATGACAAATAAACATCACTGTTGCCCCAAGAAGGTTTCAACGTTGGACGTCACTATCCCAACTGTTTCCTGTGGTGTGGTCCACTTGATAATTTAATATGCTTCGATTTCGATATCATGCCATAAAACGATCTTTTAAAACGGGTGGATAAGAAACATACATCACAGGTAGGCCCCAGAGAGTTTACTCAGTACGCAGTATGGTCTGTCAGAAAAAAGTGGTATTTTAGAAATTCTTGGCATGAACAGTGGCAGTTGACAGTTGCTTTTCCCGGGAAAGATAGAACAACCTTTCATCGCCTTTTCAAATCTCTCTTCCAAGACACTCCTCTCTGTTTATCTCTCTCTTTTAGTAACCATTTCTCTGGCCTTGTTCAAGATAATACATGGCAACTCCTGCTGCTACAGCAGCAAAGCAACACGTAGAAGAGATCCGACGGCTGAAATTCTCCATAGGAGGAGAGAAAAATCCACTAACGGAAGACCTCAATCAGGCCGTTAGAAATCTATCTGCTGAGCTGTATACGAAAGACGTCCATTTCCTTATGGAACTCTTACAGGTTCTTTTTTCTCCTTCCTCTTCTCATTGAAGAAAAACAGAGGAGCTGAAAACTGAAAATCCCTTTTGTTTTATGACCCATCTCTTTCATTTGGAGAGAGAGAGAGAGAGAGAGAGAGAGAGAGAGACCCATCTCTTTCATTTTCCTTTGTTTATATTGATAAAATTTTTTGTGGGATTTCAGAAATCCGATTGTCAGATTTCATTGATGAAGTTGATACTCGGGCCTTTGTGCAGTATACTTGTTTTACAGTTCTGACAAGTGGGGCCATGCCTCTGTATTCTAGACCGTTGGACTGTTGGGTCCCCTATTTGAATGTGAACATTTGCTGCATTTCTCAACTAGCTACCATTAGGCCACGAATATGAAGGTTATGATCATTGCATGCAGGAGGTTTTTGGGACATCGTCTATCGACGGTCAGATACAACCAACAGTATGGATTACAGAAAAATGGGGCCCGCTTGTCAGAACTGAAGATATGGGCCAGTTTGGTATGTGGGCTTAGGTGGGATGGAATTGCATTTGGTCCCTTGCAAATTCCGTCCGGAGTTTGGAGACGATAGGAAGGATTGGGATTAGGTGGGATGGAATTGCATTTGGTTTCTTGTGGGATTTCTTGTGGATTTTGAAATCCACTACATCTATGGCCTCACATTGATGCATGTTTTTTATCCACGCGGTCCATCCATATGCGCCCTTTACACTTGATGTTCGAGTTATACACGTGTATAGGTGACTGACATCAGTTGTGAATCTGGTCAGTTGATTACAATTCCATGGTAGACCTCAGGTTGGGAATTCTCAACTCAAGCCCAACCCAAGCGGGTTTGGTCGGGTTGGTCGGGTAGATATATGCTAATATTTTCATTATTACATCAGTCTATTATATTTGCAATACAAGTTTTATTTTTTTATACCTATAATTTTATTAATTATATATGTAGTTATTTATCGTAAAGAACATTTTTTCTAAACGAACAAGCTAAAATATAGGACAACTACTCCTTTAAAGTCGTATTGTGTATCAAGCAATCTATTTGAGAGAGAGAAATCTGGTGTATCTTGTTGGATTGAGTCATCGGAAATGACGTGGACCAATAAAACCTGATGGCATTGGAATTTCCTGTGCCTTCAACACAAACAATCCGCACTCAATTATAATTAACTTGTATATTGATCGGGTTCGGGTTGGGTCGGGCAACCCGAGACCTCAACCTGAGTGCAACCCAAGTTTTATCGGGTTGGCATTTGTATGGCCCAAGCCTGAGACCAAACCCGATACATCCTGCCCAAGCCCAACCCAATGTCGGGTCGGTCACGGGTCGGTCGGGTTGAACACGCCCAACTTTCAGCCCTATGCAGCGATAATGGTGGTAAACCCATCTAATGCAATTTCATACCATTTAATCCCACGGACCGAACAGGCCTGAGTAAACCACAGAACAAGTGGTGGGGGAGAGGAACCTTCGGTTCATCTTTAGCATGAGCTATTATACAATCTCCAGCTGAAGTTTGTAAAGAGCTATTTGAGATTTCAGTTTGGGCGGGGGCCGGTGGTTCAGTGACTGGAACTGTTTTAATGGGCCCCAGTGGATGGCCTATTCCCAAAAGTCACCAAAAGTATAAGTTCAGTTTAATGTGATTCATATTTTACTTCTCCACCATCTATTTGCTGGCCGCTTATTAAAGGGTTAGAATTCTTCCATTGCGGGGGAGTTTAGATGCGTGGGCTATCCATCATTATCAATATCATTATATCGATGGTTGTAGATTTGGAAAATCCTTGCAACCAGATGCATGTGGGGCCCACTGTGGTTTGTCTATGGCATCAAATTCATCTGGCAAGGTTGCCTCACCATGAAATGAAAATCCCCAAAAATCAGGCCCATCCAACCGTCAAGTTGTCCCTCACGTGAATTTGGAAGTTTTTGGGTGGCTGGCCATTGCTTTCTATGGTGTGGTCCTCCTGATGATTGTGTTGGCCTGATTTCTTTGGAGGCCCATCCAAACGTCAAGTTGTCCCTCTCAGGGAAATGTCCACTGATTGAAGGTCTGATTGTTTGATGAAGGAGATTTTTATCCATCCCCATCAATGGTGTATCATACTAGGTAAATGATCTGAATATTTGAAATGTGGCCCCACCTCTAAAAAATGCTGGCCCAACTAAAGTGCCATGAACCAAGCCAGCGTAGTTTATTACGTCAAGAATCATAACCTCTCTTTCATTATCACATTCTACTTTCAAACATTCCATCTCCTTGATGAAAAATTGAAAGTTGGAAAAGACCCTTCTCTTTCTTTATTCTTTTATTGATGGAGCCAACATTAGCTAGCCCAGATACAAGAACATTGGTTGGTTTTGCTCATTTTTCTTTTTTCCTGTCTCTTCTTTTCTTTCTTTCTTTCCAGAATGCTGAAGACAATGAATACCAACCCAAAGTAGACCCATCTCTTGAATTCGTGATTACTTCTACAGACATTACAGGCAACTGTGCTACTGCAACGCTGCTTGTTTTCAACAATGAGGTTGGCTTTTCCAAGAAGAACATTGAGTCAATCTGCAGCATTGGCAGATCGACCAAGAAGGGGAAGCGACAAGAAGGATATATCGGAGAGAAAGGTAAGCTTAATTTCATTTCAATATCCTTGATATCCTAGTCTCCATGAGACAACCCAAATATGGGTCGTGTATTAGACCAGTGGGGTCACATGTTAAACTATAGTTTTGCTGGTTTGGGAGGATTGGCTTTGGTGGATACAGATGCATACTGTAATGACATTGAAATATATAATCACTTTGGTAGAACTAGCAATGTCATAAAATGCTTGAGCAAGGTTACTGATCCTGCTAAATCTCATTCTTCCACTTAATGCACATCCAAATTAAAGATGAATGAATACGTCAAGTTGATTAATGGAATCAACAGTCATGTTTAACCAGAGGTACTAAAACATTCCTTTCTATTTTCAGGAATTGGATTCAAGAGCGTGTTCCTTGTTTGTGCACATCCTTACATATTTAGCAATGGCTATCAGATCAGGTTCAGTGAAGAGCCCAACCCCGATTGTGGTATTGGTTATATTGTCCCTGAATGGGTTGATGCAAAACCAACGCTTTCAGATTTACAGAGCATTTATGGTTCTCATAAGACCCTCCCAACAACCACAATTATTCTCCCTCTTAGGTCTGAGAAGGTGGAAGCTGTGAAGAAACAACTCTCAGAAGTGCACCCCGAACTCCTGCTATTCTTATCCAAGATCAAAAAGCTATCGGTGCGTGAATGCAATGGTGATCTTCGTGCTGCGGAAACCTGCTCAGAAATTTCAATCTCCAGCGAGACTGATAATGTAACTTTTGATGATAAAAGAGCAAATTCGTGTATTCTCCATCTTTCAGTTCAAGAGGGAACTGATGAGAATAAGTGCTCATACTATATATGGATACAGGCATTTCCGGTGAAGCCTGAGGCAAAGGTAGATGGTAGGAAGGAGATGGAGGAATGGGTGATTTCACTTGCTTTCCCATTTGGAGAGAGACTGAAAAGAGGAACATCTTCTGCTGGTATCTATGCCTTTCTGCCAACAGCAATGGTCACCAACTTTCCGTTCATAATTCATGCCGATTTTATACTTGCATCTTCTAGAGAAACCATACTTTTGGATAAAAAATGGAACTTGGGCATTCTGGATTGCGTTCCTTCTGCGTATGTCAGTGCCTTTGTCGCTTGCATGAAGTCTGTAGGGACCACCCATCTTTCTTCTGTGGCCTCAATGCTGGACTTCTTGCCAGTTCGGTCATCCTTTGTTGCAGAACTCAATAATGTCAGAGGGACCATCAGAACCATGCTGAAAAACCATCGTGTTGTGCGTTGTGAATCTTTTTCTGATGACAAACAGGTCTTCTGTAGGCCTACCAAAGCAAGGAGACTCCTGCCCGACTTCCGCAAACTCCTTGATCGGGCGAAGGAAGAAGGCATATTAATGGGGAGTGTTTCCTCTGTGGGGAAGCATGTTTTGCATTCTTCCCTTGACCTCATGCGATACAATATGGCTCTGGATTTTCTTGGAGTGGTGCCTGCAGAATCTGAATGTAAATGGTATGCGAATTGCATTGTAGACTGCAAACTCACGTCGCTTGCTCCTTCAGATGTTTACATGGAGCTACTTTGCTTTATTACTATTAACTGGAAAATTCTTGGCATGATTGAGGTAAGAAGCATCCCTCTTATCAGATACAGTACTGCAGAGCGGAAGTGGATGTTTGGTGATGTTCTTTATACTAAACAGAAAAAAAGGGTTCGTTATGCTTTGGACTCTCAACATCATGCCTGGCTCAATAAGTGGAACATGGAGTTCGGATGTCCGAATAATCTGTATTTCTTATCCGATTCCGATCAGATGGCTCTTGTAAACCATGTTAGTAGAAGATTCTTGTTTACTTGGCTTTCTGGTGATGCAGGCGTGGTATCTGCTACTATCTATGAATATATTTGTCTGGTTCAGAAATTTGCAAGGGAAACAGGTGACCCAAAACTTGTGAAATCACTCACTCATTTTCTGTATCACTCCCACTTGAAGAATTTTGTTACTGAATCTGAGGTCTACGGCGTCTGTGAATCCATGCCCATAATTGATGCGCGTGACCAAATATGTGATGAAAGGACTGAAACTCTTGTTCCTGCATCTGGAAGTAAGTGGGTGAAGCTGATGGGTTGCAATCCATTTGTAGAAAAGAAGTACATTGATTTAGGGGAGGCATATACTGAAGGTGGTACTTTTGCTGGGGAGCATACGCTGAAGGAAGATCTAATCAAATTTCTAACCAAGTATATGAAAGCCAAGGACTTGCTGGAACTATGTCCTCCAGATCTGGCATTGCCGGTGGCTTCCTCACAACTACGAGTAGATCAGGCATTTTTGCTACTTGAATGGATCCGGACTTTGCAGTTTAAGAAAGTGGAGATGCCTGCAATGTTCATCGAGAGCATAAGAGTCGGGAAATGGATGAAAACCTGCTCTGGCTTCAATTCACCAAATCATTGCTTTCTTTTTCATGATGAGGGGGAATATGTTTTCTTGCAAATGGTTAATGTTCTCAAGGGCTTCTCAGTTATAGATGAGCAGTTTTATGGGACGAAGATTAGATTGTATGCAGATGAGCTGAAATTGATTGGGGTGAGGTTTGGGTCGATGGATGTATGCAAACTAATAATCGACCATGTTACATCTCTTGCTTCATCAAGAATTACTAGCGAACATGGAATTTTACTGTTGGAGTTTATTAGGTACTTAAAGAAGGGAGAAAAACTCAATGATGAATTTTTGAGAACTTTGAGAAAGGGGGAGTGGATGAAGAGCTCTAAAGGGTACGTAGCTCCATTTGGGTCGGTTTTCCTTCCATCCATTACGGGAGCTCTTTTACAAATAACAAACCTTCCTGTCATTGATGAAACATTCTATGGAACCAAGTTTGGTTGCTATACCGCCGAGCTCAAGTTGTTGGGAGTTGTCATGGATATGGAAGAGGCGTACAAATTGACAGCAGATAATTTCACATTTCCTGAAGCTCTATGTGCTATAACTAGAGAAAGTGTTCTGCTGATACTAAGGTGCCTCCGAAATTTGGGTCCTTCGGCTGCCGGGTTAATTGAAAAGATCTGCTGTGAACCTTGGTTGAAAACAAGCTTAGGATTTAAGTCTCCTTCTTCATCTTTTCTTCCTAACTCTGAATACGGACTTTTATTGAATGTGGTAGAGGTTCCCCTTGTTGATGAATCCTTTTATGGTAATGAAATTCGCTCATTCATCGCCGAACTGAAGGCAATTGGGGTGATCCTAGATTTTGAAAGTTCAATCAAGAAAGTTGCTGTTCAGTTCAAGTCACTCTCATCTTCTGGTGGTCTAACTAGTGCCAATGTTCTCTCACTGCTGAATTGCACTAAGAATATGAAAGAAACAGTACCTTCATTATCGTCAACATTCAGGTCCTTTTTGTTTGGGGAGAACTGGTTGAAGACTCGACACGGCTTCAAATCTCCACCAGAATCAGTTCTGTTTGATGTGAAATGGGGAAAGATCTCTCAATTTGTTGATCTTCCTCTCATTGACGATGCATTCTATGGCATTGGTATCTACGGTTATAGAGAGGAGCTGAAAATGATGGGTGTCGTGGTTGATTTCAAGGACGGATGTGAGTTTGTAGCGAGAGGTCTAAATCTGCCAAAAGAACCGGGACTCGTAAAGGAAGAAAGTACCCTCTCTCTACTTGAATGTATTGGATATCTGTTAGAAAAATCATCTGATCGGTCTTTATCTGCTGATTTTCTCAAAAATACAAGGGAATCTAAATGGTTGAAGACACACATGGGTTACAGGTCCAGCGAGGAGTCTCTTCTATTTGATCTAGAGTGGGAATCCATTCTAAGTTCCAAAGATGGGCCTTTCATTGATGAAAAATTCTATGGGGACGGCATTTCTTTCTACCGGGACCCATTGAAAGCAATCGGTGTGAAGGTCAATGCACATGATGCATGTGAGCTAATTTCGGAGGGTCTACTGTTACATTCTTGGAATCCCCCTATATTAAGAATCTATAGTTTCCTCAACAAGTTTGGGTGGAAACCAAAGTCACAGGATAAATCTATAACTCAGGTATGGATTCCCCCCCGACGTGGCAGAAGTGGAGAGTGGGTGAGTTCAAAGGCTTGTGTGATTCATGACAGGGATGGTCTTTTTGGTTTACGGTTGCATGTTCTTGATAAAGATTACAAAAGTGACTTGCTTCCAATTTTCTCCTCGGCTTTTGGTGTTGCAATGGTTCCCTCGACCGATGATTATGTCAACCTGTGGAACGACTGGGAATTAAATGGTCAACATGAAGTGAGTTTGGCCAAGTGTTGCTCTTTTTGGACTCATGTACTTGAAAATTGGAACCTGAAGACAGAAGAGATTCTCAAAGAGAAAATAACCAAGTTGCCCTCCTGCACTGCCTCTGGCGATGGAATTCGGTTAGTGGAGAAGGACAAGCTCTTTATCCCAGATGACCTACAACTGAAGAAATTTTTTATGGAAGCTAGCAAAAACGGTAGTCTATTTGTTTGGCACCCACAGTCCAGCTTACAGAGCATTGATCTAAGTAAATTGTACGACGTTTATAGTAGTCTTGGAGTGCAGAAAATTTCCAAGTCTGTGCAATTCGGTCGGAGTTCTTTTTCTAATCATGATAGCCTTGAGAGGGTTTATATGAGGGATGGGTTGATTGTAAGAGGGCTTATTAAAACCATACTAGGTTTCCTTGCGGGTCCTCGAATCAGTATGCCAGTATGCGAGAGGCACAAGGCTGTGCAAACTCTCATTGATATTGGAGTTTTCAAGATCGGAGAATTCACGGTCGATTGCAGTTTAGTGTTTCCGTCAGGGGAAACAAGATTGGATGTCCAAACAAGAAGGATGGTTGTATGGGACAAAGATTCCCATAGGATGCTTGTTCATAGTCAGGGCTGGGAAGATCGGAAAACATGTATAGAATTCAGTACTAGTTTTGCTCAAGCAGTTGCTGAAGGACTGCTGCATGAAAGCCCCCGCGTGATTGAAGACCTTTGCAGGATAATCCAGATGGGTTTTGTATATGGGTTCAAGGAGGATGCAGTTGATTTTCTGCTGATGAAAGAAAATTTGCAGCTTTTTGTCGAAGATGAGCTATTCCTGTCAGCTGCATTCCCCTCTGAAGAAACAGTTTCTTGTTCATCTAAGCGAAAGGCTGTTGAGTTGAACGTGTTGCTTGCAGAAAATAATTCCACTTCCAAAAAGAAGAGACGATGACAAGAGGAAGCAAGCAATGGACTTCATTTCTACTTTTTTTTTTTTTTGGGTGGTGGTCATTTTCTCCCTACATGTCCAGGTATGAGCCCAAGCTGGGAGAAATGGTGGGACTTTGTAGATAAATTTTGGTAGTTTATGAAATGTCATACATGTAAATAAGGTATGTGTAGTGTAAGTTCTTGTGTAAAGAAAAAAAAATGTAATTAAGTAGTTCCTTTGTAATAGAAGTTTTGTCCATACATGGTTCTCATTTTGGCTCTCTCTCTCTCTCTCTCTCTCCCTGCTATGGTGGTGCTGTTGGTTATTAAACTTGTCATAAGCTGTTACTATTAGGCTTTGATTTTGTTTTAGAGACTTGGTTTTGCTCAGATCAGATTCTGCTTTTTTAAAATCTTTTTAAAGTCAAGCTAGGAGAGTTTTCAACATCATCAGTGTTTTTTTTTTCTCTCTCTCTCTTTGCTTGTTTGTTTGTTGATGAAGGCGACATTTTGATTGATGGGCTGTGAGATTCGAATTGTAAGGTGCAAAGATGGTGTAATGCAGTGAGATCACCGTATCTTCTTTTATTTGATTAACAGATGGTTCCTGAATGTTTGAGGTATTATAGAATGCTCAAGCTAAGTTCCTGAATGTTTGAGGCCTTATTATACAATGCTCAAGCTGAGTTTGTACAGTACCTTCCGGTGAGTCAGTTTATACAAGTCAGGTCCATGGTTTAGTAATCCAAACTTTTCATAGATGGGCCATATGAAAGGATCCTCAGATTGGAAGATCCCAGCTATAGAATACTTGGCCTTTTCCAGGTTGAATGTAAACCATTGCTGAGTTTTCTTTCTCAAGCGACTATTTGTTGGACTAGCCCCATCTGTACAAACTGAGCTGAGCATTGTATGATACCTCAAAATCTGTAGTTTTTTTTTTTTTTTTTAAACACACGCACACACACCCCCACACACTCACACCATAGTGGGATTTCACCACTTATGGGTACTCGAATCCTTGACCAGGTGTTGAAACTCCTCAAAATCTGTAGTTGTTTATCAAGAAAAATCATCAGTGTAGGCTGTTGGTAAATAACTTCTATAATTTCAAATTGGATGAAAGGCCAAATGGCTTAGATGTACATAATTTTTAACATGTATACAGTGGAATCAACAAAAACTAAGTTCTTCATGACTTTGATTACATTATCTGGTTATGAGTCTCTCTTTTCATCTCAGATTGTTGAACCTCCTTGCGAAAAGATATTACACCCCTTGATATGCTCCGACCATATACAAATGTTTTTTTTGAAAAGTCGCGATATTATATTAAAAAGAAAGAAAAGGGATACAAAGCAGGGGAGAGTAGAGAGATCGCCGTGGAGGCAATCAACTACTAAACTCCAAGAAAAAGAAAATCAACTTCCTTTAGACCCATGACGTAAACAGCCCATTCGATCAGGGGCCGTTTAGCCTTGCTGGCTATTACCGCTCCGAATTTGAAAGGTCCCTAAAACATCTGTTGTTTCTTTCTTCCTAGACACCATTTACAAATGTTAGAAAAGCATGGCTCCTATAACAATCTTTTTTCCTCCCAAATGGGTATTACAAGCGTTCCCCGTTGGCTCGAATTCAAACAGCAACTGCAGCATGGTGGGAACATATCATTTGAATGGTTCGGCATCAGCTCCGACCCCACCAAGCCACAGAGCAACCTGTTCCATGGAGGGCCTCTTACTCGAATCCTTACTTCTGCATTTGCTTGCAGTTTGAGTACTTCTAGCTGCTACTCCCTAACCTTATTCCATATCAACTGGTTAAAAATCTGTTCTTCTCTCTTCTCAGACTTCTTCTGAAGCACCCAAGATACCAAGTCACAGCACCCTTTTACTCTGTACACATCTACAGGCCGCTGACTGATTTCATTGGTTCAATCCGGGGTGCAAACAAATAATTTCAAGGTGGGGACTGCTGAATGATTATCTCTGACCTCTGACTGCCTAGAGCTACAATCGTAGCAGACACATGGTTTTGTTTCTAAACTGAAGCACCATTTTCAAGTAGTGTTCAATCGATAATGTATTAATCAATATTCTATGTATTAACCAATATTCTATTGATTGGTCTGAGGTAATTGGCAAACAAGATTTGTCCAAGTCACTTTTTTTTTTTGAGTCTTGGGAATGTCCCTACTCATAAGTCCAAGATCCACATTTATGAATTGAAATGCCCAAATGATCAACCCTGCAATCAGTTATTAGAATTAATATGTCCGGTGTGGAGCCATGCATAGTTGGTCTGCCAGATGTACGATTTTGATATTTTGAAGTGGGAGTTGTGTAAAGTTCAAGATCATGAATACTACAATCTCTCTTAGACCTGCAGTTCAGTTTTCAGCATGTGAGGCCACCAAATAAATGGTTTTGGCCCCTGAGTATGGGTGAATGCCAACCATTGGAACCGTTGTGGGGCCACAAAAGTTATAAATCAGGCTAACATATGTGTTTTCAGTTCATCCCATGGGAATTATCTTTAAGAATGTTTTGGATTATATTTGGCTCCAAAAATGTTTCAACATACATCATTTCCAATCTCACCCTTTTCCTGTCATGTGACTCACTTGGGTTCTGGGTCTGGCTCATTTTTAGGATCCCATCCTATTTTAAACTAATGGGGCTGATGGACAATGATTTTTCACAGAAATTGTGGTGGGCCCTGCATGGCTTCTGCCTACAGGAACTTCCTGTAGGTGCGTCTTGACAATGGGAGGCTTGGATGTTGTACTACATGTACTTTTAGAGGTGCAGGATTATGGGCATGTGAGATAAATAGTTAAGACTAACTTAGATTGTACCACGTATACATTCTTAGCATGACTAGACCAAAAGAAGCTTAAACAAAAGCGCAATTAATCCATTAGAATCAGACCTAGTCCTAGGCACGTATAACATGATTAAGTACTAGGCATGTTTGGTTCAAAGAGATCCATTTTAGATATGGAGATTGTCGTTTGAAGTGTTAACCGTAAAACAGCCTTAACTTTTGTTTAGGCATTATCAGGAAATGCACAATGTAATGATTTTTTGTAACACCCTTGAAATTGGGGGTCATGCATATACTTGGCTCCCAAGTTCCTGGGTATCACTTATAACCGAATTTTTTCAATTTGCATTTAATTAGGTTTAAAGGCATGTATGAAATTACAAAACTTTAATTACAAAACTTTAATGTGCATTTTATGGAGAATGAAAGACTTCAAAGAATATATATATATATATATATATATATATATATATATATATATATATATATATATATATATATATATATATATGGGTTGCACAAGGCGTTGCCCATCAAAATCACATAAAGAATGTCATGTCCAAAAGAATGGAACCGAGTCTACTACTCAGCGATCCAAATCCCATCTACTGAGCCGATAGGGAACCGTCCATCAGCTGGAAATAGGACAGCTCGTCCTCCTCTTCGGGGTTCGCATCGTCGGGCTCTACATACTACGCATTAGCTGCATCTACGGAAGAGTCTGGTTAGTGTTTTAAAACATCGTCCCAGAGTGGGAGTAAGTGATCAACTCAGTGGGTGCTATTAGTCTTAAGTTATAACATTTTTATATACTGGTAGTTTTGGGTCAACTGACTTGCTATGCGAATGTCCGTTTTGTGAGAAACGCTTGTTTAAAATTGCAATTTTAGAAAAAAAATTATTATATTTAAAATTTTATATTTTCATCGTCTCTTACTATTGCAATTTTATATTTTTATCCTTTTTAATTTTAATTTTATAAAGTTGATTGTAATAATGTTGGGAATGCTTCGGTAAGATTTATTAGATATTTCTATTTTTAATAAATTTAGTCTCTCTCACTCTTTTTTTATTTTGTTATTTTACGTAATTTTAAATTTGGGTTTTGGATTTTCCATATAAGTGATGTAATTGAACAAATTTAAATCATTATTCAATAAAAACATTTTTTCTTTTATTTCTTATGAATTTAAGAAATAACCTTGCAAATTCAAGGTCTTTATCGTTTGAGAAGGACAACGATCTTTTTCATCATTATTCATTGCTTTTCTGTGTGCTGGTTAGTGTTAAAACGATGGTTTTTTTTTTTTTTTTTTTTAATTTTTAATTTTTATATTAAAAAAAATTTCCTCTCAATTTACTGCTATCTAACAACGGTTTGAGCAACAACCCTACAAACAACACTTTAAGAAATATTTTTACAATAACGTGGCATTTAAAACTTTATAACGAAAGAATTCGTGAGCCATGCAAGGATGGCAATAGGCAATCAACCAAATCAGAAATTCAAATTAAGCAAATTCATTTCGCATTATGCCAAGACACTGAGTATTTGCATCTATTTAGGTCAAGTGGATTGGGTAAGTATGATTGCATCAGTTTGAGTATAGAGGGATTGGGTGTGGTTTGTATGGTTACATTAGTTTAAGCATAGAGGGATTGGGTTTCAGCCATAAGATAAAAATAAAAAACCTCAAATAAAATGAAAAGTAATTAATGGGGATTGAATACCTATCATCGAGAATAACGGTGGCCCTACGAAGATTTCAATGGTAAGCATCATTGTCCCCACTGCTTTATGTGGTGTGGTCCACTTGAGCTTTGGATCTTCTTCATTTTTTAGCTTATGCTCTAAAATGATCTATCAAAAATGATGGACGTGTGGATATAACATACATAATTTTGGGCTCATGCCCTAAAATGGGCACACCATACACCAACATGGTGTGTTGATGTCACCAAATTCTGTGGGCCCACCATTATGTATGTGTTATATCCAAACTTTCCTTCCATTTGGCTAGTCCATTTTATGACTCGAGCTGAAAGATGAGACAAAGCCAAATCTGAAGTGGACCACACCATAGAAGGCATTGGGGATTGAGTGTCTACCATTGAAAACTTAATGATGGTTACAGATGTTTTGGATCAATCTGATATTTGTTTCTCCCTCCATCCAGGCATGTGTGACCTGATGAACAGGTTGGATGACAAATAAACATCACGGTCATCCCCAGGAAGGTTTCAATGATGAGAATCATTGTTACCACTATTTTCTGTGATGTGATGGGTTCCACTGATATTTGGATTTGCTTCTCTTCTTCTTCTTCTCTTTTTTTATTTTTTATTTTTATTTTTTAAAAAATTAATTTTACGCTTTTAAATGATAGACATACATCGTGGTAGAGTTGTGTGTCAAGACCCCATTGATATCGGTGGTGTATGGCACACCGGACAATCAGCTTCCGTGGCGTTACCCCTACTGTGGCCAAATTGATTGGCTGATGTATTGACGTCAACAAGTTCTGTGGGTCCCATCATGACATATGTGTTATATCCAAACCGTCCATACATTTAACTAGATCGTTGTAAAGTTTGAGACAAAAAAATAAGATGGAAATAACGATCACGTGGACTACACAGGGAAAAGGAGTGGGGGATTGAACGTATGCCATTGAAACCCTTTTGGGGTTAACAGAAGTTTTGGATCAATACTAAATTTGTTTTTCCTCTTCATCCAAGTATTTGTGACCTTATGAACAGATTGGATGGAAAGTAAACATTACGGTGGGCCTACAAAATTTTTAACGGTGAAATCATTATCTCCGCTGCTATTTGTGGTGTGGTCCAATTGATCTTTGGATATGATTCCATTTTTGTATAGTATTCTAAAATGACATAAACAAATGGATGAACGGTGTAGATATAATAAATACATCATTGCGAGGCATGTAACTTTGATCTCCTTTGAACCGTTGGCAAACTCGGAGTGTAGCGCTCGTCTTCGCATCAGACGTACCTACACCGTCAATATATATAGCTGGTGTGTGCTGCATCAGCTAATCCGCTTCCCATCCACACCGTCCATTCGCTTTTCCAGCTCATTTTAGGGTGTGTTTGGACAGTCACGCTGGGTGGGAGTCGGTGGTATTATGTTGGCTACATAAGGAGGACACACCCCATTGCCTGTTTGGAAATGAATGGCTATCTCTTCCCAGCTGGGGGGGTGAGAGGGGTAGCTGAGCATGTTTTTGACCAGTCAAATTCGTATAGTTTACTGCCGGGTGAAGGTGGTTCTGCATGGGACGACTTGGGAAACGGATTGGCTATAGTCGGTGCTACGTGAGCCCCACCATGATATATGTATTTCATCCATGTTGTCCATCTATTTTTTTTTCTCATTTTATATTATGAGAAAAAAATTAAGTATATTTCAATCTCAAGTTTACCACTTTACAGGGTGTTGAATGAATTTTGACCCCCAAAAATATTTTGGAGGCCATAAAAGTTTTGGATCAAACTGATATTTGATTTTTCCCTTCATCTGGGTTTTTATCAACAGATTGGATGTCAAATAAACAGTACAGTGGGCCTTAGGAGGATTTTAATGGTGAATATCCATTCATTATTTTTGTCCTATGGTGTGGCCCACTTAAGACTTATATCCCTATCATTTTTTGTATCAAGCCTTAAAATGATCTTTAAAAATGGATGAACAGAAGGGATGAAACACGTATATCATGGTAGGGCACAGGGTAGAGTGCGTGAATAGGTTTAGTCCAATCCCACGTGCATCCAAACGGGTTCACTTTACTCGTCCGGATGTAGTATCCAAACAAGTGGACGTTGTAGGTCCCGGGATATAAAGATCCCATGGGATATCCGACCGTCCACCGACACGCCATCGTTACCTTCAAACTGATCCCATCCCTCTTAATCCAATGAGATCGGTCCGGCCAAACAAGCCCTTAGTACGTGGCCGCAAAAAGAGAAATTTACGACTGTAGACCTCACCTTTTATCCAGCGGTTTTTGGAAGCAATACAAACTTAGAATACGCACTTGCCCTCCTCGTTCGGAGTCGGAACTTCAGGACGAAAATACCCCTGCCTTCCTTTCGAAGACGAGCGCTGACGTTCCTCCAACCGGGAGTTGTACGAACGGCTCAAAAGAGATCAAAGTTACATGGCCCCACAGCTATGTATTTATTATATCCACAACGTTCATCCATATTTCGAGATCATTTCGGAGCATTATCCCAAGAAAAAAAAAAAATCACATCCAAAGATCAACTGGACCACACCACGAGCAGCGGAAAAATTGATTTTCACCGTTTAAAATTTTGTAGGGCCACCATGACATAAGGTCACAAAGGTCCGTAAGAAGAGGAAAAACAAATTTCATAATGATCCAAAACTTCCGTAGCCCCAAAAAAGGTTTCAATGGTAGACGTTCAATTCCCCACTGCCTTTCACAGTGTGGTCCACTTGATAGTTAGATCTATCTTATTTTTCGTCTCAAGCTTTAATATGAGCTCGCCAAATAGATGGATAGTTTGGATATAACACAAACCTCATGATGGGACCCACAAAAGTAACATCGCAAAAAAAAAAAAATAAATATTTACAGACTGCCGCGGCACTACTGCTCCGAACCTGCCGCCGAACCGGCAGTAGTGCTGCGACAGTCCGACATTTTTTTTTACATGGAGAACTTTTTCTCCCTTACATTTTTCTCTAATACATAATTAAGTAAATATGTATATATAAGTATATAAAAATATTTTTCTATCTTCGAATTCATTTCTTTATCTATTTATTTAACAAGCATATCTCCTAAACTAGAATGATTTACTTAGCGTACCACATATGATTTTGGGGTAGGAGAAGCTAATTTAACCAACCAACCTAGTTATTTTCCAAGATTCCATTGGGTCGATGGTCGAAAATCCATTTCATTCAGTTCGGGGTCAATTTCAATCACTTCGCGGTCAAACTGGAAATTCAGTGGGGCAAACATGAAATTGAGCGAGGCAAACATGAAATTGAGTAGGGAAAACTAGAAATTTAGCAGGTAAAACATGAAATTGAGCAGGGCAAATATGAAATTAGGACTGAAAGTCAGGCCGGTTGGTTCGGGTTGGTGCTCAACCCTAACCCAACCTAAGGTTCCTATACCGAAACCTTGACCCAACCCAACCTAATCTTAGGTTGGGAATTCTCAACCCAAGAGAGCTCGACGGGTTGATTGGGTTGGTCGGGTGTATACGTGCTAATATTTTCATTATTACATTAGTTTATTATATTTTAATATAGGACTTATTTTTTGTATCTATGATTTTATTAATTATATACCTGATTATTCATCATAAAGAACTTCATTTTTTTTCTTTAAAAAACCAAGCTAAAATATAGGACTACTCCTCTAAAAAGTCATGTAGCATAGCACGCAATCTATTTGGGAGAGAGAAATCCGACATATCTTGTTAGCTTGAGTCCTTGGAAATGACGTGGACAAATGAGACCCGACATCACTAGTGTACCTTCTACACAAACAATCCACAATTATAATTTATAAGTAACTAATATATTGATTGGGTTTGGGTTGGGTCAGGCAACCTAAGACCTCAACCCAAGCCCAACCTAAGTTTTATTGGGTTGGTGTTTGTATAGCCCAAGCTTGAGATCGGACCTGATATATCCTGCCCAAGCCTAACCCAATGTTGGGTCGGTCACGGGTCAGTCGGGTTAAACCCGCCCAACTTTCAGCCGTACATGAAATTGAGCGGGGCAAATTAGAAATTCAGAGGGGCAAACATAAAATTGACCAAGGAAAACTAGAAAATCAGTGGGGCAAACTAGAAAATCAGCGGGGCAAACATGAAAATTAGCGGGGCAAACTAGAAAATTAGCGGGGCAAACTATGAAATCAGCGGGGCAAACTATGAAATCAGCGGGGCAAACTAGAAAATCAGCGGGGCAAACTAGGAAATCAGCGGGGCAAACTAGAAAATCAGTGGGGCAAATTAGAAAATCAGAAGGGGCAAACTCGAAAATCAGCGAGGCAAGCTAGGAAATCAGCGGGGCAAACATGAAATTCAACATGGCAAACTAGATAATCAGCGGGGCAAACTTAACAGATAATTTCATGGCTTGAGCCGATAAATCTAAACGTATCCAATGTTCAAATGGACCACACAAAATGAAATTTTGAATTGAACTTCTATTGTTGATAATTTCTTAGGGGCTGCAGAAGTTTTGGATCAAGCTTACAATTTTGCTATTTACCTGTGTCATATATAATTGTTACACCTGCATATGAATCGTCATGTTGACAGTGTGTAACAATAAAGCCCATTTTTTATTCTTATTTAGTGCAACACTGACTAAACAATGAAGGGAATTCTTCCACCGTATATGGCATAGCTGCACGCTAATCCAAGTCATCAAAATTTGATTGAAATTAACCGCAAACTGATTAAAATTGACCGCGAAGTGAATGAAATGGATTTTCGACCATTGACCTGATGAAATCTTGAAAAATAACCAGGTTAATTGGCTAAAGTTGCTTCTCCTACCCCAAAATCATATATGATACATCAAGTAAATAATTTTGGTTTAGAACATATACTTGTTTCTCCCGCTCAATTTCATGTTTACCCCGCTGATTTCTTAGTTTGCCCTACTGGAAAGGGGTGAAAGAAACGAGACTGAAATCACCAGGGCAAACTAGAAAATCAGCGGGGCAAACATGAAATTGAGCGGGGAAAACTAGAAATTCAGCGGGGTGTATAGTGGGGTGAAGGAAGCAATAGAAATTGGTTGGAGGTTTATAGAGGGGTCCCTTCCACTTTAGATGAGAATTTTTATGTGTTAGCTTGGTGGAAGCTGCCCTTCCATGAGTGAATTTTGGGTATGGGAGGCCCACCTATGGTGGCCCAGTTGTGAGTGAAATTGATAAGTTTGTGTTGTTGCTCTCTGATGGTATTGGGGTGAGGAGAGGTGGAGGTGTCAATGTATGGATGACCTTAGAACAAGAGATGATGGGGAAATTTATGATGCATGTGTTTGAGATGTAGTCCTTTCCTTATATTAGATGTTGGTATACACGTGAAATAGGGTAGTGTCCTTATCATGTGTATGAGTTGTATTGTAGTGAAAAGAGTACAAACTATAGTGTTTGACTATTAACTTTTTTGGTGTCTTTATACAATGGTTTGATTACAGTGGTCCACATCTTTGCACAGAATGCATAGTTTTTAATTTTCACAAGTGGAAGACATTTTTGGGTGATGTAGAACAATTCATTGGTCAGTTGACTTCCACTGAGGATGTATCAAGGCACAAAGCAACATATATTCACTATAAAAGAATAAAATTACAAAAGATAGAGATTACCCAATTCGAACAAGTCTTGAATCACCTAAGCTATAAGCTTGAAACCCTATGAACGAATTAGAAAGCTCTTGATACCCCCTATTCCCGATTACACCCATATATATGCATGGCATCTAGGTGAATCACAATCGAAATAGGAAATAAATTCCGCACTTATGCAATTTTGTGTAACTTTGTATGATCGTTCGATGAAACATTCGATGACACTTCGATGGCATCGAACATCTTCGATGTTATCGAACTAACTAAAATGTTCTAGCGACTAAACATGAATTTTTCGGATTTTCTCGATGGCACTTCGATGAGACTTTGATGCCATCGACGATTCGTCGATGGCATCGAACTTCTTTTGATATCTTTGAGCTAGATACCAAAAGTGTCCAGTAACAAATCGTGAGATTTTCGTATTTTTCCGATGGCATTGAACAACTGTCAATGGCATTGAATAGCTATTGATGACATCAAATGGTCTGTCGATGGCATCGATAGAACCTATTGTTGAAAGATTTGAGACATTAACAACATATGCCGCCTTATATCAGGCTTTTCAGGATGATATGGGATGATATGAGTCGTATTGTTGATGGATGACGTTGGAAAATATTAGCACATATACACCATCTTTATTGCTTCCTTCACCTTCTCAAAACAAAATTTCAAAGACTCCTTATTCAAATCCACCACCTTTGCACTTGCACAAGTTGTTACAACAGCATTCCCAACAAACCCATGTGGCAAGGGTGGAGTTATCTTGCTCTTAATGTCCACAACAAAGAGTACATATTCAACCAAATGCTAAGGTTTGCACATAACTAGCATTTCCAAGTTAGATTTGTGTAGTTCAAACGCCAGCTAATGACATGAAGGATTTGTGGCATTCAAGCTGCAACGAAGGAATCCATACCAGTTTCAAGCTCTTTGAAATTAAATGAGTGGGGCAAACATGAAAAAGAGCGGGGCAAGCATGAAAAAGAGCGGGGTAAATATGAAAAAGAGCGGGGCAAGCATGAAAATGAGCGGGGTAAGCATGAAAATGAGCGGGGGAAACTAGAAAATTAGCAGGGCAAACTAAAATATAAGCAGGGCAAACTAGAAAAACAGCGGGGTGAACTGAAATATGAGCGGGGCAAAATGAAATATGAGCGGGGCCAACTAGAAAAATAGCGGGGCAAACTGGAGTATGAGTGGGGCAAACTAGAAAAACAGTGGGGCAAACTAGAAAAACAGCAGGGCAAACTGAAGTATGAGCATGGCAAACTAGAAAAACAACAGGGCAAACTGAAATATGAGCAGGGCAAACTAGAAAAACAGCGGGGCAAAGTGAAGTATGAGCGGGGCAAACTAGAAAAACAGCGGGGCAAACTGAAACATGAGTGGGGTAAACTAGAAAATCAGCGGGGCAAACTAGAAAATCAGCGGGGCAAATTGAAATATGAGTGGAGTAAACTAGAAAATCAATGGGGCAAACTTGAAAATGAGAGAAAATTCACCAGAGAGAGAGAGAGAGAGAGAGAGAGAGAGAGAGAGAGAGAGAGAGGGTTTCATCAGCTGAAAATCGAAGATAGCGAAGAAAAACCCCTCAATTTCGAGAGAAAATGAAAACAAATCAAAGCTCATGTAAAGAAAATACCTGAAAAATGCCAACAGAGAGAGAAAGAAGAGGGTTTGAGGCTTCGAGGCTTTGAAGCGTAGCGAGAGGGAGAACAAGAGTTGAGGGTTTGGGGCGAGAGAATCTCTCGCCCCAAACCCTCAACTCTTGTTCTCCCTCTCGCTGCGCCTCAAAGCCCCAAACCCTCTTCTCTCTCTCTCTCTGTTGGCATTTTTCAGGTATTTTCTTTACATGAGCTTTGATTTATTTTCATTTTCTCTCGAAATTGAGGGGTTTTTCTTCGCTATCTTCGATTTTCAGCTGATGAATTTTTTTCTCATTTTCAACTGGGTGTAGGAGATCATTACTCTCAAAGAAAAGATGTTCAAAGTTCCAAATTCATCAGCAAAATCAAATAGTTTGCCCAACTCATATTTTGGTTTGTCCCACTGCTTTTCTTGTTTGCCCCGCTCATATTTCAGTTTGCCCCGCTGTTTTTCTAGTTTGCCCCGCTCATATTTCAGTTTGTCCCGCTACTTTTTATGTTTCCCCTGCTGATTTTCTAGTTTGCCCCACTGCTTTTCATGTTTCCCCCACTGATTTGCATGTTTTTCCTGCTGATTTTCTAGTTTGCCCGGCTGCTTTTCATGTTTCCCCCGCTGATTTTCATGTTTCCCCCGCTGATTTTCTAGTTTGCCCCGCTCATATTTCAGTTTGTCTCGCTGTTTTTCTAGTTTGCCCCACTGCTTTTCATGTTTCCCTCACTGATTTTCTAGTTTGCCCCGCTGCTTTTCATGTTTCCTCCGCTGATTTTCATATTTCCCCCGCTGATTTTCTAGTTTGCCCCGCTCATATTTTAGTTTGCCCCACTGTTTTTTTAGTTTGCCCCCCTGCTTTTCATGTTTCCTCCGCTGATTTTCTAGTTTGCCCCGCTACTTTTCATGTTTCCCCTACTGATTTTCTAGTTTGCCCCCGCTGCTTTTCATGTTTCCCCCGTTGATTTTCTAGTTTGCCCCGTTGCTTTTCATGTTTCCCCTGTTGATTTTCTAGTTTGCCCCGCTGTTTTTCTAGTTTGCCCTGCTCATATTTCAGTTTGCCCCACTGCTTTTCATGTTTCCCCCGCTGATTTTCTAGTTTGCCCCGCTGCTTTTCATGTTTCCCCCGCTGATTTTCATGTTTCCCCCGCTGATTTTCTAATTTGCCCCTTTGCTTTTCATGTTTCCCCCGCTGATTTCCTAGTTTGTGGCATGAGACAAAAAATGAGGTATATCCATCCGTTTTTCCATCTAATTTTAGCGGTTTAGCCCCAAATTGAAGTATATCAAAAGATCAAGTGGATCATACCACAGGAAACAGTGGGCATAATGATTTCCACCATTGAAACCATAGTGGGCCCAACAACGGGCATAATAATTTCCACCATTTACATGCTTGCCCCGCTAATTTTCATACTTGCCCCACTAGTTTAGGATTCTTACTCTGACTCGGGTGGTAGACTCTTAAGAGTTTCAACACCAGGTCAAGCGTTCGAGTATCCATATGTGGTGAAATTTCACTAGTGTGAGTGCATGGGGTGTGTGTGCATGTGTAAAAAAAAGAAAAAAAAATATTCTAATTTAAGAGATATACTTGCTTAATAAATAGACAAATAAATGAAATAAAAGATAGAAAAATATTTTTATATACTTATATATACATATTTACATAATTATGTATTAGAGAAAAATGTAGGAGAGAAAAAGTTCTCTCCGTTTAAAAATAAAAAATAAAAAACCTACCAGACAGCCGCGGTGCCGCGGCTGTCTGTGCCTTTTTTTTTTTTTGCTAGGTTGCTTTTGTGAGTCCCATCATGATGTCTGTGTTATATCCAAACCGTCCATCTATTTGGTGAGCTCATATTAAGGCTTGAGAAAAAAAAGAAGATAGATCTAACTATCAAGTGGACCACACTGTAAAAGGCAGTGGGGAATTGAACGTCTACCATTGAAACCTTTTCAGGGGTTAATGAAGTTTTGGATCATTATGAAATTTGTTTTTCCTCTTCATCCAGGTCTTTGTGACCCTATGAATGAACTTAGACGGGAGGATTTCTCACAAACATCACAGTGGGCCCCAACTTAGATGGGGGAGGATTTCTAATGGTTGACGCTCATTCAACACTGCTTGCTTCCTGTAATGTGGTACACTTAAGATTTGGATATACCTCATTTTTTGTCTCATACCATAAAATGATCCGGAAAAATATATAGACAGCATGGATGAAAAGCATAAATCATGGTGGGGCCCACAGACCACGACGATCCGCCATTGGCGGTTGGCAGGCGGAGTAGCCAATCCGTTTATGTGAAAAGGAGGGGTATTTTCGTCCTGGAATTTTTTATCCGTACGAGGAGGTCTAAGTGAGTATGTTAAGTTTGTATTGTTTCAAGAATATCCAATGGATAAAAGGTGGTGTCCACAGTCGTAAATTTCTCCCGCAAAAATTAAGAAATCTTTATCCTAGGTGACCAGTTCAGGAAATAGTCTTTACTCTAGGTGACCAAATCAAGAAATAGTGATTGAACCTCCGCCATTAAAAGATTTTTATGTCTCACCATAATGCTTATTTTCCATCCAACCCGTTGAATAGATCAACCAGATTTGGATGGAGGGAAAATAAAAACCTGGTAATCGTTAAAAGCTCTTGTGGCCTACAAAAAGTTTCTAATGGTCATTCACTACTGTTTCCAGTGGTGTGATTACTATGATATTTGAATTTATCTGAAATTTTGAATTAAATCATAAAATAATCTTAAAAAACAAATGTACATAAAGGATTTACAAAATATTCATCAATGTGGGCTCCACGTAGGGTAAGTGTAACAGGCTATAAGGCGTTCACACTTAACCCGCGGAAGTGAATTGGCTGGTGTATAACTGTAACACCCCGTACTTTCTAGTACTTGAGTGTTATCATGCAGATTAATTTAAATATTTTATATATATATATATATATATATATACAACCTAAATATATACACTATGAAATGTATATACTTTGTAAAGATTTATAATTCTATGTTAAAACGACATATAATTACAATCAATATTTTATTGATACATTTGTAACATCATTTATATAAATTACAAATCGTAAAATTTATATGACGTAGATTAACAAGAATTTATGATAAATAACACGGTTTAAACGACTAAGCATTTCATATAGGATTTAAAATATAAGACATATATAACTACACAAATAATACCCAAATAATATACGATAATCTTCATTCTTTCTCACTAATATTCATATAATTTAAAAATGTTAACAACCTGGGGTAATATAAATTATATATAACAAAATTCATTAATGTAACTTTAGTAATATAAGACAATGATAGTAATGGATGGTAATAGGAATATTAGTAATTAGTAATCTATTATGAAATGAGCCATTAGGACCTTTTCAACCGTTGACGTTCAATCCCGGGGTGATCTGACCATTGGATCGGTGGGAATCCACCATTAGGGCGTGACATTTAAGAGTATGGACAACTTGGACCTTGGATCTGCTCCATATTTGGTCAGAGGGTATGATAGGGCCTAACTAACAGAATAAACGGTGTGGATTTATCAAAAACATCACGATAGACGCCACAGGAGATGAGCGCACACCATAGCGGTCCGTGCACGAAGTGCACCGGACCGTGTAGTGGGTCAGCTGGGCGCTGACCCGCGAAAATTTAAACAAAAGAGGGAGAGACCTCCCTGTCTCATGCGTTAAATGCGATGAACTGACAGAGTCCGTTCATCACGCGATGTGGCCTACATTCAGCCACCATTCGTGTGATCCAGACCGTTCATCGGTCCTACACCATTCAAAAGACCAGATACATGTCAATTCAGAAAGTCCATGCAACCTTCCACACGTGTAAGAAATGATCGGCTGAGGAACGTTCGCTGAGAACGTCTGGTGGCCCACTCCGAGTCACCCTTCAGCCCATCTAAACCGTTAATTGAGTAGGGACAGCCTGAAGGACCAAACCGACGAAGCCTGAAGGGATCCATGCACACGTACGGGTGCTCGTGCAACAATAGC
Organism: Magnolia sinica; assembly: GCF_029962835.1. NCBI lineage: Eukaryota > Viridiplantae > Streptophyta > Magnoliopsida > Magnoliales > Magnoliaceae > Magnolia > Magnolia sinica. Next base: position 10,901,512 of record NC_080575.1, on the reverse strand, counting down.
CACGGACGGACGATTGTTTTCTCTTGAAAATAAGATCGTTGGGGAACCCTCCACGTCAGCGATCCGCATCCCAAGCTCTCCCTCGATCCCAGCCGTCCCTCAAAGTGGAAATCCGAGCTTTCCATCCGTTGCCAGAAGTGAACAGGCAACTGCCTGCAGGGGTAAACAGCGTGGGAAACATTCCCACTTCGGGAAAACACCGCTGGCTCGATCCGAGCCTCCCGTTCGAGCTCTGAAAGCCATCCGAACCGTCCACATTAGGGTAGCAACAACTTTTCGAAAATATCGCCAGTCCGCACGAGAAAAAGGCTGCGGCGGAAGAATCTTGTGAGAAGCTTGGACGAGAGATCCGGGATGCGATTTGTGGGCCCCACAAAGATCATGGGCCCCATCCAGTCCCTCTAAACGGATTGGATTGACCTGATAAACCATCCATAAAGATCTGCCATTAGCAATCGGTCATCTTCCTCGTTTAAACGGAAAACCCACCAGGAAACAGTGGGCCCCATTCCGAGATCTTAGACGCCCATTCGGTGGGCCATGATGACATGGACACTACCCCACTGATAGATCTTGTCCATGCCAGACAGAAAGAAAGAAAAAGAGGGCCCAATCCAGCAACATCTGAACCTTCCGTTGAGAGATAGGAGCGGCTCTGGCTCTATAAATAGAGCCCTATTCCCCTCGGGATTAGCACCGATCGATCTCGTAGAGAGAGAGAGAGAGAGAGACGGGTCAGTGCCGCACCGCACCGGGTCGAGCTGTCTGAATCGGATCGAGACGGGTCAGTGCAGCCCGTAATCACCATTAAAAGAGAGAGAATGAGAGGTGTGAGAAGATACAGAGAGAGTGGGAGGAAAGAGAGAGAGAACGGTAGGGGAGTGCGACTGTTGCCAGGCGTGGTGCTATACTGCGCCAAGACAACCATTTGGAAACGGAGTGTGTTGGGTCAGTGCGAGACAGGGGCAACGCTGTAGGGAGAAAGAGAGAAGGAAGAAGAGGAAGAAGGACAGGGAGGTTGTGAGGAAGTAGAAAGCTAGGATGAAGAAATGAAGGACAGGTGCATGCTTGGTGCTGCACTGTGTCGACCCGGCTCTTCTAAACTGAGTCGAACCAGTGCGGTCTAGCAGCGTCTCTGAGCGTGAGGGGGAGCCCAGGTAACACTAGCAACCCAGCTCCATCAATCCATTGGTTTCCAGTGATAGTATAGCCATTTGACTCTTTGAATCGGGCCATATGATGGTTAAAACTCAGGCTAGAGCCAGGCTATGTAACGGCTGAAATATGGGCCGTTACCAGGGCTGGAAATGAACGTCCACTGGGCCGAGAAATAGGCTTTCACCAGCTCTGTTTTGGGCTGCAAAAGTCCCAGCAGATGGGTCCTAATCCTAGCTGAAAACGGCCCTTGGTGGGCCGTATGTGGGAGGTGAAAGCCAGACTTTTGTTGGGCCAAGATTAGGGTCGAGATCAGGCCCTGTTATATGCTCAAAGCAGGCCACCTTGCAAGGCCGAACCAGCCAACCACCTGGGTCACAATCGGTCCTAGATGTGGGCCAAAAGGTGGGCTGTGAGTGCCTTCCATACAGGCCAAGAATCTGGCTGAGAACGTCCTTCAGTCGGGCCCAGATCTGGGCCGAATGTAGCCCACAACCTGGGCTGAGATTTGGACCCCTACCAGCCTCAATCTCAGGCCGCGCCCAACCAAATCCTTGTGGGCCATAACCAAGTTGGATCTCAGTGGGCCTCACCATAGATTACAGCTGGACCATCAATGGCCAGCCACTTTGGGCCACGATCAGGCCCATTTCGGGCCTTGGTGTTGGGAAATTTTGGGCCCAATGTGGACCACTTGTTAGGACATAATCTAGTGGGCCTGTCTACCCTAATGTGGGCCCAAATAATCTTATCCATGGGGCCCTTTCAAACCCGCACTAGACTTATTTTTGTGTGTTATTTTCATTATTACCTTGTGTAACATCCTGGATTTTCACTGTTTTGGATTTTCAAAAAATCCATTAACTTATAATACCACTTAATGACTATTGGCACTCAATGTTAATTTATACAAGAGTGGTACCAATAAAGATCCGCATAAGTCTGTTTAATCAACCGTAGGAAGCCAACGAATCCACCCGATCATTTGGATAACAAGTTTAGCCCTATGATTTACTCACATAGGACCCAAATCTAACCGCCCATCAATAATAAATCAAGATAATCATAACTAAATTAAATATCCAACCGAAGCCGAGTCAGACAAAGCCTGGATCTTAACTAATAGACCAAATAAACCCCATTACCCTTTTAGCCTAAAACCGACGGTTTAGAGTAATCATGACCAAATCTCCACTTTCACTAGTTATAAATAGGCCGCACTATGAATATAGTTAATCCAAACCCTAATCAGTGCCAACAAGAAATCTCACTACCAAATTCATTCCAGAAATGCCCTGATTCTCCGAACAAGCTCTAGACCGCTCGTTGGTGGGCCACTAGTTCCAAAACTATAGAATGATGTTCGTCTTACTGGGCTTGACGTCCATCGCGGGAGTCAAACCTGGGTGTTGTCCAGAACCGCTTAATTTGGGCTAAAGGACGAGTACATAAAAAGTGCAAATACCCTAAATGAATGAATTGAAACTTAAGTGAATTGGGTCATCCACTCTTATGCAAAGTTGAGGATTTCAGACCGTCGGTTTATGACCAAACTTTACCCGTGGAGTAAGGATATTTTCCTGCTCATATCCATATAGCCGCCGCTCCGATCGACCATCGGTGACCGTTGAACAGACTTCTAATCATATCTGTCAATCGACGCATCCAAATGGCGGGCCGATTGTGTCTATGCGTAGATCATCACTAGAGCCAACTATCCAACAGTGGGTATCGACTCCTACACCCTATAATGGGCCCTAGAGGCTAGAAAAACTCTCTCATAGGGCTAGTATAGTAAAAACCCAACACTTGGGGCCATTTACACTAAATCTGACATTATAAAAGGGGCACGCCTCTCCCCATACGAATTTGCCCTAGAGAAGGAAAGAGAGAAGAGAGAAAAGGGAGAAAGAAGAAAGGAAGAAGAGAGGAAGGGAGAGTGAAGGAGGGAGAGAAAGTGGGTCATAGTTGAAGTGGGGCCCAAGAAAGTTCCGTCTTACAGTATCTCCCTCTTCTTCAAGGAATCTCTCCACCACAACCGTAAGAACCGCTTCCGTTGATTGTATAGGTAAATCCCTCACCCCTTTTTTTTGAAACCCTTATGTAAGAGATGTTTTACATGAGGTTCTAACATGCAAGAGTATTGTTTTAGGATTTTGGCCGATCCACATCAAGTTCGGGGCTTCTAGGTCGTTTCCCAAGACCTCGATGATCCATAGGTGCGGACTATTATTCTTAGGTGGCCTAACACCAATTTTAGTATGAATTTAATGATTGTATTGCTTGGATGATGAATTTGAAGAATCTAGAGAAAACCTATGCTAGGCCTTACGTTGTAGATCCTCTCAAATAATATGGATTGATTATGGTATGTTTGTTATTCCTCAACATGATTAGGCGTGGGTTTGATGAATGCATGTTCGTTATTGCTTGATTCTTATTGGTGGTCTCTTATAGCTTGTATGTTACTTTAATATTTGTTGTATGTATGCGCTTGCTTAAGTCCCCAATGTATGTTATGCTAGTATTAGTCCTTATTGTATATTCATGCTATGAATGATTTATAGATCTTGATCTCCTTACTAACCCATACGACACATATGTACGTTTATCTCGTAATCTTGTCAGTATTTGCATTTATAGGAAAACTTGAATATTCATGTTTAAGAAATATGAATGCATGACATCATTTGTCTTGGATGTTAAATTGAAAATTGTTGAAGCAATATGGAATACCATCAAACCCCTAGGTTGGTCAGGAAACTGAGGTGAGAGAAGGTGGCCCCATTGGTAGGGTTGCCTTGAGGCTAGACCGGTGGTTTTGGGCGAGTGCAGATGGGCGACAGTAGTTAGACTACATGGGTCGTTTGCATCCGATGTCGTCCGTCTTGTACACACCTGGACTCGCAAGGCCTAGTCCACGTACTGACCAATCATGCTTGTTAACCATGGTTACCCACGCCTGTATGGAACCTAAAACACCCTTCAACCATTGGAGCCCATTGACAACCATTTGAAATAGATCCACTGCCTCGAGAGCCGAGCATGGTGGAATGAGACATTGTGTCCGAGCTGTCGGCCTACGCTGGGGTGACGAGCCTCCCCGTAGTGACCGCGAGCGATCCCACATTTCAGCATCCTCATGTGCTTGAAGTCGGGGATGGAGAAACCCGACGGGATCAAGGATCGCGGGGTCTCGGCCTCACGTGTTGGGGGGCCTTGGCCTCGTAACCAGTTTAGGACAATGATCCGTGGGGTGTACCAGTTTTTCCAATCTGCTGGATGAACAAAATTAATTAAGAACTCAGCTAACACTATCATATCGCATCACATTAGTTAGGTTGGCGACTCGGCAGTTGAGGTCGCAATGAGGGAGTGTTGTCATATGCGATTCTGAGACGGTGTCGCTTGAGGGAGTGTTGTGGTGAGGGCATGCATCATATCATAACCCATGCATATGCATTAATAAGACTAGTTAGAAATTTGTGATTATATGCCTTTCATTAAATTCATAATATAATTGATGTTTGTTACAACTTGAGACTAATAGCACCCACTGAGTTGATCACTCAATCCCACTTTGGGACGGTATTTTAAAACACCAACCAGACTCTCCCGTAGCTGCAGGTGATGAGGAGTATGAGGAGCCTAGCGGCACGAGCTTGGACGAGGAGGACGAGCTATCCTACTTTCAGTTGATGGACAACTCTCCATCGGCTTGACAGGCGGGACTTGGATCGCTGAGTGTTGGACTCAGTTCATCATTCCTTTTTGGATAAATTTTTGTGATTTTATTGGGTAACGCCTTGTGCGACCCGTTTATATTAATTTGGACTTGTATATAGTTAGACTCCTTCATCTCAGTAGACTAGTTGTGAATTGTGATTCATGTTTCCAGTAATTCCCAGTTGCGCATTTAAACCCGATTTATCATAAAACTATAAAAATGGGGTATATGTGACACCCAGGAACTTGGGAGTCGAGTGTATGTACGACCCCCGATTTCCAGGGCATTACACCTTGCTTTCATGAGGGATAATATCATTAGATGTGGCTAACCATGGTTAAGTTAATTTGGCTAGTATTAGTTATTAAAGGTGTTAGATATTAGCAATTATCATGACTATTCTTATTTTGTCATTGATTATAATGTTAGTACTGATAGTATATATAAGTGGACAATTACTAATTATTTTACTTCATTCTAATATTATTATAATTAATTATATAAGTTAGATTTCAAATCCTAAAACTAGATAGTGTGTTAGGTCTGGATCTAGTTATGGAAGCTCGTAATTCATGGTAGACCATAGTACTTATTATCATGACGAGATTCACTTTGGATAGTCAGGGCTATTAGCATAAGAAACTATTTATCAATTTCCTTTTGGGATTAGTATAATACTCGTTAATATAATTATTAAGTATTAATCTTTATTATAGTTTCATTAGTAAATATTCTATTATTATTATTCGAATTATTTGAGAGATTATCAGTAATCATAAGAATATTAAATAATAGCGGTACATTCAAATATGAACTTATGAACCGCCATTATTAATATGGATGGATTGGTACTCCTATTATGAATATTAATTGGCACATTGTAAGTTGATAACAATAATAATAATATTAATACTAATCTAGGATTCAAATCCTAGAATCTAAAGCTTATGACTAAACCCTAGTGTGAAGCCCTAATTCTATATTAAAACCCTAAAAGTAATCCAAAACTTAGGTGAAAACCCTAACCCTAAATAATGTATAAGCTTAGATTTAATTGTATAACTTTATAATTCATGATAGGGTTTGATTATAAGGGAACACACACTCTCTAGAAACACTGGTAGGCGATTCAAATTATAAGGTGATGATTCTTCCCCTTGAGCTTTCCATCTTCTTATTAGCTTAAGTTTTAGTTTTATCTTAATTTATAAATGATATCTCCATTCTATAAGCACATGTGTTAATTGTTGAAATTGAATTGCTATATTCCATGCCTAACGTTCATCCTGTATATTTGTTCATGCTTGTGGATTATTGGTGGATTGCTTATGGACTTTAAACTGGTATATTAGTGGTAAACCCCCACCTATAAATGTACACCCATACTTGGGATGTAACCCGACTGGTTGTGATTGAAATGGACCTTCGGCTTAGAGGTTATTGAAGGGTGGTTTAAATTGACCATTGATGTGGGCCTCACCATCCAGGGTTGTTGTGTCCAATGGTTTTCAAGAATGGTCTTTTATCGCATAGTTTTGACACTCGCCCTATGTGGCCTATTTTGATAATTGCCCTACGTGGTTGTTTTGATATCGCCCTATGTGGCTTTGTTCTAGTATTTTCCATATATGGGTTTTATGTTTTATACCGTGCAACCATGCGATGGTAAGCCCTATATACTGTAATATGATTGGCCACTAGTCGACAGGTTTCCATTAAACATCTTAAGATGGTAGCCTCATGGGCCGGAGATGGTGGTAATGGGATACTATGCTCGAGCTATCAGTCTACGCTGGGCTATGTGCTCCCCGTAGTGACCTTTGAGCCTATCTAAATTGGCTAGTTGTAAATGGACTAATAATGACTTGGCTAATCATGCATACATGACATGTATTGTTCCGACTGGATGATGTTTCCCAGGTTCGATGATTCCGACTGGATAATGTTTCCCAAGTTTGATGATTGCATGGGTGACAGTCCACTGTCTGCACGAATGAGCATCCCCGGGGCGATGATTGCATTTACGCATCCATGCATCTAACAAGACCTCCATCATGTATTGTTTTGTATACTTTGTTTTATAACTATGTTTACCTAATGCGGTGGTATGTAATCTTGAGGGGATTTCACACTGAGTTGGCCACTCATCCATCAAATATATAACCGTACAGGTAGCACAGGTGACTTAAGTGATTTTCAGGTTCGGGTTGATAAGGAGTCGGGTTCAGGTGCCCGAGGTTGCATGACTGTATCTATTTTGAGGAGCTGAGGGGTCTTACGGCTCAATTCTACTTGCATTCTACTATTTCTCATGTATTGGATCATGTAATTCCTGTATTTATTAATTTTGGAGACATTGGTTTGTATAAGTCATTATGAGCAACCACTTGTATATTCTAAATGAAATTTGAAATTTCCCTTTATGCTTACTTCTCCATTCTATACTCATATGCTTACTCTGATGAAAGATAAAATAGAAATATATACTCGACTTTGACCATCTTTTAAGGTTAACACTTAGGTTTTTGGGAAACGGGTCATATACTCGGGTCCTAAAAATTCGGAGCGTTACAACAACACACCAGCTATATAGCTGATGAAGGTACGTGCGCTGACACTCCTCGATCTCCGAGTTGTACGAACGATTCAAAGGATATCAAAGTTACTTGTGCTCAACAATGATGTATTTATCATATCTATACTGTTCATCCATTTTTAGAGATCATTTTAAAATACTATCCCAGAAACGAATCATATCCAAATATCAACTACCACACCATAAATAAAGGCGGGGATAATGATTTTTGCCATTAAAAATTTATAGGGTCCACCATGACGTTTAGTTTCCATCCAATATGTTCATAAGGTCACAAAGACCTAGATGAAGAGGAAAAACAAATTTCATATTGATCCAGAACTTCTTTGAACCCAAAAGGGTTTCAATGACAGATGTTCAATCCCCCACTGCTTTTTTCAGTGTGGTCCACATGACCGTTATATCTGTCTTATATTTTGTCTCAAGCCTTACGAGTAGCTCGAAAACTGGATGGACGGTTTGGATATAACACATACCTCATAATGAGACCCATAGAACTTGCTGACGTAAATACATCAGCTATATAGCTGGTGTGTGGTACACCAGCCAATCCGCTCCCTATCAGCTCTCCGCAGTCTCAGTGCGATATAGAATTAAAGGCGTTTAAACAAACTTTCATCAGTAATCAATCATTCCATGCCTGACCGGTACGGACTTAGATTGCGTAATGTAGAACACAGATTTGGAAAAGCTCTTTACCCCACCATGAAATTCACACCGTCCATTCGTCTTTGCATATAATTTTTAGGTTATGAGCGCAAAAAAGAAAAAGATTCAAAGCTTAATTGGACTACACCACCGGAAATAGTGGGGGATTGAGCTACTACCGTTGAAAACCTAGGGGGGTACGGAAGTTTTGGATCAAGCCGATTTTTCCTTTCACCTATATCTGTGTAACCTTTTGAACAGTTTGGATGACAAAGAAACATCATTGTGGGCGTAGAAAGGTTTTTATGGTGAGCCTCATTATCCTGACGTATTTATGATGTGTGATTCATTTGAGCTTTGGATGTGACTCACTTTTGGGCTAAGACCCTGAAATGACCTGGAAAGATAGATGAACGGTGTAGATTTAACACATACACCATGATGAGGCAACAGAAGTTTGACACGTCAACACGGACCTAGGTGCTGTGCTCTTCAGTGGGACATCTGGGAAGCGGATTGGCTGGTCTGGTGTACCCTACACCAATGACCTGGCTGGTGTAGGTACGTGTCCTGCAAATACAGGAAACGGATTGGCTACTCCCCTGCCACCAGCTAATTGCTAGTGGTTGGTGCTATGTGGGCCTATCATGAAGTATGTGTTTCATCTATACCGTCCATCTATTTTTTTTAGATTATTTTAGAGTATTAGACCAAAAATGAGGTATATAACAATCTCAAGTGGACCACATTACAGGAAAAAGTGTTAATGAACATCGACCATTAAAAACTTTTTGGGCCCATAAAAGTTTTGGATCAAGCTGATTATTTATTTATTTATTTTTTTCTCCCTTAATCTAGGTCTGTATGACCTAATCAACAGATTGGATGTCAAATAAATAGTACAGTGGGTCTTAGGAGGATTTTTATGGTGGATATCCAATCAATATTGTTTTCCCGTGGTGTGGTCCTCCCTATATTTATATCCCCTCATTTTTGGAATCAAGCCTAAAATAACCTGTACAAATGGATGAACGGCATGGATGAAACACATACATCATGTTGGGAGTAGCCAATCCGTTTCCGCGAATACAAGCGGGTCATCCCTCGAGCTTGGAATGGTTGAAAAGAGATAAAAGTTACATGGCACCCAAAGTGATTTATTTGTTATATCCATACCGTTCATCCATTTGGAGAGATCATTTTCAAGTATGGTCCGAAACTTGAGTCATATCTAAAGCTCAAGTGGACCACACCCAAAAAAAGCAGTGCCTACAGTTCTTACCCTTAAAACATTCATAGGGCCTGCTATAACTTTTATTTTCCATCCAATCTGTTCACAGGGTTACAAGGAACTGGATGAAGAGTAAAAATAAATATAATATTGATCCAAAACTTCAGTAACCCCAAGAAGGTTTCAATGATAGATGTTCAATCCTCAACCGCTTTTTTCAGTGTGATTTACTTGATCTTTGGATCTGTCTTATTTTTAATTTCTAGCCTTTAGACTAGCTATCCAAATGGAAGGACGGTGGATAAATCACAAACCTCATGACGGGACCCACAGAACTTGGTTACGTAAAAGTACTGGCCAGTGTTGTGTGATACACCAGCCAGTCCGCTTTCCCAATTGGACGCAGATTGCGTACTGACCGCTGCGCGCGCATTATATATATATATATATATATATATATATATATATATATATATATATATATATATATATATATATATATATATATAATGCCGGGCCAGAAAGGCTCTGCGGGTCCCACCATGATGTATGCATTTTATCCACACCGTGCATCTACATTTCTAGCTCAATTTTGGGCATGAGACAAAAATAAAGAGATAAATCCAAGTCTCGGTCCGTCCACACCACATGAAACAACTGTGATTTAGCACTCGCTACAATTGAGATTTCGATCCCTTTGATTTTTGGGCTCATGTATTATACGTGTAGGCAAAAGTGGATGAACGGTGGGGAGGAAATATATACATGATCGTGGCCACAAAGCACCGGCCGGTACTAGGATCCAAATCTTTGGTGGACCACACCACAAGAAAAAGTGATCATTGAACACTGCCCTTAAGAATTCCTAGAGCCTACTATAATGTTTATTAGCCATCCAACCTATGTATTAGGTCACACAGATCTGAATGAGTGGAAAGCACAAATATCAGATCCATCAAAAACGTTTTATGTCCCACTGGGAAGTTTATGACGGGGGAGTTCAATCACTACTGTTTCTTATGGTGTGGTCCACCTGAGATTTAGATATGTTTCATTTTTTAAATCATGCCCTATAATAATCTTAAAAAATGGAAGGATGGCGTGGATAAGACATATACATCATAGTAGGACCCACAGAGCTTTTCCACTACCGAGCTGGCATTGGAGGATCACTACCGAAGCCGAGTACATTTCATAGGGAAATAAATAATAGCGATATCAACGTCTTTTCAAAAATTTTCTGTGAAGATATTGTTATATTGGATGCAAAAAATAGAAAATGAATTACTTGAAGATAAGCTTAAGGCGTGTTACGATATCGCTATCTTTAAGGTGATATTCGCACCCTACTGGTGATTAAACCAAATTGTAAGAGAGTTTTTGTAAGACCCGTGTCCTAATCCGTACCATTTCATTAGCTTCCGCGGTCCTTCCGGTCAAATTTCGGCAACCTTCGCACCGTATTCGGTGTTTGCGCACGATCCTAAGCCAGGTCCCGCACACCGACATCAGCTTGATCCGAAAGTTGTATCATAGCGACCGCGTCGTCGCCGCGGTTCCAACGCCGTAACTTGCGCACCGAACCGATACCCAGGCAAGAAGATGCTGATCAGCGTTTATTCCGAAGAAACACCGCGCGTTGCGGATTTCGAGGGAATCTCTACACAATTAGTCCCACTAATTAACCATAAATGCAACCATACCTCAAAGTACTTCACCCATTCCCTCTTTTTCCAAAAGTCTACCATCTTTCCACCTCACCATTCCTCTTTTTCTCATTTTCAACCACAACCATCTCTCTTCTCCACCAATTTCAAACTAAACCATACCCCTCATCACTCCTTTCTTACAACCATCACTCCACCCATCCCTCCATCCATTATTTCTATCTCTCCCTCTCATTCTCTAGCAATTTTTCCAAATTCCATGAGAAATTTCACACATCCAACACACTCTCTCAACTTCAAGTGTGGCCCACCCTCTCATCTTTCATCCACACCATCAATCTTCCATCAACCTCCATCAAGAAGCAAGGCAAGGAGCATTTGAGGCCAAGGGACCAAGAAGAAGGAAGATAAGGTGGGTGATTTGCTATTATTTTAAATTTTAGGGCCCACTTGTTGGTGGGACCCATTTGGATGTATGTGATTTAATCAAGAGGGCCCATAGTGGCGGGGTTCCTCTATCTCACCGTATATCTCTCTCTCTCTCTCTCTCTTTCTTATGATGGTGTGGATCCCACCAATATGTGTTATATCTACCCGTTCATCTACATCAGACGGCGTGGCCCGTCATATTGTAGGTGATGATCCACACCATCCACTGTTTGGATGGACCCAATATATTCCCTTTTCTATGTATTATATTTCATATATATATATATATATGATATATATAATATATATGTATGGTATATATATATAATATAAAATATATACACATAGGTGGGCTACGTTCAAGTGGGACCCACCACAATGCTTGTATTTTATGCGGACAGTCCAGTGGACGCTGGACGACGTGGAGTGGTAAAATGAAGGAAGTGCTAGTTCACAGCTAGCTTTAAAAAAAAAAAAAAGGGTGCAGAAGATGTAATAATAAAATAATATTTTTTTTTTGGCCACTCATGTAGGCCCCACTTTAATGTTTTTATGCAATCCAAGTCGTCCATCCCCTTCCATAGATCATTTTAGACGTTGAGCCGAAAAATGATCTCAATCTGAACTTATGGTGGGCCATAGTATAGCGAACAAGTCTTCTACCATTGAAATACACCCCGGTGTTGCTGTACATCAGAAAACCATTCAATATTGGTGTCAATAGAATTGTATTGAGCCATGGGGGTCAATGGATGGAGTGGATCTGGCTGATGTGGGCCCTGTCTATGGAAAACCACACAATCATTTTTTTTCAAAAAAAAGAAGAAGGGAAGAAGCAGCATGCAGCGCTGCTGCTTGCTGTCAGAGCGCCACAGGCGCTGCCTGCGCCTGACGGCGGACGGACGGACTGGGCTGATGGCCCCAGTTGTGGGCCCCACCATGATGTATATTTTGTATCCACACCGCCCATTTGGTGGGCCACTATCTGACGTGGACCCCCCTCTAAAAATCAGGCCAATCCAACGCTCGGGCAGCCCACATCACAAGAAACAGTGTGAATTGAACTCTACCATTGAAACCCTTTCTGGGTCCACAGAAGTTCCAGATCAAGTTGAAATTTGTTGTTCCCCTTCACCCTGGCCCGTGTGACCTTATGAACGGATCGGATGGAAGATAAACGCTATGGTGGGCCTCACATGGGACCCACAGTGATGCATGTGTTACATGCCCACCGTCCAGACGGACGGTGGGGCCTACTTGATGTATGTGTTCGTCCGCACCGTCCTCCTGGACGGTGGGACCCCCTCCCTGCTGCACGTGAGTGTGCACGTGTGTGCACGTGTGTATGCATGTGGGTGTGTGTGCACTTTGTGTGAGTGTGTGTGGATATACATACATACATATTTTTATATATATATATATGTATATAATATTATATTATTATTATATATAATATTGTATATATTTACATATATTAATATTATAATATATATATATATATATATATATATATATATATGTATATAATATTATATTATTATTATATATAATATTGTATATATTTACATATATTAATATTATAATATATATATATATATATATATATATATATATATATATATATATATATATATATATATATATATATGATGGTGGGCCTCTATGGGCCCCACCATGATGCATGTGTTGCATCCAAGTTGTTCAACCATATGGCCGTTGTTGAGGCCCACTTAATGTGTACTTGTGGCCGTTGTTGAGGCCCACCTGGATGTGTATTTGTGGCCATTATTGAGGCCCACCTTGGTATATACATAAGGCCCATGTGATTCGACCCATTTAACGTATTTAAAGGCCCATGGGTTATGGCCCATTGCAATGTACATAAGGCCCACTAATGCGGCCCACTTGATTTATATAAGGCCCATATGAGATAGCCCATTTGATGTATCTGAGAACTATGGGTCGAGGCTTAATGAGATGTATATTGGTCCATTGCAATGTGTGATTTCCTATGGTTTGTGTAATGGTACTTTATGGCGGGCTATGCCTTGGGAACAATGTTGGTTTGACGTCCACATTGTAAGGATAATGTTGGTTAAATGTCCGCATTGTCACACTCCTTAAGGCCCACTGATAGGTCCATACTTATACTCTGCAGGCCGTCTAGGCCCATCTCTATGATACGCAGAGCCCATCCCTATATGCATGTTTAGTATAGATCCATGACTTATTATCATACGCATCATATGTATGACTGGTATGAGGAGTCTTTGATCATAGCATATGCCTTCGGGCAGACTGTTACGAGCTCCCTGATAGGCAGAGTTGCCCTGCATGAGCGCATGGTTTACGCAGGACTATTGCATGACTGGTAGTGTGACTCATGCACTTGCATTGTGTGATTGTAGTTACTGTATGCCCTAGCGACACCAGGGCCATAGCCTCCACAGACACATCGTGGGTGGCTGGATTGGATACCGACAATACTGTTTCTAGTATCGCGACGCCATAGATGTCCCTGGGTGAAAATCCCTAAACCCGATGGTACCAGAGGATGACTCCAACGTCGAGACCGAGTGGATGTACGAGCGCATGAGGGCCGAATACCAGGAGGCCGCGTCTCCCACTGTGTCGTGGTCGGTTGGAAAGGAGTGTGGCCTTACTCGCCCGAGGGTAGGGGGCAATACTAGGCTGAGTTTGACCAGCTCGCGAATGGGTCCGCTATCGACGTGCCGGATAGGTATTGGCAGACTATTGGTCAGGCGGATAGTGAGGTTTGTTACGCTCACTTGGACTGTGCGGCTAGGAGAGCGACAGTGCCATTTGGAGTGTATTAAACCCCGGTGATTATCCAGAATGAGAACTGTACTTATACATATTGAGGATTGGCATGCTTGAGTTGCATCTTGCATCGCATGGCCGTGTTATGGCCGATAGCATTCATATCTTGCACCGCATAGCCTTGGTACGGCTGATTGCATTCATGTGCTCATCACCATGATTCCGCATCACTCTGACCTTGCATTTTGAGCACGTTTATATTGCGCACATACTTACACCACCCTCTAAGCTTTCTATAAGCTTATGCACGATTGATGCGTGCAGGTGACGCCAGGACGCAGTCGCAGCCATAGTCTGGCCATAGTTGGAGCGTGCAGCCGAGCTTCTGGAGTTTTGTTTCTTTTGTTGCATTGTATTTCCCCTTTCTGCCGCATTGTACTCAAAAGTTTTTGATCATAGTGGATTTTGTGGTGGTGTTCTTGTGGTTATTGTTTGTGGGTTATGCTTTTGTTATGCTCATTATGAATCAGACTGATGATTTGAAACCCTCCTTGTAGTATCCCAGGATCGGAACCTGGTGAATGGGTATCGGGATCCGAGAACGGGGTTCTACGGAGGCTGTCGGCGCCGAATTCGGCGATCGGGAATTTTGTGAGCCCGGTTTCCGAGTTCGGGGCGTGACAGTTATAACAAATCTGCCTGTAGGATATAATAAGCCTCTTCTCCAAGACCGAAGAAATGTGAATTTCAGCCTGCAAAACTGAAAAACCGCACCCCGAACACACTTTTATAGCATACACCTCTAACTTCTGTTCTGTTACAATTTACCCCCTGAAAACTGTTTGTAATTTACAACCTGAAAATTATTTATAGTTTAGCGCCTGAAAACTGTATTTTTCCAAAAACAAAAATGGTGAAGAAGAAGAAGATGGAGAGGAGATTGTTGAAAAATGTTAATTCGGATTGACCCAAAGATGAGTTTATATAAAATGACAAGAGATGCTTAAGACCCTTTTCATGAAAAGACATATTCTTTCACGGTGTCTTTTCATCAATGGTGGTGTCTTTCACCTTAAAATTGCTATTTTAGAGGCGGAAAAATAGAAAATGAATCACTTAATGATAGGCTTAAGGCACATTACGATGTCGCTATCTTTAAGGCGATATTCATACTCTACTGGTGATTAAATGTAACGTCTTGGATTTTCACTATTTTGGATTTCCAAAAATCTTTGAATTTTTTTTTTTTTTTTTGTAATTTACTTATAATATTACTTATTGACCATTAATACTCAATGTTAGTTTATACATGAGTGGTACCAGTAAAGAACCGCACAAGTCCGATTAATCAACCATAGGAAGCCAACGAATCCGCCCGATCACTTAAACATCAAGTTGAACCCCATGATTTACTCACATAAGTGTAATATCCTGGATTTTCACTGTTTTGGATTTTCAAAAATCCTTGAATTTTTTTTATTAATTAACTTATAATATCACTTAAATGATCAATAGCACTTAATGTTAGTCTATACAGGGGTGAAGCCAGTAAAGAACCACATAAATCCGATTAATCAACCGTAGGAAGCCAACGAATCCGCCCGATCACTTGAGCATCAGGTGTAGTGTAACATCTCACTCAACCAGAATAGTGTCCTGGGGCGTCCACGTAGGAATTGCCACAAGACCGTTCATTTAAGCTACTCGTAATGAGGTATCACAAATAAATTAGACTAAGATTAGCCCAATTGATTAGGCCAGACGGGTCCTGATAAAACCTGGTGCGGGCCTCTAAGACAGATGGTCGTTTACACCTAGCGACAGCCCGTGTAGGCTATACCGTGACACGGGATAGTCAGAAAATTATAAAAATTTAGGAGAGCATAGATCTCACCGGGCTTGGTGACCATCGAGGACCACAGACCCAGTGGACACTCAGAAGTGAAATTTGGCACTTGCCAGATGCGCCCCACCAATGCCAGAATTGGAATCTGACACGGGTAAATCAAACTGAGATTTCAGGCATTTCAGCTGTTGGATATCTTCCAAATTTACGGTAAAGGTCTAATGTATTTTTCTACGCACGCCCATAAAATTTGGGTCCCGATCGTGACATGGTGACCGTTGATCGCGAATCAGACCCGTGCGACCAAACCCCATATCTGATCATCCTCAAATTTTGCACGGCCCTTCATCGGGCCATGGAGCACCTATCCTATGAGTTTCATGGTCAAAGGGCCACCAGAACTGCCCCGGTTATCCAAACAAGCTCTAGACCGCTCGTTGGTGGACCACTAGTTCCAAAACTATAAATAATGTCCATCTCATTGGGCTTGACGTCCATCACGGGAATCGAACCTGCGTACGATCCAGAACCGGTCAACTTGAGCCGAAGGACAAGTGCATGAGAAGTGCAAATACCCTAAAGGAAGGAGTTGGAACTTAAGTGAATTGAGTCGTCCACTCTTATGCAAAGTTGAGGATTTCGGACTGTCGGTTTGTGACCAAACTTTGCCCATGGAGTAAGGATATTTCTCTACTCATATCCGTATAGCCGCGGCCTTGATCGACTATCAGTGACCGTTGAACAGACTTCTTATCATATCTGTCGATCGGCGCATCCAAATGGCAGGCCGATCATATCCATACGTAAATCATCATTAAGGCTAACTATTTTGCGGTGTATATCGACTTGTACACCCCATAGTGGGCCCTAGAGCTTAGAAAGACCCTCTCATAGGTCTAGTATAGTAAAAACCCAACACTTGGGGCCATTGTCACCAAATCTGACATTATAAAAGGGCCTCATTTGGGGCACCCCTCTCCCCATACGAATTTGCCCTAGGGAGAGATAGAGAGAAAGAGGAGAAAAGAGGAGAAAGAGAGAGGGAGAGTGAAGAAGGGAGTGAAGGTAGACCTTAGATCGAGGTGGGGCCCAAAGAATCAAACCCCACAACTCCCTACCTCTTCTCCAAGAAGAATCCTTCCTCTACGACCGCCCATTCATTCCATTGATCGTCTAGGTAAGACCCATCACCCCTTTTTTTCCTTAAAACCCTTGTGATGAGAAAGAATTTCATGAATTTCTAACATGCAAATGGTTGTTTTAGGGAATCCGGCCGTCCGACCCCAAAAGCCCTCATTCCTAGGTCGTTTTCAAGATCTGAACGATCCATAGGTGCGGACTATTATCCTTAGGTTGCCTAGCACCAATTATAGTTGGAGTTTAATGATTTTGTTTGCTTGGTATGTTGTATGGAAGAATCCAGAGGAACCTAGGAATGGTATGTTGTTGGATTGTATGGAATGACATGTTTAGTTCTCCTTGATATTAAATCTTGCCTCTCATGATCTAGTGTATGGATGATTACATGCTCAAGTTTGTTTGATTTCCTTTTCTCTCATATGTAATGCTTCTTAGTATGTTGATTTATTGTTCTTGTGTAAATGATCCCTTGAGGTGTAGGAAGTGCTTAACTTCATCACCAACCCACACTACACACATATACCTTATTCATGATATTAATAGTTTGCTTGCTAGAGAAATTTGAATTGTATGTTAAGCAACATGAGAACATGGTGATGAATATGCTTGATGTTACATTGGTAGTTGGCATGCTATGAGTCATTATTCCTACCCTTGGGTTGGTCAGGAACATGAGGAGAGCAAAGGTGGTTCCGTTGGTAGGACCACCTTGAGGCTAAACCCATGGGTTTGGGCGAGTACGTGTGGGCGACAGTAGTTAGGCTACATGGGTCGCTTGTACCCGATGTCGTTCTGCCACATACTTGCCCGGGTTCGTGTGGTTTAGTCCACTGGTAGACCCACCTAGTTTGTTAACCTTGCTTGCTCACATATGTATGGAAACTGGAACACCCCACCACCGTTGTATCTCATCGATACCGGATGAAATATTGATCCACCGTCTAGTGAGCCGGGCATGGTGGAATGGGACACTATGTCCGAGCTGTCGGCCTACGCTGAGGTGACGCGCCTCCCTGTAGTGACCGCGAGCGACCCCACGTTCAGCACCCCCCATGTGCTTGAAGTCGGGGATGGGGGAAACCCGATGGGGTCAAGGATCGTGGGGTCTCGGCCTCACACATTGGGGGGTCTTGGCCTCGCAACTAGTTCAGGGCATTTGATACGTGGGGTGTATCAGATTCTCAAATCTGCTGGATGAATGGACTTAACTAAGAACCCGGTTAACATCATCATTGCATGGCATTAGCTAGGTTGGCGACTCGGCAGTCAAGGTCGCACTAAGGGAGTATTGGCATTGGCGATCGTTAGATGTTGTCGCACGAGGGAGCGTTGTGGTGAGGGCATACATCATATCATCCTGCATGCATGCACATTAACAAGACTAGATAGATGTTTATGATTGATTGCTTTTCATTAAATTCTTATTATAATTGATGCTTGTTACAACTTATGGCTAATAGCACCCATTGAGTTGATCACTCACTCCCACTCTGGGACGGTGTTTTAAAACACCAACCAGACCCGTTCATAGATGCAGGTGATATAGATTTCGTGGAGCCTGGTGATGCGAGCCTCGAGGAGGAGGACGTGCTCTCTTACTTTCAGCTAATGGATGGTTCCCCATCGGATCAGTAGATGGGATATTAGATCGTCGAGCAGTGGCTTAGCTTTATTCCTTGGGACATGCCATTTTTTTTGTGATTTTGTTGGGCGTCACCTTGTGCGCTTGTTTGTATTCTTTTGGACATGTATATAATGATCTATTTTCATTTCAGCAGACTAGTTGTGATCGTGCTTCATGTTTCAAGTAATTCCATGCTGTGCCTTTAAACCTGGATTAATCGCATATTAATGAAAACCGATTATAAGTGACCCCGAGAACTCGGGAGTCAAGAGTATGCACGACCCCCGATTTTCAGGACGTTACAATAGGACCTAAATTTAATCGACTCATCACTAACTAATCAAGATAATCATAACTAAATTAAAGATATAACCGAAGCCGAGTCGGATAAGGCCCGAATTTTGACTAATAGATCAAATTAACCCCGTTACTCTTTTAGCCTAAAACTGACGGTTTAGAGTAATCATAACTAAATCTCCACTTTCAGTAGCTATAAATAGGCCACACTATAAACATAGTTAATCCAAACCCTAATCATTGCCCACAAGAAATCTCAATACCTAATTCATTCCAGAAATATCCAGATTTTTCGAACAAGCTCTAGACCGCTCGTTGGTGGGCCACTAGTTCTAAAACTATAGAATAATGTCCGTCTTACTGGGCTCGACGTCCATCTCGGGAGTCGGACCTGGGTACTTTCCAGAACCGCTCAACTTGAGCTAAAGGACGAGTGCATGAGAAGTGTAAATACCCTAAAGGAAGAAGCTGAAACTTAAGTGAATTGGGTCGTCCACTCTTATGCAAAGTTGAGAATTTCGGACCGTCGGTTTATGACCAAATTTCACACATGGAGTAAGGATATTTCCTTGCTTATATTCGTATAGCCGCAGCCCCGATCGACCATCGGTGACCGTTGAATAGACTTCTAATCATATCTGTCGATCAACGCATCCAAATAGCGGGCCAATCATATCTATACGTAGAACATCGTTAGTGCTAACTATCCTATGGTGTATATCAATATGTATGCCCCATAGTAGGCCCTAGAGGTTAGAAAGACCCTCTCATAAGGCTAATATAGTAAAAACTTAGCCCTTAGGGCCATTTACACCAAATTTGATACTATATAAGGGTTTCTTTTGGGTAACCCTTCCTCCCATACGAATTTTAACAAGAAAAAAAGGATGAAAGGGAGAAGAGAAAGAGGAGAAGAGAGGAGAAAAAGTGAAGGAGAGCTTGGAAGCATGAGGGTTTGTGTACCTTCACCCTCTCATCTCCTCTATAGCAACATTGTCCTTCATTGGTGTCAATTCGGCGACGATTAAAGGTAAGTATTAAGTTATGTTTGTAGGTTTAAGTCTTATGTTTAATTCCTTCAAATTCTTATAAGCTTGTATGCTTATTTAGGTATTTCAACGATGATTTCTTGACACTCTAACCCTATGGGCGCCATGAATCGAGCGGTTCGTCACAAGGTGTAGACTATTATTCTTATGTGGCCAAGTACCAATTTTATAATAAATTTAATGATTGTGGATGTTAGAGTGATGTGCATGAGTGATTTGGAAAAAACCTAGTTAGAAACTTACATATTAGGTCCACCAACATCCATACAACGATAAATTGCTATTTGTTTGGTTTTCAATATGTTTGAGCATGAAATTGGTGTTGTATGATCATCTCATATTTAATTATTGCATGATTTTCCCTATAACATGTATGATTGTATTATTTCTTATTGTATTCTTGTACTATGAATGGTGTATTGTCCTTGGTCTCTTCGGTAATCCAGCACCACACGCACACACGTCTAACTCATGCTATTAAGAGTAATTGCATTTATATTAACAACATGAAACTTCATGCTCGATGTATTGTGCGCATGATTTCACTTGTGCTAGAAAATGAACTCTTAATTGTTGAAGTGATATTGAATACAACCCATTCTCTGGGTTGGTCAGGAACTGAGAATTGTGAGGGTGGACTCGTTGGTTGGACCACTCTGTGACCAGACTGACTAATTTGGGCGGACACGAATGGGCGACAGTAGTAGGACTACATGGGTTGCTTGCACCCGATATCGTGCGTTACGTACTCGCCTGAACTTAAGCAGTCTAGTCCATTGACTGACCAACCATGCTTGTTAACCATGTTTGCTCACGTCTGTTTGAGCCTACCTGTAGTGACCGCGAGCGATCCCACTTTTCAACCCTCCCCACGTGCTTGCAATCGAGGGTGGGGACCCCGATGGAATCAAGGATCGCAGGGTCCTGGTCTCGCGTGTTGAGGAGTCCGGGCCTCGCAAATGGATAAGGGCATTGATATCGTCGGGGTGTACTAGTTTTCCAACTTGCTGGATGAACGGAATTAACTAAATACTTGGTTAACATTATTCATGCATCGCATTAGCTAGGATTTGACGACTCGGCAGCTGATGTTGCAATGAAGGAGTGTTGGTCATATGCAACCTTAAGACGAAGTCGCTTGAGGGAGTGTTGTGGGTGAGGTCATGCATCATACATAACTCATGCACACGCATTAACAAAGACTAGTTAGTGATTTATGAATTTATGCTTTTCATTAAATTCATCATGGAATTGTTATTTGATGTAACTTATGACTAATGACATCCACTGAGTTAGTTATTCACTCCCACTTTGGGACGGTGTTTTAAAACACTAACCAAACACTTTACTAGATGTAGGTGAGGCGGAGTTTGACGAGTTGAGCGAGGTGAGCATGGATGAGGAAGAGGAGCTTCCCTACTTCCAGACTTTTGGTGGATCCTTCTAGTCTGAGTTTGGGCTATCGCGAGGTATGAGTCAAGGCTCTAGTCACTTTGGGTCAAGTATGGGTGGGACTAGTTCCCTATTTAGATGATTTTGGATTTTTGGTTTGGATATTTTTATATTTAATGACACTTGATACTACTTTATGACTTATGCTCCATGTCTTGCTAAACTCTCTATTGTTTATGAGATCATCCAAATGTAATTAAAATTTGAATCCCATTAGGGCACCCGTGACACCTGAGAATTTGGGAGCTGAGTTCCTACACGGCCCCTGAAAATCTGGGGTATTACAGATGGTATCAGAGCAATGGTTTGGATTAAATTGGGCTGTTGCTTATGAACTCGCCATAATACATTCGCTGACTTAGGAATGAGCGATCGAACTTAGAGACATTTATAGGATCATGAGATCATGCCATTTAGCAAGTCCAAAGACTAAAACGTTAGGGTTTACGAATAGAAAGACTTAGATTGCGCAAAGTGATCCAAATCACTTCTAATTGGAAGGTTGGACGACTTGAGTCGACCCGACCTAAATGTGATAGGTTCAAGCCGATGAAGTAGATTGTTCGATCCCAACATCTAGTGTATCCTGGTGTAACACCCTGAAAATCAGGGGTCATGCATATGCTCGACTCCCGAGTTCCCGGGTTCACTTATAATCAGTTTTCATTAATATGCGATTAATCCAGGTTTAAAGGCGCAGCATGAAATTACTTGAAACATGTAGCACGATCACAACTAGTCTGCTGAAATGAAAATAGATCATTATATACATGTCCAAAAGGATATAAAAAGGGTTGCATCAGGCGTTGCCCAACAAAATCACAAAAGAAATATCATATCCAAAAGAATAGGGCTGAGCCGCTGCTTGGGAATCCAACGACCCATCTACTGATCCGATGGGGAACCATCCATCAGCTGAAAGTAAGAGAACTCATCCTCCTCCTCAAGGCTCGCATCACCAGGCTCCACGAAATCTGTATCACTTGCATTTATGAATGGGTCTGGTTGGTGTTTTAAAACACCGTCCCAGAGTGGGAGTGAGTGATCAACTCAGTGGGTGCTATTAGCCTTAAGTTGTAACAAGCATCAATTATAATAAGAATTTAATGAAAAACAATCAATCATAAACATCTATCTAGTCTTGTTAATGTGCATGGATACAGTGCAAGACCCGTATCCTAGTCTGTACTGTTCCATTGAGTCCCGCGATCCTTCCTGTCGAATTTCGGTATCCTGTGACGTATAATCGACGTTGCGATCGACCCTAAGTCGTATATTGTAGATTTGAGTCGGCTTAATTCGAGACTTGTACCATTGCGACCGCACCGTCGCCGCGGTTCCAATGCCGCGACTCGTGCACCAATCCGATACCCTGGCAGGAAGACGTGAGCCGGCATTTATTTCGACGAAACGCCGCGCGTTTGCAATCCCAAGAGAATCTCTACAACATGTCAAATCAATCCCATCAATCAATCCCATCCATCACCTCATGTCAAGTACAAGCAACCCATGCTTTCTCTCTCCAAAGTCAACTCTTTCTCACCCTCTCTCTTACACACCCATGCTAGTCAAGTACACATCACCTCACCCATCACTCACATCCATCTCTCTCTCTCTCTTTACATCCCATCTCTCTCTCTCTCTCTCTCTCATTTCTCAACTCAATTTCCAGCAACCAAGTGAGCTCACGTCCAAGCTTCTCCATGTGAGAAAAAAAAATGTGATTTTGGTGGCCCACTTTCCCATCCCAAACCCTCCATCCTAGCCTTTCATTTTCCATCTTCCACCGTTGAAGTGAAGCTCAAGGGGACCGGCATTCCAACGGACCGAGAAGATCAACCGGTGGGTGCTTCTATAGGCTAAATTTTCATGTTCTTATGATGGGCCAAGTGAGGCCTACCGATCAATGGTAGGGATCTCACTTTGGACCCTTGATATGGCTAATGGCCCACCTTGATGCTTAAGATCATTCCATGATGGGGCCATTCCCCATGGACCCCATCATGATGTTTACTTTCTTGTATGAATATGGTCATCTAGACCTTTTAGTTTGGTGGAGGAAGGATCTCCACCGTTGATTTTAAATTTGGTGGGCCCATATGCAATGGGACCCACTTGATGTACGATTGGATGCTTGAAACGGAGGGCCCATAGTGCCGGGGTCCCTCCATCACACGTGTCCCACTCTCTTTTTCTCTCTTTCCCTCCCTTGTTATGTATGTATTTTATGTATGATGGAGTGGCCATATGGCCCACCCGAATGGACCCCACCATGAAGCCTGGTTTGGACCCAAATCCATTTGTGGGTGAGGCCCATCTTGCATGTGTACATGATCCCCACCACCTCACTAGTGATGGCCCGCCTAATCAGGGCCCACCCCAATGCAAGTGTTATGTACAGACGTCCAGGGACGTCCCTGGACGTTACATGAAAACACAAATATTAGCTTTCCAAGACTTATTGGGTGTGCCATTCATGTAGGCCCCACCTTGATGTAAGTGTTCAATCCACGCCGTTCATTCTATTCTCGAGATCATTTTAGGCGTTGAGCCAAAAGATGAAATTGATCCAAGCTTCTGGCGGGCCATACCTTTCAAAACAGTGATCTCCACCGTTTAAAGTTCTCCAGATTTTTCTATACGCTGAAACAGGTCCAATATTGGGCTTGATGAACTTGTTATGGACCATGAAATCTGATGGTTAGAGTGGATTACCTTGAAGAGGGCCCCACACGAGAAAAACCACAAAAATACTGGTTTTCAAAAAAAAAAAAAAAAAAAAAAGAAGGGGCAGCGTCTGCTGCCACTGACACAGCAGCAGCAGCAGCAGCGCTGCTGCGTTCTTTGACGGGCGGCCAGCAGGAACCCACGGCTCCAGCCGTGGGCCCCACAGTGACGTATATTTGCCATCCAATCCGTCCATTAGGTGGGACCCTGCCCGAAGTGGGCCCCCTCCAAATTTCAGCCCCTTCCAAGACTCAGTTGGCCCACATCAAAGGAAACAGTGGGATTGAACTCTCTACCATTGAAACCATTTTTGGGCCCACAGCAGTTTAGGATCAATATGAAATTTGTTTTTCCACTCCAATCCAGGTCTGCGTGACCTCTTCAACGGATTGGATGCCATATAAGCATTATGATGGGCCCCACATGGGACCCCCAGTGATGTATGTGTTCTAGGCCCACCGTCCACGGCTGTGGACGGTGGATTCCACCTGATATTTGTGTTTTACCAAGGTCGTCCAGTGACTGGACGACCAGTGAGCCGCACCATGATTTATGTGTTTATCCACACCTGGACGGTGGGACCCACCATGATGCATGTGTTGCATCCAAACCATCAATCCATTTTGCAAACTCATTTTTGAGCGTGAGCTAAAGAATGAATCAGATCCATGGTCCATGGTGCATGTGTTGCATCCAAGTTATCCAACCACTTGAAAGCGCGTTTTAAAGCCTGAGTAAAAAAAAAAATATAATAATAATAAAATAAATAAAAATAAAGATAAAAATGAGACAGATCTAGGAATAGGTGGACCACATTATAGAAAGTAGTGGGTTTGAAGGCCCACCATTAAGACCCTTAGTCTACTAAGTTTGGGGACCAAATATGATATTGGTCTTCCCTTTTAATTCAGGTCTGTGAGGCCTTATAATCAGATTGGATGAGGAATAAATATTAGGGTGGGCCTTAGAAATTTAGAGGTGGAAATCATTACCACCACTTGTATTTGGGTGTGGCCCATTGGATATGCATATGGCCCATGCGATGTGGCCCACCTGTCATATTTAAGGCCCATTTGAGGAGGCCCACCTTGATATTTATAAGGCCCATTTGAGGAGGCCCACCTTGATGTATTCGTGGCCTGTTGTTGAGGCTCATCCTGATATATGCGAGGCCCACTGTGATGTATTCAAAGGCCCATGGGATATGGCCCATTGCAATGTACATAAGGCCCGTTGGTGGGGGCCCATTAATGTGGCCCATTTGATGAATGTAAGGACCATGTGATACGGCCCATTTGATGTACCCAAGGCCCATGGGTCGAGGCCCAACAGGATGTCCTTAAGGTCCATTGCAATGTGTGATTCCCCCTTGGTTTATGAAATAATGTTTTATGGCGGGCCATGCCTAGGGAACAATGTTGGTTTGATGTCCACATTGTAAGAATAATGTTGGTTAAATATCCGCATTATGACTCTCCTTAGGGCCCATTAATAAGCCCATGCTTGTTGATAGTTCATTACTTTATAACATGCTTAGTGCACTTCCATGATTCATGCCCATATGCATCATATGTATGCTTGAAATGAGGAATGTTTGATCATAGCATAAGCCGTTGGGCTAAGACATTTACGGGACTCCTTATGAGATGGAGTGTCCCACATGATCGCGTGGTACGCGCAGGATTGCTGCATGATTGTACGGTGTGACTCATGCATCTCGCATTGTGTGTCATGATCACTGCACGCCCTAGCGACATCAGGGCCGTGGCTCCACAGACACATCGTGGATGGCCGTATCGGATACCGGAAATACTTGGTTCTAGCACTGTGGGCACTTAGGATGTCCTTGGGTGAAAGTCCCAGAACCTTTTTGGTACCAGGAGATGCTCCAACGTCTAGACCGAGTGGATACATGAGCGCCCGAGTGCCGAATACCAGTAGGCCGCGTCTCCCACTGTGTCGTGGTCGGTTGGAAGGGGGTGTGGCCTTATCCGCCCGAGTGAGGGGGCTATATGCTAGGCTGAGTTTGACCAGCTCGTAAATGAGTCCGCTATCGACGAGCCGGGTAGGTATTGGCAGACTACTGGTCAGGCGGATAGTGTGGTCTCTTCCACTTGCTTGACTGTGCAGCTAGGGAGGAGGCAGTCAGTGTGAGGTGTATTAGACCCCGGTGATCTCCAGAGAGGAACTGTATTGTTATGATGAGTACTGGCACGCTTGCTTTGCATATCGCATATGACATTTGGCTACATAGGCCTCGCATCGCATAGCCTTGGTATGGCTGATAGCATTCATGCCTCGCATCGCATAGCTTTGATATAGCTGATAGCATTCATCGACTTACCGCATATTTCTGCATTACTCTGATCTTATACACTTGGCACTCGCCTTACACACACTTTCACCACCCTCTAAGCTTTCTATAAGCTTATGCACGATAGATGCGTGCAGGTGGCGTTAGGTTGCAGTAGCGTTGAGCTTGGAGCGTGCAGCCGAGCTTCTGGAGTTCTTTTACTTTCATTATATTGTATTTTCCTTTCATAAGCATTGTACTTAAAGTTTTTGATTTAGTGGATATGTGGTGATGTTGTTTTGTGACTTGGTTATGCTTGTGGTTATGCTCTATTACAAAAAATTTATTATGAAAACCCTCCTTGTAGGATCCCAGGATCGGAACCTGGCATGAGAATGTCGGAATCTGAAAATGGGGCACTACGGAGGCTGTCGGCACCGGATTCGGCGATCGGGAATTTTGTGAGCCCGTTTTCCGAGTTTGGGGCGTGACATACAGGATGATATGATGTATGCCCTCACCACAACGCTCCCTCGTGCGACAACATCTAACGATCGCCAATGCCAATACTCCCTTAGTGCGACCTCGACTGCCGAGTCGCCAACCTAGCTAATGCCATGCAATGATGATGTTAACCGGGTTCTTAGTTAAGTCCATTCATCCAGCAGATTTGAGAATCTGATACACCCCACGTATCAAATGCCCTGAACTAGTTACGAGGCCAAGACCCCCCAATGTGTGAGGCCGAACCCCGCGATCCTTGACCCCGTTGGGTTTCCTCATCCCGACTTCAAGCACATGGGGGTGCTGAATGTCGGGTCGCTCGAGGTCACTACGGGGAGGCGCGTCACCCCAGCGTAGGCCGACAGCTCGGACATAGTGTCCCATTCCACCATGCCTGGCTCACGAGACTGTGTATCAATATTTCATCCGGTATCGATGGGCTACAATGGTGGTGGGGTGTTCCAATTTCCATACATATGTGAGCAAACAAGGTTAACAAATTAGGTGGGTCAGCCAATGGACTAAACCGCATGAGCCCAGGCAAGTATGTGGCGGAACGACATCGGGTACAAGCGACCCGTGTAGCCTAACTACTACCGCCTACATGTACTCGTCCAAACCCATGAGTTTAGCCTCAAGGTGGTCCTACCAACGGAACCACCTTCGCTCTCCTCATGTTCCTGACTAACCCAAGGGTAGGAATAGTGACTCATAGCATGCCAACTACCCATGTAACATCAAACATATTCAACACCTTGATCTCATGTTGCTCAACATACAATTCAAATTTTCCTACAAGCAAACCATTAATATTATAAATAAAGTGCATGTGTGTGGTGTGGGTTAGTGAGGAAGTTAACACTTCCTCCATGTTGAGAAATCATGTACACAAGAGTAAAGAAATCATACGTAATATGAGGCAACAACGTATAAAAATCAACATGACATTAACATATGATGATCCATACATCAAATCATGTGAGAAACATAAACGACATCATGAGAGAGAGAGTCAAGCATATAAATCCATACCATTTCAACCAACATACAATTCCTAGGATTTCTTAAGCCTTCAAAAATAACATCCAAGCAATCAAAATCATTAATCTCGAACTATAGTTGGTGCTAGGCCACCTAAGGATAATAGTCCGCACCTATAAATCGTTGAGATCTTGGAAAACGACCTAGAAACGCCAAACTCGATGTTGATTGGCCGGAATCCTAAGACAATGCACTTACATGTTAGGATTTCATACAAATCCTAGCTCAACACAAAATATTATAAAAGGGATGGGTGGTTACCTCCTCAATCGGATGAAAATCACTTATATTTGTGGATGTGAGATTTCTTGAGCAAAGGGAAGAGGAGTTTTTAGATCTCACCTCCCATGGGCCCACCTTTCTCTCCCTTCTTCCTTCTCTCCTTCTCTCTTTCTCCTCTTTTCTCCTCTTTTCTCCTCTTTCTCTCTTTCTTTTCTCTAGGGCAAATTCGTATGGGGAGAGGGGTGCCCCAAATGAGGCCCTTTTATAATGTCAGATTTGGTGACAATGGCCCCAAGTGTTGGGTTTTTACTATACTAGACCTATGAGAGGGTCTTTCTAGCCTCTAGGGCCCACTATGGGGTGTACAAGTCAATATACACCGTAGGATAGCTAGCCTTAATGATGATCTACGTATGGATATAATCGGCCCGCCATTTGGATGCGCCGATCTACAGATATGATAAGAAGTTTGTTCAACGGTCACCGATAGTCGATCAGGGCCGCAGCTATACGAATATGAGCAGAGAAATATCCTTACTCCATGGGTAAAGTTTGGTTGCAAACCGACGGTCCGAAATCCTCAACTTTACATAAGAGTGGACGACTCAATTCACTTAAGTTCTAACTCATTCCTTTAGGGTATTTGCACTTCTCATGCACTCGTCCTTCAGTTCAAGTTGACTGGTTCTGGACCGTACCCAGGTCCGATTCCCGCGATGGAAGTCAAGCCCAATGAGACGGACATTATTCTATAGTTTTGGAACTAGTGGTCCACCAACGAGCAGTCTATAGCTTATTTAGATAACCGGGGCAGTTCTGGTGGCCCTCTGACCATGAAACTTATAGGATAGGTGCTCCATAGCCCGATGAAGGGCCATACAAAATTTGGGGATGATCAGATATGGGGTTTGGTCGCATGGGTCTGATTCGCGATCAACGGTCACCGTGCCACGATCGGGACCTAGATTTTGTGGGCGGGTGTAGAAAAATACATTAGACCCTCATCGTAAATTATGAAGAAATCTAACAGCTGAAATATCTTACATTTCAGTTTTATTTACACGTGCCAGATTCCAATTTTGGCATTGATGGGGCGCATCTGGCAAGTGCCAGATTCCACTTCTGGGTGTCCATTGGGTCTGTGGTCCGCGATGGTTCCCGAGCCCAGTGAGATCTATTCTCTCTCAAATTTTTATAATTTTCTGACCTTCCCGTGTCATGGTATAGCCCGCACGGGCTGTCGTTAGGTGTTAACGGCCATCTGGCTTGGAGGCTCGCACCAGGATCTATCAGGACCCGTCTGACCTATTCAATTGGGCTAATTTTGGTTTAATTTATTTGTAATACCCCACTACGAGTGGCTTAAACGAACGGTCCTGTGACAAATCCTATGTGGACGCCGCAGGACACTGTTCTGGTTGGGCGGGACGTTATACTACACCTAATGTTCAAGTGATCGGGCGGATTCATTGGCTTCCTACGGCTGATTAATCGGACTGGTGTGGTTCTTTACTAGTTCCACCCGTGTTTAAACTATCATTGAGTGCTAATAGTCATTTAATGATTTATAAGTTAATTAAATAAAATAAAAAATAAAAATTGATGGATTTTTGGAAATCCAAAACAGTGAAAATCAAGGATGTTACACCTGGCCTGACGAATAGGTGGGGCCCTCTCACACGGGGGACCCCCTCCTTGCCTCTCCAAGCTCCTTAAAGGCCCTAGGGGCTTCTCCCTATAGTCATTTCTAGCCAATCCTACCCCTTTCACCCTCAATCATTACCCTATTTCCTTTCCAAGCTCTCAAAACTTAATCCCTAACTCTCAACTCCTCCTTCCAACCCATTTCTTTAAAAAAAATCTCACTTTCCACCACTTTATCCTTCCAATTTCTTTAAGTACTTTCAAATTGGACACAACTACAAAGCTTAAAGGATGAAAAGCTATAATCAAACGAAAATTTACTATAAATAGTAAAAATATAAATAAAATGATTTTTAGATCATTAACTTGATGGAATATTATGAAATAACTAGGTTATTTGGATAAAGTAACTTCTCCTACCCTAAATTCATATATGGCACGTCAAATAACTCATTCTGGTTTACGAGATATGTGCGTCGAAAGATCTTGATAGCCCGGGGAGCTAGAGGCCCACGGGGACCCCACCTGGCCCCCGTGGCCCCCTCCCGACCCGCGGGGCCCTCACCCAGGGAGCCAGTCTCGCCGTTGCCCCCGCTAGAATTTTTTATAATTTTGGTTCGACTTCAAAAATTCACATCTTCTTCGTTACAATCTAATTTAGGTGATTCAAAAGCCAGATTGAAGCTTGATGAGTTTAGTTTTATATAAAAATAAGAAAAAAAATGAAATAAAAATTATAATATAATTAATTTTAGGATGTTTTTCCAACTATCTAAAAATTATTAATTTCAGACAACTATTACTCCTATAATTTTAATAATTTATCTACAACTCCAAATGAGATGAACTTTTGTAATATGACTTTAAACTTAATGATAAAACATTATAAAAATTTCAAAAATAATTCAATTACCAAAAGTATAAGAAACCTTATAATAAATAGAGACATTTTGAAATCATACAAAATTCATTGATTTTAGACAATCGTTACTTTCAGAAATTTTTATAATTTTTCTGGAGCTTAAAATTAAATAAGATAAATGTTAACTTAATTATAGATTACCAAAAAAAATTATAAAAATAATTTTGTAACTAAATGTGATAAAGATGTTATGAACAATAGATGGGTTGAAACCAAAAATTTCTACAACCTCGAGTTGCCAATGAACCAAGTGTATTTATTTATTTTTTCATATTGGAGTATTAGTATTTTGTTTCTTTTTAGAAATTACTTCTAACCATGATAGAAATCGTCTTGTATGATTAAATTAGATTATTTTTAGTATATTTTTCTACTTCAAATAGTTTCTAGTACGGTTGAACTACGACTCTTGAATAGGGTTAAGTTTGATTGTTTAATACTTTATAAGTTCATATTTGATGCAGACTTCACTAAAATATTATAAGTTTTCTTATTTTCTTATGGAATCAAGATTCATACCATATTGAGGAGATGATATTCTTCCTCTTTCTATTCCCGCGGCCTTTCTAGGGTCACCATCCCTTTAAAACTCTGAAATATCCTAGAACTTTTGATTCTTTATTCTTTCTCGTTTCACTACTAACCCTCTCAAAACCTCTAAAGAAACCCTTTCCCTCTCCAAATCTCAAACCCATTCTTAAAAACCCATCCAACAACATCCACCTTCAACTCATTTCATTCCATCTCTCCTAAAAACTCATATATCAATCTCCCATCTTCCTTTCTTTCACACTATCCCTTTCTCTCTATTCATTTCACTTCCTCATTTCTAAAGGTCATTCCCAAAATCATTTCCAAAACCCACTCGACTATCCCTTTCTCTCTATTCATTTCACTCCATCATTCCCAAAGGTCATTCCCAAAACCATTTTCAAAACCTATCTCTAAGACCATTCTTAAAACCCATTCTCAAACCCACTTCTAAAACCCATTCCTAAGAACCATTCCCAAAACTCATTTCTAAAAGCCATTCCCTAAACCCTTTTCTAAAACTCAATCTCAAGCCCCTTCTCAAAATCCCTTCCTCACATCCAATCTACCTTTAGCCAAGGAAGATGGCCTTCCTTGCAACCATTGCCTTATTCTTTTCCATCCCGGTGATCCTTTCCCTCATGGGAAAGAAAAGACCGGCTCCCGAGGAGGTGGGTCGAGCCAGGAACGGCGAGGCAAGCATGACGCCGATCCAAGGGGGAGATTAAATCCTGAAGTTCGGTCTAAAAAGGAAAACGACTCCTAAATTTCAGGGCATTACAACATTTCTGCAACTTCGAATTGCCAGTGAACCGGGCGTATCACTTATATATTAGAGTTTTAGGACTTTGTATCTTTTTAGAAATTGTTTCTAATCATGCCAGGAATCGTCCTGTATGATTAAATCAGATTGTTTTTAGTATATTTTTATATTCCAAGTAGTTTTTAGCATGGTTGGATTACAAATCCTTAGAAGGATTGAATTTCATTACTTAAGACCTTCTAAGTTCGTATTCGATGCGAACTTTGCTAAAATACTATGAGTTCTTAAAACTTTTTTCTTCCTTTTCTTTTTGCATCATTCTTAGCGTCATCAGCTGTAAGACCCGTATCCTAATCCGTACTGTTCCGTTAGCTTCCGCGGTCCTTCCGGTCAAATTCCGGCAACCTTCGCACCGTATTCGGTATTTATGCACGATCCTAAGCTGGGTCCCGCACACTGACGTCGGCTCAATCCGAAACTTATGTCTTGGCGATCGCGTCATCGCCGCGGTTTCAACGCCGTGACTTGCGCACCGAACCGATACCCAGGCAAGAAGATGCCGATCAGCGTTTATTCCGAAGAAACACCGCGCGTTGCGGATATCGAGGGAATCTCTACACAATAAGTCCCATCAATCAACATTAAATGCAACCTTATCTCAAGTACAACAACCCATCCCTCTTTCTCCACAAAGTCAACTCTCTCTCTCTTCACCCATCCCTCCTTTACTCACTTTTCAAACAAACCCATGCCTCATTAACTACACCCATCACTCCATCACCTCATATCACTCCCATCTCCTCATTTTCTCTCTCATTTTTCTCAAATCTCTCCAAGCAACCAAGCCTCTCACGTCCAACACTTCTCTCCCAAACCACAAGTGTGGTCCACCTTCCCTCATCCATCTACACCCTCCCATCTCTCATCCACACCATTAATCCCCCATCATCCACCATCCAAGGCATAGGAAAGGTGCATTTGAAGCCAAGGGAGCAAGGAGGAGGCTTAAAGGTGGGTGATCCACCGTCATTTCTCCTATATTTTTGGGCCACATGTGGTGGGACCCGTTTGATGTATGCATGTATGAAATGGAGGGCCCATAGTGGCGGGGTCCCTCCTCTATCTCCCCGTGTAGCTCTCTCTATTTCCCTCTCTTTCTCTCTTCCTTAGAATGAAGTGGGCCCCACCAATATATTAAATCTACTCCATCCATCAAATAGGGTGGCCCACCTCATTTTAGGAAAGATCCACCACCCCCCCCTATTTAGAGTAAATGATATATTATAATATTTTATTAATATTTATATATGGTAGGCCATGATCATGTGGGACCTACCTTGATGAACATGGGCCACTCACACGTGGGACCCACCATGAGGCAGTGTTTACCCAAACCGTCCAGCGTCCAGAGACGCTGGACGTAGGCGTATGGCATGGCTAGCAAAAAAAAAAAAAAAAAGAGCAAAGGAAGAAAAGGTTACTTTTTAGTGGACTGCTCATGCAGGCCCCACCTTGATGTATGTATGTGATCCACACCGTCCAATCTATTATCCAGTCTTCTTTAGGCGTTGAACCAAAATTTTAATGCGATCTGATCATCAGGTGGGCCATACCATCTAAAACTATGTAAAGACATGCCAGATCATAAAAAAGTACTCGGTGGGACTCACCTGAAGTTTTGATGCAGGTGAAACTAGTTCTGGACGGGTAGAACAGTGGGATACCCATGATGGGTGGGCTGGATTGTGAATCACATCTCGGTGGGCCCCAAAACAAAAAAAAATATAATAACAAAATTTTTCAAAAAGCAGCAGCACTGCTGCTGCTGCAGCGACGAGCGGGCGGACGCTGGGGCCTCACGGCTCCAGCTGTGGGCCCCACGTGATGTGTTTCGAACATCAAGGCCATGCATTCGGTGGGTCCCCACGTACCACCCATCCATCTCAAAAATCAGCCGTAAACAGAACTCAGGCGGGCCATACCATCTAGAATCATGTGAAGACATATCTAAACATATAAAATCGCTTGGTGGGGCCTACCTGAGTTTTGGATGTCGCTGAAACTTGGCATGGACCGTCAGTTAGGTGGGACTCACATAATGGATGGGCTGGATTTGTGAACCACATTTCGGTGGGCCCCACATCTGCCCCAAGGTCCAAAGACCTCTTCAACAGGTTGGACGTGAAATAAATATTTCAGTGGGCTCGCTGCCCACGTGAACCACTCAACAGGTTATATGGAAAATAAGTATTTCAGTGGGCCCTTGGCCCACACAACCCCTCAACAGGTTGTAAGGAAAATAAATATTTCAGTGGGCCCTATCCAGGCCCATATCACCTCATGAATAGTTAGGATGTCAAATGATCCAGGCCCACGTGACCTTATGAATAGACTGGGTGATAAATAAAAATTGTAGTGGGCCCTACCCGGGTCCACATGACCATATGAACAGTTGGTTGGAAAATAAACATTACGTTGGGCCCTAGGTTGCTTGGAAAATAAACATTTCTGTAGGGCCCTGGTCTGAATGACCTTAACAATGGGTTGGATGGGAAATAAACATTATGGTAGGCCCCTCATGGGACCCACTGATGTATGTGTTGTAAACCATACCCTCCATTAGACTGGGCTCCATCATGATGCATGTGTTTCATCCAACTGTCCATCCATTTTTGGAGATAATTTAAGGCCCATTTTATGAGGCCCATTGTGATGTATGCAGGCCCATGTGACTAGGCCCACGTGGATGCATTTGTGGCCCATCATTGAGGCCTACCTTGATATATGCATACGAGACCCATGAGAGGCCCAATGGGATGTACATGAGGCCCATTTCTTGATTTATGTGTTGACCCCTATAGCGATAGTGCCTTGGGAGCAATGTTGGTTTGATGTCCACATTGAACGGATAATGTTGGTTAAATGTCCGCATTATAACTCTCCCTAAGGCCCACCGATAGGCCCAAACTTGTGGTAAGTAGGCCGTCAGGCCCATCTCTTTATACATGTTTAGTATAGATCCATGATTCATGATCATTCGCACCATATGTATGCATGATGTGAGGAGTGACCGATCATAGCATATACCTTTGGATAGACTGTTTATGGGCTCCCTGATAGGCGGAGTTGCCTCGTATAAGTGCATGGTATATACAGGACTGTTGCATGAATGATAGTGTGACTCATGCATTTGCATTTGTGTGATTGTAGTTACTGTATGCCCTAACGACATCAGGGCCATAGCCTCCATAGACACATCGTGGATGGCTGGGTTGGATACAGAAAATATTTGGTTCTAGCATACGAGCGCCATAGACGTCCCTGGGTGAAAATCCCTAAACCCGATGGTACCAGAGGATGACTCCAATGTCGAGACCGAGTGGATATATGAGCGCAAGAGGGCCGAATACCAGGAGGCCGCGTCTCTCACTGTGTCGTGGTCGGTTGGAAAGGAGTGTGGCCTTACTCGCCCGAGGGTAGGGGGCAATACTAAGCTGAGTTTAACCAGCTCGCGAATGGGTCCGCTATCAACGTGCCAGATAGGTATTGGCAGACTATTGGCTAGGCAGATAGTGAGGTTTCTTATGCTCACTTGGACTGTGCGGCCAGGAGAGCGACAGTGCCATTTGGAGTGTATTGAACCCCGGTGATTATCCAGAATGAGAACTGTACTGATACATGATGAGGATTGGCATGCTTGAGTTGCATCTTGCATCGCATGGCCGTGTTATGGCCGATAGCATTCATATCTTGCACCGCATAGCCTTGGTATGGCTGATTGCATTCATGTGCTCATCACCATGATTCCGCATCACTCTGACCTTGCATTTTAAGCACGTTTATATTGCGCACACACTTACACCACCCTCTAAGCTTTCCATAAGCTTATGCACGATTGATGCGTGCAGGTGACGCCAGGACGCAGCCGCAGCCATAGTCTCGCTGTAATTGAAGCGTGCAGCTGAGCTTCTGGAGTTTTACTTCTTTTGTTACATTGTATTTCCCCTTTCTGTCGCATTGTACTAAAAAGTTTTTTATCATAGTGGATTTTGTAGTGGTGTTCTTGTGCTTATTGTTTGTGGGTTATGCTTTTGTTATGCTCATTATGAATCAGACTAATGATTTGAAACCCTCCTTGTAGTATCCCAGGATCGGAACCTGGTAAATGGGTGTCGGGATCCGAGAATGGGGTTCTACGGAGGCTGTCGGCGCCGGATTCGGCGATCGGGAATTTTGTGAGCCCGGTTTCCGAGTTCGGGGCGTGACAGAAGTTGGTATCAGAGCATAACTCGGGAATAACCAAGAACAACATTTCATGTCTGCTATGAATGATTAAGTCCTAAGTTTGGATAGCCTAGCGATCTTTTATTACAGACCCTTAACATGCGTGCCTTCGCGAGCCTTTAAGTTGATAGGCACCTTCGCTCTTTCCTGTAGGACATGGCGCGCAGGAGAGTGACCCGATCGACTCCCGCACCATCATCGGATACTTCAGCTCCACCACCTGCGACTCCCGCATTACCACCTACGACCCCTGCTCCACCACCAGAGATTCCTACTGCCCAGCCTGAGGATGTCGCTCCTCTACCAGAGATTCATACTGTCCATCCTGAGGATGCTGCACCTCCACCAGAGACCGGTGCGGACCCGACCGTATCCGTGAGTGCATCTCAGTTGCAGCAGATGCTGCAGGCTGTGACGGCCGCACTCCAGGGGCAGAGCAGACATCCGGTTGTTTCACCGGCCCAGGCAGAGCAGGAGCGCGCGAGTGCCCTACTTCGAGAGTTTCGACAGTTTGACCCTCCACGATTCCAGGGCGAGCCAGCTGAGAGGTGGCGCTCTGATGTGGAGAAGATTTTTGATACCATGTCATGCACGACCGAGCAGCGAGTTCGGTTAGCAGTGTTTCTTTTTCAGGGCGAGGCCGAGCACTGGTGGACCTCGGTTACCCGCGTCGCAGGGCCTGACTACGTCTGGACGTGGGATGATTTTGTAGACCGATTCGAGGAGCAGTACTTCCCTGACCATATTCGACGCCAGAGGGCACTAGAGTTCGAGACTTTGGTGCAGGGAGACATGACCGTGGCTCAGTACGCGGCTCGTTTCGTGGCGCTATCGAGGTTTGCGCCATATCTGGTTGATGATGAGGGGCGGAAGGCCCGCCGTTTCGAGAGCGGCCTACGTTACGGTCTTCGAGGCCGTGTGATTGGGCACGAGCTTCCGACCTTTCAGGCTGTAGTGCGGAGAGCTCAGATCTACGAGACAGAGTGGGCTGGCGCGCAGGCCGATAGAGATCAGAGGAGGGGTCAGAAGAGGCAGACCCCTTCCAGTAGCTCCCAGCAGCAGCGACGACCACAGAGGTATAGGAGCCATCCGCCTGCTAGAGCACCAGCAGCCCCAGCGGCACGTCCAGCGCCACCCCAGCAGCCGTTTGCAGGGACTTGTTTTGGATGTGGTGGGACAGGGCATCGCTTGTCTGAGTGCCCTCGCCCTCATCTGCAGCAGTCGAGAGGATCACAGCAGCCTCACCTACATCCGCCGAGAGCACCACATCCAATGACCAAAAGACGACCCACCTCGGCCACAAGGCCCCAAAGGCAGAGGCAAGAGATAGGCCGCCGCAGAGGCGCAGCAGGCACTGGGGACCACAGAGGGGACAGCACCTCCCCAGCACTCAAGCTAGGTTCTACGCGGCTCAGCAGAACTCAGTCATCCGGAGGAGTCGCCGAGGGTATACTTCCGTCTCTTCATGCATCGCTCGAGTATTATTTGATTCTCGGCGCTTCTCACTCATTCATGTCCGAGGGTTTCGGCCGATCGACTGGATTGCCGGCAGAGTCTACTAGTGAGGGATTGATCGTATCGACGCCCTTGGGGAGGACCACGGTATTGGCGTTTCTGTCCATCTTGCCGGTTCTTGTCGGTGATATCTTTTGGCCCGCTGCTTGTTTGTTCTGCCGATGACAGATTTCGACGTTATCTTGGGCATGGATTGGCTTGCCGAGTATCACGCTATCTTGGACTGCTGCGAGGACAGTCACATTCTCCATACCAGGCTCGCAGTTCCAGTTCATCGCCGAGCCCCGAGGAGAGCCGTTATCTTGCCTCAGTCCTGCGTTGTCGAGGAGCCTATTGCCTTGTGTATTGATCGGTTGCCGGTTGTGTCTGTGACTTTCCCGACGTGTTCCAGGAGATTCCGTGATTGCCTCCTCGCCGTCATATCGAGTTCCAGATCGATTTGTGCCCGGCACCGCGCCTATCTCGAAGGCCCTGCACCGTATGGCACCGATGGAGTTGCGTGAGCCACAATGATTGACGAGCTGCGTGAGTTGGGATTCATTCGTCCGAGCAGATCACCTTGGCGCCGGTACTCTTCGTCGGAAGAAGGATGGCTCGTTGAGGCTCGCGTGGATTACCGCGAGCTCAACCGGTCACAATTAAGAATAAGTACCCGCTCCCAAGGATAGACGATTTATTTGATCACCTGCAGGGGCACAGTTCTTTTCGAAGATTGACTGCGTTCGGTTATCATCGATTCGTGTCCGAGAGGAGGACATCCGAAGACAGCTTTCATGACGCGTTATGGTCATTTTGAGTTTCGGGTCATGTCCTTTGGTGACCAATGCACCCGCGGTCTTCATGCGATTGATGAACGAGGTCTTTCGTCCATATCTCGATCCAGTTTCTTGTGGTCTTCATCGATGACATTCTCGATATATTCGAGGACCCGTGAGGACCATATGCGGCATCTGGAGATTGCCTTGCAGGAGACCCTCCGTGCCCACCGGCTATATGCGAAGCTGGAGAAGTGTGAGTTCTGGCGGGAGGAGGTGAGATTCCTCGGTCACGTGGTGACGAGGGAGGGTGTCGCAGATGGACCCCTCGAAGGTTGAGGCGGTGCGTCAGTGGGGTCAGCCACGAACGCATCCGAGATCCGCAGCCTTGGTTTAGCGGGATATTATCGGCGTTTCATTGAGGGCTTCTCCCGTATTGCGGCCCTGTTGACCAGGTTACTCGGAAGGGCGCCGAGTTTATTTGGAGTGACGCCTATGAGCGAGCATTTATGGAGCCGAAGGACCGTCTCGACGTCCGCTCCTGTCCTCACTCTTCCCTCCGGGAGTGATGGATTCGTGGTATTTACCGATGCTTCGCGTATTGGATTGGGTCTTTGTCCCGATGCGAGGGGACTGTAGCCTTTGCGTCTCGTCACTCAAGGTTCATGAGCCGAACTACCCCACGCATGATTTGGAGCTGGCAGCAGTCATCTTTACACTAAAGGTGTGGAGACACTATTTCTATGGGGTCAGGTTCGAGCTCTTCTCCGACCACAAGAGCTTGAAGTACTTAATCTCTCAATTTGAGCTGAACATGAGGCAGAGACGCTGGATTGAGCTTCTGAAGGATTATGATTTTGACCTCCAATACCACCCAGGCAAGGCGAATGTGGTGGCGGATGCCCTTAGCCGTCAGCCACGAGGCCTGGTGGCACATATGATGATTCAGGAGTGGAAGATGCTCGAGGATATAGCAGAGTACGACTTTGATTTTGGTCTGCAGTCTTCTATCGTTCAGTTATCGAGCCTGTCGATTCAACCCTCTCTTGTCGTAAGGGT
Source organism: Magnolia sinica (assembly GCF_029962835.1). Lineage (NCBI taxonomy): Eukaryota > Viridiplantae > Streptophyta > Magnoliopsida > Magnoliales > Magnoliaceae > Magnolia > Magnolia sinica. Next base: position 10,861,610 of record NC_080575.1, on the reverse strand, counting down.
GATCGAGGCTCAGCAGACAGATGAGTCGTTACAGGATTACCGAGCAGATGCGGCATCTGAGAGTCAGACAGATTGGCAGATTGGTGCTGATGGTGGACTTCGCTTTAGAGGCCGATTGTGTGTCCCGGATATTCCTGAGTTGCGCAGAGATCTTATGACCGAGGCACATCGATCGCGATTTTCTATCCACCCTGGCTCGACGAAGATGTACCGTGATATGAGGCGACAGTATTTTTGGGCAGGGATGAAGCGCCAGATCGCCAGTTTTGTGGCCGAGTGTGACACATGCCAGCGTGTCAAGGCCGATCATCAGAGACCCCCTGGTCTATTGCAGCCGTTGAGCGTCCCGATGTGGAAGTGGGAGCACGTATCTACAGATTTCATTATGGGTTTGCCGAGGACTCAGCGCGGTCATGACGCCATCTGGGTTGTCGTCGATCGTCTGACGAAGTCGGCACATTTTCTTGCGATTCGTGCGACTTGGCCTTTGGACCGTCTTGCGAAGTTATTCCTTGAGGAGATTGTGAGACTGCACGGCGTACCAGTCTCGATCGTTTCTGACCGAGATCCGAGATTCACGTCTCAGTTTTGGAGGAGCTTTCAGAGAGCTATGGGCACTGATTTGCAGCTCAGCACCACATACCATCCGCAGACCGATAGCCAGACCGAGAGGGTCAACTAGATCCTTGAGGATATGCTTCGGGCCCGCGTGATTGACTTCGGGGGTAACTGGGATGAGCATCTGCGATTGGCTGAGTTCGCATACAACAATAGCTATCAGGCGACCATTGGCATGGCTCCTTTTGAGGCATTATATGGCAGACCGTGCAGATCTCCGAGTTATTGGACCGAGGTCGAAGAGCGGTGTCTCCTAGGTCCCGAGCTTGTGCAGCAGACGTCAAAGGTTATCGATATCATCAGGCAGAGGATGCGCACAGCTTAGAGCCGACAGAAGAGTTTTGCTGATCGTCGGCGTCGTCCCTTAGAGTTTGATCCAGGGGACCACGTGTATCTCAAGGTCTCGCCCATGAAGGGCGTAGTTCGATTGGAGCGAAGGGCAAGCTTGCTCCGAGATTCATAGGACCTTTTGAGATCACTGAGCGCATTAGCACCGTGGCCTATCAGCTTGCCGTACCATCTCAGTTGTCTAGCGTTCACAACATTTTCCACGTATCTATATTAAGGAAGTGTGGGTCAGACATCGTTCCTGTTATTGATCGACAACCGTTGGAGGTTCGTGAGGACGCTTCTTACATTGAGCAGCCAGTTCGTATCCTTGATCGGAAGGAGCAGGTCCTTCGAACCAAGGTCATCCCCTTGGTGAAGGTTCAGTGGGGTCACCATTCTGTGGATGAGGCATCTTGGGAGCGCGAGGCTGAGATTCGAGAGCGCTATCCTCATCTCTTTGATGATTGATTGTATGTTGTATGTTGTATGCTGTCTCTGATATTTTTATGGCGATGCCTTGCTTCCTCTTCTATTATGATTTATGTTTTCTTGTGTTAATTGTTTAAATTTCGAGGACGAAATTTTTATATGGAGGGGAGAGCTGTAAGACCCGTATCCTAATCCGTACTGTTCCGTTAGCTTCCGCGGTCCTTCCGGTCAAATTCCGGCAACCTTCGCACCGTATTCGGTATTTACGCACGATCCTAAGCTGGGTCCCGCACACTGACGTCGGCTCAATCCGAAACTTATGTCTTGGCGATCGCGTCATCGCCGCGGTTTCAACGCCGTGACTTGCGCACCGAACCGATACCCAGGCAAGAAGATGCCGATCAGCGTTTATTCCGAAGAAACACCGCGCGTTGCGGATATCGAGGGAATCTCTACACAATAAGTCCCATCAATCAACATTAAATGCAACCTTATCTCAAGTACAACAACCCATCCCTCTTTCTCCACAAAGTCAACTCTCTCTCTCTTCACCCATCCCTCCTTTACTCACTTTTCAAACAAACCCATGCCTCATTAACTACACCCATCACTCCATCACCTCATATCACTCCCATCCCCTCATTTTCTCTCTCATTTTTCTCAAATCTCTCCAAGCAACCAAGCCTCTCACGTCCAACACTTCTCTCCCAAACCACAAGTGTGGTCCACCTTCCCTCATCCATCTACACCCTCCCATCTCTCATCCACACCATTAATCCCCCATCATCCACCATCCAAGGCATAGGAAAGGTGCATTTGAAGCCAAGGGAGCAAGGAGGAGGCTTAAAGGTGGGTGATCCACCGTCATTTCTCCTATATTTTTGGGCCACATGTGGTGGGACCCGTTTGATGTATGCATGTATGAAATGGAGGGCCCATAGTGGCGGGGTCCCTCCTCTATCTCCCCGTGTAGCTCTCTCTATTTCCCTCTCTTTCTCTCTTCCTTAGAATGAAGTGGGCCCCACCAATATATTAAATCTACTCCATCCATCAAATAGGGTGGCCCACCTCATTTTAGGAAAGATCCACCACCCCCCCTATTTAGAGTAAATGATATATTATAATATTTTATTAATATTTATATATGGTAGGCCATGATCATGTGGGACCTACCTTGATGAACATGGGCCACTCACACGTGGGACCCACCATGAGGCAGTGTTTACCCAAACCGTCCAGCGTCCAGAGACGCTGGACGTAGGCGTATGGCATGGCTAGCAAAAAAAAAAAAAAAAAAAAAGAGAGCAAAGGAAGAAAAGGTTACTTTTTAGTGGACTGCTCATGCAGGCCCCACCTTGATGTATGTATGTGATCCACACCGTCCAATCTATTATCCAGTCTTCTTTAGGCGTTGAACCAAAATTTTAATGCGATCTGATCATCAGGTGGGCCATACCATCTAAAACTATGTAAAGACATGCCAGATCATAAAAAAGTACTCGGTGGGACTCACCTGAAGTTTTGATGCAGGTGAAACTAGTTCTGGACGGGTAGAACAGTGGGATACCCATGATGGGTGGGCTGGATTGTGAATCACATCTCGGTGGGCCCCAAAACAAAAAAAAAATATAATAACAAAATTTTTCAAAAAGCAGCAGCACTGCTGCTGCTGCAGCGACGAGCGGGCGGACGCTGGGGCCTCACGGCTCCAGCTGTGGGCCCCACGTGATGTGTTTCGAACATCAAGGCCATGCATTCGGTGGGTCCCCACGTACCACCCATCCATCTCAAAAATCAGCCGTAAACAGAACTCAGGCGGGCCATACCATCTAGAATCATGTGAAGACATATCTAAACATATAAAATCGCTTGGTGGGGCCTACCTGAGTTTTGGATGTCGCTGAAACTTGGCATGGACCGTCAGTTAGGTGGGACTCACATAATGGATGGGCTGGATTTGTGAACCACATTTCGGTGGGCCCCACATCTGCCCCAAGGTCCAAAGACCTCTTCAACAGGTTGGACGTGAAATAAATATTTCAGTGGGCTCGCTGCCCACGTGAACCACTCAACAGGTTATATGGAAAATAAGTATTTCAGTGGGCCCTTGGCCCACACAACCCCTCAACAGGTTGTAAGGAAAATAAATATTTCAGTGGGCCCTATCCAGGCCCATATCACCTCATGAATAGTTAGGATGTCAAATGATCCAGGCCCACGTGACCTTATGAATAGACTGGGTGATAAATAAAAATTGTAGTGGGCCCTACCCGGGTCCACATGACCATATGAACAGTTGGTTGGAAAATAAACATTACGTTGGGCCCTAGGTTGCTTGGAAAATAAACATTTCTGTAGGCCCCGGTCTGAATGACCTTAACAATGGGTTGGATGGGAAATAAACATTATGGTAGGCCCCTCATGGGACCCACTGATGTATGTGTTGTAAACCATACCCTCCATTAGACTGGGCTCCATCATGATGCATGTGTTTCATCCAACTGTCCATCCATTTTTGGAGATAATTTAAGGCCCATTTTATGAGGCCCATTGTGATGTATGCAGGCCCATGTGACTAGGCCCACGTGGATGCATTTGTGGCCCATCATTGAGGCCTACCTTGATATATGCATACGAGACCCATGAGAGGCCCAATGGGATGTACATGAGGCCCATTTCTTGATTTATGTGTTGACCCCTATAGCGATAGTGCCTTGGGAGCAATGTTGGTTTGATGTCCACATTGAACGGATAATGTTGGTTAAATGTCCGCATTATAACTCTCCCTAAGGCCCACTGATAGGCCCAAACTTGTGGTAAGTAGGCCGTCTAGGCCCATCTCTTTATACATGTTTAGTATAGATCCATGATTCATGATCATTCGCACCATATGTATGCCTGATGTGAGGGTGACCGATCATAGCATATATCTTTGGATAGACTATTTATGGGCTCCCTGATAGGCGGAGTTGCCTCGTATAAGTGCATGGTATATACAGGACTGTTGCATGAATGATAGTGTGACTCATGCATTTGCATTTGTGTGATTGTAGTTACTGTATGCCCTAACGACATCAGGGCCATAGCCTCCATAGACACATCGTGGATGGCTGGGTTGGATACCGGAAATATTTGGTTCTAGCATACGGGCGCCATGGACGTCCCTGGGTGAAAATCCCTAAACCCGATGGTACCAGAGGATGACTCCAATGTCGGGACCGAGTGGATGTACGAGCGCATGAGGGCCGAATACCAGGAGGCCGCGTCTCCCACTGTGTCGTGGTCGGTTGGAAAGGAGTGTGGCCTTACTCGCCCGAGGGTAGGGGGCAATACTAGGCTGAGTTTGACCAGCTCGCGAATGGGTTCGCTATCGACGTGCCGGATAGGTATTGGCAGACTATTGGCTAGGCGGATAGTGAGGTTTCTTACGCTCACTTGGACTGTGCGGCTAGGAGAGCGACAGTGCCATTTGGAGTGTATTGAACCCCGGTGATTATCCAGAATGAGAACTGTACTGATACATGATGAGGATTGGCATGCTTGAGTTGCATCTTGCATCGCATGGCCGTGTTATGGCCGATAGCATTCATATCTTGCACCGCATAGCCTTGGTACGGCTGATTGCATTCATGTGCTCATTACCATGTTTCCGCATCACTCTGACCTTGCATTTTAAGCACGTTTATATTGCGCACACACTTACACCACCCTCTAAGCTTTCCATAAGCTTATGCACGATTGATGCGTGCAGGTGACGCCAGGACGCAGCCGCAGCCATAGTCTCGCTGTAATTGAAGCGTGCAGCTGAGCTTCTGGAGTTTTACTTCTTTTGTTACATTGTATTTCCCCTTTCTGTCGCATTGTACTAAAAAGTTTTTTATCATAGTGGATTTTGTAGTGGTGTTCTTGTGCTTATTGTTTGTGGGTTATGCTTTTGTTATGCTCATTATGAATCAGACTAATGATTTGAAACCCTCCTTGTAGTATCCCAGGATCGGAACCTGGTAAATGGGTGTCGGGATCCGAGAATGGGGTTCTACGGAGGCTGTCGGCGCCGGATTCGGCGATCGGGAATTTTGTGAGCCCGGTTTCCGAGTTCGGGGCGTGACATCAGCCCTCCAAATCTCTGAGATATCTTAAAACTTTTGATTCTTCCTTTTTTCCAAAATCAACGAAACTGAAGCGTGATTTGCTCATAACCCACGCCCATAAGATCAAGATGACAATATACAGAAACATGTTTAGGCTATAAGAAGCCTTCCTAGGATAATCGTTTGACCATAGGCACTGTAGGAGATTTAAATCACTAAGTTAGACAAGAATTAAAATGAGAATTCTCTTGGACCAAGACCCAAAGGACGACCTTATAAATAAGAGATTTGAACTTTTCGATGATGGACATTCCCTAAACATTTAGATTGATCGGACTATGGAATTATGGAAATATATACCTGTGAGCATTCGCGACTTGACCAAATTCTCAATTCTGGGCGACTACCAATGGGCTCACTGCTTTGACCGAGCAGAAGACCAGGATCCACCAGGACGAAGAAGGGATATAATGAGCTTTCTACCTTGGTCAGGTAGATGATCGACGTATCAGGTTCAAGTCCACTACAACCGTCTCTCCGTGTGGGTCGAACATTGAAAACAAATATTTTTACACTAGATAGAGGGAAATCATCGTCATGAATCCAAATCTTTAAAAATAAATAGATAGATAAATAAATTGTAGTAAACCATCAGGGTGAAAAAGTTTTAAGGAGGTAGATTAAAATGAGCCAGACTAGCATAGATAGTATACACCCTACCACACATATAAACTTGAAATCAATAAAACTTAGGCAAATGAAAGAATAAAATCTTTACTTATTAGCCTTAGGCAATTTCGGGGACGAAATAGTTTTTAAGAGGGGTAGATTGTAATGTCTTGGATTCTTACTGTTTTGGATTTCTAAAACTCCTTAAATTTTTTTTTTGTAATTAACTTATAATATCACTTACTGACCATTAGTACTCAATGTTAGTTTATACATGGGTGGAACCAGTAAAGAACCGCACAAGTCTGATTAATCAACCATAGGAAGCCAACAAATCCACCCGATCACTTGAACATCAAGTTTAACCCCATGATTTACTCACATAAGACCTAAATCTAATCGATCCATCGCTAACTAATCATGACAATCATAACTAAATTAAAGATCTAACCGAAGCCGAGTCGGATAAGACCCGGATCTTAACTAATAGATCAAATCAACCCCGTTACTCTTTTAACCTAAAACTGACGGTTTAGAGTAATCATGACTAAATCTCCACTTTCACTAGCTATAAATAGGCCACACTATGAACATAGTTAATTCAAACCCTAATCATTTCCCATGAGAAATTTCAATACCTAATTCATTTTAGAAATGTCCCGATTTTCTGAACAAGCTTTAGATCGCTCGTTGGTGGGCCACTAGTTCTAAAACTATAGAATAATGTCCGTCTCACTGGGCTCGACGTCCATCGCAAGAGTCGGACCTAGGTACTGTCTAGAATCGCTCAACTTGAGCTAAAAGATGAGTGCATGAGAAGTGCAAATGCCTTAAAGAAAGAAGCTGAAACTTAAGTGAATTGGGTCGTCCACTCTTATGCAAATTTAAGGATTTTGGACTATCGGTTTACGACCAAACTTCACACGTAGAGTAAGGATATTTTTCTGCTCATATCTGTATAGCCATAGCCCCGATCGACCATCGGTGACCGTTGAACAGACTTCTAATCATATCTGTCGATTGACGCATCCAAATGGTGGGCCGATCATATCCATACATAGATCATCGTTAGGGCTAACTATCCTACGATGTATATCAATATGTATGCCTCATAGTAGGCCCTAGAGGTTAGAAAGACCCTCTCATAGGGCTAATATAGTAAAAACATAGCCCTTGGGATCATTTACACCAAATCTGGCACTATATAAGGGATTTTTTTGGGCACCCCTTCCTCTTATAAGAATTTCAATAGGAAAAAAGGGGAGAAAGGGAGAAGAGAAAGAGGAAAAAAGAGGAGAAAGAGAGAGGGAGAGCTTGGAAGCACGAGGGTTTGTACACCTTCATCCTCTCATCTCCTCTATAGCAACATTGTCCTTCATTAGTGTCGATTCGGCGACAATTGAAGGTAAGTATTGAATTATGTTTGTAGATTTAGGTCTTATGTTTAATTTCTTTCAATTCTTACAAGCTTGTATGCTTATTTAGGCATTTCAACGATGATTTCCTAACACTCTAGAATCGAGCGGTTCATCACAAGGTGTGGACCATTATCCCTAGGTGGCCAAGTACCAAATTTACGATAAATTTAATGATTGTGGATGTTAGAGTGATGTGCATGAGTGATTTGGAAAAAACCTAGCTAGAAACTTACATATTAGGTCTACCAACATCCATATAATGATAATTTGCTATTTGTTTGGTTTTCAACATGTTTGAGCATGAAATTGGTGTTGCATGATCATCTCATATTTGATTCTTGCATGATTTTTCCTACAACATGTATGATTGTACTATTTCTTGTTGTATTCTTATATTGTGAGTGGTGTGTTGTCCTTGGTCTCTTCGATAATCCAGCACCACATGCACACACATCTAACTCATGCTAGATGTATTGTGCGCATGATTTCACTTATGCTAGAAGATGAACTCTTAATTGTTGAAGTGATATTGAATACAACCCATTCTCTGGGTTGGTCAGGAACTGAGAATTGTGAGGGTGGACCCTTTGTTTGGACCGCCCTGTGACTAGACTAACTGATTTGGGCGGACACGAATGGGCGACAATAGTGAGACTACATGGGTTGTTTGCACCTGATGTCGTGTGTTACGTGCTCACCTGAAGTTAAATAGTCTAGTCCACCGACTGACCAACCATGCTTGTTAACCATGTTTGCTCACGCCTGTTTGGAACCTGGAATACCTCTCGCCCACCGACGCCCACTGACAACAGCTGGAAACTGATTCACAGTCTCGTGAGCCGGGCATGGTGGAATTAGACACTGTGTCCGAGCTGTTGGCCTACGCTGGGATGACAAGCCTCCCCGTAGTGATCGGGAGCGATCCCGCTTTCCAACACTCCCAACGTGCTTGCAATCAAAGGTGGGGACCTCGATGGGATCAAGGATCGCGGGGTCCTGGTCTCGCACATTGAGGGGTCCGGACCTCGCAAATGGATGAAGGCATTGATATCGTTGGGGTGTACCAATTTTTCCAACCTACTGGATGAACGAAATTAACTAAATACTCGGTTAACATTATTCATGCATCGCATTAGTTAGGATTTGGTGACTCGACAGTTGAGGTTGCAACGAGGGAGTGTTGCTCATGCGCGACCGTGGGACAAAGTCGCTTGAGGGAGTGTTATGGGTGAGGTCATGCATCATACATAACTCATGCACATGCATTAACAAAGACTAGTTAGTAATTTATGAATTTATGCTTTTCGTTAAATTCATAATGGAATTGTTATTTGATGTAACTTATGGTTAATGACATCCACTGAGTTAGCTACTCACTCCCACTTTGGGATGGTGTTTTAAAACACTAACCAGACCCTTTACTAGATGCAGGTGAGGCAGAGCTTGACGAGCTGAGCGGGGTGAGCATGGATGAGGAAGATGAGCTTCCCTACTTCCAGACTTTCGACGAATCCTTCTAGTCTGAGTTTGGGCTACTGGGAGGTATGGGCCAGGGCTCTAGTCACTTTGGGTCAAGTATGGGTGGGACTTGTTCCCTATTTAGATGATTTTAAATTTGTGGTTTGGATATTTTTATATTTAGTGACACTTGATACTACTTTATGACTTACTTATGCTCCATGCCTTGCTAAACTCTTCATTGTTTATGAGATCATCCAAATGTAATTAAAATCTGAAGCCCATTAGGGCACCCATGACACCTGAAAATTCGGGAGCCGAGTTCCTACATGACCCCTGAAAATTCAGGGTGTTACATTAAACCAATTTACAAGAGGGTTACAACAATTCCGCCTCTAGGATACAGTAAGCCTCTTCTTCAAGACCGGAGCAATGTGGGTTTCGGCCCACAAAATTGAAAAACCGCACCCCGAACATACTTTTACAGCGTACAACGAGTCAGAAAGAGCGTTGAAGATATGACCTTTGCATAGGTAGTCATTACGCTCCCAACTTTGTCTCTTTTGAATTTATTCTAACGTATCATTGTCAGATGGTGGTGAATGAGGATCTTGAGTGAGCACGTGATCCAACTTGAGTGATATGAGGAAGAGATGGACCCTCGATTGCCATCAAAGAAAATTTGAGCTGTCGAACGATGTAATTCGAACAAAGTCAAGATGGTCCATAGAAGATGCCATAATATCACCTTAAAATTGTTATATTTGAGGCGGAAAATAGAAAATAAATCACTTAAATATAGGCTTAAGGCACGTTACGATGTTGCTATCTTTAAGGCGATATTCGCACCCTACTGGTGATTAAACCAATTTGTAAGAGGGTTACAGCAAATCCACCTCCAGGATACAATAAGCCTTTTCTCCAAGACCGGAGAAATGTGGGTTTCGGCCTGCAAAATCGAAAAACCGCACCTCGAACACACTTTTACAGCACACACCCTTGACTTCTGTTCTGTTACAATTTACTCCCTGAAAACTGTTTGTAATTTACTGCCTGAAAATTATTTACAGTTTAGCGCCTGAAAACTGTATTTGTCCAAAAACGAAAATGGTGAAGAAGAAGATGGAGAGGAGATTGTTGGAAAATGTTAATTTGGATTGACCCAAAGATGGGTTTATATAGAATGACAAGAGATGCTTAAGACCCTTTTCATGAAAAGACATCTTTTTCTATGATGTCTTTTCATCAATGGTGGTGTCTTTCCAACAATGACATCCCTCTATTTCAAATTCAAAAGATATTTCCTTTACCAAAAGGCATCACCATTCACATCAACAATCACCAAAGCCACAACCATCCTTTTCCTAAAAATTTCTTTTCTTCTTATTTTGAAAAAACCCAACAGATATCAGCCGTTTCCTCTCTCTCTCTCTCTCTCTCTCTCTCTCTCCTTCTTCATAAGGATATATATCTGTGATCTTGTTCAAGAAAATCCATGGCCACTCCTACAACAGTAGCGAGGGAACACTAAAAGAGATCCGACGGCTGAAATTCTCTATAGGAGGAGATTCTAACCCACTAACGGAAGATCTCCATCAAGCAATGAGAAATCTATCAGCCGAGCTCTATACCAAAGATGTCCATTTCCTCATGGAGCTCGTGCAGGTTTCTGTTTTCTCATTACGCTTCTCATTTATTCAAATAGAGGAGTTGAAAATTGAAAAAACTCTTTTGTTTTATGACCCAGAGAGAGAGAGAGAGAGAGAGAGAGAGAGAGAGAGAGAGAGAGAGAGAGAGAGATTTTGACCCATCTCTTTCATTTCCCTTTGGTTCATGGGTATTGAAGCATTCATGGCTAACATATTGCTAAATTTTTTGGTGGGATTTCAGAAAAATCCTATTTTCAGATTTCATTGGTGAAGTTGATCCTCAGGCCTTTGTGCACTATACTTGTTTTCCAGTTCTGATAAGTGGGGCCATGACTCTGTAATCTAGATCATTGGCCCCTTCTGTCTCTCTTTCTTTTTAAATGTGGACCCTTGCTGAATTTCTCTTTTAACTATCTACCATTAGGGGATCATTTTATGTGGGAGATTTTTGGGATATCCTCTATCAACGGTTGAACACCAATGGTATGGATTACAAAAACATGGGCCCCACTTGTCAGAACTGAAGACATTAGTAAACCTCAAAACAAGTGGTGGAGGAGAGGAACATATAGTTGAAATTTGTATGTGTTTGGATAACTTGAAATTTGTTTAGAGACCGTAATTAGGTATTCACTCATGATAGAGTTTGGAGTGATAAATTTTTTAAAAATAATCACACAACGTATAAAGTTTTTATATAAGATATATCATTGGGATAAGTCCAACTCAACAAACCTTGTAGGTGATTTTTACGGTATATAAATCATTTGATTAGCTACATAAGTGGGTCCACTAATTCCAACACGATACTAATCTTTGACAACATCCAACATATGAGAAGTTTCAACCATAACAACGATAACAAAGAGAGTGAGGTTTGTCTTTTTCTTTTTACTTATTCATTTATTTCTTTCATTTTGGTTCTTTGAAATCATTAGAAGATGATCCGCAACTCATCCTACTTTAAAATTTTCATATATATATATATATAGACACACACACATGCACACACACCACACACTCATGCTAGTGGAATTTCACCACCTATGGATACTCGAACCCTTGACCGGGTGTTGAAACTCCTGAGAATCTACCACCCGAGCAAGAGTTAGGATCCAATTTTCAAATATTATATCTATTGCCTGAAAGAAACATAACTTCTTTTCATGTTTTACATTACAATTGGATTACTGCTAATCTGATTACAGGTGTATATATATATATATCCATCCAAACAGTACTGCACTGCCTATAATCTGATTACGGGCATATATATATATATCTATCCAAACACTACACGGTAATCTATAAACGGATTCCTACTTGAGGACGTTACAGGCATCCAAACAATCCTTGAGCCTTCGATATACCTCCTTTTCCGGCGGATGACGTGGATAAAACATATACATCAATATGTGCGCGGTGGGCCCATGTCACTCCTAAAAGGACCGTTCATACTCAATATGTGCTGGAAAAAGTAGGAAGGGAAACACCCACTGTTGAAATCTTCTTAGAGCCACCCTGATGTTTATGCACCATCCAAACCGTTCACAAGGTCATGATTACTACGAGAATACGAGAAGACAAATATAAGCTTGGTCCAAAACTTCTATGGCCTCTATGGCCCACAAAGGTTTCAATGGTAGGTGTTCAATTCGCACCTTTTTGCGGTGCAGCCCGCTTGAATTCCCAATATGGGTCTACTTGGGCCTTGTATATGACTCATTTTTGAGCACATGCTCTAAAATAATATCACCAAATGGATGAACGGTGCGTGGATATGGTAATTATATCGTCGTGGGCCATGTAACTTTGATATCCTTCCATTAGTATGGGAGCCCGAGGAGCGTCTATGCTCGGTCTTCACACGGCATGTACACGGACCAACTAGGTCAGTGTGTGGTACGCTACCCAATCTGCTAAAAAAAAAAAAAAAAAAACCATTCCTGCACCATGGTCAATGTGACATTTGGGACGGGACCAGCTGGTGTACCACACACCACCAATATGGCTAGTGTGTTGATATCACTAAGTTTTGTGGTCTCATCATGAGGTATTTGTTATATCCAAAATGTTTGCTCATTAGACAACCTCATGAGGTTTACATATAAAAATAAAATAGATCCAAAGATAAGTCAACCACACGGCAAAAAGCAGTAGAGATTGAACATCTGTCATTGAAACCCTTTTAGGAGTAAAAGAAGTTTTGGACAATATAATATGATATTTGTTTTTCCTCTTCATTTGCCTGATCTTATGATCAGATTGTATGAAAAAAGAAAATATTATGTGAGCCTTATGAATATCTTAACAGCGAGAATCATGTTCCACTATTATTTGTGATGTGGACTATTTGGGCGTTAGATATAATTCATTTTTTAGCTCATGCTCTAAAATGATCTCATATAATTATGATGAACTATAGACATTATAAATACAGCTTAGGGCTTGTTTGGGAGTGTGGATTTGAAACCTCTTGTTTTGTTTGGCACTTAGATTGAGAATCAACTTTAATAAAAAAGTAGCCATTCATAGTATATTCCCAGGGGTTTGTATTCAATTACTAAATCAATTTTATATTTCTAATTAGTGAACTTATGTAATTTTAACACAATGGCTGTAATAAGTCCATTGAAATATATAATTTGTCAAAAAATGGTGAAATTCCAAGTCTCGGATGGGCCACAAGCACCAGATCACGTCCGAGTGACTAACCAATGATTTTTAACCATTTATTTCCATGGACAATGTTTAGACGGTGCTGATCATCATATTAAAGTAATTATAGTGATGCAATTGATAATCTAATTATTTTAGGATATCATTAGTGGGCCATGTGTCCAATAAGATATCACTAGGATATAATAATTTAGTGATACACATGTTACACATGCAATTATGGTAATGATTTTAGATGTTATCCAAGGTTTCGCCTTGGATTTCAAACCCGTGGTTAAGGGGATTTGAAACCCCCAATCAGAGGTGTACACGAACCGAAGCTTGCTCGACTCGACTTGAAAAAGCTTGATTTGACTCGGTTCGAAGTTGAGTTCGAGCCGAGTTGAGCTGAATTTTTGAGCTCAAAAATGAGTTTGAGCTGAGTTCGAGTTGGCCCCAGCTCGAATTGACCTTGGATTGAATCAATTCAGTGACTCAGTTGCTTTGATATTGATGTTGCTCACCAAGTGTTTGATGAAATGGCTCGAAGAAGTGTGGCCGTTGGCAAGGAAGGTATGTATTAAACTAACACCATTTTTTTTCTTGATTTTATGTTGCTTAGAAAGTGTTTGATAAAATACTTGTAAAACTGTTGCTGTTGTGTCAAACACAATGAAATTTTGCAGGTGCAGTCTAGGTGTTTATGAAAATGCTGCAATGTCAAACTCGACTAGATCTTGGCTCGAACTCAGCTGGATCTGGCTCAAACTGCTTACCGAACGGAGCTGAGTTGGCTAGTCAGGCTTGGAGACCGAGCCGAGCCAAGTTTGAGTTGAGGCCAGCTAGTGTTCGAGATGGCTCGACTCGGTTGAACTTGATATACAGCCCTACTCTGATTACTTTATGGTGCCAAACAACCTAAAATCCCCCGATCTACGGTGCCAAACGACCCCTCGAGCAACTGTAATATCCTTTAAAATCACTGGTACAACTGGGAGATTGAGGACGTAAACAATCTTTGTTGAATCAGACGGTGTGCCACGCAATTCACATCGCCGACTCTGCTGGTGTGTTGACGTCACTAAGGTTCGTGGGTTCCATCGTACCTCCATGTTTTATATCCAAACTGTACGTCCACTTGTCGAGCTCGTTTCAATGCTTAAGTGGAAAAAATAACGCAGATTTAAAGATTAAGTGGACCACACCGCAAAAAGTAGGAAATTATACATCTACCGTTGAAATCCTCTCAGGGTCACATGGGTCCTGGATTAATATGATATTTGTTTGTTTTTAATTTTCACCGAGGTCCGTATGACCTTATGAATAGATTGTATGGAAAATAAATGTTATAGTGGGTCCTATAAATATTTTAACGGTGATAATCATTGTCCCACTAATATTTTGTGGTGTGGTCCACTTTAGCTTTAGATATGACTCAATTTGTAGCGCATGCTCTAAAATAATCTAGCCAAATGGGTGAATGGTGCAGATATAATAAACACCTATTGTGGGCCATGTAACTTTGATCTACCTTGAACCGTTCGTACAACTTGGAGCTCGCCGAGCGCTGATTTGGATCATGCCATGAGCTTTCAATACAGATGGACGGCGTGGATGTATCTCGCTCCTGTTTAATGGCAAACACATCTCATTCCATTTGATTTCTCAAATTCTATTGCATACACGTGTTAAACCCGTACTCTCAGTTACCAGAAGCAACGGCAGATTACGCCGCCACACCTGGCCGGTACCGTGCCATTGGAGCGCGCGCCTCGTTTAATTCCTCGATCCAAAGGGGCCACACGCGTACTTAGTAAACTATGTGGGGCCCACCATGATATATGTGCATTATCCATTCCGTCCATCCATTTTTTTCATTTAATTTTAAACCATGAACCCAAAATTCTATCACATCAAAAGCTCAATTGGACCACACCGCAGAAAACAGGGAGAATTAAACACTTACCGTTCAAAAATTATTACGGGCCAAGGAAGTTTCAGATCAATATTATATTTGTGTTTTCGATTAATCCATGTCTTTTTGACATTATAAAAAGGTTGGATGACAAATAGACATCACTGCGGGCCCTGAGAAGGCTTGAACGGTGGAGGTTACCATCCCCACTCTTTCCTGTGGTGTGGTCCATTTGTTACTTCAATATGATTAAATTTCGTCATCATCCCATAAAATGATCTTTTAAAACGGGTGGACGGCGTGGATATCCAACCTACATCACAGGTAGGCCCCACAGAGTTTACTTAGTACGCAATGAGTCACTTTCAAGAAAGTGGTTGTTCAGAAATTATTGGCATAAACAGTGGCATTTGACAGTTGCTTTTCCCGGGAACGAAAGAGTAACCATTCATCGCCTTTTCAAATCTCTCTGCCAAGGCATCAACCGTCTCCACCTCTGTTTCTCTCTCTCCCTATTTTATACTAACCACAAACCATTTCTCTGGCCTTGTTCAAGAAAATCCATGGCAACTCCTGCTGCTACAGCAGCAAAGCAACACGTAGAAGAGATCCGACGGTTGAAATTCTCCACAGGAGGAGAGAAAAATCTACTAACGGAAGACCTCAATCAAGCTGTTAGAAATCTATCTGCTGAGCTATATACGAAAGACGTCCATTTCCTTATGGAACTCTTACAGGTTCTTTTTTCTTCTTCCTCTTCTCATTGAAGAAAACAGAGGAGCTGAAAACGGAAAATCCCTTTTGTTTTATGACCCATCTCTTTCATTTGGAGAGAGAGAGAGAGAGAGATCCATCTCTTTCATTTTCCTTTGTTTATATTGATAAAAATTTTGGTGGGATTTCAGAAATCCGATTTTCAGATTTCATTGATGAAGTTGATACTCAGGCCTTTGCGCAGTATACTTGTTTTACAGGTCTGACAAGTGGGGCCATGCCTCTTTATTCTAGACCATTGGACTGTTGGGTCCCCTATTTGAATGTGAACATTTGCTGCATTTCTCAACTAGCTACCGTTAGGCCACGAATATGAAGGTTAGGATCATTGCATGCAGGAGGTTTTTGGGACATCGTCTATCGACGGTCGGATACAACCAACAGTATGGATTACAAAAAAATGGGGCCCACTTGTCAGAACTGAAGATATGGGCCAGTTTGGTATGTGGGCTTAGGTGGGATGGAATTGCATTTGGTCCCTTGCAAATTCCATCCGGAGTTTGGAGACGACAGGAAGGAGTGGGATTAGGTGGGATGGAATTGCATTTGGTTTCTTGTGGGATTTATGGTGGATTTTGAAATCCACTACATCTATGGCCTCACATTGATGCATGTCTTTTATCCACGCTGTCCATCCATATGCGCTCTTTACACTTGATGTTTGAGTTGTACACGTGTATAGGTGACTGACATCAGTTGCAAATCTGGTTCGTTGATTACAATTCCATGGTCGACCAAACTCAAGTTTCGCTTAATACATTGTTTTTCCATAGGAAGAATTTGATCCCAAACATGGGAGTTGGATCATCAAAATACCATGGTATTTCCAGACACGCGATCATTGTGCAATAACGGTGGTAATCCCATCTAATGCAATTCCATGCCATTTAATCCCACAGACCAAAACAGGCCCGAGTAAACCACAAAACAAGTGGTGGGGGAGAGAAACCTTTGGTTCATCTTTAGCATGAGCTATTATACAATCTCTAGCTGAAGTTTGTAAAGAGCCATTTGAGATTTCAGTTTGGGCGGGGGCCAGTGTTTCAGTGACTGGAACTGTTTTAATGGGCCCCAATGGATGGCCTATCCCCAAAAGTCACCAAAAGTATAAGTTCAGTTTAATGTGATTCCTATTTTACTTCTCCACCATCTATTTGCTGGCCGCTTATTAAAGGGTTAGAATTCTTCCATTGTGGGGGAGTTTTGATGCATGGGCTATCCATCATTATTGGGATCATTATATCAATGGTTCATGTCAATGTCAGGATCGAACCACTTGCACAACTAGTTGTAGATTTGGAAAATCCTTGCAACCAGATGCATGTGGGGCCCACTGTGGTGTGTCTATGGCATCAAATTCATCTGGCAAGGTTGCCTCACCATGAAATGAGAAGCCCCAAAAATCAGGCCCATCCAACCGTCAAGTTGCCCCTCACGTGAATTTGGAAGTTTTTGGGTGGTTGGCCATTGCTTTCTATGGTGTGGTCCTCCTGATGATTGTATTGGCCTGATTTCTTAGGAGGCCCATCCAACCGTCAAGTTGTCCCTCTCAGGGAAATGTCCACTGATTGAAGGTCTGATTGTTTGATGAAGGAGATTTTTATCCATCCCCATCAATGGTGTATCATACTAGGTAAATGATCTGAATATTTGAAATGTGGCCCCACCTCTAAAAAATGCTGGCCCAACTAAAGTGCCATGAACCAAGCCAGCGTAGTTTATTACGTCAAGAATCATAACCTCTCTTTCATTATCACATTCTAGTTTCAAACATTCCATCTCCTTGATGAAAAATTGAAAGTTGGAAAAGACCCTTCTCTTTCTTTATTCTTTTATTGATGGAGCCAACATTAGCTAGCCCAGAGCCGAGAACATTGGTTGGTTTTGCTCATTTTTTTATTTTTTTTTCGCTCTTCTTTTCTTTCTTTCTTTCCAGAATGCTGAAGACAATGAATACCAACCCAAAGTAGACCCATCTCTTGAATTCGTGATTACTTCTACAGACATTACTGGCACTTGTGCTACTGCAATGCTGCTTGTTTTCAACAATGAGGTTGGCTTTTCCAAGAAGAACATTGAGTCAATCTGCAGCATTGGCAGATCGACCAAGAAGGGGAAGCGACAAGAAGGATATATCGGAGAGAAAGGTAAGCTTAATTTCATTTCAATATCCTTGATATCCTAGTCTTCTGAGACAACCCAAATATGGGTCGTGTATTAGACCAGTGGGGTCACATGTTAAACTATAGTTTTGCTGGTTTGGGAGGATTGGCTTTGGTGGATACAGATACATACTATAATGACATTAAAATATATAATCACTTAGGTAGAACTAGCAATATCATAAAATGCTTTAGCAAGGTTACTGATCCTGCTAAATCTCATTCTTCCACTTAATGCACATCCAAATTAAAGATGAATGAATACGTCAAGTTGATTAATGGAATCAACAGTCATGTTTAACCAGAGGTACTAAAACATTCCTTTCTATTTTCAGGAATTGGATTCAAGAGCGTGTTCCTTGTTTGTGCACATCCTTACACATTTAGCAATGGCTATCAGATCAGGTTCAGTGAAGGGCCCAACCCCGATTGCGGTATTGGTTATATCGTCCCTGAATGGGTTGATGCAAAACCAATGCTTTCAGATTTACAGAGCGTTTATGGTTCTTCTAAGACCCTCCCAACAACCACAATTGTTCTCCCTCTTAGGTCTGAGAAGGTGGAAGCTGTGAAGAAACAACTCTCAGAAGTGCACCCTGAACTCCTGCTATTCTTATCCAAGAGCAAAAAGCTATCGGTGCGTGAAAGCAGTGGTGATCCTCGTGCTGTGGAAACCTGCTCAGAAATTTCAATCTCAAGCGACAGTGATCATGTAACTTTCGATGATAAAAGAGCAAATTCGTGTATTCTCCATCTTTCAGTTCAAGAGGGAACTGACGAGAATAAGTGCTCATACTATATATGGAGACAGGCATTTCCGCTGAAGCCTGAGGCAAAGGTGGATGGTAGGAAGGAGACGGAGGAATGGGTGATTTCACTCGCATTCCCGTTTGGAGAGAGACTGAAAAGAGGAACATCTTCTGCTGGTATCTATGCCTTTCTGCCAACAGCGATGGTCACCAACTTTCCGTTCGTAATTCATGCCGATTTTATACTTGCATCATCTAGAGAAACTGTACTTCTAGATAAAAAATGGAACTTGAGCATTCTGGATTGCGTTCCTTCTGCATTTGTCAGTGCCTTTGTCACTTGCATGAAGTCTGAAGGGACCACCCATCTTTCTCCTGTGGCCTCGATGCTGGACTTCTTGCCAGTTCAGGCATCCTTTGTTGCAGAACTCGACAATGTCAGAAAGACCATCAGAACCATGCTGAAAAACCAGCATATTGTGCGTTATGAATCTTTTTCTGATGACAAACAGGTCTTCTGTAGGCCTACCAAAGCAAGGAGACTCCTGCCTGCTTTCCGCAAAATCCTTGATCAGGCGAAGGAAGAAGGCATAGAGTATTTCCTCTGTGGGGAAGCATGTTTTGCATTCTTCCCTTGACCTCATACGATACAATATGGCTCTGGATTTTCTTGAAGTGGTACCTGCAGAATCTGAATGTAAATGGTATGTGAAGTGCATCGAAGACTGCAAACTCACATCTCTTGCTCCTTCAGATGTTTACATGGAGCTACTTTACTTTATTGCTATTAACTGGAAAATTCTTGGCACTATTGATGTAAGAAGCATCCCTCTTAGCAGATACATTACTGCAGAGCGGAAGTGGATGTTTGGTGATGTCCGTTATGTTAAACAGGTAGAAAATGTTTGTTATGCTTTGGACTCTCAACAGCATGCCTGGATCAATAAGTGGAACATAGAGTTCGGATGTCCGGGTAATCTGTATTTCTTATCCGTTTCCAATCAGATGGCTCTTGTAAGCCATGTTAGTAGAAGACACTTGTTTGCTTGGCTTTCTGGTGATGCAGGCGTGGTATCTGCTACTGTCTATGAATATATTTATCTGGTTCAGGAATTTGCAAGGGAAACAGGTGACCCAAAACTTCTGAAATCACTCACTCATTTTCTGTATCACTCCCACTTGAAGAATTTTGTTACTGAATCTGAGGTCTACAGTGTCCGTGAATCCATGCCCATAATTGCTGGGCATGACCAAATATGTGATGAAAGGACTGAAACTCTTGTTCCTGCATCTGGAAGTAAGTGGGTGAAGCTGATGGGTTGCAATCCATTTGTAGAAAAGAAGTACATTGATTTAGGGGAGGCATATACTGAAAGCGGTACTTTTGCCGGGGAGCATACGCCGAAGGAAGATCTAATCAAATTTCTAACCAAGTATATGAAAGCCAAGGACTTGCTGGAACTATGTCCTCCGTATCTGGCATTGCCGGTGGCTTCCTCACAACTACGAGTAGATCAGGCATTTTTGCTACTTGAATGGATCCGGACTTTGCAGTTTAACAAAGTGGAGATGCCTGCAATGTTCATCGAGCGCATAAGAGTTGGGAAATGGATGAAAACCTGCTCTGGCTTCAATTCACCAAATCATTGCTTTCTTTTTCATGACGAGGGGGAATATGTTTTCTTGCAAATGGGTAATGTTCTCTGGGGCTTCTCAGTTATAGATGAGCAGTTTTATGGGACGAAGATTAGATTGTATGCAGATGAGCTGAAATTGATTGGGGTGAGGTTTGAGTCGATGGATGTATGCAGACTAATAATCGACCATGTTACATCTCTTGCTTCATCAAGAATTACTAGCGAACATGGAATTTTACTGCTGGAGTTTATTAGATACTTAAAGAAGGGAGAAAAACTCTATGATGAATTTTTGAGAACTTTGAGAAAGGGGGAATGGATGAAGAGCTCTAAAGGGTATGTAGCTCCATTTGGGTCGGTTTTCCTTCCATCTATTACAGGAGCTCTTTTACAAATTACAAACCTTCCTGTCATCGATGAAACATTCTACGGAACCACTTTTGGTTGCTATACTGCTGAGCTCAAGTTGTTGGGAGTTGTGATGGACATGGAAGAGGTGTATAAATTGACTGCAGATAATTTCACATTTCCCGAAGCTCTATCTACTGTAACTAGAGAAAGTGTTCTGCTGATACTAAGGTGCCTCCGAAATTTGGGTCCTTTGGCTGCTGGTTTAATTGAAAAGATCAGCTGTGAACCTTGGTTGAAAACAAGCTTAGGATTTAAGTCTCCTTCTTCATCTTTTCTTCCTAACTCTGAATATGGACTTTTATTGAATGTGGTGGAAGTTCCCCTTATTGATGAATCCTTTTATGGTAATGAAATTTGCTCATTCATCGCTGAACTGAAGGCAATTGGGGTGGTCCTAGATTTCGAAAGTTCAATCAAGAAAGTTGTCATTCAGTTCAAGTTAGTCTCATCTTCTGGTGGTCTAACTAGTGCTAATGTTCTCTCACTGCTGACTTGCACTAAGAATATGAAAGAAACAGTGCCTTCATTATTGTCAACATTCAGGTCCTTTTTGTTTGGGGAGAGCTGGTTGAAGACTCGACACGGCTTCAAATCTCCACCAGAATCAGTTCTGTTTGATGTGAAATGGGGAACGATCTCTCAATATGTTGATCTTGAAAACTGAGAGATGCAGAAGATTTTCTGTATATTTGAGACAACCCAATGGGGTTGAATATATAGGGATTACAACCATCTATACAAGGAAAGAAGTAAACGCAGTATCTCCTACCTATAGAAATAAGATATACAAGGTAACAAGATATACAAGGTATGTGAGGTGTCTAACATCCCCCCTCAAACTAATGCTGGTCATCGACAAGTAATAGTTTGCCAACAAGAAATGAGTGACGTGTAGACGTGAGGGATTTGGTGAGAATGTCAGCAATCTGATCATGGGATGCCACATGTGGAAGAGAAATGAGCCCAGACTGAAATTTCTCACGAATAAAGTGACAGTCAACTTCAATATGCTTCATTCGTTCATGAAAAACTGGGTTAGAGGCGATCTGTATGGCACTGAGATTATCGACATGGAGTGGAGTAGGATTCGGTAGAGGAATGCTCAAGTCTGAAATAAGTCCACGTAACCAGACAAGCTCACTACACGCAGCGGACATCGCCCGATACTCGGCTTCTGTACTCGATTTGGAAACAGTGGCCTGCTTCTTACACTTCCAAGAGATGAGAGAAGTGCCGAGAAAAACACAGTAGTCAGTGGTAGATCTTCGCGTGGGAGCGCATCCGGCCCAATCAGCATCCGAATAAGCACGAAGGTCTAGAGTCGCCGTGGAGGAGAAGAACAGAGATCGATCTAGAGTTTCACGAAGGTACCGTAGGATGCGCAACACCGCAGTCATGTGAAGAGTCCGAGGAGCAGAAACAAACTGACTGATGACTTGGACAGCATAGACAATATCAAGGCGAGTCATAGTTAAGTAAACCAGACTCCCAACCAGACGGCGGTATAAATCGGGCTGTGCAAGTAGATCACCATCATCACGACCATAGTGAACGTTAAGTTCTAAAGGAGTCTGAACCATCTTCTGATCCGTCAGTGATGCTAAGGTGAGAAGATCCTTAGTATATTTACGCTGGCTGAGCAGAATCCCACGATTGGAACGTGAAAATTCAAGTCCAAGAAAATATGTAAGATGGCCGAGGTCTTTCATCTTAAATGATGATTGCAGAACTTCCTTTAAAGCCGAAATGCCAGTAGCATCGCTACCAGTCAGTAGGAAGTCATCAACATAAACCAGAACAATAACAATGCCGTGAGCAGTGGTGCGCAAAAATAAGGATGGGTCATGACCACTTTGAGTGAAGCCAGCACCCGTAACCACATTGTGAAAGCGTTGGAACCATGTCCGCGGTGCCTGTTTGAGGCCATACAGGGCTTTCTTTAGGCGGCATACCTTATTGTCAAGAATTAAAGAGCCAGGAGGAGGTTTCAAATATACGGTTTCTTGGAGGTTTCCATGAAGAAAGGCATTTTTCACATCCATCTGAGAGAGTGGCCATGAGCGAACAGAAGATATAGCCAGAAGAGTACAAACAGTTTTCATCTTGGCCACAGGAGCGAAAGTCTCATCGTAATCAATTCCGTATTCCTGTTTGTATCCCTGGGCGACAAGTCGAGCCTTGTATTGATCCAATAATCCATCAGACTTGAGCTTTACAGAATAAATCCATTTGCTACCAATTAGCTGTTGGTCAGTGGGTCGAGGGACAATCTCCCACGTATGGTTATCATCCAATGCTGCAAGTTCTTCTGCCATAGCCTTCTTCCAACAATCATGAGTGACTGCCTGAGAATATGAAGTAGGAATAGAGACAATATCCAGAGTAGCATTCATGGCAGACATAGAGCATATCAAGTGATCAGGCGCTCGATGTTCACGAGCAGAACGACGTATCGAGGTAGGTTCAGGATCCACAACAGGTACAGTTGGTTCGGGTTGAGTAATAGGTGGTAGATCTGTACGTGGTCGACGTGAGTATACCTGCAATGGACGAGGGAGAGTACTCGAGGCAAACGGAATTTCAGGAAAAGTGGTTAGACCAGAAGAGTTTGGAGTGTGCGGAGGAGGAAGAGATGAATGAAAGGCAATATGATCAAGAAAAATAACATGTCGTGAAACCCGAACACGACGAGAAACAGGATCATAACATCGAAAACCTTTTTGAGTTTCCCCAAATCCCAAGTACATACATTTGACCGATTTTGGAGATAGTCTATTACGTTCACGTGAAGCCAGGTGAACATAACAAATACAACCAAACACACAAAGTGTGGAATATGCAGGAGGTAAGCCGGTGAGAACAAAGTAGGGAGATTTACCATTCAGAACTTTGGTTGGCATCCGGTTAACCAAGTAGATTGAATGTAACATGGCTTCCGCCCAGAAAGAACGAGGAACACTCATAGCAGTCATCAAAGTGTTGGCAGTTTCAACAATATGACGATTTTTTCGTTCAGCCACCCCATTTTGTTGTGGAGTATCAGAACAGGTGGTCTGATGAATAATCCCATGACCTTGAAGAAAGGTACGAAATTCGGTAGAGAGAAATTCCCCCCCTGAGTCAGAGCCGAGAGTTTGAACTGGAACCCGAAACTGAGTCTCTACTATAGAGTGAAATAACTTGAATTTTTCAAAAACCTGTGACTTTGATTGCAGAAAGTAAATCCAAGTGTACCGTGTGAAATCATCAATAAATATAACATAGTATCGTAACCCAGAGAGGGACATAATTGGTGATGGACCCCAGACATTTGTATGCACAAGTTCAAACATAGAAGATGTTTTTGTAGTACTTAAAGAAAAAGGAATACATTTACTTTTTGAAAGACAACAGGAAGAACAAGAATAATCCAAATCATTTTTATTAAGAGAAATATTCCCTAACATGCCAGATGAAATTAACTGAAGTAACCGATCCGAATGTGGATGACCCAGGCGAAAGTGCCACAGTTTCCACATTTTATTTGCTGAAGTAATATCTGATGAAGATGGAGAAAAGAAACAACGAGCCGGGGTGACAGATTGATCAAAATCAAGCACGTATAGACGACCATGCCGCCTACCCTTCCCAAGTACCTTCCCCGTTGCCAGATCCTGCACAAAACAACAGTTGGGAAGAAATATGACTAAGCAGTTATTGGAAGTGAGTTGACCAACTGAAATTAAATTGGAGGAAAGGTTAGGGACATGAAACACATCACGAAGAGTGAACTGGCGATGGGCAGAAGGAGAGAAAGTCAGTAATCCAGCGGACTGAATAGGTAGTCTGGTGCCATCCGTAGTAGAAATAGCCTGATTGTCGGTATAAGGACGAATGTCACGAAGATGGGTTACATCACCGGTTATATGATTGGAAGCACCCGAATCGAAGAACCATGTAAAAGATGGGGATATACCTGACATACCGGCGGCAGAAAGGGCCTGAACAATTTGTTGGAGCATCGCAGGAGTCAATGGAGATGAAAGACCTTCAGTAGAAGTAGTAGATGCAGACTCACTAACAGATGTCTCAGAAGAAATAGTGGCAGCCGTAGCAGAAAGAGCACGACCACGGCCACGACCACGGCCACCACGTCCACGGCTGAAAGAAGATGCATAAGCTCGTGTACGGCAGTCCTGAATACCATGACCAGTCCGTCGACAATAAGCACACCATTCCTTGCATTGAGCGACAACATGTCCCACCTTGTTGCACCCGCGACAAGTCAAGGGAGAGGAACTAGAACCACGTGTTGGTGGAGTTGTGGACACAGCAAGCACCATATCAGATGAGCTCGGAGTTGAGAGAACTTTCAGTCGTTGTTCCTCAGCCAATAAATCATTAATAACCGAATTCAATGAAGGAGTAGGGTTACGGTTCAAGAGAGCAGCCCGACAATGCTCAAATTCCGGACGTAGCTTCATAAGAAATTGATGAACTTGCGCACTCTCTCGCATAGTCTGGAATATTTTAAAGTCATGAGGAAATGTTGGATCCATCATAGTCATCTCTGTCCAAATTGTGACAATTTTGGCGTAAAATGATTGAATACTGTCGTTACCCTGAGTAAGGGTAACAAGATCCTGTTCCAGATGGTATAACTGGGCCGCATTACTCTGTTGATAAATCGACTGGAGATGTTCCCACATCGCCTTAGCAGTGCGATGAGGCGTGAGTCTAACAGCAATGGACCGATCGACCGAATCGAGAATCCAGGTAATAATCCGTCCATTGTTTATTTCCCAATTTTGGAGTAAAATGATTGAATACTATGGTTACCCTGAGTAAGGGTAACAAGATCCTGTTCCAGACGGTATAACCGGGCTGCATTACTCTGTTGATAAATCGACTGGAGATGTTCCCACATCGCCTTAGCAGTGCGATGAGGCGTGAGTCCAACAGCAATGGACCGATCGACCGAATCGAGAATCCAGGTAATAATCCGTCCATTGTTTATTTCCCAATCATCTAATTTGGCGGCATCTGTGGGGATAGTAACAGATCCATCCAGTAGTCCCCACAAACCACGACCCTTGAGGAAGTTTTTAAAATGGATGGCTCATAGAGAATAGTTGGTACCATCAAAACTACAACGTGGGGCTTCTGTACGTGATGAGTCCTTATCCATTGATTGATCTGAAGTAATGGAATACACAGAAGAAAGTTTCAGATGTACCGTACAGCAAGGGATCTGGATCTGGATGAGCAGAGGTTGAATCTTGGATGTACCGTACAGCAAGGGATCTGGATCTGGATGAGCAGAGGTTGAATCTTGGATGTACTGTACAGCAAGGGATCTGGATCTGGATGAGCAGAGGTTGAATCTGGCCGAACAGGATCTGGACGAGCAGAGTGTGTTGGATCTGAACCTGGATTTGGACGAGCAGAGGCCGAGCAGGGGCTGCCGGACGAGCAATGGCTAGTCGGACGAGCAGGGATGAGCAGAGGAGCACAGGGACAGAGGCGCAGAGGTGAGCAGAGGCGAGTGGGGACGACCGAACGACGCAGCAGGGTCGGACGAGCATATCTGAAGCAGAAGGGTCACAGGATGACGCAACAGGGACAGCCGGACGACGCAGGGGAGGTCGGATGAGCAGGAACAATGTCCGAACGCAGCAGGGATGGCCGGACGATGCAGCAGGGGCGGTCGGACGACGCAGGGGCGGTCGGATAAGTAGAGGCACTTGCCAGACGCAGCAGAGGTGATGAACGGACGACGCAGGGACGGTTTCGGATCAACCTCGCTCTGATACCATGAAAACTGAGAGATGCAGAAGATTTTCTGTATATTTGAGACAACCCAATGGGGTTGAATATATAGAGATTACAACCATCTATACAAGGAAAGAAGTAAACGCAGTATCTCCTACCTATAGAAATAAGATATACAAGGTAACAAGATATACAAGGTATGTGAGGTGTCTAACAGATCTTCCTCTCATCGACGATCCGTTCTACGGCATTGGTATCTATGGTTAAAGAAATGAGTTGGAAAGGATGGGTGTTGTGGTTGATCTCAAGAACGGGTGTGATTTTGTAGCGAGAGGTCTAAATCTGCCAAAAGAACCAGGACTCATAGAGCGAGAAAGTACCCTCTCTCTACTTGAATGTATTGGATATCTGTTAGAAAAATCATCCGATCGGTCTTTACCTGAAGATTTTCTCAAAAATGCAAGGGAATCTAAATGGTTGAAGACGCACATGGGTTACAGGTCTGCTGAGGAGTCTCTTCTATTTGATCTAGACTGGAAATCCATTCTAAGTCCCAAAGATGGGCCTTTCATTGATGAAAAATTCTACGGGGACGACATTTCTTTCTACCGGGACCCATTGAAAGCAATTGGCGTGAAGGTCAATGCAGAGGATGTATGCGAGCTAATTTCGGAGGGTCTACTGTTAAATTCTTGGAATCGCCGTATATTAAGAATCTATAGTTTCCTCAACAAGTTTGGGTGGAAACCAAAATCACTGGATAAATCTACAACTCAGGTATGGATTCCCGTCCGACCTCGCAGAGGTGGAGAGTGGGTGAGTTCAAAGGCTTGTGTGATTCATGACAGGGATGGTCTTTTTGGTTTGCGGTTGCATGTTCTTGATAAAGATTACAAAAGTGACTTGCTTCCGATTTTCTCCTCGGCTTTTGGTGTTGCAATGGTTCCCTCGATCGATGACTATGTCAACCTGTGGAACGATTGGGAATTAAATGGTCAACGTGAAGTGAGTTTGGCCAAGTGTTGCACTTTTTGGACTCATGTACTTGAAAATTGGAACCTGAAGACGGAAGGGATTCTCAAAGAGAAAATAACCAAGCTGCCCTCCTGCACTGCCTTTGGCGATGGAATTCGGTTAGTGGAGAAGGACAAGCTCTTTATCCCAGGTGACCTACAACTGAAGAAATTTTTTATGGAAGCTAGCGAAAACAGTAGTCTATTTGTTTGGTACCCACAGTCCATCTTACAGACCATTGATCTAAGTAAATTGTATGAGGTTTACAGCAGTCTTGGAGTGCAGAAAATTTCCAAGTATGTGCAATTCGGTCCGAGTTCTTTCTCTAATCATGATAGCCTTGAGAGGGTTGAAACGAGGGATGGGTTGATTGCAAGAAGACTGATTAAAACTATATTGGGTTTCCTTGCGGGTCCTCGAATCAGTATGCCAGTAAGAGAGAGGCACAAGGCTGCACAAGCTCTTATTGATCTTGTGGTTTTCAAGACAGGAGAATTAACTGTTGATATCAGTTTAGTATATGGGGAAAAGAGATTAGATGTCCAAACACGTAGGATGGTTGTATGGGACAAAGATTCCCATAGGATGCTTGTTCATAGTCAGGGCTGGGATGATCGAAGTGTAGAATTTGCTACTGGTTTTGCTCAAGCAGTCGCTGAAGGACTGCTGCATGAAAGCCCTGGCATGATCGAAGATCTTTGCAGGATAATCCAGATGGGTTTTGTATATGGGTTCAAGGAGGATGCAGTTGATTTTCTGCTGATGAAAGAAAATTTGCAGCTTTTTGTTGAAGATGGGCTATTCCTGTCAGCTGCATTCCCCTCTGAAGAAACGGTTTCTTCTTCATTGAAGCGAAAGGCTGTTGAGTTGGAATTGTTGCCTTCACAAAAGGATTCTACTTCAAGCAAGAAGAGACGATGACAAGAGGAAGCAAGCAATGGACTTCATCTCCGCTGTTTTTGTTGGTGGTCCTTTTCTCCCTACATTTCTAGGTATGAGCCTAAGCTGGGAGACAAATGGTGGGACTTTGTAGATAAATTTTGATATTTTCCAAAATGGTGTACATGAAAATGTGGTATGTATAAAAAGGACCTTTCTGGTAATGTAAGTTCTTGTGAAAGAAAAAAAAAGTAATTTAGTAGTTCTTTTGTAAAAAAAGTGTTGTCGTGTTGTCCATACATGGTTCTTATTTTGGGGGTGATCAAACCTCTCTCTCTATTGACAGACTGACCCTCCACAGGGACTCTCACTCTCTCTCCATGCCATGGTGCTGTTGGTTATTAAACTTGTCATTAACTGTAACTATTAGGCTTTGATTTTGTTTTAGAGACTAGGTTTTGCTCTGATCAGATTCTGCTTTTTAATCTTTTTGAAGTTGAGCAAGGAGAGTTTTCTCATCAGGAGTTATTTTTTGTTGTATTTTTTCTTTTTTCTTCTCTCTCTCTCTCTCTCTCTCTCTCTCTCTCTCTCTATGAAGGCAATGTTTTGATTGATGGGCTGCGAGATTCAAATTAATTGTAAGATGCAAAGATGGTTTAATGTGGTGAGCTCATATCTACTTTTAGTCGATTATCAGATGGTTCCTAAATGTTTGAGGTATTATACAATGCTCAAGCTGAGTGTGTACAGTACATTCAGGTGAATCAGTTTGAACAAGTTGAGTCCATGGTTCAGTAATCCAAACTTTTGATAGATGGGTCTTACACTGGATGGGCCACACATGGAAGGATCCTCAGATTGGAAGATCCTAGCTATATGGAATATTTGGCCTTTTCTAGGTTGAATGTGAATCATTGCTGAGTTTTCTTCCTCAAGTGACTCTGTTGGACCACCTATTTAAATGTTAGGATTTTTCCAACAGTGATTTTTATGCATGAGCTGTGCACTACATGGCCCATAATATTTGTGGCTGGGATCATTGAACTATGGGCCCCATCTGTACAAACTGAAAAAATAGAAATGGCAGAGCACTGTGTAATACCTCAAAATCTATAGTTGTTTAACCAGAAAAATCATCAGTGTAGGCTGTTGGTAAATTAACTTCTATAATTTCAAATTGGATGAAAGGCCAAACGGCTTAGATATACATAGTTTTCATCATGTATACAGCAGAATCAACAAAAACCAACTTTTTCATGACTTCTGATTACATTCTCTGGTTATGACTCTCTCTTTGCATCTTGGATTTCTCGTCATTGAATCTCCTTGCGAAAAGATATTACACGCCTTGATCTGCTCCGACCATATACAAATGTTAGAAGAGCATGGTTCCTTTCACAATCTTTTATCCTCCCAAATGGGCATTACTGGCATTCTCCTTTGGCTTGACTTCAAAGGACTGCAGCATGGCGGGAACGCATCATTTGAACTATTCAGCATCAGCTCCGACCCTATCAAGCCACAGAGCCACCTGTTCAATAGAGGGCCTGTTCCTCGGATCCTGACTTATGCATTTGCATGCGGTTTCGAGTACTTCTAGGAGCTGCTTCTCCCAAATCTTATTCCATATCAAGGGGTCAAAAATCTGTTCCTCTATCTTCTCAGACTTCTTCTGAAGCACCCACGAAACCAAGTCACGACACCCTTTTGCTTTGCACACATCTACGGGCCGCCGCCCCGTCAAAAGCTCCAGCAACACCACCCCAAAGCTATAAACATCGCCCTTGAATGTGGCCATCAACGTCTGACTGTATTCAGGAGGGATGTACCCCAAGGTCCCGACCAGATCAGTTGTCACGTGGGTGTCGTAGGGACAGAGGAGCCTTGATAGGCCAAAATCAGCCAAATGAGCTTCGAACCATTCATCTAAGAGAATGTTGCTTGATTTCACATCACGGTGAACGATATTCGGTTTACAGACTCTGTGCAAGTACGCCAGCCCCCTCGCCGCCCCCTGAGCTATCTTCAGCCGCACATCCCACCTCAGCAATGACCCGCCATCGACCCTCTCATGAAGCCAGTAATCCAAGCTCCCATTCTCCATGTACGAGTAGATCAGCAACCTGTCTGTTCCATGCCTGCAATACCCTTGTAGAGAAACAAGGTTCTTGTGCTGAGCTCTTGAGAGTGCCTCCACTTCTGCCCGGAACTCGCGTTCCATCTGACAGCAGTCGCCCGATAGCCTCTTGATCGCCGCCTTTGTGCCGTCTGGGAAATTGGCTTTGTACACCAGGCCAAACCCCCCGCACCCAATTATGTTCGCCTGGTCGAAATTGTTTGTAGATTTTAAGACATCGCCTATTGTTAGCTCCTTACCTTCTGAATACTGGAAGAGGACCAACTTCGATCCAAGCGCTTCAGACAATCTGCGTGGCCCACCGGTTTCCTCATCCCCATCGTAGATCGGATCTCCTACGTCCTTTCTTGACATGTTAAGAAGGACAACTGCCAAAAGAACTGCAATCCCCACTCCGATACTGATCGTTATTCCAAGGATGCTGCTTCTTCCAATTTTACTGTCTGGGCCGGGAATGATATCAGGCTTCAGTCCCATAACATCAGATCTCCCACAAGGAGAAAATGGCGTCCCACACAATCCTGGGTTCCCTTCAAAACTTGAGTTCGAGAAGCTGAAGAACTGCCCACCACTGGGAACCTGGCCCCACAAGTGATTATTAGCGACACTGAACCTTGATAAAAAGGTAAGCTTATTCAAAGATGGGGGGATGGATCCGTAGAGTTCGTTGCATGAAAGATCCAAGAATTCCAAATTCTCCATATCCGAAATGCCATCCGGGATGGTCCCGGTGATGTTGTTCTGGCTCAAATCCAAGACATGGAGCGCCTTCAACTGTCCAAACTCGGGCCAAATGGTACCATTGATTCTGTTGTTGCTCAGGTATAACGATGGCGGAAAATTCGACACCTGGTTGTACTGAAGGCCGTTTGCACTTTGGTTGCGTTTTACGTAGAGTGGTATACAGATCGAGGCTGCCGCAGCGGTAGTATTAGGAGAAAGGAGGCTCTTCAGCCGCGTCAAGCTTTTGGGTATTTCTCCTGTTAGCGAATTGTTCGAGATGTCCAAGTAGAACAGATTCTCGAAATCTCCAAGCCATGGGGGGATGGTTCCGCTCAAGTGATTCCAAGATAAGTCCAGGACTTGCAGTTTCGTGCAGTTCAATAACCACATGGGGATTTGGCCACCGAGAGCACAGTTTCCAACTGCAAAAATCATCAAACTCTTGAACCCATCGACATCGTTTGGAATTTCTTCTTCATGGAAGTTCTTGGTCAGGATGAGAGTAGTGAGATTTCCACACTTCTGCAGTATGCTCAATGCCCCTGATATGTTTTGGAAGCTGTTGTTTGATAATGAGAGAAATGAAAGAGAAGTGAGGTTTTCGAAATTCTGGGGGATTTGGCCGGATAACTCGTTCTTAGCAAGACTTAAGGTTTTCAGTTCCCGGCAATTGGATAGAGTAGGAGGAAGAGGGCCCATGAAACGGTTAGTAGCAAGATCAAGGCTACTGAGGCGCCCCATTTTGGTGAAATCAAGATCAATCTCACCCAATAGAGAATTGTTGCGAAGGTCGAGAACCTGAAGCATCGAACAGAATGACAGAGAAGAAGGCAATGGGCCGGAGAATGAATTCGAATGTGCGGTGAACTGTTCTAGTTTCGTGAGATTTCCAAATACGTTTGGAAGGGGGCCTGAGAGCTTGTTATCAAAAAGAATTAAGGTTTTAAGTTTGGAAAGCTCGCTTACTCTGTCGCTTAGCTCACCGGAGAAATGATTGGCGGAGATTGAGAGCTGCTCCAAAGATGATAATTCGAACAGAGAGTCTGGAAGACGACCCGAAAGTGAATTTGAATTCAGATACAGTTCTTGCAGAGATGTACTGCAATTTGCTAGAGCTTCATTGGAGAGTGGACCCGAGAAATGGTTTGCAGAGAAATCCAAAACCTGAATCGCATTTGAGGCAATGCAGATACTAGTATTGACAGGCCCAGTGAAGGAATTGTTGCTTACATTCAGAATGGCGAGATGGGGAAAAACCCCAAGTTGAAGCAGGCTTCCATTGAAGAAATTGCTTGATATATTAATCGACCGGATGGAATTCAGACCATCGACCTTCAAAATGGGTCCTGCCAACATATTGTAACTGAGATCAAGAAACTCCAGCTGCCACAAATTCGAGAGCTCCCCAGGAACTTTGCCTTCGAGAAGATTGAGCGAAAGATCAAGCAATTTGAGCTGATCCAACCGACCCAATGAACTTGATATGATCCCTTTCAGGCCTCGATCATGCAAGACCAACTTGGTCACCCGCTTCACGGCCGACCCATGTGGATTCCCACAAAAGACGCCGATCCAATTACAGCAAACCGACTCATCTGACCAATCTGATTTAATCGATCCGCCCGTGAGGTTTCCAGAGAATTCAAGCAATGCACGAGAATCCCTTGGATCGCAGACCTGGCCCACAGTGCTGGGCAGCAATGTGGCAAGAACAAGAGAAACCAAGAACACCCATCTGAAGGAAATCATGAAACAAAGCCACCCCATTATCAAATTCAAAACCCCAAAACAAATCCCACTGCTTTTTTCTCTCCTCCACCCCAAAAACCCAAATCAAATCAATGCCTGAAACAAGAAACCAACAATCCAAAATCCAATCTTCCACACTACAAAATGAACTACTCCACAAACGAACAAAAACCCAGATCAATCCACATCCAATCTTCCACACAATAATTCACACAATCCCTTAAAACAGAGAAAAAAAACCCACATCAAATCAAAGCCCAAAACAGTAACCCATTCCAAAATCCAATCTTCCACACTATATTCTACACTGACTAAAAACCCAAATCAGATCAAAGCTCAAAACAAAAACCCAATCTGTTATACCATATTCTACATTTCTCCTCAAAAGAGCAAAACCCATTTGAAAAAACCCATCCCCAATCCCAAAAAGAGCCTCTAAAACCCAAAACCCAAAGGCACTGAAAATTACTTACAAGTGAAGCAACCGACACCTTCTTCTCAAATTTTTTTTTTTTCTTTCAAATCAGTCTTCTCCAAATTCCAAACTAAAAGGACTCTGAGGCCTCTTTTGTCCGTTTCCTTTGAATAAAAAAGAGAAGATTGTAGTAGTTTCAAATCAAGAACAGTAGAAAAACACACTACAGAAAAGGAAAATCTCTCTCACTCTGGCATTTTCTGTATCAGATAAGAAAAAGAAAGAGCTGACTTTTGACGACAGAAGCGTTTCTCTCTCACACGAATCTTTCTAAGCTTCTCTCTCTATTCACTATGAAAGTGCACTCGCCAACACGTGGGAAGAGTCGCACGTGTGTTGAATGAAACGGCTCATCAGAAAATCCTAACTATTAAGATTCTATGGATGTAAATATCATCGTGTCAGACAAGCATGCACAAAGAAATTGCGCCATTGTTCAAATTTTCTAAACCGTTAATTTCTTTTTGAACCAATGGGGCCCACCTAATACCAATATAGGTTTTATTTTTTCAAATTAGTAAAAATTGTGGACCGTAGACTGATGAATGGATCTGATCATCCTATAACTATTTTAATCACACGTCTAGTGCGAGTGGATTTCAAAGTGCACTCGCGAGTAGAATTAGCAGTTTAACATTCCTCAGTGGCCACTGGGCACTGGGTTGGCGCCGTAGTGCGGTTCGATGAGAAATGAGGAGTGTGGTTTGCAGTCGCGCATCTACACGCGTGCTCTCCGTGTGCCAGTTTTTCATACGTGTGATGGATTCTATCTATTATTATTGCGAAAAGATCTGTTAATATACCTAGACGAAAAAAAATGAACAAAAAAGGTGGGCCACACACTTTGGTTAAATGTAGACCGTTGGTGTTTTTAGATACAATTATGGCCGTCTAACTAGAAAGAGAGCTTGATTTTGAGATAAGAACAATTCACTGTTAGGGTTCCACCTGATGAACGGACCGGATCTTCCACAAATGTTCCATGCGGGCACATGTGTGGCGCTTTTGTTAGACGCGTGCAGATGCGCGGCTGCAAATATATCTCCTCGAGGTGGGCGGGTAGGTAAGGTGGGTTCTTTTGGGGGATGAAAGGTCAAAGGGATGGGTGGGATTGGACGGCTGTGATTCGACGGGATTTAAGCGGTGAATTCAGCTGCAGCCGGCGGACGTCACGGGCTGCTGCCGGTGATCAAAGCAAAATCCCTGAGGTTTCGGGTCAACTGACTTTCACCCATGTGAACCCAACCACCACCTCTCTTCTTTTCACTTTTGAGAAAAGCTTTTATACTCTGGCTACGCATGATGCTTGATACGCGGGCACTTAGAAATAAATTAGTAATCACATAAGGAACGAAAATATCCGAATTATGGTTCCCGGATTAGATGTATCAGGAACGAAAAGTTACGCTTATTTGGGTATCTGACCATCGGATTGGTAGATATTTACTGGACAGTTAAAATGAAATTATCCAATCGTCCTAGAATCATAGATCAGGATCGTTCAATCGATCTGATTTTGGGATTATGATTTAGATACAGTATTTTCCACAATTTAGTCCGTTTAGTTTAAGTAAAAGTTTTTCACGTACAATTTCTTAGTGCCTGAGTATGAAGCGTCATACGCAGCCTGAGTATCATTAAACTCCTATTTTACTATGGAGAAAAAGAGAAATTTCTTACTGTA
The DNA here is from genome assembly GCF_029962835.1 of Magnolia sinica. NCBI lineage: Eukaryota > Viridiplantae > Streptophyta > Magnoliopsida > Magnoliales > Magnoliaceae > Magnolia > Magnolia sinica. The sequence continues at coordinate 10,826,230 of NC_080575.1, read as the reverse complement.
CGACTCATTTAGGCCACGAACCATTTTAAGCCCACTTATTTTTAGCCTACAAGCATAAGGCTCAGCTGTAAGGACGCACATTTATTGGACCAAAATGCCCCTACTTTTTCTCAAATGTGATTTTTGAAAGTTGGGATTCCTATAGCTACGGATTATAACCGTAACCATCACCACAGTGCCGTGACAATATATCTATTTTTTTTAACATGGAGAACTTTATTCTACCTACATTTTTCTCTAAGATATATATATATATATATATATATATATATATATATATATATATATATGTATGTATATATATAAGCATATAAATTTTTTTTTGCTCTCTCTTTTCTCATTTCTTTCTTTACTCATTTAACAAGAATATGTTTTAAACCGAAATTAGTTACTTGACGTACCTATATGATAAAATCCATTCCATTCACTTCGCAGTCAATTTCATTCATTTCATTCACTTTGCGGTCAATTTCATTCACTTCGCGATCAATTTCAATCAGTTCGTGGTGAATTTCATTAACTTCGCGGTCAATTTCATTTCCTTTGTGGTCAATTTCAATTACTTCACGGTCAATTCCCTTCATTTCATGGTTAATTCCATACATTTCACGGTCAATTCCCTTCATTTCATGGTCAATTCCATACATTTCACGGTCAATTCCGGTGATTCTCCTTCACTTCACGGTCAATTTAATTCATTTCACAGTCAATTCCCTTCACTTTACGGTCAATTCAATTTATTTCACGGTCAATTCCCTTCACTTCATGGTCAATTCCATGCATTTCACGATCAATTCCAGCGATTCCCCTTCACTTCACGGTCAATTCAATTCATTTCATGGTCAATTCCCTTCACTTCACGGTTAATTCAATTCATTTCACGGTCAATTTCTTTCATTTCACGGTCAATTCCATGCATTTCACGGTCAATTCTGGCGATTCCCCTTCACTTCACGGTTAATTCCCTTCACTTCACGGTCAATTTTGTGCATGTCACAGTCAGTTCCCTTCACTTCACGGTCAATTCCATGCATTTCACGGTCAATTCCGGCAATTCCCCTTCACTTCACGGTCAACTCAATTCATTTCACGGTCAATTCCCTTCACTTCACGGTGAATTCCATGCATTTCGCGGTCAATTCCCTTCACTTCATAGTCAATTCCATGCATTTCACAGTCAATTTCGGCAATTTTCCTTCACTTCACGGTCAATTCAATTCATTTCACGGTCAATTCCCTTTACTTCACGGTCAATTCACTTCACTTCACAGTCAATTCCATGCATTTCACGTTTAATTTCGGCGATTCCTCTTCACTTCATGGTCATTTCCATGCATTTCATGGCCAATTCCCTTTACTTCACGGTCAATTCAATGCATTTCACAGTCAATTCCCTTCACTTCACGGTCATTTTCATTCATTTCATGGTCAATTCCCTTCATGGTCAATTCTATGCATTTCACGGTCAATCCTGGCGATTCCCCTTCACTTCACGGTCATTTTCATGCATTTTACGGTCAATTCAATGCATTTCACGGTCAATTTCATGCATTTCACGGTCAATTCCGACGATTTTGCTTCACTTCATGGTCATTTCCATGCATTTCACGGTCATTTTCGGCGATTCCCCTTACTTCACGGTCAATTCTAAAATCTAGACTACGATTGGCAAACCCAGATGATCCTGATACTGAAAGTTCATCTTCACATGCATTTGATGCATGTGATGCAAGTGGGTGATTAAACTCTGCCTGAAAAAATTGCATGTGATGCAAGTGGGTGATTAAACTCTACCCGAAAAAAAAAAAAGCCTTTAGTAGTTGGAGCATATCCACAAAGATGTAATGGGAATTAAGTTCTTGTAATAATAGTGAAGCTGAATACCCATAGTCTTGAAGCTTGATCATCTCCAACCACTCGAAACAGATCCTCGAGACGAGATTGAGCAAGATCTCGCTGTTGAATCAGCTCTTTTATCTCTTTCTCCATCTGCACAACATAAGGTTAGGTCATCCATGTTTAAGCCATACAAACTTTGGGTCTCTTAATGCCGAACAATTTTGAACCACTATTTACAAAGACATGTATATGGGCAACACAACAAGGGCATGTGGTGCCTAAATTAATACATTTGAAGGTGAATATGCTCGTCTATGCAGCATGTTGCGCAGCGCGCCAACAACGCTAGTGAACCGAGATCCAATCTCCGGTCTCACCCACAAACGATAAATAGAAAAAAAATATAATCCAGAAGCAGAATCAAAGCATACCAAACAAACCACAAGACAAGATATTGTGGAAAAACCCCAATTAAGGGTAAAAAACCACAGGTGCAAACTTTTACTATGAAAAAAATGAGATTATAAGCAATATACTAACCTTTTCCCTTTAGATGTATAGAGAAAACCCTTTGCCCACACCTTAAAATACCTTTGCATACCTTAGAATAAACCCTAGGACCTCTATTTATAGTTTAGGCAACTTTTCTTTTGCACCTCTGCGAAACTGACTCAAATTTTCGTAGTTCGTATTAAATCCGCAAAACGAATCTACGTAACCTCAACTGGTCGAGCACCGCGGACCCAAAAAAATATGATGCTCGCTAGACTTTGAGTCGAGCCAGCCCTCGACTGGTCGAGCGGCCCTGTCCAGATGTGGCTCATCTCAACAATCTCCCACTTGGAGACACATCACTATAAACCTTCGTTTTTTACATCCGGAGTGCACCACCTCTCCGTCTTAAAGCCTGAAGACCAATCAAAGCTGAACAAAGCTTCAGCTTCTCCCGTGTGACCGCCTTGGTTAGCATATCCGCAAGATTCTCACTTATATGAATCTTCTCAAGAGCAATCGATTCATCTTTTAGTAATGAATGTATGAAGTGATATCTAATGTCAATATGCTTGGTCTTTGAATGAAAGGCTGAATTCTTAGCCAAGTGTTTGCACTTTGACTATCACTGTACAGCTTACAATCTACTTGCTTCTTACCCAACTCTTCCATGAAACTTGCATCCACATCATCTCCTTGCACGCTTCTGTAGCTGCAACATATTCTGCTTCCATCATACTGATAGATACTATCTTCTGTAATTGAGAGACCCAACTGACTGCAGTACTACCTAGAGTAAAAACATAACTCGTAGTGCTTCTTCTGTTGTCGATATCTCCTGCCAAATCTGAATTTACGTAGCTTTGTAGCTTGATTTTCGATCCACCATAGCACAGCCCTATATCCATAGTACCTACCAAGTATTTGAGTATCTACTTCACAGCTCCCTAATGTTCCTTCCCGGGGTTGTTCATGAACCTGCTAACAACTCCCATTGCTTGAGTAATGTCTGGCATCGTGCTCACCAGAACATACATGAGACTCCCAATAGCTGACGCGTATGGGACTTTAGTTATGTAGTCCCGTTCCTCTTGCGTCTTTGCACCTTGCTCCTTAGAAAGCTTGAAGTGGTTAGCTAATGGAGTGCTAGTCGGCTTAGCACCTCCCATATTAAATCGATCAAGTACCTTGGCTATGTACTCTGCCTGTGACAAAACCAGTTTCTTGTTTTCTCTGTTACGCTTTATCCTCATGCTTAGAATTTATTTTGCAGCTCCTAAATCCTTTATGAAAAATTCTCTAGACATTTGTCTTTTGAGATCTAAGATGTCCTTCATGCTTAATCCAGCCACAAGCATATCATCAACGTACAGAAGAAGGATGATGTATGACGTATCAAACTTCTTTAAATAGAAACAATGGTCTGTATGACATCTCCTATAACCGTTTTTTGACATGAAACTATCGAACTTTTTGTACCACTGCCTCGGAGCTTGCTTCAGGCCATATAGACTCTTCTTTAGTTTACACACGTTTTTCTCTTTTCCTGGTACCATGTATCCTGTTGGCTGATGCATATATATCTCTTCTTCAAGGTCTTCATGAAGAAAGGCTGTCTTAACATCTAGCTGCTCTAGATGTAAGTCCTCTCTGTATTTCATGGGGCAACGCACCTGTCCCCCATGATGAGTTGGACCAACCGGATCCTTCTCAGATTCATTGGGTAATAACCCCAGGTAAAGACAAAAAAGAGAAAAAGATAAAAAAGCAAAGATTCTCTTCTAAAATCTCATGATAAGTTCAATTTCTCATGAGAAAATGAGAAGTTCAATAAAGTCTCAACAATTGCTGAAAAGTACAAAAGACGAAAAATGCAAGTGAATGATAGTGAAAAGCCCCATTAATTTGTTAGTAGAGGCCACCTGATTTCCTTATAATAAAAGCCGGACAATCTCGACCACCCATGAGATTGGACAGATATTTCAAAAAAAATAAATATAAATTCAAACAATTAACCTCATTAATTTATTAGTGGAGGCCATCTGATTTCCATATAATAAAACCGAACGACGATGCCCACTCGTGAGATCGAACAGATATTTTTCAAAAAAAATAAAAAAAAATAAAATAAAAAAAAATAAAAATTAATATATATTTACAAATAAAATTTCCAAGGAGTCTAGTTCCAAAGAGATTAGTTTTCAAATAAAAATTTTCAGAAAACGCACGCGGCACGCAGTATACTGAGGAATCTTCCATATTCTCTAGTTGCGGTCAGTGCAAACAGCTAAATAAAGATTCGATCCCTTCTGGTCTCACCAGAGGATGATCGAATCTGTACATGATATATGTACGATTGACCCGATCTCTATATCTGGACGGTCATACGAATGCTAGTAAAATTGATTGAATCTATATCTGGGAAGAACAATCAAAACTCAAAGTGAAAACAATCCATTGTAACCAAAGTATCAGAATCAACAGATTGTATGACAAAAGATTACCTGCATATACCTAGTCCGAGATGTTCAAAAAAATTGATCGAGTCCAAGTTGGCGTAGTGAGTTCCCCGTAAGACCGCACCAATGCGCAGGGTAGCTAACCACTTTGATGATCAAACAGACCGAATATTCCTAGGGTGATTACATAGTAAAGGAATGACAGACTAAACAGTACGGGAATCCTCGTAAAGCTGCACTAACACACAGGCCCAAATTTCAGACTTACCCTCCAATGCTATTAATAATCTGACGTGAAAAGGGTTATAATTGATAACCCGTAAAGCCGCGACAAATGCGTAGGGGACAATTACAACATTTTTCTCAACCCTCGTGATATGTGCAAGTCATCTTTCTGCAAACAGTTGATTGACAATGATACAATGATAAACAATAGATTCGAGTCATTAACCTTTCTGACTAGAAGGGTGGAGTGTCCACTCGCTTTGACCTTCGGTTGCCCACAACCTCGGTCAAAGAGGGGCATCTGTAGACACCCCACCAGGCTAACTTCTTGAGAAGGCTAAGACAATCCAGAGACCATGATTATATTCCAAACCAAACCCTAATCCCAACCTAAAACTTAAACTGTGGCCCAAAACTTCAAAATTTGCAACTAAAAACCTTGATCCAAACCGTTCAATCCACATTTAGCCCCCACCTATTCCTTGTACCCTGACTAGAACCTTTTATCCAAACCTAAGCCCACCTATCTGAACCGCAAAAAATCTAAAAGAAGACCATCGGACAAACCAACGCAACGAACAAGGCCCACACGCTCGAACCTGGCCCGAGCCCATCAGCGGCGGTAGTCTAACTACCGCCGGCGGTAATCTGACTACCGCTGGGGATACTCAGTGTGCCACCACATGCGGCCCGTATGTGGACATCTGGGGACAATTGTCCCAGCGTCCGAAAGTCAACTCTCTCAGAAAATTACCCCCCATCAGAGCTTATTTACCATTTTACCAACTCCAATAGCCAATGAGAATGCACCACATGACGTCTCTGTTTCCTCAACCAATCACCACTTGCCACATCAAATTTTACCCCTCTCCAACCCAAAAATTACCATAGAACCATTGGAGAAGGCTATAAATAGCCCCTTCTTCTTCACATTTCAAGCATCCACTTCTCATTTTTAAAGTTAAGAGAGAGAGAGAGAGAGGGAGGGAGAGAGAGAGAGAGAGGAAGAGAGTGAGAGTGAGGAGGAGCTCCCAAGCCTCTAAATCCAGACTTTTCAGCTATCCCCTCAATCTACTCCCTACTTTCCCAACCATCCCTAATTTTCAAGTCTAACCTGATTGTTCATGGCTTGGTCCATGTCTTAACTTACTCAAGATCAAGCTAAAAATCCATCCATTTTACATATAAGCATTTATCATGACATCTATTCCCTTCTCAACCCCCCCTCCCGCTTCTCTAGATCTCTAGTGGACGTATGCTCTATGACTTACCGTACACCGGATCCTTTCACATTAGAAATTTCTAGTGATCTAGTCCATTTTTTATCTCTTTGCATAAACATCATCACATCCGCCTTCTAGACACACTGTTGGACGTATGATCTGTGGCTTGTCGAAATCTCAGATCTTGCTACATCAGAAATCCACGTGTGTGCCTACTCCCATCTCGACCATAGCATCCATTATCCCTTGAGATTGTTTTACCATACTAAGTTGAGACCGTACATTTGTTCGGGCAGAGAGGGTGCCTAACCCCTTCCCTCTTTGTAACCGAGGTCCCTTACCCGGAATCCCGGATCGCAAACTAGGAGTCAATTTAAGGTAGGAGAGTCTTCGAATTTTTTCAACTTTACATATTCCACGGGTTCTAGCCGACTGCGAAATTTTGAAATTAATTGGCTAGTGGCGACTCTAACATTTACAAATCAGCTTAATCACCCCCACCACCAAAACTTAACATTTAAATTAACATGGGCACCAATTTTCAGTGTTTACACCTGCCTTTTGTTAAAACCCTTTCACAAGCAATCTAGTATTGTACTATTTCGAACCATCGTGCTCCTCGTTTAGTCTGTAAACCCACTTGTTATGAAGAGCTTTCTTACCCTTAGGTAGAGTAACTAGCTCCCATGTACGATTTGACTCAAGAGAGTCCATCTCATCATCTATGGCCTGCTCCCACTTAACCCGTGTATCTAACTGTAATGCCTCTTCAAAACACTCTGATTTATCATTATCTGTCAACAGTAGATAATGTAAAGAGGATGAATATCGGACTGTGGGTCTCCTCTCCCGAGTAGACCTTCTCACAACCTGTGTCTGTGACTCTGCCTCATAATACTTCTGTGCATGATCATCCTGTGGTGCTGTAACACCCGTGTTTGGTAACTCTTTCAACTCTACGAATTCTTTCTCATCGGCCTTGTTTTGCTGCACACCGTTCTTATGCATTACTTTTTCATTAAAGACTGCATCTTTGCTTCTAATGATATTCTTGTTTTCTGTATCCCAAAACCTATAGCTAAAATCATGTTGCCCGTAGCCTATAAACGTGTACCTCTTAGATTTTGCATCCAGCTTGTTTCTGTGCTCTTCATTAATGTGAACATATGAAGTACAACCGAACACTCTGAGATGTGTAAGGTTCACTTCTTTCCCAGTCCACGTTTCTTCTCTAGCCCACTATCCAATGGTTCTAAGGGACTTTTATTAATGAGATATGTGGAAGTATTCACAGTATCTGCCCAAAACAACTTGGGCAACTCTGCATGTAACCTCATGCTCCTGGCGCGCTCAAGGATGCTCCTTTTAATACGCTCAGCCACATTGTTTTGCTGCGGTGTCCCCGGAATCATTTTTTGATGTTTGATTCCATTTGCTGCACAATACTCCTCAAACCTCTTATCACAGTACTCTCCTCTATTATCTAACCTGAGACATTTTACTGTTTTACCTGTCTTGTTTTCTACCATTACTTTCCACTTCTTAAATACATCAAATACATCAGATTTATGCTTTAAGAAATAGACCCATAGTTTTCTACTAACATCATCAATAAAAGAAATGAAATAATGTAAGTCACCAAGAGATAATACCTGAGTCGGTCCCGACACATGAGTGTGTACAAGTTCCAAGAGATGCGCCTTTAGAGCACGTCCTGTTTTCTTGAAACTTACCCTCTTTTGCTTGCCATACATGCAGTCCTTGCAGAATTCCAAGTCAATAGACTTCAGCCTTGGTAGTTTTCCTTTTAACAATAGTACTTTCATCCCTTTCTCACTTATATGTCCTAACCTCTGATGTCATAATTGCCTATTTACTCCAGTTGATGCGGCTACGAGTGAACTATATAATCCTAAAGTCACGTATAAAGTACCTTCTTTTTTGCCTCGAGATATCACTGAGACACCTTTTGTGATCTTCCAAGAATCACTAGTGAAGGTAGTCACATATCCGGTATCGGCCAACTGCCCTACTGAGATTAAGTTCCATTTCAAACTTGGTACATGTAATGTCTCAAAAAAATTCGTACAAAGACCCGAGTACCACCTCAGGCAGAAATCATTCAGGACCGAATCCTTTAGAAATTAGACAAAGTTAACTAAGTGCTAAACTAGATTAGTTGTGAAATTAACACTAATCACTTTAAATATGATCTACAAGACCCAAAACTTGTAGAATCATTAACGCTACATTACCCTAAAATCTAGGATCAATCTCTAAACCTAGTTGCTCTCGAAAGCGTCATGAAACTCTGTATCGGACCTGGACCGCACGTCGAAAGTCCGATTACCCCGAACCTATATGGTTATGACCGCCTTGTTGGACTTGACAACCATCTCGAAAATTAAGTCTTAATAGTACCCAGAAATGCACAACTTGAGCCCGGAGCGAAGGGTGTGAGAAACACAAATATTTTTAGGAAATGAACTTAAACTTAAGTGAATTGAGTCGGTTCGCGTGCAGGCCAAATCTAAGGATTCTGACCATCAGAATCTGACCCAATTACACCTTCGGATCAGGAAAATTTTTTAACACAGGTCAGTGTGCTTGTGATTCTGATCGAGCGCCGGTGATCGTTGAATTGAAACTGGATCGCCACGGTCGATCTGCAAACCCGATCAGACTGAAAACTTTCATTGACCTAGATCCATGGTCAGGGAGCTTAAGTCCGACCGCATTTAGCAAAGGGCCCTCCAGAAGTGCTCCGTTGGATTGGAATAGACACTATTTGGCTGTAACCTAAGTATACCTTGGCCCTGGGGCCATTCCTATCACTTCTGAGCCATATAAGGGTCTTAAACCCACCTCTCTCTCTCCCATACGAATTTCTAAACCCTAGGAAGAGGAGAGAGAGAAAAAGAGAAGGGAAGAGAGAGAAAGTGAGAGAGAAAGTGGGAGATCGTTCTTGGAATTCAATTCCACCGCCCCATGTACCTAACTGCCACTTCTGTATCTCTATTCCAGCGATTCTGACGCCGTTCTTAGGTAAGAAAATCCTAACCCTAATATGTTCTAGGGTTTCAAATAGTGTAAGTGATGAAATAACTAACCTATTTCATACTGTAGGTTGCCGTTGTGTCATAGACAAAGACTCAGTATACAAACTGAGTTCGATACTTGTTTACCAGCGAAAGGTGCGGACTATAAACATTTAAGTTATGGTTTTTAAGACTTTTAATGTCGGTTAATGATTTATAACTGATTTGGGTGCCATTTCACATGCTAAATGCGATGTTTCCTTCGCTTTACAGATATATATGAACTATGTTGAATATAGTGTATCCCTTGTGTTAGTTGAAACGATTGCATGCGTATAGAATTTGGATTCATGCGTGACATGATTATCCGTCGTGGATATAGGGTTTTTGTACATGCGATAACCCCTTGGCGAAAAGACTTATCCTAATACATGTTATGACCAACATACGTCATGTATGTTATAGTGTGTAGTCTAAGTGTTTGTTGAAATGATTGTATGAATATGGATTTATGACTTGTGCCTACCATGTGTATTGAATGTAACAACACGATTGATGTGTATTAGACAACTCCTTGGTGAAAGGATTTGTCCTATTGTATGTTGAAATCAACAAACGTCATGTATGTTGGAATATGTAGCCTAAGTGTTTGTACAAATGTCCGAACGGGCAAGTAGTTGGTAAATTGTATTTTGCAGGGGTGTTGAGATAAGATCCTTAACTACCTCAACTATGTGTATGATTCCCTCCATGCAATTTATATTATATTGTTTGTTTTACTTATGGAATGCATGTGTAAATTTATGTTTATGTTGTATTTTATAAAATGCCCAAATGGGTATAGGATTTGAATTACTTGATCATTACTGCCTTGACTATCTCATATGATTACTTGTTGGAATTGAGCATGGTTGGGACTATGATATAGTCCAGGCAATCGGTAATCGGTCTAGTTTTGGTGGCTGAGGTTGCTTCGCCACACGAGACGTGGCCGATGAATCCGAGCCGTACTTTGGTTGTCGGCAGTGGTTAGGATACACGGAGTGCTTACGCACTTCATGTCGATTAACTCGATGTGCGCTCGTACCAGTCGAGCTCGTCAAGTAACCCGATTGACCCAATACATGTTCACCATGTATAGACACTACTGCTTGAATCTAAGGTACCAAGCTTACCAGTGAGAAGCCCCGTTAACCCTGGTACCTCGATCCGCTAAGACTCATGAGCCGGACATGGTGGTATGGGACACCGTGGTCGAGCTGTCGGCCTACGCCAGGGTGACGAGCCCACCCGTAGTGACCAGTGAACAACTTAAGCTCGTGAGCTGAATACGGTGGTATGGAACACTGTATTCGAGTTGTCGGCTTATGACTAAGTGACGAGCCACTCGTAGTGACCTCGAGCATACTCTGAGCCTGCGTTGAGGCGACGAGCCCTTTGTAGTGACCTGAAATCGTAATATCGTATGAGACTAGCTAGGACTGACGACCCTAGAATGGATCATTGTTTGGGCAAATGATACAAGGGAGGTACCTTAGTTTTCCAATCCTACTATATGAAAAGGACTAATAAGAACTTGGTAATCACGCTCATGCACCGCATTGCATGTGCTTTGGCGAGGAAGAATACTTTCGGGAGGTTGCCATGCGCGCCATGAGATGAAGACGCTGAGGGAGTGTAGGCGAGGGCATGCATCATTAATACATACCATTCTTGTATTAATCAGAGTACTTAGGGATGCTTGATTGTATTGCTTTATCATTACTGCTTGACTGAATTGATAACATGTTAACCTTTGTTTATAGCTCCACTGAGTTGATCACTCACTCCCGCGTTCTGGAATGGTGTTTTAAACACCCACCAGACTCTGTTGTAGTTTCAGAGGATGACTTGACTTACGAGGCGGGGCCAGACTTCGCGGATGATGAGGAGGCGTTCTCCTATTTGCAGCTGGCAGGTGGGTTTATGTAGGCCTGGATTTGTATAGACGGGGCTACGTGGGCATGAATAGATGACACGACACTTCATTATTTTGTTTATTTTGAAAATACACTTGTAATTACTTAACTTAGTGACGTTCATACTCTGAAGACTTACACTCACTTATACGATCTATATACATATCACAGTCTTCTGCTTGCATTATTTAAATGCCTTTGGAGTATGACATGCTGTTTTAGCTTAATCCCATTTATGTTTAATGCACTAATACGGACAACATTAAATCATCATTTTCTATGTTGCATAAGTGATGCGTTGGAACTCGGGAGTTGAGTCTATACTCGACCCCCGATTTTCAGGGCGTTACAGTACATGTCTAACATCCTTCAATTTCAACGTCGTTCTGTCTTTCTGATTTATATGAACATCTCCCTTTTCAATAATACTGCACGACTCATCATCACCCAGGTAGACTCTCCCGAAGTCACCTGACACATAATTACGCAGAACTTCCTTACACGAAGTGACATGAAATGAAGCACCTAAGTCTATGACCTAAGACCCATTCCTCATATCAAGAGACAAGATCAACGCCTCTGTGTCACTCTCCTCAGATAGATTCACTGAATCCTTTCGGCCTTGAGAGCTTCCTTCTTATTTTTTAAGCACCTTACAATCACGTTTCATGTGCCCCTTCTTATCGCAATGCCAGCACCCGTCTTTGTCTTTCGATCCGTTGGACTTCTTTCTCGACTTAGAACGTCCGTGTTTATTGTCTCATTTGTTTAGCGATTTTCATCTTCCTTTAACGTTTAGAGCATTCCCTGAATCTCCTGAAACTCTTGATGCCTTTCTTCTAGATTCTTCGCTAAGAATTAAACCGGCCACATAATCAAATTTCAGCTTTGTCGACCTTGAAGAATTGCTCACAGCAATCACCAAACTATCCCAACTGTCTGACAAACTGAATAAGATCAATAATGCTCTAACTTTGTCCTAAAAAATAATGCAAACGGATTCCTACTGGCTCGTGACTGTATTGAACTTGTTTAAATGTTCAGCCACGCTCCCACCATTTGACATCTTCATGTTGAATAGTTGTTTCATAAGATGAACCTTGTTAGACGCTAAAGGTTTCTCATACATCGTAGATAGGGCTTCCATTAATTCTTCTATGTTTTTCACTCTGGATATATTGAAGGTGATACTCTTAGACAAAGAGAGTCGGATCGTTCCTAAAGCCTTCCGATTTAATAAAAACCATTCATCATCTGTTATCTTTTTTGGTTTCTTCTCTTTTTCTCCTAGAGGAATATAGAGGTCCTTCTGATACAGATAATCCTCCATCTACATCTTCCAGAAGATAAAGTTTGAACCATTAAACTTCTCAATTTTATTCTTCCCTTCTTCCGTCATCTCTCCCAATAAAACTAAACCAATAGCTCTGATACCAGTTGTTGCGCAGCACGCCAACAACGCTAGTGAACCGAGATCCAATCTCCAGTCTCATCCACAAATGATAAATAGAAAGAAATATAATTCAGAAGTAGAATCAAAGCATACTAAACAAACCACAAGACAAGATATACGTAGAAAAATCTCAAACAAGGGTAAAAAACCATGGGTGCAAACTTCCATTATGAAGAAAACGATATTACATGTAATATACTAACCTTTTCCCTTTAAATGTATAGAGAAAACTCTTTGCCCACACTTTAGAATACTTTTGCATACCATAGAATAAACCCTAGGACCTCTATTTATAGTTTAGGCAACTTCCCTTTCGCACATTTGCGAAACCGACTCAAATTTCCGCAGTCCGTATCAAATCCACAAAACGAATCTGTGTAACCTCGACTAGTCGAGTAGGGGCCTCGACCGGTCGAGCACCGCGGACCCAAAAAAAATCTGATGCTCGCTGGACTTTGAGTCAAGCCAGCCCTTGACTGGTCGAGTGGGCCACCCGACCGGTCGAGCAGGGCACTCGACTGGTCTAGCAGCCCTGTCCAGATGTGGCTCCACATCTTAACACAGCATCGGGTGCACGCAATCATTGAGATTTTGAAAATATCGTGGCATATCGTGAGATTTTAAAAAAATATCGGCAAAATTTAAAATGTCGCATTTTTATTGGGTATTATCGCGAAAATAGTAAAAATCATACCAATATGTTATATAAATATATATTTAAAATTTAAATGTTAAAATTATTTATTAATTAAGAATAAATAATTTTAAAACAATTTTAATGTTGATGAGATTTTCCTGAAAATATCTTGAGAAAAACCTCAAAATTTGAAAATCTCCCAAAAAATTTCAAGGCCGAGAAATTGCTGAGAAAGAGATTTGTCACTATGGCTTGCATAAATGTCATGATCCATTGTGTCGCATGTTCTAGCACACATGCATGGTATCTGAGGGGTATTTGTTTTGTGTGGCATGCATATTTGTAACCGTGGAACCTACTATGTTACCTTTTGAATCTGGATATCTCTCTCTCACTAATGGTGCATCCATAGCACCCTGGTAAAGAAACATGGGGTTCATGGTCTTTTGGTGCAGCCCTTTTGGTAAAGATTCCTTGTGTTGGTTCCACCCATATGCTGATATTCCAACTCCATAACTAATAAGAGTGCATCTGGTTGCACCAAATATCATGAAATTTCATGTTTAGTGAAATTCTGTTAACGAAATGCACGACAAGAAATGCAGTCACAGGTTTCCTTGTGAAGCTTGTGAACCTTGCGAGATAGACGGAAGCTCACACATCTCGAGCATCTCCACCATACACATGGCACCCTCCTTGGGTGATCAGGGCACTTGAAAGACCATGGCCCTAAAATTAGAACAACCAAGTCATCTGATCAGCGCGACTTTTGCCTATTGAATATGGATTGTTGAAGCTTATTCTCTCTAACTGTGCAATTGAATGCTGAATATGTGATGGCTACTATAGTTAGATCCCCAAGGGTTTTTGTCCTGTGATCCATCCATGTGATGCCCGATAGATTATGACCCATCACTCCAGAAATGCGCTGCATATTGGCCTTAGATTAACTCAAATGCAATCGTTCGCATAAAGATTGTATTTAAATAAATGCTTTGAAGATACAAGTGGATTTCATATCACCAACAGAAGCTCTCTCAAGAGAAGTCTTTATATGTTTCTCTTTCTTACACAAAACAAATGGTGAATCCTTTAATAACATTCACTAGGTGGGCCAATTTTTATTCTTTAGCCACAACCAAATTCTATACAAATCTACTAAAAAAAACAAAAGAGGGAAAGAGAGGAAGTATTCAAAATCCAATGGTTAGAATTGGATGGAGCTGGTGAAGGTCTGACCAAACTTCAATTGGAAGGCGCCACGTTATATACAGTTCGGATTTTTCCATTGCTTGTTTGGATTCTGAAAGATAGGCTCTGGCCATTGAGATAGGAATTGCTCTGCCAGTTTGCACCCCAGTTCCTAGTCATCGCAAGCCAGTCGGTTTTAGACCCTTTGATCCACACCTTAGATATCTCCCCATTTCCACCTACATTACTAATCATCACAAGCTCAAAGTAATCCCGTCCGTTGATGGTAAACCTCATGCCTGACCCGGTCGACCCCGACTTGCGGTCCACTGACCCGGTCGACCAGGTCCCAACCTGGTCTACCCCGACTTGCTGTCCACTGATTCGGGGTCGACCGGGTTGGGTCCCTTCAGTGAGCACCTTTGAAGCATTTTTATAGCCATTAAAGTTTTGTATCAAGTTATATTCTAAGTGTTTTCACTTCATCCAATTGGGAATGACCTTATAAACAGCTGGGATAGCATATAAACATGTGAGCCTTATTTGAAGGCTTTTTGTTGATAATGGTACTCAACCTACGAGAGTCACAGTGACAATCGTCCGGCTTAGAGGAATTGAGGTCTGAAATATGTTATTTTAGTTTTCTATTAAGACTTCAGATTTAACAAACAGGGCCTTAAGCATATTCCCAAAGTTATGTAATTTTCAACCTTGGGCCATCTGCACTTTCCAAATCATACGACCGGTAGTCAACGTTGCGTCAAAATTCCATAAATAGTTATAAATTAGATATGGTACACGTTGCATACATGCTCGGCAATTAGGATTGTCAAATAACTGCCAATGGAAAAGTAAGGACATGTTTAGTGAGACTCAATGTTTGTGGGGTCAACAGTGATATATGTGCAATATCCACCCCCATCTATCTGTTGTGCTAGCTAATGTTACCGCGTGCCAAAGAAAATGAGGAAGATTCAATGCATGGGATTGACCATGAAGTGAAGGGAAATGACCGTGAAATGCAAGAAATTGACCGTGAAGCGAAGGGAAATGACTGTGAAATGCATGGAAATGACCGTGAAGTGAAGGGGAATAGCCGGAAATGACCGTGAAGTGCATGAAAATGACTGTGAAATGAAGCGGAATCGCCGAAATTGATCGTGAAATACATGGAATTGATTGTGAAGTGAAGGCAATTAACCATGAAATGCATGGAAATGACCGTGAAGGGAATTGGCCGTGAAATGCATGGAAATGACCGTGAAGTGAAGGAAATTGACCGTGAAATGCATGGTTTTGAATGTGAAGTGAAAAGAAATGACTTTAAAATGCATAAAATTGACCGTAAAGTGAAGTAAATTAACCGCATAGTAAATGAAATTATCTAATAAATAAATAAATCACCATTCATAATGAAATCACTATTAAGAAGACATCATTTACCGTGAAGTGAAGGGGATTGACCGTGAAATGCATTGAATTGACCGTGAAATGTATTGAATTGATCATAAAGTGAAGGGGAATCGCCGAAATTGATCGTAAAATGTATGGAATTGACTCTGAAATGAAGGAAATTGACTGCGAACTGATTGAAATTGACCGCAAAGTGAATGAAATGGATTTTCGACCATCTACCTAATGGAATCTTGAAAAATAACCAGGTTGGTTGGCTAAAGTAGCTTCTCCTAACCAAAATCATATATGGTACGTCAAGTAATTAATTTTAGTTTAAAAGATATTCTTGTTAAATGAATAAAGAAAAAAATGAAAAAAAAAAAGAAGAAAAGAATTTTTTTATATATGCTTATATATACATATTTATATATATATATGTATTAGAGAAAAATGTAGGTGAAATAAAGTTCTTCATGTAAAAAAATAAATAAATAAATAAAAATGTACAGACTGTCGCAGCACTACAGTTATGGATATGGTTATAATCCATAGCCACTCTTGGTTATTCTCTTTTTTTTTTTTTTTTCCTTGTTGTAATCCCTACTATTTTTTATGGGTCCCGTT
Organism: Magnolia sinica; assembly: GCF_029962835.1. Lineage (NCBI taxonomy): Eukaryota > Viridiplantae > Streptophyta > Magnoliopsida > Magnoliales > Magnoliaceae > Magnolia > Magnolia sinica. The sequence continues at coordinate 10,809,696 of NC_080575.1, read as the reverse complement.
ATGATGTATCTGTTATATCCAAACTGCCCATCTATTTGGCGAACTCGTATTAAGGCTTGGGACAAAAAATAAGATAGATCTAGCTATCAACTGGACTACACTGTAAAAGGCAGTGGAGGATTGAATGTCTACCATTGAAACCCTTTTAGGGGTTACAGAAGTTTTGGATCATTATAAAATTTGTTTTCCTCTTCATCCAGGTCTTTGTGATCTTATGAATAGATTAGATGGAAAATAAATGTTATGGTGGGCCCTGCAAAAGTTTTAACGGTGAAAACCAATTTTCCTGCGGCTCTTTGTGGTGTGGTCCAGTTGATCTTTGGATATGATTTTATTTTTTTGATAATGATCCGAAATGATCTCTAAATATGGATGAACGTTGTGGATATAATAGATACATAACTGTGGGGCCATGTAAATTTGGTATCTTTTGAACCGTTCGTACAACTCGGAGTTCGAGGAGCGTCAGCGTTCGTCTTCGAGCACAGGCGATCCGCTTCCGGAAGGAAAAGCAGGAAAAGCAGGGGCATTTTCGACCTGAGTAATGGAGCCGTACAGCTGGGGCTTATTCTTGGGAGGTAAGAGCAAGTGGGCTTTAAAGGGAACGGATTGGCTACTCCCCCTGACACCAGCCTTGGGCTGGTGGTCGGTGCTTTGTGGGCCCTACTATGATGTATGTGTTTCATCCATTATGTTCATTCATTTTTAAAGATCACTTTAGGGCTTTATCCCAAAAATGAGAGGTATATAAAACTCAGGTGGATCACACCAGATGAAAACAATAGTGATTGGATATCCACCATTAAAATCCTTCTAAGGCCCAATGTACTGTTTATTTGACATCCAATCTGTTGATTAGGTCAAACAGGCCCAGATGAAGGGAAAAAACAAAAATCAGCTTCATCCAAAACTTTTATGGCCCACAAAATATTTTTAATGGTCAACACTCATTCAACACTGTTTCCTGTAATGTGATCCAATTGAGATTGGGATATATCTCATTTTTGGTCTCATATGATAAACTGATCTGTAAAAATATATGGACGGAATGGATGAAACACATACATTATGGTGTGCTCCACAGAGCACCGACCACCAGCCATTAGCTGGTGCCAGGGGGAGTAGCCAATCCGTTTCCGGCTTTAAAAGGTTGGTGGGCCATATATGGGTCGTACAGTAGAAAATTTCTCTTTGAGAAAAGTTTTGATACTCTGGCAAAGTATGATGTTTGATATACAGGCATTGAAAACTGTACATTTGACCAACATTTAACTTAATCTAAACCGTCAAAATCGTGGGTTTAAGTTTGGATGGCTTGTGAAGCGAAGGCTAAACTGATTTAATTCTTAAATGGTTGATTGATATACAATAAATGGTCCATCGAGATGAGAAGTAGCATGGTCCTAATTCAAGAAATTAAAGTTTTACGTGTACTCATACGCGTGTTTTCACGTTTCTTATACGGTGGAGATTCATCCTCCGTATGGGGAGTGTAAGTGCACAACGATCCAGGCCATTCAGTCATGGGCCACATTGTTGAATTTGCAGAGCTTGTTCTCCCTCTCATCCCGCATGGGGTGCTGGATTAGGCCCACTTACCTGTACTGCAGATGATCCTAGCGGTCCATTGGTGAGAACTAGAGCTGGGCAAGGGACAACTCGACTGTCACGACTATATGGTCCAACTCGTTCAAATCCGACTTGCTCGATTCTCGTTCAGTTCCGACTTGGCCCGAATCAAATGAGTGGGTCAGTCCGAAACGAGCAGGTTTCACCTAATCTAAACTCAAACGGAGTCCAGTCCGAGTTATCAGTAATAACTCAAACCCTAAACTTGATTCGGTCATACTCAAGTCGGCTTGAAACCCAACTCAACTTGGATTCGGATGTGTGTGTGTGTGTGTCTGTATGTGTATATATACATACATACATACATATATATATATATATATATATATATATATATATATATATATAAAACCCTAGTTTCTAAGTATCTCTAACCCTATTTACTGCATCCGACTTTGATCAGCCAACCACTACCATCACCACCCTCTTCCTCCTCTCTCCTCGCCACTCCCTCCCTCCCTCCCTCCTTCCCTCATCTTTCGACCCGGCTTGGTGCCAACTCGACTTAATTTGGTACTTTTGACCAGTTCGGACTCAGTCCAATCAGTACACTTCTACAGGGCATTACAGACTCACATCGGGTCAACATGCTAGACCCGATACCAAGTTAAGTCGAGTTCCAGTAAGGTATATTTCAAAACCAAGTCGAGCCGGGGCAACCCTAACTCGGTCCAACTCAGCACAATGCCAAAGTTCTAGTGAGGACCAACATGGATGGGCCACAGGTGAAAATTCAAGATCATTGGAAATACAAGTGCCCAAAATTTCCGGTTGAATGTGATCTTTCGATGAGTTCTTATTCAACCATCCACTTCCAAGCCATCATTTCAATGGTCAGTATCTTCTTTTTTCTTTTTCATAGTCCATCCATGTCTGCTGCAGATTGACGGAGGGTTCAGATTATCCGACAAACTGCCATACATGCTGGAGTGGCATGAGTTTCTACGCACTCTATTGCACTCAATAATTAGTAGTGACTTTATTCTCTCTCTTTTGCTAATGGGGGGCGGTTTGGTAGCTCGCAGGACAACTTGGATTGGTGATTTGCCCTAACCGGACATTCCACTAAGCATTGGCAATGGGTCAGGTCTGCAATTATCCGACAAACCCGCCTAAAACGTCCCGCCAAACGGGCCGTAAAAGACTCAAAAGCCGGAGCCGACCTCAGCCCAAAAATTAATTAAATCTCTATTTCATGGTTGAATGTTTATAACCTATTGTACATAAAATAAATATTTTGGAGGAATGAAACCAATTATGAACATTTAGACATTGTATTTATAGGATATAACACAGCTAAGTATAAGGTTAGGATTGATAGAGGTGGGCAGGCTAAAATGACTTAGCCCAATGATGATTGGCTCAAAATTTTATCGGGCCATGCATGTAAGGGCTTGTTTGGGGGCGTGGATTTGGAACCCTCTGGATTTGAAATCCTCCTAGTGTGTTTGGGACCTGGATTGTGAATCAACTTTAATCCAACGGTAGCTATGAATGGCATATTTACAGGGGTTTGAATTTAATTATTAAATCAATTTTAATATATCTAATTAATGAGATATGTAATTTTTGACACAATGGTTGTAATAAGCCCACTGAAAATATGCTTTGCCTGAAAATGATGAAATTTCAAGTCTTGAATGGGCCTAGAGCTGGGCATTCAAATCCGAACCGATGGATTCGACCTGATCCGACCTGATTCAAATAGAACCGACGGTCACGATTGGGTAGCCCCATCCAGATCCGAAATATTTTCGGGTCGAATCCAGATATGTCCTGTTCCGGATTGACTCGATCCGAAATCTGATCCGTTTGGATCCGATTCGATCCAGACCAATTTGATCCGGACCCTACATGGTATGTGTTTTATTTTATTTGATATATAAACGGAAGAACATATCATTTAAGATAGAAAGACAGAGAGAGATTAGTATTATATCGATCATTTGAGATAGAATGACAAAGATTAGTACTAGGTATTAGAAAGGGAATGGGATTTTTGTAATTTTTTAGAAATAAGAAATATAGGTGAAAATGGAAAAGGGGATAGTTGATAAGAACTCAGATGGGTTTTAAGAACTCACATTGGTTTTACGAGAGTTGCAGGGAGAGAGAGAGATATATATAGAGGTGAAGGTTGCTTATATGCAAGGCAAGTACGTGATGGGAGAGGGCGAGAGGGAGGTGAAGGTTACTTGATATGAAAGGCAAGGAAAAGGATTGGCTACTCCCGCTAACACCAGCCAATGGCTGGTGGTCGGTGCTATGTGGGCCCCACCATGATGCATATGTTTCATCCATGTTGTCCATCTATTTTTATACATCATTTTACGAAATGAGTCCAAAAATGAGTTATATCCAAATCTCAAGTGGACCACATTACCGGAAACAGTGATGAACGAGGGTCAACCATTAAAAATATTTTGGGGGCCATAAAAGTTTTGGATCAAGCTCATCTTTGTTTTTTCTCTTCATTTGGGACTGTATGACCTAACCAACAAATTGGATGTCAAATAAATAGTATAGTGGGCCTTAGGAGGATTTTAATAGTGGATATCCAATTGCTATTGTTTTTATTTGGTGTGGTCCACCTGAGATTTAGATTCCTCTCATTTTTTGGATCAACATATAACATTATCTTTAAAAATGGATAAACAGAACGGATGAAACACATACGTCAAGGTGGGCCCACAAAGCACGGACCACCAGCCATGGCAGGGGGAGTAGCCAATCCGTTCCCCAAGGCAAGTACTTGATGGGAGTGATCATGACTCACAACAGCAAGAAAATATATAAATTTAATAAAAAATTACAAAATTTCTTTCTGTATTCACGACAACAAGTTTTGTGAATGTGATCATGAGGTATGTGTTATATCCAAACCGTCCATCCATTTGACGAGCTCGTCTTAAGGCTTGAGATGAAAAATAAGATAGATCTAACAATCAAGTGGACCACACTGCAAAAGGCAGTGGGGGATTGAACGTCTACCATCCAAACCCTTTTTGGGGTCACAGAAGTTTTGGATCAATATGAAATTTGTTTTTCTTCTTAATTCATGTCTTTGTGAACTTATGAACAGATTGGATGGAAAATAAACGTTATGGTGGGCCCTACGAATTTTTTAACGGTGAAAATCATTATCTCTGCTGCTATTTATGGTGTGGTCCAGATGATCTTTGGATATGATTCATTTTTTGGATAATACTCTAAAATGATCTCTAAAAATAGATGAACGGTGTAGATATAATAAATACATCACTGTGGGGCCCATGTAACTTTGATCTCCTTTGAACCATTCGTACAACTCGGAGCTCGAGGAGCGTCAGTTCTTGTCTTCACACGACACGTACCTACAACAGCTATGTAGCTAGTGTGAGTGAGGTACACTAGCCAATCCACTTCCTTTTAGTACACTATGTGGGGCCCGCCTTGATTTTTATTTTTGATTTATCCACACCATCCATCAGTTTTTCTAGATCATTTTAGAGGTTGATACTAAGTTTTAAGTATATCCAGTGATCAAGTAGATCGCACTATAGGAAACAGTGGGAATAATGATTTCCACACCGTCGAAAGAAATGGACCGATCCGAACCTTGTCTAATCCGATCCGACTCGGTTTTCCTGACCGAGTCAGACTCGGATCGGTTCAGGCAATAGGGGTTCGAATCGGTTCGAGTCAGATGGCCCGGACTCAGTTCCAGATCGGATCGAGTTCGGGTCAAGCCCCGCACATTTCGGACTGGGTCGAGTTGGACCCAATCCGATCCGACTCGGTTCGATGCCCAGCTCTAGATGGGCCACAAGCACAAGATCATGTCTGAGTGACTAAGCAATGATTTTTAATTGTTGATTTATATGGACAATATTTGGACGGTATTGATCATCATATTAAAGTAATTATAGTGATGCGATTGATAATCTAATTGTTTTTTGATATCATTAGTGAGCCATGTGCCCAATAAAATGATAGTATGGTGACACACATGTTACACCTGTAACTATTGAAAAGATTTAAGGTGTAATCCAAGCTCTCACGGTGGATTTGAAACCCCCAATTACTTTATGCTACCAAACAACCATGGGATTTGAAATCTCCTCAAACCCCCTCAAATACACAGTGTTAAACGACCCCTAAAGCCAAGTTCAGCTCCCATGCTAAGCTAGCAGGTCCAAATCGTTGAGTAGGGTGGGTTACATAGCACATTCACACCCTTATTGACTATTACTTGTGTCAAATAATTAGATCCCAAATGGGTGCAGTTTTGGTCCTGGGCCCTTTTAGTGGGGGGAGCTGGCCACGTCTCACCCGTGATGGTACGACCCTTACCATAAGGACCCACCTTGATGTATTTTTTCTCTATTGACATTGTCCATCCGTTTTTGCATATTGTTTTAGGTAGGCCTGAATGTTGAGCAGGTTTAACCCGACCAACATGACATTGGGTTGGGCTCGGGCATGATGTATGAGGTTTGGTCTCGAGTTTGGGCTATACAAACACCAACTTGATAACACTTGGGTCGGGCTCGAGTTGAGGTCTTGGGTTGCTCGACCCAACCCGAACCCAATCGATATATAAGTTACTTATAAATTATAATTGAGTGCGGATTGTCTGTGTTGAAGGCACATGAAATTCTAGTGCCGTTGGGTCTCATTGGTCCAAGTCATTTCCGATGACTCAAGCTAATAAGATACGCTGAACTTCTCTCTCTCAAATAGATTACGTGCTACGCAACACAACTTTAAAGGAGTAGTCCAGTATTTTAGCTTGTTTGTTTAGGGGAAAAAAAAAACAAAGTTGTTTATGATAAATAACTACATGTATAATTAATAGAATCATAGGTACAAAAAATAAGACGTGTATTAAAGTATAATAGATTAATGTAATAATATAAATATTAGCATGCATCTACCAGACAAACCTGACCGAGCTTGTGTGGGTTGGGCTTGGGTTGAGAATTCCTAACCCGATGTTGGGTTGGGTTAAGGTTGAGGTATAGGAACCTTGGATTAGGTTGGGTTGGGTTAAGGTTGAGGTATAGGAAACTTGGGTTGGGCTAGGGTTGAGCACCAACCCACCCGACTTTCAGCCCTAATTTTAAAACTTGAGGAAAAAATGAAATAAATCCAAATATCAGGTGGACCATATTGTAGGAAACAGTGGTGATTGACCATTAAAAAGTTTTTTTTCTAAGTCACTGAAGTTTTGGATTATGCTTATACTTATTTTTCTGTTCAAACAGATTTGCCTGACCTTATCAATAGGTTGGATGGAAAATAAATATTATGGAAATGATACAGTGGGCCCAAAGAAGTTTTTAATGGTGGGCGCTTAATCACCACTATTTTCTATAGAATGGTCCACTTTAGATTTGGATCTACTTCATTTTTGGACTCACGGCCTAAAATGATTTGACAAAACAAATAAATGGTATAGATATAGAATACATACATAAAGGTGGAACCTATGGTCAGGACCGCGCTGTCTTGGGTGACGCCAGGGCACACCTAACCGGCCACTTCCTCCGGTGGGGCCCACCTTTTGAATGGATTTGGATCACTTCATATGGATGTTGATGTGAGCCACCAATTGAGCCAAGGTGGTGAGCCACTATTCTCATGGATGAAAACAAATGGGACCCGATGGGTACTTCTCGGGTCTTATTTTTGTAGTAAACCCGAATTCTACACATGTTACCATGCTGTGTATCTTTTATCAACCGTTCATCAGATGTGAATCACAGGGATGAGAGGAAACATATAAAAATTATCATGATTTTAAAATCCAGGTGGGTCACACCACGTGAAATTAGAGGTTTTAGGTGCAATTTTACTTTTTTCCCATTGATTTGGGTCCATCGAAGTTTTTTATTGAGCCTATCTTTTGCATGTATGGGTAAAATAAGATTTCTAACCTGATGGATGGAGTGGATTTCACATATACCTCATGGTGGGCCCATAGCTATGGCATTTTACGCACTCAGTCTTGAAGAGAATACCGTGAAACTAACCAATGGAGCCATTTCAATTTTCAAGTGATAACCACACCAGCCTAGCTTGTCTAGGCATTGGGGCGCATGCACTGCCAACTGGTAGTCACGTGGGGGAGCGTACATAAGATCCACACCGTTCATCATGTGTGATTCCTCATTTTACCCAGGGAACCAAAAAATCAAAGCGATTCAAATTCAAGGTCGGTTACACCATTGGGAATAGTTGGGATAGGGACAACTAAACAACCACCATTGGTTATGTGTGGGGCTCATCGAAGTGTTTATATTCCATCCAATCCATTCATATAACGCACCTCACTAGAATGAATAGATGTCTCAATATCCCCAACGTTAAAATGAAAAGAAACTATTAAGGTGGAGGCACGCCGTGTGAATTTAGAGACTTAAGCATGATTTTACATTGTCCCTGCAGTGTGGACCTCATGGTCCAACTTTTAATAGGGCTGTCAAAGGGTTAGGTCAGCTTGAGTCTACACCTGCATATGGGTTAATCAAATTGGGTTGTCTGGCCTCTTATTGTATGGCGTAGGCAGTGGTGTGATGAAGCCGATCACTATCTTCCTTAGGAAATAATTACTGAGAAATGAAATTACAATTCTTTAAATAAGGAACTTAGGATGGAGTTTTAGACATATACTCTAACTCAAACACACTAAAAACATAACTAACTATAAATAGTTAACTTATTATTTGTAGCCAACCTCTACTACTACTAGGTTCCATAGTTTTTTGGCAAAAAAATAGTAAGTGTCCAATTTAGCCTAACTATGTTATTCTCCTAACTTTTCTAAACTCTTTTTAAGTTGGGATGACTTCTACCACTCAAAGGATAAAAAGTTATACTTAGGACTAAAACTTACCATTTAAAGTAAAAATGAAACTTAACGTGACTTTTGACTATCAATTGATGGAACCTCGCAACTTCGGAGTGGGCAACCCAGCGTAGCAGGGTTGGTTTGCTTAAGTAGGTCCTCCTACACCAAAATCATATATAATATGTCAAAAACTCATCCTAATTTGTAAGATGTAACTCATTTAAGGTTTTGATGGTCCGGATCGTTTCTACCTCCAATCAGGCCTCATGCAGTTTCTACCTCCAATCAGGCCTTCTTTGATACATCTTTGCCATGAATACGTCTGTGACCTGCTCTACATCATTTTAAAACCTACATACAATCAAAATTGTTAGAAGTTAAATAAACTTGATTTTTAAATCTTAATACAACTAGAATTAGAGGTAGTTATTATTTTGCTTTTTTGGTAAGCTTATGTTTTAAGTTCAAGTTATTTATTTTCTTGTGTTGCTTTAGACTGCGCAAAGATATGTCCGTGTAAAAGAGAGAGTGTTGAGAAAGTAATATGATAATTTTCTTTTATTTTACTCTGGCATTCATCTCTTATACAAGCGCGTGGTGTGAAGCAAGTTATAGTATGGCTCATGCTCCAGTGGTACACTCTTAGGAGTTCCAACACCTAGTCAAGGGTTCGAGTGCCCATAGGTGGTGAAATCTGACTATGGCTCTTGCTCCGATGGTACTCCTAGGAGTTTCAACACCTGGTCAAGGGTTCCGGTGCTCATAGGCGGTGAAATCCCACTACCGCATGAGTGTGTGGCGGTGTGTGTGTGTTAAAAAAGAAAAAAGAAAAAAGGCCAGTTATAGTATAGCTCATTGATGTAAGTTATCAAAGTAATTGTAGAAGTGAAGTTTTCATATCCAACACAAGTATAGCTCGTTGATTGTATCAAACCTTTTTAATAGACTATTCGATAGCACTTGATCGTACTAAGATCCTATAATATTCTATTACATTTTGCTCGCGAGAGTTTTATGCTCATGTTGCCGGTCCAAGGCGTGTGTGGATAAAGGAAGAAGGTTGTCTTACCTCGGCAGCAGGCGTCGACTCATGCTATAACTTCTACAGTGAATCCAAATTTATGCTAGGGCATCAATGTTATGGTTCTTGATAGAGTTGAATGGTGGAAGATGATTAATGCAGTGGACCTGATGAATTGAGATAGGGCTCAGATTATGACGATGATAATGAAACATTTACATTCAAGGCCTTTGGACCTAGGTTTTGAGATGGGTTCTTGTTAGGCTTGAGTCAAATGAGAGCATTTACTTAGTTAAGCCCTCCTGATAGATGAATTAGATTTCACACACATGTATCATTTTGACACATGCAGGAAAATGTAAATGAGCTATCTTACGTGTGTATGACTTAACAAACCTCATTCGATTGATAGAATTTAAAAATAAATAAATTTAATAATATATAATAATACTATAATGAGTAAGTAGACTTTGACCCAACCTGATTTCAACCAGGTTAATTTAAACCAGCCAAAACCAGAACCCAACCCAGTTTCTCAACGGTTAAAAAAGAAAAGGGACCCAGGCTCATTAAAAGTGGGATGGGTCAGTTGGATACCTACAGGTCTTGCTACACATTGACAGCCCTAGCTTTTAAACAATAGCAGGCTTTGTGTGGTCCAATTCTGATGTGTTAGGTCATGAACTGGTGGCAAGCTTGGGCTAAGGTCTTTAGCTCATTGGTTAGACTTGGACTTGCTTTGGCTCGGTCCATATGGGACCCAGTTGCAACCTAACCTACCGGATGGTGGGTGTGTTCATTAGTTGGGCTTTACTGCCCATGTGCCCATTAAGTAAATGGGCCTGGCCTTAGATGACCCATTGGATTTGTAAATTAAACTTAGGAATTTCAATTTAGGATTTTGATTTTGATTTTGATTTTGATTTTGATTTTATCAATTGTGTTTGGCAACTTGGATTTTCAATTCTATGATTCTAGAAATTATCAGATTTTAAAAGGTAATTTCATAGATATTGAACCAAGAGAACAATTATAAAAATCATAGAGGTTTGAAAATCCTTGGGTTGTGCAACCCAAAACTACAGCTTATACAACAAGCAATGTCTAGAGAAAGAAAATGGTCCAAACTAAGTTCTTCAATGTCCAAGATGAACGATCCGGATTTGATCAATAGGGCATCTATGTTGACAGTCCAGATCTGATGGTATGGTGTCAATGAATGGACATCTCCGATCTGGCGGTCATCACCCATGATGGATGGTCCAGTAATTTCCCAGCACATGAGTGGTTAGATCCAACCAATCAGTACATGTGATATGGGTCCAGCTCCGTGGCTCAGTGGTGGACGAACTGTTCTAATGAGATCGAATGCCCGTGTGGTGTGGGTGTGTCTTAAAAAAATTCAGTACATGTGATGGACGATCAAAATCTGTCCAATCAATACCATTGATAAACAGTTTAGATCTAGCCCAAAGGTGACCAATATGGATAGCGTTAATGGACACGTTTGGCCATCAAACGCTAGGACAGATGGATGGTCCAGATCTTGAGAAATATGAGTTCATGGGCTTTAAGCATATCCTTTAAAAAAAAATCACACAAGTTATTAAAAAAAAAAAAAAAAACTCTTTCTATCAACGTGTATATGGTATAGTGATGGATCTTTAGATAACGGGTTATTCATATTCGATCCATTGACTTGATTGAACCAAAATTAGGATTAGATTCTAGATTATGATATATCATTAGTATTAAACAGATGGATTTATCACTTATGGCTCTATAACATGTGTTAATTCTAAAAAGCTCGAGAACATTTTAAGTAAGGTTGGAGGGATACACACAACTCACACTATAAATGGTCTTATACTGGGCAAGGGTGGAGTGACTCACCACTCATGCGTTAAGCAAATCTCTTTAAAAGCTCGAGAACATACTTAGGCAAGGGAGGAGGGACTCACAACTTACACCATAAATGCATATTCGTTGCTCCTTAGATATATATATATATATATATATATATATATATATATATATATATATATATATATAAACTCATCCTTTGAGTTTGTTATTTGATGTGGTGGTTACTTGTATGGTTTCAACATAATGTGATTAATGCATGCACTGTGGTTCGATCCGTTTGAGCCTCAATTAGCTCTAACATGCCCAACACACATCACATGCACGACTAAATTTGAGCAAAACATTTATTATTATTATTTAGTTCTAGTCATGTGTATGAATTGAAGTAAACAATATTAATATTACATATTTTTAAATAGTTTTAATCAATCATGCTTGTTGATAAATCTTCTCAATCCAAAAAATAAACAAGTTTACATCATGATAGGCGCATCGTGTTTTGTGTATGTGCATGCATACAATTTTAATATCTCTTGCCAAATATAATCCAATCAATGGTGTAAAACAAGCGATTGACTTCACTACTATTATTATACTTAAATTTAGATTTGATGTTTGTCTCTTGGGTAAGTCCACGAGTCCTCACATTTTAAAATGACCTTCTATAGCCAAATTCTTAAAATGCATGGGTACTAAGTCTCCATCAGGAATTGAAATGTTGATGTAGAGCGGGTCGCGGACAGTTACATGGCCAAGATGGATCAGAAAAGGCCCGGTCGACGACAGAAGTGATCCAGACCATCGAACCTTAAATCGGGGCGTATCTTGCAATCCGGAATGAGTTATCTGACGTAAAATATATGATTTTGGGGTAGAACGAGCTACTGAAGCCAACCAACCTTGCTATGCTGGGTTGCGCAGCCCGGAATTGCGAAAAACTCCTGGATCGATGGTCGTTTCCCTGTTTTAATTTCGTTTTTACTATAAATAGTAAGTTTTAGTTTGATTATAACTCTTCATCCGTCGGGCTTTAGGAGTTGTGCCCAACATGAAAAGAGCTTAGAATAATTAGGAGAACGGTTTGATGAAGCCAAATAGGACACTTACTATTTTTGGCCAAAAACCTTGCGCACTAGTAGACATTACGACCATCTATAAATAGTAAGTTTACTATTTATAGTAAGTTGTGGATTCTAAGAGTTTGAGTTGTAGTTTGATTCTAATCTCTTTCCCATTGCTTGGTACCCCTATTTAAAGGGTTGTGAACTCATTTTTATTGATTAATTAATCAATTTCGAATTTATTAGAATTTATTTCTATTTTCTGCTTTCTTTCCTCGTGGATTCGTGAAGTCTGTGTGAGGAGTCCAGAGAAGCTCCGTGGATTCGGAGTAGTTATCCTCATCACGTTCATCCCTGCGTCAAATGTCCACAACCAAAAGCCTGCCATGTTTAGTGGCATATTCTCTATTATAGTTAAGATTCTAATTTTTAGGTGGGCTTTCTTTCATCTCCATGAAAATGACAAGATCTGTCTAAGAGGTCTCTCTACTCTTAGTACACATGAATTTTAAAATGGCATATCTACCTTATGCTTTATTCTTTCAATATATTAGCCATTCATTTTTTTTAAAATAAAATAAAATCATGGCCCACCTGATAAGCAGGATAACTACTTTCTTAGCCAAGGCATCTACATGCCGAGGCCCAGCCGACGGAAGCCCTTGCCATACATGCCAAATTAGCAAACATCATGCTATAAATGTGGATAGCATTTTCTTTGGCACTTCAGAAGGTTCTCTCGTCTTCTAATACACTTCGAGGAGCGTGATGATTTGTAACACTAGATGGATTAAGAAGGAACTTAGCAAAAGTATAAAATATTGATAGATTCTCAAAATTTATATTATTTAATATTTAATACAAGCCATCTATATTTAAGATATATATTTAAGAGATGGTATAATGCTCTTAGAGTACTATAAGTTATAATGCTTCTAGTTGTATTGGGATACTTAGTACAATCCATTGATCCAAACTGTCCACTAGATCCAACGCACATTTAGTGGTCTATGATGGCAAGCATCACGTAATCCGACAGATATTAACCGTTTGATTAATGGCCTTTAATATGGACAATCAAGATTGTTTAAATAAAAATACACCCCATCATTAATTTGATCCATCTATTTGTTAGAACCATCATGGATTATGATTCTAAAAAAACCAATTTTGTTACGCAATCATAGCGATTGGATCAGTAGAGGGTGGCTACGAAAAATAAGGTTGAATCATGGATGGATTGTATCATATCGATGAATGTGTTATATACTTGATAGATGGTTCAGATCAATCCATAGAACTGTTTAAGTGAGCAGATGCAACTAGCTAACGTCTCTAAATTTAAATTGAATAATCTTTCATATTTAATATAAAAAAGCCGGGACCGTGGACCTTGATTGCCCATGCGTGCTATCTCATCTATTTTCTTTTCTTTTTTTCTTTTTTTTTAGTTGTCCAAAAGGACATGTTAACAACTGCTTGGGATAAAATATTGTCATGAAGATTTAATAAACTACTTAAAAAACTATATTATAAGAAAGTTTTAAACTGCTATATCATATATATATTCTAAATGTAACCCGCTTCCATCGGAGTGGTGCTTTGCGGACCGTTCTAATATTTATTGGGCAATAAATATTAATTTTGGACAATAAACAACCTTGGTTCTAACTATATGGACATGGGTTACGATATATTCGTAGCCATTGGATACATAATCTTGTTTGATTTGTGAGCTAGATCATCTTAAAAGTGTCACGGAGATTTTGGACCATGACACATGAGTAGTGGAGCCCACCATATCAAACGAGTTGGATCTTTCATGGTCTTGGTTAATTTCACAGGCCCCGTTTTCAAGATTTCCCAGACAAGAAGTCTGTCTGGTCCATTCATCTGGTGTCCTATAAATGTATGGTGAATGTGGGTCCATATCTCTCGACCATCCATTTAGTGGCCTAAGGCAAGTTCATGGGGTCTGCTTGATGAGCATCATAAATCTCTCACACGCGTGTGACATAGCACGTGTGAGAAGAGAGTACGTGAAAACAAAAAAGAAAAAAAAGTGCACTTAGAGGGCCCACATGAAATTAGGTGATCTAACTACCTAATCTACGTCGTTTTGCGTGGACAGGTTGACGTATAGCTGAGTCGGTGATTGACCTCATGGTTCATGTGTTCTGGGGTTTGACCGTTGTCACATCTGTTTCAGTATCTCTATCTTATACCATGTAGTGGTGGGACCCTGGTCTATCTTATACTAGCCAGGGAGGCACCATTTTTCATGCATGAATGAAAAACTGATGGCTGTATTCAACTAACTTGCTGTGTGCTTCTTTAAATAATGTACTTTTTTAATGTGATTTTGATATTAAAATCACTCTTTAGAGTCTAAGTGTGTCTAGTTGGTCACATAATTAATTAATTTTAGAAAAATAAATTTTAAAATTTTGCTTTTTCAACTACACCCAGCAGCTATTTCAGACTGCCGTTTTCACTGCTACCAACTCACGAGAAAAACACACATAAATTTGAAGAGCTCCATGTTATTGAATGATTTGTTAATTGCACATGCACGAGTGTAAAGTCATGCACCTTCGCACGTGTCATCATGGCTGGCAGGGCTAAGATCAAATTCATCTGTTGGTCAGTCTGATCATGTTTTCTTTAAAATTAATCGGGTCCACTTAGAAGGCGGGCTTTAATATTGGAAATAGGTCGATGAGTTAGAAAATTTTAGTTAAGTTCTCATAGTTGTATATTTGTTTTATAAACTATGATTTGCTTGACTAGGGAATTAACTTAATTCTTGGGCTGCACATGAGTTGCATTGCATACAACGCATGGGCATAAATCTATGGAGAAAGATGGACACGACTTCCAAGTGACCTTGCCGCTTGCAGTGCCGTGGGGCCCACCACGATGGCTAGAGATATCTTAAATCTGTACATGAAACAAGAGTTCGATTGATTGACCACCTTAGTCGATCGAGTGAACCCCCAAATCAGTCTTAATCAATTGAACTCTTGGGTTGATTGATAAACATATATAATTTAGAAAATTCTTTTAAACTCTATGAACACTTTTGGGCATGTTTGATCACTCGAATATGTTAGCTTGATCAATCAAGGATTGCTCGATCGATGCTTTGATCAATGGTTTACGCGATTTTGCATAATTGCAAGATCAATTTCATATTTCAGGTGTTATAATATGTGTGTGTGATGCAAGATTAGGGCATCCAAAAAAAGAATATTCTAATCGGAGCTTAAAGGTTTTTAGAATTTGGAGAGGAGAAAATAAGGATTTTCTGACATTGTAAATTCTTTTATATTTTTGTAACTCATTTTCATAGCAAAATTGTTGTTGCTTTGTGCTTAGATGAGGGCATCCAAAAAAAGAATATTCTAATCGGAGCTTAAAGGTTTTTAGAATTTGGAGATGAGAAAACAAGGATTTTCTGACATTGTAAGTTCTTTTATATTTTTGTAACTCATTTTCATAGCAAAATTGTTGTTGCTTTATGCTAAGGTCCCCCCCCCCCCCCGAGGGTTTTTTTCACGTAAAAACTCATGTGTTCTTTGCGTTTGTAATTGCTTGCTTACGTTTATCTTTTAACTATTTGATTCGAAATCGGGGTTCGCTTCCACTACTTTCTCAACAATTGGTATCAAAGTGAACGTTGGGATTCGAATTTAGATCTGAATCATGTTGATGAAAGGATTGAGTGTAAAGTACGAAATGAAGAAATTCATTGGTAAAAACAACTTCCCACGAGGGAAAGTAAAGATGAGATGTCTTCTAGTTCAGCAAAGGTTGCAACATGCACTCCTTGGTGTTAAGAAGCGTGTCATGTCTATGAGCTATGAAGAGTAGGAAGAGTTGGATAAAACTGCAAAAATCTCGATCCAACTATGTTTGACAGATGATGTCATTTACAATGTCAGTGATCGTGTCCTGAAGGTTTCAAAGGGAACACTTATAGTGATGAAGGCACAACGAACTGATAGCCTTTAGAGGTTGATCGGGCATACTGTATTGAGTGGAGTTGCAACGTCTATAATGGATTCTACATCGGCACGTTTGTGGCATGTACATCTAGGCCACATGAGCAAGTGCAGCATGAAGGTACTTTTTTATCGTTCCTTGATTCTTACATTTAAATTTGTTGATTTTGATATATACGAGCATTGTATATTTGTTAAATAGTCATGATTATCTTTTAAATTGGGCAAACAAGTTGATGAGGGTGTTAAAAATTATGTGCATTTTGATATATGGGAGTTGTCGCTCGTAGTTTCTACATGTTGGTCATCATTCTTTGTATCATTCATATATGACTACTCTAGAAAAGTTTGGGTATACTTTATGAAGTACAAATCCGATATGTTCACTACCTTTAAAGTGTAGAAGGCGATGATGAAAAAATAGTTAGGGCAAAGTTGAAAGTTTTGAGAACAGATAATAGAGGTGAATTTGCTTCAAAAGAATTTAACAGTTTTGTAAAAATGAGGAGATCATACGGTGTAACACAGTTAGGCATACACTAACGCAGAATGGTGCAGCTGAACGAATGAATCGAACTCTCTTGGAGAGAACCCGAAGAATATTGAGCAACATTGAGTTAGGCAAAGAGCTATGAACTGAGGCCGTTAACATGGCTTATTTCTTAATGAATTAGTTTTCATTTATGCCGATCGGTTGTAAAATTTCAGAAGAAGTATGGAGTGATCATGAATTTGATTATTCAGGGCTCTAAGTATTTGGTTGTGATGCATACTCTCATGTACTATTGTTGGGAGAGATAAACTAAACCAAAGGGCGAAGAAGTGTATTTTTGTTGGTTATGGTGATGGTGTAAAGGAATATATGCTGTATGATTGGGTCACAAAGAAGGTCACGATTGGCTGTGATGTTAGGTTTGATGAGGATTCATTATTCCATAAGGAAGAACACAATGAATCAGAAAAATCAGTAGTGATTGATGTTAAAATTAACAAGGGTGAAATATATAATGGAGCTGAGTCACAGTAAAACGTAAAGGAGCAGGTAGAGCAACCACTTGTGAGGAGAAATCTACTTAGGGATCACAGACTACCAGCGAGATACAAAGATAACTCGATTATTACATTCGACCTATTACGGATGAGGGGGGTCCGTCCACATTCCCAAAAGCACTGGATGACTCAGATGCAAGATGAGATGAACTCTCTGTACAAGAATGAGACGTGGGACTTGGTGGAGCTTTCCATTGGGCGTAAAGTGATCGGGTCCAAATGAATTTACAAGAAGAAATAAGATAGGTACAAGGCAAGATTGATTGCGAAAATGTATGCTCATAAAGAATGCGTTAACTCCAATGAGATTTTTGCGCCGGTTTTTAAGAAGGTATCTATCAAATTTGTTTTGGCGCTAATTGTCTAATATAATCTGGAACTGGAACAAATGGATATAAAGATTGCTTTCCTATATGGGGAATTGGAATATCAAATCTACATGAAGTAATTAGAGGAGTTCGAGGTGCAAGAGGCAGAGAATAAGGTTTGTATGTTGAAGATGTCGTTGTACAGTCTGAAACAATCGCCTAGGCGGTAGTACAAGAAGTTTGATACTTGCATGGTGAGTCAGTGATTTATTAGGAGTGAATATAATCAATGTATCTACTTTAAGGTACTAAGTGATGTATGATTTATTCTGTTGGTATTATATATTGATGACATACTTATCATCAATTAAAGCATGTTCGAGATCAATATTCTGAAGAATCGGCTACCAGAGACATTCGAAATGAAAGATCTAGGGGTTGCAAAGAAAATTCTTCACATAGACATACACAGAGATCGAGAGAGAATCATATTACAGTTATCTCAGGCAGAGTACCTTGAAAATGTATTGGTAAAGTTTGGGATGAACAAAGTTAAGCTAGTTAGCACACACCATGCTGTTCATTTTAGACTTTCTTCATAGCAATATCCCATTACAGATGAAGAAAAAGCAAGTTATGTCTTATGCGCCATATTTGAGAGTGATTGTCAATTTAGTGTATGTCATTGTCTTTACGAGATTAGATATTTCACATGCAGTTAGTGTTGTGAGCAAATATATGTCAAACTCTAGCAAGCAATATTGGGAGGTAGTGAAATGATTACTTTGTTATTTATAAGGTACAACGGATTATGCATTGACATTTCAAAAATCAAAGAAAATTTTGATAGGTTACATGGATTCTGATTATATGATGAATGTGAACAATAAGAGGTCTACTTCCAGTTACTCATTTGTTTTAGTGAGTGGAGCCATCAGTTAAAGGTCAAAGCTTCAGTCTATGCTTACCATTTCCCTAACAAAAGCTGAGCATATGGGGTGATAGAAGCTCTCAAAGAAGGTATTTGGTTGAGAGGAATGATGAACAAAATTGAACTTCAGTAGGAAGTTGTGTCGGTTAATTATGACAGCGAAAGCGCGATCAATTTAGCGAAGAATTCAGTTTACTATTCTCATATTAAACATATTGATGTTCATTATCATTTTATCCAATATGGGCTTAAGAAAGGTGGTGTGGTTCTTAAGAAGATTCATACGAGCATTCCCACAGAGAAGTTTTGATTATATTTAACTTCTCTAGGTCTGACAAAATGTTGATGAAGACGGACTGTACATGAAAGGCAATGGCGAATCTATGATGGAGGTGATTAGAGATGGAACTTGGAGTTATAGTTCATGAATGAAGATTGAAACCATGGTGAAGATTGTTATAAGATATCTTAAATCTGTACATAAAACAAGGGTTCGATTGATCGACCACCCTAGTTGATCAACTGAGTGAACCTCGAACTATGCACATTGATCTTTACATACTTTTGGTCAGTCTTGTTCGATCAACAAAATTTGAAAATTTTCGCTAAACTCTTTGGACACTTTTGGGCGTGTTCGATTGCTCGAACACGCTTGCTTGATCGATCGAGGATTGCGCAATTGGTGTCAATCGATTGATGCTTCAATTAATGGTGCGCACGATTTTACGTAATTACATTATCAGTTTCCTATTATAGGTGTTATGCTATATATATATATATATATATGGGTACAATACAGAATTAGAGTATTCAAAAAAGGGGCACTTTAATCGAGACTTAAAGGTTTTTAGAGTTTAGAGAGAAGAAAACAACAATTTTTTGACATGGTAAGTTCTTATATTCTTATTTAAGTTGTTTTCATAGTGAATTTGTTATTGATTTATGCCATGGTTTTTTCCTGTGAAGATTTTTACATGTAAAGACTCGTGTGTTCTTTGCGTTTATGATTGCTTACTTGTATTTATCTTTCAACGATTTGATCTGAATTCAGAGTTTACTTCTACAGCTTTCCCAACAACATTTACTTCATTTATCCCTCTCATTAGATCGTTTTAGATTATAACTTCAAATATTAGGTAGATCCAAGGGGTAAGCCAGCAAGCCATGCATGTAAACAATGGAGATTCAGCTCTCACTGTTGAAACCTTTGGGAAATCATTCTTCTTATCCATATTTACCAAATGCACACCTTTTCACATATAAGGGCATGTTTGGTTGGATGTAATTACTCGTAAAATGTGGTAAAATAACAATATAAAAAAAAGGCTTCATGTTCAACAACAGGCGGATTTTCACCTCGTAAAATGGTAAAAGCTCAATATTTGGTACATGTTTTTAACTAATACATAATACAATAACTATATTTTTAAAAAAATTTTTAAAATACTTTTACTGTCATTTAAAATATCTTCCGGTGTCTTTTCAATATTTAAGTTTACAAGCCCTTTAAAATTAATTGAAGGATTAAAATTAGTTTATTTTATCTCCACCCTATTGTTTAAGGGACACCATATAGCATTCAAATGGATGACTGTGACCGTTAACATCCGTAGATACAGTCAGAACACTGAAAGAAAACCTTCAGCAGTTCAAACTTTAAATTTCAAAAGGTCCTTGACTCAGGATAGACGTGATGAGGTTGACCACGGTGGGGATAACTGCTCCGAATCAACGAAGCTTTTCTGCTAAACCGTCCATTATTTCCCTACAATGGTAGCACGTCTGATGAGGGGACCATCCTGATTTTTTTTCTTGACGTTGGGGGCTTCAGTGCCTGGCCTACCCGGCCAACGTCTATCCAGACTCGATTAATAAACGGCCCAAAATTTAAAATGGACCTGGCCCATTGGGCCTATTTTCCTTCCTAAGCCCCATCTTAGGTGGGCCAGGGACAAAAATCCAATGGACCACACCCATTTCCTTAATTTTGGTACACTAGTTTTCCATTCAAATCATGGTTTCATGACTTGTCTGAATTGTATCCGACTCATCCGAGTCAACTCGCTCTACTTGGACCCATGAGCTTGGCCAAAGGCTACAATTTTCAAGCCAGGCTGGCCCGTTATATCCTACATACAATCCTAAACCTGCATGAGACAACCCTTTTTTCTTTGAATGTGGACCGTTAATTTCATTCCTCTTAAGTGACTAGTGGTTTGTGCATGTGTGCCCCACTCGATCAACGGATACATTAGAAAGATTTAAGTGGGAAATAGGGATAAAAAGTATCCATTTTTTGGACAAGGTGGGCCTGTGCCTGGGTCAGGCTTTTGGGCTTATACATTGGACCTAGAGTTAGGCCCGGATCGGCCCAATCTGATCCATTGCAAATTTGCATTCCCAACACGTACTCACGTAGGGACGCGGATTTCCTGTGAAAGCCTTCCGCATGAAGTTCTCGGAAACTAGGTGGGGCCCACCATCATGTGTTTTGAAAAATCCACTCCGCCCATTTGTTTTGTGAGCTCATTTTAGAACCTTTGTGTAAAATCGAGTGGGATCCAATACTCCAGTGTTCCGTACTATAGGAAAAGGTGGATAGGGAAATTCCTACCGTTGAAACCTCCCTGGGGTCGAAAGTGATGTTTACATGCCATCCATACCGTTAATAACGTCATTCCTACTGGAATGAACTGAGAACACAAATATTAGACTGATTCGAAACTTCCGTGGCCCTACGAACATTTCAACTGTGGACGTTCAATCCTTACGTTTTCGTCACACTTGAGTATTGGATCCGGCTTATTTTTGGGTTCTTGTCCTAAAATGCGCCCAAACAAAGGATGGACGGAGTGGATTTCTCAAAAACATGACGTTGGGCCCCATCTAGGAAAGGCATTAGCAGGAAATCCGCCTCCCGGAAAATAGAGAAAAGGAAAACAATCAACAGCCGACGGTTTGATCCATCACACATGATGGCCCACTGACGAATGGATGGGCTGGTTAGGCCCACCTAAACAATGTAGCCCACCTCATGAAAAGATCCGATGAAGAACACCTGTTCCACGGTGGCACGTGTGTATCCGCGTGGATGGACAGGTCTCACACGCGCGAGGAATTAGGAAACCTCCGATCATCATTTATAAGGTGTAATGATTATGGAAAATGGGTGGACCCTCCTCCTGTCAAAGTGCACATGAGATTGTCTGCCGAAGATCTCAGCCGTTCGTTAGTCCCTGATGGGAATCGCTTGCGCCGATAAGGTTTTGGAATATCTCCAGCTTTTCAAATATTGGGTGGGCTCTGTGCATAGGGATTCCCGCCTGCTTTTAATGAACGGTTGTAGATGTTCGGTACACAATCTCTGGTGTAACTACAGCCTCTGTCTCACCTTTTACATTTGCATTCCAGTCTTGCTTGACTACATAGTGGCAGCTCGTTCATTGCACACGTGTCATACACTTAGTCCAATCCAGACCGTCTGAATAGTGGGGCCCTACCTGGATGTAACATTTGCAGGAAATGATGTTGATCGGATCATCACAGCAGTCAAATGTGTGGCCATCATGGATGATTGAGAAAAATACGGTCAGGATCCAAATTCAACAAGAAAAGTACGATCGTAAAGACTGTCCAGTTAGGTGGTTTTTAGGCTCCATCCGCATTAGAGTCCATGAGTTGGACGGTCCTGATTGTTTCTAATGTAGCCACGTGTACCATGGAAGAGCGGCTACAATTTTACTATTTGTACACGTCATGCTCGCGTGTGTAGATCCGGACTCTCCATCTGGTGGGCCATACCATATGAAGCGTTCGTGGCAAAGCTTCAGGTCTCTCCAATATCCAGAGCAATCATGTCTAGGAAGAGAATTGATGGTTATAAGAAAACTATCAACGGTCGGTATTGAACATTACCGACGTGGCCCACCTGATTATTAGAGTGGCCTGGTTTTTATGCCATGGGACATCACGTTAGGAACCACCTGATGGGCAGCCGTCCAGATCAAGCACACGTGTGGGGACAAGTTGGATTATGAATTGATGGCTGTTTACTCTCTCGAGTAGCAATGTGCTCGGTGATTTTCGACACGTGGATCGATCTGGATGGTCCGTTAGGTTTGGTCCACTAAAAATGAAAAATTCACACGGATCAGATGAAAATTACCATCCCATCAATCCCATAAAAAATTGAACGGTATCAAAGAAGGGAACGAACGTACACCTTCATACGTATGGTAATTATTACATGTTCGAGCCACGTGGGGCCCACCGTCATGTGTGACTTTCCATGCAAAAATAACCATTAGATATGGCCCTCAATTTTAACCATAGATCCAGCATGATCCATAAAATCGGTGGGCCACACAAAAGGGAACACCGGGAGGGGAACGCCTACCGTTGAAAATTTTCAAATGCAATGTGGGGTCGCTCGCGATGCTCTACATGTCATCTAAGCCATTCATCAGGTGAGAACCATTAGAATGAACAGACACACCAAAAATCGATCCTTCTAAAAATTTATGTGGGCCACAACGAGGGAAAATATAGTCCTATGCGTGATTGTACATTGTGATGGTACATCGTTCAGGTGGTGTGTCCCACCTGAGATTTTAATAGGGATGAATCTTAGCATTTAAGGTGATCATGAGGATTCCCACCAGTTCAGTGGTCCGGATGCCACATACCCATCACGGTGGGCCCCACACAGCTCTAACGTATGGTACGAACGCATGTGATCATCCCCATCAAAGAAAGTCCAATAATCAACATTTAATCGTCTATTAAGTAAAATCTATCTGATATACCATCTCCAATGGACCATTTTGATCAGCTGACCATAACCATCTGATCAGTGGCCTGAATTGTTCAGACGTCTTTCATACTCCGTCCAACATGAGTTTTTAAATTTCAATGATAGCCATTGAATATTGAAGAAAAAATGGACCATTTAGATCAATAAGTTGACCATCCACTCATCTAAAATCAGTGGGGCCCACTAAGAGTGTACGTCGAGAATCGAATCCCTTTTTGTGACTCTTGCGTACCTTTATTTTCCATGCTCATGAGGTGTTGGGGAATCCTCTCATATCTGTGAGAGACTCTACATAAAGCAAGCGCATACACTCCCACTTGCGGTGCGACTACTTTTCTTTTTTGTGTCCATTCACTACATGCGCGCGGATTGCTAGAAGAGGCATTCGCACCGTACATGATAAGATATAAAAATTGGATGTAATCTGATCCATCCATCAATATTTTTGTTCCATAATCAATCTTTTTTTTTTATAAATAAAATCATTCCACTGGTTGGATGGACCACAGTTTCATAAGAAGAATGGTCGGTTAGAAACATTACTACTGGTTTAATATTCAAATTGCATGATTGGAGCAGTGATGAGTGGACCTTCTTCGCAGTTTCTCACGGCAGTCAGCACGTGAGAGAACGCAGACGTATTTCACACGTGTGCAACAAACAACATCTACAAATCTCTCCTCGCGCGCATGCCATTCATATTTCTCACGTACACCGCTCCACCACCTTCGCTTTGACCTACAAAAGTCATAAAAGCTTCTCATAATACACTACCTTGGATTCTCTCTCTCTGGCTGAGACTCATGTGATAGTTCACCACCATCTTGAAATTTATGAATCATCCACCGTACCCTTGGCAAAGTTAAAGAGAAATCCAAATGGCATTAATTTCTGGATTGATGATGGATGGGCAACAACCAAAATATCACACTGGCAACAGTAATTATGCCATGTTTAATGGGACCACTTCTATTTTACTTTTTAACCGTTGAGTGTTAATTTTGAAAAACTTAAACAATGGTGGAGACTTTTCAACGGTACACGTGGCATAGTTGTACTGCATCCCAGACCGTCCAAATTGTGGTCCCAACTATGGATGGACCACAACCTAAAAATTGCATTGATTTTACAATTTATGTTTCATCCATAATCGGACTCACAATTTAGACGGTCTCGATAGCTTTGCATCTATGCTGCATGAGAAGATGAGGCACGTTTTCTTCGTTAAATTGTGAGAAGTTTACTTCCACGTTGTATATCTACCAATTGAATGGCTAGGATAGCTCCATTCACAATGTGCACATAATTTGGATGGTCTGGATTGCGGGAGCGGATTAACGGTTACCTGGGTAACATCGTAGTGGGTGTTACCCTAACCGTGTGAGGCCCACCTCTATGTTCACGTGTTAGAAGATTGGGAGAGGATTAGGTATTACCCGGGTAACACCTGATCGCTCCCTGAATAGTTGTACACGTGTACCACGTGTTAGAAGATAGGGAGATGATCCGCGTTACATGGGTGTAACACACTTAATAAAAAAAATTTAAAAATTTTAAAAAAAATTGAATTTAGAGAGTTGGTATCTTGTTTATATCCCTTATCAAAGCCTAATTCTTATTCCAAATCTAATATCCTTTCTTATATCTATCTTATCTCATGTTTTACCGTTATCTTCAATCCTCATTCTTTATATATCTTTAACTTAAGGGAACTCATCAGCAAGTGCTTCTCCCGCATCTCGCTCTCGTTGTCGCGGGGCGATGTGAGGTGGGCCTTGGAGTGGTGGTTGTGTGTCCATGGCTCTGTCGATCGACGACTGCCTTGGCTCGCAGCACCCATATGTGCTTTCGAATGCGAAGGATGCTATCGGCTGGGCTTTGAAATCCCGCCTCTTCCTTCTGTCGCTCCTAGTGAAGGAAGGCCCACTCCGCTTCTCATATTTCTTAATCTTTCAATTAAGCTTTTATTTTTAAAAGGGTGACGTAATAACAATTTTACTCCAACTCAAATATTAACAAAAAAAAACACTATACGTATCATTGAGAAAGGGAGAGAGAGATGATTTTAAAGAGCTTAGATTTGATAAGTTTATTGTCACTTTTTCATTATTATGCAGTTAATGTAATTTGCCTCAATCTATGCAATGAACGATGTGGATTGGCCACATGTTAATTACATTGATCTGTGTGTAGATACGATGTAAAGTTGATGGAAGTATAAAATTTCATATTAAGTTTCTTGTCATATAGATTAATTTGTGTGCATCTGATCGAATCAGATTAGATTTGTACGGATCATACGATCGCTGAGGCCAAAATATTCAAGGGCACTAAATTCTAGATCAATTTGATCATCGGATGGGCCGCACTAGTCAGATCTAAAGTTTTTAATAAGAAAATCTCATATTTCTGCAGAAGTATTTGTATCACTTGGCGTAGAAGGTCGAGATGGGTCATTGGTTTATATGTGGTTAGATTCACACCATTC
The DNA here is from genome assembly GCF_029962835.1 of Magnolia sinica. Lineage (NCBI taxonomy): Eukaryota > Viridiplantae > Streptophyta > Magnoliopsida > Magnoliales > Magnoliaceae > Magnolia > Magnolia sinica. The sequence goes on along the minus strand of NC_080575.1, from coordinate 10,783,693 downwards.
ATACAATGTGTAGAAGCAAAATATGCTAAGACCTCTAAAATATGGATTATCCAATCATCCGGCCGGCTACCTTGATCAATCATTTAACATTCAATCTCAGAATCTATATGTAAATAAGCATATGAATGGTTCAGATTAGTAAATCCATGGCTTTTCTCTAATGTTCGACTAAAGAGTGGGTAATGATGGGTGTAGATCTATTTAAATTGGTTAAATTTCGTCCAATTATCTGTGCAACTTAAAATATATTTTCTCGATTCGACGTTATCAATTGATAGTTGTCTTAATAGAATTTTCAAAAAACTGAAATTTGATAATTGAATTTAATGAACATATTTGTAACACCTTGGAAATCGGGGGTTGCGCATCCGCTCGACTCCCGAGTTCCCGAGAGTCACCATTTTCGGATATTCATTAATGCGCATTTGATCCGTTTGAGTTGCGCATCCTGACGTCCCCTGGACATGAAACATGAACGCAAAAGTTTGCTGAAATGAAGAGGTCTCACATAAACGTATACGAGTCCAAAAATACAAATGAGTCGCGCATGGCGTTGCCCATCAAATCAACAAAAAAAATATGATGTCCAAAAGAAAGGGGCCGAGCCCATAACCCAGCCATCCAATACCGCTCCTCAAGCAGGCGGCGATCCCTCCATCAGCTGAAAGTACGACAGCTCCAACTCCTCGTCCAGGCTCGTCTCGCTAGGCTCCTCCAGTCCTGTGTCACCTGCATCTATGAAAGGGCCTGGTTGGTGTTTTAAAACACCGTCCCAGAGTGGGAGTGAGTGATCAACTCAGTGGGTACTATTAGCCTTAAGTTGTAACAAGCATCAATTGCAATAGGGATTTAATGAAACGCAATCAATCATAAGCATCTGTCTAGTCTTGTTAATGCGCATACATGCAGGATGATATGATGGATGCCCTCGCCCCAACACTCCCTCGTGCGACGCCATCTAACGATCGCCAATGCCAACACTCCCTCAGTGCGACCTCGACTACCGAGTCGCCAACCTAACTAATGCGATGCGATGCGGTCGTGTTAGCCAAGTCATTAGTTAGGTTCATTCATCCAGCAGATTGGAGAATCTGGTATACCCCATCTATCATTGCTCTAATCTGGGTGCGAGGCCTAGACCCCCCAATGCGTGAGGCTGAGGCCCCGCGGTCCGTGATCCCGTCGGGTTCCTCATCCCCGACTTCAAGCACATAAGGAGTGCCAAGAGAAAAGGGATCGTTCGCGGTCACTACGGGGAGGCGCGGTACCCCAGCGTAGGCCGACAGCTCGGACACAGTGTCCCATTCCACATGTCCGGCTCACGAGGCTGTGGGCCGATGGGTTGTCATTGGGCTATAATGGTTGTGGGGAGTCCCAGGTTCCATACAGATGTGAGCAAACATGGTTAACAATCGTGGTTGGCCAAGCAGTAGACTAAACCGCACGAGTCCAGGCAAGCGTGTGGCGGAACGACATCGGGTGCAAGCAACCCACGTAGTCTAACTACAGCCACCCACACACACTCGCCCAAATCCGAGGGTTTAGCCCCAAGGCGGTCCTACCAACGAGACCACCTTAGCTTTCCTTGTTTCCCTGGCCAACCGCATGGTTTGAATGGTGGTCCACAACATATCAACGGACGGGAATATCAGCAGGCAAGATCGTCATGTTCTCATACCTCAATCATATAATCCAGATTCACCTAATAAGCAAGCTAACAATTTATGAATAATGGTGCATGTGTGTAGGGTGTGTTGGTGGGGAAGTTGCTCACTTCCTATAACTCATGGAAACAACTATGCATGTGGTAAATGGGGCATTCATACCATAGGGCACTAATCACATGAGCAATCCAACAAGTCATCAACAAGTAATCATCAAGTTTCAACAAGTCATGTATGAACCACGAATAACATCATGTGAGGAAATCAAATAAACATACAATTCCACACCATTAAAATAGGCATAAATCCCTAGGTTTTCTCTACACTCTCTAAATGCATCAGTCAGACAATCATAATCATTAAACTCATATTGAAATTGGTGCTAGGCCACCTAGGAGTAATAGTCCGCACCTATGGCTCGATGGAGACTCGAAAAACGCCCTAGGAAAGAGGGCTTTCGGGTAAAACGATCGGAATCCCTAAATCAAGCTATTGCATGTTAGATTTTTCAACTCAATTCCACATTACTACTTGAACTTCAAGAAGGATGGGGGAAAAACTCACCTAGGCAACCCACGGATGGTTGTTGAGGCTATGGAAAAGAGTTTTCTCCTTGCAAGAGTGGTAAGGAGTTGGAAGGGTTGGCTTCCTTGGGGCCCACCTTGGATCTCCTCCTCCTCTCTCTCTTCCTCTTTACTCTCATTTACTCTCTTTTTCTCTTGGTAGTTGTAGCAAATGGGAGAGGGAGTTATGAGGGATGGGGTTTATTCCCTAGACTTGGGTCCTTTGGCATTAAGTTCCCTCATATTCCCAAAATAGCCTACAAGGTCTCTCTTTTTAAGTTGGAGCGGCCCTGACACTCTTTTGGCCACCAAATTTGGTGGGTAGGTGCCTCATGGCCTGTCTAGGGTCCACGTAAAATTTGGGAATAAACGGATAGACGAAAATGAGATTTGAGTCAAAGGCTTTGATCTTTAAACGACCCTGTGGGGTCCATTTTAGTGATTCGAGTAATCATGGTGGTCATCAGGCTATGAAGTTTTTAGGATGGGTGATCCATGACCCGATGAAGGGCCACGCAAAATTTGAGGGCGATCGGACCCGGGGTTTGACCGCATGGGTCCGATTTGTGATCGACGGTGACCGACCCACGATCAGGTCCCAGAGTTAGCGGACAGGCGTAGGAAAATCCATTAGGCCTCCACGGTAAATATGGAAGAGATCCAATGGTCGGATAACCTGGAATCTTAGTTCTATTTGCAAGCGCCAGATTGGTCCTAGCATGGTTGCGGTGCATTAAGTCGGTGCCAGATCCTACTTCTAGGTGTCTGCCGGGTCCGCGGTCCGCGATGGACCACAAGCCCAGTGAGCTCAATGTCTTCCTAAATTATTAGATTTTTCTGACCCTTCGGCGTCGCGGTACAGCATATATGGGCTGTTGTCCAGTGTACATGGTCATCTAGCTTGACGGCCCACACCTGGTCTTGCCATGGACTGTCCGGTGCAGGCAAATGGGCTAATCCTAGATTAATTAGCTCATTGCATCCCTGCTACGAGCGTTTCAAACGTTCGGTCCTGCGGAAAAGTCCTACGTGGATGCCTCAGGACCCTGCCCCGATTGGACGGGATGTTACAATATTATTTTAATTATTTAGTCATTTAGGTTTTGACCACTTACGATAATAATCAAATATGGGTCTCATCATTTAATATAACCAAATGAATAACAATGTTGTGGATATAACCATCGTTTAAACCAGTCAGATTTCCTTGTGGATTTTATACTACTAGACTCGGGTGAGTAATCTTATTGTATCTCATGTTCATTGGAATTAAAATACATTATTTGTTATTGTTTGATTGATTAATGTATTGATTGGAGTATTTTATTACGATATTGTTGATTTAACTAATGTGAATGTATGCTGTGGTAAATCACATGCTAATTTATACTTAGTTGCACGAATTATGATAATTATACGTTACATTCACGTATGAATATTCTGGTCAAAACAAGTAACTAAGTCAATTATGAAAATGATGCATTCATACATCATCCATCATATAAATAAATTACATTAACAATCTTAGAGGACCCCCATGAAAGAAATATCGATCTTAGTAGAGTGTTACCAGATGCGGGCTATATGCCCAAGCCTAACCAACAGGTAGATGCAGGTTGATGATCACTAATTCAAGCAGATGGACGAGCATCTCATTTTGATTCATTCTTACGCCATTTGCACCTTCATCATTGTCCATACTCTGTTTCTATTTTATCTTAATTTCAATAAACATAAACCATGATAGGTTTTCTCAATAGGCCTAGGCAGTTTACATTTTTATTGATGGAAAAATAATATAGATGATAATTAGTTGATGAGTTGACGCATAAACAAGAAGTTGTGGTTGAACTTGTGCACGACTCACGTGAAACGTAATCGTATCTATTAGAAGAGAAACTGACCGCATTTAGACCGTTCGTAATTATTTAATTAGAAGTTTACTCTTTAGTATAGTATCATTTATATATATATATATATAAAATGAATGATGATATTAGTTATAAAATTTTTAGCATTTGTTTGATTTTATTATTTATATATATATATATATAAAATGAATGATGATATTAGTTATAAAATTTTTAGCATTTGTTTGATTTTATTTAATTAAATTGTTTTATGTTTGTAGTAAGTCATTGGTAAATTATATTGACTGATGAATCGTGACTAATTTATGAATGTTGAAAATTAATGGATGTTGATGCTTAAATCATTTTGTGTAAATGATTGTGAATTCACATAATTGAAATATAAAATGAATATTGCTTTTACCTTTGAATAATCATGTAATAGAATGAGTTAATTATACAATGCACAAGTTATGACTGAAAACTAGAATACGAGTGTACACACTCTACACTTGAATTTTAGAGCATGACACGGGATACCACCTTACCTTAATAAGTGTCATCCTTATCGCGGGGGGCCCACCTTGATGATTTTTCGTATATCCATGCCTTCCATCCGTTTCTCCATCTAATTTTAGGATAGTTTTGAAAAAATTAAGCATATCCAAATTATAGATGGACCACATGACAAGAGACATTAGAGATTGGGTGCCTCACCATTAAAAATTCCAAAGGGATCATTGGAAAGGTACAGTAATATTTATTTTTCATCCAACCTATAATGTCAAGAATATTTGGATGATGAGAAAATACAAACATCACTATTTCTAGTGGTACGGTCCACCTGAGATTTGGATCTTCTTAATGTTTGGGCTATCATCATGCTGAAATGAGATGGTAAAACAGATGTACGGCGTTGATATATAAAAAATACATCAAGGTGGGCCCCACACGGTCAGGGTAACACTCACTAATCTGTTACCCGGGTAACAGCTAATCCGCTCCTGTGGAAGACACCCTTTCGGTGCTGATGTGTATCATTAACAACCGCATGGAACGTTATTTAGCAACTAAGAATCCATCTTAACACTACCTTAACTCCAACGCAAAGCTAATTAGTTACGAATACTGCATGCCAAAGTAGCTTTACGAACTTTTTCTGGCCACTCACCACGACCGTACATGTGTTATGCAGTTGCTCAAGTCACCTTCATCCGGTGGTTGCCTCCTTGGATGGCCACGATAGGAAAACGTACAAATTTCCACATTTAATCCAGACCCTTGTTTTCACCATACGTTCTAACGGAACTGTAACTAACGGTTGTGATTTCCTGATAGACCATCTACATGGCCCTGAAGATGGAGGATATGCATTCACCAGCAATGCAGCCAAGGAAAAGAGGGCAATGAATCACTGAGTCCTTGTAAGTGGCCCATGGTTGAATCATCTAGACCGTTGATCTGATTGGCCATTATCAATATAATGTAAGCCTTTGCAGAAAAAAAAAAGAAGAAGCTCTGATGAAACAATTATAACCCTTCGATCAGATGAGAAGAGAAAAGATATAGCCTCTGTAGGCGACGGTCACCTTTGAGTGATCCAAACGGTCCATCTGGCTGGCAAGATCATGGTGGGCCCTGCCTGAAAGTAATGGCCAACAACCTTGAAGATGGACAAATAACAAAAGATTCAGTCAAAGCATAGGAAAACTGTTCCAATAAAAAGGACTTAATTATCAGCGGAAGAGAATTTTTATAACATGAACATCCACAGTGGGGTCCACACAGTATGATCGATTTGGATTTAAGAAAGACGGGTCCACCAACCTTCAATTGAGAATTACACGACATGCTGTCTCAAACACATGCACGTTATTGGAACCGTTCAACCACTAGGTCCAAACTGGGCCATGCGCCCAAAATGATTCTCTACGAACAATCCTAGCCCTTCAGTACCCTTGATGTCTAGGATGGCATGATCATAAAATGGTGCTTTTAGATGCGTGGACAGTCTTAGTCATTAATCTGGACCATTCATAAGATTCAATCCACTTTTCGACTACAAGGGATAATCTCTCCACCGGAAAAGGGACATAAAATGGACAGTCTGGATGTAATGACTGGGGCCCACTTGCAAGACAAACCTGTAAGCAACCACATGGTTCATGTGACCATAACCATCCCATCTTTGGCCGGCAAAGACATAAAAAAGAGGTCAACGTTTAGTAGGTTAGCATCTTTTCTTGGTGGCCCACGAAATGGTGGAGCGAACAAAATGGGCGGTCCAGAATGCAGAGACAAGGGACCACAGAAGCCTCTTTGGTTCTCCTTTTAGAGATTGGGGAGATCTCCCAATGTTAACCAAAAATAGATTCCTCTAGAGGCGGATTGCCGGTGGTTTCCAGCTAAGGGGATTCCTGCAGCACTAAGAACTATGCGGCCCACCACAATGTATGTAACGTGTGTGATATATCCACGCCGTCCATCAGTTTCACAAGCTCATTTTAGGGCTAAAGCTCAAGAAACAGTGGGGACCCAAACGCCCACCATTAAAAACATCATGGGAGCCGTGGAAGTTTAGGATCAAGATGATATTTGTGTTTTTTCATTTCATCTAGGTCGAAGTGACGTTGTGAACAGCGAATACGTTGGATGGATAAACATCACGGCGGGCCGTAAGAAGGTTTCTAACAGTTGGCATCGTTATCCCCACTGTTTCCTGAGTGGCGTGGTTCACTTAAACTTTGGATATGCCCCGTATTTTGGTTCATGATCTAAGATGAGATAGCAAAACAAGCAGACGGCGTGGATATAAGACTTACATCACTGTGGGCCCCATAGAAAGTGAGGCAGGAATCGGCTGCCGGCATTCGGCGTCTGTCTTCTCCCTTATATCGAGCTTTCATTTCAAAGGCTATCTACGGCCTTCTTTCAACTTGCAGAATAATTGTCGAATCAATAATACGTTGGCCGGTTAGGATAACAGGATCAACCTAATAGAACCCATCCGACTGATGAACGGTCCAGATCATTGATTTCTCTTGACGAAAAAAATAAACGCTCTTGAGGTAAAAGACGGAAGAAACAGGAGTGCCATGTGTCTGCCCTTTAGATCAGCGGTGTAGATCATCAATCCCGTGGCCCACAAACAAACGCAGACTCAAACATCGTATTTGCATTTCGAAAAAAATAATCAAACTAAAAAATTCCAAGGTTTCTGTTAAAAAAAACAAAGAGCTTCGTCGAAATTGTGAAAGGCAAAAAACGGTTACAAAGACGCCGAGCCGACATAAATACTCCCCCTATTTGCTCTCCATACTCGGCCTCCAAGACCCAAAATCCCATTCCGTTCCACCCACCCAGGTAAAATTAAAAAAGAAAGAAAAACCCTCTTCGAATTTAAACCTGCCGTTACCTCTATATTACAAAAATACCGTCCCCCAATTTTTTTTTTTTTTTAAGAAAACTATACATTACCCCATCTCTCCGTTACCGTCGCCGTCAGCGTTCCACAACGGATCCGCCGTCTTCGCCATCTTCCTCTTCCACAACCATCCTATCCTCCTCTCCGTTAGCGTCGCCGTCACCGTTATCATGAGCGTCGTCGTCCTCGTCCTCGTCGTCTTCGTCCTCGAGCCACTGCTCCATGGGTGCGCACTCCACCTTGTGCCGCAGCTTCCAGTCGAGAGCCTGGCACGCGCGGGAGCAGTAGTTCACAGCTCCGCACACGGAGCACCTCCGGAACTCGTGCCGCCTCGTCTCCGGCCGCCCGCACAACGCGTGCGAGCATAGTCTCAGGCCGTCCCGGCCCGGCACGCCCCCTTTCGACTCGAACCACTCCACCAAGAACCGGTTCGCGGGGTGGGCCTCTTGGGCCGGCACGTTGCATCCGAAATCGCTCAGCAGCGGGCAGCCCGACCCGATCGCGTGCCGGTGGCCGTGGTGGTGGTGGTGGTGCCACGTCGACGGCGGACAGGAGGAAGAAGAGGCGAGGACGGAGGCAAGTTCACGGGCGTTGGCCTGGACGAGGAATCGTCGGCCCTCGGCGATGTTCTGACGGACGCCGTAGCCGTCCTGAAGGCAGTGGCCTAGCTCACGGAGGGCGTCGACGTGGCCGAGGAAGGCGGCTCGTGCACAGAGGGCGACGCCGGCTCGGAGATCCTTGTCGTTCTTGGAGCCGCCGCTGCCGTTGAACTGGATGACTGCGAGCGAGTAGAGGGCCGGGGCGTGCGAGCCAATCGCGGCTTTTGCCATCAACGACGCACCACTGCCTCGGCTCTGGAGGCAGTAGAATCGGATCTGCGCAGGAAAGAGAACGGATTTCCATCAGACGATTGATATTTTTCTGGAAGATTGATGATTTTGAAATTGTTTAGCTTATTTTCAATTTTTTTTTAAAAAAAAGTTTCTTTTTTGTTCTTTTGGATTTGGTTAGATGCTTGCGATTTTTTGCCTTCAAAGGAATGATTTATTGGGAATTTTAGGCGAATGTCTTGACGAAATGTTGCGATTTTTCGGAAGCTATTTTATTAAAAGAGATTTTGTGCGATTTTTTCGATGCTTTTAAGAAGATTGCGGATTTCCTGACGGTTGCGACGATTAGTTCGATTCGTCACTACGTTCCATTGAGAAAGCTTTTCTTTTTCTTTTTACCATTTTCTTTAGGAAACTCAGGCAATCGGAGAGCATTTTTTAGATTTTTCTTCTCCTTTTCTAAGAGAGTCGATTTAATAATGATTTGTTTGCAACATTTAAGAAAAAGATGATTCAATGACGATTTTTTCCCGCATTTGAGATAGAGGCTTACCATGCCGAGAGAATAACAGGCGTCGATGTTGCCCGCATCGGCGCAGAGCTTCAAGAACCGATGAGCGGATTCCGACCAGTTCTTAGCACTCAAAGCCAAAGATTTCGGAGAAGCTCTTGACAACACGAGAGGATGTAAACCTAATCCGTTCAATCTCTTGCATCTGCTCCACCAAAAAAAGTAAAATAAATCCCTCATATCCTAAGAAGCAGAGCAAAAAGAAGGGAAAAAACGATTTTTAGGGTTTCAAAGGCAGAGATCTGCCTACAATCAAAGCGAATACAAAACCTGATGGAAATAAACGAAGACAAATCAATCTGAGAGGTTAGATTGATGGAAGGAGGGATGAAAAAGAGAGAAAGATTACGTTGAAAGGACGTTGACGAAATCGGAAGGAGAAGAAGCTGTAGAACTGAGCTTGTAGAGGATGCAAACGACGAGATCATCCGGCAATCCGTCGAAGAAATCCGATTCTCCGGCAATCTCCGGCGCTAGCTTTGGCCTTTTCCGGTCGAGATAATCTTCGCCTACGGCGAAAAATCGCTTCCTTTTCGTTTTCTCCTTCGATTTCTCGCTCTGGAGATGTATTGTAGGGTATGAAAATCCTCTCCTCGTTCTCATCTCTCTCTCTCTCCACTGCGAGAAGATACAAAAGCAAGGGGGGAGAAATCAAATGGGGCGAGAGGGAGAAGAGAGAGAGGGCTTTATAAGGAGCTAAAACGAATCATTCTTTTACCATTTTACCCTTGCTTCTTATCTATATTTTCTCTCTTATCCCTCGTTGGATATCCCGGTCAAAGAGAGTTGACTGGATCTGTCCGTCCGTCTCGTCCTTCTCTCCGTATCTATACCTTTGCTTTCTCTTCTGGAAATGCCTCTGCCCCTCCCTGCACGCTTTAACTTTGAAAGGCCCGCTCTTGTAGTCCGCGAACTACTGAAATAAATTGGTATTCCTTCCCTTGATCGTTTTCGTCCACGTCAAATCCCATGTTGCATCGAACAATCTCATCCGTATAAATTATTGATAGAGAAGAGATGGGACCCTATGTTACCAAAATAAGGACAGTCAACCGCCTGGCCATGGTGGGCCTCACATGTTCCAGCTGGCGGACTAGGATTTACATTAGTCCGCGGGCTACCTCACCTTTTTACCTTTCCCTTTAGCTCTGCTTATTGCTTTTCATTATCCAAGGTTGATCCGGTGCTTTCATATACTCCGTAAATAATGGTGCTCCTAGGTATATTTAGGACACTTAGAGAAGCCATCGTATGGATCCAAACCTTCCATTATGATCAACGTATAATTTATGGACCATATCATAAAATTAACACTGATCTAACTATCTAAACAATCCATATATTGGCCTGATTTCTTACACCTATCCGTTTTCCAACCTATGGATGGATGGCTATAGTTCTCTAAAAAAAATGCAGCTCTTTAGAACGATGAGAAATCAAAGATATGCCCCAACGAACGCACGGCTAAAATCGTTGTTTACGCCGATTTTACCAAAAAAATCTTGACAGTCCATATTATAGGCCATTTATTCTCTATATATAAACGGATTAACTATTCCCCTACCAGGGCCTCACCATTATGTATTTGTTTCATCCATGCCGTCCATCTATTTTTATAGATCATTTTATGGTATGAAACAAAAAATGAGGTATATCCCAATCTCAAGTGGACCACATTACAGGAAACAGTGTTGAATGAATGTTGACCATTAAAAACATTTTGGGGCCATAAAAGTTTTGGATCAAGCTGATCTTTGTTTTTTTCCCTTCATCTGGGTATGTATGACCTAATCAACAGATTGGATGTCATATAAACAGTACAGTGGGCCTCAGGAGGATTTTAATGGTGGATATCCAATCGCTATTGTTTTCCTGTGGTGTGGTCCACCTGAGATTTATATCCCTCTCATCTTTTTTTGTTAACCCTAAAATGATCTTTAAAAATGGATGAACGGAATGGATGAAACACATACATCATGGTGGGGCACACTGAGCACCGACCATCAGCCACCGGGCTGGTGGCAGGGTGAGTAGCCAATCCGTTCTCATATTATATGGTTTTAACCGTCCACTCTTAATGATTTTTAGATGATAACCCATCAAATTAACTTTGGACCCAGCAAACGGCGGAGATCTGTCGAGAGTAAAGTTCAAGTGTGCGGTGGAGATAGTAGCGGTAAAAATTAAATAACAGTGAGAGCACGTGGATAATGTCTGTTATGTAAGCAAATCCCTGATTAGGTGGAGTTAATTAGGGTTTAGGAGGCGGTTAAAAGAGTGGTTAGAGACAACTAACTTCGGTTAAAGTGAAAGAGAGGGGGGGAGAAGGAATTACCAGACTAACAAACTCAGGTAGGGATTCGCGGTTGGCGTCGACCTAACCACTGACGGTCAAACTGCTGACTCAGCACTCTCTCTCTTCAGTTACTTGCCTGCTCTTCTCTTCGGCGTTTTCCTTGATTCTTGCTTGTCTCTTTTCAAATTTACCAAATTGCCCTCCACCGGAAGAGGGTTCGTTGAACCGGAATCCTCTGCAACACACCAGCCTCTGTGGGACCCACCATGTCGTATTTGTAAAATCTACTCTGTCCTCTAGGTTCTAACCTCGATTTTAGGTACAGGAGATAAAAACTAACTGAGGTGGGCCACAACACGACAGTGAACGATGGGGATGGGATTCCAGCTAAAGGTTTGTGTGTGAGGCTGTCATGGTGAGTTCATTTCATCAAAACCGTTAATCAGGTATAAATCTTCAGTATAAAGTTAATGCAGAAAAAACAGTATGTTAAAAAGATCATGTGGGCCACACCTCTTAGTAGAAAATTAACATCGTTCGCTTTGGTGTGGCCTACTGGAGAATTTTGAGAGAATTCTCTTCTGTATATACGGTTCTAATAAAACTTCTTATCTGGTGGACGGATTGGATTTAAATAAACGATATAGTGGCGCCACGGAGCTCGGGTGTTTTACGCGCTGCGTTAATACACGTGTGGAATACGATTCGGGACCACTTGGAGTATCACTGTTTCCACGCGCGTGTCAATCGGTTCATACCCGCACGTGGGAAAACATGAATATGAACAAATATTTAAAATCTTAGCTTTCCATTATATTTGAAATAATTATTAGATCTTTTTAGTTTTTAAAAAAAAGTTAATTTAGCTCTTCAAAGATGCACACTGTAGAAAATAAATTGACGGTTTGGATTTTTATATTCTGTGGGCCATCTGAGTTTTATAAAATGACCATATTTTCATAGAAGAAGATCTAAAGAGGGAAAGATACCAGAGGAAGATCAGATTACCCACACGTGTTACATTGTGACGTGTTGGCCGGTGTGCGGATATGCAGTGCTCCCGCGTGCGTGTGGAATTAGTAAAGTGAACGTTTTAGGATGCTCCAACCGAGGGTCGCATGGCACATGCGCGTTTCAAATCTGAAAAGTGGGGCCCATGGTTTTGTTATCCGTACATTTTGTACGTTGGCTTACGCCGTGGACGATCTGGCAATGTCGAAGATACTTTATAGAGCTATCTTAGCCTTTCGATTTGTGAAGAAGAAAGCGACGGTCCAGATTCAACTGAATAAAGGCTCCAGGCTGTTTTCTCCTGGCACTGAGAATACGGCAGCACGACGTGTGTGAAATCACGAGCGTTCAGGTAATTAACCTTGGCTGAATATTGCATGGCACACTCTTCAAATGGGCCCCACGTGTTTGTTGGATATGGATGCCCATAAACCTTTTATTTCAACCGTCCATTTCTTTGCAAAATTTCAACTACTTGATGGATGGACAGAATGAATTTTTCATCGAGGAAGTCAGGTGTGAGGGCACGTCTAATGGACGTCTCAGATCTCTGACACGCGTGCTATTTGGCACTTGTGGGAGACTTCCGTGTGGCGCGTGAAGACACGAGACTGCAAAGTGCAGTCCTTATTCCTTATGGGGCCCTGGTGTTTGTTTGACTGGCAGGCTTGCCATTGCTTAGCTGGACCAATCAGCTCCCGCTTATGCACTGCTTCGTACAGTCGTCAGATACCAGCGGGGTACGGATTGGCTACTCCCCCTGACACCAGTCAATGGCTTGTGGTCGGTGCTCTGTGGACCCCACCATGATGTATGTGTTTCATCCATGCCGTCTATCTATTTTTAAAGATCATTTCACGGCATAAGACCAAAAATGAGGTATATCCCGTTCTGAAATGGACCACATTACAGGAAACAGTGTTGAATGAGCGTCAACCATTAAAACATTTTGGGTATAAAAGTTTTAGATCCAGATGATTTTTCGTTTTTCCCTTCATCTAGGCTTGTATGACCTAATAAACAGATTGGATTTCAAATAAACAGTACAGTGAGCCTTAGGAAGATTTTAATGATGGATATCCCATCACTATTGTTTTCATTTGGTGTTGTCCACCTGAGATTTATATACCTCTCATTTTTTGAATAAATACTTAAAATGATCTTTAAAAATGATCTCCGCCAGGGCGGAAGCAGATTGGCTGGTGTACCTCGAACTAGCTATATAGCCGTTGTGTTGATGCCAGCAAGTTCTAGGTATCTGTTATATTCAAACCGTCCATCCATTTGATGAGCTCACAATGAGGCTGGGAAAGAAAAGTGAGACAGATCTAACAATTAAGTGGACCACACTACAAAAAGCAGTGGAAGGTTGAATGTCTATCATTGAAACCCTTTTTGAGGTCCCATAAGTTTTGGATTCATATGATATTTGTTTTTCCTCTCTATTCAAGTCTTTGTAACCTTATGAATAAATTAGATGGAAAACAAATATTATGGTGGGCTCTATAATTTTTTAACAATGAAAATCATTATCTCTATAGCTATTTATTGTATGGTCGAGATGATCTTGGGATATGATTAGGCCTGTTTGGGCATGGGGATTAGAAGGGATTAGGTTGGATAGGATTCATTTGGTCCTGTGCTAATTCCACTCCATGTTCGGGAAGAATGGAAAAGCTTGGAATTAGATTAGATGGAATTGCACTGGGTTCTGTGCCAATTTTACTTAATGTTAGCAAGTTGTGTAGGTCCCATCATGATGTGTGGGCTATATCCACACCATCCACCCACTTTTTGAGATTATTTTAGAGCATGAGCCAGAAAATCAGGTAAATCTAAAGCTCAAGTGGACCCCACCATAGAAAGTAACGGGGATTGGACACTTACCGTTGAAAACTTCTTTGGGGCCACATAAGTTTTGGGTCTACCTTAATTTTAAACCCATACCATAACATGAGGTTACAAAACAAATGAACAGTTTAGATATAACACGTGTGTTATTTTTAATTTCAAATGATGGTGGGTATATCCATTCAATATACCACCGGTGTCAGTAACAAAGCATGCCAGTAACCTTATCTCATGACAACAGGGGACAATCTCTGCCATGTGTAATAATTATGCTTTTTGAATCCCATCCCACCTAATCCCTTCTAATCCAGCCGCCCAAACACGCCCTTAGGTTTTTTTTTTTTGCATAATGCTCTAAAATCATTTCTAAAAATATGTGAACCGTACAGATATAATAAATACATCACTACAGGGCCCATAAAACTTTGATCACCTTTGAACCGTTCGCACAGCTCAGAGCTCGGGGAGCGTCAGTGCTCGTCTGCGCACAACATGTGCCTACAGCAGCTGGTGCGCGGTACACCAGCCAATCCGCTTGAAGGGCCGTATGGGTTCAGTCCAGATCCTCTGCTAGCCACAAACAGCTATTTGATGTTTCGTTTGTAATGTTATTGGCCACAGCATTACAGATTTTACTGACAACTGGCATTCGATTTGATGGAAATGTATTACATGACAACATGAATCTCTGACTGTGGCCAGCGGAGGATTTAACTCACGAAAATCTCCATGGCAAATCTAATCCCTCCATCTATTTTAAAACAATTCTTTTATTTTGAAAAATTATATAAATTATTGAAATCTAAAATTAAGGTGTACCACACCAACAAAATAGTGGGAATAACAACATCCACCATTGAAATTAATTTTTGACTGAGCACGATATTTAGATATCATCCAAATCGTTCATGAAATTATCATCTTGATTGAAAAAAACAAAAAAGGAAAACCTTCTATTACCATCAGGCATTCAATTCCACTGTTTAGTGTCGAATGGCCCACATGAGTTCTGGGTCCACCGGATTTGTAGAAATTTGTTCTATTATAGTATTTAAAAACATTAAAACTTACAAAGTTGATTTATCAGAGGCATTAGAATCTTTTTTGGCCGACAATGCTGTAGGAACAGATATCTCTGTACCCAATGTCACATGCAATTGGCTTCTAAGGAAGAACCAAAATAAGAAAAACCTATCTCTTTCTTAGAACACATGGCTAGGTATGTGTCAATTAAAATTGTTTTCTTGCTCCCTACATGCTAGATGGATATTTTCATGGAAAGATGGTATGAGTAGATTGTCCAAGTAATTTGTTCATTCACCATGTGTGAAAGCTGCCTGCAGGAATGGGTAATGATGCATGTTCGGGCTGCACTAGACAACTATTGTATTCTAGTTGTATTGGCCTTTTTTCTTCCTTGGTTGTGCCTGGCAAAGTCACCACTAGCCAAATAAACTTATGGTATCCATGGCTGGGATAGACGTTATGGAACAATTTCTAATTAGAGAGATCCTAAGATTTTCGATCTTGAATGACTCCAACAATATGGTCTACCGCTATAGATTCTTAGATAAGGGTCTTGGTTACAGAAAAGGTTGCCATTAAGCACCTTTTACCCTCAAACTCTTATGCAGTTGATTGATTTTTATTTTATTATTATTATTATTTTTTTGCGTCAGCTCTAATGTACAGATTTAACTCATTGGGCAGGCAAAAAAGAAAAAAGATAGGGATAGACGCTAGCTAAAGAAAAATGCAAGAATTGTCTCGATGTTTGAAATGTGTGGAGTTTTTGTTGAATTGACTTCGAAAGGTGGGAAAATGGAGGAATCATATACTCTTTTGTGGAAAAGAAATAATTGAACGTCCCGATTGTATCCCTACTCTCACCTTGAGCTTCTGGTTATCCCTTAAAAGCCCATAACCTTGGAATTAAGCCTTCGTAATTACCTTATACATACTAACGTACTCTTATATAGCTTCTTCAGTTTGCTTCTCTGCCTTCATGGTCGTTGTGATGCAGTATATAGAGATGAAAATAGGTGGTTATTGAAAAACCATTGGTAATTTTATACGCTGACTTCATAAGATAGAATGTCATAGTATGAGTGGAATGTGGCTTTTAGAAAATATAATGAACGCTTGTCAATTTTTGGCCTCCACTGTCGCGCAAATAATTATAGGATTGTAGGCATTAGGGTGTACAGCTGAGATCTGCTCCGTTTGGTCCGTTTTCTAGTTGATCGGATGTCTAACAGGTGCCAAGGGTCTGTCCAAACCAAATTTGGGTGGTCCTTACTACCGTTGGAGTTGGGGAGATGTACCCCCGACTAAGCATGTTTACTATTAATCCTTTCGGACCGTTGATCACCCTAATCTCGAGCCCGGTGATCTAAACCATCGATATCCTCTAGGCCACATCAAGGTCCAAATCTTGTCAAAGGCATCCAGTCTTTTAGGGCCTCCAGCCTTGTAGAATCTTGGTATTCGTTTAGTTATAGTCAAATTAGTTGGTAGAACACCCTGCCAAGTATAATGTGGTGATGACTCTGACCATATTCTGCCTTTGACACAAAAAGAAAAACTAAAGAGCGGATGATATTTACCACATGGCAAACATGTGAACATCAGGATTGGCAGCGGATTAGGTGCGGCCCTAGCCCAAGCCAAGATGGTGCGACCCTTATTATGGGGCCCACCTTAATGTATGTATTCTATATCCATGTCGTCTTTCTATTTTACCATATCACTTTAGGGATTGTAACATCCCGGTTCTTCAAACCCAAATATACTACTCGTTTTTCGAAAGCCTAAGTGTTAACCTTTAAAAATAGCCTAATTTCATGTATTTTTTTCTTTAGTTTTCTTTTTAAAGTCAGCCAAGCATAAAGGAAAATCCAACTATCTATATAGGTGGTTGCCCAAAGGCTTGTATAAACTAATATCCAAAGTCTTTACAAATACATGAAAATACAAATTCAACATAAATGAAATCTATAATCTGGAATCGCAAAATCATCTAGCTCCTTATACTCCACATGAGCACCAACATGCACATTGGCTACGTCTCATGCACACTAAATATAGTTTGATAGCGTTAATGGTTATCCCAATGAGGTATAACTCCTAAGATTTATCAAAACCTCATGATAATTAAACATATTCATCAGGAAAAATCTAAAATGAATATTTTAGAATGACCATCATAGTAATAAGAGAGAATTCATCAGATATGCAAATGTTAACTAGAGCACAATGATATTCTTATTTAAATGCATGAATGCATATACATGCTCATAGACTTGGGAATGCTCATCCAGCTGACAAAAGGTCGTCCAAGGAGAACTAGCCACTCGAAAAAGTACTCAGAGTACGCCCAAGGGACACTAATCACCCGAAAAAGACCATGCAACGAGGACAACCAAGGTGATGTAGCCTCCCGAAAGATTACTCCACGATATGTCTAAGGAGAATTAGCACTCGAAAAGATCCATGCAAAAAGGACAACCTATAGTAGTCGAATGCACGTGATGATAACTTAAGATTACTTGGTAAAGTAATTTATGGTACAACTCATAGTGACCCAAGAAAACCCCGTGTCTTATATCAACCTCGGTAAAGTCCGCATGCCATGAAATGCATAATTACCCCAATAATTATTATTCCAATTGTAACCAACCAATTTATGAAAGCTTAAACATCACTATAGGGGCTCGTCACCCAACATAGGTTGACAACTCTGTCCCATATCACCATTCCCAACTCATGAGACTCCAACATTTAGGATGTTAATGGTAACCTCTTCAACTAGTGGCCAATCACGGTTCGACGAATGACATTTACCATCACAAGGTTATACAGAATTAGTCCTTTAAAGACACATAGGGCAATTATTCCATCATAATCATAAGGGGCAAATATTCAATTCAAGGATGTGATGGAAATGGATTATCCTTAAAAGCTATATATGCACAAATGATTCATAAGATGATAAATCCACGATAAAATTTCATTTAATGCAATACGAAAAATGGTCATTAGTTCGAGGACCTCTAAAAACACCATCAAGTGATCACCAGTGGTAAAACATGCCACATACAATATCAATAACACTCACACGTATAGAATGTTCATTTTAAACTAGAATAAGGATATTTGAGATCCATAGAATGCTTAGATACTTGAGTTTAAATTCAACCATCAATCACTTATGAAGAATCACTCGAATCGTAACTAACATTTATCCTCAATTTTCATTGAATATTAAATTAAGCATTAATGAAATAATTGAACTAAAATAACTATCATGATATAGAAAAACTTGAAGGGCGATCCTCACCTTATATTTTGGATTGACCTCTTAAGTGACTATAATACAAATACGAGCCTTAGAAATAAGTCCTAACTTATATTAGAATTAGGTACGGTTAAGATTAGCATATTACATTATTTGTTCTAATTAGATTCGAAAAAGGGATTAGATCTTAGGGTTTTATATCGAATATGAAATTGGATCAATTTAAGACTTGAATTGAACTAGAATTCTCCAAGAGATCAACTTACCTCACCTTCTCATCTAATTCAACTAGAAACAAGTGGAATCTTTAGGGTGGAAATTTGGGTTTGATCTCCTACATGAAAATCAATACTAATTGGATTAATCTAAAATTGGGGTAGTATTAAGATTCACAAAGCAACCAAGTTTAACTCACCTCAAGTAAACTTGATTGATTGGTCTGATTCTGAACACGGTCCAATTTAGATCTCGACAAGATAGGACTAAAGATACATGAACAACTTAAATTACTCTAATTAAGTCATTATTAGGAGACTTGAGGCTAACTTGCCTCAACAATTTCAATTCATCTTCCCGACTCAACTAGGAGTTGAATCAATTTGAACACGAAACTTGGACTTACTCGACTAGGTAGAACTTGGCCTAAATCAGTCATACTTGGTGTCAACCTGGGAGTTTCTTGACGTGTTGGAAAACCTCTATCCAACAACAACCTTGGTGTAGATGGAATTCTTTTCTTTCAAAACCCAAGCCTGACTCGTCTTGAGTCAACTCAGCTCTCAACTCAGCACCCTTTCCTTTCGCCTTCATATTCTCCTTATTTTCTTCCTTCTTGCTTCCCTTAACCTAGCTATGATTAGCAGCTTGCTAGACCTAATCGACTAATAAGATCAGCGAGTCAAAAATTCCTTCAACTTAGCGAATGTAACATCCCAAATTTTCACAGTTAGAATTTATACTCTTGCCTGAGAAAATTAGGCGTTAATAATGTATAAATTGGATGCTTTAAAAATCACACCATATTTTTTTTTTCCATTTAGATTACATTTAAGTACATTCATGAGAATAAAATCGGTTGTATTGATCATCTTATTAGAGTAAAAGAATTCAGTAAATAATCAAATGCCTTCTCGATGAAATCTTATTACATCATCAGAGTGGCGTAGCAGAAATATAAAACTAAATTATGAAACTATCTTCTCATTTTTTCAGTATAATCTTCCACAAGGAGATAGTCTTATAAGTCTTCAATCCGTACATCACCTACATCATCTGTACGATTGGAGAGTGTAACACCCCAGCTTTTCAGGGGCCGTGTAGGAACTCGACCCCCAAATTCCCACGTGCCATAGGTGCCCTAATGGGCTTCAAATTTTAATTACATTTGGATGATCTTATAAACAATTGAGAGTTTAGCAAGGCATGAAGCATAAGTAAGTCATAAAGCAGTATCAAGTGCCACTAAATATAAAAGTATCAAACCCACAAATCCAAAATCATCTAAATAGGGAACTAGGTCCTACCTATACATGACCCAAAGTGACTAGAACCCTGATCCATACCCCGCGGTAGCCCGAACTCTGACTAGAAAGATCCGTCGAAGGTCTGAAAGCAGAGAAGCTCCTCTACCTTATCTATGCTCACCCCATCAGCTAGTCGAATTCCACCTCACCTACATCTAATGACGTATTTGGTTGGTATTTTAAAACACCGTCCCAAAGTGGGAGTGAGTAGCTAACTCAGTGGTTACTATTAGCCTTAAGTTACAACAAGCATTAATTATATGATGAATTTAATAAAAGACATGCATTCACAGATCCCTAACTAGTATTATTAATGTATATGCATGTATCATGATATGATGCATGACCTCACAACAACACTCTTTCGAGCGACTTCGTCTAACGATCGCTTATGACCAACACTCTCTCATTGCGACCTCAACTCCCAAGTCGCCACAACCTAGCTAATGCGATACATGAATAAGACATACATTATTTTATAGTTTTGGAACTAGTGGCCTACTAACGAGCGATCTAGAGCTTGTTCAGAAAATCAGAGCATTTCTGGAATAAATTAGGTATTGAGATTTCTCGTAGGTAATGATCAGGGTTTGGATTAACTATGTTCATAAGGTGGCTTATTTATAACTAGTGAAAGTGAAGATTTGACCATGACTACTCTAAACTCTCGGTTTTAGGCTAAAAGAGTGACGGGGTTGATTTGGTCCATTAGTCGAGATCTAGGCCTTATCTAACTTGGCTTCGAGTATATCTTTTAATTTAGTTACGATTGTCTTAATTAATCAGTGTTAGGTCGGTTAGATTTAGGCTCTATGTGAGCAAATCATGTGGCTAAATTCCGTGTTTAAGTGATCGGGCAGATTTGTTGGTTTTCTACGGTTGATTAATTGGACTTATGCGGTTCTTTACTGGTACCACACGTGTATAAACTAAAACTGAGTGCTAATGGTCAGTAAGTGATAATATAAGTTAATTACATAAAAAAATTTAAGAATTTTTAAAAATCCAAAACAGTGAAAATCCAGGACATTACAGAGAGGGTCAATGCCATACTCATAATGATAGTTGTCCTTTAAGATTAACAATAATTCAAGATATTCATAAAAGTAATGAAAGAGTTTCGATACGCCCCGTACTCCACTAATCGAGGGTATCAGCATGCACAAACAACCTACCTAAGATGCATGTCTAGCAAAGTGTAGGCAGTTCATCATACATAGTGATTATTACAATGTGGAATACGATTCATAGAAAATCCGGATCACCTGCATTCTCACACTATGAAAATTTACCGGCATGTTCGACGCTACCATGAATTTACACGAACACCTTGAGATGCACAACAATGAGTCAGATGAATTACTTGACACGATTTGTTTATGGAGTGACTATTTATGACATCCAATCCTGGAAGTGATGTAACATACATTGCGAGTTATTTACATCGATTTGTGTACTACTACCAAAAACTCATGGGATTATGTGACGACCAAGAGGGCTTCTACCCAGAGTGCATTACGTCCATGATAAAATAGTTTAATCACTAGTTGTGATACCTCTTAACACATCACTCGCACTTATAAGGAATATAATCTAAGTCACGGGGGTTCTGGAGTATCAAGACACATGCCCAATCCTTAAAGATAAATAGCACAAGGCTTAAAAGAGGAGAGTAGCAATAACTAACTCAATATAGAAGACAGTGGCAATGGCCAACTCAATAAAGAGGAGAGTAACAATGGTTAACTCAACAAATAGGAGAGTGACAATGGCCAACTCAATAATAAGAAGAGCGGCAATGGCTAACTTAATAAATAGAGGAGTGGTAATGCCCAACTCAATAAAGAGAAGAATAGTAGTGACCAACTCAATAAAGAGAAGAGTGGCAAAGGCCAACTCAATAAATAGATGAGTAGCAAGGCTAACTCAACAAATTTGGTAAGGGTACAGGCAAGGCTTGTATCCATCGCCCCACATAAATTTATAAAGATCACTCATAATCAACATTATATTATAACCCAAAAGGGCAAATAACTGATGATAAACCATATAATTACAGGGAGAATTCACAGTAACATGAAGGCATGTAAAAGACAAGATAAATGAAACAACTTATATTAATATAAGCTTAAAGGATAAAACCCTCATATTATACAAAGACAAATTAAATTCTACCAACTCATATAAATGTATGCTTAAAGGATAAAGCCCTCACCTCTAGTTGTCAGATCGTCCTCAACCAAGGCTAGACGTCCCACTCTCTTCTTCTCTCTCTAGCTCTCTCTCTCTCTCTCTCTCTCTCTCTCTCTCTCTCTCTCTTTCTTTTCTTTCCCTTTTCTTTTCTTTTTCTTTTTCTACCTCTTTCTCTCTTCTTTCTCTTTTCTTTCTGTTTCTGTTTCTCTCTCTTTCTTTTTTCCTCTCTCTCTCTTTCTTTCTCTCTCTTTCATATTTCTTTTCTTGTAGACGGTAGGACCCCTTTATCGCCAGTCCGGACTCAAAAAATCCTCTGCGTAAACTCGTTTACGCAGTAAGGAAATCTTTCGATTTCCTT
The DNA here is from genome assembly GCF_029962835.1 of Magnolia sinica. Lineage (NCBI taxonomy): Eukaryota > Viridiplantae > Streptophyta > Magnoliopsida > Magnoliales > Magnoliaceae > Magnolia > Magnolia sinica. Next base: position 10,761,262 of record NC_080575.1, on the reverse strand, counting down.
ATGCAAACTGTTTGCGTAACCAAAAGCAGGGTTGTGGTTCTAATTCTTTCTATTGACGTGGGGAGGGTCGGAACTATTCTAGGAGGGGTTTGAATGGCTAGGATAGGGTGTTGGGTCACATAGATGGCTTTTTCCCGGATCAGCAGTTTTGAAGGAATTCCAATTTGCTTCTTGTGCCCTCGGTTGCGCACCCGACTGGATGCATGGGTCCTTATAGACTGAGTTTTTGATCGAAACTATGTGCTAGGATAGATGGATGGTTCAGATCTTCCAAATGGGCTGAGTATGGTCCACTTTGGATTATTTATAAGTTATCTGTAACACTCGTATCCTAGACTGTACCGTTCCGCAGACTTTTGTGATCCTCCTGTCGAATTCCGGCAACCAGCGACCTATAATCGGTATTTACGCGCGACCCTAAACCGTATCTCGTAGATTTGAGTCGGCTCGACCCGAGACTTGTACCCTAGTGACCACGCCGTTACTACGGTTCTAATGCCGCATCTTGCACGCTCATGATATACCTAGGCTAGGAGTTGTAAGCCTGAAATTATTTCAAGAAAATTGCCGCACGTTACAAATTCCAAGAGAATCTCTACCAAACATCGAATCAATCAATCAATGTACAAATTAAGTACACATCCATCACTCACCCATCCCTCTCTCAACCAAAGTAAACTCTCAAGTCAAGTACACCCATCACTCATACCCCTCACACCCATCCCTCTCCCTTACAACCACTCTCTCTCTCTCTCTCTCTCTCTCTCTCTCTCTCTCTTCCCTACCATTTTTTTCAAGCAACCCAAAAGAGAGAAACGTCCAAGCATTTTAAGGGAGAAAGGAGAAGCTAGGTGTGGCCCACTTTCTACCTCCAAAACCCCTATCTCAACCCTTCAACCTTCATCATCTACCATCAAAGAAGCCAAGGTGTCACGCACCAAAATTCGGGTACCCGAATAGGGTGTCCAGGACCCGAATTCCAGACCCGTGACCTATAAAAAAATAATAATAATGATAAGAAGATAAAGTATGACAATTTCATATGCATTCCATTTTCTCTCACCATAGCCCACAACTTAAAAATCTAAACACATACTAAGATAACTAATTACATACTCTATTATTACATCGATGCATAATTATTCAACTTAACTTGAAGTAAGAAAATCAAATCAAACATTACTACATTCAGAGTTCTAAAATAAAATAAAATTTATCCAATGTAGAATGACATGCCACGTGCATCCAATCACATTCCATACTCCACTACTAATAGTAGTACCTCGCATCTTCAAAATATTCATAACCTGAAACAGTTAAAACATAATGAGTTGACAACTCAATAGGATCACATCAATCCCAAGTTGAAAGCCTCACAAATATTACCAAATTTAACATCGACATATTAATCAAAATAAGGCGAACAATGGATGTAAAATCATAGTTAATAATTTGACATTCATGAATATGAAATGAGTAAATTGTTTAACATACCTTTTCTAAAAATACTAAGATTTGGAGTGGGCAAAACACTCGTGTGTGCTGATCCTTTTAGGGGATGACCCACGGTAGAGCATCGGTGTTGATCCTTTCAGGGTATGACCCTCGGCAGAGCACCGGTATAACCTTTTAGGGATAAAAGCCCAGGGCAGTGCACCCGTGTGTACTGATCCTTTTAGGGAATCACCCAGGGTCGAGCAACCATGCCAATCCTTTTGGGAATGACCCTGGGCAGAGCACCCGTGCCATGCTGATCATTTCGGGAATGACCCTGGGTAGAGCACCCGTAAGAATCATTGCATAAAAGAATAATTATTTACATGCGATGCATCTAACTTAGAAGGAAACATTGTAACAAATAATATCAGAGCACCCATAACAAATAATATGGTGATCCGTTTAAGACAGAACACCTGTAAGAATCATCACATAAAAAAAAATAATTATTCACATAATAAATATTCATCATCACCACTAGATAATATTAAATGCAAATAATAATGATAATAATAATAATAATAATAATAATTGCATTGGTTCAGTAGTCAAATAAAGAATATCCTTCAATAGGGAATTACTTATGAATTTTTCAATGTTTATATTATATAAGGCAACTTCTTATGAATCTTTCAATAGGGATTGATCACCTACCTACTATGGAAAAATTGTGTGATGGGAGGAAAATAATCTGAAGCGATGCTGATTTTTACGTATACTAACTTGGATTGATCAACTCTGAACTTGATGTGGAACCCTTATGGATACTCTCCCTTCTCCTGAGCTCTCTTTTTCTTCTTACAGATTTTCTCTATGATTTTCTCTCGATAGCATAAGAAATAGGGTATAAAAATGATGTCAGGTGAGTTAATGGGTTCTGAGTTTAATTGGTGGTTTAGATTGAGGAGTGGGTCTCATTATGATGATGGCAATCAAGGTAGATGGGTTCCCATCCGCAACCGTAGTGCAGAGAAGTGGGAAAGAGAGAGAGTCGTGGAGGAGATGGATGCACATGGGGTGACGTGTGTCAACACGTCACTTTCCTTTGATTTTTTTTAGAATGGGCCCCACAGGAATCACGTGATAAATCCACACCGTTCATTAGTTTTACCCTTCAAAGTTAGAGCATGAGCCCAAAAATGAGGGCCATCCACAGCTCAGGTGGCCTACACCAAAGGCAACAGTGGAACCCACTATTAAAAAAATGGAGTATTACATTCTACCCACCTTATCAAAATTTTCTCCTCGAAATTTATATACTTAAAAGAGGTTAGGATATTTTTTTCAAATTTCTTATTCTCGCTCCCACGATGCTTCTTCCTCGCTGTGATGACTCCACTGTACCTTCACAAGTGGTGTAACCTTCGTCTGAAGTACTTGTTCCTTACGATCGAGAATGCGCACAAGTTGCTCTTCATATGTGATATTTTCTTGAATCTCTAGTGGCTCCCATTCGATGACATGAGAATCGTCCGGCTTGTACTTTCAAAGCATGGAGACGTGAAATACATTGTGGATATTGGATAACTGAGGCGGTAGGCTAGCTTGTATGCTACAACTCCTACTCTTTGTAGGATCTCGAAGGGTTCGATAAAACGTGGCGCGAGCTTTCCTTTCTTTCCAAAACGCATAACTCCTTTCATTGAGGAAACTTTTATGAACACATAATCTCCCACAAAAAACTCTAAGTCTCTACGTCAATTATCTGCATAACTCTTTTGGCGACTCTAGGTGGTGCACATACGTTCCCAAATGATGTCAATCTTCTTGGAGGTATCTTGAATAAGTTCTGGTCCCAACAATGTCCTTTCTCCTACTTCGGTCCAGCAGCTTAGTGATCTACAGGGTCTTTCGTATAAAGCTTCAAATGGTTCCATGCCAATGTTGGCTTGTAGCTATTATTATATACAAATTCCACCAGTGGCAGATGATCGTCCCAATTGCCCTTGAAGTCGAGAATACAGTTGTGTAACATATCTTCTAAAATTTGATACATCCTTTCTGTTTGTCCATCAGTCTGTGGGTGAAATGTTGTGCTACAATCGAGAGTAGTTCCTAAAGCTTCCTATAGACTTGCCCAAAACCGTGATTTAAACTTGGGATCTCGGTTGGAGACGATGGATACTAGAGTACCATGAAGTCGGACGATCTCTTTAATATAAATTTTACTCAACTCCACTGCAAATGTAGAAATTTTTATCGGAATGAAGTGTGCAGATTTGGTTAACCTATCCACGATCACCCATACAGTGTCATGGTGTCGACCTGTCTTCGAAAATTCAATTACGAAATCTATAGATATATGCTCCCATTTCCACTTGGGGACTGGTAACGGCTGCAAGAGTCCTAGTGGTCTTCGATGGTCTACCTTCACTTGTTGATATGTCGCACATTTAGATATGTACTCAGCGATTTTTCACTTTATGTTGTTCCACCAGTATTGGTGCTTAACACCGTGGTACATTTTAGTCTCCCATGGATGGATAGTGAATCTTGATTTATGAGCCTCGTCCAAAATCTCTTACTTCAATTCAAGTTCGTTTGGAACACATAGCCTTCTACGAAACCTAATCCATTCATCAGTGTCAATTCGCTATCCTGCATTCTCCTTTCCCATTCCTTCTACACCTTTTTCTTGTAGCCAAATGTCTTCTTTTTGAGCTTCTAGAATACGCCGAATCTAAGAGAAAAGTTTATCATAATCTAATCTCAATTCTAAAAAAAAAAAAAGCTTAATTTAGCTATTCAACTTAAGAAAAAAAAAATTACACACTAGGGCAGGCTATACTACTAGGTTACTTAGATGCGCCTGAGGTTCTTCAAGCTGGAGTTGCAGATCGAAATCTTTGATAACATTTAGCATCTCCTACTTTTTGATCATTAGGTTGGCCACAAGTCTTCGTGTCTTTCTACTTAGGGCATCAGCCACAACATTTGCTTTTCCTAGGTGATATGAAATATCGAAATGGTAGTCCTTCAAAAATTCTATACATCTTCTCTGACGCATATTCAATTCCTACTTATTAAAGAGATACTTTAAACTCTTATGGTCTGAATATAAGTCGAATTGTTCCCCATATAGGTAGTGCCTTCAAATTTTCAAAGCAAAAACCACTACTGCTAACTCTAGATCATGAGTCGGGTAATTTCGTTCGTGAGTCTTTAACAGTCGTGATGCGAATGCGATAACTTTTCCTCCTTGCAGAAGAACACATCTTAATCCCTGAAATGATGCATCGGTATAAACGATGAATCTTTCTCCTTCGGTCGGTAATGCCAGAACTGGCGCGGATGTCAACCGCTTCTTCAATTCGGTAAATGCCTGCTCACAATCTTGATCTCACTTAAAGTTCATATTCTTCTTAGTTAGATTAATTAGGGGTCTTGATATATTAGAGAATTCTTATATAAATCTTCGAGAGTAACTAGTAAGGACGAGAAAACTTCGCACTTCTGACACATTCGAGGGCTGCTCCTATTCTAATAATGCTTCAATTTTAGCTGGGTCCACAAATATCCCTTTGTCTGACACCACATGCCTTAAAAATTTTACTTCATGCTTTCAGAAGTCACATTTTGACAACTTAGCATACAATTGATTTTTCTTTAACGTTTGTAGAGAGGTCCTGAGATGTTCCTCATGCTCCTCATGAGTCTTGGAGTATATAAAAATATCATCGGTGAATACAATAACGAATCGATCTAAATAAGGTTTGAATACCCGATTTATAAGATCCATAAATATCGCTGGAGCATTTATCAATCCAAATGGCATTACCAAGAACTCATAGTGCCCGTAACGAGTCTTAAAAGTCATCTTGTGCACGTCATCATCCTTTATTCTCAACTGATGGTAACCTGACCTTAAATCTATTTTAGAAAAGAACCTTGCTCCCTTAAAGTGGTTAAATAAATCTTCAATTCTAGAAAGATGATATTTGTTCTTGATTGTTACTTTATTCAACTGACGATAATTGATACATAATCTCATTGTTCCATCTTTCTTCCTTACAAATAAGACTGGTGCTCCCCATGGCGATGTGCTGGCTCTAATGAAACCTTGATTTAACAACTGTTAGATCTGATCCTTTAATTCTTTTAATTCTACCAGAGCCATACTATAAGGTGCTCTAGAAATATGTGCAGTTTCGGGCATTAGATCGATACCGAAGTCCACATCTCTCTTTGGAGGTAACCTTAGAATGTCCTGAAAAAATTCTGAAAACTCCCTAACCACGGATATTTGTTCAATCCCTTCTTCTAATTGCTCGATTCCCATAATAGCCGACAAACTAATCGGTGCATTCCTTCTTCGTGTCCCACAGAATTTCAGTGAAGATCGTCTTTCTATGTTCAACATAATCGTCTTCCTGAACAATCTATCTTGGCACGATACTGGGATAACCAATCCATTCCTAAGATGACATCTTATTCTCTCATAGGCATAATTATGAGATTTGCTTATAGTATTTCATTTTCAATTATGATGGGGCATTCTTCACATATTTGCTCTAAATTCATACACTTATTGAGAGGGATTGTTACAATAATTTTCTTATCTAATCGTACGGGTGATATACCAAGTGAGCATGTGAAGAAATAAGATATAAATGAGTGTGTAGCTCCTGAATCGAATAATACTCTAGCAAGAGAGGTGTAAGCCAAGATAGTATCTTCCACCACATCATTAGTAGCTTCAACACCATATTGAGGAGTAATATCTGCAGGTTGTGCTGGGTCCTCATAAACAGAAGTAGTAGTCTCATACATCTATGCAACATCATCTTGAGGTAGCGTTGGATCCTTATAGTTTCGATTTGGGTCCTCATACTCCTGAAGTTGGGCTGGATCATTTATGAATGAAGATAAAGCGTAAACACGTCCTTGAGCTTGAGGTTGGGGCACCTGACTTTCTGGCCTCAGTTGCTGATATTGGGGAGGCTTAACCTGTTGTTGCGATTGTTGAGGTGGTCTCGGATAAGCTTGAGGGGGTCCAGGTTGCTGAGATCGTGGATGTAGTTGTGCAGGCCTCAGAGGATAAGGTTGTAATGGTCTCATAGCTGGATGAACCATCTAAGGGGGCAGCGGCGGAGGTCGTTAATGCGAAGTAGACGGTACATAATGGAGAGGCATCCTATAAAACGATCGTGGTGGTCCTTGATTCCATGGATATTGATGACGAGGTGGTAGAAGACAATAGCTGGTAGGATGGCCCACCTTTCTACAGTTATGGCAAGTCCCAGTGAATTGCGTTAAAAGTTGCATAGTGGCATGACTGGGTACTGATGTTAGCATCATCTTCTGCCGCTTACTTGCTTCATGTTGTGTGAGAGATGAATGAGGCATGGTCCTGGCTTCACTCCTCATGTCCTTCCTCAGCTCGCGGTTCCTCCAATGCTCATCAAAGTCCTTTTCTATTACCCTGACGCATTCCAGTGTTTCTGCATACGTTTTAATAAGAAACGGCGCCAGTCGAGTACGGATAGAAGGTTTCAGTCCCTCAACAAACTTCTGCCCTTTACGAAGCTCATCCGGTATGAGAAATGTCACAAATCATGCCAACTCTGTAAACTTTGCATCATATTGATGCACCATCATATTTTCTTGTTCTAATTTCATTAATTTTGTAACCTTTTGAGCACGCACATAAGCTGGAAAGTATTTATTTTTAAATTTTGTACAGAATTGGTCCCATGTCCACTTTTCTATTCTCTGGTTCTCCCTGGTCGTAGATTTCCACTAATGATCGGATTCTCCTTCCAATATATATATTGTTAATTCAGCCTTTTATTGCTCGTTACATCACATAGCTAAGAAAATTTTCTTCATCTGCCTTTTTCAACCCTCAACTTCACTTGGGTCAGGCCCACCTTTAAACGTAGGCGGTGTCTGCCTCTTAAACTTTTCCACCAAGGACCCCATCCCTTCAGGGGCTACATGTGTCGCTTGAGTTTGCTCCTGAGATTGAATTATAAGCACTTGTGTTCCCATAAATGAGACAAATTCTTCCATCGCCTAAAGGATCTTGTCAATAATTGCTCCTTACTTAGTTGCATTGGGTACTTGAGTCTCCGATGCGGCCCCGATGTTCACACTTTGATCCGTCATAGCCTAGGATGAATAAAAGGAATTATAAATTTTAATAATTAATTTTAAGATTATAAGAATCATATGGTTCAATGTAGGTATACATGAAGATCTAAGAGAAGTTGAACTAAGATGTAGTTTAGAATTATGTGCAGAAATTTCTGGTCATAAGGGTGTTATTCTAATTGATATTTTTGATATTTTTATATGTTATTTTAACTTAAATTTTTTTAAATAGATATATCTATAAGTCTACTATACCTCTGTAAAATTTCATAATATTTTGAAGCCTATAAAATTTTTAAAAATTCAGAGAGTACACGCTGTCCAGATTTGGATGATTTCTGGACAGGTTTTTCTTAACCTCAAATACATACATCAATGGTCAGTATTTTTAATTTTTATCTATTTTTTTATAAAATTATACTTATCAAGCTTCAATTGAGTTTTTGAATCACCTCAATCGGAGTTTTACTTAAATAGTTATGATTTTTCAAAGTTAAATATGTTATATTAATTATTGCTGCCCAACCTAAGAAATAATTTGAAAAAAATTCTCAAAAAATTCCTAACATCCAAATTTGATTTTGTATGTTAATATACAATATAAATGGGATCTAAGTATTATATCACAATAGATTAAAATATCTTATGTATATATTCTAAATTTCTCATCTCCTAGTTAAGGCCATTTAGGAATACTTAAAGCTAAATCTCTATTTTAGGTCCAATGTTTAAGATCAACCTAGATCTGATACCAACTTTGTCACACCCCAAAATTCAGGCACCTGAATAGGGTGTCCAGGACCCAAATTCGACCTGTGACCTATAAAAAATAATAATAATAATAATAATAATAATAAGATAAAGTATGACAATTTCATATGCATTTCATTTTCTCTCACCATAGCTCACAACTTAAAAATCCAAACACATACTAAGATAATTAATTACATACTCTATTATTACATCGATGCATAATTATTGAACTTAACTTGAAGTAAGAAAATCAAATCAAACATTACTACATTCAGAGTTCTAAAATAAAATAAAATTTATCCTATGTAGAATGACATGCCACGTGCATTCAACCACATTCCATACTCCACTACTAATAGTAATACCCCGCATCTTCAAAATATTCATAACCTGAAACAGTTAAAACATAATGAGTTGACAACTCAGTAGGATCACATCAATCCCGAGTTGAAAGCCTCACAAATATTACCAAATTTAACCTCGACATATTAATCAAAATAAGGCGAACATTGGATGTAAAATCATAGTTAATAATTTGACATTCATGAATATGAAATGAGTAAATGGTTTAACATAACTTTAAAAAAAATATACTAAGATTTGAAGTGGCAAAACACTCATGTGTACTGATCCTTTTAAGGGATGACCCACCGCAGAGCACCGGTGTTGATCCTTTCAGGGTATGACCCTCGGCAGAGCACCGGTATAACCTTTTAGGGACAAAAGCCCAGGGTACTGAACCCGTGTGTACTGATCTTTTTAATGAATCACCCAGAGCAGAGCACCCGTGCCAATCCTTTTGGGAATGACCCTAGGCAGAGCACCCGTGTTGTGCTGATCATTTCGGAAATGACCCTGGGTAGAGCACCCATAAGAATCATTACATAAAAGAATAATTGTTCACATGCGATGCATCTAACTTATAAGGAAACATTATAACAATAATATTAGAGCACCCATAACAAATAATATGGTGATCCTTTTAAGGCAGAACACCTGTAAGAATCATCGCATAAAAAAATAATTGTTCACATAATAAATATTCATCATCACCACTAGATAATATTAAATGCAAATAATAATAATAATAATAATAATAATATTTGCATTGGTTCAGTAGTCAAATAAAGAATATCCTTCAATAGGGAATTACTTATGAAATTTTCAATGTCTAGATTATATATGGCAACTTCTTATGAATCTTTCACTAGGGATTGATCACCTACCTGCTATGGAAAAATTGTGTGATGGGAGGAAAATAATCTGAACCGATGCTGATTTTTATGTGTACTAATTTGGATTGATCAACTCTGAACTCGATGTGGAACCCTCACGAATACTCTCCCTTCTCCTGAGCTCCCTTTTTCTTCTCACAGATTTTCTCTCGATAGCATGAGAAATAGGGTATAAAAATGATGTCAGGTGAGTTGGTGGGTTCTGAGTTTAATGGGCGGTTTAGATTGAGGAGTGGGTCCCACCATGATGATGACAATCAAGGTGGATGGGTTCCCATCCGCAATCGTACCGCAGAGAAGTAGGAAAGAGAGAGAGTCGTGGAGGAGATGAATGCACATGGGGTGATGTGCGTCAACACGTCACTTTGCTTTGATTTTTTTAAGAATGGGCCCCACAGGAATCACGTGATAAATCCACACCGTTCATTAAATTTGCCCTTCAAAGTTAGAGCATGAGCCCAACAATGAGAGCCATCCACAGCTTAGGTGGGCCACACTAAAGGCAACAGTGGAACCCACCGTTTAAAAAATGAAGTATTACACAAGGAGTTTAGCTTTCCATGAATCCAAGAAGAAGAGTAAATGGTGGGTGTGCATAACATTAGATAGTGATTTTGATTTAGGGTCCACATGATTTGGGACCCATATTGATGTATATATTGATGCATGTGTTAAAAGGGCCCATAGTGGCCGGGCCCCTCCATCGATCTTCTCTCTCTCTCTCTCTCTTTGATGTGTGGCCCACCTGATGATACACATATGATGATCCAGACCGTCCGATTGCAGGACCCACCTTGCTGCCCGTCGTTTGGATAGGCTTGGATGAAGGAAAAACACAAATATCAATTTGATTTAAACTCCAGTGGGCCACCCTGTGGACCCACCTTGATGTGTGTGCTGGACACACCATGATGTGTGTTCCACATCCACACATCCATCCATTTTGTCTAGATCACAGGCCCACCTGATCCTGACCGTCTAGGCACAGGCGTCCAGCAGCAACTGCTGCTAGACCGTATGAAAGGGAAAACAAAAATCAGCTTCATCCAGAGCTTTGGTGGGCCACATGTGTGGACCCACCTTTAACATATGTGTTGCATCCCTGTTGTCCACGTGGGACCTAGGGGATGTATGTGCCTTATATCTTGGCCGTCCATCCAGGCCTGGACGTGAAGCCAGTCACGTGTGGCATCCACACCGTCCAGCAAGGACGGTCGGATCCACCGTGATCTAAGTGTTTTATCCATGCTGCCGAGCAGCGTGGGCTCCACACGTGGAAACCACATGATGTTTGTGTTTTTATCAAACACCGTCCATCTATGTGGACCCCAGCAGCTACAACTGCTGCTGTAATGACGTCAACAAGTTCTGTGGGCACAATTAGGAGGTATGGTTATATCCTAACCATCCGTCCAGGTGGGATGCACCAAGATGTATGTGGTTTATATCCACACTAACCATCTGTTTTGAGGTGTGGGCCCACCCCACACGTGTGACACGTGTGGGCAGGTGGGACCCACCTTTATTAATGTATTTTGTATCCACACCGTCCATTTGGACGGTGTGCTGAGTGGTGCCAGCTTTGATGTATGTGTTTATATATACACCGTCCATTCCAGTTGGACGGTGGGGCCCACCTTGATGCATGTATCCTATGTCCCAACCATCCGTCCATGCAGGACATGAGGACCCCACCTTGATGTGTGCAGTGCACCCACACCATCCATCCATTTGTCCATATCATACAAGGCCATGGGCCCCATTCATGAAGCAGATTCAATGCCCAGATGGGCAGATCCAACGGTCGAATATCAGGCAGATTCACCTGCTGCTGGACTGACGTCCAACAGCTGTTGGGTCTGCTGCGTGAATTGGTTTAATCCACTTCATCCATCCATCGTGTGGCCCACATATGTGGACCCCACCTTGATATATGTTGAATCAATACCGTCCATTTTGGAGAGGCCCTTTTTAGGACAGGAGTCTAAATGGGTCGGCCCAGCAAGCAGAAATCTGCCAGCCGCTGGCCCATCTTGACGTCACTGTTTCATAGTCCAGGCCCACCTATTATATGTACCTTTCACTCGCATGCCCCACCTACGTGGACCCCACCTTGATGTAAATATTATATTCAAACTGTTCGTCCAGCCCACATGATGTATGTGTGTACGTAAATGGGGCCACCTTGATGTATTTATTTCCCATCTATTTTTGTTGGACCCACTTATTGCGCGTATATGAGGCCCATGCAATGTGGCCCACTTGATGCATATGAGGCCCATGCAATTTGGCCCACTTGATGTATATGTGGCCCATGCAATGCGGCCCACTTGATGTATATGAAGCCCATGTGATGTGGCCCATTGTGATGTATATTGGGCCCAAGTGATGAGGCCCATTGTGATCCATATTAGGCCCGTGTGAGCGGCCCATTGTGATGTATTCAAGGCCCATGATTGAGGCCGAATGCAATGTATATGAGGCCCTTGTGTGAGGCCCAAAGCGATGTATATGAGGATCAATGTGATGCGTGATTCTACCACGATGTATGTAATGATGTTTATGATAGGCCATGCCTTGGAAGCAATGATGGTTTGATATCTATATTGTAAGAGCAATGATGGTTAAATGTCCACATTTTGACCTTCCCTTAGGCCTCGTTAGGCCCATTCTTGATATGAGTAGGCTGTCTAGGCCCATCCTTGGTATGAGGAGATTACATCATCATCATATAACATGCTTAGTATAGTTCCACGATCCATGCCAATGCTCATCATTTGTATGCTTAATATGAGGAGTGTTTGATCATATCACATGTTATTAGACGAATTATTATGGGACTCCCTGAGAGACAGAGTTGCCCTACATGATCACGCGGCACGCGTAGGTTTGACGCATGAGTAGATGGTATGACTCATGCATTTCGCATTTGTGTGACACGAACACTTGACGCCCTAGCGATATCAGGGCTGTGGCTTCCACAGATTTATCGTGGATGACTAGATGGGATACTGGAAATATTTGGTTCTAGCACTGTAGGCACATAGGATGTCCTTGGTTATGAGTCCCAGAATCATCTTGGTATCGGAGGATACTCCAACGTTTAGACTGAGTGGATATATGAGCGCCTGAGTGCCGAATACCAGTAGGCGACGTCTCCTACTGTGTCATGGTCAGTTAGGAGGGTGTGTGGCCCTATCCGCCCCAGTGAGGGGGCTGTAAGCTAGGTTGAATATGACCAACTCGTAAATGGGTCTGCTATCAACGAGCCGGGTAGGCATTGGCAGACTACTGGCTAGGCGGATAGTAAGGTCTTTTCCACTCACTGGTTGTGTGGCTTGGGAGGCGGCAGCCATTGTGGAGTGTACTAGACCCTAGTGATATCCCAGAGATGAGCTATGCTGATATGTTGACTTACTGAGTAGGGTTTGTGTACTCAGCATTTGACTCATTCATTCATTCATTCACTATCCACTCGGACTAGTGGCGCGTAATCAAGTCATCGTGTGTACCTTTGTAATGGCTAGGATTTCGGTTGGGGCATGTGACCAACCTGAGATCATGAGTTTACCACATTGAGTCTGACTATCGAAATTTAAGTATGGGACTGGTTTGAATTGAAGTCCCATGTGATGGATCCCACCGTCTGCGATATTACGTACTATCATCTCGACTTCACATTCTAACTTGGACATTTCATTCGCACCACATATTGCATTACATCCTCAGCACATAGCATTTGGTTTACTATGCTTCTGTATTGCATAGCCTGAATAAGGTTGATGGTTTTTATGGACTTACCAGTATGTTTTCCGCATTGCTCTGATATTACATACTTGATACTTGCCTTGCGTACACACTTACACTACCCTCTAAGATTTTTATAAGCTTATGCACCATAGATGCATGCAGGTGGCGTTAGGTTGCAGCAGCATTGAGCTTGGAGCGTACAGCGGTCTTTTGGAGCTTTGATATATATATATTTTCCTTTCAGCACTGTATTCAACTATTTATATTAATGGATATGTGATGATGATGTTGCCTTTGTGATTTGGGTAAACTTGTGGTTATGTTTCTTACGAGATAAATGTACGTTGAAAAATCATCCTTGTATGATCCCAGGATTGGGATCTGGCGTATGGACGCTGGAGCCGAGAATGGGGTACTACGGAGGCTATCGGCACCAGATTCGGCGATCAAAATTTGGGGCGTGACATCATCTGTCCGCAACCTGACCGATTGTGTCCAAAACCGTGTATGTATAACTGTTGGAATTCACATGGGGAAAACTAGGGTTTGGTCAGTTTTGACCTCCGATCACAATGGACGGCTTGGATCGTCCTTACATATGATGATGGTGGCCCATTACCATCACAACGGACGGTTGTCTGTTGATACGTAAGAAGGAACTCTATTTCCTTCTTCTTTTGCGGGATTCGTCGGGTCAAACCACGTTTGACCCGACTTCAAGTTCGGTGCACGTGGGTCTACACCTGCTGTGTGCATGTGCTACGCAGGGTGGGGTCCACCATGATGATTTTTGATGGATCTACATCGTCCATTCATTTTTCATCTAATTTAATGAGTTAAGCCCAAAATTGAAGCATATTCGAGGATCAGGTGAATCGTACTACATGAAATAGTGGGTATTATGACTTCCACCATTGAAACCTTCCTAGACCCTATGGTGATGTTTATTTGTCATCTAACCTATTCATAAGGTCATACAGGCATAGATGAAAGGGAAATATTCTCCCATGACCTTTCTTCACTCAATGGATGCCAAGATCAACGATTACGAGTTAATTTGTCAATTAGGCCACTTTTACAATGTTTAAGGGTTGAAATTCGACGTGAACAGTTAATTTGTAATACATAGGCATTGTATAAAATTCTACACTAAATGGATTGTGGGAACCATGTGATCTAGAATTCGGGGGTCTAAGTTGATGGCATTTTTGTAATTATTGCTGATCTAAGAGTTTTGTGAAATCTAATGGTTCTACATGGTTGTAGGCACATTTCTAAGTAATTCTTATAAAAAAACTTATGTCTAAATTATTATGGATGCAGGGTTATTCGTTGATTTAGTTTGGGAAATGTACATGTATCAAACTACATGATCAACGGTCGGATGACTTGATTTGTGAGTGGAAACTATTCTCAAGGGTTAGATTTGTATCAGGGACTGTATGTAAGGTTAGGATAGTTAGATTTGTATCGTATGCATGTACATATTAAGCTAACTTTTGGTAACACTTGAGAACTTTCAATACTAGGTATCAAAACGTTTGGGGTGTTACAGCGAAGACTCAATTCATCCCAAGACGATGACTCGACAACCATGTAGGACAGTCGACTCTCTCCCTCTTTCTCTCACAGTTTTCCTTCTTCCTGCTTATCAAGCAGGTCCATCACCACCTGGACTCGCTAAGACTTACCTCACTCTATCTTGACTCAATAATGAGTCGACTCGAACTCAACAACACCCCTCGATTCGCCCTCACCCTCTCTTCCTTATTCTTGCTCTCTCTCTCTCTCTCTCTCTCTCTCTCTCTCTCTCTCTCTCTCTCTTTTCTTGAGCTAGACATGGTATGGACTCAGCCCAAACTCGACAACATGTGACTCGACTTGGTTTCAGCGAGTCGAATCTACTCGACTCGGATCAACCCAAACCGTGCTTCCCTTCTCTCTTTCACATTTTCTTTCTTCTTCTTCTTTGTTCCTGGAAAGTCCAGATGAGTCTGGACTCAACTCAAACACGGTCAGAGCTCACCTTTGTTTGCTCGATCGACTCGACCCAACGCAGTGACTCGAACCGAGCCGTCTCAACTCAATGTGGGAGGAAAAACGGTGCACCCTCTCACTTTCCATTTTTGGTGAGTGGTTGCCCTAAAAAAGAACTATTTATAGTCTCCCTAAACTTGCTTCTAGAACCGTCAAGTACAACTAATCCAAAGAGTAGTTATGAGTTATCGATTCCAAACCGTGAGAATTTGGGATGATATATCCGAACTTTGGTTGTATGGTTATGATCCGATGTCCCAGGTGGACTTCTAACATTGTGACCCATCAAATGGATGACTTAGATCAGAGGATGGAGCCTAATAGAAGGTGGTAGATTTTCTTGGTTGAACGGACAAGATGAGGCAGCCAATCATGGCGACTTCTGATCGGTGGCCTTATCTTATGATCTAAGCCCTTTGGATGGATCGGATGAGTCCACTGATCATTGAGGGGCCCACCATTCATGGCAACATTCTCCTATTACTGATGGGTCCCACTATTTTCAGTTGCGCGCAAATTCTCATGTAAAGGAGAATTTCTGTTTCGAACAATTTCAGCCTTCCAATCGCCCAATCATTATTATTCCAATTATAACCAACCAATTTATGAAAGCTTAAAGGTCACTATGGGGGCTCGTTATGTAGCATAGGCTGATAGCTTGAGCATAGTGTCCCATACCTTATAAGACTCCAATATTTATGATATTAATAGTAACCTCCTCAACTAGTGGCCAATTATGGTTCGACAAATAGAATTTACCTTCGCAAGGTTATATTAAATTAGTCCTTCAAAGCCACACAGAACAATTAGTCTACCGAAGCCACAGGGAACAAATATTCAATTCAAGGATGAGCTTGAAATAAATTATCCTCAAAAGCCACACAGGTGCAAATGATCCACAAGATGATAAATTTTCGTTAAAATTTTGTTTAATTCAATACACAAAATGAGGCATTACCCTCATAGTCAAATTTGATTAGATGAGCTCATCAACCAATCAATGACATTGTTTGTTTGAATTTCGCCATTGACTATTTTGCATCTTGACCATCCATTAGATGTATACTCATCATCTAGTCATAAATTTATTTTAGTTTTTACGTCATGCCTCACCTATAGTGTGACCAAGTTTTATTCATAGTGCTACCTCCATGAACTTGTACAATTATTCAATGTACAAGTACACGTGGTTGGAACACTCATCATCGGAACCGTCTATCTAGCTGGACCTATTATAGATGGCACGAATTTCAGGAAACCCTCCTATTAGACAATTCTATCCATCAATTTCCTTTAAATGAACAATGGATTTTAACCTTTTTTTTGTTTTTGTTTTTGTTTTTGTTTTTGTTTTTGGCCCTTTCAAGATTAGATGGTTAGATCATTCGATCCACATGCATTTTGAGCCATTGAAATTTCTTGAATTAATGATCATAAAAAAAAAAAGAAAAAAAAAGAAGAAGAAGAACAGTCTAGATTAATCAGTCACCGTGACACGTGTCTCATCAAATGTTCTGTTGAATTTTTTGAGCATGCATGTTTCAGGTGCTTTTAAGCATCAGTTTCAAAGGGGTACACTACACAAACCCACTTGAATATAAGGAGTTTTAGTCAACCTAACATCCTTCCGAAAAAAATTGAATACTTTTGTTTTTCTGTCATTTTGCACAAAATCATATATATTGAGGGTAATTTTGTCAAAATTATTTTCATGAATATTTATAAAACCAGGAATATTACAACAACTATTTCATAAATCAAACACATGATATAAACAATGATAACCAAAAGAGACCTTTTTTTTTTTTTTTTTTTTTTACAACTTTTCTCCAACTCGCTCCTGTAATTTACTGAATACTTCAGCTCTATGTGATAATTTCTTTAAAGCTTGCTGCAATCGGGCATCGTGACGCTGTACTTATGTAATTGTCACTTTCTATGAAAAATGTAATGATTATCTAATGATATTGTTAAAGTTTAACAGCTTGAGCTTTTAGAGAAAGTGGTTGTTTGCCATGGTATTAGAGTGGGAACATCTCATGTTCGAACCTCAAGAGCAACAAATATGCCTAGTTAATATAGCTCATACAAAAACAAGTGATTACAAAGAAATCTATAGAAAAGATTCCTAAAAAGATTTTTTATTTTTTATTTTTTAAGTATTTTTGTATTTTTTTAAGAAAAATGTAGAATAATTAATGGCAAAAAAGTAAAACATCTCTAAAAAAGAAAATACTTCGTTTTCCAGGAAAACCTTAGAGAGAAGTAGTTTTCAGTATATTACTTTACCACCGTAGTTGGCTGAAAAATTATATCTGCAAAAAATATTATCTTTTCCATGATTTCTTTTCAAATTCCATCAATCCAAAGAAGCCTCTCGTGAAAATGGGAAACAAATAAATCAAAAGTTCTAGTAATCGATTACATTTGAGCTTTCAAAAAGTATCAATTTAATTAAGAAATAGTACTAACTACCGTGAGTTAAAATAAGAGTCCAATTTGCTTTCTAATTAATTTTTTCCTTCTATTAATTTAATAACTATCAACTCCAAAATGAAGGATATTATATGATAGCCGTGCAAGCATAATTCAACAAATATGATTCATCATTTTTCAAGTTTGGCTGTTTCTTCGTTAAAACTAGTAGGGAAACCCTGCAACCCTACAACCCTACAATCCTACCATCCTCTTAAGTGCATATGAGAAAGAAAGTTGTTGCAACACGCAAGTTGTACATAGGATAAGGTCAATAACTATTTGTCTTGACATCAAACAAGAGTAATTAAGTGGAATGATCATGTTGGTAAAATTCTTGTTTTCTTTTTCAAAAGAGAATTGATTGCCTTACATATTCATGCACCACTCATTGTTTTACAAGGTGTTACAACAAAGTAGTGCATGCATCCATTGGTAATCAACTTTCTTCTTCTTCTTTTTTTTTAAAGAAGATATTTTTATTCTCATTTAGAATAATGGATGGATCAAATATGAATTGCTTGTAATCAAGACTAAATTTCCAATAAAAAAGCTTCTTGTGCGCTTGTTAGAAGTGAAATAAGGAGTGAAAATTAAAATTTTCTTTCCATAAAACAACATTTTTACTTATGAGACTGTAGGCTTCACCATTGACACATGAGTACCACTGCTTCGCTAGGCATGTGCAGGATCACGAGGCATTCTTGTACTAGGGATTATGCCAATTCATGTCGGACATCATCATTAAAGAAATGCATTGATGGCCGGTGTGAAGAGTACACAAGCCGAAATTTCTTAGGCTTATTTGTTTATCTAACTTCCATTGTAAACCAATGAAAAAATGGGCCATCATTTTAATTTTACAATATTTACTTTAATGGCTATTAAAACATATTTTTTGAGGGCCAAATGCAGTTGTAAAAAGAAATAATAGTGAAAATTGTAGTCTTTATAAATTTGCAATGTCACATTCAAGTGCTAACACCAAAATTTATTTTGGTGTTGATTTGATATTATTGTAAAATTATCATAATCATATTTTTATAATAAAACACTAAACAATATAATTGGTACCATTATTATAGTTAAATGTAGGTAATGTAACTTGATAAGTAAAATAGTTTGTAATTTACTTTTTGGAAACATACTGCATGTCTGCCACATACCATCCACCTTGACATTGCCAAGATCTATGGGCCCCACTATGATGTATGTGTTATATCCATACTTTCCATCCATTTTATGAGAGCATTTTATGGCATGGCCCAAAAAAATGGGGTAAATCCGAAGCTCGAGTGAACCATACTACAAAAAGTAGTGGGGATTGCCGGGAAAGTTTCAACTGTGGGAATTATTGTCCCCACTATCCTTTTTTCTTTTTTTTAACACACCACCGACCTGACTGGTGTGGGTATATGTCGTGTGAAGACAAGCACTAACACTACTCGGAGCGTACAAGCAGTTCAAAGGAGATCAAAGTAGTTACATGAGTCCCACAATGATTTATTTATTATGTCCACACCATTTGGCTAGACCATTTTGTTGCATCAGCCCAAAAAATGAGTCTTATCCAAAGCTCATGTGGACCACACCACAAATAGCAGTGGGACAATGATTCTCACTTTTAAAACATTGGTAGTGCCTGCCATAACGTTTATCTTCCATCCAATATGTTCATAAGTTCATACAGACCAGGATGAAAATAAAAAAACAAATATCATATTGATCCAAAACTTTTGTGACCCTCAAAAGTGTTTCAATGGTATACGTTCAATCCCCCACTACTTTTTGTAGTGTGGTCCAGTTGATCTTTGAATCTGCTTTATTTTTCAGCTCAAGCCTTATAACGAGCTCACCAAATGAACAGACAATTTAGATATAACACATATCTCATGATGAGACCCACAGAACTTGGTGACGCCAACACCATATTACCCGGTGCACTACAAACATGTCCCTTCTAAAACAAGCCAAACGTTCCACTCATCAAGTTGTATTTACATTTACTTGAATATGGATATGGATGAAGATGGTGTCCTACCCCTTCCAAGATAGACTTGGTCCCGGCAGGGTAGGGACTATGTGGGGATCACGTGATGTATATGTTTTATACATGCCATCTGTCCATTTTTGCGTATTATTTTAAGGCAAAAAGAGGCAAATCCAAAGCTTAAGTTGGCTAAAAAAAAACAGGGGAGATTGAAGCCCACCAAGGTCTATGTAACATTATGAAGAGGTTAGATGACTAATAAACATCACAAAGGGTCTTAATAAGTCTTCAACAATGATATCATTATCACCACAACTTCTTGTGGTGTGGTCCCGTCACGCCTTAAAATTTGGTATCTGAGTTGGCTAGGCCGAATCCGAATTCCCGGGGTGTGAGTTGAATTTAAACAAAATTTACATCGCAGCCCGCATTATTTCCGTTCATTTTCAAAGTAATTAGAGTAACTAAAAAGATAATAATCATTGTCATTAAATAACATCCACTAATTAATACTTGAATCTTTAATTACATTAATATTCAAAATATAAAAATAAAATACATTGAATTTTAATTAATTTTTACATAAACAGAAAGAAAAGTCTTCAATCTTTTCCACCTGGCTCTTCATACACAAACCCTATAAGACAATTTATACGAGTGTGAGCGCGACAGCTCGTAGAGTCACATTATTCCCAAAATTAAAAATTCTACGATAACACCAATATATCTCAATAAAATAGACATGCTAAATTACAAGTATTGAATTGGCATTTTACATGTCAATAGTAACAATTTAGTATTCATAATAACAAAATAAGATAAGACAATCCTCCAAAATCTTTTTTAGTTCAATCCAAGGCAAAGCACCCGTGTGTATTGATCTTTTAAGGGAATGACTCTTAGTAGAGCACAGGTGTTGATCCTTTTTGGGAATGGCCCTCGATAGAGCACCAGTGAATAACTTTTAGAGTAAATACTTAGGACAGAAAACCCGTATGTGCATATCTTTTAGGGAAACACATAGGGCAGAGCACCCGTGTCAATCCTTTTGGGAATGGACATGGGCAGAGCACCTGTACCGTGCCGATCCTTTCGAGAATGACCCTGGGTAGAGCACCCATAATAAAATAATGTAATGATCCTTTTTAGGGCAGAGCACCTGTAACAAAATAGCAAATACAAATAATCAATTAAATTCACCTTGCAACATATAACCATAATCAAGGAATTCAGTCTACGATACACAGACAAATAAATAATTTCCATCTACAACAAGTAACAATAATCAAGCTGATTTGATGTACATGCATAACAATTAATTAAATAATTTAAATCCATAATATGCAATGCATAATCAAATGAAATTAAATTACAACTAATGTAGGGTTTTCAACCGGAAAGATCACCTACCTGGTTTTAGTGTTTTAGATATGATATGATGTTTTGTCTAATCACCACTAGAATTACAATGTAATTGGTTAATTCCTTAAAGATTCAATTTGGCATTTTGACAACTATAGTAATGTATAACTCGGTTGATTTATGACCGGGATAGATAGGCTTTCTTACAAATGACAACATGATAATTTGATGGTGCTTAGGGCATTAGATATTGGAACCTATACCTAGAGGTAACTTGCACGTTGGCTCATTGAGTTAACTTAGTGAGTCATTGTGTAAAAGAGAAGCTAATGCAAACAACGCAATTGTAATGTCCTGAATTTTCGTTATTTTGGATTGCAAAAAAAAAAAATCCTAAATTTTTATTTTATTTTATTTTTTATATAACTAGTCTATGTTGTCATTTACTGACCTTTAATGGTCAAAGTGAGCCTATACGTGGGTGGTACCGATAAAGAACCGTACAAATAAGATTAATCAACCATAAAAAGTCAATGAATCCGACCGATTACTTAAACATCTAGTTTAACTCCGTGATTTGTTCACATAGGGCCCAAGTCTAGCAGACCTATCACTGAGTAATCAAGGCAACCGCAACTAAATAAAGATCTACCTAAAGGACAACTAGGAGTCAGATCTTAATTAATGAATCAAAGTGACCCAATTTTCCTTTTAGCCGAAGAACTAACGGTTTAAAGTAATTATGACTGAATCGCCATTTTCGCTAATTGTGAATAGGCCACCCACTATGAACATAGTTAATCCAAACTTTAATCATTGCGCATAAGAAATCTTAATACCTAATTCATTCCAGAAATGGCTTGAATATCCAAATGATCCTTACACCGCTCGTTAGTGGGCCAGTAGTTCCGAAACTATAGAATAATGTCTGTTTCACTGAGCTTAATGCCCATTGCGGGTGGTGAACTAACAAAGTGCCTAGGACGGCTCAACTTGGGCCAGAAGCCAAGTGCTTGCAATGCATGAATCCCCTAGGCTGAAATCTGAAACATAAGTGAAATAGACCTTTCGCTCTTTCGCGAAGTTGTGGCTTTCCGACCATTATATCGCAACCAAACTCAAGGTATAAATTAAAGATATTTTCCCACTCCTATTAGTATAATTGTGGCCCTGACCAATCACCAACGACCGTCCATCGTAAGTAGGTCTCCTATGGTCGATTGAGGCATCCGATCTCCACCCAATTTGGAGCAATCTCTCATCCTATGATGGGGCACCTGCCCATGGCGAAGATGAGCCAATGGGCCCTTGAAGAAGCCTTATGGGCCAAAATTCAACCCACTAGAGGCATGTATGTAAGAAAAAAGGTCCGACAAGGTCATTTAGACATAAAATCTAAAGTATTTAAGGCCTAAAATTTCACTCTCTCATACTCATCTAAATTTCTAATTGTAAGGGAGTAAGGGAGAGGGGAGAAGAGAAGGTGAGAGCTCTTTAGGGAGCAGGTTTGGGGGTTTTCCTTGTTGCCGCTGCCCATGTCGGAGCCCAGAACTCCGCCTCACCATAGGGAATGACCTGACAACAATAGAAAGGTAATCCTCTAGCCCCCTTAAAAAATTCAAGCCTTGTTGGCTGTTGCATGCACCCTTAAGAGTTAACCTATTCGACGTAGGGTGTCAATCCGTCAATTGCTCGGCCGGTGTCATAGGAGCGGCGCTAAAGAATCGTCGGACCATCCCTAGGTGCGGACCATTATCCTTAGGTGACCAATTATCGAACCTAGGTCGTAAATAATGATTATGTTGTGAAAATTGTGATACACATGTTAATCAGCGAGTATCCTTCGATTGTCTGTCTTCCATGAATTTACGAATCATGCTTTGTGTAGCTGAACTTTGCTTTGATGCTAAATATAACATCTTAGATTTTCACTGTTTTAGATTTCCAAAAATCCTTGAAAATTTTTCTATTAATTAACTTATAATATCACTTAATGACCATTAACACTCAATGTTAGTTTATGCAAGGGTGTACCAGTAAAGAACCGCACGGGTCCGATTAATCAGCCGTAAAAGCCAATGAATCTGCCTGATCACTTGAACATCAGGTGTGGTGTAACGTCCCGCCCAACTAGAGCAGTGTCCTGGGGCGTCCACGTAAGATTTGCCACAGGACCGTTCGTTTAAGCCACTCATACTGAGGTATCATAAATAAATTAGACCAAGATTAACCCAATTGAATAGACCAGACGGGCCTTGATAGAACCTGGTGCGGGCCTCCAAGCCAGATGACCGTTTACACTTAGCGATAACCCGTGCGGACTATACCACGACACGGGAAGGTCAGAAAATTATAAAAATTCAAGGGAGCATATATCTCACTGGGCTTGGGGACCATCGCGGACCACGGACCCAGTGGACACCCAGAAGTGGAATCTAGAACTTACCAGATGCGCCCCACCAATGCCAAAATTGGAATCTGGCACGTATAAATAAAAGTGAAATGTAAGACATTTCAGCCGTCAGATTTCTTCATAATTTATAATGAGGGTCTAATATATTTTTCTACACCCGCCCACAAAAATATGGGACCCGATCGTGAAACGGTGACCGTTGATCATAAATCGGACCGTTGCGGTAAAATCCCGCATCCGTTTGCCCTCAAATTTTGTATTGCCCTTCATCAGGCCACAGAGCACCTATTGTATAAATTTCATGACCAGGGACCCATCAGAGCAACCCCGTTACTCTTTTAGCCTAAAATAGCTTATAGTAATCATGACCAAATCTTCACTTTCACAGTTATAAATAGACCACACTATGAACATAATTAATTCAAACCCAAATCATTACCCTTGAGAAATCTCAATACCTAATTCATTCCAGAAATGCCCCGATTCTCCAAACAAGCTCTAGACCGCTCGTTGGTGGACCACTAATTCCAAAACTATAGAATAATGTCCATCTTATTGGGCTTGACGTCTATCGCGAGAGTCAGACCTGAGTACTGTCTAGAACCGCTCAACTTGATCCGAAGGACTAGTGCATGAGAAGTGCAAATACCCTAAAGGAAGGAGTTGGAACTTAAGTGAATTAAGTCGTCCACTCTTATGCAAATTTGAGGATTTCAGACCGTCGGTTTTCGACCAAACTTCACACGTGGAGTAAGGATATTTTCCTGCTCATATCCGTATAACTGCAGCTTCGATCAACCGCCGGTGATCGTTGAACAGACTTCTAATCATATCCGTCGATCGACGCATCCAAATGGCGAGCCGATCATATCCATGAGTAGATCATCATTAGGGCCAACTATCTAACGGTGGGTGCCGACTCCTACACCCCATAGTGGGCCCTAGAGCTTAGAAAAACAGTATAGTAAAAACCTAACACTTGGGGCCATTTCCACCAAATCTGGCATTATAAAAGGGCCTCATTTGGGGCACCCTTCTCCCCATATGAAATTGCCCTAGAGAAGGAAGGATAGAAGAGAGAAAGAGGGGAAAGGAGGAGAAAGAGAGAGGAAGAAGAAAGGAAAGGAGTATGTGGTAGGAGGTGGGGTCCAAGGAAGCTCAACCTTGCTACCCTCTACCCATTCTCAAAGGAAACCTCCACCAAACCCACCCATGCCAAGAAGAGAAGGTAAGAATGGTATATTTCCCTTCAATAGAGCAACTTAGTATAGATTTCTAAGCATTAATGTTGTCTTTCTTGATTTTGATTTAGGAAATGGTGGTTTTACCTAAATCTCCAAATCCTAAGATCTTAAAGAATGAAAATCTCCCCTTAAGGTGCGGACTATTATCCTTAGGTGGCCTAGCACCAATTATAGTTAGAGTTTAATGATTTTGTTTGCTTGGCATGTTCTATGGAAGAATCAAGAGGAACCTAGGGATGACATGTTGTTGGAATTGTATGAATTGTATGTTTATTTCTCTTTGATATTAATCTTGCCTCTCTCATGATCTAGTGTATGGATGATTATATGCTCATGTTTGGTGGATTTCTTTTTCTCATGTGTGTTGCTTCATATTATATTTGATTCATTTGCTCTTATGTATTTGAACCCTTGAGGTGTAGGAAGTGCTTAACTTCCTCACCAACCCACACCACACACATACACCTTATTCATGATATTAATAGTTTGCTTGCTAGAGAAATTTGAATTGTATGTTGAGCAACATGAGAACATGGTAATGAATATACGTGATATTACATTGGTAGTTGGCATGTTATGAGTCACTATTCCTACCCTTGAGTTGGTCAGGAACATGAGGAGAGCGAAGGTGGTTCCGTTGGTAGGACCACTTTGAGGCTAAACCCATGGATTTGGGCGAGTACGTGTGGGCGACCGTAGTTAGGCTACATGGGTCACTTGTACCCGATGTTGTTTCGCCACATACTTGCCTGAGCTCATGCGGTTTAGTCCACTGGCTGACCCACCTGGTTTGTTAACCTTGTTTGCTCACATATGTATGAAAACTGGAACACCCTACCACCATTGTAGCCCATCGATACCGGATGGAATATTGATCCACAGTCTTGTGAGCCGGGCATGGTGGAATGGGACACTGTGTCCGAGCTGTCGGCCTACGCTGGGGTGACGCGCCTCCCCGTAGTGATCGCGAGCCATCCCATATTCAGCACCCCCCATGTGCTTGAAGTCGGGGATGGGGGAAACCCGACGGGGTCAAGGATCGTGGGGTCTCTACCTCACACATTGGGGGGCCTTGGCCTAGCAACTAGTTCAGGGCATTTGATACGTGAGGTGTATCAGATTTCCAAATATGCTGGATAAATGGACTTAACTAAGAACCCGGTTAACATCATCATTGTACGCATTAGCTAGGTCGGTGACTCGGTAGTCGAGGTCGCTCTGAGGGAGTGTTGACATACGCGATCGTTAGATGGAGTCGCTCGAGGGAGAGTTGTGGCGAGGGCATACATCATATCATCCACCATGCATGTGCATTAATAAGATTTGTTAGGTGTTTGTGAATGGTTACTTTTCATTAAATTCTTATTATAATTGATGCTTGTTACAACTTATGGCTAATAGCACCCACTGAGTTGATCACTCACTCCCACTCTAGGACGGTGTTTTAAAACACCAACCAGACCCGTTCATAGATGTAAGTGATACAGATTTCGTGGAGCCTGGCGATGCGAGCCTCGAGGAGGAGGAGGAGGAGGAGATCTCTTACTTCCAGCTGATGAACGGGCCCTCATCAGACCTGTAGATGGCACGTTGGATCGCTACGCAGAGGGCTCAACTCTATTCTTTTTGGACATGTTATTCTTTGTGATTTTGTTGGGTGACACCATGTGCGACCCTTTATTTTTTTCCTTGGTCATGTATATGTGTGTGTGTGTGTATATATATATATATATATGCTAGTTCTCTTTCATTTCAGTCGACAAGTGCATTTGTGCTTCATGTTCTAGGAACTCCAAGTTGTGCATTTAAACCCGATTAAATGCATATTAAGGAAAATCGGTTATAAGTGACACCCGGGAACTCAGGAGTCGAGTGTATGCGCGACCCCCGATTTTCAGGGTGTTACACTAAATTAGGCTAGAATTATTGAATTGTTATCCATTATTTACTCTATTCTCTGACACATGCAATTAATTACTTGATATTTATGAAGTCTGCGATGATTTGGGGCAATGTATCCATATGTTTAACATAATGCTCGATTTGAATAAAATGCCCAGATTTAATGCAATGCATGCCTACAATTTTTTGAAATAAGTAATATATGTGACTTGCTATGAAATGTTAACTGACTGGCCAATTGGGTTGGCCAGCAAATTGTAAAAGTCGTATGGGCAACCCTATCGGGTTGACTGCCCAGGGGCCAATCCAACCGATCCAGGTCAAACACGGATAACCGACAGTAGTTGGACTACACGAAATGCTCGCACCCAGTGCCAGATGCGCCGTAGTTCACCTGAATCAACCGAATTAGTCAACTAGCTTGCCAACCATGTGTGTTTACCATGTTTGATTATGTCCACCTGAACCTGGGGTACCCCGCGCCACTGGAATGCCCACTTACAACCACTGGTGATATGATCCACAAGCTTTGAGAGACAAACATAGTGGTATGGGACACTGTATTCGAGTTGTCGGCCTACGCTGGGGTGGCAAGCCTCCCGGTAGTGACCCGGAGCAATCCAATTTAAATCCTACTTATTGTATGAGCTCAGTTAGAGTAACGAACCCAGACAGATCAAGGGCCACTGGTGCAGGGCCGCTACAGTCGCCCTGAGCCTCGCGATTAGGTTAGGGCCTTTGATTTCGTGGGAGTGTCTCAGTTTCCCCAATCTTGGTGGACGAATAGACTTAACTAAATACTCGACTAACATGATCATGTTATATATCATTAGATAGTGGCGACTCAGTAGTTGAGGTTGCGTGATGAGGGAGTGTTGGTCATTTGCGAATGTAAGATAGAGTCGCTATGAGGAAGTGTTGGCTTGAGAGGGCATGCAACATATCATAACAGCATGCATGTGCATTAACAAGAGTATATAGGGATCGTATGCTTGGTTGTTTTTCATTAATTGTGCCTGTGGAATTGATAACTTGTGTAACTTGATGCTAATGGAACCACTGAGTTGATCACTCACTCCTACTCTGAGACGGTGTTTTAAAACACCAACCAGACCCTATCTTAGATATAGGTATCACAGAGCCCGACGTGCTAGATGAGGCGACCATAGACACGGAGGAGGAGCTCTCATACTTTCAGCTATTGGGCAAGTCATCATAGGTTGTCCCGGGGCCAATGATGGGGGCTTAGGGCAGGGATATTTTGTATTTTTCTGGATTATATGTATTTTACTGGGACGTGGTCCCATACACTGAACGTAAACTCACCATTTCAGTTTACACTGCATGACGCATTTAATTTTTTTCAAATGCTCATACACTAATAAAATGAAACCCAAATTAGTTAAATCTGTAAAGCATAAGTGGCGCCCGAAAATTCGGGAGTCGAGTATTACTCGACCCTCAAAATTCAGGGCGTTACAACAATAGAGGAATTGTTTGTTAAAATGGTGTAAAAGAGAACTTAACTGGATCAAGAATTGGGAGATCACTTACCTGAGGGTCTAATGTGGGATGGTTTCTGAAGTGGTTCAGGATCAACTGAGATCGGTAACACGGCGGCGAAATTGTTGGAAAGATTCACTGGAATACTACCTTCTGCAACTGAGCTCTCTCTCTCTCTCTATTCTTTGGTGTTAGGTTTCTCTTTGGTGCATGCAGATGTGGCCGTGAGTTAGCATTTGCATGCGTAATGTCTTTATATGATGGGTTTGTAAGGCCAATTGTGATAGTTTCCAAGAGTTGCACACTGGTGGGGGTTTTAATGATGGGACGTTACTCATAAGGAGATCAGGTAGGCCTCATGTGATGTTTACAAATATGAAATTGAGCAACTAATAAAAGGTTTTATGGTGTAGGTTTGAGGAAGATTAAGGGCATTACAATGGTAGATTTGCAATGGGTGAGATTTTTTACAATCTGGGGCTATTGAATGACATAGATATGTTGTTGTAAAATTATGGAATTCATCTTAAGAAGCTCCCGACCCGTTTGATCGGTGGTTACTCGACTGTAAAGTTTGGGTTGTGAACATAGGAGGGGATAAAAAAAAGAAAAAAAGAAAAAAAAAACATGGAGAGAGGGTAGGAAATGAGATTCACTCATTGGTTGCTCGACTTAGAGAACACTGGAGAAAAGCATGTCGTTGGACGAAGAAAATAAGGGAATTGGAAGGTTGAGATTGGTGGTTGCGAGGAGATTCAAAGAAGAAGAGAGATTTGTGAAGGGACAATCCTAGTGATGACTTACTGTATTAGGCGAAGATCTTTGGGTTGGACAGTGAAGATTTCATCAATAACAATTGGGATTTTAAAAAAAAATTCAAGGTTTCCAGAACCTACTGGAAGGATTTGAGGATTAGTTGAGTTTCCAGGTTGAGAAGACAAATTAGAGAAGGAGAGTTGATTGCAGAAGGTGTGCATAAAGTTCACAGAGTTTAGTAGTAAAATAGAAGCTAGATGGGATTCACCATGATGTGCAGTTGAATGTGGTAGCTTGGGGGCATGTAGGCATTGGCCGAAGAAGAAGGGAGAGAGGAGCGGGAGTTGGGGATTAGTTGTTGGTGAGAATGATGATGTGCCGATGCACGTCACTTTTTTCTTTTCTTTTCTTTTTTTAAACATGGTGGGCCCACAGAGATGTCATGACAAATCCACTTCGTCCATCAGTTTTGCTCGTCAAAGTTAGGGCATGGGCCCAAAAATGAGACTGATCCAAAGCTTAAGCGGACCACACCTGTAACACCTCGAACTTTCGCCATTTTGGGTCTACCAAAAATCCTTAAACTTTTTAAAATAACTAGTCACGTCATCACTTACGAACCATTGATGCTCGACGCGAGCTTATACGCGGCTGATACCGATAAAGAACTGTACAAATAAGATTGATCAACCGTAGAAAATAAATGAACCCAACCGATCACTTAAACATTAAGTTTATCCCTATGATTTATTTACATAAAGCCCGAATCTAACCGACCCATCACTAACTAATCAAGACAATCATAACTAAATTAAAGATCTAACCAAAGCCGAGTCAGTTATGGCCCGGATCTCAATTAATAAACTAAGTCAACCCAGTCACTCTTTTAGCCTAAAATCGACAGTTTAGAGTGATCAGAACCGAATCACCATTTTCACTAATTTCGAGTAGGTCATACTATGAACTTATTCAATCTATACCTTAACAATTGTACCCTAGAAATCTCCCAGCCCAATTTACTCCAGAAATACCCCAATTACCCGAATAAGATCTAGACCGCCCGTTAGTAGGCCACTAGCTCTGAAATTTTAGAGTAATGTCCACTTCATTGGGCTTGTGGTCCATCGCGGACTATGGACTTAGATGATACCTAGAAATAAGATTCTCGCGTCATCCAGTTGGCACTTGCCAAGTGCGACTCGCCATAATCTTGGCCTGAGACTTAAAACTTAAAATCACTGGTTCTTTTCTTAATATATTAATATAGGGTATTTCAGCCATCGGATCTCTTATAAATTTACGCCGAAGGCTGAAATTAATTCCCCACACTCGTTCGCAGAGTCTGGACCCCGATAGAGGGATGATGATCGTTGATTGCAAATCGGACCCGTGCGGTAAAACCTCACTTCCGTTTGTTGTCAAACTTTATACAACCCTTCATCGGGCCATGGAGCATTTATCCTACAGATTTCATGGCCAAGGGGGCATCAAGGTGGCCCCGGCAACCAAAACTAGGCCCCACAGGGCCATTTAAAGATCGGACCCGAGCGGTAAAACCCCGCGTCTTTTTGCCGTCAAACTTTGTACAACCCTTCATCGTGTCATGGAGCATTTATCTTATAGATTTCATGGCCAAGGGGGCATTAGTGTGGCCCCAACAATAAAAAATGAGCCCCACAGGGCCATTGGAGGGATATTATGAAACTTAGGGCCAAGGGATTTACTTCCCAAAGTATATATGACCCAACCCTCTCCCATTTGCTGATTTTTTAACAAGAGAAAATCAGAGAGAGAGAGAGAGAGAGAGAGAGAGAGAGGGCCCACCTTGATGTGCATGTGAGCTTGGTGCTTGGATTTTGGAGATCCCTACACCCTCACCTCTCCTCTACCGGCAAACTTCGTCGCATTCCGCCGTTGGAAGAGAAATTCCAACCCATTTAAGGTAAGTTGGGATTTTAAAGCTCATTTTCCTAAATTTTTATAACATGCATGTGTCTTATCCTCTATTCTACACAATGCAGGGCCCCGATACTTCGAGCTTGCGGACCCGGCATCGCTAGGTCCACCTCAGCAACTTCCGACTAAGAATAGGTGCGGACCATTGTCCCTAGGTGGTCAAGTTCCAATTTTAGGATAAATTTAATGATTGTGGATGATAGATTAATGCACATGAGTAATTTAGAAAAAAACTAGCTAGGAACCTACATGTTAGGTCTACCCAACACTCATGTGATGATAAATTGATGTTTGTATATTCTTCGATCCGTTTGAACATGAAATGTGTGTTGCCTTTCTATTCTTGCATTTGAAATTTGCATGTTCTTCTTTGTTATATGCATAATTGCACTTTTCTTGCTGTATAATTTTCTACACTATGGATGATGTATTATCTTTTGCCTCTTAGGAAATTCGCCACCATATGCACACACATCTAACTTATACTGTTAAGAGTAGTTGTGTTCATTCTAATATTCTGAAATTTATATGCTTGATGTATTGTACGCATAATTCCATCTATACTAGAAGATGAACTCTTAGCTGCTTAGGTGTGATACTGAGTGCAACCCATTTTCTGGGTTGGTCAGGAAACTGAGAATTATGAGGGTGGTTCCGTTGCTTGTACCGCCCTGTGATAAGTTCGACTGATTTAGGTGGATGCGAACAGGCGACGGTAACAGGACTGCATGGGTTGCTTGCACCCGATGTCGTGCGTTGCGTGCTCGCCTGAACTTTGGCAGTCTAGTCCACCGACTGACCAACCATGTTTGTTAACCATGTTTGCTCGCGCTTATTTGGAACCTGAAACACCCCTCACCCATTGACGTCCACTGACGCCCATCGATAACAACTAGAAACTAATCCACAGTATCGTGAGCCAAGCATGATGGAATGGGACTGTAACGCACTGAAAATCGGGAGTCACGCATATACTCAACTCTCAAGTTCCCAGGTGTCACTTATAATGTAACGCCCTGAAAATCGGGGGTCGTGCATAAGCTCGACTCCCGAGTTCCCAGGGTCACTTATAACCGGTTTTCATTAATATGAGATTAATCCAGTCTAAATGCGTATTCTGAAATTTCCTGGAACATGAAGCACAACCACACAAGTCTACTGAAATAGAAGAAAATCAACTATACCTATATATACATGTCCAAAAGAATACAAACGGCCGCACAAGGTGACGCCCAACAAAATCACAAAAAAAATGACATGTTCAAAAGAATAAAGCTGAGCCACTGCTCGGTGATCTAACGACCCATCTACTGATCCGACGGGGTTCCACTCAGCAACTGGAAGTAAGGGAACTCGTCCTCCTTCTCGAGACTCGCATCACCAAGCTCCACGTAATCTGTATCTCCTGCATCTACAAGTGGGTCTGGTTAGTATTTTAAAACACCGTCCCAGAGTGGGAGTGAGTGATCAACTCAGTGGGTGCTATAGTCTTAAGTTGCAACAAGCATCAGTTATAATAGGAATTTAATGAAAAGCAATCATTCACAAATACCTAACTAATCTTATTAATGCACATGCATGGTGGATGATATGATGTATGCCCTCACCACAACTCTCCCTCGAGCGACTCTGTTTAACGATCGCATATGTCAACACTCTCTTAGAGCGACCTCGACTGCCGAGTCGCCAACTTAGCTAATGCCGTGCAATGATGATGTTAACCAGGTTCTTAGTTAAGTCCATTCATCCACGAGATTTGGGAATCTGATACACCCCAAATATCAAATGTCCTGAAGTAGTTGCGAGGCCAAGGCCCCCCAATGTGTGAGGCCGAGACCCCGTGATCCTTGAACCCGTCGAATTTTTCCATCCCCGACTTCAAGCACATGGGGGGTGCTAAATGTGAGATCGCTCGCAGTCACTACGGGGATGGGTGTCACCCCAGCATAGGCCGACAGCTCGGACACAGTGTCCCATTCCACCATGCCCGGCTCACGAGACTGTGGATCAATATTCTATCCGGTATCGATGGGCTACAACGGTGGTAGGATGTTCTAGTTTCCATACATATGTGAGCAAACAAGGTTAACAAACCAGGTGGGTCAGCCAGTAGATTAAACCGCACGAGCCCAGGCAAGTATGTGGCGGAACAACATCGGGTACAAGCGACCCATGTAGTCTAACTACTGCCGCCCACAAGTACTCGCACAAACCCATGGGTTTAGCCTCAAGGTGGTCCTACCAATGAAACCACCTCTGCTCTCCTCATGTTCCTGACCAACCCAAGGGTAGGAATAGTGACTCATAGCATGCCAACTACCAATGTAACATCAAGTATATTCAACACCATGTTCTCATGTTGCTCAACATACAATTCAAATTTCTCTAGCAAGCAAACTATTAATATCATGAATAAGGTGTATGTGTGTGGTGTGGGTTGGTGAGAAAGTTAAGCACTTCCTACACCTTAAGGGATCAAATACATAAGAGCAAATGAATCATACACAATATGAAGCAACACATATGAGAAAAAAAAATTAACCAAACATGAGCATGTAATTATCCATACACTAGATCATGAGAGAGGCAAGATTAACATCAAAGAGAAATAAACATGTAATTTATACAATTCCAACAACATGTCATCCCTAGGTTCCTCTAGATTCTTCCATACAACATACCAAACAAACAAAATCATTAAACTCCAACTATAATTGGTGCTAGGCCACCTAAGGATAATAATCCGCACCTATGGATTGTTGGAGGCTTGGAAAACGACCTAGGAATGAGGGCTTTTGGGGTCAGACGGCCGGAATCCCTAAAGCAACCATTTGCATGTTAGAGTTTCAAGTAAATCCTTCCTCAACCAAGGTTTTCAAGAAAAGGGATGAGGGCTTTTACCTATATGATCAACGGAGCGAATGTGTGGTGTGGTGGAGGGTTCTTCCTTGAAGAAGAGGTAGGGAGGTGCAAGATTGAACTCCCTTGGGTCCCACCTTACCTACGGTCCACCTTCACTCTCACCTTCACTCTCTTCTTCCTCTCTTCCTTCTCCTTTTTCTCTCCTCTCTCCCTTTGTTTCCTAGGGCAAATTCGTATGGGGGAGGGGGTGCCCCAAATAAGGCCTTTATATAGTGCCAGGTTTGGTGTAAATGGCCCTAAGGGATGGGTTTTCACTATACTAGCCCTAGGGGAGTGTGTTTCTACCATTTGGGGGCCACTACGGGGCGTAGGAGTCGGCACCCACCGTTGGATAGTTGGCCCTAATGATGATCTACGCATGGATATGATCGGCCCGCCATTTGGATGCGCCGATCGACGGATATGATTAGAAGTCTGTTCAACGGTCACCGGTGGTCGATCGGGGCCGCGGTTATATAGATATGAGCAGAAAAATATCCTTACTCCATGTGTGAGTTTGGTCGAAAACCGACAGTCCGAAACTCTCAACTTTGCATAAAAGTGGACGACCCAATTCACTTAAGTTTTAGCTTCTTCCTTTACGGTATTTGCACTTCTTATGCACTTGTCCTTTAGCTCAAGTTGAGCGGTTCTGGGCAGTACCCAAGTCCGACTCTCACGATGGACGTCAAGCCCAGTGAGACGGACATTATTCTATAGTTTTGGAACTAGTGGCCCACCAACGAGCGGTGTAGAGCTTGTTTAGAGAATCGGGGCAGTTCTAGTGGCCCTCTGGCCATGAAACTAATAGGATAGGTGCTTCATGGCCCGATGAAGGTCCATGCAAAATTTGGGGATGATCGGATATCGCACGGGTCTGTTTCGCGATCAACGGTCACCGTGCCACGATCGGGACCCAGATTTTGTGGGCGGGCGTAGAAAAATACATTAGACCCTCATCGTAAATTATGAAGAAATTCGACGGCTGAAATGCCTAAAATCTCAGTTTTATTTACCCGTGTCAGATTCTAATTCTAGCGTTGGTGGGGCGCATCTGGCAAGTGTCAGATTCCACTTCTAGGTATCCACTAGGTCCATGGTCCGCGATGGTCCCCAAGCCCAGTGAAATCTATGCTCCCCTAAATTTTTATAATTTTTTGACCTTCCCGTGTCGCGGTATAGCCTGCACGGGCTGTCGCTAGGTGTTAACGGCCATCTGGCTTGGAGGCCCGCACCAGGTTCTATCAGGACCCGTCTGACCTATTCAATTGGGCTAATTTTGGTCTAATTTATTTGTGATACCTCACTGCGAGTGGCTTAAACGAACGGTCCTATGACAAATCCTACCTGGACGCCCTAAGAAACTGTTCTGGTTGGGTGGGACGTTACACTACACCTGATGTTCAAGTGATCGGGCGGATTCATTGGCTTCCTACTGCTAATTAATCGGACTGGTGCGGCTCTTTACTGGTACCACCCCTGTATACACTGACATTGAGTGCTAATGGTTATTAAGTAATATTTAGGTTAATTAAATAAAATTAAAAAAAAATTGATGGATTTTTCTAAATCCAAAATGGTTAGATCTTTAATTTAGTCATGATTGTCTTGATTAGTTAGCGATGGGTCGGTCAGATTTGAGTCCCATGTGAGAAAATCATGGGGCTACACCTGATGTTCAAGTGATTGGGCAGATTCGTTGGCTTCCTACGGTTGATTAATCAAACTTGCACAGTTCTTTACTGGTTTCACCCGTGTATAAACTAACATTGAGTGCTAATGGTTATTAAGTGATATTATAAGTTAATTAATAAAAAAATCTTAAGGACTTTTGAAAATCTAAAATAGTGAAAATCTGGGATGTTACAAGGACATTATGTCCAAGCTGTCGGCCTACGCTGGAGTGACGAGCAGCCCGTAGTGACCGCGAGCGATCCCGCTTCCTAGCATCCCCCACGCGCTTACAATCGGGGGTGGGGACCCCGATGAGATCAAGGATCGCGAGGTCCTAGCCTCGCTTGTTGAGAGGTTCGGGCCTCGTAAATGGATGAGGGCATTGATATCGTCGGGGTGTACCAATTTTCTCAACCTATTGGATAACAAAATTAACTAAATACTTGGCTAACATTATTCATGCATTGCATTAGCTAGGATTTCGTGACTCAGCAGTTGAGGTCGCAATGAGGGAGTGTTGGTCATGCGCGACTGTGAGACGAAGTCGCTCGAGGGAGTGTTGTGGGTAAGGTCATGCATCATACACAACTTATTCATACGCATTAATAAAGACTAGTTAATGATTTATGAATGTGTGTTTTTCATTAAATTCATTATGAAATTATTATTTGATGTAACTTATGGCTGATAGCAGCCACTGAGTTAGCTACTCACTCCTACTCTGGGACGGTGTTTTAAAACACGAGCCAGACCCTTTACTAGATGCAGGTGAGGCGGAGCTCGACGAGCCGAGTGGGGTGAGCATTGATGAGGAAGAGGAGCTTTCCTACTTCCTGCTTATAGGTAGATCACCGTAAATTGTGCGGGTTGTTTATCAGTTATTGAGTAGGGATCTAGTGCACCATTTCTTTTAGATATTTCTTATATGGATTTTGTCGGGCGTCACCTTGTGCGACCTGTTTGATGTTCCTGTAGACTTGTATTTCTTGGCGGCCTTTATTTCGATAGATTAGTTGTGGTTGTGGTTTATGTTCCAGCCAATTTCTTTATTACTCATTTAAACTGATTTATTTACAAATCACCATAATTAGGATATAAGTGACACCCGGGAACTTGGAGATCGAGTTCCTACACGGCCCCCTAAAACCCGGGGTGTTACAACACCAAAGGAAACGATGGAATCTATCGTTGAAGGAAAAAAAAAAGGATGTTACCGGCCCACTTTAGCTTGGGATCTGCCTCCTTTTTAGGCTCATGCCTTCAAATGGATGGAAGGCGTGCATAGAATGCATGCATCATGGTGCTCCCCACAAAGACGCAATCCACATTCCTCGAATGTAGATAGCATGTGATCTTCAACAACCTATCCATCCTTTTAATAAACATATCATCAACTTGATGACTGGTGTTCGTTCCTATTTTTGACAATTTATACAAGAGCCAATCATGAAAGGTTGTATGTAATTATCAGTGAGTTGCATGTGTATTTAAATATCTTTAGAGGTATGCAAAGGGAATTTTGCGGCAATACAACTAGTGTTTATTGAGCAACGTCTTGTCATCCATTAAGAGAAAATGGTTGAGAAAAAAGTGGTTGTGTTAAAGCAGTTATCGAGACAGATGACAAGTGTAGAACAAGGAAAGCACGTAGTGCTAAAATGGTTATAGTAACTGTCAGGACGTGGGGAGCATCCAAATGATCAGGTTAAGGTTATAAATAGCAAAAAAAAAAAAAAATTGATAGAAAAAATCGTCTCATACCAATCAAACCAAATTAAATACATCTTTCAATTATTAGTAATTTATATTTTTTAGTGTAATATTTTATCTTCATAAGTCATTTGCATTCCTTAGTGTAATTCGTAACAGTAATTAAAGTAGTCGTTAACTTTAGTTGTAATTCGAGTCTACGTTTATATGCTACATTCAGTTCAAGTATTAAGTAAAGTTCTTCATCCATAAATGTGTTCTACAGTTATTCTATATGGTTGCTTATAAGAATTTTCTCTCTATTATATTTATATTGAAGAGAGAAAGTCCTTTCATGTAAAAAACAAGGGTGTAATCCTTTTTCAAAAGATGAACTCCACTCTTTGACTGTTGCATGATCATCTAAAGTAATACGGAGTAATGGCTGAATAAGTGGCCAATTTCATTGGCACCTGGTCATATACAACCGTTGTCCAATGTATTTACCTATTTTGACACTTGGGGTCACAGTTATGCGGTTTGAATTGATAACATGACCAAGTTTGAAATCGGACCACAACAACTTGGACAGCCCCGTAATTGAGCCTATGCTTGTTCGTGCCACTACCTACCTAATGAACGGTGCCGATCTTGCACACGTGAGTGTAATCCTTGCGCTTCACTAGCCGTTATCAGGTCATAACGGCCCCTAGGATCTAACCGGCATTGTAACGGCGTTACGATGCTCTGCTACATTATTATGAATATTTCATATTCTAATGGGCATAGTGCATGTAAAATTTCCAATGAGACTAGCATCCATATCACCTATCTGGATGATCTTGTCCATCCATTTTTTTCATGCCACTCACTTTAAGATTCAGATCATAAATCAGTACGATTTCTGTAACAGAATATACTGAATGTCCTGGACCTAATGGACGGTTCAGATAGATTCTGTGGGTCCCAAAAGAGCCAAAATACAACAGATGTATGGAAAGGTTTTCATACACCAATCACCACCAGATCATTGCTAAATATAAATATTAACAAAAAATTATTATTAATATACTTGTTAGATGCAGAAAATTAGTATACATCCAGAGAGATGAAGGCGCCTCGCGTCTAGAATGAATACTGCAAACACAACCGCCCACTTTTCAAGCGCTAAAACAGAAACGCACAAAAATTCCATTCTTACATATGAATGAGAGGATCCAGAACGTTCAAATACCGATCCTGAAAATCAATTTTCCTCAAAATAAAAAATATTTGACTCTTCCATTCATATGTGGGCCATACTCGCCCGAAAAAATGAATGGTGTACATTCGACATACATGTCCTGATGGAGCACCGGATATATTTTTAAAAAGAGACCAATGAATCGTTTTTAACACTCCAAGAACCGATAAATTCTCCCATGTATCACACACGTATGAATCGCACGTGTAACGCGTTTTCCTTTAGCGCATGAAGATGGCGCGTCTGGAATTAGAACTCTCTGGTGAGAACTTAGGAGCGCCGGAAGGTGTCACGTCGTTCTTATTAAAAAACGCCCGCGTCAAAATGTGACGCCGTTGAGAGTATAATCTCTTTTCTAATAAAAAAAATTAGATACTCTGGCAGACTGTAGTCTATGATAGACAGGCACTAAGAAATTAGATAGATACTTTATAAGTGGCAAGCAATTAAGTTGAATGGAACTGTCCGAATTATGGGTGTCAGTTCAGATGTATTATCAATGAAAAATACCATATTTTCAATCATTTCAATGTCGGATTCGTGGCCATTTTATTGGACGGCTAAAAGTAAAGAATATCCAATGGTCCTTGTACAAACGAGTGTTCACAATCAGAGGTTAGGATTGTTCAACCAATCTGATGTTGGACATGTGGGTTCTCAATTTTAGTCAACTTGAGTTAATATACGCCACGTGTATAATTTACGAGTGCCTGTGTATGAAGTTTATTACGCTGTAAGAGTATCATACAACTCCCCACGCTTTTTATCAGATGCTAAAAAATAAAAGAAAAGATTGTACACGCTGCCGAGTTAATTTTTTAAAATCGAAATGTTTCCGTACATTGCTCCATGTGAACTTTCAGACGCAATGCTATCTTTTTAGCTAATATGTAACTTTTGAGAATCATCCTATCTGTTCAAACGGTGGGCCAAACGATGGAGATCATGTGGAGTGAAAATGGAATGGTTCTACAGATAGGGGATGGCATATATTTGAAATCAATTTATAACCAATGATCCAAATTAGTATAATTTAGTGGTGTATTATTGATTGGATTCGTACTATTTTTATTTCAACGGATAATTTTGATGTGGCCCACTTATTGACGGTTCAGATTTTCCATATAAGGAGAAAGTTACTATAAACAATGGTTGCATGTGTACATTTTATTTTAATATGAGAGAGAATGTCTCAAAGGTGATGCTCGCAAGTGAGAACGTGGATAAGTTGGAGGATGACGTGGATCCTTAGGTTGATGTTGGCCACTACCGTGGTACCCACTTTCCAGCCGTTGAAAATGCGGTGGGGTGGGGCCCACCGCAGACCAACGTCCTTTTGTTGCTAACCGCCCACGCCACGGCTCCGCAATCAACGTAGCCTCTCCTGACGGGGAGCTGGGGTTTTCAAACACGCAAAAGATCGTGGTGAAGGGCAAAATGGTAATAAATTTGAAAATTGGGAGTTTACACGGTGGTACTTTCTAACGTGCACCGACGGTGTCCCGTGCTTCAATTGCCTACGGAATGATTTTGTTTTCCATCTGTCGTGACTGATGCCTGATACTATACAACGCAACAGGGCTGGCATGCAGAGATGGCTGGATCGTTTGATTAGAACCGTCCATTATTTAGATCCTACTGTAGATGGGGCATGATCTTCTAGTGATTGTTAATGAACCATCCTTCCCGTTGATTTCAGAAGTAGAACTCCATCGTTTCCAACCGTCCATGTGAAATTGTAATCAATCAACCATGGATTTGTCAATGTGGGCCCCATCCTGATGTGTGCTCTACGAGGCTGGCTAGTATGCAATACATCAGTTATGTCTATGCACATCCACTGTGGAGGCATGTCTGATGGTCTGGATGAAAGGAACCAGGTGCGGAAGCCGTTAGACCAATGGTGTGGATCAATGCAACTAGATGCAAGAGATCTAGACCGTTCGTGGCCTTATTAACATTGATGGGGGGTAATTGCTGCAATCTGATGAGTGACCAACAAATCAACATAAGGATAAAACAAAGTGATGGCCCACTTTCCCTAAATCAGATAGAGTCAAACGAGCTATATATTCCAGATACGGAAGGGAGCCGTTGGATGAACGGTCCCGATCATATCCTTGCGTGTCAATTGTAAATTCTAGGACAAACGGATAAGTTCAAATGTCTGTTACTCACGCATGAATATGGCCATTCATGGGTGGAATTATCACAAGTTGGCTGACTGAAAAGACAAAATAGAGACTTCCATTGGTTCCGTACGGTGGACCACGTCCACATGCGATCAAAATAGCCGGTCTGACTCTTGGTAAAACCAACGGTGAGTTAATCCTGATATATTGAAATTCAACGGTTGGAGAGGAGACGTCACGGTACAGTCGGAAGAATTGGAACTGTGGAGCCATCGTTATCCACCGTACACGTGGCAAGGTAAGTTGTCATTTTGGACGTCTAGGCTTTTCCCTCAACAGTGGATGAAATTTTTTTTCAAGCCATTTATAAATTAGGATAATCCTAACTATCCAATCAGTGGCTTTAGGATCAACGGTGTGAACAAGATGGTCAACGGTCAAAAGTAATTGCAGGAAGCAGAAGTAAAGTGATAATTATGACGTGTTACCAATCGATGATAGTGCCCACAAAATGGACGGTCCCGATTGAAACCTAGCCGGCCATTTAACTGTATTCTCTCCCCATGTACCTGTCATCCAAACTGTGCCGACGGACAGAAAACCAAGAATGCGCAGATGGAACGATTTTGGCCGTCCGTTTATGCCCTTTAAATCATGATCAAATCACCGTTATTTTTAACCGTCGATTTAATCACGAAC
This sequence comes from Magnolia sinica, assembly GCF_029962835.1. Classification (NCBI taxonomy): domain Eukaryota; kingdom Viridiplantae; phylum Streptophyta; class Magnoliopsida; order Magnoliales; family Magnoliaceae; genus Magnolia; species Magnolia sinica. The sequence goes on along the minus strand of NC_080575.1, from coordinate 10,719,958 downwards.
AATCTGGATTGTTTTGAGTTAGGATCATCGTTGTCCAACCACAGTGAATGAATCACCACCATCCAAAAAGGCATCACATAATCACACGGTTTCCTACCATGGTCTGGTCCACGAACAAAAAATAGTTTTTGGGCCCATTTGACCATGTGTTTGTGACGTATCGTACGGTTCAGATAATCTAACACTTGAAAGAAAGTTCTTGAAATTCCTCACGAGGTGTGCGTGTGTATCTGACCGACTTAACTTGCTATTGCCCGCAACCTCCTTTTCAAGTCATGAGACAGCTTGGTTTCTTCACATTTCTCCTTACAATGTTCTAATCCATGGGCCCATGTGAGGCCATTGATCTGGACCACTGATCTTAACAAACCCAAGGAGGATGGACCGTTCGCGAAAAAACTTCCAGGATGAAACGATTATGGCTCGTAGATTAGTGGCATACAAATGAACGGTTAGCAAGAAAAATAAAGTCTAATCTGAAAATTACTTGCGAGGCAAAATAGGTCTATGTGGGTCCCATCATAGCAACGGTCTCGATCACCAGAACGTGGTCCTCACTTGTGCTGGGTCAAAAACATACCATACAATGTTTATAAGACTCTTTTTCATTAAGATACGGTTAAGATTCTGTTAGTTTTTTTCCATCCCTTGATATGACCGTTTTGTCTTCAGATTGCAATTATTCATCCCATTTTCTTTCTTCCGACAGCCTTCGTTTTAAAATTTTTCGTATTGATAATCTGGTAGAGTATGGAAGTCCATACGCATGCACAAAGACTTTGTATGGAATGTTCAGATTTTCATCAATCCTAACCGTCCAAATGGTGGGCACTGCTGTTGCCTTGCTTATCCTAACCTCAGATTGATGGATATTCTGTTTGGTTTTTATTCAAAGTAGCTGACACACTCGCACCGTTTATCTCATTCCAGACCCACCTTTTATAAAGAGTGAAGTTGAGAGACAGATCGTCATTGGATAAGGTGGAGTTTAGAGAAATTAGCTTTGTTGTTCGAGCATCTTTCAATCTAACCGTTCATTTGGAGGACTCTATTTACGCTTTTAACGTCTTCTCCTTATGAGACAAACCCCACTATTTGGATGGTTTGGATTGAGGTACATGATTTACGATAATATAGTTATTTGATGCGAGTGTAAGGATAATTGTACGCCGTCAGTTATGAAATAAGTCACTAGTTCCGTTTCTCTCCATCCAAACAAGCTACTGTCTGTGGTGGACAGGGACCCGTTAATCTCAAGGAAAGGGACCCCTAATCTTAGATATTTTTCAGTTATAGATAGACAGGAACATGCAACGGGCTGATGACACGTGGCACGCTTAGCCAATGAGGATACACTGAATGGGGTAAGTTTATCTGTAGATGAGGGGACAAAAGAGGGTAGAAAAGCTGCCACGTGTCTCATTAGGGATGGGCCATTAGACCACTTGCATGATTAAGGATAAGGAAAAGATGATAGAGATGTGTAGCTGGATGCAATGTTTCATCAACAGCATTTAAGCAAACCTAATAAATGACATGGTTAGACGATGTGGATGCGAGGATCAATCCACGTGGACCATCTGATGGGCCGCATCGCTTTTGGGACGGAGGAAAAGAATTTCTGACCGTTCATGCGATTCGTTTGGATGATACAGTGAGCATCTTCCAATCAGAGCAATTTCTAGGCAATATAGGTTACCCGAGGGTAGGCCACCAATTGAACGGGCCAGATCTACTGGTTGGAAGCGAATTTCGTACAATTGTTATAGGGAGCTGTGGGACCCAGCTTGCTGTTGGTGTGACATCGCTCCGTCCATCAGTTGCAGTAGCCAACGTTAGGGATTGATTACAAAAATTAGACAGATCTGGAACGTAAGTGGGCCACACCAAGGAAAATAGTGGGGATGAAGATGTCTGCCATTGACACCTTCTTGCGGCCCACAGATGTTTTAGACCATGCAGGTATGTGTGTTTCCCTTTCTCCCGAGACTCACCATATGAACGGCTTGGATGGCATATAACATCAAGGTGGGCCCCATGAAAGTTCCAGCCATTTCAATAATACTTTTTCTTGTGGTGTAGCCCATTTGAGTGCTGAACCAACCTGATTTTGGGATTACGATCTAATATACCCTGGAGCAACTGATGGACGGTGTGGATGTCACACAGACCCTAGGTTGAGCCCACACAATTTTTGTTGCCCAAGTGCTGTGGAAAATTCACGATCCGTACGGTTCTGCTACTCACGTGTGAAACGCAGTCATGTATGAATTAGACAGCAGCCCATTTGAGTGGGTCCCACCCTTCCCACTTGCAATTTGGATCTCAGCATTTCTCACAGCCGTCTGTAGCTGATATACACGCAATCTCCATATATAGTCCGTATCACGTGACGGTTTGTTTTCTATCATTCGTCGTCACATGACATGCGACGATATCTTACTATTGCCGCTGCACGCTTCTTGCGACTGAAATACCGTGAAAGGCAGACACGACCCTCTTTCTTTCATCACACACACGTCACTCATCTAAGCACTCCACGTGGCATAAATATCCACCAATCTGAACCGTCCAAATAGGGAACTTCGGGCCATAGTCCATCCATAGTGGACCCCACCACTTGGGAGGTGTTCTCAGGTGAAACTAACAATATGGGCGTGTCGCGTGTATGAATTGGAGTAGAGTTGAAGAGTGAAGACACGTGGCAGTCAGTGATGTGTGCACGCATGAGAGGTTTGAGCTGTTGCATTTCTTGAAGGAAAAGGCTCGCTGTCTCTCTTTGAATAGAGTACTAAAACGTCCTTAGAACGAGCCCATGCATGCTGACCTAACCCTAAAAGAGGTGAGCCTATGACCGAGAGACATGCAACCCTAAACCCCAACAGTCAGGAGAGAGAAAAAAACGTAACAAGACAAAACTCCTCAATATTGTTACAATACATCCAAATCTACGATCTTTAACGATAGTTTCATGATCCATGCCGTTCATATGATGGGCCTCAATACTGAGTGGAAAACCCATAAAGGAATTGGAATATTTCAATTGTTTGGTGGATTAACTATTTCACTTTGGATATGAACATAGCGGAGTTTAAGGTCTTTCAGTCTTGTATTTTATTTAAATTTTTTTAAGGAAGCCATTACTAAATATCTACCTTATTAGATAAATAGCTTGGATCATGAAAACATCCCAGGGTTGATTGGCCATGGTCCTTATGATTCGTGTATGATACAATGAGACATACCATCGCAAATCTCTTCAAGAATTTAATAACGTTAGGGTGCATGAGGTTAGAAAATCTTTCAAGATTTTCACTTTTTAATAAAATTGAAGAGAAGAACTGAAAGATATATAACTTCTATTTAAAGTGATAGATCCGAATAACAACAAAATCCAATTAGTTCCATACAATTCATTGCTCACGGTTTCTCAAACCACCACGTGGATGATGTTGAGCAAGATTGGGACAACTCCATCTCATGGGACTCATTGATACGTGCCTTATATAAGAGCTTAGGTGAAACAATTTAGGTAGAAATTTGCCACCATCCATTTATAGATCTTGTTTTAATTAAGGGGTTTGGAATCATTAAATCATCTCATAGCCATTTTTACCATATTGAAGTAGGTAGGGATGTACATGAACTGAGTTAACTTGGTTAGCTCGCTAGACTCGAAAAAGCTGAATTTGACTCGGTTTGAAGATGATTTTGAGCAGAGTTGATCTGGTTTTTTGAGTTCAAAAAAATTTCGAACCGAGTTCGAGCTTGCCCGAGCTCGACTCGGCTCGGATTGAACCCCAACTCGAATCGAACTCAAATCGAACTAGTTCGGTGACTCGGTTACTTTGATATTGATGTTGCTCACAAAGTGTTTGATGAAATGACTCAACAAAGTGTTGGCTAGTGGCAAGGAAGGTATGCATATGAAACAAATACCATTTTTCCTTGATTTTGATGTTGCATATAAGGTGTTTGATGAAATGACTCAAGAAAGTGTCAGCTAGTGGCAAGGAAGGTATGCATAGGAAACAAATACCATTTTTCCTTAATTTTGATGTTGCATATAAGGTGTTTGATGAAATACTTGTAAAGAGCTGTTGTTTTACATACAATGAGAAATTAAAAGTGCACCGCATGTGTTTGTGAAAATGCTGTAGAGGCTCGATTTTGGCTCAAACTGGCTCAAGCTGCCAACCGAACTGAGCCAAACGGGTCAATCAAGCTCGAGGACCGAGCCGAGTCAGGCTAAGGTCAGCTTGACTTGGTTCGACTCGGTGTACACCCCTAGAAGTAGGCAAATATGTGGGTCATATTCCATGCAAGCAGTTTAGATCAACCAATCCACTTTATTCTAGCCATGGCTCACAACAAAGCATTCTACATGTATTTTTATGGGCTGTTCTCATTCATCAATGTCCATGTCTAGACCCACTGATGAATGGATCATCCTTTATGATCTCGACAGTGGAGATCACCTTCTCAGCAACCCGGGTGTTGTGTGCACATGACACTGATAGTTGCATCTTTGTGGCATATTGAGATTGATGTGTGCATTCCTCTTTCCTTTTGGAGTTATTTGATACTCTTAAGTCACGTGATGCTTGATACACATGCACCCCTATTTGCAAGTTAAGCCCACTAAACCATGGAACCTACTTTCATGATGTCACACTTTGCAAACTCGAATCGCCAAGCAATCCCAACCTCTCATGTGTGGATACTTGTTTATTGATATAAGAGCATAGTATATTCATTGTTTTAAACTGTCCACTTATTGTCTTCCAAACCATGGGTCAGATGACTAAACAAGAAGTATTTGCTTATGATACATCTAACCTGTTACCCATGATTTGAACATGCTCAATTTCTAAATAATTTATAAATGCTTGCATATCATCCAACACATCCCACCCTAGTAGCAATGTTTCATCATCTTCTGCCCCTTATCTTAATTAACTAAGGTTGATTGTATCCTATTTTACCATTCCGCTCTATCAATGGCCATACTTTAAGTTAGATTATATGTCATTGAGTCTTTTATTACTACCCCCATCAATGTCTTTTTGCAATTAATTAGTGGACACATGTGATGTTTGATACAGTGATTGTAATAAGCCAATTGAAATATATTCTCAAGCAAAAAATGATAAAATTCTAAGCCTTGAACGGGCCACAGGCGTAGGATCACAACTAAGCAACTAATCAATGTTTGGATTGCTTAGGTCATTCTATTGATGAAATTTTAGTGATGTGGTTGATATGATGATTGTTTGGTGATGTAGAGTGGGTCGCGGACAGTTTTATGGCCAAGATGGATCAGAAAAGGCCCGGTCGACGACAGAAGTGATCCAGACCGTCGGACCTTAGATCAGGCGTATCTCGCAATCCAGAACTACAACTCAAACTCCTAGAATCCGTGACTTACTATAAATAGTAAACTTACTATTTATAGACAGTCGTGATGTCTACTAGTGCGCAAGGTTTTCAGCAAAAAATAGTAAGTGTCCTATTTGGCTTCACCAAACCGTTCTCCTAATTATTCTAAGCTCTTTTCACGTTGGGCGCAACTCTTAAAGCCCGACGGATGAAGAGTTATAATCAAACTAAAACTTACTAGTTATAGTAAAAATGAAATTAAAACAGGGAAACGACCGTCGATCCAGGGGTTTGTTGCAATTTCGGGCTGTATGCCGGGTTGGTTGACTAAAGTAGCTCGTTCTACCCCAAAATCATATATTTTACGTCAAGTAACTCATTCTGGATTACGAGATACGCCCGATCTAAGGTCTGACGGTCCGGATCACTTCTGCCGTCGACCGGGCCTTTTCTGATCCATCTTAGCCATGAAACTGTCCGCGACCTGCTCTACATCAGTCCCCTCCACTTCAAAAGAACTCGTCCTCGAGTTCTCATCCTGCTCTGGTTCATGATACTTGGTCAGGTCCACGACGTTGAAAGTCCGTGAGATCACCATGTCATCTACAAGATCAATAACATAAGCATTGTCATTGATCTTTCGAATGATTGAGACGGATCCAATTTTCTTATTTTTCAACTTGTTGTACATCCCAGTCGGAAGTCTCTCTTTGCCCAGATGGACCATAACGCGGTCACCCACCTCGAACACTTTTTGTCGCCGATGCTTGTCCGCTTGTTCCTTTTACTTCTCGTTCGAGGCATGTAGCTTGGTCTGCACTTCTGCATGGATGCCCATGATCTTATCTGCCATATGTTCTGCTGCAATACTCGTGCCTGAGTGGTTGGGTAGAGGGATCAAGTCAAGTGTGTGGCGAGGCACTCGTACGTAGATAATCTGGAATGGTGATTTCCTTATCGAGCGGTTCACCATGTTGTTGAATGCAAACTCTGCTTGAGACAAGGTCAAATCCCACTGCTTTGATTTTTCTCCTGAAATATAGCGAAGGAGATTTCCCAACATGCGATTCACAACTTCGGTCTACCCATCAGTTTGTGGGTGGTAAGCACTGCTGAATTGAAGTCGTGTATCGAATCGATTCCATAAAGTCTGCCAAAAGTGGCTAATGAACTTCGTGTCACGATCGGAAGTAATGGTCTTGGGGACCCCGTGTAGCCGTACGACCTCCCTGAAAAATAGATTCGCCACGTGTGTTGCATCGAGGGTCTTCTTGCATGGGATAAAGTGAGTCATCTTAGAGAAATGATCTACCACCACGAACACTGAATCCATGCCGTGTTGTATTCGTGGGAGACCAAAGACCGTCAGGCACATGTAACGGGGTGTAGAGGCCCGTAGTCTGAGGTTGCCCCTTGGAGATCTGACAAACATGACAACGTTGTACGGCTTTTCCCACATCGCGTACTAATTACGGCCAGTAATACCGCTCTTCCACAAGAGCTCGCGTTTTGTCTCGCCTCAGGTGTCCACCGAGTCCACCTCCATGTAGCTCCTGAATAATCTGCTTCCTCAGAGAACTTTGGGGGATGCACAATCGATTTCCTTTAAAGAGAAAATCGTCTTGTATATGAAGGTCACTGGGGTGACCTTCTTGGCATTTCATCCAAGAATCTTTTAAGTCCTCATCCTCGGTATACAGCTCCTTGAGACAGTCGAAGCCGACTACCTCGTTGCTCATCGTAACAAGTAGTAATGCACGACGGCTAAGTGCATCAGCCACCTTATTCTGCTGCCCTGACTCGTGCTTCAGAACGAACGTGAATTCCTGTAAAAATGTAACTCATCTAGTATGCATACGATTCACGTTAGTCTGACTATTAATAAACTTTAATGCTTGATGGTTAGTGTATAAAACAAACTCTCTTTGAATAAGATAATGCCGCCAATGTCGCAGCGCCTGAACAACTGCGTACAATTCAAGTTCATAAGTCGACCACTTCTTTCGGGCTTCGCTGAGCTTCTCGCTATAGAAGGCTACCGGCCTGCCTTCCTGTGATAATACTCCTCCAATTTCGACGTATGAAGCGTCACACTCAACCTCAAACAATTTGTCGAAATTAAGAAGCACCAAGACTGGTGTTGTAGACAAACAATGCTTAATCTCATGAAGGCTCTTGTCAGCTTTATCGGTCTACTAGAACGGTCTTTTTTTCATGCAATCTATTATAGGCGCGACTATGGTGCTAAAATCTCGCACAAATCGACGATAGAAAGTTGTCAACCCGTGAAAACTCCTCACCTCATGAATGTTTATCGGGATCGGTCATTCCCTAATAGTTCGCACCTTTTCATCGTCCACACGAATGCCTGTGGACGTTATAACAAATCCTAGAAACAACAGACTGTCAGTTAAAAAACTACACTTCTTCAAGTTGAGGTACAACTTGTTAATTTGTAGGACGTGTAGCACCTGCCTGAGATGTTTCCTATGCTCCGCCTCATCCTGGCTATATATCAATATGTCATCAAAATATACTACCACAAATCGGCTAATGAACGGTTTTAGAATTTGATTCATCAAACGCATAAAAGTACTTGGTGCGTTCGATAGGCCGAAGGGCATGACCAGCCACTCATACAACCTTTCCTGGGTCTTGAATGCCGTTTTTCACTCATAACCGGGTCGAATACGAATCTGATGGTACCCGCTCCTTAGATCTAGTTTAGAGAACACCTGAGCCCCTTCTAACATATCGAGTATGTCGTCCAACCGTGGTATTGGGACTGATATTTGATGGTAATTTTGTTAATTGCCTGGCTATCGACACACATGCGCCAGCTTCCATCTTTTTTTGACGTTAATGATGCCGGTACGGCACATGGGCTCATGCTCTCTCTCAAGAGACCCTTACGGATCAATTCCTCCACTTACCCCTGAAGTATCTTACACTCATTCGGACTCATTCGATAATGAGGGCGGTTGGGCAGGCTAGCCCCAGTGATGAGGTCTATGTGATGTTGGATGTCCCTTATGGGGGGCAATCCATTAGGTAAATCCTCAGGCCAGACTTCTTTGAATTCGTTTAGCAACAGTCTTAAACTTGGAGGGATGTTTGAGGGTTCCTCTTCCTTGCCCTTCACCACTACGGCGTATACCTCACCGGTTTCCTTGGATTACACCATGAAATCTCGAAGGGTCAAGAGAGAACTCCCCTCCACTTTAGAGGCTTCAGGGTGGTTCTCTAGTGCCATAGGGGTAAGGATTATTTTTCGACTATCCTTGACGAATACGTAGACATTATCTCGTCCCTGATGGGTCGCATCACGGTCTGACTGTCAGGGTCGACCGAGTAATATATTACCAGCTTCCATATCGACTACGTCACAAAGTATTTGATCCTTATAGTTTTTGCCAATTGAAAACGAGATAGTGCATTATTCAGTTACCTTGGTCTCATTCACTTTTTTTAATCTAGCCAATTGAGTACGGGGAAGGATGTTTCATCGTTGGTAGCCACAACTTGTCCACCATCATCTCGAGACGATGTTCTCGCTATTACCACTGTCTATAATCACATCACAGACCTTTCCGTTGACGGTGCACCGAGTACGAAATATATTGTGTCGCTGTGAATGTAATTCCTTTTGTAGGGCATACAGTAATCGCCTCACAAGTAGAAATTTCCTACAATCCTCGCCCGTCACTTCATCGCCACCTGCTATTTCTTTAATGGTTTGTTCATGTTCATCAAAGCGATAGTCTTCTTCTGCGGCCTCATCTTCAGTGCCCCCTTCGTTTATAGTTAAGTGTCTTATGGGACATTGAGGACAAGTGTTTGATAAGTAGCCTGGTTGGCCACAGCGGTAACAATTGTTCGGCCTTGGCCGAGCATAAGGATTTGGAATCCTACTTGGACCCGCTGTTGTGGGTGTTGCATGTCGAGGTCTGGATGAGCCGCTCCCCGTATCACGGTTTGCGGTTGTAGGAAGTTAAGGTACTGGATCTTTTCCTAGTGGCAGCACTGGATCCTGCGTAGGACCCGTCATAGGGGGTCGAGTTGAAGGATATGGACGAACAAAAGCTCTTGTAAGTTGTGTTTCTGCCCTACCCGCCAATTGAACTGCTTCATCTACGGTCCCGACTGGGTACATCTGAACTCGGTCCTGAATTGTCGGTCGTAACCCACTTATAAATCGTGCCACCTTCTGTGACTTAGATTCTGACAGATCGTTTCGTGTAACCAACAGTTGGAATTCTTCAGTGTAATGTATGACAGTTCGATTTCCTTGTCTACAATTTTGATATTACTGGAATAATATTTGCTCATAATTACTGGAAAAAATCGTAATCGAAGAAGACGTCTCATCCGTTGCCATGATGATATGGGCACCTTGTTCTGGCGGGCTCGTGAGAGTTGTAATTGTTCCCACCATGCAAAAGCACTAAATTTTAATTTAAACGCTACCAATTTTACCATTTTATGATCTGTCACATCCATGTAATCAAAATATCTCTCTACTTCGGCTAGCCAATCGAGAAAATCCTATATATGTAATAAACCGTTAAAACTAGGAAGTTCAGCCTTACCTCGATAGTCTCTTTCAGCACGATCTAGATGATCACCTCAATGGATTGGTCATTGGGCAAAACCCTCATTAAGGTCATCGTCGCTAGAACTTGAATCATCTGGTGTAGCCCTACGGTTTGCCACTGGTAGTGCTCTACGAAAATCGGGGTTGCGTCGTACAACAACCATGGGTGGTGGAGCAACCAAAGGTGGTAGAACATCGCCTAGGGCTTGGGGCGGAAGTAGCACATCCACAAGACGGTCGAGAGTTTCCTGCAGCCCTTGCATGGTTAACTGACTCTCCCGGTAAAAAGCTTCCATTCTTTCCGAAAGATAACGAATCCCTGGATCACCGTCTACAGGATTTTGATTCATACCTTCGTTGTTTGCCATCGGCCCGAGGGGAATCCTCGCTTTGATACCAATTGACGCAGGAATGAACGTGATGAGGATAACTACTCCGAATCCACGGAGCTTCTCTGGACTCCTCACAGAGACTTCTCGAATCCACGAGGAAAGAAAGCAGAAAACAGAAATAAATTCTAATAAATTCAAAATTGATTAATTGATAAATAGAAACGAGTTCACAACCCTTTAAATAAGGGTACCAAGCAATGGAAAAGAAATCAGAATCAAACTACAACTCAAACTCCTAGAATCCACGACTTACTATAAATAGTAAACTTACTATTTGTAGACGGTCATGATGTCTACTAGTGCGCAAGGTTTTCGGCCAAAAATAATAAGTGTCCTATTTGGCTTCACCAAACCGTTCTCCTAATTATTCTAAGGTCTTTTCACGTTGGGCGCAACTCCTAAAGCCCGACGGATGAAGAGTTATAATCAAACTAAAACTTACTATTTATAGTAAAAACGAAATTAAAATAGGGAAACGATTGTCGATTTAGGGGTTTTTCATAATTTCGGGCTGCGTAACCCGGCATAGTCGAGTTGGTTGGCTAAAGTATCTCGTTCTACCCCAAAATCATATATTTTACGTCAGGTAACTCATTCTGGATTGCGAGATACGCCCGATCTAAGGTCCGACGGTCCGGATCACTTCTGTCGTCAACCGGGCCTTTTCTGATCCATCTTGGCCATGAAATTGTCCGCGACCCGCTCTACATCATTTGGGGATATCATTAGTGGGCCACACGTGCAATAAATTAGTAGTCTATTAATATTAATGTTACATGTGCGACTCTTCTACCTTTAAGAATAAGCAAACAAAGAAAAACATTGTTAATCTCAAAAGGAAATATTGCATAACTCAATAAAAGTGAAGATTAACAATACCTTGGATCTCGTAACAACCCCTTATTACTTCTACTCTTAAATTTGCTTGGTTGTATACATTTATAATTCATCCTTTCAAATCTTGCCATTTATGCATCTCAACAATATTATCTTATTATCTGAGTTCCTTAATTTTCCAACATTTTATCCTATAAAACATAGCTTGTCTTATGGTTATTTTAATAAAATTTCACTTTCAACTTAATTAGTACATGACATTCATACAAAAATTTACAAAAATCTATAACCATACCTTTTGCTAATTTTCCAAGTTTGAATTACATGGTACCATTTTTTTCAACTTCTATGCTCTTATGAATTATCACCAAGATATCAAAAGTATTATTTTGAAAAACTTATTTATAACCAATCTTAACTATCATCTTCCTTTCAAGGGGTGCAGTTTGGGTGGGTGCGAATCCACACTTAGGTGGGTGGATCCATGAATGTAAGACCCACTTTGATCTATCTTTATTACCGTTCATCATTTTAACAGCTTATTTTAGAGCATAATCTAAAAAATGAACCAATCAAATTCTTGGAAACAATGTTGACTGTGCATTCAAAACTTCTTATGGGCCACAAAAGTTTTAGATCAAGTTGATATTTGCATGGTCCTTTCAACAGTATCCGTGACCTTATCTAGAGGTTGTATGGAAAATAAATATTCCGTTGAGCCCCATTATGTTTTTTAATAGTGGGTATTCAAATATTTATATGGTCCCTTCATCAAGATTTTTGTGACCTTATCAACCGCTTGAATGACAAATATACGTTCCGTTGGTCCCATTATGTTTTTAATGGTCGGTATTCAATCAAAACTGTTTCCTATGGTGTGGTCCACCTAAGACTTGGGTCTGCTTCATTTTTAGGACCAAGCCCTAAAATAAGTTTTCAAAACAGATGAACGCCATGGATGTAACCCACATACATCAAGATGGGCCCCACAGTAGGGGATCCGGATCCCCCCTTTGAAAGCTTCCTGTTCTAGATTACCCTCCCATGCAAAATCAAATTTACCATTCTACCCTCGTTTCCAACTCAGCAACGAGAAAATCCAACTTCTCACGAGATAAACAACAAGAGAGAGAAAATGAGGTGGTGATGATGGCACCATCTCACGGTTGGTTGGTCTGTTGCGATTAAAAAGGTGGGCCACAGATAACTCCAACCCCTCGTTTCAGCTGAATCTGGCGTGAGACGGTTAGGGTAGGTAGGCCCCACATCTGGAGTGCTGTAGAGCTAGCAGACAGGTGCAGTCCCCAGCCGCTGCGGTTGCAACACGTCTCTCCTCTTTAGCTGACACGTGGCGCCATGATCGGCGCCCTACCTGCTAACGTGCGTCCCCCGGCCCAAGCACCTGCCTCCATCAACTTCTTTGTCGTCACGGTAAGTCACCCTCGCCCGGTTCGGATACCGAGCCACCCGCACGTGAGCCCGGCCCAGACCCAAGCCGGAGCACGTGAGCCCTCGCGCCGTGATCCCCGCCATTCTCATTCCTTTTTATTATCTTTTCCTTCATTACCCACACGCATTCCTACGCGCACCCACTCGAGCTAACCTCGCATGTTTAAAAGAAATCTGAACCGTTAGTTATGTGAGATCCAATGGTATTGATGAAAAACATAAGAGAGAACTCAACCATGCTTGCCAATATCTGATTTCAATTTAAAACCGTTCGTTGTTTTGTTCTTAATTTCATAATTTTGAAATTTTTACAACAAAAATGTAATTTGGGAAGGTTGAATTTTGATTGGTTCAGTTAATAAACGGTTCGGATTTCAATGGTTTGTGATAGAATGTGAAGCGTGAGTTGCGGGTAGAGTTCCGAGTAGGGAACATTTGTGTGTTTTTAACGGCGAGTAGCTTGTTCAGGAAGGCATTAGGTTTAGGAATTTGGGATTGACGGAAATGCCCCTAATATGTTTCCACACGTCTACCATCAGATGATGACAGATGGAAAGGACAAGAACGTGATGACCGTTTTAGTAGATCGCTGCCTCATCTAATCAGAGCCGTTCAGCTGCTGAATCGTCGATTATGGCCCATTTTGTACGGAAAAAGTTTAATTCTACATTGGTAGACCTACCAGATCATGTTATGTGATCCTGGTTGTTATAGATGTACGGTGTAGATCATGTTATGTGGGACCCACGTAGAGGAAGTAGACGAGTTGCCCACTGCCTAATATCAAATGTGGAAAAGGACAGATATTAGAAGAAAAGTGGGCCATGCAAGAAAGTGAGAAAGACAAAATAAAAATCTGCCAAAAGATAAAGGAAACAGTGTCCTGATTCTCCCAAGTAGGATGATCCTAGCCTTCCATCCTTGTGCTTTTGTATCAGCCGTTGCTGGGGTTCTTTTCGCAGGCCAGCTGATAACAAACTCCTGCATCAGGACACTAATCAAATACTTGTGCATCAGGACCAGTAGCCTGTCATGCTTTCCAGCCCGCATGCTGAAAGGACCTTTTATCTGAATTGAGCCGTTAGAATCTGGTCCAACGTACGCAGTCCGTTCGCCTACCGTTCATGGAAACAATGGGCCCAACTGTAGTAGGCCCACAATATTGTGTGGGGCCCACAGCTCAGCATGACCTGGTCTAGCTGTCATAGACACTAACTGGGCCAATGGGATTTTTCTGTATCGGGTGTTCTGCTTGATAAACGGTCAGGATCATAACAGTTGGAATCGTACGGTGGAGATGAAAAGTAAGGGTAGTTTGGTAATTTCAAGTTGCGAGGAATGGGAATATATCAATCTTAGTGTTCCGTTGCATTATCTCATTATATTCCTTCATTCCACATTCTCATTCTCTCGACTTTTTTTAATAATAAAATAATAAGTATCGGGATGCGGGAAAGGAAGGATGTTGCTTAAACGCATTTTGCTTTGTTGGGTGCGTCGGGAATCGGGACGGGAGAGGGCGTGACCCGCGCACGTGATGCTGGATGAGGAGTGAAGTCGAAGCCAAACGGTCCCAAGAAGAATAGAGAGATTTAAACCAAACAAAAAAAAAAAAACTGATACTCTGAAGAGTGTGATAGTCTATAAACATGCGCGTTGGTATTGTATATGTCAACATTTTTAGCTTAATATAAGCTGTCTAAATTCTTAGAATTAGTGTATAATTATCATAAGATGAAAAATGATATGCAAAAGATTATAATAAATGACGATTTGTGGACATCTAATGGACGGTTAAAATTCGACAAGTAAAATCGTAATTATTAGAGTTTGGAGTTGTCTAATCAAATCTTATTTTGGGACTATATTGCATCATAGCACGTTCCACGTTCTGGGTCGTTTACTTATGGTATGTATATGCCACGTGTACTATTTTTATGTGCATGTGTATCAGTCATTACAACCCGCCAGAGTATCGAATAACTCGGGTTTGCCTCGAATGGGTATGATTTGTCAATGGTGGCCCACCAGTTCAACGGTTCTGATCTCCATGGAGTATTATGTACTGCCATGTGTAAGATGGATCTCTGGATGAAGACCGACCGCAGTTCCCAAAGGTCCACTTAAACTATAGTATGGTGACACGAAGGAATGAATGGGTCCCAGAGCTTACAGGGCTGGCCCACCTGACGAATTTTTAACCTTGCATAAAGAGACATGGGCAGTTTAATCAAACAATCTGAACCGTCCAATTAATCAAGCGCATGCTCATGATCTACCGCCAAGGGAAGGCCAAATGGGGGATCCCACTCGTTCAATGTCCAAAAAGATAAGGGGTCAAAGTTTCTCCTATTGATAAATGTACAATCATCATCCTGAACCATCCAAAGATCCAACATGAAAATCGACGGTTAGGATGAGATGACGTGGCCAGTGTGATTTTTTTAATTCTTCAGATGGGCCGTGAGAGTGGACTGGACAAGATGGATGGTCCATATCAATTGATTGAACTGTTCACTTACTGAACTATATGGTTTCTAATTTCCAACCCACAAATTGATACTCCACTACCCCAATAAATTCATTTTGTGTATGAGTCTATCAATTTTAAGGGGTTATAAATATCAACACTCTTTACATTCCTAGATCTTGTCGTTGGCTTTAAAGTGTACGGACACGTACAGGTCGGGGAGATTCAGTCAAAGTTCGGAGATCGTCTGGACAGATCAGGGCCGACCAATCGCGTCCGTTTCGCTACGGTGTCCATATATGACGAAAATACCCCCCACGTCTTAGCGTAATGGTCTTGCCTTCTTGCCAAGGCCATATCCTCCATCCCCTGTGCACACGTGTTACCAAGGCCATATCCTCCGTCCCTCCCGTGCACACGTGTTACCGGGAGCGTGTGTAACAGAAGTTTTGTGTGTCCTTACCGATGTCTGTGAGAAATCCACTCCATGCATCAGTTTCGCAAGATCATGGTAAGATGTGAGCCCAAAAACGAGGGTGATCGAGAACTGAAGTGGACCACACCGCAGGACAACCATCGAAACCTACCTGAGGCACACGTGATGTTTATATGGCATCTAATCCGTTCATAAGGTGAGTTCCGCCAGGATGAAATGAAAAAACAAATATCGTTCAGATCCAAAATTTTGGTGGGCCACAAGAATTTTCAATGGTGAGAATCCCAATCCTGACGTTTTCCTGTGGTATGGCTCGCTTATCTGTTGAATCCTAATATTGGAAATTCCACGGATCATTTTGTTACACGGGATTACTGATGAGAGGAGATTTGTGCGACACACGTGTCAAACGGGGCGCATGCGAGGGATCTGAGCCAGATGATGTGGGGATGCCGTGAACATGTGAAGGCCCAACAATTAAAATGGTCCACTCATCGTGTCAGCCACGCGCATACGTTGAAAATAAAAGCATTTGCCATATATATATTTCTAGCCGTCCATTTTTTTGGTCATTCACTTACAGCTCTCCACCAGAGAGGATCGGGTTGATCAATATGGGTGTACGTGTATGGACTGTGGCCCCACGATGTTAATGGTCCGGATCTATCACACGTATGTTCCTAGTGCTACGTACGTCCATCCGTTTGAGCTGGCAATATCATTGCCGTTTGACCAGTCAGAATGGCATCAAATGATTCGCAGCCACGTGGATGCTCGCCGCAAGGGAACCAAATGGCCACTGAGGTGGGCCCCACAAGGGCTCCTGCATCCCAGCAAGTGCTCGTACTCGATGTCTCTTGCTCTTCTGTCTGCCAGTATTCATGTGGGCCATCAGCCGCTCAGTTGGTAGATTTTCTCGGTGAAAGTGTAGGAGAGATCCCCCAGCCACGCACGCATCCTCCCTACACGCTTCACACGTGCCGGATCCAGAATGCCTTTAGTACATCTGAGCCGTGTAAAAGGTGGATCACAAAATGAAGATGACCCAGAACAAAAATCGGTCCGTTCAATCATCAGGTGGGCCACCCTTACTCTAACCCAATGGAACGGTCTACCCCTAGCAACCCTGACGACTCACTCATCAGGTAATCTTTTCACCCATGGGAGGGCCCACCACATGCAGCCTCCCAGGTCTCTCTCACGCTTGCATCCTCAGCACGTGTATTGCCTTTAAAGGCGCGTGTGGAGAGAGTGCGAGTGGGGCTAGTGAAGCTCAAGCAAGGGCACAGTCTGTGGTAGTGAAATGACATAAGAAACCAAAATTCTATGTAAAATTACAGAAATACCTCAGGATATTCACGTCAAATTAGAATCCTTAGATGCCCTTGTGTGTAATTTCGCGTCAGTTCTCGTCAAAGACAAAGCGTCACCGTGCAAGCAACAAGTACTCTTTTGCCCCCTAAATCACAGACAAGGGTTGTCGCCTTTACGTGCATGGGAAGTGGAGTCAACCACACCCAAACTAACCAGGGACATTTTCGTCATTTTAGAAAAGTAGGGTCCAAAGGGTTTCTGATAATGTCACCCACCCCACGCACACCCCTTCTCATTCTACTTTTGGAATCCAACCCTACCACCAATGTCAAGAGGAACAGTTCAAATGGTGGGCCACACCAAGAAGATCACCTACAGCAAAAAATTGAACCTATCGGCTCATTAGCTGGGCCATACATGCATTCAGTCGAACCATCAACAGTCATAAGTGCACCTTGCCAAATATAGGGTTAGAGTTGGCACGGGACAACGCTGACTCGGCAAACTCGACTCATCCAACTCATTTAGATCCGGCTCAATTTGAACTGAGTGAGTGAGCCGAACTGAATTAAGTTCACTTCGATTAATCCGAACTCAAATTGAGTCAAGTTCAAGTCACTTAGTAATTCAACTTGACTTGACTCGAAATCCAGCTCAGTATTGACTCAGCTCAATCTAAAACACAACTCGCACAAATATAGTTAAAAAAATTCAAATTTGAAATTTTATATCAGAGATGCCATGTAGTTAATTGAGAGGTTGCAATTCAAGCAAGTTTCTAGGTTTTGAGTTTTGATTTTAGCCTGTAGATATTGGGTGCACTCGGCCTGGCTTGGTGCCGACTCGATTGGACTTAGTACTTTGATCGTGTTGGACTCGGTCTAGATTAGTCTAGGCTTGACCTGGACTCGGATTATGTTATGTATGTTGGACTCAGTACTAATTTTGGGTCGGGCCTATTTTAAAATCAGAACGACTCGGGTCAGCCCTAACTTAATTCGACTCAACTCGATGCCCAACCCTATATATGGTTTAGAGTTTAGGATTTAGGGTTTAATGAGATGAATCTAATCCATTAAAAAATTTACCTCCAGTGTTCCATAATCAGCTAGACATGTCAATGGTAAGGATCGTCCATCATGATGAAAACATGGACATTTCCAATCATCCGTCTGTCCATCCTTTGTTGTGGGCTCCAGTGTGGGCCCCACCACTTTTGTCTCTGATCATCAATGACATGTGCAATGAATAAAATAAATATAGATAAATTATATAAAGCGTCTCATCTGATTTGATGATAGGCGCAAAGTTAGCAAGACATGACTTTTGAAATACTTCAACAATCAACAAGTAATACAACCGGACATCAAGTGGGCCACATGTCTATAAAGAAATGGACCGTTCCAAGTTTTTTGTTTTTAAAAATGGTTGGTACTCGATGTACGCATGCATGCGGCTAGCTGGTACCAAACTATAGCCTAAAATTTTGGGCCATGACACATGGCAAGTGGGGCCCACCTAATGAGTTGGAATAACATGTAGAAAGTGACAGTTGATAGATCAAGGCAAGTCGTTGAATCTAACGGTTGGGGGTCCATCTAACTCTACTGGTTGAAGTTAGATAATCCCCTCAACTAATGTATGGGAAAGAAGCTTAGTTAAGGTGGGTAAAGATATGTTACTTACCACGTGAATGCAACGGCTATTTCACCAAACCCTTCGAACTTCCCAGAATCACGTAGAAAAATACGAGGTTTGCTAGTCCCCACATCCACCTCACGTGCCAACCTAACATGCGTGTCTGACATATGAATGAGGTGGGCCACGTCTGTTAACCAAAATCGGTTTGGTCCACCCATCAGGTGGGCCATTTTCGATGAAAATAATGTACGGTTAGCAATAACTTGCAGATGCCTGGGGAGTCCTGTGGTCGGAAGCTATGTGGGGCCCACAAAGATGCTTGTGACAAATCTACTCTGTCCATCAGTTTCTCAAGACGACAATGGGACGTGGTTTTGAAAATCTGGCAGATTCAATACTCAGGTGGGCCACACCACAAGAAACAGCGAGGAGTGAACCCCTACCATCGGGAAATTTGAGAGGGCCACAGATGTTTTGTATCATGATAATATTTATGGATACTGTTTATCTGAGTGGTAGTGGCCCTATGAACGGTTTGGATGGCATATAAACATCATGGTCGACTCCAGAAAGGTTTCAATGGTGGAGATTTCTGTTCTCACTCTTTCATGTAGTGTGGATCACATGAGTTTTAAATCCACATGATTTTTGGATTTGAATCCTATTTTGATCTTGAGAAACGGATGGATGGAGTGGATTCATCACAGGAATCTCTATATGCCCCACATAGCTTTCAACCTCAGGAAATTCCTGAAGCAGGCGCAGGGAATTCGCGTCCTATTAGTTTGGTTGATGCAAATGCACGGTAGAATGGTCCCACCCATTGAGCTTGCCAATGGACCCAAATTAATTGGGTGGGCCCCAACCGTACACGAAAATTGGGTAGGTCCATCCATTCTAGTATCGGGACCGTCCATCACTAGGAACTATAGTAAACGTGCCACTCTGTAGCTAGAAAACACCACAACTAGACAACTTTAGTAGTTGGTGGGACCCACACATCAGCAGGTGAGGCTACCAATATACCAAAAACCATGTGCCCATGGATTGTGGTTGTACAACTACAAGCTTGAATGGCACTTTAAAGTACTGAATATATGGACAGCTATTTTTAGAACATTTCAAGCATGCGTATTGCTAATAAATTTCAAATTAAAAAAGTAGTTTTTTCAGTTGCAATTATCTTTAATCTCTATTATTCTATTAATAAAACAGGCAGGCGATATTTAGATAAGAGTTTGTTTTGCCTATGTCGGTAAGCAGGATATGCCACCTCATTGGAGCCCACATGCTGAGATGGTCTGATGATTTGAACGATTCATCTTCACTTCATTGGAGTCCACAAATCGAACACGCTATGATCTCATAATTACGTGTCAATGATGATCCTGACCTTTGATTTTTTAAATTGACTGTGAGCGGTTGTGAACTTCTTTTTTTTTTTCAATGCTGTAAATTCATCTACCATTCTCAATTCATTGGAAGAAGGCTTTGATGATGATGAAGAAAGTTGTGAGTTCATCTCCATATAATAATGGTCCAACCATTTATTCAATTCAAATTCCATGCCATAATAGTTATAGCATGGAACTAAGTTTATGCATGGTATCAATCTTTGGACCATGGGGACCAAACTATAGAGAATGTGTAACGCCCGAAAATCGGGGTCGTGCATAGACTCGACTCCCGAGTTCCCTGGGTCACTTATAACCGATTTTCATTAATATGCTTTTAATCGTGTTTAAATGCGCAGCTGAAATTTTCTGAACATGAAACACAACCACACAACTCTACTAAAATGAAGGAGATCAAGCATATAAATATACAAGTCTAAAAATATATAGGCATGGGTCGCATGAGGTGTTGCCCAACAAAACCACAAAAAGAATGATATATCTAAAATTAATGGGACCCATAATTTGGAATCTAAGCTCCACCCGTCAAGCCGATGGAGAACTGCCCATCAACTGGAAGTAGGAGAACTCATGCTCCTCTTCGAGGCTTGCATCGCCGGACTCCTCATACTCTGCATCACCTGCATTTACGGGCGAGTCTGGTTGGTGTTTTAAAATACCGTCCCAGAGTGGGAGTGAGTGATCAACTCAGTGGGCGCTATTAGACTTAAGTTGTAATAGGCATCAATTATATTAGGAATTTATTGAAAAACAATCATTCATAAATGCCTAACTAATCTTATTAATGCGCATGCATGACAGATGATATGATGCATGCCCTCGCCACAACACTCCTTCGAGTGAGACAATCTAACGATCGCGTATGACTAACACTTCCTCAGAGCGACCTCGACTGCCAAGTCGTCAACCTAGCTAGTGCGATGCAATGATCATGTTAGCTAAGTTCTT
This sequence comes from Magnolia sinica, assembly GCF_029962835.1. NCBI lineage: Eukaryota > Viridiplantae > Streptophyta > Magnoliopsida > Magnoliales > Magnoliaceae > Magnolia > Magnolia sinica. Next base: position 10,699,083 of record NC_080575.1, on the reverse strand, counting down.
AGTTAATTCCATTCATCCACTAGGTTGGAGAAATTGATATAACTCATGTATCAATGCCCTTAACTAGTTGCGAGGCTAAAACCCCCCAATGTGTGAGGCCAAGACCCGGTGATCCTTGATCCCGTTGGGTTCCCCATTCCCGACTTCAAGCACGTGGGGAGTGCCGAGAAAAAGGGATCCCTCGCGGTCACTAAGGGGAGGCGCGTCATCCTATCGTATGCTGATAGCTCGGACACAGTGTCCCATTCCACCATGCCCGGCTCACGAGGCGGTGGAGCGGTTTCAATTTGGTTATCAATGGGCTACAACGGTTGTAGAGTATTTCAGGTTCTATATATATGTGAGCAAATAGGGTTAACAAACAAGGTTGGTCAGTAAGTAGGCTAGACCGCAGGAGTCTAGGCGAGTACGGGACAGACAACATCGGGTACGAGCGACCCATGTAGCCTAACTACTATCGCCCACACGCACCTGCCCAAATCCATGGGTTTAACCTCAGGACAGTCCTACCAACGGGACCACCTTCACTTTGATCATATTCCTGACCAACCTAAGGATTTGATGGTAATCTATAGCATGCCAACTAGCAGGGTTATCATCTAGCATAAAATAATATCATGTTTCATATTTTCTCAACATACAATTTAGATTTTCCTATCAAGCAAAGCTACCAATATCATGAAACAAGAGTGCATGTGTTTTGTGTGGGTTAGTGAGGAAGCTAAGCACTTCCTATAGACGTTTTGGGAGCGTGAGGCTGAGATTCGAGAGCGCTATCCCTACCTCTTTGATGATTGATTGTATGTTATATTATGTATGCTGTCTTCGATTTGAAATGACGATGCCTTTCTATTATGAGTTATGTTTTCTTACTATGATTGTGTAAATTTCGATGATGAAATTTTTATTTGGAGGGGAGAGTTGTAAGACCCATATCCTACTCCATACCGTTCCGTATGCTTCCGTGATCCTACTAGTCGAATTCCGGCAATCCTTGACCCGTAATCGACGTTTGCGTGCAATCCTAAGCCGAGACCTGTATGCCAAAGTCGGCTCGACCTAAGGCCTGTAGAAGTGCAACTGCGCCGTCCCCGTGATTCCGATGCCGTGTCTCGCGCCCCCAGGCGAATCCCAGGCCAAGAGACTTGGGCCCGCATGCAGTTCGAGGAAAATACCGCGCGTTGCAATTTCGAGAGAATCTCTACCTCATGTCCCATCAATCAATCAATCAAGTACACTCCATACCTCAAGTACAAGTCAAGTACATGCAACCCATCTCTCTCTTTTCCATAAGTCAACTCTCTCTCTCCCTACCCATCCCTCTTTTACCAATTTTCAAACCAAACCATACCTCCCACAACCTCTTTCTTACAACCATCACTCCATCACCTCTTATCATTCCCATCACCTCACTCTCTCTCTCATTTCTCAATCTCCCAGGCAACCCAAACTCCATACGTCCAAGCACTCTCCCTCCCAAATGCCAAGTGTGGCCCACTTTCCCTACTCTCTCATCTCCCATCTCAACCATTGATCCATCATCTACCACCATCAAAAGTGAAGGCAAAGAGCTTAGAAGACTAAGGGAGCAAAGAGGAGGCCTAGAGGTGGGTGATTTACTATTGATTTTTAATTTGATGGCCCACTTGTGATGGGACCCAATCTAATGTATGTGTTGTAGTAATATGAGGGGCCCATAGTGGCGGGGCCCCTCCACTATGCCGATCTCTCTCTCCTTCTCTCTATCTCTCTCTTTCCTTTTCCTTGTTAATGGCCCACCTAATATGTGTGTATGTGGCCCACCATGAAGCATGCATTCTATCCAGGCCGTCCATCGAGTGGTCCACATGATCGTCCGTTTGGACGTGCCTGATCAAACGAAAACACAAATGTTGGATTGATCAAGTGGGCCACGTTCATGTGGGACCCACCTTGATGCTGGGCCACGTACAGGTGGGACCCACCCCAATGATGTATTTTTTATGCCGTCCAGCGTCCTTGGACGCTGGACGTGCTGGTGGGCTACAAGGAGTGCGTGTACTGACAAGGTGTGTGTGTTTTCAGGCTAACAAAAAGGGGAGGAAAAAGGGGCTTTTGGGATGACCATGCATGCAGGCCCCACCTTGATGTATGGGACTGATCCACACCGTCTATCCCATTACCCAGATCATTTTAACCGTTGAGCCAAAATTTAAGACCAATATGATAATCATGCGGGCCATACCATAGGAAATAGTAATTGTTACCGTTAAAAAAAACTCACCCGACGATTTTACCCCCGAAACATACCCAATATTGGGCTTGTTTCGTCAATATTGAGCCATGAGATGCAATGGCCAGGATGGATTTTTCTGATGCGGCCCCCACCTAAGAAATTCCTTAGAAAACTAATTTAAAATAATAATAATAATAATAATAATAAAAACAATGTAAGGCGTACGACGCGTCCGCAGTGGCGCCAACCATCGGACGGACGCATGGGTCAGCCTCATGGCCCAAATTGTGGCCCCACCACGATGCATTTCGAACATCAACATCGTACATTTCGATGGTCCCTGGACGATTGACCCCAAAAATCAGTGGTATCCGGAACTCAGGTGGGCCACACCATTTAAAATCATATGAAGACATGCCCAAACTTATAAAAACACTTGGTGGGGCCTACCTGAAATTTGGATGCAGCTGAAACTTGGTCTGAATGGTCAACCAAGTGGGACTCACATAATGGGTGCGCTGGATCTATGGACCACATCACGGAGGGCCCCCCCTGACTGTGACCTTATGGTCAGTTTGGATGGCAAATAAATATTACAGTGGGCCATAGGTCCACGTGACCCTCAATAGATTGGATGTAAATAAATATCACGGTGGGCCCATGGTGCACGTGACCCATGAACTATTTGGATGGCAAACAAACATCACGGTGGGCCCCAGTTCCACCCAGGTCCACGTGGCCTTATGAACAGACTGGATGTAAATAAACGTTATGGTAGGCCCTGGTCCACGTGACCTTATGTACAGCTTGGATGCAAATAAACATTACAATGGGCCCAGGTGGGTGGAAAATAAACATTACTGTGGACCCCAGGTTTGAGTGACCTTATCAATGGGTTGGATGGAAAATAAACATTATGGTAGGCCCCACATGGGACCCACTTGGGTATGTATTGTAATCCACACCCTCCATTAGTGTGGGCTCCATCATGATGCATGTGTTTCATCCAAACTGTCCAACCATTTTGTAGATAATTTAAGGCCCATTGTTGAGGCCCATCTGGATGTATTGGTGGTCCTTGTTGAGGCCCACCTTGATTTGAATAAGGCCCATATTATGAGACCCATTGTGATGTATGCAAGGCCCATGTGACTAGGCCCATCTTGATGCATTTGTGGCCCGTCGTTGAGGCCCACCTTGATGTATATATACGAGACCCATATTATGAGGCCCATTTGATATACTGGAGGCCCATGGTCAAGGCCCAATAGGACGTACATAAGGCCCATTATAGTGTAATTCCACCATGGTATATGTGTTGACTATTGTAGTGGGCTATGCCTTGGGAACAATGTTGGTTTGACGTCCACATTGTAAGGATGATGTTGGTTAGATGTCCGCATTATCACTCTCCCTAAAGTCCATTAATAGACCCATACTTGTAATAAGTAGGCCGTCTAGGCCCATCTCCGCTATACACAGAGCCCATCTCTTTATACATATTTAGTATAGATCCATGATTCATGATCATTCGCATCATATGTATGCCTGATGTGAGGAGTGACCGATCATAGCATATGCCTTTGGGCGGACTGTTTATGGGCTCCCTAATAGGCGGAGTTGCCCCATATAAGTGCATGGTACACGCAGGACTGTTGCATGACTGATAGTGTGACTCATGCACTTACATTTGTGTGATTGTAGTTACTGTATGCCCTAGCGACATCAGGGTCATAGCCTCCACAGACACATCGTGGATGGCAGGATTGGATACTAAAAATATTTGGTTCTAGCATACGGGCGCCATAGATGTCTCTGGGTGAAAATCTTTAAACCCGATGGTACCAAGGGATGACTCCAACATCGAGACTGAGTAGTTACACGAGCGCGGGAGGGCCGTATACCAGTAGGCCGCGTCTCCCACTATGTCGTGGTCGGTTGGAAAGGGGTATGACCTTACCCGCCTGAGTGAAGGAGCAATTTTTAAGTTGAGTTTGACCAGCTTGAGGAATCGGTCCGCTATAGACGAGCCGGGCCCGATATTGGTAGGCGGATAGTGAGGTCTCTTCCACCCTCCTAGTTGTGCATCCGGATAGGGGCGCAAGCTGGCGTAGAGTGTACTTGACCCCGGTGATTATCCAGACTGAGAACCGCACTGATTTGATGCTCTAGTGAGGAGCTGCATTGATATGTGGATGAGGATTGACATGCTTGACTTGCATTCTGCATCGCATGGCCGATTGCATACATGTGTTCATCGGCATGATCTCGCATTACTCTGCCTTGCATTTTGAGCACGCTCATATTGCGCGCATACTTACACCATCCTCTAAGCTTTCTATAAGCTTATGCACGATTGATTTATGCAGGAGACTCTCCGCAGTTGGAGTGTGCGGTCAAGCTTTTGGAGTTTTTGCTATTCGCATTATCTTGTATTTCCTTTCAGACGCATTGTACTTAAAATTTTTAATCATAGTAGATTTTGTAATGGTGTTCTTGTGGTTATTGTTCGTGGGTTATGCTTTTGTTATGCTCATTACAATTGAATCGATGATTTGAAATCCTCCTTATAGCATCCCAGGATCTAACCTGGTGTATGGGTACCGGAGCCGAGAATGGGGAACTACGAAGGCTGTCGCCGGATTCGGCAATCGAAAATTTTGTGAGCCTGGTTTCGAGTTTGGGGCGAGTTAGCTCGGATTGACTCGGATGAAGAAAGTTGTGAGTTCATCTCCATATAATAATGGTCCAACCATTTATTCAATTCAAATTCCATGCCATAATAGTTATAGCATGGAACTAAGTTTATGCATGGTATCAATCTTTGGACCATGGGGAATTTAGATCATTTGCTTATCACAAGTAGAAAAATCTTGTTCATCACAATGTAATTGGGCCACATCATCATACACTGCATTTAATGCAGCACTACTGACAATGTTGGTGACAATGTGGACCAATCACGGTTAGGGCTGTTCACGAGTCGAGCTAGCTCGAAAAACTTGCTCGACTCGGCTCGAGTCAGCTCGGATTGACTTGGCTTGAATGGCCGATTCGAGCCGGGCCAAGCTAATTACTTGAAGCTCAAGTTGAGGTCAAGCCAAGTTCGACCAGGGGGCATTTCGACTCGACTCGGCGCAATTAATAAATATATTAAATATTATATATATTATATTAATATAAGTTTTAACTTTTAACTTTAAAAAAAAAAAACCTGGAGTCTCTACCCTACCGCATGCACCCCCTTTCCCTTTCTCTTTCTTCTCTTTCTCTGCCCACTGTCAGCCGCACGCCGCCCGGACCACCACCACCAATTTTCATTTCAGCTCTACAATAGTATGATTTCAATCTCTTGAGATCTACTTCTTGGGTGAGAAACCCAAGAAATCCGAGATAGGTTCTTCTCAGATTTGTTAGAGCTTCAAGGAAAACCAATGATCTGATTGGCTACAACTCTTTAATTGAATTTCTGATCTGTGTTCTGCTCTATTTATTTTTCAGTACTTGGATTTCTACTGGTCGAAGAAGATCAAGAACAGTTCAGTTCTTACACATTTCCTCATCTGATTCAAAGCATTGGACTTTGCCTTGATTCTCTTAAGATTTTTGAAATTTTCATCAATGGAGGAGGATCAAGAACAGAATCCATTACTCTCTCACCCAACAAGCTCGAGCTCGACTTGAGGTAAAGTCGACTCGACTCGAACCACTAGCTCGACTCAAACTTGACTCGACAGCTTTGGCAAACAAGCCAAGCTTCAATGTTGAGCTCGAATACATCATGGACAAGCCGAGCCGAGCATGGCCCACCTTGACTTGACTCGGATCGATGCCCACCTCTAATCACGGTGCGGGGAAACATGATTTTCTTGCTTGTGGCAAGCAGAGGATACAGGTTCTATATACTAGGATCACAAGTTGGGACGATGGAGGCTACGCGATGGCATAAGACTAATTTTATACTTTATAACAAGGGAAATGTTTCTATAAAGTCAAGCTTTGTTGGGCCTACCATGATGTGTGCAGGACATCTTAGCCATGCATCTGCTGAGTTCCTTCCAATTGATGGGATGTCCCATAAATCAGATGTATTATGAACTCAAGTAAACTCCACCATCTTCAGCAGTGCCAAATCATGGCGAAAATGTTTAAAATCACCTCATGGGTCCACATAAGTTTTGAAATGGACTTCAATTTGGTAATCCTTTATGAAGGTGGGATCCATAAAATGGACAGGTGAAATCTCTAAACCACATCTCAGTAGCCAGCCCCACGAATAGTACTCAGGAACATCTAATATGTGAAGTCCACTCTCAACTGTTTCCTCCGGTGTGGCCCACACAAGTCTTGGTTCAAACTGGTTTTGGGCTCTGGGCATAATATGGAGGGGCATAATAGAGTGGATGTTCAACGAACATTGTATTGAGTTGCGTTAAGGTTGACCTTATAAGAATATTTTCATTCTAGTGATACGTCAAATATCTATTAGCGGGACCGAGCTTTTAGAGAAAGTAGTTATTTGACATGGTATTGGAGCGGAAGGTTTTGTATTAAAATCCTAATATATTCTTCCACGGGGGCCTATTTATGATGTGAGTTATGAGTGTCCCTCCACCTTTTCCGAGTATGTTCCCGTGCAGGATTCCACATGTGGTGTGAGTTATGAGTGTCCTAGATAAAGTGATTGTTTCAATTCTATAATAAATTGAAGAAGAGATCACCATCTTCTTCTCAAAAAAAAAAAAAGAAAAGAAAAAGAAGAAGAAGAAGAAGAAGAAGAAGAAGAAGAAGCCCCCATTGAATTGTTTAGGAGAAAATATTTCAAAATGAGAAAGTAATTGATATTATTGAATGGAGTACTATTAACAAAGTGTTTGTTGGCCTTATATAAGTAAAAGAAACCTTAGACCCTCAATTGACCTAAAAGAGTACACTTTTCTAAAATAATAAAAATGACTAAAAATAATAAAAGACGTCCAATCCTACTAAAGCTTGTGGGCAATCTTTAGACAATTTAAAAAAAAAATAAAATTGGACCACAACTATATGCTCATAATGATTGAATTTTGTGAAGCCTTCGGGTGCCAACAAACTTTTGGAATTTACTAGGTCATAAAACTTTCCAACAGTATATTGTATTGTTAGAGCAAACCACCATACCGATGTAAACTCAAGCCACAACAAACCCATATCAAACTTTAGGTATTAGAAATTCGGATATAATACCACTGCTAATCCGTGTGCTTTGTGAAAATACGATAAACAAAGATTGAACAATATAGTAAAGTAGATAACGAAACCAAAAGTAATCAACCATATAACACATGATATTTTATGGAAAAAAACCATTGTAGGAAAAACCCCAACACAAAGCGATATGGATCTCTACTATAATCAAAAACTTACATCACTCACATTATTCAATTACAACTTCACTTGATCTCCCCTTGCGATGCGCCCCTCTAGGAAACCTTAAATCCCTTGAGAAAATACATTCTCAATCCCTTGCAAGTATAGAAACCCTCCTCCTTAGTAAAAACGTTGCCCTTTAAGAGAAAACACTCGTATTAAGAAAACTCTAATATAAACCGGACTTAAATACTCTAATTTGTGTAAAACCGCACAATCCGACAGTCGCATTGTTGGTCGACTGAGGGCTGACCAAACTTTCAACAGAGAGTCACAATCAACCATCAATAGCCCTCGGTTGACCATGAATATCACAGTGAGTTCCAATTGACCCCGGAATTTCATTGTCGACCGAACTCCCCTGTAGCAGAATGCAAGGCATCCTGCACAACATGCATGTGTGAAGCTTTTCAATCACACACACACACACATAATGGATAAATGGTCATAAAATTATGACCATCAGAAGCTATGGTATGAGTTTAGGCCATTTTTGCTCAATCAAGGCCTTCCGGCCCAAATTTATGCAATCTTGATCTCCCATTAGGTCAGCCTTTATGTTAGTATCCTCCACTTAAGAGAATTTGTCTTTGAGTTACTGAATGGTTATGTATAACTTGTTAGTGCACAATACTTGAATAAGTTTTACAACAACAAATCTCTACGTACGATATCGCCATTCCTTTGGAAAAATTAACAACATAGCATGGTTATTAATCTTCACAATTATATATATATATATATATGGCTTGATGTTCTTATCCTTTCACTTATAGTATGCTCTGGCTAACAAGCGTTCCTTTCTTAACTGAACCATCTTTAAATTGTTTTCTTAGAATACTCTGAAACAAATGAAACACTCATGTTTGTCAAGTGAAATCTATCTAAAGATCTTTTAGAATAATATCATTAACTTCTCTCTTTAATGGCATTAACTTTGTCATAATCTATGCCAATTATTAATTAGTAGGAAATACTGCCCTCAACTTGGAAAGCTTCGGGTCATTTTTCCTCCCTTATAGGGGTAAGGATAATCTCTTTATTATTATTGAAAAAGATGTATTTGTTGTCCCTAACCTCATAGGTGGAGTCAACAATATACTATCATGATTGCCTTAATGCCATATGACATGGCATGCTTCCATAGATACCACATTATAGACAACTATATTTTGTAATGTCCATAAATAAAAATGAAACTAAGCATTGCTCAATTAACTTATTTTTACTAACCTATTTAAGTCAGCCGATAATTATGTATTGGTCTTCAATAATAATTTGTCTACTACCAACTTCAACCTATTTGATCATGTACGTAGTCTTGAAAATATTATGTTTGTGCGGGTCCTTGTTATGCTTGTAATTACATGTCATGAAGCGAAGCACTCTTTATCTTCGTAAATCCACTCTTCTTTCTCTTCTTCTTAGGAGTTTTTGCCCTTCATATTCAAAATTTGAACAATTCTCACTTGCCTCCCTTAACTTAGTGGGGGTTAGCCATTTGTTTTCTAGGACATTAGTTAGATTGATGTAGAGGTTGACCTTACTTATAATACTTGGCTAGTTGGGGTGGAGCAAAGGAGTTTTGGGGTGTGTTTCTGGTGTTGGGTGATATTCCTATTGCTTGCCTTATCCACTTTTTAAATCTAGGTTCATAGCAGTGGTAGGGCAAGTACGTCTACTAAATAAAATGTTCCCTTGGACATACATCGTAGCCTATAATAATTCGATAATGGCAATTTTTCATATCACTCATTTTCATGCAACGTACCTCTCTAGTTACATATCCACTTGAGTCACCAATTTGACACCTTCGTTAAGGTTTCAAATATGTTGCATCATCACCCCATCTAGTATTACCCTATATATAGTCCACTCATGAACTTTGTTACTTGTCACGACTAAGTCTCTATCAAATCGAGAAAAGAGGATAAGTGATATAATTCTTCTACATAAGGTATTATCGTATGGCCTCCATGATGGCAATTTTGGTACTTTGAAATAATACATTATCATAACTCGCTTGTTAGAATCCCAGTTGTATCAACTTCTTTATTCATGACTGTTCGTATGACGCCTTCTATAGTCGTGTTAACACCATGTTAACGCTTTACACCTGAGGTTATATGATATTACTTCTTTTTTTTTTTCTAGATATTCGAAGAACCTCTTCATTATCATAGGCCAGTTGGTGAAGTACTTGATATGAAGCTAGCCATTTAAAATTCTAGATATTCGAAGAACCTCTTCATTATCATAGGCCAGTTGGTGAAGTACTTGATATGAAGCTAGCCATTTAAAAAAGGGGAATCTACTTTCAGTCGTTGGTCCCCGATATTGTCTAGCAACTCCTTACCCTCCCTATTGAAGGATGATCTCATCTCAACCATTCATTATTTGACTTATAACCATCCTATCAATCCTATTGGGATTTGCGATATGTAAATGTGTTGGACCTGTTGGACCATGAACTAGTCGGCCACGAGCCCCTTTGACATCTATCATGAGCCATTCATTGCTGCCTTGGTTTTGAAGGTGGTTCATGGACTTAGCCATCAAACAGTTGTTGCATGCATCTCTTGCATGGGTTATTGGGTTTTATATTAGGAGGTCTCAAACTTTGCCTCTAACAATGGATTATTCTCAAGTGATGCTCTAGGATTGTCACCACCCATCCATTATCAGATGCTATGATCTGAGAAAAGACTTGCTCTAATATTGAATGACGTGGTGGGCGCGTGGATAAAAGAAAAGAGCTCATTGTCTTATTCTTTAAAAAATAGTCATTAAGATCACAAAATGAAATAAAAAAAAAAAATGAGAAATATAATTGATATTATTGAATGTAATACCGCTTAAACATATCTAATAGTAAGAAGAAACCCTAAACATTTATTTAACTCAAAAGAGTACACTTTTCTGATATAATTAGATAGATTATTAAAAATATTAAAAAATATAATTATCTTAGCCCTCGTGAGAGAATATATTGAGGAGGCATATTTACTGCCCTTGGAATTCAAACACCTAACCTTCCTCCCTAATCCCATCTCAAATAACCACTTTCTCTAACAGCTCAAGCCATTAGAGGATAGTTTATCAATGCATATCAAAGGATTTTATAAAGAGTAAACCAAAGACTTTAGATCACAATTGGATTTTCAAAACCTTAGTTACAGAAAATAAAACTTTCTAAAAATAGTAAGTTTTAACTTCAAACCCTAATTTGACCCATAGAATAATTAAAATTTTGTGAAACTATTTGGGAGCCGACAAACTTGAAGATTTCAACTAGGGTGTAGAGCTCGTGGATAGAGTTCTAATGATATATTATATACACAAAATGGTACACTGGTCGCAAAGTCATGATTATTAGAAGCTATATTGCATTGTTGAGCTAGTTGTCCCAATAAAAGCCTTCATCCAATCTAAATTTAAGCAATCCTAGCCCTCCCTTAAGTTAATCTTTATCCTTCTTATATTTTAAATGAATGGAAAGTGATACGATAAGAACAATCATATCATATTATTAAACAAGCATATCATATATTATTATTATAGTTGCCATTTCTACTTTCCATGTTGTACGGGTCACCCGATTGGGACGACACACCTACTGGGTTCTGTTCTTGATATGCATTCCTTTAATGTCGAAATCCACCTACTGGGTTCTGTTCTTGATATGAATATTTCTCTAGTTCCGGAAATTTCGACAATACCTTTTTGCAGCATCGTAACATATCCGAGATCTAAGGCAGCCATATTGTATATGTGAAATCTACTTCACCCAGATCCACAAATCATGGAATAATTAGGATGTAAATCCAACCATAGGTTTGTGCATGGTGCTGTACCGGATCTTTCATCAAAACCATTCATTAAGTGTGATGAAATAGGATCATGGGAAGGAAGATACTAAATTTTTAGGTTGATCAAAAACTCAAGTGGGCCAAAATGCATTAACTTAGAGGTTATTTATTTATTTATATTGGTCCCACTAATATAACCCGTATAAGTTTTTTATTAGGCTAACGTTTTATTTTTGGACGTGGGTTGACTAGTGACCCCAACACCAGCCAGCTAGCTGATGTCAAAGATGTGTGGGCCCTACCATGATGTATGCTTTTTTTAATCCATGTTGTTCATCCATTTTTAAAGTTATTTTAATGCATGAGTTAAAAAATGAGGCAGATCCAAATCTCAGGTGCAATACACCATGGGAAACAGTGGGGACTTTGTTTTTTTTTAGTTAGCTTTGGTAGTACACAACACTCTCAGTTCACACTTCAATGCTAGCCACCCCCACTAGGGAAGAAACAGTGGGGACTAAGCATGATATTTACTACACAGGAAATAGTGGGGATTAAACAGTTTTGAATCAGATTGATATTTGTGTTTTCCCTTCATCCTGGTCTACATGACCTTGTTAACAGGTTAGATAGCAAATAAACATTACAGTGTGCCATAAGAAGTTTTCAATGGTGGACGTTTAATCAACACTCTTTTACTGTGGTGTGGTCCACTTGAGATTTGGGTCTACCTCATTTTTGGGCTCATTTCCTAAAATGAGATGAAAAAATCAATGGACAGAATGGATAAAACACATACATCATGGTGGGGCCCACAGAGCTTTGACACAGCTAGCTGGCTGCTGTTGAGGTCACTAGCCAAACCGCGTCCTTTATCTCGTCGTCAAAGAGAAGCGTTATCACATGATGGATGAAGTGCATTTTCCATGTACAGTCGTCCAAAAGGAGTTATGGGATCTATCCATGCTCCCAAAAACAGGTTTTGTATAGACCATTCCGGTCTTCTTAGGGCTGTCCATATTACCTGGACCTACCGTACCCGGTGGATCCCACTGGATTTTCGGGTCCAACTTTTTTGGTCCATTCAAAAACCAGCTCGGTCAAGTCCAATAGGTAGGACCACAACTTACGGTCCTCCCAAATGATAACTTCCAACCTTTTATGTAGGTACAACATCTAATCTATCCTATAAGTTGGGCCCACTGTGATGAAGACCTTACACAAAATTCAGCCCCATCCACTCATTGAATGGACCACACTTGTATTTTCCTATTTATCAATAGATATGATTTTTCTTTGGTGTCACCCATCTAATGAATAGATGTAACTGATTTTTGTAACACATGATCCCAATGGAGGTCCCAACCAATTGGAAGGGTTGGATTTTGTACTAACTCAATAGTTTGGAAGCAATCCTCTACGTGGACCATAACTTATGGTCCAACTGGTTGGACTTGAGACCTCTAATTAAATATATATTAAGGAATACTATTTCAACGCATGGGTCAAACTGGGAAATTTGTGTGCAATATAAGTCGTCCATTGGGTGGGCCCAACCATGTGAATGCTCTTTTTTGAGTTGAAATTTATGGGTATTCGTACCTAACCCGACACGGTCCGGGTCTTCAAGAGGAGACTGGACCCGACCCGGCTAGCATGGGAGGGTTGGATACTGTACGATCCGGCCCAAAACCCCACCCATTGACAGTCCTAATCCCATTGGATTTTATATGCTTGGTGTGGTCCACTAGGCTAACGATCTTGATCCGTACCGTTCATCATGCCACGTGTAAGGTCGATGGGGCCTCTCAATGGGGTCTTTGTCATAAGTCTCATATATTGGTGGCCTTAAAAACTATCCGAGTCCAACCAACGATCACCAGCATGCTTGTAGCCATCTGGCCTACGCGCAATTATGATCCAGTGATCAGAACCGTCCATCCTACGGGCACTAGTTTGATAGGTCTAGGAACCTAACATCTCACAGAAGGATTGATCTTGAACGTTCATTGGTGGAGTTTAATCTGAGCCATTCAAGGTTACATCATGCATAGGGTAATTTCTCTTGTATCTGTCTGGAGTAGCATCAGAACGTGGAAGGTTCTGATAACCCGGGAATGACTTTTCAGGTGGGCCAAAGTTCGCCCTTGCGCACACGTGCATGCAAATGCTAACATGCGCACATGGATAAGAAAGGGACGTCTCGTAGCAATCAGGAAGAGACATGAATCTTCCCTTATTTGGTTGCACGTAGCAAGTTGTAGCAAAGCTGGAGAAGGGAGTTTTGTAAGTCAAGTCATGGAAATTGGTTGTGGGGCCCACCTGTTTTCCTTGAAGATGGGATGGGAAGGTGTAGAGATAAGGTTGAATATGTGTATCGATGGGATGTAGTGGGAATCCATTCACTAGGGTTTGGAGGAGTAGGTGTGTGGGAGAGGACATGCATGAGCAAAATGAGTGTATTTAATTCTAGCATGTGGGGCCCTTAGTTCATTGATCTAGACCGTTGATCTGTTTCAGTAGACTATGGATGGACATGTCTTTTGAAACTCTCCTTGATTGGAGAATCTTACCCTTTTAATTTTTGGCCTAGATATAGACTGTTATAAAGAGAAATGCAACAACAATCCACATTCAAAGGTTTTAATATTGATCGCTGAATCTTTCTTCCTAACGGATTGTGGGGGTATGATCCATCCACGGTTGGACTTCGACAGAACAACGGTCTGGATTACTGATAGATGGTGCCACTTCTAAGACGGGAAAACCATGTGAGGCCCACTTATGATTTCTAAAAACCGTTTGATCGGATGGATCCACCATGTATTGCTGATGGCCAAATATTCATCATGTTTGGATGATCATAGCCATTAGATTAAGGGGGTGCAAAATGGATATCATGTCATCCATTTTCCACATCCTTAATCAGATTGTTCTGGTTATCCGATCAGGGTGATATAAGGCTCATGACCAATCAATCCATTGTGACTCCTTCCCATTGTTCTACCTTGATTGTTCGTGGGCCCGGCCTGGTCATGATAGAGATTTTGGACCGTATATTTCAAATATAATCTCAAATAAATGGGTTGTACGTTTTTGAGAGAGAGAGAATTAATTGATGTATGTTTTCATATATTTGACTCGCTAGACTCACCTCGGCTCAAAATTGATTTTGGACTGAGTTAAGTTGGCTTTTGGAGCTCAAAAAAGCTTCAAGCCAAGTTGAGTTCGGACAGGGCTTAGCCACTGGCAGAGCTGGGCCAAGCTCGAATCGGTTCAACTCATGTACAACTATAATGTTTATTTGTATCTTAACGCTCTACCGGGCTAATAAAACTAACTATAAGAGTATTGCATGCAGGCCGCTGTAGTTTATTTATGGCATCCAATCTATTTAAAATATTCTTTTAATTGTAAATGCGGGGCACTTCAAAAATAAGACTTATCCACCCATCACATGACAAGATGTGAATATAGAGGGTTTTTAGTTGTTTATTAATTTTTTTTTAATGAAATGGTCTACTTGTAATTGAGTTTGCCTTATATTTTTTTAATCCTATTATCATGGTGGAGACCACTTAATGCACAGGTTAGGTTGCATTAACACAACATGGTGGGCCAACCCATAAAAATAGTGGACGACCACACAAAAGACTAATTTACATGGTGGCCCACATATGTAATTGAATCATTGCAAGCAAAATGCCATGAATAAAAAACAGAATGGAAAATTTTCCTCATTTAACCAAGTTTTGATTGTGTGTGTATAAAAGTGAGAAATTCAGTCAAAGATATCTAAATGTATAAAAAAGGAAAAAAAGAAAAAGAAAAAGAAAAAACGAAGCAAAAAGGTTCTGGTTTACAACAACTTTTGACTAAAAAATCAGAGTGAAAAAAGAAAAATAATGTGAATATATTTTATCCGTGCATTGAATGTAAACAAGATCAGATTACAAAATAATAATAATAAATGAATTTAAAGTGAATAGATTACTATGTGTATAAGTAATAACGTGCATATGTAATTAAATGGTCCACTAATATCTTCTTTAAAACTCTCAAATCTTATATTTTGAAGTTAAAAGAAAAAAAAGAAAAAAAAGAAAAGAAAAAGAATTATACCTAAATAAACAATCTCGACTAGAAGGATGAATTGAACTTCCGCGAGGCCAGTAGCCGGTTTGAAAATGTCATACCATGTGTTAGAACCCTTGTCATCTACAAACAATCATACAAGCTACTACAAAACCAGGCAATTAAAGGCATTTCATTTGGTGGGTCACAAACCTTATATCTTTGAGCTAAAGTAAGCCATTTCAGCTCTCAAGAAGGCTCTAAGCATACAAAACAAATGGATAGCTAGATAGAATTATTTTAATTGTCAATTTTTATTTTTATTTTTATGTGTTCCTTTCCTTATGTATATGGGATTAAGTGGACTCAAATGGAGATTACGACTTTTTCTCGAATTTTAACCTAACATGTTTAGCCCAGACCCAACTCAAATTCATCTGTACTCGGACCCTGAATTGACCCAACGGAATTCTGACAGGACCCAACCAGACCCAATTCAAGTGATTATTTCCAACCTGACCAAACCTGACCGAATTTTCTTCCCTGTTTGATATTGGGTTGCTATTTCCAACCCAAACCAACTGAGAACCTTGAGAATCCGACCGACCCAAACCAAACTCCGGTTGGTCCAATCGGGTTCGGGTGGACTTGAACCTATGTTTTGGACCTAGTAATAAGTGAATAATACATTATCAGGTGATCCACGTATCAAAGATAGCGTGTAGACCTTTAAATAGTTAAAATATCAATGAAGGCTGGAAGATTTTCACGTAATCATCATATGAATGGTGATGCAAGGAGGGACCCACATTTGACGGGAGCAGAACATGTTAGCAATCGAGACCGTTCATTGGAAAGTGGACATTAATGCATATACCATACCCCAAATATCTGGACATTGCACTCAGAAAGTAGATAGACGGCCTAGATATCTAGAGAGTGTGGGGCCCATCAATGAATCATGACCGTCAAAACATTACAAAATCCATGAAAGCTGATTTTTATTTTTTATTTTTATCATATGCTTACGATGCATGCTGGCTGAAGAAGAAAAAGTAGAATAAAGGAAGATAGGAAAAAGCGTTTGGGAGGCAGACATCAATCACAATCCCACCTACACAATCCAACTATTAATAAGTATGAGCTGATGGCATGACCACTAATCAGAAGACTCAGGAACAGTTCACCACCGTTGATTAGATGGTGTTGACTCCCACATGCACGCAGACACACATGCACACCCACACACAGACACATGAAGTAGAACTATTTGAATCTGTACCGTCCAGATCATGTGACCCATCTTGGATTGTATATTGGCCGAAAATCAGACAGATCGAATGATCCTAGCTCTCCAACTGGTGGTTGTCAAATGGGAGGCTAAAAAGAGAATTCAACAGTAAGAAGTTGAGGAAACGGTTGGTCAGGATTGTCCAATCAGTATAAATTTTGGGTATTCTCCATCAAGAGTGGGCCCATAATTTAGACGGTCCTGATCACAGTACTTGTGTTCCACATTTACGATCCATGTTTCACTCACCACTAATTTGAAGATGACGGTGTAGATCCTAGTTGCACGCTAGCGTGATTATGGAAACATCCACGTCGCGACCTGACATCACAACCGTTGATTTCGTCTGTAAGGGCACGAAGCTAAATCCTATTGGCTGGGCGGTTTTGTAACATTAGCGTGTTAGCATGGATGAACGTATAATATACTAAGACATTGATTTAGAATGTCAGAAGGCAAGAAGATGTGGGACCCACCAACTGCATGATATGCATTAATCCTTCTTTTTATGGCTTGGAAGAGTCAGATGAGACATGATTACATGCTAAGAAAACCATATCACATTTTTTTAAAGCAAACCAAAATCATGATTAATGAGAGCAAGGCTATTTAATTACTCCTGTAACATCACTCACTTTCAAGTGGGCCCCATCATAGATGTGGAGAAATGAAATCTGACCATCAGATATCCTCCACTATCCATGCAAAGCGTGGTTAAGTGGGCAATTTCAGATAACTTTCCTTTAAGTGCAGATTAGATATCAGATTGATCTAATTTTCATTATGTAGATGGCCCACAATGGAACCTGGCAGATGAACGGTCCTGATCAGCACGTGTCGGGTACAGTGAGATTGAAAATGGGCGTGCCCGTGCATTCTAATAATTCCATTCCGAACAAGTCAATGATGCATGGATTCATAGGTTGTCGACTTCCCAACTAATGAGTTCAGGTTATAAACAATATAAGGTGGGGATGTAAACATGGGTGGGCCCCACCTCAGGTGTTATTGAGGAGAGAGAGAGAGAGAGAGAAGGTGGGGTTGACAAGGGTGGTTGACCCCACTCAGGTCATGTGATGAAAGAGAGATAAGGTGGGGATGGCATGGGTGGGCCCCACTTCAGGTGGGATGAAAGAGAGATAAGGTGGGGATGAGATGGGTGGGTCCCACTTCAGGTGGGATGAAAGAGAGATAAGGTGGGGATGAGATGGGTGGGTCCCACTTCAGGTTTGATGAGAGAGAGAAAGAGAGGCTGCCTAACATGGCTTATCTAACTATCCAAGCTATCCTCAAATGGCATCATTGCACTTAAGTGGCTTGCACATGCATATGTACTCTGCTGTCTGTGGCATGAAACACACTTTCTTGATATTTACACCCTCAAAATTTTATAATCCCATCCCTATAAGGCTGTTTTGGTAATAGTAAACATCTCTTTCTTAGTGCTGTCAGAGGGAAGCGGATTGCGTACTAACTCAGTACGCTTAAGTGTACTGTGCAAACTATGTGGGGCCCACTTTGGATTTTACACTTATTATCCACTCCGTTCATTTGTTTTTTCATATAATTATAGGTTGTTAGCCCAAAATTTAAGCATATCCAAAGCTCAAATGGACCACACCATAAGAAATAGTTAGAATAATGATGTCTACCGTTGAAACCTTTCTAGGAGCCACAGTAATGTTTACATTTCATCCAATCTGTTCATAAGATTAAAAAAACATGGATGAAAGGAAGATAAAAATACTAGCTTGATCCAAAACTTCTCCGTGGCTCCAAGAAGTTTTCAATGGTAGAGTCTATCAATTCACACTGTTTCTTTTGGTGGTCCACCTTAGATTTGGATATACTTCAAATTTTTTATTATGATCTAAAATTATCTTATAAGATGGATGGACGGAGAGGATGAAATACATAAATCATGGTGAGCCCCACACAGTTTACTAAGTACGCAAACCGCTTCCGTTCGTGACACTCGATCGGCCATCGTGATGGCCGACTTGAGGTTGGGGTTGTGAAAATATCAATTTTTATTTTTGTGAAAACTCTGATGCTCTGATGGATGGTGATGGATGATACGCAGGCACTTAAAAATTAAAATAAACTGTCCAATGGAGGGTCACAGCTTAGCCTTGTTATGAACTCTAAATTATTTATTATTTTATTATTATTATTATAAACCGACTATCAGATTGAAGCACAATTATTGTATAGTTGAGTGTGAAAATATCCAACGGTCCTATTTCAACAAACAAGTGACCATGAATCAGAGGCTAGATTTGTTCAACGTAGACGGTTTTGGGCCTCTAAGTTTGAGAAAGTGAGTTTCCAACTTCAATAGGTTTTGCTTTGATTTAATATCCCCCACGTGTTCGATTTCTGAGTGCATGTGTATCAAGTGCCGTAAGCAGCGGAGTATGAAATAACTCACTGGAGGAGGAGAATTGTCTTTTTCTGGGAGCGGATTAATAACTCTGTGCTAGGAGCTGTGTGGACCCCATATAGATGTCCGTGACTAATCTACTCCGTCCATATGTTTTTAAAGACGACAATAGGACAGGATTCTGAAAATTAGTCACATCAAAAACTCATGTGGGCCATACCACACGAACACGTGAGGATGGAGCGCCTGGCCGTGACCGAAGTTTTATATCAGAATGATATTTGTTCTTAAAGTTTATTTGAGGGGTAGTAATTCTATGAACGGGTTGGATGGGATATAAACATCATGGTCAGCTCCAGAAAGGTTTCAACGGTGGACGTTGTTGTTCGTACTGTTTTGTTGGTGTGGCCTACATTATCTTTGAATATTAGTTATTTTTACTATTATTTTCTATTATGGTATTTAAAAACAGATGCACGGTGTAGATTTTTCACTGAAATCTATGTGGACCCCACACAGCCTCAGGCTGAGGTATATCTCAATGCCCGGAGTCAGAGGCAATCCGCTCCGCTTTTTTCCTCGCAAGTACGTTTGGTTTGGCATATATCGCAGCTTTTGTACGTCAATGTGTCGCGCAGCTGAGGCTCGCATGTGGAGATGGACGGATGATCAGACCCGTCCATGTTTTTAATGATAACTCAGTTGGACACAAAAATAACTAAGTGCTGTACGAATCTTCCCATGGGTATTCGTAGATGAATTTAAGCCATTGAAAGGAAACATTTTGATGGTTCAGATTCACTCGAAAAACGGCTATGAGAATGTTATAAATTCGATTATTTGACCATAGTCCACCCCAGGCTCAGGATGGAGCTTCTGATCATTCGCTGATATTTTTCATGTGGGCCCCGCGATGCGACGGATTTTGTTTTTTTCCGACTCGGTGCACACCTAAACCGACCTCTTTTCTTTGAATTGAGAGCCGCTTTTAGACTTTTCCACCGTTTGATTAATGGAAATGATTTAATGTAGCCGTCAAATCCACGTGGCAAGGTAGACGGTCGATCGGGACTGCGCACCTACTGAAACATACCATTGATGGCCCATTTCTCGAAATCTCAACAAAAAAAAGGATGATGCTTGGCATCCTACGGTGGCTCCAGATGGACGGTCCAAAGCAAAAGATAATTAAATGCTGGCACTCCTTAAGGCAGGTGAATCTCACAGAAAGGATTGTCCTATTGGCGGGATCTGTGGGTCCTGATCCACCGTCTATCTTGCCACGTCTAATATTGAAAGATGGCACTATCATAAGAGGTTTGCTCCATACATCTCAAGATGAAATCTCTGATCCAGACCGTTTATATTACAGGTCTCACTTTTTATAGCCGATAGTCAACAAATAATAATCTCAATTGACTAATTTCAACCCTTCAATTATTTGACTGTTTTTTATTCGAAGAGGAACGGTCAGCATAACCTTTGCATAATAAAAAGGTTGTAGTATTCAATCCAAGTGCTTTTCTGGTCATCTCCCATCAGCGGTGAACCCTATCGAATAAACGGTTTGGATTATTGAAAAGAACCCAAATCCAATGGCTAGGATGCCCAACGTATCTTATTGCAATACATCCGGATGTATTCGAGCAAACCTCCTACGTGTTACGAATCAGACCGATAAAATCTCCGATGGTTCACATCAATGGTAACGATATGAAACTCCTATTAGAACAGTTTTGCCCGCCTGACCGTTGGATCAGGCTGATTTATGTCTTTTATCTTCATCCAGGTGCGTTAGATCTGTTTAACGGTTTTGATGAAATATGCATCCCATCCCCATTGTACCCTGTGGTGTGGCCCACCTGAGTTTTTGAATCTCGCAGACTTTTTGCCCCACCTACTAGAATCGAGGATATAAGCTGATGGACGGAGTGGATTTTATCATGGTGGGCCCATGAACTCGTGTGTTTTAACGCCGCGTAAAACGGGGAACGTGAACTCAATCCACATTGGATAAACGGTGGGGCCCACTACCGATGAGGCAAAGTGCAGATGTCAGACAATCCAGGACATCCAATCGGCAATCGGTGGAGATTGGGGACCACTGTACTTTTGAGCCATACTCCACGACTGACCAAAAGTTACAATCTGGACCTTTGTTTGTTCTGCTCGGGAGCGGATTTGGTACGGCCCGGCCTCACCCATGACGGTGCGGCCCTTACCGTGGGACCCACCTTGATGTATCTATTCTATATCTACGCCGTACATCCATTTTTCTATATCATTTTAGAATATGAGACCAAAAATTAATCAGATCAAAATCTCAGGTGGACCATACTATATAAAAAAATGCTGATTGAACGCTACACCATTAAAAGCTTCCTGGGCCCACTGTAATGTTATCCGGCCCACTTATCTGGTAGGGAGCATGACCTAGCCACAGAAATTTGACCGGTGTAATCGGCAGGTTTCCAATGCATTTATGGTTAATAACAAAGACTAACGGTCTACAGCCATTGTTGATGTGCAGTCAACCCGATGAGTTGGCTGATATCTTTACTACACTACCGCATGATCCTAGCTCTTCGTACTGATGAATGGCTTGGATCTCCCACGAGAGCCCAATGTTCGCACGTGTGGTATAAAGCCCTGGTTATATCTCTAGTGAGCGAGTACACTCGTGCGGATCCGTTCATGGGCCTTGGACAGTAGTTTTTCACCCCTGATAAGTGGACCAAATCCTCGGGAATCGAGATCGTATCCTCTTTACTTTCCCACGTGGATGGCCTACCAGACTTTTGGCCGTTTTCAATTGATTGTGGACCGTTCTGTACGTCCAACTAACCGTCTATTTGTATGCTAGAAACAAGTGGCATAGATCATCCTGTCTGGAAGAAGTTTTTTACCCGAAGGATCCATGGCGAAGTACGACAAATCAACAGTCCAGATCAACGAAACTTGTGCCCACTTGTCAGATCTAAAGGTCCGATCGTGTCCGGTTGGGTACCACTTGGACGGTCCAAGTACATGCAACAGGACGTAGTTGGAGACAAAATAGAAGAAATATTTATTAGCTGAGGTAACGCGATAATCGACGGCATTTCACGTGCCACGTGTCAGATATATCACGAGAGGCCATCTGGACACGTGGCGTATCAGGACAAGTATGATCTTGAAAATGTTCACGGTCCAGCTTGTCAAAGCTACTAAACGAAGGCATGACAAGTTATTTGATGCTCTGGTAGACGGTGATGCTTGATACGCAGGCATATGCGGCATTAAATAATTTATTAAACCGTCCAAATTAAGGGATACTCTGTGACTGATGTTTCTTCCGAAAAATTATCTTAATTAGACTATTAAAATATCTGATCAGTGGACACATGTTCACTAAATATTGACCGTCGGATATTTCTCATTTCTTTTTTACTTGGTGAACGGATATTTCTCATTATAACTGTCCACTAAACGGACACTAGTTGGCGATTTTCATAGGTTAATCCGTACGATATTTTGTCTATACTCTGACAAAATGTGGTCCACAATTTAGATGCTTTAATTCGAGTTAATATTTTGTGATGTAGACCTCTTACTGGCTGTGTATCAAGCATCATATTCCTCCAGAGCATCAAATTCCAACCGACCCTTGTGTTACCGTATGTACTATAAGCTTATTTGTATTGCTTACGTTGTCAGACATTTGTGGGACATCAGATCCGTACAAAAGGTGGGCCCCATTACGAAGAATACCTGACTTGAAAATCAAGCTGATCCATTCATGAGATAGGACGAACCTGTCTTCTGGATTAACTGGCCGTTCATGATTTTAGGTATGCTTATTGAGGATTGTCGGGCCCATTGGAAACATATCACATAGGCACGCAGGCATGCGTTGAGAATCCAGGCTGGTTGTTACATGGGACCTACCGTGAGAATGACATGGTCCAAAATAGAGGCGGTTCAAGGCATTAGGTATTCCCTACATGTACATAAATGATGGTTGATTTCCATTCCTTGATTTCTCTTAATCAATAGCATCCCTGCGGACGCTAACATTGTATGGACGCTGGAGGGTGGATTCTCCGAAGAGAACGGGAAACCTACTCTTTTCTTTCCACTAGTTGCCTTGTTCGAGACCTTTTGTGATGGTGAGAAAGTATTATATTTGGCTAGAGTTGACCTTAACTAACTATTAGGATTCTACGGTCGGCAAGGACATGTAAAAATGCTTAAGATTGAGGACCCTAAGATCCTCAACCCTAAGATAACTCGTGAATTTACACTACAGAGATTTCAAGTAAGGGACCGTAGTTACAGAGAGAGAATGTGTTAGGCACCCACTCTGGCCGTATGGATGTACGGTCTTTACTTCACAAGATCTAACTAAATTTTGAAGAATAAGGATAGTTTTTCTGTGCTATAAATGTAATGCGATACAATAATAGAGGTGTTTGATCAATCTAGATTTCTGATGGGAAGGTTCTGATTATATCGGCAAGTTGCAGAGCATACGTTCAAAACAATTAAGTGTAGGGTATGTGTATGGGATGCTTATGATTATGCATGGATGCCTATGATAAAACGACAGCCAACTGGTTAAGGTTTCTGGTGGACCTGTTGTGATTATGTTGGCAGGTCTCAGAGCATATGCCTAGAGCTGGACAATCCTGACCCGATTTGGTGGATCCGACCCAATCTGACCAGATCCGAACCGATCCGACGGCCTGGATCAGTGTGGATCGAGTAGGGCAGTCCAGATCCGAAAGCTTTTTGGGTCGAGTTCGGATCCAAACCTACCCGGACCAATCCGATTCGGAATTTGATCCGATCCGACCCGACCCGATCCAGAACGGATAAACCGCATGCATTTTCATGGTGGGCCCCACCAGA
This sequence comes from Magnolia sinica, assembly GCF_029962835.1. NCBI lineage: Eukaryota > Viridiplantae > Streptophyta > Magnoliopsida > Magnoliales > Magnoliaceae > Magnolia > Magnolia sinica. The sequence continues at coordinate 10,675,012 of NC_080575.1, read as the reverse complement.
GTTTACTGGTACCAGAAGCAGATTTGCTGGTTTACCACACACCAGCTGTATAGCTATTGTAAGTACATGTCGTGTGGGAAGATGAGTATGGTGTAGACGTTGGCTACTTCCCCTGACACGATGAGTACGGCAGAGCTGTATAGCTGTTGTAGCTGTTGTAGGCCCACTATACTATTTATTTGACATCTAATCTATTGATTAGGTCATAAGGACCAAGATGAAGGGAAACAATAAATATTAGCTTGATCAAAAACTTTTATGGCCTCCAAAACGTTTTTAATGGTCAACGTTCATTCAACACTGTTTCCTATAATGTGGTCCACTTGAGATTTCGATATACCTCATTTTTTTTCTCATGACATAAAATGATCTATAAAAATAGATGGAGGGCATAGATGAAACACATACATCATAGTGAGGCCCACAGATGATTGACCACCAGCCATTGGCTGGTGGCAGGGGGAGTAGCCTATCTGTTTCAGCGTTGGCGTCTGGTGCTCCTCAAGCTCCAAGTTGTATAAACGGTTCAAAGGAGATCAAAGTTATATGGGCCCCACAGTGATGTATTTATTATAACTACACCGTTCATATATTTTTAGAGATCATTATAAAGCATTATCCAAAAAATGAATAATATCCAAAGATCATCTGGACCACACCACAAGTAGCAACAGAGAATAATTTTCACCGTTAAACAATTCGTGTGGTCCACTTGATAGTTAGATCTATCTTATTTTTCATCTCAAGCCTTAAGACGAGCTATCCAAATGGATGGACAATTTGGATAGAACACATACCCCATGTTCAGACTCATAGAACTCGGTAACATCATTATAGAAGTCACCTGTGCAGGCTGTGCTTGCGTGAAAAGCAAGCCACTGCGATTTCACAGTGCACGATCAACAATCCGGTAAAAATGTGGATACGGTGGATGGAAAGTTCTTTCAAAGCCATGTGGGGCCCACCTTGATGTATATGTTTTATCTAAGCCGTTCATCCATTTTGACATATCATTTCAAGCCTTGAGCACAAAAAAACGATATATTAAAGGCTGAAGTGGACCACACCATATGAAAGAGTTGGATTAAATTCATGCGATTCGAATCGTACCCAATTCGATCCGACTCGGTTTCCCTGACCTAGTCGGACTCGGTTCGAGTCAGGCCAACCATGTATCGGATCGGTCGAGTCAGGTGACCCGGACTTGGTCCCGGATCGGATTGAGTTCGGGTCAAGCCATTACAATTTCGGATCGGATCGAGTTGGATCCAATCCGTTCCAATCTAGACCGATGCCCAGCTCTACATATGCTCGCCACTTAGATATGATAGAAAGTGATAGAATACAATGTATATGCTAAAACGATAGCTAACTGGCTAAGGTTTCTGATAGGTAAGATCCGATTATATTGTCAAGACACATAGCATATGCCCACCAGTCAAATGCATAAAAAATGATGCAAATGCATTATGATGCTTATGTATATGAGGAGTAGCGCGGTTGAGAAGGGAGAAAATGTTGCACAATGTTGGTGCACTGATTTGATAAAATTGATAGAGCTTGAATAGTTGGATGAACGGTAATGTAACACCCCGAATTTTCAGGGGTCGTGTAGGAACTCGGCCTCCAAATTTTCAGGTGTCGCTTATATCCTAATTATGGTGATTTATACATAAAACAATTTAAATGAGCAATAAAGGAATTGGTTAGAACATAAACCACAACTACAACTAATCTACTGAAATAAATGCGACTAAGAAATACAAGTCAATAGGAATATCAAACAGGTCGCACAACGCATCCCCCGACAAAATTTATATAAGAAATACCCAAAAGAAATTGTGCGCTAAATCCCTACTCAACAACCCATAATTAACCCGCACAGTCTACGGTGATCTACCCATAAGCTGGACGTAGGAAAGCTCCTCTTCCCTATCCATGCTCACCTCGCTCAGCTCGTCGAGCTCCGCCTCACCTGCATCTAGTAAAGGGTCTGGTTGGTGTTTTAAAACACGTCCTAGAGTGGGAGTGAGTAGCTAACTCAGTGGTTACTATTAGCCTTAAGTTACAACAAGCATCAATTATATGATGAATTTAATGAAAGGCATACATTCATAGATCCCTAAGTAGTCTTGTTAATGCATATATATGTATTATGATATGATGCATGACCTCGCAACAATACTCCTCGAGCGACTTCGTCTAACGATCGCGCATGACCAACACTCCCTCATTGCGACCTCAACTGCCGAGTCGCCAACCTAACTAGTGCGATGCGATCGTGATTGTGTTAGCCGAGTTTTTAATTAATTCCATTCACCCAGTAGATTGGAAAAATTGTTACACCCCATGTATCATTGCCCTTAACTGGTTGCGAAGCAAAGCCCCTCGATGTGCGAGTCCAGGACCCCGCAATCCTTGATCCCATCGGGTTCTCCATCCCCGATTTCAAGCACATGGGGAGTGCTGAGAAGAGGGATTGCTCGAGGTCACTACGGGAAGGCTCGTCACCTGAGCGTAGGCCAACAGCTCGGACACAGTGTCTCATTCCACCATGTCCGGCTCTCGAGTCAGTGGATCGGTTTCAAATGGTTATCAATAGGCTTCAGAGGTTGAAGGGTGTTACAGGTTCCATACAAGTGTGAGCAGACATGGCCAACAAACATGATTGGTCAGTAAGTGAACTAGACCGTGCGAGTCAGGCGAGTACGTGACGGACGACGTCGAGTACAAATGACCCATGTAGTCCAACTACTGTTGCCCATTCGCATTCACCCAAACTTGCTGGTTTAGCCACAGGATGGTCTTACCAACAGGACCACCTTCTTCCACTTCAATTCCCTGACCAACTCAGGGGTTTATGACATTTAATAATATTCCAAAAATTTCGGATTTACCTTCTAACACTAGCAAAGTCATACACTCATACGTCAAACATAAAAATTTAGATTTTCTACAATGTAACTACTAACAAAAAAAATACGGAATTAATGTGTGTGCATGTTGAGTGGGGTTACCGAAGAGACCAAGAGCTATACATCATTCATAGTACAAACATACAACAAAGATTAATGCTAGCACAACCATACAACAAGGATTTATGCAAGCACAAACATACAATAAGGATTTTATGCAATCATACATGCCACAAGGAAGATTATACTAAAATCACATATGAGATGAACATGCCACTCCAAATCAAGCCCAATCATGTTGAAGAACAAATAACCAATACTTAACCATTTCATGGGATTTAGGGGGACTTATCATGTAGGGTCTTGGATAGGTTCTCTCTAGAGTACTCAAACACATCATCCTAACATCCATAATCATTAAACTCATAGTAAAATTGGTGTTAGGCCACCTAAGGATAATAGTCCGCACTTACGGATCGCTAAGAGCTTGCGGAGTCAACCTAGGGTTGCCAAACTCGCCAGTCGATTTGTTGAGATCTTGAGTCAAATGTACTTGCATGTTAGAATACATGCAAGGCCTAGCTTAACACAAAGGGTTTCTAAGGAAGAAGGGTGATTACCTATCCAATCGATGGAGAATTGTTCTTGTGGTTGTGGGTGAGGGATTTCTTGAGGAAGAGGGAAGGAGTTGTAAGACTCTACCTCCTTTAGGGTGAAGGTACACATATCATCATACTTCCAAGCTCTCCCTTCTCTCTTTCTCCTCTTTTTTCTTCTCTTTCTCTCTTTCTCTCTTTCTTTCTTCTAGGGTAAATTCGTATGGGGAGAGGGGTGCCCAAACGAAGCCCTTATATAGGGCCAGATTTAGTGTAAATGGCCCAAAGGGTTAGGTTTTTACTATACTAGCCCTATGGGAGGGTCTTTCTAACCTCTAGGACCCACTATTGGGCATACATATTGATATACACCATAGTAGTTAGCTCTAATGATGATTTACGAATGGATATGATCGGCCCGCCATTTGGATGAGCCGATCGACAGATATGATTAGAATTCTGTTCAACGGTCACTGATGGTTGATCAGGGCCGCGTTTATACCGATATGAGCAGGGAAATATCCTTACTCCATGTGTGAAGTTTGGTCGTAAATCGACGATCCAAAATCCTCTATTTTGCATAAGAGTGGATGACCCAATTCATTTAAGTTTAAGCTTCTTCCTTTAGGGTATTTGCACTTCTCATGCACTCGTCCTTTGGCACAAGTTGAGCGGTTCTGGACAGTACCCAGGTCCGACTCCCGCGATGGACGTCAAGCCCAGTAAGACGAACATTATTCTATAGTTTTGGAACTAGTAGCCCACCAATGAGCAGTCTAGAGCTTGTTCAAAAAATCGGGGCATTTCTGAAATGAATTAAGTATTGAGATTTCTTATCGGTAATTATTAGGGTTTGGATTAACTATGTTCATAGTGTGTCCTATTTATAGCTAGTGAAAGTGGAGATTTAGTCATAATTACTCTAAACCGTCAGTTGTAAGCTAAAAGAATAACAGGGTTGATTTGGTCTATTAGTCAAGATCCGGACCTTATCTGATTCGGCTTCGGTTAAATCTTTAATTTAGTTATGTTTGTCTTGATTAGTTAGCGATGATTCGGTTAGATTTGGGCCCTATATGAGTAAATCATGGGACTAAACTTGATGTTCAAGTGATCGGGCGGATTTGTTGACTTCCTACGGTTGATTAATCGAACTTGTGCAGTTCTTTAATGGTTCCACCCGTGTATAAACTAACATTGAGTGCTAATGGTCAGTAAGTGATATTATAAGTTAATTACAAAAAAAAATTCAAGGATTTTTGGAAATCCAAAACAGTGAAAATCCAGGACGTTACAGGTAGTGTCGCAATGCTAGATTGAATGGCTCAGGTTTGAACTTAGGTGGTTCAGGAGACTTGGACTTTGGCTAGACTATGCTAGGCTAGACCAGGGTTGGGCACTCTCTCACTCTTTTTGGCGGAAGGATGACTTCCTCATGAGTGAACTCTCTGAAATGAGAAAGCTCTCTGATGCTTGGTGTGTGTGTGTGTGTGTGTGTGTGTGTGTGTGTGTGTGTGTGAAATGAGAAGGAAATGGAGATATTTATGGTCTCACAACTTAGTTTTCTTATAATTCTTGGTGATCATAGGGGAAAAAAGTGGTTGAATGGCTAGGATTGGAGATTGCCACATGTCATCATTTTATGGGTTGGATGAGGTGGTAAAAGAGTAATTTTGGGTAAGAAGATGGGCATCGGAGTAAATGCACCTCAAACGCACACTTAAGGTTTGGAAAATGAGAAACCCACATACTTGAGGGATGCTGCCCGAAAGAGGGAGAGTGTCACGTGGTCGGTGGCAACTTGGCTGTTGTCGGTCTCCACTTGAACTCCCTGCTTTAGTAGGCAGCATTCTTCAAGTGTGTGGAATCTCTACTGTGATGGTTACTTCTTTGAGGTTTCGACCATTTTTTCAATTGTTCTTGGTTTTGGTTGTAAGGCCGGTATCATAAACCGTACCGTTCCGTAGGTTTCCGCGGTCCTTCCGGTCGAATTCCGGCAACCCTCGACCCATATCCGATGTTTGCTCGTGATCCTAAGCCAAGTCCTGCATATTAGAGTCGAGTCGACTCGAAACTTGTATTCTAGCGACTGCACCATCGTCACGACTTGCGCACTGATCCGATAATCAGGACAGGAGATGGGCCCGCGTTCATCTCGAGGAAAACGCCGCGCGTTGCGAATTTCGAGAGAATCTCTATAACATGTCTCATCAATCAATCAATCAAGTCAAGTCAAATACACTCCATACCTCAAGTACAAGCAACCATCACTCTTTTTCCCTAAGTCAACTCTCTCTCTCCCCACCCATCCCTCTTTTACATAATTTTCAACTAAGCCCATACCCTAACCATCATTTTCTTACAACACCCATCCCATACCATCCCATCACTTTTCTCTCTCCCTCATTTCTCAAACACTCTCCCAAGCAACAAAATATCACACGTCTAAGCCTCCCCAAGCTCTCCAAAACAACAAGTGTGGCCCACTTTCCCACTCTCTCATCTCCCATTTCAACCTTCCAATCTCCATCAACCTCCATCAAAATTGAAGGCAAGGAGCATAGGAGTCTAAGGAGCTAAAGAAGGAGGCCGATAGGTGAGTGATCCACTGTTGATTTTGATTTCTAAGAGCCTACTTATTGTGGGACCCACTTGATGTATGCATTGTATTTGGGAGGGCCCAATGGTGGCGGGGTCCCTCCCCTTCACGTATCTTCTTCTTCTTCTTCTTCTTCTCTCTCTCTCTCTCTCTCTCTCTCTCTCTCTCTCTCTCCCTAGGTTGGAGTGGGCCCCACCGATATGTGTTAAATCTACTCCGTCCATCAGACGGTGTGGCCCACCACATTCCAAGAGAAATCCACTGTCCACTATTGCGATGCTGGGAAGGCCCACGCACTGGATGTATCACCTCTCCCCTTATATATGGTGGGCCACCACGTGGTCCCACTTTGACAGTAAACGAATTGAGTATCCAGACCGTCCAGCGTCCCTGCTGCTGGACGCTGGATTGGATGGCATATATATATATATATTATATTAATATCACATGTTTGTGGTAGGCCACTCCCACGTGGGACCCACCCCTTTAACGTGTGTGAAGATCAGCACCGTCCAGATGAGTCTGGACGGTACCATGGGGCCCAGGGTATGGGTTTTATCCACACTGTCCATCCATCACCAGCTCTGCTTGACGTCAGCTGGTGGGCCTGATCATGGGGTATGTATTATATCCCAAACGTCCTTCTGGTCGTGGACCCCCACCATGGCACACGTGTGGGGCCCACAGGGATGTATGCATTTTATATCTACACCGTCCACTTCTGGACAGTGTATGTTGAACCGAACCGTGGTGTATGGGTCTTATCCATATCATCCAGATGGCTGGATGGTGGGACCCATAGCTGATGCATGTGTTGCATCCAAACCATCCATCCCATTTGATGAGCTCATCTCAAGGTTTGAGATTAAAAATGAAGCAGATTCACATCTCTGGTGGGCCACGTACGTGGACCCCACCCCTGATGTATGTGATCCAGCCAACCGTCCATTCATCTGGCGGGCTTATCTCAAGGCTTGAGACTGAAAAGAAGACAAATCTAGTATCATGTGGACCACACTGCAAAAACAACAGTGGTGTTGAACGTCTACCATTAAAACCCCTTTGGGTTATAGAAGTTTTGAATCAATATAATATTTGTTTCCTCCCCTCCCTGTTCAGGTCCTTGTGACCTTATGAACAGTTTGGATGGGAAATAAATGATATGGGGGCCCTCTAAATTTTTAATTGTGGGAATCAATATCACCATTGCCATTTATGGTATGGTCCAGATGATCCTTTGGATATAATTCATTTTATATATATGTGCTCTATAATGATCTTTAACAATGGATGAATGACCCATTTGATTCGACCCCTTTGATCGGCCCAATTGATTCGGCCCATTCGTATCGGCCCATTTGATTCGGCCTATTTGATTGATTCGACCCATTTGATGTAATTGAGGCCCATGATGATGTATATTAGGCTCTTGTATGAGGCCACGGGCCCATTATACGATTGGCCCTATGAGTGCCATTCCTTGGGAGCAATATTGGTTAAGGGTTCACATTGACGAGCAATGATGATTGGATGTCCACATTGTGACCTTCCCTTAGGCCTTGTTAGGCCCATTCTTATCATTCCCTAGTAGGTTAACGCAAACACTTAGGCCCCATTGATTTTATTTGATCCATCATCAGCCGTTCACCTATAGACCCCACCTTGCGTCGAAGATGATTATCGATGCCGATTATTGGTGTCGATTGCCGATACCGACTATTGTTGCCGATTATGAGTTTGTGACAATATAGCATCATGATACATGCTCATACGCATCATCTGTATGTTTGTTATGTGGTGTGATTGGCCATTGCATATGCCTAGTGCAGGTGATTTATGAGACTCCCTGATAGGCAGAGTTATCGCACATGAGTACACGGTATGCATAGGATTGATGCATGATTGGGCTGTGTGATTCATGCACTTTGCATTTGTGTATTGTGATTACTGTATGTCCTACTGACATCAAGGCCTAACCTCGACAGACACATCGTGGGTGACCGAATTTAATACCAAAAATACTGTTTCTAAACATCAGGGCGCCATAGATGTCCCTTGGTGAAAATTCCTAAACCCGATGGTACCAGAGGATGACTCCAACGTCGAGACTGAGTGGATATATGAGCGCACGAGGGCCGAATACCATGAGGCCGCGTCTCCCACTGTGTCGTGGTCAGTTGGAAAGGGGTGTGGCCTTACTCGCCCGAGGGTAGGGGGCATTGCTAGGCTGAGTTTAACCAGCTTGTGAATGGGTCCGCTATCGACGTGCCGGATAGATATTGACAGACTATTAGCCAGGCGGATAGTGAGGTTTCTGATTGCTTGCCTCCAAGTGCAGAGGTTCGTAAGTAGTATCCCGTGAACACAGGGTCGATCCCACAGGGAGATGAATTGTGAGAAGAAAAAAATCAAATGCAAAACAAACTAAGTAATAAAAATTAATTTGATGATTTAATTTTGAGATTTTTAAATGGATGTAATTCAACTGAATAAAAGAACACCCAAGCTTCAAAGTTCCACACATAGGTTAATGTTCCAAAATCATGATGACTTGGATAATACAACTAGGATCTAAGCACTATGGTCAGCCTAATCGAAAAATAAAACAGTTTAAATATTTTAATAAATGATATAAAAGATTAGAAAATGATGGATTTGCACCATTGACATATATTCTCAAGCGTCAGTGATTTTAAGTATTCAATATCTATAGGATAATGAATATCAAAGAAATATAACAGGTTGAGAACATCTCCTATCTAGGAAATCTGATTGATCTAGGGTAAGTCTATCCATCAATGTAGATCTCATATGATGGAAACATATGAATGTTATAAGAGGATAAAAAACAAAACCTAAATAATAGATAACATGCATACACCTTTCTTCTCATCATTAAAACAATTAATCATCATAATCTTAAAAAATTATTAAACCCATGTGCTTCCCTTCTAGCTTGGGCTAGAAGGAACTTAGAAAAACATAATTAAATTGCAGAAATAAAAAGCAACAAGAAAGAAAGAAGAAAAAAATGCATATAGAAAAGATCTAAAAAAATAACTTACAAAGCTTTAGTAAAACTAAAAACTTTTTAAAAACCTTAAATTTTGCTCTTGAATGCTTCTAATAATGCTTAGGAATGCCCTAGGAAGCCCTATTTATAAGTAGGGAACTCCAATTTTTGTATAAAGTTGAAAAAATCCTAGAAATTGCCTCAAATATACATAGTTTCCCAAAATAGACTTCTCACTACACAATTTCGTTAAAATAGTATTTATGCTACATAGTTTTCCAAAATAAACTTCACAGCTTTAAAATACACTTTTTCAGGACGATTTCAGGATTCTTCACTTCAAATCTTCGATTCTCTTCGTTCCTCACTTGATTTTCTTGGATCTTTAACATGTGAATTCTTCAATCTTGGTCTCCTAAGATCCATCCCTTGCTTTGGTGGTTTTTTAGCATCAGATCCATGCTTTTTAGCACCCTTTTTCAATCCAAGCTCTTAAATTCACCTTGCAACACATACATGAGTAAATTAGAACATTAAGCTGATTCATGTTCATAAAACCAAGATGTAAATGGGCAAAATTATGCAATATTTGAGTCTCAACACACACCCCCAATCAGCATTTTGCTAGTCCCGAGCAAAATAAGCAAAGAAAAATAAAAATAAAAATAAAAATTAATTCTAGAAACAAAATTAAAATGAAAACAAAATTCTAACTACACCACTTTCGCAAGTAATCTCGATTGCATTTAGCATATGCAACAAGCCTTTAAACCCCTAGGTTTCCCCTAGTGGACGAGTTATAGTCTCGTGAGGGTTTACAGAAATGTTACCCACAAACATTGAAAACATGAAAAACAGTTCAACACTCAGAAATTTATACAATTATGCCTCCATTCATCATATGAATTCCAAAACAAAATAATACTTACTCTAAGTCTGAAGTTAGTTAGAATCTCAATTTCCTAATCCATTACATCCTTGAGTTCAGAAACCTAATCAAAATTTAAAATAGTTATGATCCAATATACTTAGGTGCTCCGTGACATTAGTCTAACTTTGAGAAATATACATGTTCTCTATCCTAACTCCTTTCAATCATTCCAAAAATATGAAATCTCTAGTTATCTCATTTTCTTCATATCATTTCTTCTTTTATCATCATATCCTCATTATTATAGACCACCCTTAGATGAAGATTCCTATCGGGTTTGCTTCATAACATAAGGTATCGTACTTGTAATGGTAACAGTAATGGATACTTAGGTATCCTTACTCCGGATTACTGACACGATTGTTATGGTCATTGCATTCATGCTGTATAATAAAATTTTATTTTTTCATCACTTTTTTTTTCTTCAATATTCTCTCTTTTAAGCATATATCAATGGTACTAGTTCACATTCAACCTTGTTTGAATCAAAATTTGTTATTCTAGTTCACATATCATATTCCTCACTTAGTTAGCTAGGGTGTATTGTGAATTCAGTACATCAAATTACAACTCACTTTAAACTAGTGATTAGATAATTGAACTCAAGTCTATAATTTTCAGTTATCAGAATTCTGACTACTATCAACCTAGACTAAGTATTAACTTTGCCTTTGGAATTCACAAAATATCATGTTCACATTCTTGTATATAAAAATATTATTTTGAAAATGTTGAATTTTTTTTCTATAAACCTAAAAAAACAAAGAAAAAAAATTTAAACTTAACTGAAACCTAAAAATAATAATAAAATAAACTGAAACCTAAAATAAAAAAAACCTTCACATGGATGACTATCCACACCCCCCAACCTAAAATTTACATTGTCCCCAATGTAATGATAATATGATGCAGAGAACAATGAAAATAAAAGAAAGGGTGGATAATACCTGCCATGAAAAACTCACCTGCTATGTGACACTAAAAAAATTGAATATGATACAAATCCTACACAAATGCTCCGTCAGACTAGGAGCATCAATCTGAATATTCTGGCTCATGAAGAGGGACGGACTCCTCTCCCAAATGAAAGTTTTCCACATAAGGCTTCAATCTCTAACCATTAACCTTGTACACATTGTCATTATGTGGATTCTTAATTTCAACAGCCCCATGAGTATAAACATTCTTCACAATGAAGGGTCCTGTCCATCTTGATCTTTACTTTCCTGGAAAGAACTAGAGACGGGAATTGTACAATAGGACCTTTTGCTAAGGTTCAAAATTCTTCCTTAGGATATTTTTGTCATGAAAAGCTTTGGTCCTCTCTTTATAGATTTTAGAATTTTCATAGGAGTCTCTCCTCAGCTCCTCTAATTCATTCAACTCTAATTTCCTTTGTCCACTTGCTTGGTCCATATCAAAGTTTAATTTCTTTATTGCCTAGTAGGCTCTATGTTCCAATTCCACAGGCAAGTGGCAAGCCTTCCCATACACCAATCTGTATGGAGACATTCCAATCGGGGTCTTATAAGCAGTCCTATAAGCCCATAAAGCGTCGGATAGTCTGAGGGACCAATCTTCCTATCTGGCCTTATAGTTTTCTCTAAAATGTATTTGATTTCCAGATTAGAAATCTCAGATTACCCACTTATTTGTGGGTGGTATGGGGTGCTCACTTTATGCTTGATACCATATTTCTTCATCAAAGCCTCAAATGTCCTATTACAAAAGTGAGACCCGCCATCACTAATGATGGCCTTTAGAGTTCCAAATCTAGCAAAAATATTTTCCTTGAGGAATCGTATGACCACTTTGTTGTCATTGGTCCTACTTGGAACTGCCTCAATCCACTTTGAAACATAGTCTACACCAGCCAATATATAAAGAAATCCAAAAGAAGATATAAATGGGCCCATAAAATCAATACCCCAACAATAAAAAATCTCCAATGAAAAAATTGGGAATAAAGGCATCATGTTGCGCCGGGACACTCTTCCCAACCTTTGACATCTATCACAAGCAACATAGAAAGCATGAGTGTCTTTAAACATAGTAGGCTAGTAAAAACCACACTACAGGATTTTTGCTGTGGTTTTCTTAGCAGAAAAATGGTCACCACATGCTTCCATGTAACAAAAGAAAATAACACTCTGAACTTCATCCTCTGGGACACAACGTCTAAAAATCTGATTAGTCCCATATTTATATAAATACGGGTCATCCCAGAAGAAGTTCCTAACCTCGGTTTCAAAACGCTTCCTATCTTGTGACTTCTAATGATATGACATTTTTCCCGTTATAAGATAGTTCACTATATCCGCATACCAGGGCAATTTGGAGATCGCAAATAATTGTTCATCAGGGAAAGTATCCTGGATATGCATCTCCTTAGTGGAATCATCTAACACGAAAGGTAATCGGCTACTACATTTTCTATTCCTTTCTTATCTTTTATCTTTAAGTCAAATTCTTGGAGTAGGAGGATCCATCTCAAAGGTCTCGGCTTTGCATCCTTCTTAGATAACAAATATTTCAAAGCTGAGTGGTCCATGAAAATAACCACTTTGGATCTCAGCAAGTAAGACCTAAACTTATCCAAAGCAAAAACTACTGCAAGTAACTCTTTTTCAGTTATTGAGTAGTTCACTTGGGCTGAGTTCAGATTCTACTCGCATAATGAATAACGTAAGGTCGTTTATCTTTCTTTTGGCTCAAAACAACCCCTATGGCATAATCACTTGCATCGCACATTAGTTCAAAAGGAAGTGTCCAATCTGGTGGACGCATAATAGGTGCAGTGGTAAGGGATGATTTAATTTTATTAAAGGCACTTGCACACTCATCTGTCCACTTAAATGGAACATCCTTTTGAAGAAGATTAGTCAAGGGTCTAGTAATGGCACTAAAGTCCTTGATGAATTTTCTATAAAAACCAGCATGCCCTATAAGTGATCTAATATCTCTAACAGTTCGGAGGATAGGTAGATTAGCTATAATGTTGAGTTTTGAGCAATCTACCTCGATTCCATTTTTAGAGATAATATGGCCCAAAACAATTCCCTTTTGAACCATGAAATGATATTTCTTCCAATTTAAAACAAGGTGTTTCTCTTCACACCTAGACAAGACAAGAAATAAATTGTTGAGGCATTTTTCAAAACTACTCCCAAATACAGAGAAGTCGTCCATGAAAATCTCAAGAAACTTTCTAACCATATTTGAAAAAATGCTTAACATACACCGTTAGAAAGTTGCTGAGGCGTTACACAATCCAAATGGTATTCGTTTGAAAGCAAACATATCAAATGGACAAGTGAACGTGGTTTTCTCTTGGTCTTCCAGGGCTATCTCTATTTGGTTATATCCAGAATATCCACCCAGAAAACTATAAAAGGAGTGACCTACTACCCTCTCTAAAACTTGATCAATGAATGGTAGAGGAAAATAGTCCTTTATGACCAGGTTCAATTTTCCATAGTCAATGCAAACATGCCAACCAGTGGTGACACGTGTTGGTATGAGTTCATTATTAGAATTCTGCTTAATAGTTATTCCGGATTTCTTTGGGACTACTTGAGTTGGACTCACCCAAACACTATCGGATATTGGGTAGATGATTCCCACATCCAACAATTTAATCACCTCATTTTTTACAACTTCCATCATGTTTGGATTGAGACGCCTTTGAGGTTGTCTAATTGGTTTGGCGTCCTCATCTAGGTGGATCCGATGGGTGCATATAGAAGGGCTTATACCCTTGATGTCAGAAATGGTCCAGCCCAAGGATCCTTTGTGGTCCCTTAGAACTTTCACCAATTTAATCTCTTGATCCTTGTCTAAAAATGAAGAGATTACCACAGGATAAGTTTTATTTTCACCTAAATATACATACTTAAGCTCATTTAGTAGTGGTTTTAAATCAAGCTTTGGAATATTGGTTGATGATGGCAAAGGTAGCAAGTCCTCAATAGATAGGATTTAAGTGCGTGGTCTCCATTGGTACATACTAATGTCCTGGGTGGTAGTGCTCTCATTATCATCAGAAATTTCAGCAAGCACTTTTTCTAAATCAGAAATTTTCAAGTCCCCAAAGACTTGAATCAATTCCTTAGTCAGACTAAGTTCCAATTCCTCTTCTTCTATCAAACAGTCCATGAAATTTAGGTCATTCATCTCATTATTGTCAATTGGCTGCTTACGTAGATTGAAAATATTTAGCTCTAGAGTCATGTTACCAAAAGACAAGTTCATCATTTCATTCCTTCAATTTATGATTACATTTGAAGTTGCTAGGAATGTGCGGCTTAAAATGATGAAAACTTGAGCAATAACATTTATACATGGTTCAGTGTCTAGTACAATAAAATCTACACAGAAGTAGAATTTCTCCACTTGGACTAGCACGTCCTCTAAAATTTCCCTTGGTACCTTAATAGAGCGGTCAGTGAGTTGAAGTGTAATCATGATTGGTTTAAGCTCGCCTAACCCCATTTGTTTGTAAACTGAATAAGGTACTAAGTTGACACTTGCACCAAAATCTAACAAAGCATACTCAATTTGGAAATTCCCAATAATACAAGGAATAGTAGAACTTCCCGGGTCTTTGTATTTGCGTACAACCCTTTGTTGAATGATAGTGCTCACTTTCTCAGTAAGGAAGGCCTTTTTGTGCACATTTAATTTTCTCTTTACAGTGCACAAGTCCTTGAGATATTTAGCATATGATGAAATTTGTCTAATGGCATCAAGCAGAGGAATATTAACAGTAACCTTTTGGAGCACATCCAACACCTCTTGATATTTCATGGGGACAGTTGGATTCTGAAGTCTAGATGGGAACAGAACCAGAGGCTTATATAACTTATTCTCTTTATCCTTTTGTTGTTGCAGCTCTTGAACCATAGTCGGTTCATCATTTTCTTGAGACAGTGGCTCATCCTCCGATATTTCTACCGGTTGCATTATCTTATTATCGATCTTTTTTCCACTTCTCAAGGTAATGATAGCCTTAGCTTGTTCATGATGCAGCTCACTTAGATTTGAGTCTCCAATGAAATATGTGTTTCTAAGATTTGGCATAGGTTGAGAAGGAAGGGTGTCATTTTCCCTAGCATTTAGTTGAGTCTCAATCCTAGCCACAGCTGTCTTTAATTCCTGATTTGATTGGATTTGAGACTGATTCATTTGAGCTTGAGAGTTCATAAATGTGGTCAATGCATCCTCCACAGATGATCGCTTTGGTGGGGGCACATATGGTGCATTGTTAGGTACCACAAAGAAGTTATTTTGTAGAGGCATTTGAGGTTGGGCATATTAATTTGTGGTTCATTCCTCCAACTAAGATTAGGATGGTTACGCTAATTTGGATTGTACGTATTTCTCATTGGTTGTATAACTGACTTTTGGTAATTATTTATAGCATTTGCTTGATCATGCTCATGCGTGATATTTAGTACAACTGAGATTATTTGTAACACCCTGAAAATCGGGGGGTCGTGCATATGCTCGACTCCCGAGTTCCCGGAGTCACATATAATCGGTTTTCATTAATATGCGATTAATCCAGGTTTAAAGGCGCAGCATGGAATGACTTGAAACATGAAGCCCGATCACAACTAGTCTGCTGAAATGAAAATAGATCATTATATATAGGTCTAAAAGGATATAAAAAGGGTCGCACCAGGCGTTGCCCAACAAAATCACAAAAGGAATATCACGTCCAAAAGAATAGAGCTGAGTCCACAACTCAGCGATCCAAATCCTGTCTACTAGCCCAACGGGGAACTATCCATCAGCTGAAAGTAAGAGAACTCATCCTCCTCCTCGAGGCCAACGGGGAACCATCCATCGACGAAATCTGTATCACTTGCATCTATGAACGGGTCTGGTTGGTGTTTTAAAACACCGTCCCAAAGTGGGAGTGAGTGATCAACTCAGTGGGTGCTATTAGCCATAAGTTGTAACAAGCATCAATTATAATAAGAATTTAATAAAAAATAATCAATCATAAACATCTATCTAGTTTTGTTAATGCGCATGCATGCAGGATGATATGATGTATGTCATCGCCACAACACTCCCTCGAGCGACTCCATCTAACGATCGCGTATGACAACACTCCCTTAATGCGACCTCGACTGCCGAGTCGCCAACCTAGCTAATGCCATGCAATGATGATGTTAACCGGGTTCTTAGTTAAGTCCATTCATCCAGCAGATTTGAAAATCTCATACACCCCACGTATCAAATTCCCTGAACTAGTTGCGAGGCCAAGAACCCCTAATGTGTGAGGCCGAGACCCCGCAATCCTTGACCCCGTCAGATTTTTCCCATCTCCGACTTCAAGCACATGGGGGGTGCTAAATATGGAGTCGCTCGCGGTCACTACGGGGAGGCGCGTCACCCCAGCATAGGCCGACAGCTCGGACACAGTGTCCCATTCCACCATGCCCGGCTCACGAGACTGTGAATCAATATTTCATCTGGTATCGATGGGCTACAACGGTGGTAAGGTGTTCCAGTTTCCATACATATGTGAGCAAACAAGGTTAACAAACCAGGTGGGTCAGCCAGTGGACTAAACCACATGAGCCCAGGCAAGTATGTGGTGGAACGATATCGGGTACAAGCGACCCATGTAGCCTAACTACTGCCGTCGCTCTCCTCATGTTCTTAACCAACCCAAGGGTAGGAATAGTGACTCATAGCATGCCAACTACCAATGTAATATCAAGCATATTCAACACCATGTTCTCATGTTGCTCAACATATAATTCAAATTTCTCTAGCAAACAAACTATCAATATCATGAATAAGGTGTATGTGTGTGGTGTGGGTTGTGAGGAAGTTAAGCACTTCCTACACCTCAAGGGATCAATTGCACAAGAACAATGAATCAACGCACTAAGAAGCAACACATATGAGAGAAAAGGAAATCAAACAAACGAGCATGTAATCATCCATACACTAGATCATGAGAGGCAAGATTTAACATCAAGGAGAACTAAACATGTCATTCCATATAATCCAACAACATACCATTCCTAAGTTCCTCTAGATTCTTCCATACAACATACCAAGCAAACATAATCATTAACTCCAACTATAATTGGTGCTTGGCCACCTAAGGATAATAGTCCGCACCTTAAGGGGAGATTTCCATTCTTTGAGATCTTAGGATTTGGGGATTTGGGTAAAACCACAATTTCCTAAATCAAAATCAAGAAAGACAACATTAATGCCTAGAAATCTACAATAAGTTGCTCTATTGAAGAAAAATATACCATTCTTACCTCTGCTTCTTGGCATGGGTGGGTTTGGTGGAGGTTTCCTTGGAGAATGGGTAGAGAGTTGCAAGGTTGAGCTTCCTTGGGCCCCACCTCCTAGCACATACTCCTTTCCTTTCTTCTCCCTCTCTCTTTATCCTCCTTTCTCTTCTCCCTTTTCTCTCTTCTCTCCTTCCTTCTCTAGGGCAAATTCGTATGGGGAGAGGGGTGCCCCAAATGAGGCCCTTTTATAATGCCAGATTTGGTGCAAATGGCCCCAAGTGCTAGGTTTTTACTATACTAGACCTATGAGAGGGTCTTTCTAAGCTCTAGGGCCCACTATCGGGTGTACAAGTCAATACATACCGTAGGATAGTTAGCCCTAATGATGATCTACGTATGGATATGATCGGCCCGCCATTTGGATGCGCTGATCGACAGATATGATGAGAAGTCTGTTCAACGGTCGCCGATGGTCGAACGGGGCAGCGGCTATACGGATATGAGCATGGAAATATCCTCACTCTATGTGTGAAGTTTGGTCGTAAACCGACGGTCCGAAATCCTCAACTTTGCATAAGAGTGGATGACCCAATTCACTTAAGTTCCAGCTCCTTTCTTTGGGGTATTTGCACTTCTCATGCACTCGTCCTTTAGCTCAAGTTGAGCGGTTCTGGGCTATACCCAGGTCCGACTCCCGCGATGGATGTCAAGCCTAATGAGATGGACATTATTCTATAGTTTTAGAACTAGTGGCCCACCAACGAGCGGTGTAGAGCTTGTTTGGAGAATCGGGGCAGTTCTGGTGGCCCTCTGGCCATGAAACTAATAGGATAGGTGCTTCATAGCCCGATGAAAGGCTATGCAAAATTTGAGGACGATCAGATAAGGGGTTTGGTCGCACGGGTCCAATTCGCGATCAACGGTCACCATGCCACGATCGGGACCCAGATTTTGTGGACGGGTGTAGAAAAATACATTAGACCCTCATCATAAATTATGAAAAAATTCGATGGCTGAAATGTCTTACATTTCAGTTTTATTTACACGTGCCAGATTCCAATTTTTGCATTGGTGGGGCGCATCTGGCAAGTGACAGATTCTACTTTTGGGTGTTCACTGGGTCCATGGTCCACGTTGGTCTCCAAGTCCAGTGAGATCTATGCTCCCTTAAATTTTTATAATTTTCTGACCTTCCCGTGTCGCGATATAGCCCGCACGGGCTGTCGTTAGGTGTAAACGGCCATCTGACTTGGAGGCCCGCACCAGGTTCTATCAGGACCTGTCTGGCCTAATCAATTGGGCTAATCTCGGTCTAACTTATTTGTGATACCTCACAAATCCTATGTGGATGCCCCAGGACACTGTTCTGGGTGGGCGGGACGTTACACTACACCTGATGTTCAAGTGATCGGACGGATTCATTGGCTTCCTGCGGCTGATTAATCGGACTGGTGCAGTTCTTTACTAGTACCACCCCTATATACACTATCATCGAGTGCTAATGGTTAATAAGTGATAATATAAGTTAATTAAAAAAATTTCAAGGATTTTTTGGAAATTTAAAACAGTGAAAACTCAGGATGTTACATTATTGGACAATCCTTTGTGTCATGGTCTATACCACCACAAATGCTATAAAAATTACCTAGGGAAGTATTTACTTTAACCATATCAACCTTCCTAATTTTCAAGGCTTCGACCTTTCTACCTAATGCAGCGAATTTTGCACTAAGGTCATCTTCCTCTCTTAGGACATACATTCCCGCTTTCTCTCTAGGAATGGGTCTAGTTTGGTCTGATTTAGCAGAGACATCCCATGTCTGTGTATTCTCTGCTAACAAATCTAGAAAATCCCAAGCCTCATTATGATCTTTGTCAAGAAAGGTTCCACCACACATCATCTCTATGAACTGACAAGTATCCATGGTGAGCCCCTTTTGGAAAGCATCAATCACATGCTATGGTTCATAACCATAATGTGGACAAGTAATTAGAATGTCTTTGAAGTGCTCCCAAGCTTTAAAAAAATAGTTCATTCCCCTTTTGGGAGAATGACATGATTTCTTGTTTTAGTGCATTTGTTTTGTGCTCGGGAAAGAACTTTTTCAAAAACTCTCTACTTAAGGCTTGCCATGAAGTGATGGTATTAGGTCTTAGAGAGTTGAGCCAGGCTTTGGCCCGATCCTTTGGAGAAAATGAGAATAACTTAAGCTTAAGTACATCCCTATTGCCATTATTTACTTGTAAACGTTGCAATTACTTCCTCAAAATTCTTGAGGTGCAAATAGGGGCTTTCAGAATCTAAGCCATGAAATTTAGGAATTAATTGAATCACACCTGGTTTAAAATTAATGTTCCCTGTGTGAATAGGGAATACTATGCAAGATGGTAAAGTTGATCTCTCAGGGTGTAAACGTTCACGTAAAGTCCGTGGTTGGTTTAACACATTCCTATGAACTTCATTTTTATCCTCAAGAGGAGGATTATGTTGATTTTCTCTATTTTGATTTATAGTTGGATCTGGTATATTTGGATTTGGATTATCAACTGGGTCTGCCATGGAATCCAAGTGATGTTGAGTGCCCCTTCTAAGTGAATGATCAAGGCCTGAAACTAGTCCCCCTTCAGAAGAGAGTCGATTGTTTTGATCCCTACTCCAACGGGACATAAACCATCCACACCACACAATAAATACCACTAATTCAAATAGCAAGTATGATACTTAAAATAAAAATAAAAACTTAAATCAACAACCCAAGTGGCAGGGCTGACCATGAGGGTTCAGTCCACAAAGCAAGATAAATCAACAACTCAGGTGGCAGGGCCGACCATGAGAGTTCGGTCCACAAAGCAAGATAAATCAACAACCTAGGTGGCAGGTCCGACCATGAGAGTTCATTCCACCAAAAAAATAAAAATAAAAATAAAAAATAAATAAAAGTTAAAACTAATGCAGAAATTAAACTATGCTAATCTGGAAAATAAATTCAGCAGATGATCTTTGTGATCAAATAGCAATTGTAGGACAACCATAGTACTTGGGTGATAAAATCCCGAGCAGGGCAACCTTATGCCATAGTTAGTGCTTGAAAGACCCAACTGAATTTATTTTTAAAGAAAAAGAAAAGAGAAAGAAAAAAAAATCTACAGAAAATCTGGAGGGTTTAGAAGAGAACTTACCTTAGAAGAAAACTTACCTTAGCTATCTTGCACAGATCTGATCTATCTCAGTCTCTCCCCGACAACAGTGCCAAAAACTTGATTGCTTGCCTCTAAGTGCAGAGGTTCGTAAGTAATATCCCTTGAATACAGGGTCGATCCCACAGGGAGATAAATTGTGAGAAGAAAAAAATCAAATGCAAAACAAACTAAGTAATAAAAATTAATCTGATGATTTAATTTTAGGATTTTTGAATGGATGTAATTCAACTGAATAAAAGAACACTCAAGCTTCAAAGTTCCACACATAGGTTAATGTTCCAAAATTATGATGACTTGGATAACACAACTAGGATCTGAGCACTATGGTCAGCCTAATCGGAAAATAAAACAGTTTAGATATTTTAATAAATGATATAAAAGATTATAAAATGATGGATTTGCACCATTGACATATATTCTCAAGCGTCAGTGATTTTAAGTATTCAATATCTATAGGATAATGAATATCAAAGAAATATAACAGGTTGAGAACATCTCCTATCTTGGAAATCTAATTGATCTAGGGTAAGCCTATCCATCAATGTGGATCTCATATGATAGAAACATATGGATCTTACAAGAGGATAAAAAACAAAACTTAAATAATAGATAACATGCATACATCATTCTTCTCATCATTAAAACAATCAATCATCATAATCTTAAAAAATTATTAAACCCATGTGCTTCCCTTCTAGCTTGGGCTAGAAGGAACTTAGAAAAATATAATTAAATTGAAGAAATAAAAAGCAACAAGAAAGAAAAGAAAAAAAATGCATATTGAAAAGATCTAAAAAAACAACTTACAAAGCTTTAATAAAACTAAAAACTCTTTAAAAACTCTAAATTTTGCTCTTGAATGCTTCTAATGATGCTTAGGAATGCCCTAGGAAGCCCTATTTATAAGTAGGGAACTCCAATTTTCGTATAAAGTTGAAAAACCCTAGAAACCGTCTAAAATATACGTATTTTTTCAAAATAGACTTCTTGCTGCATAGTTCATTTAAAACAGACTTCCTGCTGCGTAGTTTTCCAAAATAAACTTCACAGCTTCAGAATACACTTTTTCAGGACGATTTCAGGATTCTTCACTTCAAATCTTTGATTCTCTTCATTCCTCACTTGGTTTTCTTAGATCTTTAACATGTGAATTCTTCAATCTTGGTCTCCTAAGATCCATCCCTTGCCTTGGTGATTTTTTAGCATCAAATCCATGCTTTTTAGCACCCTTTTTCAATCCAAGCTCTTAAATTTACCTTGCAACACATACATGAGTAAATTAGAATATTAAGCTGATTCATGTTCATAAAACCAAGATGTAAATGGGCAAAATTATGCAATATTTGAGTCTCAACAGTTTCTTACACTCACTTGGATTGCGCACCTAGGAAAGGAGCAGTGCCATTTGGAGGGTTCTAAACCCCGGTGATTATCTAGAATGAGAACCATACTGATATTTGATGCTCTAGTGATGTAACACCCTGAAAATCGGGGGTCGTGCATACGCTCGACTCCCGAGTTCCCGGGGTCACTTATATCCAGTTTTCATTAATATGCGATTAATCCAGTCTAAATGCGCATTCTGGAACTTCTTGGAACATGAAACACAACCACATAAGTCTACTGAAATAGAAGAAAAATAATTATACTTATATATACATGCCTAAAAGAATATAAATGGGCGCACAAGGTGATGCCCAACAAATTCACAAGAAGAATAATATGTCAAAAAAAAGAATAAAACTGAGCCCTCTGCGCGGCGATCCAACGTGTCATCTACAGGTCCGATGAGAACCCGTTCATCAGCTAGAAGAAGAGAACCGGTCCTCCTCCTCAAGGCTCGCAAGTCTGAATCACCTGCATCTATGAACGGGTCTGGTTGGTGTTTTAAAACACCGTCCCAGAGTGGGAGTGAGTGATCAACTCACTGGGTGCTATTAGCCTTAAGTTGCAACAAACATCAATTATAATAAGAATTTAATGAAAAGCAATCAATCATAAACATCTATCTAGTCTTGTTAATGTGCATGCATGCAGGATGATATGATGTATGCCCTCACCACAACGCTCCCTCGTGTGACAACATCTAACGATCGCCAATGCCAACACTCCCTCAGTGCGACCTCGACTGCCGAGTCGCCAACCTAGCTAATACCATGCAATGATGATGTTAACCGGGTTCTTAGTTAAGTCCATTCATCCAGCAGATTTGAGAATCTGATACACCCAACGTATCAAATGCCTGAACTAGTTGCGAGGCCAAGACCCCCCAATGTGTGAGGCCGAGACCCCCGATCCTTGACCCCGTCAGGTTTCCCCATCCCGACTTCAAGCACATGGGGGTGCTGAATGTGGGATTGCTCGCGGTCACTACGGGAGGCACGTCACCTCAGCGTAGGCCAGCTCGGACACCTTGTCCCATTCCACCATGCCGGCTCACGAGACTGTGGATCAATATTCTATCCGATATCGATAAGCTACAACGGTGGTATGGTGTTCCAAATTCCATACATGTATGAGCAAACAAGGTTAACAAACTAGGTGGGTCAGCCAGTGGACTGAACCGCAAGAGCTCAGGCAAGTATGTGGTGGAACGACATCGGGTACAAGCGACCCATGTAGCCTGACTATTGCCGCCCGCACATACTCGTCCAAACCTATGGGTTTAGCCTCAAGGTGGTCCTACCAACGGAACCACCTTCGCTCTCCTCATGTTCCTGACCAACCCAAGGGTAGGAATAGTGACTTATAGCATGCCAACTACCAATGCCGCATCAAGCGTATTCAACACCATGATCTCATGTTACTCAACATACAATTCAAATTTTTCTACAAGTAAATCATTAATATTATAAATAAAGTGTATGTGTGTGGTGTGGGTTATTGAGGAAGTTAACACTTCCTCCATGTTGAGAAATCATATACACAAGAGTAATAAAATCATACGAAATATGAAGCAACAACGTATAAAAATCAACACGGCATGAGCATATGATCATCCATACATTGAATTATTTGAGAAACATAAACGACATCATGAGAGCGAGAGTCAAACATATAAATCCATACCATTTCAACCAACATACAATTCCTAGGATTTTCTAGGCTTTCAAAAATAACATCCAAGCAATCAAAATCATTAATCTCGTATTAAAATTGGTGCTAGGTCACTTAAGAGTAATAGTCCGCACCTTAAGAGGAGATTTCCATTTTTTGAGATCTTAGGGTTTGGGGATTTGGGTAAAATCACTATTTCCTAAATCAAAATTAAGAAAGATAACATTAATGCCTAGAAATCTACAATAAGTTGCTCTATTGAAAGGAAATATACCATTCCTACCTCCGCTTCTTGGCATGGGGGGTTTGGTGGAGGTTTCCTTGGAGAATGGGTAAAGAGTTGCAAGGTTGAGCTTCCTTGGGCCCCACCTCCTACCACATACTCCTTTCCTTTCTTCTTCTTCTCTCTTTCTCCTCCTTTCTCCTCTTTCTCTTCTCCCTTTTCTCTCTTCTCTCCTTCTTTCTCTAGGGCAAATTCGTATGAGAGAGGGGTGCCCCAAATGAGGCCCTTTTATAATGCCAGATTTGGTGACAATGGCCCCAAGTGTTGGATTTTTACTATACTAGACCTATGAGAGGGTCTTTCTAAGCTCTAGGGCCCACTATGGGGTGTACAAGTCAATATACACCGTAGGATAGTTAGCCCTAATGATGATATACGTATGGATATGATCGGCCCACCATTTTGATGCGCCGATCGATAAATATGATTAGAAGTCTGTTCAATGGTCACCGATAGTCAATCGGGGCCGCGGCTATACGGATATGAGAAGAAAAATATTCTTACTCCATGTGTGAAGTTTGGTCGTAAACCGACGGTCCAAAATCCTCAACTTTGCATAAGAGTGGACGACTCAATTCACTTAAGTTCCAACTCATTCCTTTAAGGTATTTGCACTTCTCATGCACTCGACCTTCAGCTCAAGTTGACCGGTTCTGGATCGTACCCAGGTCCGATTCCCGCGATGGACGTCAAGCCCAATGAGACGGACATTATTCTATAGTTTTGGAACTAGTGGTCTACCAATGAGCAGTCTAGAGCTTGTTTGGATAACCAGGGCAGTTCTGGTGGCCCTCTGACCATGAAACTTATAGGATAGGTGCTCCATGGCCCGATGAAGGGCCATGCAAAATTTGAGAATGATCAGATATGGGGTTTGGTCGCATGGGTCTGATTCGCGATCAACGGTCACCGTGCCACGATCGGGACCCAGATTTTTGTGGGCGGGTGTAGAAAAATACATTAAACCCTCATCGTAAATTATGAAAAAATCTGACGGCTGAAATGTCTTACATCTCAGTTTTATTTACCCGTGTCAGATTTCAATTTTTGGCATTGGTGGGACGCATCTGGCAAGTGCCAGATTACACTTCTAGGTGTCCACTAGGTCTATGATCCGCGATGGTCCCCAAGCCCAGTGAGATCTATGCTCCCCTCAATTTTTATAATTTTCTGACCTTCCCATGTCGCGGTATTGCTCGCATGGGCTGCTGCCAAGTGTAAATGGCCATTTGGCTTGACGGCCTGCACTTGGCCCAATCACAACCCGACTGGTCTACTCTAATGGGCTAATCCTAACTTAATTTAGTTATGACACTAAACCATGAGTAGTTTAAACGAATGGTCCTACGGCAAATCCTACGAGGACGCCTCAGTACACTGTTCTGGTTGGACGGGACGTTACATGATTAACCAGACTTGTGCGGTTCTTCACTGGTGCACCTTGTATAAACTGACATTGAGTGCTAATGGTCATTAAGTAATATTTAGGTTAATTAAATAAAATAAAAATAAAAAATAAAAATTGATGGATTTTTGGAAATCTAAAACAGTGAAAATCAAGGGTGTTACAAGTGAGGAGCTGCATTGATATGTGGATAAGGATTGGTATGCTTGACTTGCATTTCACATCGCATGGCCTGGATATGGCCGATAACATTCATGTTTTGCACCGCATAGCCTTGGTATGGCTGATTGCATTTGTGTACTCATCAGCATGATTCCACATTACTCTGACATTGCATTCTGAGCACACTCATATTGCACACACACTTACACCACCCTCTAAGCTTTCTATAAGTTTATGCACGCTTGATGCGTATAGGTGACGCCAGGACGCAACCATAGCTTCGTTGCAGTTGGAGCGTGCAGTTGGGCTTCAGGAGTTTCCGTTATTATCACTATCTTGTATTTCCTTTCATACGCATTATACTCAAAGTTTTTTATCATAGTGGATTTTGTGATGGTGTTCTTGTGGTTATTGTTCGTGGGTTATGCCTATGGTTATGCTCATTATGAATCAAAATCATATTAAAAATCCTCCTTGTAGAATCCTAGGATTGGAACCTGGTATGTGAGTGCCGGGAGCTAAGAATGGGGTACTATGGAGGCTGTCGGTACCGGATTTAGCGATCGAAAATTTTGTGAGCCCGGTTTCCGAGTTTGAGGCGTGATATTGGTCTTTAACTAGGTGAGTTGACTAGGTTATGGGGTTGGGTAGGTTGATCGGGTGAGTTGACTTAGTGAGTTAATGGGTTGAGTTAACTCGTCGAGTTGACTTAGGGCTTTAGGGTTTTGGGTTCCTAGGTTTTCAGGTCAGGCTGACTGGATTGATTGGGTTGACTAGGCTGAATAGGTTGAGTTGAGGGTTTAGGACTGGGGCTCCTAGCGTTTAGGATTGGAGTTCCTAAGGTTTAAGCTTCTAAGGTTAGGATTTGGGATCGGGTTCGGTTGTCCATCCATCCGTTCAAATTCTATCATCTTATCAGCTTGAGGTGGGGTGTCTACACATTGCATATGTACGATGTTTGACCAGTACTAAGTTTTCTCATGCAAGTGTGGTGTGCCACATATGCATTCCTTGCACGGATGGATTAATAGAAGCTCAAAGGAAAGTAAAAGTAATATGTCATATCCAGGCTTAGTTCAATGTAGATATGACTAAGTGGGCCCATCCATATCTAATTTGAAGAATTTCATTCCGTGTGGAGAGAAATTGTTGTTCAAAGTGTATAC
Organism: Magnolia sinica; assembly: GCF_029962835.1. NCBI lineage: Eukaryota > Viridiplantae > Streptophyta > Magnoliopsida > Magnoliales > Magnoliaceae > Magnolia > Magnolia sinica. Next base: position 10,648,416 of record NC_080575.1, on the reverse strand, counting down.
CGTAAAAAAGTGATAACTTTTGGTATGAGTATTGTCACAAAATAGGACATATTAATCGTAACATAACATACTTTTGGCGTCAATTGGCATGCTATGCTGACCAAATCATCCAATTTTGCATCCCTTTGATGCAATAATATAATAATTATTTTTTTATATAGTTTTTATTTTAATGGAATCTCTTTATTTTTAGATTTATAAGATTTTCATTTTTTATTTGGAAATTGCTTATAATAATATCCTTATGCTCTGATAAAATTTATCTAGATGTCTTTATTTTTAACAAATTAGACTTTAGAAGAACTTAATTTGCTATTTCAAATAACTTCTAAATGAATTAAGAAATTAGGTTTTTTAAGAGTTTTGTCATTTTGAATAATTTCAAATTAAAGTTTGGTTTTTCTTTATTAGTGGTGCAATAGAGAAATCTTACACACATTATTCAATAAAATATTTTAATTTATTCTTTTATTTTCTCATAGACCCAATATATAGCACTTTTTTTTAGATCCAAGGTTTTAATTACTTGTAGATGCCAATAATGTTCTTCTCATTATTTCACATCCTTCCCTGCATCATCAGGACCAGCGTTAATTTTGGCCTGAATCTCTTATATGCATTCAATCTAACGGTGAGAAATTGTCCCTGCGGTCCATGAAAACCCCACTGATTGATTAACTATACTGCTCGTGACTGGTTGATTCGGACCACGGAAATCAATTCAATAGAAATAACGATAGTTTTGTCATTCATCAGATCTACACCATTGATGAGGTGGGACACCACATTCTCACCATGGATCCTAAAACTCAGTCAAATCCAAGATCTATGTGGGCTAAGGCATAAAGCACCATAGGTATGGATAACATGACTTTTGGAATATACTGATTTTGGTCCCTGTATGCGCCATACTAATGAATTGGATGTGATACACATACCACGGTGGGCCCCGCTGCATAATTAGGCGATTTTAACAGGGACATCCGATTCCAATGGTTGTGCCCACCTCATTGTTAAATTGGCTAGATTGATTTATTTATTTATTTATTATTATTATTATTAATATTATTATTTACAGTCTGATCCAAATATCAGACGGTGTACCTCATGGATGCACCAAAACCCATTCACATAAAGTCGTTCCATCCACATCAAGAAGCTAGAGTCAGAACTTGATCATTGAGGGGAGAAAAGCTCAAGCTAGCTGTGGTGAGATTTGATTGGGTCAGTCTATTATTATTATTATTTGTTAGCTTGTTAGTGCACCCACTTTCAGTTCATACTTCACTGTTAGCCGCCCCATACGGCATTGATACCAAGTCCTCAGTGTTGGAAGGGGTATCTTTCGCACAGTCTACCACTTGAGCATGGATCAAGGTGTTAGGTCAGTATCCTAAGACTGAATCTCTTGGTTTAAACATGTTCGGCGTGGTAATCTCTTAGAGCGGCACGTGGCTTAATTGAATCTATTCGTATCTTAAATTTTTAAGGCCGAAAGCTAAGTGGGGCCATCTGGTCAATCTTGTCTGCTAATATTAGGGCGTGAGACCTAAAGTCAGTCAAATTCATAATTCAAGTGGGGCTAGATGAGAGGAAATAGATGAGATTGATGCTCACCATTGAAACATTTGTGGGACCATAAAAGTTTGGCATTAGACTAATATTTTTGTGTTTTAAGCATCCCAGTGAAAATGGCCTCACGAACAGTTTGGATGGCACATAAACACCAAAGTGATCCCTGGGAAGGTTTCAACAGTAGGCATTTACTTCCCAACTTTTCCCTGACTACCTTTTGTTTTTTTTCAACCGACCTACACGCATGCCATAGTGAGATTTCACCACCTATGGATGCTTAAACCCTTGACCGGGTGTTGAAACTCCTGAGAGTCTACCACCCGAGCAAGAGTAAAGATCCACTTTCTCCTGTCCGCTTGAGTTTTGTTGGGAAAAATATATTAGAAAATCAAAATAAAATTATTTAAATTTTTATACTAGCGAATTACTTTCAAGATAAGACGAGCCTTCTCTCTTAGACCTGTGTACATAAATCATTAAAAAATCTACTTAGAAACTTGGAAATGCAATTGGTTGTCTGGCAAACCGAATGATTCATCAAACTCAATAACTCATCTTGTGCCACTACACCCACACCATCAGTGTACCAGAATATGCAAACCGAGCATCTCATCTTCGATTTATACGAATAAGAATACTATCTACTCAACTACTTATAAACCACAATTTTTCTCTCACTCTTTCTAGCAAGAAATTAAAAATTAAGAAATTAAAAAAAAAAAAAAAAAAAAAAAAAAAAAAAAAAAAAAAAATTTTCATTTGAAGATTTTAAAATTATTTTTGAAAAAAAATAAAAATTTCAAAACTATTTTATTTATTTTTTAATAAAAAACTTTCAACTAGTTCTAAATCCACCCCATTTTTGGCCTATATCGTAATATGAGCAGGCAGATCGAATAAACCTAAATTTCTTACAAAGATCACAGTGGGCCGGCCCTACCTAGCTTCCTGCGGTCGAGGTCACAGGCCATGGAAGCTTGATTCACAGTTATACATGTGGCTTACAAAAAGTCAAACTACACTAACCGGAAGAATCTGATTCTTAATTAGAAACTTGTTAGTTGAAACTGGACCGGTGGATTATATCCAACCGTCCAATAAACATCACCAACCCAATACACAAACAATCAAATAATCCCCATTTTCTGTTCATGATACATCTATCTGGGACCCATAATTCAGATCCTTGTATGCCACGTATTCAAATCTCAAAGACTTATTAGTGCCCGAGTATCATCCATCACCCTCATCCAGAGTACTAAAGTTATTATTTCAGTATTAATCTTACATGCATATTGTAATTAGACGTTCCTTCATTCCACCTTCTCGTTCTTTTATACTTATGTTTAATAGTAATAATTGGGATTTGCGTGGAGAAGGATGTTGCTTAAACGCATCTTTCTTTGTTGGGTGCGTCGGGAATCGGGACACGGACGCATGATCCTGCGCGTGTGATGAATGATGAAGAGTAAGGTCCAAGCCAAACGGTCCCAAGAAAAAATAATTTTTAAAAAAGCTTTAGAGAGAGAGAGAGAGAGAGAGAGAGAGAGAGAGACGACTGTCTAAAGTCAATTAAGGCTAATATACAAGTATTTTGGTGTTGAATTTTATAAAGTCCATTTTAAAATGGGCTACTATTATTTCTATACATGACTGATGGATGGTGTGAAATGTGTGTGTGGATTCTCCATCCATCTAGAGTGGACAGAACCCATTCCCAAAAATAAAGAAAATGGTTTGATACTCTAGAAGAATGGGATGAATGATACGCAAGGCCATTGAAAATTACCGTGATCTTTGTAAGAATAATAATTTCAAAGATACCGTCCAATCCAAGGGAGGCTGAACCTTTCACAGGAACTTCTAGGGATGGGAAGCTAGGTGGGACTTACCATTGCAAGAAATCCACCTCGTTCATCCGTTTTGTCAGATCATGTCAGGTTATGGGGTCAAAAATAAGAAAGATCTGAAAGTAAAGTGGGCCGCATGATAAGAAAAATTGAGTAAGAAAAATGCCTACCGTTGAAATCTTCTTGGGGTCCACCATGATGTTTATAAGCCATCCACACCATTCATTAGGTCATTCCAACTGAGATGAACGGAAAGCGCACACACAAAAAAAAAAGAAAAAAGAAAAAAGCTTGATCCAATACTTCTGTGGCGCGATGAATGTTTCAACGGTGATTGTTCAATCCTCATGATTTCTTATCATGTGGCCCACTTGATTTTTAGATCTGTCTTATTTTTTAGCCCATATCCTAACATGATTTAGCAAAATGGACGGATGTGATGGATTTCTCACAAACATTACAATGAGCCTCACCTAGCTTTATTTTGCAAAAAAGTTCTTACACGTCTAAGCTATAAGTACAACTTTAGATGTATTACTAACAACTAAATAACCACCATTTGATCTTCTAACTATTAAGATGGATATTTATTAGGCGGCTCATCATCATCATCTCTGTCTTATCTTTAACTAATTGGGTTGAGTCAACTACATGTGATTTAGATTCAATATAAACCGTTCAAATTATGGAAATTAACCACTCTAAATATAAGTTACATGCATAAAATCAGTTTGGCTGAAGGATCATAACATGTGATTCGTGGACATCCGTTTGTTGAAATCTAACCGTTGGCTATTTTCAAATTTTAACCTTCCAATAAATGTTTACCAATCTGATTATTAGATCATCGAATAAGATTAATTTTTGATACATGTATCTGTCATCCATAAGTTGGATAGTTAATTTTGGCTTAACTACAGAAGCGATTTCTAAGTGCCTGAGTATCATCCATAGCATTCTAACAGAGTATAAAAAGATTTTCTCATTCAAAGCACAGATCGTCTAACCTACAGGATCTTGCCTCAATCCGACTCGGGCTCGCCTGAATCCGTCCCCACGGGGCCCACCTGCTGGGATGATCCGATGGTTTGAACTGTATATCTTCGTATATAGTACGTAGGAAGATAACCACATTAAGGTAATGATCCTGAACGAAATTGAATACGGTCAGGAAGAGATACAATAAGAGTCCATGTTCTGCTAAAAAGGTCCTAATATTGGTCACTGAGATCCTCCGATCCGGAAGATTTTTAGGGCATTTTCAATCCACAGTAGGATGCCACGAACCAACGGTCCGGATTACCTGACCATGGTCGCCACTAGTTAGAACTGAAATCCGGTGTACAGTACGAAACGGTAGGACCCCAAGGATTGAATTGGCGATCCGGGCCGTCCATCAGATGGTGACCAATGCTGACCTCGTGATGAACGGCCAAGATCATACACATTTGTGCCAGTGATGCGAAGATCCGCCAAGCTAGACACCCGGACCCGCAGCCAAACCACATACTTATCGGGTCTTAAACCTTGTGTCCGGTCGCTTCTAACGGGACGAAATCCAGCCCAAATTGGACGTGGATCTGGGCCGGGTCCTGTAGCCCACTAAAGCTCTTCTGGCTCGTCTGCTGCAAATATTGGTGGAGACTATCGTGCGCCGTGAGTTACGTGGTGTTGTTCTCTGAACCCTCCGTCAAAGACATGGTTGGTGACGGTAGGTTACAAGCGAGTCGTTGAATTTAAATTGTCGGGCGTTTGTCTGCCCCTTCGGTGCAAGTTAGATTGATTCCTTAACCAATTAAGCAAGCCAATAGCGTAGAAAGCTTTAGTTGAAGGTGGGCCCCACCTGGATATGAAGATCGGACGCTGATTTCGTGTTACCCACACCTCCACGTAGCTATATGCTGTCAGGAGTCTGTGGGGCCCACCATGATGTGTGTTCTTTATCCATGCCGTCCATCGGTTTTGCCAGCTCTTTTAAGGGCATGGAAATTCGAAGCATGTGGACCCCACTACCCAGTGAGGATTGAACGGCTATCGTTGAAAACTTCGTGGACCACACGCTGACAAGGTCAGTAGCCAAATCGCTACTGAAGTGACGTCACCAAGCTCTGTGGACCCCACCATGATGCATGTGTTGTATCCATACCGTCCAACCATTTGAAGAGATCGTTTTATGAAATTACAAAGAGAACGAGATAGATCTAAGGTTCAAGTGGACCCCACCATAGAAAATAGTGGGGATAGTGACATCCACTGTTCAAAACTACTCAGGGGCCACAGTAGTTTCCGATCAAGCTGATATTTTTGTTTTCACTTCGTATTTCTCTGTGTTAACTTACGGATAGTTCAGATCTCAAAAATACATTACGGTGGGCCCTATAAATGTTTCAACGGTGGGTGTGACTGAGTACACTTGAAATTTAGACCTACCTCGTACTCTTTGTAATGCCATAAAACGATCTCTACGAATGGTTGGACGGTATGGATACAGCACACACATGCGTCATGGTGGGGGTCTACAGAGCTTGGTGACGTTGTCAGTGTCCAATCCGCGCCCTTTGAACGGAAGCACGTGTCTTTTTGCGATATTTGTTTTGTAGGGCCGCCTCGTGGATGACTGCGGGTCAAACTTACGTCAGCCCTAGCCACTTTCTTTGTATTGCGTCAAAACACTCGAATATCTTCCCAACTTGCAACTCCGCGACCTACACGCACAGAGTATATTTTGTCTCTGTCGCGATTTTCTCTCCAGGGTGCGTCGCCAACAAATAGGGCCCACATGATAAAACTGTCCGATAATTGAACCGTATAATTCCTATTAATATAAAATATAATCTATTTCATTATTCAAGTTTCGATTACGATCCCAGACTTCGACTTTTAGAGATGAATGCAACAGAACCGTTGAAAGTATTTTTTCCATGGTTCTTAATTGATCTGTCTAAAATTCTGAGTTTTAGAGTAATTACAGCAGTTTAAGTTTAGTTTATTCTACAAAAAGACGGTTACGATCATCAAAAAACTTGTTACGTGGGCCCCGGTTGGCTGCCACACACAGAGGATCTTGACTGTCGATGGATCCCAAACGAACTCGCACCCAAAACTCGACCCCGATCAACCCTCAGATATTTTCGACGGATAGAGAGGAGAGATTTGCGGGAAGTGAAATGCAAGAGGTGCTTCTCGGTACACATGTCGACTTGTTTCATGTGTGAAAGATCCGAGCCAATGGTTGGGTGGTTCAGACTGTGAATGTCCTGGTCATTTTTCAAAATATATTCATCAGATGGGCCTCTATAGAACAATGTTTCGATACATGTTTTGGACGACAAGATGCCCTTTATGAATGGACCATATTCAACCCACATGTTTTGGAATATGAGATCAACGGACTAGATTGAATTTCGGTACAGGGCCGTTTCACATACAGTCTTCATGGTATAGTCCAGATCTCGCACAAGTTGGCCACGTTGGCACGTGTGAAGTGCTAGCATGCGCATACGTGTGTTAAAGGCAGATAGAGTCGAGCAGTTGCGACGAGGGTCCTACGAAGGTTCAAAAAGAACACGCGCCAAGCAATGCTGATTTGGACCTTTCATTTGGTGGGCCACCACGAGGTTGGAATCAAAGTCTGTAATCATATCCACTATAAAACTTCGCCATCCTATTACAGTTCGTTTTACCTGCTGAATGTCTATCATCGCCTATCTTTTAAATTCACTGTCCCCTTTTCAGGTCACCGATCCGATGGTTCCGATTGTTGGGTCATCTTTAAAATTTGGTGATGGCCCATCCATGTGGTGTTCCCTATAATCAACGGTCCAGATCACCGTACACAAGTGCCACCTTTACATTAAAGACTTGGTGGGATTCCGTGAGGGAGGTGATGTATCAATCACAATCATGGTGGGCCATGGATCTTATCTGAGTAGTTTTCAGCATGGTAGCAAGTTGCTACATGTTGTAGCAAGTTGGGGGGAGGAGAGATTTATACGTAAAGTGAGAGATGTGGTGGGCCAGCTTTTTCTTTATAAGTAGAGCATTCACATGGATGAGATAAGGTCGAATATGTGGAAAGATGAGATGAACTTGAAATCCTTTCAAGTAAGAGATTTGGAACGGTTGGTGGGTGGTAGAGAGGAAGAACAATCATTAGTACTTTTTAATATGGTATCAATCAGTGGGCCGCATCTTGAAAGTTGATATATGGACAAGTATATCTGCGTTTGTAATTAAACTATGGAATGCTGACTCGATCTGAGTCAGATGCAACTCGTCCGAGTCCACTCGGACTAGATTGAGTTTATCTAGTTCCATATCACGAGCCATCTCGAAAGTATGCCTGACTCGGACCAACTGGGACGAGTCATGACTCAAAGGACTCAGTTCGAGTAAAAAGAACCATGTTGTCAATGGCATGGTTAAAAGATTCATTGAGGGTCCTTACTCTTGCTCGGGTGGTAGACTCTCAAGAGTTTCAACTCCTAGTCAAGGGTTCGAGTACCCATAGGTGGTGAAATTCCACCAGCGTGAGTTTGTGGGGTGTGTGTGCGTGTGGAAAAAAAAAAAAAAAAGATTCATTGACTCGGATTGACTCAGTTGGTGCTGACTTGAGTTGGGAGTACTCACCCAAGTTAGGGGTTAGTCGGGGTATCGAACCGACCCGGTCCATGTGAGTCCGAGTTAACTCGGCAGGGTCTTAAGACCATTGATGTATTTATATAGGTATGTAATGCATGAAATTAAGGAAGTATGTAATTCATGGTATTCATGATTCAAGGATGATGATGATGATGAACATGATACAAGCATTTTATTTTATTTTTTTAATTTTATTTCATGTTGTTGGGCAGCAGTAATCATGTATTAGCCTGTAAATGTCTTACAAAAGTTTATAAAAAATCATTATGGTCCCAAAGTTTGGAGTGCTGGGGTATCAAGAATTGAATGTTGCCAGAGTATCAAATAATCCTCCTTTTCTAAAAGGAGATTGATAAGATTTTGGATACCAAGTGGAAGATTATAAGAATTTTAATGGTGCGGATCAATAAATCAGGCCTTACGGATCTCTGTCTATATATGATCAAGCTGCAAATAATATCAAAATGCAAAATATAGTATTTAGAAATTTGCTTGATTGTTGATGACAAACTTTTAAAGTAGAAGGTTCTTTCCAATATCAATAGTTGACGAGGAGGGGATGAGGCCTACATGCATAGTCCCTAAATTAGGGCTAGAGCTAGGGTTACACTAAAGAAAAGCAGGGATGATTGGCCACATGTGTGGACGCGTCGGTGCAAAGGAAGGCAAGAGAGAAACAATCCCTCTCTCCTTTATGCTTTTCTATCTCTAATTCTCCTAAGGTGGTGATGCCCTAAGAGTTTGGGTGTTAATTAAAGGGCTTCTTTACTTATTTATAAGGTGTTAGAGTTTTCAAAAAGAGACCAGTTATTGTATTTCACTATCATACAAATTTTGATATATGTTTTACTACATTTAAAGTTTCTAAATCATGTCTAACCGTGTAGCCAAATTAACTCAATCCCTTTACTAGGGAGCAAGACTTGGCTGCGACTTCTGAACCAACGATGTGGATGAGACCTTGACTACAGAGGCCCACCTCAATGTATGCATTGTATATCCACATCATTCATATGTTTTTCCAACTTATTTTAGGTCATGGTCCCAAATCGGGAGGAGACGCAAATTTTAGGTGGACCACACCATAGAAAACAATGCTTTTTTACAATTAAAAACCTTCGGTGGGCTACAAAAGTTTTTGATTAACCTCACATTTGTTTTTCCCTTTCATCCAATATGTCTGTGTGACCTTATCAATAGGTTGGATGGTGAACAAACATTACTATGGATGCTAAGAAGTTTTTAATGGTGGGTGTTCAATGACCACTATTTTGTGTGGTATGGTCCACCTGAAATATGTATCTAATTCATTTTCTAGACCACATCCTAAAATAAGCTGGAAAAATAGATGGACAGTTTAGATATACATTGAATACATCGAAGTAGGTCCTGCAGTTAGGGTCTCACCCATATCGCTGGTTCTAGGATGGCATGCAACGCAAATTAAGTGATTTATTATAACATCTTAACTTGTGAAACTACCATTGAGTGTGATATTAGTATATTAAAGGTTAAAATACAAAATCAACAATTAAAAACATTTGTAAAACCATTTAAAATATTTGGAGTACCAGTACAATAATGAAAAATTAAAAATAAAATAAATAAATAAATAAAATCACTTGAAGGGTCTGATCTACTAGATCTTAGCCATAAGAATCTCCCTATAAAACTAATAGATCTCATATATCACATGATTACTGCTAATGTACTTATAAATCGAGGATGTTAGACCATAAGGGTTTACATTGTGGAACTTGTAATTTATTTACTTTATTGAAAAATTAAAAATATATAAAAGAGTTAGGAGATCAAGAAAGATTTTAATAGATACACATATTTAATAAATAAGAAAATATCATAATTTAATAAGATTGTCCTAATCTACTCTTAAGTTTTCCTTTTAAATTTAAGGTACTTTCCAATGAGTAACTTAAGCTTGAAAGGTATACTATGAACATATATTTTTTTAAATCAATAGGATCGTAACAAAAAAAATGACAAGTGACATACGACGAGTAGGGGTGTACACGAACCAAGCTAGCTCGGTTAACTCGCTCGACTCGACATGAAAAAGCTCGATTTAACTCGGTTTGAAGCTGAGTTCAAGCTGATTTTTTGAGCTCGAAAATGAGTTCAAGCCGAGTTTGAGCAAGACCCAACTCGACTCGACTCGGATCGAATCCAGATTGAATCCAACTTGAATTGAACTCGGATCAAACCAGTTTAGTGACTCAATTACTTTGCCATTGATGTTGCTCACCAAGTGTTTGATAAAATGACTCAACGAAGTGTTCGAGTCGAGTACCTGAGTTAGCTTGCATCTGATGGAATGTTGTGTTCGAGTCAAGTACTTAGGTTAGGATGCACATCATCTGAGAATGGTTTCTACAATGGTGGGCCACTTATAATGATGGTGGATGTGGATCAATCAAGCTATTCAGATTCTTCAAACTCCGAATTCTTTATATATACCTGCTATAATCTCATATATACCTGAAATCTCTATATATACTTGTTGTAATCTCATATATACCTGAAATCTCTATATATACCTGCTATAATATCATTTTTCGCAGTGAAATGATAGTGGAGAAGTTGAGTATTATTGTTTTTTGTTGTGTTTAAGGGCTCTACTATAGCAACTCTGTTTTTTACATTGGTTTAAAAGGTGCAGTCCAAGTATTTTGAAGGTGCATTGTAGGTGTTTGAGGAAATGCCTCAATGGCAAACTCGGCTCGATCTTAGCTCGAACTCGGCCCGAGCTGCTAATCAAACCGAGCCAAGCTGGCCAGTCCAGCTCGAGGACCGAGCTGAGCTGAGTTCGAGCTGAGGTCAGCCAATGGTCGAGCCGAGGCGAGCTGAGGCTAGCTCGATTCGGTTTGACTCGATGTACACCCCTAACGATGAGTATGTACTTTTGATGATATTTGAGATGTGAAGCAATAATACTTTCAGTCATGCATTTCTAAATAACAAATTGGTTATATTTTGTTCATGGGTTGACAAATTATTGTGGGTTGAGCTCAATTTGAACTACCATAGACTTATTGCCAATAAATTAACAATTCGTCCCAATTAGCTCATAGCCAAGATTTCACCCATTGGTCTTTTGGTGGATATACACTTGATTTCGATGGTTGGAAATTCAACCGTTACTCTTTCGATAGCTATATATATTCTAACGATATAATTTTATTTTATTTTTTAAAAGAAAGATCTAGCCATAAGGTTGACAAGGTAATGAGGTTTGTGTTGGGGGATCATAGAAGTACACAGAGATGAATCTAGGATAGCAATCTAATAGTACGAAGCAAACACAAAGAACACAAGGATTTTAACGTGGAAAACCCCTTTCGGGAAAAAAAACACGGCGCAAAGCAACAGATAATCACTATGAAAGCAGAAATTACAAAGAGAGAAAGCTTACCCGATTCAAACAACCTCGAATCTCACCCTTGCTACACCCCTTTGAAACCGTAAAACGATTTAGGAACCCCTTAGAATACCTCTTAATCCCGTTTACACCTATATATATATGTGTATATATATATATATATATATATATCTATATATATATATATATATATATATATATATATATATATATATATATAGCTTTGAAAAGAATCTCAAACGAAATTGGAAACAAATTCCACAATTTTTTAATTTTACAAAAAATCTGTATAGAATCTATCGATGGCATCGACCTAATCCTGTAGATGACATCGAAGCCATGTGGATAGCATTGAAGTCCTATCGATGGCATCAAAAAAGTGCCCAGTTAGTCTGGCAGCCAAATAAAGAAAATCTAGAAAATATCGATGAGAACGAGAACTCTTCGATGCTATCAAAGTTGACATTGAACAGGCTGTCGATGGCATCGACAGACCCTGTATCTGAATTGATTTAAGACATCAAATACAGCAATCCAGTCCGTACACCTTGCTTAATAACAAAATATTCGTTCCATATGCTCAACACATAAGCAAGTCCAGTGCAAACACCTTGCACAAATGTGTAACTTATTTATTTCCCTAATATATATATATATATATATATATATATATATATATATATATATATATATATATATATATATATATATATATAGATATATATATATATATATGAAGAAATTAGACAACCCGAAAAGAACTTTCAAGGTAACCATGGGGGCGAAAAATGAGTGGTCAGGAGTGGTCACTGGCCCATTCATGGATGTGTTCCCATCATGCAACCATTTCTCGAAAAATGGTCCCCACCGATTTGTAATAATACTGACATGGGAATTTACAGGCGGTCACGATCTTACGTGCTCTGCAAGTTGGTGATGCATGCTAATGCATGATAGAGGGTGGAAGAGTCTTGAGATTGGGTATGATAACAAGCAAAGATCACATCCTTACATTTAAAAAAATAATAATAATCAATCTTCTGAGATTAGTCGGTGACTAACATAATTAGTACATTTGATAAGTTACTGTAATTTAAAAGTCTTTTTGTAGACAAGTCAAATGATGCAAAAGAGTCATAGGTTGTCGGCTTTTCAAATAATGTATAGTCATAAACACGAGAAGGTGGGAAGGTAGAGAACGGAAAGGCCCACCTCGTGTGATGTGTATGTGTGTGTATAGAGAGAGAGAGAGAGAGAGAGAGGCCCAACTCATGTGATGTGTACGTGTGGAGAGAGAACGAAAGGCCCACCTCATGCGATGTGTATGTGTGTGTATAGAGAGAGAGAGAGGCACATGAGTGTGTATAGAGAGAGAGAGGCCCATCTCATGTGATGTGTACGTGTGGAGAGAGAGAGGCCCACCTCATGTGATGTGTACGTGTGTGGAGAGAGAGAGAGAGAGAGAGAGAGAGAGAGAGAGAGGCACATGAGTGTGTATAGAGAGAGAGAGAGAGGCCCAAGTCATGTGATGTGTACGTGTGGAGAGAGAGAGGCCCACCTCATGTGATGTGTACGTGTGTGGAGAGAGAGAGAGAGGGAGAGAGAGAGGGAGGGAGGGAGGCCCATCCATGTGACGTGTACTTGTGGGGGGAGAGAGAGGCCCACCTCATTGGATGTGTACGTGTACTTGTGGGGGGAGAGAGAGGTCCACCTCATTGGATGTGTACGTGTGAGGAGATAGAGGACCACCTCATGTGATGTGTACGTGTGGAGAGAGAGAGAGGCCCACCTCATGTGATGTGTACGTGTGGAGAGAGAGAGAGGCCCACCTCATGTGATGTGTACGTGCTTGGAGAGAGATCTTTCCTGCTAACATGTCACTTGTTTATGGGAAATGGATTGGCTAGCTACTACCCCTGCCACTAGCCTTGTGGCGGGTGGTCGGTGCTCTGTGGCACCCACCATGATGTATGTGTTTCATCCATGCTGTTCATCCATTTTTACAGATCATTTCAGTGTATGATCCCAAAAATGAGAGGGATATAAATCTCAGGTGGACCACACCACAGGAAAACAATAGTGATTGGATATCCACCATTAAAATCCCTAGGGTCCACTGTACTGTTTTTTTGAAATCCAATATGTTGATTAGGTCATACAGACCCAGATGAAGGGAAAAAAAAACAAAGATCAGCTTGATCCAAAACTTTTAAGGGCCCCAAAAAGTTTTTAATGGTCAACGTTCATTCAACACTGTTTCATGTAATGTGGTTCACTTGAGATTGGGATATACCTCATTTTTGGTATCATAACATAAAATGATCTATAAAAATAGATGGATGGCATGGATGAAACACATAAATTATAGTGGGGCCCACAGAGACTGACCACCTGTACATTGGGTCAGTCCATCAGCCATCATTGATTTTGAACGGATTGGCCCACTTGATTATCAGAGGCTTGATTTTTAGCGAGGCAACCTTGATGGTGTGACCCACCGTTTTCATGCTTGGGATGACCTTGTGTGTTTTGTATGTAGAGAGAGAGAGAGACTGCATGGAGCCCCATTTTCCTTGTGAAAATTCCACTTGTGTAGGATATCTGAACCGTTTGAAATGTGGGGCTCCTCCATGAGGATTACCTCTTTTGAGAATGAGATCAATTAAATCATTAGGTGGGCTACCCAAAAATTAATTCAGTTCATCAGCCATTGTTGATGTTGACGTTGTGGCCCACCCACTGAATGGACCGGCTTGTTTTGGAGCTGTGAGACCTTCATGGCATGGCCCGCCGTTTGCATAGCCTTACGAAGTTGCATTCTTGAATCCAGTGCTCAACATTGTTTTTTTTTTTTTTTTTTTTTTTTTTAAGTTTTAAAGTTTAGAAAGGATCGAATCATCCCTAAATTTATTGGGAACCGTGGGAATACATGAATCAAGTAAAGTAATGCCAATTGCACAACCAAGTTCAAATACAAATAATTTGATTTTATGTGAAAAAATATTTTTGAAAAAAAAAAAAACCATGACACAAAGCAAATGTGAGATACACTATAAAAGTAAAAATTACAAGAGAGAATGTTACTGATTCGAACAAGCCTCGAATTTACCTCACAAGCCCAAGCTATACTTTTGAAATCCTTATAAAGGAATTAAAAAGCATAGCACCATATAATATCACAATTGGAATAGAAAACAAATCTTGCACTTACGCAATTCTATACGTGTGCTCGATGGCATATTCGATGTGACTTCGATGACATCGATGATCTGTCGATGTCATCGAATAAAATACCAAAACGTTCTAGCAACAAAGCATAAAGTTTTTGAATTTTTCCAATGACGTAAACCACTGTTCAATGACATCGAGTGATCTATTGATCATGACATCGACAGACCTTGTTATTTACAGATTTTAAGACATCAACAACAAGTTTAATCTCTCCACAAATTAAAAAATAAAAATCAAAGATCAAAATAAATTTCAAAACAGAAGTACAAATAAAAAAAAACCAATTACAAGGAGATAAGGTATCAAGCAGTTTTTTACGCCTACAAATTGCGGTCTCTACTTAGTGGAGGAGAAATTAGGTTCTAACATAGATCCCTCAATACAATTTAATAACCATAAACAAATACAAATAAAAGAAGACATTGAAATTGAAATTCAACAAATACATATGAAAGGAAACAATGAAATTGTAACCTAGGGTTATGAATCTTTCGTCTAGAACTAAATCTTAAACCAAGGAATAAATGGAGTTGGCTTTTGGACCTGATTCTCATGCCACGAAAACTGAGCCGTACCCTTACTTGCAACCAATCCACTTCTTTTCTTCAATCTTCATTGTAACTTTTATCTTCAAGTTGTTCTTTCTTTGAAGGATGAAAGAAATGAGAAAACCCCAAGAACTGATAAAAATTTCTGAAATCTAAAGCTTCTTTTAAAAGAAATAAAAGGATATTTATAGATGCAATACATGACATCCATATAATTTGAAAGAATACAAGATCAAGTAAAAGAATAATTACAAATTTGAGGTTTACTGAGAATCTCACCAGATGAATGGATGTGATGCTAATTAAACCAAAAGGAGAAGAAAAATTAGTTAGAAAAGGTTTCATTGTTTGAATTTCAAGTTTAAAGGAGAAAATAATAATTTCAGTCATAAATTTGATTCAATAACAGGAGAGAATTAAGATAATACGGTTAGTTTGATCACAATATCTAACCCTTAGCTTAAATCTAGACTGTTCATCAATTAGCCCAACTTATAGAACTCTTACAAAGATTAAGAACAACTTAAACATACCGGCACATTTGAATTTTGACGAAAACTATATTATTAAAATTTGCAAGAATGGAGAGCATCTCAGAAAATTTCAGTAAAATTCTACAAAAAAAAAAAAAAAAAAAGTTTGTATATGTCCATATGTATTGACTGGCCACTGATCATACGTGCATGAGGTTGAATGATCTTGGTATAGTTGGAAAGCTTATTTATATTTTATTTCATGAGCTTTAAAATCAACCAAAATTACTATCAAAATCATAAGAAAATTGGTCTAAAAATCAGATTTTATTCCAAAGAAATAGTTCCAACCAAGTTGGCTCGTTGCGAAGCTCATGACTTCAAAATCTTATGATTCTTGATCCATTAGAAATATCCTTCAGAATCAGAATATTTCAAAATCAACTGGAAGACATAAAAAATGGACACGGATGAAGGAAGAAAAATTGCTCAAAAATTACTATTTACCTGGTAAGGTGGAAATTTTTTTAAATTTCCCTTGAAAGTTAGTTTTTTTTTTTTGGGGAGGTTAGCTTGTTAGTACACCCCACTGTCAGTTCACACTTCACCGTTAGCTTGAAAGTTAGTTAAAATGACCATTACTTTATCTAAAGACAGTTAAACTTTAACTGCCTTCCCTCTGCTAATTCTTAAATTTGCACTATGGTCTCCAAAAATCAAATTATGGCCCATACTTCTTCTATATCATTCCAATCATGGATTAAAGACCCAATCAAAATTCTAACTCAAATCTCCACTTAATGACAAAGGGAAGGACATGATGAGGTTAATCAATGTCTTCCTCAAGGAATAACTACTCCTAGTTCACAGAGCTATCTAGGCAAAATAATTTCTAATAAATTCAAAATAAATTAATTAATGATAAACAAAGAAATTACAATCCTTTAAATAATGAGCTCAAATCTAGAGGAAAGTTTTAGACTTAAACTCTCTAGAAACATGTCTTATTATAAATAATAAACTTATTATTTATAGACTTCATGTACGATATGTTGAAAAACTCATTCCATTTTGCGATATATAACTGTTTTAAGGTTCTGGCGGTCCGGATAATTTATGCCTTTGATTGGGCCTTCTTTGGTCCATCTTTTGCCATAAAAGTGTCTATATATTGCCCCCTCTACCTCACTTACTCAAATAAGGATTAGGGGTTCAATCAAACTCAACATGGTAATCATACCCCCAATACTACATGAACTCCCAGATCAAATCAAGGCCGACTACTTTGATGAAATCAAATGATAGGATCCACAAATAAAGTAGGGTATCTATGGGTTTGGATGACACGTTGTGTAGAGAGAAAGAATTCTCTCAAAACATGATTACATAGGAAAAATGAGGAAAACAAGGCATCATCACCTTAGTTTCTTGCTTAGACCTTTCTCCTATTTGAAACAGAAACAATTTTCAAAAGGCGTAGATGTTGATGAAACTAAGAAGAAAATATCTCATTAGTACAAGAAACTACACCACACCAAATTGGCACACGTGCAAGAGATCTTGACTGTACACCTGGTGGGCCATACCATGTATGTTCTGTGGCCCTATAAATAGGTCACTCCATCCACATTAACTTAAATCATAGTTTTTGAGTCGACTCGTTATGTAATTGTGTTTTAAATTGTTTTTAAATTATGAAGTATATATGTGGTCCACCTGACATTCTGAGCCACCCATTTTTGGGCCAGCAAAAATACATAGAGGGCCCACCTGTGGAACGGTTGCGCGAGAGCAGCCATCTGATTGGCCTCTTGGGCTGCTCAAACGGCTGGGAAAAAACCTGACACGACATGATTGCATCAGGATGGTTTGGATTGGAAAGTTGGGGAATGATCACATGCGTTCCAACGGTTGTGAGGAACGAGCGTGGGCCCACCATGATGTTTATGTGCGTGCCATCAGACCGTCCAATAGATGCAGCTCCCATGATAGGCCTAAAAAAATGAGACTAATCTAAAACTCAGGTGGCCACACCAAAGGTAACAGCTGGTAGAAATGGGAAGGGGGACGAGGACCACAGACCGTAGAAACTTTCAGATTGTGTGTGGGGAACATCGTGCATCGTATAGTACATCCAATACAGTCATCTGATGAATCATACCAGGATGAAGGGATACACCAAGCATCATGTCATTACATAACTTAGGTGGGCCACACAACGTGATTTTAGAGCTTCTTACTAGTGATTTTTACCGTGTTTTGGGTTGTTTAGATATGGCCCACCTGAGTTATTGATCGGCCTGATTGTTGGGATGAATGGCAAACATGATGCAGTATATCCCATCAATGGTTTGGATGCTACAAAAAAATCATGTTGGGCCCCACAGAATTTCAAATGTATGGGAAATCCTGTACGTCAGAAACGTATGTCATCATTCACAAAAAAGGCCTTACGACTTACGAGTACGTTTGTACTCCCGAAATCGTGAAACCGGATTGCGTCCTACCCCCGCCCGTCTCCAGCAGGGAACGGGTAGGAGCTTTGAGTGGCCACCGTGATGTGTGGATTTTATCCACACCGTCAATGCATTTTTCCGTGAAATTTTATTTATAGAAAAGAAAATTCTAGGCAGATCTAAGTCTCAATGGACCACACCACAGGAAGAATCAGTGATAATGATTCTCACCGTTGAAACTTTCCTAGGGCACACCGTGATGTTTATTTCCCATCCAACCTATTCATAAACTTACATAAACCTAGATGAATATATATATATATATATATATATATATATATATATATATATATCAGCTCGATCCAAAACTTCTGTGGTCCACATGTCATGTATCTGACTTATTTTTGGTCTTACTCACGGAAATGATACGGAAATTTTGATGGACGGTGTGGATAAAATCATACTGGCCACTCAAATCTACTGCCGGTTCCCAGCGGGAGACTGACCGGGCAAGGACGCAACCCGCGTTAAAAAATCGGGCGCGGATTAGGTAGGGCACGGATTGGCTACTCCCCCTGACACCATCCAATGGCTGATGGTCGGTTCTCCGTGGGCCCCAAAATGATGTATGTGTTTCATCCATTCCGTCCATAGACTTTTAAAGATTATTTTACGGTACGAGACCAAAAATGAGATATATTCCAATCTGAAATGGTCCACATTATAGGAAACATTGTAGAATGTGTATCAACCATTAAAAACATTTTGGAGCCATAAAAGTTTTGGATCGAGATGATTTTTTTTCCCCCTTCATTTGAGCCTTCATTTGAGCCTGTATGACCTAATACACAGATTGAATGTCAAATAAACAGTACAATGGGCCTCAGGATGATTTTAATGATGGATATTCAATTACTATTGTTTTCATGTGGTGTGCTCCACCTGAGATTTATACCTCTAATTTTTGGAATAAATTCCTAAAATGATCTTTAAAAATGAGTGAACGTAGTAGATGAAATACATATACATCATTGTGGAGCCCACAAAGCACCGACAACCAGCCACTGGGCTGGTGTAAGCCAATCCGTTTCCAATTAGTACTACCCCGCTGGTTCGGAGCTCGGGACAGTCGGAGGCTCCGAGGGCCACTGAGGGGTCCCCCTGATGTACGGATTTTATCCACACCGTTCATCCATTTTTTTCATATCATTTTAAAAAATTAAAATTAAAAAAAAAAAAAAAGATTAAGTGGAACAAAAAAAAGGAAGATAAAAAGCTTAAATAAACCACACTTTAGGAGTATGCAGTGCTAAGGATGCCCACCATAGAAACCATCTTAGGGTCCAATGTATCGATTATTTTCCATCCAACAGATTGATATAGTCATATACACCTAGATGAAGTGAAAAAACAAATATAATCTTGATCCAAAACTTCTGTGTACCCTAAGAAATTTTCAATGGTAGAAATTTAATCCCCAATTGTGTGGTCCAATTGAGAATTATATACGACCTTTTTTAAGTCTAGTATTCTAAAATTATATTTTTAAAAAAAATGGACGGACGGTGCGGATGAAATCCATACATCGCGTTGTCCACTCAGGGGCCTCGGAGCCTCCGCCTATCCCGAGGTCGGAACAGGCGGGGATAGTACCTAATGCGCTCCCAAAAAAATCGCGACTTGTTGGGGGCGTAGCCGTCCTGTGTTGGTTTTTCACAATTTAAGAAATGGTGGAAGCTCTTCGATCATACAAATGGCATAGTTTTATGGCAATCAGGACCGTCCAAATCGATCAGCCGGCAATGGAAAATAACCAAAAAATAAAAACTAACAAGATTATACCAACCATTCCATTTTTCCTCCGAATCCGGAGCAGTAATTGGATGATCAGGATTGTTTGATCAATATGGTGTATGACATATGCTTTATCGATGATGGTGCCTACAATTTGGATGGTCTGGATTTCTGTGCATTAGTGCCACATGTGAGGAGGATGAGTCACCACTATTTTTTTAGATTGTGCATAACTAACTCAGGAATCTCACCCGTCCATATACCACCACACGTGTTGCTGTGTCAAACGTGTGCAATATTCGGTCTTTCGCATCAGATGGGTCACACTGCTTTAAAAACTAATGGACCAGGTAAGGAAGGAGTGGAACTCCTGTGTTAGTCTAGCAGCATTAAAGGAATGGTGGTGACTCTTCAAAACATGCACATGGCATTGTTGTAAGGCAATCAAAACCATCTAAATAGCATACCCACACCGAAAACATGATATTTTCTGATTGATTTTTCAGTTAGAAATTGGATTACTCATTATCTACTTTCAAACGTCCATTTGAGAGTTATTAATTGGATGGTCAGGATTTCTCGATCAGTGAAATTTTATAAACATGTTCTCCTTCTAAGTCAGGACCCACAATTTGGATGGTCTAGATTTCCGTTCATCAGTGCCACACGACAAGAGGAAGAGTCACCACCATTTTAAAATGGCACAAAACTAACATATGAGTGTCTTCTGGGCTGGGCCCATCCCGTTGACAACGTAGGAGGGATGTATATGGTAATTGGGGACGTACCGAAATATGGTAGATCTATCTATCCACAATACACGTGGCAGAATGATGCTTGTATTGTAGCCATCCATCTAGTGAAACAAATATTAGAAAATCTATCCATAACTTTTCTTCACTTTCCCATCACTGAATAATGACAGTTAACTATTCTGGTTTATTGCCATTGATTTGAGGGCCCCTGATCGATGTCTATGATAACATAGGGCATGCCTGTTTTGAGTCATATGGCATTCACTGTAGGAGGGACTAGATAGACGGTTCTGATTGATACTTGTCCATGATCAAATAATGATATAGAGAGAAATGGCTGGAAAACGAATCATGGCGATCATCTGACGGGGACCACATCAAAACACAGAGTGGGTCCCAACTAGGGGTGTACACGAACCGAGTAGCTCGGTTGGCTCGCCCGAATCGAATAGAAAACACTTGATTCGACTCAGATCGCAGCCCGGATCGACTCGACTTAACTCGGATCGGACCCAACTTGAGTCGAACTCGGATCTAAACAATTTTATGACACGGTAACTTTGATATTGATGTTGCTCACCGAACATTTAATAAAGTACAAGTAAAATCATTATTGTTTTATATACGGTGAAAATTCTGAAGTTACAGTTCATATATTGGTGAAAAATATCGCATAGGTATACTTGTATTGGTCTTTATCCGAACTCGGTTCAAACCAATCCTGGCGGCTGACCAGACCAGGCTAAGCTAGCCAGTCAACCTTGAAGACCAAGCCGAGCCGAGTTCGAGCTAGTGGTCAGTTGAGGTTGACTTATAACTGAACGCTGGTGAAGGCTAGCTCGACTCGATGTACAGCCCCAGGCACACCAGCCCACCAAGGTTGACCGTATTGCTTGACGGAGGTGATATAGGTTGAGGACCACAGGCTGACTTAACCTACTGGTGACAGGCGGGGGTAGGACGCAATCCGCGTCCGATCCTGTCGGCCCGTCTCGGCCCGCTTATCGTTTCAAGGACATTTTTTCCACATATAATACGTAGCATGGCACACTGAATGAACGGCCCAGATCTTGCGTAAAATTGGAAGACTGGCTCAGATTCCAGCCACGCGCAGTTAAGATGGACCAGGCTCGGGACTGGTTCTTTTGGCCCATCATGGGCACAGACCAGGCCCGGTACTGGGTTATATTTTTTGGGCTAGCTTTGAAGGGGCCACAGGCCCGTCCAGTGTGCCCCACCTGGTGAACGGCCTAGATTTTACAAACATAATCATTTTTTGCAAAGCTAGCCAAAAACGGGCCGAACATGGACTGGGCCTTGGCCTTCTGAACCACTTTCACTCTCACCTCCAAAACACACCACAGTCCTGCCAAGCTGCCATCTCCACCGTACAAAAGGCTTCTGTCTGGACCACTGAGATTTGGTATGAGTAGGTGATACCGTTGATTCCCGACGCGAAAAATAGGGAGATGCATTAAAGTCATATGATGTTAGGAGAAATGATCAGGTGCTATGACCGTACCATACAACAGATTTTTTAAATTCCCGTTGACATGTCATACGTGTGGGACATCCAAACGCTGCAGATGGTGGGCCCATCATAAATGTCACCTGACTAGAATCTAGGGAGAAATAAGCATCAGGTGGGCGAAAACATTGTTCTGAACGAATGCATACGTCAGGCCTATCTCATGAATAGATTAAACTGATTTTCTTGTCCGGTTATCTTTATTGAGGTGGACCATCCTTTTATACGGATTAGATGACCTCCACATGTGATACGCTGGCGGGAACAATGTGTAGTACGGTAAGCCTATGGTACGGTGGGCAGATGAGAAGTCGTTATTAGCATTGCTGCATTGCTTTAATTATCTTTGTACCCTGCGTGGAACTCATGTAAAGCTATCCAGACCATCCAAATGTGGGTGTCGGCCTGATGAACGGCTTTGATCTTGCACTCAAACACCACTTTGTCATAAGTGCCGAGGAGGGGTGCTCATTTCACCATCAATGTAGTAAACATCTTAATCAGTTTAGAGCTATTGAGTTATGGGCCCCACCACGACTCTGAATGGTTGCTAATACGAGCTATATATATATATATATACATATAGAGAGAGAGAGAGAGAGAGATATGGTATCATGAGGTTGACCTCATGGAAGCTTCCCATTAGGTCGAGCTGTGTGGGCCCCACCGTGGTGATGTGTGTGTGTTGAACATTAATACTGTGCATTTGATGGGTCCTATTTAAATGATGGGATATCCCAAAATCAACCGTTCACAAATCCAACCCATCCATTGTGTGTGCCCCACTTAGATTAGGGTTCCTATCAAGTTTCAGCCGCATACAAATTTCAGGTGGGCCCCACCAAATGCTTTTATCCGTTTTAGTCATGTCTTCACATCGTTTTAGATGGTATGGCCCACTTAAGTACTATATACAGCTGATTTTTGGAATATCCTATAATCTAAATGGAACCCATCAAATTTACGATGTTGATTTTCATACACATCATGGTGGGCCCACACAACTCGACCTCATGGGAAGTTCCCATGAGGTCGACCTTAGAGGTGGGCATTTTGAACCCGATCCGACCCAACTCTGTACCGTTCCGATCATAACCGATGGCTTAGATCAGCCTGATCGAGTCTGTCCACCCAAATCCGATCGTCTTTCGGGTCGAGTCCTGATAGAGGTCGATTCGAACTGATCCGACCCAAATACCCGAACCGAAAGGATCTGACCCGACCCGGAATGGATAATATAAATATTCTTTTATACTTTTTACCTTCACTCGTTTACATTACACCCCTCCCATCTTTTCTTACCTTAACGAACGAACGACCTCCCCTTCCCGATCTTATTCTTCTTCTTCTTTCTCTCCACTCTCCCATCTCCAGCCTCCCCCTTCCCATACTGTTGGTGTGGGTTTCACAGCTTCCCCCTTCCCATTGCTGCTGGTGTGAGTTTCGTACACAGTCAGTGTCAAATAACTCCACTAGATACAGCGTGGTCGGTGATCTATGGGACCCACCATGATATATGTGTTTCATCCATTCTGTTCATCCATTTTTAAACATAATTTTAGAGTTTTATTCCAAAAAAACAAAAGTGTTATAAATCGCAAGTAGACCACACTACAACATAACAATAGTGATTGGATATCCACCATTAAAATCCTCCTAAGGCCTACTATATTGTTTATTTGACATCCAATCTGTTGATTAGGTCATACAGTCCCAAATGAAGAGATAAAACAAAGATCAGCTTGATCCAAAACTTTTATGGCTCTCTAAATGTTTTTAATGGTCGACTCTCATTCAATACTGTTTCCTGTAATGTGGTCAAATTGAGATTTGGTTATACCTCATTTTTGGACTCATGTTGTAAAATGATCTCTAAAAATAGATGGACAGCATAGATGAACAGCATAGATGAAACACATATGTCATGGTGGGGCCCACATAGCACCGACCATGTCAGCAATGTAGCCAATCCATTTCCCGCCCACGGCCACCATGATGGCTGTCTGACAACCACGCAACTGGCATAGGTATGTGTCGTGCAAAGCCGAGCACTAACGCTCCTCGAGCTCCGAGTTGTACAAAGGGTTCAAAGGATATCAAAGTTACATGGCCCCACAATGATGTATTTATTATATCTACACCGTTCATGTATTTCTAGAGATCATGATAGAGCATTATCCAAAAAATAAATAATATCCAAAGATCATTTGGACCACACCACAAATAACAGTAAAGAATGATTTTCACTATTAAACAATTCGTGTGGTCCACATGATGGTTAGATCTGTCTTATTTTTTGTCTAAATCCTTAAGACGAGGTCACCAAATGGATGGACGATCTAGATATAACACATATCCCATGATCACACCTCTCGAACTTGCTAACATCAAAACAAGAGAGTCCCAGACTTCGTAAAAGTTGAAAAGACGGCACTCACTTCTGTGCAGTGCACGTTAACAACATACTCCTCCAGTGAAATTGCATGTATGTTTTTTGAGAGATATATGTGGCCCACCTTGATGTATATATTTTATCTAAGCCGTTCATCCATTTTGAAATATCATTTTAGATGTTGAGCACAAAAATGTGGTATATTGAAGGCTGAAGTGGACCACACCACATGAAATGGTTGGATTAAATTCCAACTATCTGAATCTTACCCAACCCGATCCGACTCGGGCAAGGTGATCGAGTCGGACACGGTTTGGGTCAAGTTAGCCACATATTGGAACTGTCCAAGTCAGGCGACCTAAACTCGGTCCTAAATCAGATCATGTTCGGATTAAACTACCGTGATTTCGAATCTGATCGGATTAGGCCGGATCTGGTCCGACCTGGACCGATGCCCAGCTCTAGTCGACCTCATAGTACTATATATATATATATATATATATATATATATAGAGAGAGAGAGAGAGAGAGAGAGAGAGAGAGGAATGCTTACCTACACACTATTTCATAGCTAGTTTCATGCAAACCTCAACATCATTCGTTGGATCTAGAAGAGGTTGACATTAAAAGAGGTTTAGCGGGCATGCCTCAAAACACTCAATTTCATTATGGAATTTACCGATATCTCTTTTACTTTTTCTCCTTGCCTTCACTCAAAAATGAAAACTGTTTGCTGTGATTTGAATGTTGATTGAGTGGTGATGTATTATATCCACCTCGTCCATGTGATTTGCAATATCATTTTAGTTTGTTAGACCAAAATTTGAGTGAATATAAAACTCAAGTATACTACATAAGAGGAAATAATGGGGATTTAGTGAGTACCGTTGAAATATTTATTCAGCCACCAAAGCTTCTTATCATGCTAACTTTTTTGTGTTTTTACTTTATCTCATTATGAATGACCTTTTAAACAGTTTAGATAGCATATAAGCTTCAAATTGGAGCTTAAGAAGATTTCAATAGTAAGAAAGTCATTCCCTATTTTTCACTTGTACGGCCCACTAAAGTTTTGAATCCACCCCATTTTTAAGGTATATCTTAAAATGATCTCCGAAAACATACGAATAGAGTAGATTTCTCGCTGATATCACGGTGGACCCTACATAGCATACTCACTACATGCACAATCAATACGCAATCGGCTCCAGGCAAGCAGATTTCCGTTAAGCCTTTGGCGGTAAGTTCCTGCCCCAAAAACCTAAGGGCGTGTTTGGGCAGTGGGAGTAGAAGGGATTAGGTGGGATGGAATTGCATCCGGTCATGTGCCAATTCCACTCCATAGAATAGCTGTAGATGAATTGCATTGGATCCCGTGCCAATTTTACTCAATGTTAGTAAGTTGTGTAGGTCCCACCATGATTTGTGGGCTATATCCACGCCGTCCACCCATTTTTCAAGATTACTTTAGAGCATGGGCCAAAAAATCAGGTAAATCTAAGGCTCAAGTGGACCCACCATAGAAAGCAACGGGGATTGAATACTTACCGTCGAAAACTTCTCTAGAGCCACATAAGTTTTAGATCTGCCTCATTTTTAGGCCCATGTCATAAAATGACGTTACAAAACAAATAAACAGTTTAGATATAACACATGTGTGTTATTCACAATAATTTCAAATGATGGTGTGTATATCCAGTAATGTACTATCATATTGCCAACAAATCATGGCATTAATCTTATCCCATGGCAAAGGGAACAATCCCTTCCTTGGGTAATAATTATGATTTTTGAATCCCATCCCACCTAATCCCTTCTAATCCCACCGCCCAAACACGCCCTAAGTAGGTTCCACGATGTTTTTTAAAAATCCACTCTATCCAAACTTTTTTAAAGCTCATTTTAAAATATGAGGTAAAATATGAGCCGGATCTAATACTCAAGTTGGCCAAAAACATGAGGACTGAACGCCTACAGTTGAAATATTCGTGGGGCAACAGAAGTTTTGAATCAGTATAATATTTGTGTTCTCAGTTCATCTCAATATGATTGACATTATGAACAGTATGGATGGCATGTAATCATCACCTTTGAACCCAAGGAGGTTTCAACAGTAGGAATTTCCCTACCCATATCTTCCTTTAGTATGGCCCACTTGAATCTTGGATCTTGTTTAAATTTTCTCTAAAGTGTTATAATGATCTCACAAAACGGATGAATGGGGTGGATTTCTCGAAAATATGAGGGTGGGCCCTCCCTAGGTTTCCAGCGCACCATCCTACTTTTCCATTAAATCCTCGCGTATCCTGGATCAACTGGATGCACCACATAAATTACTTTTTTACCACCAAATAAGTTACTTTTTTTTCTTTTTTTTTACTTACAGTATTGGATAAATAACTTATTAGAAATATATAAATTTAATTTAAGATCAATTATAAGTAACTTTTTTACTTAAAGTTACTTGATCACATCAACTTACTAAGTAGAAATCAAGATAAGCTATTTGAGGCATAGAAGGCGAAGCACCACCTGAAATGAGATATTAATGACTGCATATGTTCAGATTTGATATCTACCAATGATTCATAATTAATTTGAGGATGATTAGGATTGCTTGATCGGTATGGTAATTGACATATGCTCTATCGATAATGTGGCCTACAATTTGAACGGTCTGGATTATGTGCATCAGTGCCACATGTGAGGAGGATGAGTCACCACTATTTTTTAGATTGTGCATAACTAACACAGGAATCTGACCCTTCAATGTTTCAAACCCATCACAATTTTTTCTCACCCTTCCATATATTACCACACGTTCTGCTATGTCACACGTGTGCAAGATTTGTATTTCGCATCAGATGGGTCACATTGATCTAAAAACATATGGCCCACCGAAGGAAGGTGTAGAACTCCTGTGTTAGTGTGGCAATCAAAGCCATCTAAATAGCTTGTCCAACTGTCAATGGAGCATAACCAAAATTACACTGAGAACATGATATTGGCTGATTGATTTTTTATTTTTTTTTTCAGTTAGAAATTGGATTACTCATTATCTACTTTCAAACGTCCATCTGAGAGCTATTAATTGGACGGTTAGGATTTCTTGATCAGTGAAATTTCATAAATATATGCTGCCTCTAAGTCGGGACCCACAATTTGGATGACCTAGATTTCTGTTCATCAGTACCATATAAGAGTAGAAAGAGTCACCACCATTTTAAAATGGCACAAAACTAACATATGCGAGTCTGGCTGGGCTGGGCCGGCCCATTTATTAGAAGGGCCCATACGAGCTAGGCCATGTATAGTAATCATGGCCCGTTCTGGACTAGGCCTCAGGGTTTACATTTCCCGGGCCTGGGCCCAGCCCGTTCACAGTGAGGAGGGATGGAGATGATATGGTAGTTCCGGATGCACCGAAATATTGTAGATCTATCTCTCCACAATATACGTGGTAGAATGATGATTTAATCGGAGCCGTCTATCTAATGAAACATATATTAGACAATGTATCTATAACTTTTCTTCACTTTCCCATTACTGAATGATGACCTTTAACTCTTCTGGTTTATTACTGTTGATTTGAGGTCACCTGAATGACGTCTATAATCATATAGAGGATCTGTATTTTGAGTCATTTGGCATTCACTGTACGAGGGACTAGACGGACGGTTCTGATTGATAGTTGGCCATGATCAAATTACGAAGCAGAGAGAAAGGCTAGCAAACGCATCATGGCCATCATCTCATGGGGACCTCATGGTGGGGCCCACAGCCCACTAAGGTTGTAACGCCCTGAAAATCAGGGGGTCGTGCATACGCTCGACTCCCGAGTTCCCGGGGTCACTTATAACCAGTTTTCATTAATATGCGATTAATCCAGGTTTAAAGGCGCAGCATGGAATTACTTACGCCCCAAACTCCTAAACCGGGCTCACAAAATTCCCGATCGCCGAATCGGCGCCGACACCTCCGTAGAACCCCATTCTCGGCTCCCGGCGCCCATTCGCTAGTTCCGATCCCGGGATGCTACAAGGAGGATTTTTAACATCGATTTGATTCGTAATAAGCATAACCAAAGGCATAACCCACAAACAACAACCAAACTCCATCACATTTCCACTATAATAAAAACTTTACAAGTACAATGAGCAAAGGAAATACAATGAAGATAGACCAAAACTCCAAAAGAAGATCAGCCACGCGTCAGCGCCGCTGCGATCCAACGTCACCGCACGCAACGGCCGTGCATAAGCTTATGAAAGCTTAGAGGGTGGTGAAAGTGTATGCTCAGGGTGGTAATGTAGTTATGCAGTATCAGAGTAATGTGGAATATGCTGATGAATGCTAAGAATCCCATTAGCCGTACCAAGGCCATGCGGTGCAAAGAATGATGTCGGCCATACCAAGGCCATGCAATGCAAGTCAAGCATACAAATCCTCATCTAAGTCCACATGTCAATACGGCTCAAATCTGGAATATCACCGGGGTCTAGTACACTCCAAGCCGATTGCCGCCCCATCGCGTGCAATAAGATGAGTGGAATAGACCTCACTATCTGCCCGCCAATATCGGGCTCGGCTCGTCAATAGCGGACACATTCCTCGATCTGGTCAGACTCAGCCTAGCTTTGCCCCCTCCTCTCGAGCGGGTAAGGCCGTACCCCCTTCCAACCGACCACGATACAGTGGAAAGCGCAACCGTCTGGTAATCGGCACCCAGCGCTCATGCACCCACTCGGTCTAGACGTTGGAGCAACCTCCTGGTACAAAAAGGGTTTATGGACTTTCACCCAGGGATATCAATCGCACCCCATGTAGAACAAGATTTCCTGTATCCAATCTCGCCAACCACGATACGTCTGTGGAGGCTACTACCGATGTCGCTAGGGCGTACAAGAACTATACCACACAATGCGAATGCATGAATCACACTATTCAATCATGCGCAATTCTGCGCGTATCGTGCGCTCATGTAGGGCAACACTGCCTATCCGCATAACTCAGCCCAAAGGCAATGCTATGATCAACCATTTCTCATATCAAGCATACGTATGATGCATATGATCATGAATCATGGAATTAAATATGTCATATGGGGTGGATGATGCTCATAATGAAGACGGGCCTAGACGGCCTACATATTACACATATGGGCCTATCAGTGGGCCCAAGGGAAAGTCATAATGCGGACATTTAACCACACTACACTTACAATGTGGACGTCAAACCAACATTGCTCCCAAGGCACGACTGCCACAAATATCATTTCATAAGTTATTTTGGGATCACCCATTGCAATGGACCTTAGGTACATCCATTGGGCCCTTAAATACATCAAATTAGCCAAGTCATATGGGCCTTACATTCACTAAGTGGGCCACACCAATGGGCCTTATGTACATTGCAATGGCTATAACCCGTGGGCTTTAGAACGTGTCAAATAGGCCTACGTTTATGGGCCTTATACGTGTCAAATGGGCCTCGACAGTTGGGCTCCATATGTACATCAAATGGGCCTACTCACCTGGGCCTTATATGTATCAAATGGGCCTCGCCAATTGGGCCCCATGTGCACATCAAATGGGCCTCAACTCATTGGCCCCATTACATCAAATGGGCCTCGACCCATGGGCCCCTAATACATTAAATGGCCTCGACCCATGGGCCTCTAATACATTAAATGGCCTCGACCCATGGGCCTCTAATACATTGAATGGGCCTCGACCCATGGGCCTTTTATATACATCAAAGTGGCTCTCAACCATGGGTCACAAGTACTGAGGTGGGCCTCAATCACGGGCCTCCACATTAGTAAAAAAAAAAATATATACATATAATATAGTATATAATATGTATATAGTATATAATATATATACATAATACATGTATATAATATTATATGAAGTATAATATTATATATATATATATATATATACACACACGCGCACACATCACAGTGGGCCCACACACTCATCACAGTGGGCCCACACGTCACAGTGGTCCACGTCCACCGTCCAGGCGGACGGTGGGAATGAAGCACATACATCAATGTGGGCTCCATGTGGGGCCCACTATAATGTTTATATCCCATCCATCCCGTTGATAAGGTCCACAGACTAGATGAAGGGTGAAATAAATTTCACCCCGATCCAAAACTTCGTGGACCCCAAAAAGGGTTTCAAAGGTAAATGTTCAATTCCACTGTTTCATACGGTGTGGGCCACCCGAGTCTTGGAGCAGGCTGATTTTGAGATGGGCCCACTTCGAGAGTGGGCCACCCGATGAACGACTAGATGACATATAAACATCAACGTGGGGCCACTACCGCAGCTGTGGTGGTCAGACGGCGGCCGTGCCGCCCGCCCGCAATGCGCAGCAGGCGCCATCGACAACATTTCTTTCTTTATTTTTTTTTATTTTTGTTTTTGATGGGTTGTGTAGGTGGGGTCCATATCCAAGCCATCCACTCCATCCAATGGCCTTCCATGGCCCTAGACAAGTTAAACGAGCCCAATATTGGACCTGTTTCGATGCATAAAACCAATAGGGAAAGTTTTAATGGTAAAGACCATCATTTGCTACGGTATGGCCCGCCTGAAAGTCTGATGGATCCCATCTTTCAGGTCAACGGCTAAAAAGAGCTTGGGAAGGGAATGGATGGTGTGGATTTAATACATGCATCAAGGTGGAGCCTACACAAGTGGGCCATCCCCAAACCAAGCAAATTCTTTTTTTTTTTTGGAACGTCCAGCGTCCCTGGACGCTGGACTCTGCAACTATTATAGAGGTGGGCCTTGCTTAGGTGGGCCACCTCATGGAGGATGGTGTGTATACTACACACAAGGTGGGCCCCACTCGTAGGTGAGTTGGATGGAATACATGCCCTATGGTGGGGTCCATTCAAGTGGGCCACATAACCTCATTAACATAAAAAAAATAAAAATAAAAATAAAAATAAAACAATTAAAAATAAAAAGGGAGAGAGATAGAGAGTGAGACCGTGTGATGGAGGGACCCCGGCACTATGGGCCCTCCCTTGCACCAAATCATACATCAAGTGGGTCCCATTTTATGTGGCCCATTAAAAATTAAATCCAACGGTGGAGATCCCTTCTCCACCAAATTAAACGGTCTAGATGACCCTAAACATACAAGAAAATAAACATCATGATGGGGTCCATGGAGAATGGCCCCATCATGGAATGATCATGATGATCCAAGTGGGCCATCGGCCACACCTTAGGGTCCAAAGCGAGATCCAAACCATTGATCGGTTGGCCTCACTTGGCCCATCTTAAAAACATCAAAAACTATCCTATCCAAACACCCACCACTTGATCTTCTTGCTCCCTTGGCTTCCTTAGCTCCTTGTACTACCCTTTGATGGAGGAAGATGGGAAATGGATGGTTGAGATGAGAGATGAAGGGGTGGGAAAGGTGGACCTCACATATGAAGTTTTCTCACCATGGGGGACTCATGGTGCTCTCTCTTGGATTTGGATTTTTCTTTTGAAAAAAGAATAAGAGAGATAGTTGTAAAGGGAGGGAGAGAGAGAGAAAGAGATGGGTGATGGAGTGATGGGGGATGGTTTGGGTTGAAAATTGTGAAAAGGTGTATGGTTGTTGTTGAAATTTGGAAAAGAGGAGTGGTGAGGTGGAAAGAATGGTGGACTTTTGAAAAAGGTGGGGATGGGTTGATGTACTTAGGGTATGGGATGCTTTAATGGTTGATTGATGGGACTAATAGTAGAGATTCCTCGAAATCCGCAACGCGCTGTGTTTTTGGAATAAACGCCGATCGGCATCTTCTTGCCTGGTTCGTTGCGCAAGTCACGGCGTTGGAACCGCAACAACGACGCGGTCGCTAAGATATAACTTTCGATTGACGTCGCTGCGCGGGACCTGGCTTAGATCGTGCGCAAATACCGAATACGGTGCGAAGGTTGTAGGAATTTGACCGGAAGCTAACGGAACAGGACGGATTAGGACACGGGTCTTACAAATTACTTGAAATATGAAGCACGATCACAACTAGTCTGCTGAAATGAAAATAGATCATTATATACATGTCCAAAAGGATATAAAAAGGGTCGCATCAGGCGTTGCCCAAACAAATCACAAAAAAGAATATCATGCCCAAAAGAATAGGGCTGAGTCCACAACTCAGCGATCCAAATCCTGTCTACTAGGCCGACGGGGAACCATCCATCAGCTGAAAGTAAGAGAACTCGTCCTCCTCCTCGAGACTCGCTCCGTCAGGCTCCACAAAATCTCTATCACCTGCATCTATGAATGGGTGTGGTTGGTGTTTTAAAACACCGTCCCAGAGTGGGAGTGAGTGATCAACTTAGTGGGTGCTATTAACCTCAAGTTATCACATACATCAATTAGAATATGATCTTAATGAAAAGCAGACAATCACATACGCCTAAGTAATCTTATTAATGCGCATATATGCAGCATGACATGATGCATGCCCTCACCACAACGCTCCCTTGTGCGACACTATCTAACGATCGCCAATGCCAACACTCCCTCAGTGCGACCTCGACTGCCGAGTCGCCACCCTAACTAGTGCGATGTAATGATCGTATTAGCAGTGTGATTAGTTAGGTCCATTCATCTAGCAGATTTAGAAATCTGGTACACCCCACGTATCAATGCCCTAAACGGGTTGCGAGGCCAAGACCCCCCAATGCGTGAGGCCGAGACCCCGCGGTTCGTGATCCCGTCGGGTTCCTCATCCTCGACTTCAAGCACATGAGGAGTGCCATGAGAAAGGGATCGCTCGCGGTCACTACGGGGAGGCGCGGTACCCCAGCATAGGCCGACAGCTCGGACACAGTGTCTCATTCCACCATGCCCGGCTCACGAGGCTATGGACCAAATTTCAAGTGGGTTATTGATGAGCTACAACGATTGTAGGGTGTTCCAGGTTCCATATAAGTGTGAACAAGCAGGGTTAACATTCAAGGTTGGTCAGACGGTAGGTTAGACCTCACGAGTTAGGCGAGCGTGAGGCGTGTGACATCGGGCACGAGGGTCTCATGTAGTCGAACTACAGCCACCCGATCACACCCACCCAAACCCACAAGTCCAACCATAGCGTAGTCATACCGATGAGACTACTGTCTTTCCTCAAGTTCCTGACCAAACCCAAGGGTAGGAATAGGGACTCATAGCATGCCAACTACCAAAGTAACATCAAGCATATTCAACACCATATTCTCATGTTGCTTAACATATAATTCAAATTTCTCTAACAGGCAAACTATTAACATCATGAATAAAGTGTATGTGTGTGGTGTGGTTTGGTGAGGAAGTTAACACTTCCTCCAACTTAAGAAATCACATGCACAAGGGTAATGAATCATACATCCTATTAAGCAACAACACATAGGAAAATCAAACATGGCATGAACATATAATAATCCATACATAAAATCATGTGAGAGACAAGAACAATCATCATAAGAGTCAAACCTACAATTTCATACTATTGCAACAAACATACAATTCCTAGGATTCCTCTAGTTATCTTAATATGGCATCCAAGCAATCAAAATCATTAATCTCATACTAGAATTGGTGCTAGGCCACCTAAGATCAATAGTCCGCACCTTTGGATCGTTAGAGGCTTGGAAAACGACTTAGGAATGAGGGCTTTTGGGGATTTGGGTAAAACTACCATTTCCAAAATCAAAATCAACAAAGATAACATTAATGTCTAGAAATCTACACTGTGTTGCTCTATTGAAGGAAAAATATACCATTCTTACGTCCACTTCTCGGCATGGGTGGGTTTGGTGAAGGTTTTCTTGAGGAAGAAGTAGGGAGTTGAAAGATTGAACTCCCTTGGGCCCCACTTTAGCTATAACCCACTTTCTCTCCCTTCTTCACTCTCCCTTTTCTCTCTTCTCTCTTTCCTCTCTAGGGCAAATTCGTATGGAGAGAGGGGTGCCCCAAAGAAGCCCCTTTTTATAATGCCATATTTGGTACAAATGGCCTCAAGTGTTGGGTTTTTACTATACTAACCCTATGGAAGGGTTTTTCTAGCCACTAAGGCCCATTATAAGGTGTAGGAGTCGATACCCACCGTTAGATAGTTGACCCTAGTGATGATCTACGTATGGACATGATCGGCCTGCCATTTGGATGCGTCGATCGACAGATATGATTAGAAGTATGTTCAACGGTCACCGATGGTCGATCGGGGCCGCGGCTATACGAATATGAGTAGGAAAATATTCTTACTCCACACGTAAAATTTGGTCACAACCCGATGGTCCGAAATCCTCAACTTTACATAAGAATGGACGACTCAATTCACTTAAGTTCTAACTCCTTCCTTTAGGGTATTTGCACTTCTCATGCACTCATCCTTCGGCTTATGTTGAGCGGTTCTGGACAGTACCCCGGTTCGACTTCCGCGATGGGCGTCAAGTGTTGAGGGTCAAATATTGCATATCAGACCCAGTTATTGCATGGATTTACAATCATTGATACCGTTTAATAGCCTGATTTAATCGTGTTTGTGCTGCAGAGTGTATTTACAAGCATGAACTGAAAAAGGGTGCTTAAACCATGGATTTAACGCTCTGATGACACCCAAGGCAAGGGACGGACTCCAGGGGACCAAGATCGATGGAATTACACACCAGGGATCCGAGGAAATCAAGCCATTCACGTTAAAGAGGCCCGATAATGGTGAAAAATGCAAGATCACATAGTTCTCGCCATCTGATTGGCTCAAAACTTCATACATGGCCTGAGGGCCATAAATTAACCGTACATATCAAATTTCAGCCCTCGGATCATTATAGAAGCACCCCAACTGACAGATCAGCCCATAAACCATTAAGTCTGGCCCGCTTGATATCTGGATGTACTCCAATTTTAGTCTCAACCCATTAAATTAGATGGGAAACCAGATGAACGATGTGGATTTATTAAAAGGAGCAAGGTGGGTCCCACTTTAAGCATGTGTGTGTGCACAGCAAACGCAGACCCGAGCCGCACCGAGCCAACAAACATGGGTCAGCAGCGCTGACCCGCGTCTCCTTCCCAAATACGGCAGTTGCTGTTTCACGCAGCGAGACGGACGGACGCTGTCCGTTTTTACGGACGCTAGTGGGCCCCACACATTGTCCCAGTAGGAAATCCAAACCGCCCATCGTGTAGAGGGCCTCGACTACTATAAAACCTTGCTGAGATTTTACACCCATGCATGCACATGTGCGCGATACAAAGGCCACAAACAGGCGGTCCTGCGACGTTCAAAACGATTTTTAGGGTGATTTCTTCTCTGAGCCGCGTCAATGGACGTTCAAAACCACCCATTCTTAACCGAAATTTCGTCCTGAATCCAATGGACGGGGTGGATTTCTCAGAAAATATCTCTGTGGGGCCCACCGATCACGTCAGCGCCGGACGTGCGAAAGGCTACGCACGTCCGCGAAATCGGACTTTTCAGGCAGTTGTGGCCCACCATCTTTGATCATATGGCAGATCTGAACCGTCCATCGTGTAGGCCAGCCAAAACACTTCCAAGAGACGCTAATTTTATAGAAATAATGCAAGGAACGCGAGAGTTATGAAGCCTCGAACTTGGCTGTGAAAAGGCTTTCGCTGCGCGTGCGATAGCTTCTCAAATCCGATTTCCACCACTCCAAAAGCTATAAAAAGAGTTCCAAACATGGAGAAGAGGTCATGCTTGAATAGGGGACGTTAGATAGAGAAAGAGAGGCGAAGAGAGAAGTTTTAGAATTTTTTTATGTATTTTTTCTTTATTTTTCTTCTTTTTCCTATGATTATGTTAGGCTAAACTTCTTAGCTAGGGCTAAGAGGTGAAGCTTGTGGCGTGATGGGAGCTTCTACAGGTTTGATTTGAACTGAACTGATTGACTTTGTTTTGATTTAAGAAATTCTTTTAGTCATTAATGGTTTGTTGTGATTTAAATTACAGTAGATCTGTGATGGCTTGAATAATTCCTTTCCTTTTATTTTGATGTTCGGAAACCCTGTTGTTCGCCATCGTCTCATAGACATGGTTGAGTGATGGAATCCTTCCTAACACTCATACATCTTTTAGTTGGTTATGGATTGGTCTAAGTTCTGTTATTTACCTTGTCTCTTAGGCATGGATTTGTGATGGAATCATACCTAATTCGTATACCTTTCATCTCTTGAAAACTATATCAAGTAAGTTCAGTATAATATCCATGAAGCAAGCATAAGATCTCCCTGATCTCTACAAGTGGATCCTCTGAATCCCTAGTTCCCTTTCTCTGAATTTTTTAAATTTAGATTAATATTTCACCATTATTCCTCAAATCACAATTGGTTTAGATTTCATCTTAGCCTAGTTCTAGATCTGGTTATTTTCAGATAATGTACAGGTTTCAGTCCCTATGGATTCGACTTCGGTCTTACCGAGTTTATTACTACATCACAACCCTGCACTTGGGGTGTGAACATCAAGCCCAGTAAGATGGACATTATTCTATAGTTTTGGAACTGGTGGCCCACCAACGAGTGGTCTAGAGTTTGTTTGGAGAATCGGGACAGTTCTGGTGACCCTTTAGCCATGAAACTTACAGGATAGGTGCTCCATGGCCCGATGAAGGGCCATGTAAAATTTGGGAACGATTGGATATGGGGTTTAGTCGCACGGGTCTGATTCGTGATCAACGGTCACCGTGCCATGATCGGGACCCAGATTTTATGGGCGGGCATAGACAAATACATTAGACCTTTACCGTAAATTTGAAAGAAATTCGATGGCTGAAATGCCTGAAATCCTAGTCTTATTTACCAGTGCCAGATTCCAATTCTGGCATTGGTGGGTTGCATTTGGCAAGTGCCATTGGGACGGCCTGAATAGTTTATTTTTGGGTGTCCACTGAGTCCATGGTCCGTGATGGACCACAAGCCCAATGAGATCTATGTTTTCGTAAATTTTTAGATTTTTCTGACCTTCCTCAGCTGCTGCACGGCCTATACAAGCTGTCGTTGAGTACAAACCGATCATCTGACTTGATGGCCTGCACACGGTCTGATCGTGACCAGACTGGACCACTCGTGTATAAGCTAATGTTAAGTGCTAACGGTCAGTAAGTGATAATATAAGTTAATTAAAAAAAAATTCAAGAATTTTTGAAAATTCAAAACAGTGAAAATTCAGGATGTTATAAAGGTTGACCTTTTGCTAGATATTAGTGATATAGACGGGCCAGATTTACTTAACCTAGTTGTTTACTTGTTTTCAACGATGAGACGGCTGCCAGAAGCCATACCGCCTGGCTATTATGTGATCCAGGCCATTCATATGGTGCAACCCAGCCAGTTGCCCCATGGTTGGAAGCTAACTGGGGCCCACTGAGACTTCTGTGAGAAATTCACCTGGTCCATCAGTTTCTCTAGCTTATGTCAAGACATGATCCAAAAAACGTGGCAGATCCAAAACTTAAGTGGACCACACTACTAAAAACAGTGACGATGGAACAGAAGCTTTAGCTTTGGATCAGGCTAATATTTATGTTTTCAGTTGATACTAGTGGATGGCATATAAACTTCGTGGTGGGCCCCAGGACTTTCAAAGTTGTGCATTCTCATCCCCACTATTTCCTGTAATGTGGTCCACTTAAGTTTTGGATCTGCCTCATTTTTAGCATCTTGTACTAATATGAGCTGGAGAAACTAATGGACGGAGTGGATTTCTCACAGACATCTTGGTAAGCCACACGTTCAGGCCACAGAACATGCATGGCATGGTACTCTGAAAATGAACAGCTCAGCTCTTGCGCAAAATTAGAATACTTAGCTCAGGGTCTACTCATGATCAATTAGTACAGACCAGGCTCAGGACTGGTTCTTTTGGCCCATCATGGGCATAGACCAGGCTCGGGCCTAGGCTATACTTTTATGGGGGCCAGTGGGTCCCATTATAGGGCTTGGACCGAAATGCAAATTTTCTGTGAAGATCAAGCACGAGCCCTGCCTGATGAACGGCCTAGATTTTGCAAACGTAGTCGTTGTTTGCAAATCTAGACAAAAGTGGGCTGGACATGAACTGGGCCCCACCCTTCTGACCCACTTTCACTCCCTAACTCTTAGGCGTGTTTGGGCGGTGGGATTTGAAGGGATCAGGTGGGATGGGATTCATCTGGTCCCGTGCCAATTCCACTCCATGTTATGTTTGGGAAGAATGGAAAAGCTTGGTATTAGAATTTATTGGAATTGCATTGGTCCCGTGCCAATTTCACTCAATGTTAGCAAGTTGTGCAGGTCCCACCATGATGTGTGGGCTATATCCACACCGTCCACTCATTTTTTTGAGATTATTTTAGAGCATGGCAAAAAAATTAGGTAAATCTAAAGCTCAAGTGGACACCACCATAGAAAGCAACGGGGATTGAATACTTACCGTTGAAAACTTCTTTGGGGCCATGTAAGTTTTGGATCTAGCTCATTTTTAGGCCCATGTCATAAAATGAGGTTACAAAACAAATAAACAGTTTAGATATAACACATGTGTGTTATTCTCAGTAATTTCAAATGATTGTGAGTATATTCAATGTACTACCGTATTACTAACAAAGCACGACATTAATCTTATCCTTAATAATTATGTTTTTTAATCCCATCCCACCTAATTCCTTCTAATCCCACCGCCCAAACACGCCCTAAAGTACACAACAGTCCTAACAAGCCGCCATCTCCATATCCACCGAACAAAGAGACTTCTGTCGGACCACTAAGGGCATGTTTGGGCAGTGGGATTAGGTGGGATGGGATTTAAAAAACATAATTATTACCTATGGCAAGGATTGTCCCCTGTTGCTATGGGATAAGATTAATTCCATACTTTGTTGGTAATACAGAGGTACATTGAATGGATATACCTATCATCATTTGAAATTATTGAGAATAACACTGTTATATGTAAATTGTTCATTTGTTTTGTAACTTCATTTTATGCATAGGCATAAAAATGAAGTAGATCCAAAACTTACCTAGCCCCAAAGAAGTTTTCAACGGTAAGTATTCAATCCTTGTTGCTTTCTATGGTAGGGCTCACTTGAGCCTTAAATTTACCTGATTTTTTGGCCTATGCTCTAAAATAACCTCGGAAAATGGTGATGGTCGATGCTCTGTGGGCCCCAAAATGATTTATGCTTTTCATCCATTCTGTACATAGATTTTTAAAGATTATTTTACATGATGAGACCAAAAATGAGATATATTCCAATCTGGAATGGATCACATTATAGGAAACATTGTAGAATGTGCGTCAACCATTAAAAACATTTTGGGGGCCATAAAAGTTTTGGATTGAGATGATTTTTTTGGCCCCTTCACCTGAGCCTGTATGACCTAATAAACAGATTGGATGTCAAATAAACAGTACAGTGGGCCTTAGGAGGATTTTAATGATGGATATCCAATCACTAGTGTTTTCATGTGGTGTGGTCCACCTGAGATTTATACCTCTAAATTTTGAAATAAATCCCTGAAATGATCTTTAAAAATGGGTGAAGGTAATGGATGAAATACATACATCATTGTGGGGCCCACAAAGCACCGACGACCAGAGACGGGGCTGGTGTAAGGGGGAGTAGCCAACCGTTTCCAATCAGGTGCTAGCCCCGCATGTTCGGAGCTGGGGACAGTAGGAGGCTCCGTGGGCCACTGAAGGGTCCCCGTGATGTACGGATTTTATCCACACCCTTCATCCATTTTTTGAGAGTTGGAAAAAAAAAAAGTAAGGAAGATAAAAGGCTTAAGTGGACCACACTGCAGGAGTAGGCAAAGTAAGGAAGATAAAAGGCTTAAGTGAACCACACTATAGGAGTAGGTGGTGCGAAGGATGCTCAACATTGAAACCTCCTTAAGGCCCACCGTATCCTTTATTTTACATCCAACCTGTTGATATGGCCATATACATCTAGATGAAGTGAAAAAACAAATATAATCTTGATCCAAAACTTCTGGGTACCCTAAGAATTTTTCAACGGTAGAAATTTAATCCCCAATTGTGTGGTCCAATTGAGAATTATATATGCCCTTTTTGTGGTCCGGTATTCTAAAATTATATAAAAAAATGGACGGACAGTGTGGATGAAATCCATACATCATTTTGTCCCCTCAGTGGCCCTCGGAGCCTCCCCGGCGGGGATAGTACCTAATGCGCTCCCTAAAAAATCGCGGCTTGTGGGGCGGAGCCGTCCTGTGTTGGTTTTTCACAATTTAAGAAATGGTGGAAGCTCTTCAATCATACAAATGGCATAGTTTTATGGAAATCAGGACCGTCCAAATCGATCAGCCGGTGATGGAACATAACCAAAAAATAAAAACTAACCAGATTATACCAACCATTCCATTTTTCCTCCGAATGAGGAGCAGTAATTGGATGATCAGGATTGTTTGATCAATATGGTTTATGACATATGCTTTATCGATGATAGTGCCTACAATTTGGATGGTCTGGATTTCTGTGCATTAGTGCCACATGTGAGGAGGATGAGTCACACTATTTTTTTAGATTGTGCATAACTAACTCAGGAATCTCACCCGTCCATAGACCACCACACGTGTTGCTGTGTCAAACGTGTGCAATATTCGATCTTTCGCATCAGATGGGTCACACTGCTTTAAAAACTAATGGACCAGCTAAGGAAGGTGTAGAACTCCTGTGTTAGTATAGCAGCATTAAAGGAATGGTGGTGACTCTTCAAAACATGCACATGGCATTGTTGTAAGGAAATCAAAACCATCTAAATAGCATACCCACACTGAAAACATGATACTTTCTGATTGATTTTTCAGTTAGAAATT
The DNA here is from genome assembly GCF_029962835.1 of Magnolia sinica. Lineage (NCBI taxonomy): Eukaryota > Viridiplantae > Streptophyta > Magnoliopsida > Magnoliales > Magnoliaceae > Magnolia > Magnolia sinica. The sequence continues at coordinate 10,606,931 of NC_080575.1, read as the reverse complement.
GGATTACTCATTATCTACTTTCAAACGTCCATTTGAGAGCTATTAATTGGATGGTCAGGATTTCTCGATCAGTGAAATTTTATAACCATGTTCTCCTGCTAAGTGAGGACCCACAATTTGGAGGGTCTAGATTTCTGTTCATCAGTGCCACACGACAGGAGGAAGAGTCACCACCATTTTAAAATGGCACAAAACTAACATATGAGTCTCTGTGCTGGGGCCATCCCGTTGACAGCGTAGGAGGGATGTATATAGTAATTGGGGACGTACCGAAATATGGTAGATCTATCGATCCACAATACACGGGCCAGAATGATGCTTGTATCGTAGCCATCCATCTAGTGAAACAAATATTAGAAAATCTATCCATAACTTTTCTTCACTTTCCCATGACTGAATAATGACAGTTAACTATTCTGTTTATTACCGTTGATTTGAGGGCCTCCGATCGATGTCTATGATAACATAGGGGATGCCTGTTTTGAGTCATTTGGCATTCACTGTACGAGGGACTAGATTGACGGTTCTGATTGATACCTGGCCATGATCAAATTATGAAGTAGAGAAAAACGGCTGGAAAACGAATCATGGCTATCATCTGATGGGGACCACATCAAAACACAGAGTGGGGCCCACCTAGGGGTGTACACAAACCGAGCTAGCTCGGTTGGCTTGCTCGAATCAAATAGAAAATGCTTGATTCAGCTAAGTTCAAAGTTGAGTTCGAACTGTATTGGGCTGATTTTGTGGGCTTGAAAATGTATTTGAGCTGAATTCGAGCTACCCCGCTCAACTCGACTCAACTCAGATCGTACCCAACTTGAATCAAACTCGGATCGAACCAATTATGTAACTCGGTGACTTTGATATTGATGTTGCTTACCAAGTGTTGGATGAAATGACTTGATGAAGTGTGGCTGAAGGCAAGGAAGGTAAGTATATGAAACAAATACTCTTTTTTTATATTGGTTTTATGTTGCTTAAAAGTTGTTTGATAAAATACCAGTAAAACTATTATTATTAATTTACGTTTAGTAAAATTTTGAAAGTTTTTGAAAGTGTAGTTCATGCGTTTGTAAAAAAAATATGACACAGAAGTACTCATATTAGTCTTACTTGAACTCGTTCAAACTGGCCCGTACGGCTGACGAACCAAGTCAAGCTAGCCAGTCAACCTTGAAGATCAACCCAAGCCGAGATCGAGCTGGGTCAGCTAGTGGCCACCAGCTGAGGTTGACTTTTTGCTTAACGTGAAGGCTACTCAACTCGATGTACAGCCCTAGGCACACCAGCCCACTAAGGTTGACCTTTTTGCTTGACGCAGGTGATATTGGGTATGAACCACAGGCTGACTAGACTTAATAGTTTACTTGCTTTCAACCTTATATTCTGAGTGGGGCCCACCAGCCCACTAAGGTTGACCTTTTTGCTTGACATGGTTGATATATATACGGTCCAGATTTACTTGACCAAGTTATTTACTTTTTTCAACCGTAGATTAGTTTTATAAACTGTGGCCCGCCTAATTAGACGACTGCCAGTCCAAACTCAACAGCATTATAAGATCAGGCCGTTCATATGGTGCAACCCAGCGAGTTACCCTCGGTTGGAAGCTAGGTGAGGCCCACCGAGGCATCTATGAGAAATCCACCCCATCCATCTATTTCTCTAGCTTATGTTAGGACATGACCCAAAAACCTGGCAGATACAAAACTTAAATGGACTACATTACTTGGAACAGAAGCTTTAGATCAGGCTAATATTTGTGCTTTCATTTTATTCCTGTTAGACTGACCTTATGAACGGTTTGGATGGCATATAAACATCGTGGTGGGCCCTACGACGGTTTCAATGTTGGGGATTCCCATTCCCACTGTTTCCTGAAGTGTGGTCCACTTAAGTTTCGGAGGTTTCTCATTTTTTGTATCTTGTCCAACTATAAGCTGGAGAAACTGATGGACGGGATGGATCTTGTCCTATTATGATGTGGGTCCATTCCATAGCTAAAAATGAGTACCATTCTATTGCTATTTATGGGCTTTTTATTAAGCTGATCAGGTGGCGTCCATATGCCTGGGCCATTTATGTAATGGATCTCATTTTTTGGCAAAACCAGTCTAAGAAGATAGGGCTATCAATGGACCAGATTGGCCCGCTTTGGGATGGGCCCAGGCCTAAAATTTAAGGTCTTTCGTTAACAGGCCCGGACCCGATCTATGTCAAAGAGCCTGTCGGACTCGGATTGCGTCCAACCCACGCGGTCTCTAGCTCGGAACGGGCAGGAGCTTTGAATGGCCACCGTGATGTATGGATCTTATCCACACCGGCCATCCATTTTTTAGTATCATTTGAAGATGTAAGGCTAAAATAGAGAGAGATCCAAAGCTCAAGTGCACCACACCACAGGAAGCAGCGGTGATAATGATTCTTACCGTTGAAAATTTTCTAGGCCCGCCGTAATGTTTATTTGCCATCCTTATTTTCCATCCAACCTATTAATAAAGTTACATAGATATGGATGAAGAGAAAACATAAATATCAGCTCGATCCAAAACTTATGTGGCCCCCAAGAAGTTTTTCAACGGTAAAAGTTTAATCCCCATCGTGTAGTCTACTTAAGAAGTCTACTTAAGACTTGGATCTGCCTAATTTCTGTTATTATATCCTAAAATGATATGAAAAAATGGATGGACGGTGTGGATAAGACCCATACACCACGGTGGCCACTCAAAGCTCCTGCTCATACCTAGCCGGAGACAGGCGGGGGTAGAACGCAATCCGCGTCCGATCCTGTCGGCCTGGCTCGGCCCGCTTATCGTTTCAAGGACATTTTTTCCACATATAATATGTAGCATGGCACACTGAATGAACGGCCCAGATCTTGCGTAAAATTGGAAGACTGGCTCAGATTCCGGCCATGCGCAATTAAGATGGACCAGGCTCGGGACTGGTTCTTTTGGCCCATCATGGGCACAGACCAGGCCCGGTCCTGGGTTATATTTTTTGGGCTAGCTTTGAATGGGCCTCAGGCCCGTCCAGTGTGCCCCACCTGGTGAACGGCCTAGATTTCACAAACATAGTCGTTTTTTGCAAAGCTAGCCAAAAACGGGCCGAACATGGACTGGGCCCTGGCCTTATGAACCACTTTCACTCTCACCTCCAAAAGACACCACAGTCTTGCCAAGCTGCCATCTCCACCGTACAAAAGGCTTCTGTCTGGACCGCTGAGATTTGGTGTGAGTAGGTGACACCGTTGATTCCCGACCCGAAAAATAGGGAAATGCGTTCAAGTCATATGATGTTTGGAGAAATGATCAGGTGCTATGACCGTACCATACAGCAGATTTTTTTAATTCCCGTTGACATGTCATACGTGTAGGACATCCGAACCGTGCAGATGGTGGGCCCATCATAAATGTCACCTGATTAGAATCAGGTGAGCCAAAACAATGTTATGAACGAATGCATACGTCAGGCCTATCACATGAATGGATTAAACTGATTTTCTTGTCCGGTTATCTTTATTGAGGTGGACCATCCTTTTGTACGGATTAGATGACCTCCACATGTAACACGCTGGCGGGAACAATGTGTAGTACGGTAAGCCTATGGCACGGTGGGCAGATGAGAAGTCGTTATTAGCATTGCTGCATTGCTTTAATTATCTTTGTACCCTGCGTGGAACTCATGTAAAGCTATCCAGACCATCCAAATGTGGGTGTCGGCCTGATGAACGGCTTTGATCTTGCACTCAAACACCACTTTGTCATAAGTGCCGAGGAGGGGTGCTCATTTCACCATCAATGTAGTAAACATCTTAATCAGTTTAGAGCTATTGAGTTATGGCCCCCACCACGACTCTGAATGGTTGCTAATACGAGCTATATATATAGAGAGAGAGAGAGAGAGAGAGAGAGAGAGATGGTATCATGAGGTTGACCTCATGGAAGCTTCCCATTCGGTCGAGCTGTGTGGGCCCCACCGTGATGTGTGTGTTGAACATTAATACTGTGCATTTGATGGGTCCTATTTAAATGATGGGATATCCCAAAATCAGCCATTCACAAATCCAGCCCATCCATTGTGTGTGCCCCACTTGGATTAGGGTTCCTATCAAGTTTCAGCCGCATACAAATTTCAAGTGGGCCCCACTAAAAGCTTTTATATGTTTTAGTCATGTCTTCACATGGTTTTAGATGGTATGGCCCACTTAAGTACTATATACAGCTGATTTTTGGGATATCCTATAATCTAAATGGGACCCATCAAATTTACGATGTTGATTTTCATACACATCATGGTGGGCCCACACAGCTCGACCTCATGGGAAGTTCCCATGAGGTCGACCTCATTTTGAATACCGTGGATCCGACCCGATATACTGCTCCGATATATATATCCGATATCTCGATATATCTTCCCCCTTCCCATTGTTGCTGGTGTGAGTTTCGTACACAGTTATAGTGTCAAATAACTCCTCTACATACAGCGTGGTCGGTGATCTATGGGACCCACCATGATATATGTGTTTCGTCCATTCCGTTCATCCATTTTTAAACATGATTTTAGAGTTTTATTCCAAAAAAAAAAAAGTGTTATAAATCTCCGTTGGACCACACTACAACATAACAATAGTGATTGAGGCCTAGAGAGATTAGGTCATACCCCCAAATGAGAGAGAGAGAGAGGTCTTTCATTCAATATTGTTTCTGTTCAAATTGAGATTTGGTTATACCTCATTTTTGGTTGAAGGATGGGCAACATAGATGAAACACATATGTTGGTGGAGCCCACATAGCACCGACCATATCCACCTGGGTAGTGGCAGCGTCACTAGCCACATCGAGCTCCGATTTGTACGAAGGGTTCAAAGGATATCAAAGTTACATGGCCCCACGGTGATGTATTTATTATATCTATTCATGTATTTCTAGAGATCATGATAGATTATCCAAAAATAAATAATATCGAAAGATCATTTGGACCAGACTTCACATGATGGTTAGATCTGTCTTATTTTTCGTCTAAATCCTTAAGACGTGTTCACCAATTGTATTGACGATCTGGATATAAAACATTTCCCTTTCCCTCTCAACGTTGCTAACGTCAAAACTAGAAAGTCCCAGACTTCGTGAAAGCTGAAAAGACGGCACTGCTCTTCCGTGCAGTGCACGTCAACAACATACACCAAACCTCAACATCATTCGTTGGATCTGGCAGAGGTTGAGATTAAAAGAGGTTTAGCGGGCGTGCCTCAAAACACTCAATTTCATTACGGAATTTATTGATATCTCTTTTACTTTTTCTCTTTGCCTTCACTCAAAAATGAAAACTGTTTGCTGTGATTTGAATGTTGATTGAGTGGTGATGTATTATATCCACCTCGTCCATGTGATTTGCGATATCATTTTAGTATGTTAGATCAAAATTTGAGTGAATATAAAACTCGAGTGTGCTACATAAGAGGAAACAATGGGGATTTAGTGAGTACCATTGAAATATTTATTCAGCCACAAAAGCTTCTTATCATGCTAACTTTTTTGTGTTTTTACTTTATCCCATTATGAATGACCTTTTAAACCGTTTAGATAGCATATAAACATCAAATTAGGGCTTAAGAAGATTTCAATAGTAAGAAAGTCATCCCCTATTTTTCACTTGTACGACCCACTAAAGTTTTGAATCGGCCCCATTTTTAAGGTATATCTTAAAATGATCTCGCAAAACATATGAATAGACTGGATTTCTCACAAATATCACGGTGGACCCTACATAGCATACTCACTGCATGCACAATCAATTCGCAGGCAAGCAGATTTCCCGTTAAAACTTTGGCCGTGAGTTCCTGCCCCAAAAACCTAGGTAGGTTCCACCATGTTTTTAAAAAATCCAGTCTATCCATACTTTTTAAAAATTCATTTTAAGATATGAGGTAAAATATGAGCCGGATCCAATACCCAAGCTGGCCAAAAACATGAGGACTGAACGCCTACAGTTGAAATATTCGTAGGGCAACAGAAGTTTTGAATCAGTATAATATTTGTGTTCTCAGTTCATCTCAATACGGTTGACATTATGAACAGTATGAATGGCGTGTAATCATCACCTTTGAACCGAAGGAGGTTTCAACAGTCATATCTTCCTTTAGTACGGCCCACTTGAATCTTGGTTCTTGTTTAAATTTTCTCTAAAGTATTATAATGATCTCACAAAACGGACGAATGGGGTGGATTTCTCCAAAATATGAGGGTGGGCCCTTCCTAGGTTTCCAGCGCAAGAACTTACTTTTCCCTTTAAATCCTCGTGAGATCCTCGATCAACTGGATACCACCACATAAATTACTTTTTTACCACCAAATAAGTTACAATTTTTTTTTACTTAAAATACTGGATAAATAACTTATTAGAAATATATAAATTGAGTTTAAGATCAATTATAAGTAACTTTTTTACTTAAAATTACTTGATCACATCAACTTACTAAGTAGAAACCAAAATAAGCTATTTGAGGCATAGAGGGGAAGCACCACCTAAAATGAGATCTTAATGACTGCATATGTTTAGATTTGATATCTACCAATGATTCATAAATAATTTGAGGATGATTAGGATTGCTTGATCGGTATGGTAATTGACATATGCTCTATCGATAATGTGGCCTACAATTTGAACGGTCTGGATTTATGTGCATCAGTGCCACATGTGAGGAGGATGAGTCACCACTATTTTTTAGATTGTGCATAACTAACACAGGAATCTGACCCTTCAATGTTTCAAACCCATCACAATTTTTTCTCACCCTTCCATATGTTACCACACGTTCTGCTATGTCACACGTGTGCAAGATTTGTATTTCGCATCAGATGGGTCACACTGCTCTAAAAACATATGGCCCACCGAAGGAAAGTGTAGAACTCCTGTGTTAGTCTGGCAATCAAAGCCATCTAAATAGCTTATCCAACTGTCAATGGAGCATAACCAAAATTACACTGAGAACATGATATTGACTGATTGATTTTTTTTTTTTTCAGTCAGAAATTGGATTACTCATTATCTACTTTCAAACGTCCATCTGAGAGCTATTAATTGGACGGTTAGGATTTCTTGATCAGTGAAATTTCATAAATATATGCTCCCTCTAAGTTGGGACCCACAATTTGGATGACCTAGATTTCTGTTCATCAGTACCATATAAGAGTAGAAAGAGTCACCACCATTTTAAAATGGCACAAAACTAACATATGAGAGTCTTCTGGCTGGGCTCGGCCGGGCCATTTATTAGAAGGGCCCATACGAGCTGGGCCATGTATAGTAATATGGCCCGTTCCGGACTAGGGCCTAGGGTTTACATTTCCTGGGCCTGGGCCCAGCCCGTTGACAATGAGGAGGGATGGAGATGATATGGTAGTTCCGGATGTACCAAAATATTGTAGATCTATCTCTCCACAATATATGTGGCAGAATGATGATTTAATCGGAGCCGTCTATCTAATGAAACATATATTAGACAATGTATCTATAACTTTTCTTCACTTTCCCATTACTGAATGATGACCCTTAAATCTTCTGGTTTATTACCATTGATTTGAGGTCACCTGATTGACGTCTATAATCATATAGAGGATCTGTATTTTGAGTCATTTGGCATTCACTGTACGAGGGACTAGACTAGACGGACGGTTCTGATTGATAGTTGGCCATGATCAAATTACGAAGCGGACAGAAAGGCTAGCAAACGCATCATGGCCATCATCTCATGGGGACCTCATGGTGGGGCCCACAGCCCACTAAGGTTGACCTTTTGGCTGGATATTGGTGATATAGACGGGCCAGATTTACTTAAACTAGTTGTTTACTTGTTTTCAACGATGAAACGGCTGCCAGTCCAAACTCAATAGCATTATGTGAGGCCGTTCATATGGTGCAACCCAGCCAGTTGCCCATGGTTGGAAGCGAAGTGGGGCCCACTGAGACTTCTGTGAGAAATCCACCTGGTCCATCAGTTTCTCTAGCTTATGTTAGGACATGATCCCAAAAACATGGCAGATCCAAAACTTAAATGGACCACACTACTAAAACAGTGACGATGGAACAGAAGCTTTGGATCAGGCTGATATTTGTGTTTTCAGTTGATACCAGTTAGAATGACCTTATAAACGGTTTGGATGGCATATAAACTTCGTGTTGGGCTCCAGGACTTTCAAAGTTGTGCATTCTCATCCCCACTATTTCCTGTAATGTGGTCCTCTTAAGTTTTGGATCTGCCTCATTTTTAGCACCTTGTCCTAATATGAGCTGGAGAAACTAATGGACGGAGTGGATTTCTCACAGACATCTTGGTAAGCCACACGTTCAGGCCACAGAACATGCATGGCATGGTACTCTGAAAATGAACAGCCCAGATCTTGCGCAAAATTAGAATACTCGGCTCAGGGTCTACTCACGTTCAATTAGTACAAACCAGGCTCAGGACTGGTTGTTTTGGCCCATCATGGGCACAGACCAGGCTCGGGCCTAGGCTATACTTTTATAGGCTAGCCTTGGACGTGCCTCAGCCCGGACCAGTGGGTCCCGTTATAGGGCTTGGACCGATATGCAAATTTTCTGTGAAGATCAAGCACCAGCCCTGCCTGATGAACGGCCTAGATTTTGCAAAAAATAGTCGTTGTTTGCAAATCTAGACAAAAGTGGCCGGACATGAACTGGGCCCCACCCTTTTGACCCACTTTCACTCCCTGACTTTTAGGTGTGTTTGGGCGGTGGGATTAGAAGGTATTAGGTGGGATGGGCTGATCCTGTGCCAATTCCACTTATGTTTGGGAAGAATGGCCACGTAAGTTTTAGATCTTCCTCATTTTTAGGCCCATGCTATAAAATGAGGTTACAAAACAAATGAACATTTTAGATATAACACATGTGGATTATTCTAAGTAATTTCAAATGATGGTGAGTATATTCATTTAATGTATCACCATATTACCAACAAAGCACGGCATTAATCTTATCCCATGGCTACAGGAAACAATCCCTATCATAGGTAATAATTATATTTTTTAATCCCATCTCACCTAATCCCTTCTAATCCCACCGCCAAAACACGCCCTAAAGTACACAGCGGCCCAAACAAGCGGTCATCTCCATCTCCACAGTACAAAGAGACTTCTGTCGGGACCACTAAGGGCATGTTTGGGCAGTGGGATGAGAGGGGATTAGGTGGGATGGGATTCAAAAAACATAATTATTACCTATGGCAGGAATTGTCTCCTGTTGCCATGGATAAGATTAATTCCATGTTGGTAATATGGAGGTACATTTCCTCATTTTATGGCATGGGCTTAAAAATGAGGTAGATCCAAAACTTATGTAGCCCCGAAGAAGTTTTCATAGGTAAGTATTCAATCCTCGTTGCTTTCTATGGTGGGGTCTACTTGAGCTTTAAATTTACCTAATTTTTTGGCCCACACTCTAAGATAATCCCAAAAAATGGGTGGACGGTGTGGATATAGCCCACACATCATAGTGAGACCTACACAACTTGCTAAAAATGAGTAAAATTAGTACGGACCAATGCAATTCCATCTATTTTAATTCCAAGCTTTTCCATTCTTCCCAAATATGGAATGGAATTGGCACGGGACCAATGAATCCCATCCCACCTAATCCCTTCTAATCCCACTGCCCAAACACGCCCTAAGTAATCGATACCGTTGATTCCCGACGCGAAAAATAGGGAAATGCATTAAAGTCGCATTTAGTTGGGAGAAATACGACCCAGTACAGTACTGCAGTTTTTTTTTTTAAAAAAAAAAATTCCTGCTGATATGTCACATGTGCAGGACATCCGAACCGTTCAGACGGTGGGCCCATCATAAATGTCACCTGACGAGAAAGTCAGGAAGATATAACCATCAGGTGGGGCCAAAACATTATTCTGAGCGAATGCATACGTCTGGCTTACCTCATGAATGGAACAAGCTGATTTTCATGCCCGGTGATCTTTATGGTGGTGGACCATATTTTTATACGGATTAGATGGGGAGATGAGAAGTCGCTCTTAGCACTTTTTCCTCGTTGTACCCTGCGTGGAGGTCATGTAAAGCTATCCAGACCATTCAAACTGTGAGTATCCGACTGATGAACGGCCTGGATCTTGCACTCGAAGACCACTATACCACAAGTGCCGAAGATGGGTGATCATTTCACCGTAAATGTGGTAAACATGTTCATCAACTCTGATGTAGAGAGCGTTGGACAATTTCATGGCCGATATGGATGAGAGAAGGCTCAATCAGAGGCGGAAGTCATCGGGACCATCAGAACTTTAAAAAAGATATACCTCAGCAAATTGGAATGATTTAACGCACTGTATATGATTTTGGGTAGAAAAGCTACTTCAGCCAACCATCAAATTTGCGAGATTCTATCCATTTTATTTCCGTTTTTACTATTTGTAGTAAGTTGTAATTCCATCATAACTTTTGAACAATTGAGTTTTAGGAGCTAATATGAAAAGGGCTTAGAAAAATTAAAAGAATAATGTAATTAGGCCAAATTGGATACTATTTTTGGCTGAAAATCCTGAAGCTTAGTAAATATAATATTTATAGTAAGCCATGATTTTAAAAAGTTTGAGTTGGAGTTTGATTCTAAAAATTATTCATCTGATTGATATCACTATTTAAAAGATTGTAAACTTATTTTTATTTTTAATTAATTTATTTTTAACATTATTAAAATTTGTTTTTTATTTCCTTCCCTAGTATGTTCAAGGAATTTCTTTGAGGAATCCAGATGAACACAGTAAATTTAGAGTAGTTATTCTTGAGGAAGATGGTGCTTGACCTTATCATGTCCATACCTGTACCAAATTCAGAGCATTTGAGATATGGCTGAGCCCTACCATGACTGTGTATGGTCACTAATCCGAGCCATACATAGACCTTGACCAACTTTTTGTTAAAATAATTGCCCATTTGATGACCAGTTATGAGACAATCAGGACCACCAGATCAGTGGGGATTCTGAGGGTATGTCCTAATGATATTGTGGCCCACCATCAGGACAATTTGGAAATGGGCCCAAGCTAAATGGTATTCTTGGGGACATATGAGCTGGCCCAAACATGACTTTTTGGGCCCATTAGTGCATGGGTCCAGCTCAGGTGAACCTAGATGGGACATTGACACCAATGTATTCTAATCACAGGCATCCAAATGCTAGCGAGGATTTCAACTTCGCATGGATTTTATCATGTAATTTAGATTCCTGTGTATTCCGATTACAAGCAATCAAATAAGCCCTAAGTGAGATGGCCCGAACATGGCTTTCGGTGCCAATTAGTGCATGGGTCCACCTCAGGTGAACCTAGATCTTGCTAAAATGCAGACATTGACTCCAGTGTACTCTTTAAGTATTAGGCATCCAAACACAACCGAGGAATCCACTTCCCATTGACTCCATTTTCTATGTGATTTGGATTTAAGAATATTTCAATTACAAGCAACCAAACAAGCCATAGTTGAACTGGTCCAAACATCACTTTCACGACCAATTAGCGCCTGCGGCTAGCACAGGTAAACTCAGATCTTGCCAAAACGTGGACATTGACTTGAGTGTATTCTAATTACTAGCATCCAAACACAACTGAGGATTTCATGGCATTGACTCCATTTACATGTGATTTGGATTTCAATGTATTCTAATTACAAGCAATCAAATGAACCCTAAGTGAGCTAGCTTGAAGATGACTTTTAGAGCCAATTGGCGCATTGGTCCAGCTCAAGTGGACCCAAATTTTACTAAAACTATGACATTGACTCCAATGTATTTTAATTATAGGCATCCGAGCCTGGTTGAGGATTTCAATTCACGTTGACTCCATTTATCATATGATTTGGATTTTAGTGGATTCCAATTACAAGTAACCAAACATGCCCTAAGTAAGTTGACCGAACATGATTTTTAGAGCCTATTGATGCATGGGTCCCACTCAGGTAAACTAAGATATGGAGCAATAGTTCTCATGAAAAGAGCGTAGGTTAGAGAGAGAGGATGCGGTTTAAAGTAAAATGCAGTTACAATACAATGAGAGACTGTTATGTGTATTAGACAAGCATGTATATGGCCAACAATTTTTTAAAAAAAGACAAAAATGCCCCTAGTATAAGAAGCCGGGACATCCAAATCAGCATTAATATTCTCTTCTAATGTCCCTTTAAAATCTAAAATTATGTCACTAAAGATTAGGGCCATCAAAGGCCATGTATGGGCTTTGAGCTTGGCCCGGACTTATGGCGGGCCAAATCAAACAGGGTCCGGCCCTCGACCGGGCATGAACCCGCTTTCAACTTTTTGGTCTAACATTTGGGTTAGCCATTATGCACATCTTGCATGATGTATGTAAAAAAATATCCTTGAAATCCTAATCTGGGCTGGGCTGGGCTGGGCTGAGAGGCTCTTAAATGAAAGATCCTGGCGTGTTTATTAAATGGGCCTAACGTGGGCCCTTTGACAACCCTCTATAAGACTAATTGCATGGGTAAGATTGTCCACATCTATGTTATCTACCGTAGAAACGTTTCAAGGGAAAAATGGAATAGTAATATTAAGAAGCATAAGGATTATTGGTGTGCTGATGATTAGTCCTGATCTGACCCAGTTAAAAATGACATTGATTAGGGTTCTTCAACCTTAATAATAATTGGGCCCGGTCTCTAGCAGGATGGCCCACTACCTTGGCACATACAGCCCCACCAGAAAAGTGATGGGCTTTCCTGACGGTGGGGCCCTCTGCGCTATATGTACCTTACATCCGCGCCTTCCATCCATTTTGACAGCTCATTTTAGTGAAGGGTCCCAAAAATGAAGCAGATCCAAATTTTAGGTGGACCACACTACAGGAAACAATGGTGATTGAATACTCCCCATTAAAAACTTCTTAGTGGCCATCAGAATGTTTATTTGCCATCCTACCCATTGATAAGGTTACAAAGACCTGGATGAAGGGACCATACAGATATCATCTTGACCCAAAACTGTTATGGCCCACATGAAGTTTTTAATTGTCAATCACCACTGTTTCCTGTGGTGTGGTCCACCCGAGATTTGGATCTGCTTCATTTTTGAAACCATTTACTAAAATGAGCTATCAAAATGGATGGACGGCGTGGATGTAAGGAATATACATCACGGTCGACTCCACGGACCTCCACCCCAAAAGGTGAGGGCCAGAGTTCTCAAGTACGGCTAATCACCATCTATAAAATTAATGGAGTGGGAGTTCGCTGTCCACAAAGGAGACCACCAAATCACTTGGTCCCATGGGCTCCAATTAGGTGCCGCCGAGATGGGTCCATGTAGGGTTTCTTTTAGCCTAACATGTAATTGGCCCCGGTCCAGCCAACCCTAATTTGTTTAAATTTGCAAATAAGCCTATTGAAGTTATTAATGAAATTCTTCCTAGTAAGTTGGGTTAGGTTCCATCCAATCCAATTTCTATCTAGCATGGACTAAATATTGACCCTTGAAATCTCATCCAAGGGTTCTTATTTTTCCATTTACCATAACCATTATTGATTTATTAATCAAATTGTTAGACTTTCTTACATTTATATTAGTTAACTACTACTCTTGTGGGTCTGGGTCAAGTCACATTTACAGCTCATTTCAAGGTGGCTCAATCAGATCCATTTAAAACCTAAATTTGAGAGGTTCCAATCCTGACTCAGTGATCCAGGTAAAACATTTGAACCAGACTTACTCTGTGAACCCATTTTAATAGACCCAGTCCATGAGGCCAGGCCCCAACGGTTCAAAATCTGGGCTGGAGCCAACCTAGGCTCAGTCCATTGATAGCCCTAAAGATCATATAAGGGAATTTAATAGCCTAGGTAGCCCATCCATTATAAATTTAGGTGGTCCATTAAACTTAAAGTTTTTATTCAATATAAATTTAGAGTACAGATTATAATTTTTCTAACATATATTAGTGATTAAATATTTCAAAAAAATACACTCTTGAAAACCTTAGAAGGGCCGGTTAAGCTGATGGGTTTCTATGTATATGTCGTAGGGATGAACATGATGAGGTCAATCACCGTCTTCCTCAAGGATAATTACTCCGAACCTACGGAGCTTCCCTGGACTCCTCAAAGAGTCTTCTCGAATCCACGGAAAAAAAAAAAAAAAAAAAAAAGCAAGGAAAATAAAAAATAAATTCCATAAAATTCGTAATTTAATTGATAATTGAAATAAGCTCGTCTACAACCCTTTAAATAGGGATACAAAACTCCATAAAATTCATAACTTACCATAAATAATAAATTTACCTTTTATAGTAAGTGCACTATGTGGCTTAACTACGTTTTCTCCTAATTTTTCTAAAGACTTGTTAGACACAGCTCCCAAAGCCCAAAGGATGAAAAGTTACTATCAAACCAAAACTTTTTTTTTTGGGGGTTAGCTTGTTAGTACACACCCATGTTACTACACACACTCCATGTTAGCCACCCCTCTAGGGATCGATACAATCAAACCAAAACTTATTAAAAATAATAAAAACAAAAATAAATAGGAATTTTGACCGTCGATGTGATGGAATCTCGGCATGGGTAACTTAGTTATGCTGGCTTGGTTGGCTAAAGTAGCTTATCCTACCCTAAGATCATATATGGTACGTAGAGTAAATCATTTCAGTTTGTGAGATATTTTAATGTTCTGACGGTCTTGCCGCCACCGATCAAGGCCTGGTCCATTTTGGACATGAAAGTTTCCGCAGCCAGCTCTACATCAGTATAGCTCCAGAATATTTAATAAATAGTCTTGATTTTAACTTAGATGGACCCTCCGGCCACATGTGCAAGCCCAAGACTAGCATGAAGAGGGTCCAGCCAGGGATCCCAACCGTTGGTATTTTATCTTCCAAGTGTACATTTTTCTAACATGAACGGCTAGGAAGCCATCACAGCACAACATTCAATTCAACACATCGTACAATGCCTTTACTAATACGAACGGCCGGAACCTAATTTTATTTGGAATTAGTAATTCTGAGCCGTTGACACGATCTAATTATCTATAAATATCAGTTAAAAGTTCAAAGCTAGTCACTCAGATATTGTACACATGACGTACATGCAACTTGAGGTGCAGGCAGCTCATGAAAGGTCACAACCCTACAACAAAAATGAGTTGATGATCCTGCTAATCACTATTAATTTGCATTTGTTCCTTGAATTCTGACCATTGATTGTTTTTCATTTTAACCGTCCATTGCTTTCAGCCACTCATCCAGATTAGGACACCAATACAATATAAGGTTTGGATTTTGGCCCATCTCAAGTAGGGCCCATGATTTGGATTCTATAATTTGAGACAGATGTACAATTTCTGAGTTTATGAATATGAACCATCACACCCATCAGACGCTTTTATTAGATTACCCAATGATTCTAACACAAGATAAAATGGATGGTTGGGATTACTCGTGCGAGTTACAATGCTAGGCATTATATATCTTCTCATCTATAACATATCATCATCACGTGGACTTGCCAAACACCATATAAATTCAATGGTCACACATTCAAAGAATTAAAGGCCGCTTTAAGAATCAACGGTGATGATTTACAAATGCCTACTCGAAAAACACATGGCCTGCTATTGCAAGGAGGGAACGGTGGAACTTCCACCGTCTATACGCAGAGATGGTGCATAAAGACGGCGGAGACTCCACCGTCTTTGCACGAAGATGTTCGCCCTCCAGTCGCCTGCGGGTTTGCTTACATGTTGACTTGCTCACACGGTATATATGAGCCTCACTTCTGATGTGGATGTCTTAAATCTTTCAGCAACAAGCATCTATCAACACGCTGTTGGATGCCATCAAGAACTAATCAATGTCATTGAAAAAATTGAAAATTCTACAGTTTGTCATTGGACACTTTTAAGTATCTGCTCAATGTCATCCTTAAGCCGTCGATGATATTGAAGTGCAACCAAGAAAATTCAGAAAATATATGTTTAGTCGCCGGAATATTTTGATATTTAGTTCGATGACATTGAAGAGGTGTGATGCCATCGAAGGTGTCATTGAACGATTGCGCATGGTTACACGGAATTGCGTAAGTGCAAGATTTGTTTCATATTTCAATTGTGATTCACCTAGTCTCTCTCTCTCTCTCTCTCTCTCTCTCTCTCTCTCTCTCTCTCATATTTCAATCTATCAACACGCATGGTAATCAGGAATAAGGGTTATCCAAGAGCTTTTTAATTCATTTCAAGGTTTTAAGGGTGTAGCTTAGGTGATTCGATGCTTATTCGAATTGTGTAATCTCTATCTCTTGTAATTTTCTGCTTTCATAGTGCATATATGTTGCTTTGTGCCATGTTTTTTGTTAGGGTTGAGACGGAAAGATGGAAAAATTAATCACCTAAATATAGGCATAAGACACATTACGATGTCGCTATCTTTAAGGTGATATTCGCACCCTATTAGTGATTAAACTAATTTTCAAGAGGGTTATAATAAATCCACATTTAGAATACAATAAGCCTCTTTTCTAAGATTGGAGAAATGTGGACTTCGGCTTGCAAAATCAAAAAATCGCACCCTAAACAGACTTTTGCAACGTACAGCCCTAACTACCATGCTGTTACAGTTTAACCCCTGAAAATTGTTTGCAATTTACTACCTAAAAAACAGTTTGCAGTTTAGCACCTGAAAACTCTAACTTTTCAAAAAACATTCAAAATCAAAAATGGAAAAGAAGAAGAAGATGGAGAGGAAATTATTGGAATTGTTATTTTCGGATTGACCCAAAGATGAATTTATGTGTAGTCACGAGACATGCTTTAATATCTTTTTCATGGAAAGACATTCTTCCATGGTTTCTTTTTAACAATGGCATCCCTCCACCATTAATGACATCTTTTCATCACCATTTTAAATTCAAATAATGCTCCATTTACCAAGAGGTACCACCATTCACAAATGAATGGTCACCAACAATCACCAAAAGCCACAACCATTTTTTCTAAGTTCTCTTTTATAAGTTTTTCTTTAAAAAAAAAAACTTTTATTTTTTATTTTGAAAAGGCCCAACAATCCCCCACTAATTTTCAAAATAAAGAGGTTAGGGTATGTGAGGAAAATATGTGCATAGGAAAAAGTATCTTATAAATTTGAACCTTCATTTAGTGTGAACAAATCAAAGTTGTGTTAGAATCCTTAGGGCGTGTTTGGTCAGGCGGATTAAGAGGGATTAGAAGGGATTGGATGAGTTTTAAGGTTGCAAGGCTCTGTTAGTGGATGTCGTTTGATCCCACGGGACGGGATAGCCCATGGGATCTGTCCCATGGATGTTTGGATAGTCAGTGGGATTGGACGGTCCTCATCTGATCCCACAGAAAACGTGTTTGGGAGGTGGTGGGATGGTTGTAGACGTCCGGCCGAATAGGTATATACACACGCGGACGCGGATTGAATGCTACCACCGCACGGACGACTGTCCCGTCGCACGGACAGTTCTCATTCCGCGCACTGCTCTGTGGGGCCTACTGTGATGTATCATCCACGTCGTTCATTGATTTCCCCACTAAATAGTTTGATATGATTGTAAAAATGAGGCTGGTGCAAGTCTCAAGTGGACCAAAGAGTGGGGATTACACCTCTGCCATTAAAAACGTGTATTTGCAACATCAATGACCAGAACAAGTTGATATTTGTGTTTTCACTACATCCACATCTACGTGACCTTCTGAATACGTTTTTTGGCAAGAATTTTCACGTGAATAGTTGATTAGCTGGACAGAATGGATGATCAATCTTGATCTTCTGCCCAAACGTCATCTATTAAAATCCATCACTTTTTCTTTTTCTTTTTCTTTTTTATTTTTGTGAAATCTACTCCTTCTATCAGACATACTCCTCAATCAGGCCCTGGGGCCAAAAATCATCCAGATGTAGAACCCATATGAGCCGCACCACAGGGAACAATGAGGATGGAACACCAACCATTGATGTATGTGTGGGGCTACCATGGTATCTCTTTTATCAAATCTGGATCACTGGGTCTGACTCTTCAGGATGAAGGGGAAGATGAATAAAAAATCCTACTCTGTTCCAAAACTCAGGCTTGTTCGAGCATGTTATACTATAGGACAGGTGGGGCCCATTTCCATGCAATCCATGTCCACATGGGGATTCGCGACCATCTGTTCCCAGGTAGGGCCCACTGCCCTGTTACATACTTTATATTTATACTGTTTATGACGAATTAAATTGATTTTAAGCGACATATCTTTAGAAACATTTTCTCATGAAAATGTTGAGATCCAGACCGCCCATCTGTCTCCCTATAACCTGGAAAAATCAAGCTTGCTCCACGGTGTCGATCTGGACCAATCACTATCGCTCGCCATATATTTCATGGCGACATATTACTGCCATTAAATTCACTTTAATGGTAAATGCATCAATTAAGATAACTATATCAAATACAAAGGTAAAGTAGGAATTGCATACCATGTAACATAGTATCATGGTATGCTTAATTAGTACTGAAATTGTTTAGTAGGGAAATCATGTGACTAAAGTTTAATGATGATATATAGAATAAAAAACAAAACTACAATACCCATTAGCAGCAGCTAACGTTTCGCCCCTTGAGACATCGGCATCATCCGTTGAAGTCGCTTGAGAAACCATTATTCAGGTCGTCTATTGGGTCGACGACCATGACGTCCTCCGAGAGGCGAGCTCATCGCAAGAATGGGATGCAAGTGCCTCGATTTTTGCAGGTCCTATACTTGGCTAAGCAATAGTGCCACAATGATAACTCTCTCAAAAAGTTGCAGCTTCTCTCCAATTTTTGAAAGCCCAGAACCTACTGCCGCTGTACCTTTTTACTTCCAATCGGGCCTCTTCCCAAGATAGATAAATCCCTATAGGACGACTAACTAGTACAACGTAATATTTTTCCTTCTTCATCTACATAAACAAATTACACTCAAGCATATTAAGAGAGCGCATATGAAAAGAAGATAGCAAAGGAATAAGATAGCATTAGATACAAATGTCTGTATCTAATATTCAAGAAAGGGAACTGAGATGAATATATAGTTTACACCTACGTTGGTGGGGCTATTGCATTGTATTGAAAGGAATATTAACACGTACTTTCTCCAATGTCGAAGACCTATATTAAAGCTTACATATTTGGAATTTATGAATTTTATATATGGCTAATATCATGAATGTCTACCTGATATGATCGTATAAAAGCATTATAATTATCGATTGTAACCAGTCTAATGTCATCCAAAATATATAAACCTACCAAGTTCAGACCAACCCAAAAAACAACATCTATGACAAAATTCGTAGGTCAAAAAAAAACCAAAAAAACTAATCCACACAACCAAGCAAAAAAAAATAAATTGTAATTACAGGTCCAGAAGCATAAAGTATATCATCATGGGACAAATCCCATCAAACGGAACTACTACCACCATCACCAAACTTATCTTGGAGGGTTTGTTTTAACCAATCCACGGGACGCTCAGGGCGTAGGTTGACAAAGAATGATGCAAGCTTCTCGTCCCTACTTAAGAGCTGACCAACCTCAATGAACTCAGAGTTGGTTAGGCCCTGCACCTCTTCGAGGACATCCAGAACTTCGCTAGTTCGATTGACCTCCTTTCCTAGGCCAAAGTCACATATAGCCTCTGCAACAGACCTCAGAGATAAGCTAAGTATATCACAGGGACGAGGTGGGTGTTGTCATTTCTTGGTGCTACTCCCACTCCCATTGCGGCCATGATCAGTATCAGATGTGTGAGTGGGAGTGCCGCGATAGATTCGATTTTGCATGCTTGGTGTGTACAAGGAAAATTGGTCGCACATGGTCCCTGTAGAATCTCCTAACGTATCCTCTGAGAGGTCAACGTGATCGTCAAGATCGTCATCTAACTCCATCCAAGTCTCGTTCAGATCTCAATTAACCCTAGATGAGGATGCAGCCGTTGTCCTTGATCCTTGTACATAACGTCCGGTCGCTTGATCAGAGCCGACGATAACCCCTAGGTCATCCATTCGCTCAATCTTCTTAGCCCATAGTCTCTCAGCGTGCGGGTGTGACAACAGAAACAGAACAGCCCGTATTATTTCCATGTATTCATATTTATATAATCAGAGGTTTAAGGTTGAAAGCTAATACATGGGATAGATAGATATACCAAAACTAGATTTACTAATACCTTGAGATACTCTTCTCATACTTCGTTTGGTGCAGTGACCACCATAAGCTCATTTTCTCAGCCAAATCCACTGACAGCAAGCATGTCCCTGACGTCATTGTACTCCCTTTTGTGATATCGCAGACTATTTTGTACGCTCTGCCAGTTGACAGGCACCCCTGTTTGTCTTGTCACTTGCTCGGCAACAACTTAATAAGCTTCTCTTTTGAAGCCATTGTCGACTTTCCTTCCCAGTGCGATCTGTTCCAACAATGTGTTAAATAGAACCTGATGCCATCGCAGAACAAATGTGGGCAGTCGCGCCCTAATTCACGCTTCTTTCTCCAATTGATTCGATCGAAGTAACCACTATCACTTATCATTTGTGGAGACCTCGGTGGGTGTAAGGTTACCCTCCACCTCGCCTACTGATATACTAGCAGCCTGTAGATCTTCATGGCACTCAATATCAGATCGAATAAAATTATGTAAGACAAAGCAAGCAATGAAAACCTTCACTTGTGTTTTAAATGGATACTACATCGCCGTCTTCAGTATCGAAAATCTACCCTTCACTAAGCCAAAGCAACGTTCAATTGCATTTCGCAACTGGGCATGGCAATAATTAAACAGCTCCCTCATGTTCGATGGTGCTCTCACAGTTCGATACTCTTGCAAATTGTATCGAACACCGTGGGATGGAGCCATAAATTCTGGCAAATGAGCATATCTAGCATCGACAACATAATATTTTCGTACACATTAGAACTAATGTTAAATTAGGAGTATCATTTGAAACATTCATTAGCAAATTGAATTCTAAGGCAACGAATATGGTGATCTACCATTCGGGACTATCAAAGGATCATCGGTTTGAGTCAACGCATTGTGTAGCACCCTCGCGTCTGATGCAGAACCTTCCCAGCCGGTTAGCAAATACAATATCTTCATATCAAATGAATAGGCCGCAAGAATGTTTTGGGATAAAACCCCTTTCCTATTGTGGAAGCTAGCATGATCGGGAGCTAGAACGTGCGTTGGAATGTGTGTCCCGTCAATTGCACCAACACACTCATAAATGTGTTACATGTAATTTTAGTCAGCGGATAATTGTGAATTGATGGACAAAAATGAACAATAGACACAAAGAGACCTTCGAAAATACTTATACCTAAAAATATGAAGCCTAATTTAGATTTGTTTGGATCTCGGTGGGTGTCTCTTATCCGGCCTGTTTAACATAAACAGTATATAGCGATACCAACGCATCAAGAATGTGATGAAAATGATGGCTAGCAGTTTCACCCGATCGAATGAAACGATGCCTTATTACACAATTGCGAACGTTATGACCCACTGTGTGAAGAAAAATAACGACTTGTTCTTCAAGACTGACATTCCAACTATCACGAAGAAGTGTCTTCTCGCGGAGTTTAGAACATTGCATGAAAAATGCTTCTCAACTCATCCTGAGTTGGGTAACATAGTCGCAGTCAATGGACCGAATAATCGAGTTGATGAACCTTGCCCGTTCATCATCCCCATAACGTGCCGGTTGTTTAAACATGTAAGCTCGAGAGTATTCTCCAACCGCCGCCACATAAGCTGCCACCGCTTGAACAACAACAGCCCTCCGATTGTCCTCGTCCTCTTCACTATCCATTTGTCCGGGTCACCTACACCTACATGTCTGGAGGATGATTTAATAAATATCAACACTATTCTTACTTTGCCAGTTTATGCATTGTTATTTGATACCATTAATTGCAATTAAAATATATTTTTTTAATTGCAATTCCATAACATCATAGGAGTCTCCCTTCTTTGCACCATCTTGTCAATGGAGTCAGAGGTGACTGGCGCCTTTAATTTGATCTACACAAGGCCAACACATCCATTGTTCCACGATATCTAGGGCTAGATTCAAAAAGAATTGGAACAAGACCATCCATATGAAATCTGGAAAGGGGTTGTTTCTGATGCAAGATTAGTTGGACAGCATTTCTTCATTCTTAACAGAATCACATCTAATTTGTACTGAAATTATGAACAAGAATAAACATATATTGTAATAGATACACTCCCTTCTAGTCCATCCAATGAAGTTTGGAATACACGGTTTTCCACTTTCTCCAACATATATGGTAATACGTATGATTTCTCGAAGTAAATGGGTATTGTCTAAACCAACACTCGAATTAAAACTTCCTCACAGACATACATAAATTTTCTAATAGATCTAACCTGAAACTGGATCGAAGTGGGTGATTAGATCTATCTTCATAACTATTCGATAAAGAATAGCTACACCAAAATATATTTCTTTATAATACCAAAATCAGCAAAATTATAACTGACAAACAACCACTTTTGTTTTTGCATGGTGGCAAACAGCCATTTATTTTTCAAAATGTAAAATGTTGGCTAGTGTAATCAAGAAACAGAACCAAGGAAAAGGGAGAGAGAGAGAGAGAAAAAAAAAATGGATGGATAAAGCTGACTTTTAAGTCCAAAAGCATGGAAGAGATGTTACCCAAGAGGTCATTGAAGTGTGTTTGTTAATAGTCATTCAACTAGTCTTTTTGGTTCATAGTCATTGTCATTCATGAAAACTAGCGTAATATTCATTTCAGTTGTATTTCTTTAGTTGTTTGTAGAATTTTGGTAGGGATCCAAAAAAAAAAAAAACACAGGGAGAGTGAGAAGAAAATCAGAGCCCTGTGAGTCTTTTTTATATGCATTATTTTTATATCTGCCTTGCAGACACTACTATAAGATGGGTTGGGTAGCATGGGATGCTTCCAATGTCTTTAAAAAGGTTGAGAGCAATGTGGGGAGGAGGTGTTATTAGCTGTGATTTGATGCACTTATGTTGCATGCTAACAATAAAAAGCATGTAAAAAAGAGGGGAATGGGGTTTTGGGTATTTGTTTTTTTTTTTTTTTTTTTTTTGTCAAAGTTGGGAATGTCTTTTGGGGGTGTGCTTTCACTATTACTTTTGTATTAGGGCCCTAAAGATAGACATTGTTGTGGTATCAAAAGGAATTTGTTCATGGATATGTGATGAGCTTAATCTGCTTTGAAGTTGGTATTTTTCATGATCTGATGATATGTTTGAGGAAACATCATGTGACACAATGTTGGTAATGGTTTCATTCAATTGAGCTTGAATTTGTTCGTTCAGTGACGGCTTTTTTATTTATTTCTCCCATGCATTCTCTTTTATTCTCTAAAACAACCACTTTTTTTTCTTTTTTTTTTTTTTTTGTATGGTGAGAAACAGCCATTTATAACTGAGAAACTTTACAGCTTTTTTATTGGAATTCAGCAATGAAAAGGATAGGAATAGGATTAAATTAGATAACCCAACTTTTATAATGTACCAGAAAAAAAAAAAAGGAAAGAGCAAGAAAGAGAATAGAAAGGCAAAACTACACACCCAAAAAAAAAAAAAAAAAACACAATGTTGAAGTAGACCCTGCATCTCTTCTAAAACACGATTTGTTTTTAAAAGAACAGCAGAATCTATTGCAGAAATTAACATCTGACTGTGACTCCCATACTCCTTGATTACATGGATTGACAGTTGAGTGTCAGTTCATTTCATGGGCAAACGGGATTAAGTGAGATAGGGTAACAGCTTGTGGATCTAGGATCTACATTGATGCATGTGTGTTGTATATCAGAACTTGCCATATCAAATGAGGTACTTCTAAATCTTAGGAGGATCACAGAGTTGGGTTGAAATCCACTCATTAAAAACTGTTTTTAGGGGCCATAAAAGTCCTGTCACAGGTTGGATGACAATTTAGTATCAGATGTGTCCCTTGTGAAGTCTGCCAAGTGAGCGTTTAACCAACACCTGCATTATGATCTCCTTAAATTTGGATTGTCTCTTTTTCTTTAAACATGCCCAGGAATGACTTGGCAATTTGAATGAGTTGTCAATTCTTTTTTTCTTTTTTTTTCTTTTTTTTTTTGCTTTCCTTCTAATGTACTCTTACAATAAGTTCTTCAAATCCAAGAAACTGGTTGAATATACAACACATATCAAAGGACGTGAATTGGCTAGTATACCACACACCACTACGTATCAAGTGCGTGTCCCTCGAGGACGAGCAATGACGCTACACGAGTTGTTAAATAAGAAATGCAGAATATATTTCAAAAATTAACGTGTGACTGTGACTCCAACTCTACTACAAGATTACATAGCTTATACATTTGAGTATGAATTCATTTCTTGTGCAACGAAGACACTAAACCAAACAGACATAAAAGAAACAATCCATCACTCATATCACGTACAAAGAACAAAACTAACATATAATGAGACAATCAAACCTACAACAATTTCAAAAGCAAAATGAAAAGTCGTATTACAAAGTTAAAATATTTGTGATTTAATTGGAACATTATGGAGTCAGGTCTTTGTGTGGTAGAATCAGACATCATGGAGTACCTTTGAAGTATAAATCCCAATAGGAATAATCAAAATAGAAGGCTTTCCTTTCCAGTTTTTTTGAGTATCAATGCACATGAAATATTCAAGCCATTTCAGGTTCAAAACCACCATCATCAACTTTGTTAGAGTTTGGCATATATGATTTTTCCAATCATCTTTATATGTTTAACATAGATTTCACTCTACAAATGTTTCATCAAACCCTCAGCAACAACCATCAAAAGCTAAGTAAGGGGCAATTCCTTCCTGATTTTTTGAGCCATTTTTTTGAACTATATTTGGGATTGGTTCATTCCTCGCCACCAACAATCGACAATTCCTTTCTTATCATGTTTTGGGCATAAAGCTTATCTCAACATATCCTACCTATTTCCATCCAAGAAAACTCCCTATTATGTTTGTATTTTAAAAAAGGGAATAAGAAAAACACACACAGAGGCACACACAATGCACGGAGTGGATTTTCTTCAGCTGTAGTTCTTAGTCTTGCTAATGATCTTAATCTCATTAGATTGGTCTTTCACTAGAAAAGTAAAAAAAAAAAAAAAAAACTGGAAAAATCCATACAGGATCTAACAAATAACAAAAACCCATCAGCCAAACATAGATTTATCCCATTTCAATCAAAGTAAAAACAACTCGCAAAAAAACACATTATTATTATTTTTAAAGCATCCCAAAAAATTTAAAAAAAAAAAAAAAAAAAAAAACACACACACACACACACAATGCAACAAACTGGTTTTTCTTCGATTGTTCTTAATCATGTTAATAATATATTTCTCCTCCCAAATCAAGTACCCAAATCCATTCAAGATCCAAGAAATAAAAAAAATGCAAAACCCATCAACCAAAAACAGATCTAACCCATTTCAAGACCAGAAAAAACACTCCCCAAGCAACCCAATATCTAAAAAAAAAAAAAAAAGAATGCAAACACACACAAACACACAGTCACACACAAACACACAATGCAGACAGTGATTTCTCTACAGCTGGTACTTCCATGTTAGCCAGAATTTGTATTACAATGATTTTAAAATAGAGGGGGGAAAAATCTCCAACTCCCCAACTCCAACAAGATCTATGATAACAACAACAACAACAAATGACGACCAATCATGTGTATTTCTCTTTCACTCATAAAAAAAGCACAATCAGATCTGATACACATTATTTAAAATGAAGAAACACTCAAACAGACATTAAAGCAGTTTATTGCAATACCTTACAAGACTAATCTGAAAAAAAAGATCCAAACAACCACAATGCAAGTTAGAATATACTCAGATTTGGGATTGCATAAATAGTTGGCTAAGAAAGAAGAGGATGCACGCTATCCATTCCTGAGATGCAGGATGTTGTTATATGCATACCATGCTCAAAACAAAGATTGTAGTACATACTTCCTCAGTTGAATATCAAAGTGTAGGAGATACCCATAGTCCATGCACCATCAATCTCCTTTTGTGATATCCCAAATCTCCCAATTAGTGTAGGCAAAACGAATTCATATGCAAAATAATCACAAGCATAACCTTTTCTACGGTTATTTAAAAAGAAGGGATGCAACTATTTATGTTTTCATGTCAAATGGTGGGGTGGCGCTAATGGCAGAGGGATATGGTGGGATGGCGATAATGGCAGACGGATTGGATCGACCGTTTGATCCCCTCCAAAAGCCTGTATTTACAAACATCTTCATCAATAATACTGGATATCCACTGACAAATCACCTACAACCTTCAAAATCATCCCATCCCTCCTAATCCCTCTTAAACCAGGTGGCCAAACACGCCCTAAACTGACAATAGTGGCAAAATTAGGAATTTTTTCTCCCACGGGTTTGGGTACCTACTTGTTCGATGACTGGGGATCACTGGCCTTATGAAGGGTGGGATGAAGATTCACCTTAGGGATCTGCAACAGTGACCACAAACTCCGTGAGTGGCTGGATACACCGTTGGTCGAACTCGTCCAACTGTGGCTGTGAGACGAGGCTATTGAAGACGACCGAAGATCACCCACCTCAAAGCCGATGAGGGAGTCGGACAACTAAACCCATGCGATCTTCTGTCCAAACATCACCTGCCATCTACCTTATTTATACATACACCACCATCCAGGCCGCAGTGCCTCGTCTCTTCCATCAACCGACTGAAACACCTAAGCCCACCATCTAAAAATCACCTTTAATCCCATCGTAAATCCCATGGGATTTGGTGGGATGGAGAGAAGAGGGGGAGAGATTCGCCAAATCCTGTTGAAATCTCAGGCAGCGATTACGAGGGCGGCGAAATCGCTCATACAAGGTCTGCCCAAATAGCTAGTGGTATGGAGGGTTATGGGATAACCCCCGTATGTCGCCGTAAGTCGACATCCAGCGCCCATCCAAACACGCCCTTAGTGATTATGGTCTTCAACTAAGCATTCTATATAACACAACCGGACATATCACACATACATATATTTCAATTGCCATGTGTTATAAAATTATATCATATTAACGGCCTTGTGCTTTGTCCTGGATTCGTGATTTCATGAGAATAGCCAAAACTCCCGAACATCAGGAAGTGGCCTCACTTCCAATACGCGTATAAGTGAGTCATTATGAATGCCCCTGTAAATAGCACCCTTGAAAGGACTCATTAAGAGCAGAAGCTCATCCTCCTTTTAATCATTATAGGTACCCAGCACTATACATGCATTTAGGAATAAGATAAATAGAAAACGTACAGTGTTGCTTCAGACATTTCTTGCAAGATACTTTGCCCATTGAACCTATTAACTTCAGTTGGGTTTCTCTCATTTGGTGTCTGTGAAATTGGCTTAAGTCTCATTCCTCTCGATGTTCTATTGACAACATCCTTTGACAGTCCCTTAGTGAATGGGTCTACTAGACTATGGATAGAGTGCACATAATGTATTGTTATAACACCATCACCAAGTAGTTGCCGCACAAAATTAGGTTGTATTTTCGACAATCATTCTTAAAGAGGTCGGGGATTTTACAAAAGAAGTATGGACCATTCTTGAATGTGTTATTTTTAAACCCTTAGTTATTAGGTTTGGGCCGATCATCTTTCTTGGAAGGTGGCTTCTCTAATTCTTGATTCATACAATTCTCGACTATATTAGCGTTACTTAGGGCTTCCTGTTGTTCTTCATTTTTGTCACGGAGCAAAAAAAAATATTAGGCGATCCTCTAAGGACATTCTTTTTTTTCTTATTTCAAAGATCTTCTAGTATCCTTCCATTTAGGTGAAAGTTTAGCTATAATTGTGGATACTTGGAAGGATTTGTCGAAATTATTTAAAAAATAAATGATCAATCTTCTGAGATTAGTCGGTGACTAACATAATTAGTACATTTGATAAGTTACTGTAATTTAAGAAGTCTTTTTGTAGACAAGTCAAATGATGCAAAAGAGTCATAGGTTGTCGGCTTTTCAAATAATGTATAGTCATAAACATGAGAAGGTGGGAAGGTAGAGAACGGAAAGGCCCACCTCATGTGATGTGTATGTGTGTGTGTGTGTGTAGAGAGAGAGAGAGAGAGAGAGAGAGAGAGGCCCAACTCATGTGATGTGTACGTGTGGAGAGAGAACGAAAGGCCCACCTCATGTGATGTGTATGTGTGTGTATAGAGAGAGAGAGAGAGAGAGAGAGAGAGAGAGAGAGAGAGAGGCACATGAGTGTGTATAGAGAGAGAGAGGCCCAACTCATGTGATGTGTATGTGTGTGTATAGAGAGAGAGAGAGAGAGGCACATGAGTGTGTATAGAGAGAGAGAGAGGCCCAACTCATGTGATGTGTACGTGTGGAGAGAGAGAGAGAGGTTCACCTCATGTGATGTGTATGTGTGTGGAGAGAGAGAGAGAGAGAGAGAGAGAGAGAGAGAGAGGCACATGAGTGTGTATAGAGAGAGAGAGAGGCCCAACTCATGTGATGTGTACGTGTGGAGAGAGAGAGAGGCCCACCTCATGTGATGTGTACGTGTGGAGAGAGAGAGGCCCACCTCATGTGATGTGTACGTGTGTGGAGAGAGAGAGAGAGAGAGAGAGAGAGAGAGAGGGAGGCCCATCCATGTGACGTGTACTTGTGGGGGGAGAGAGAGGCCCACCTCATTGGATGTGTACGTGTACTTGTGGGGGGAGAGAGGTGTCTACCTCATTGGATGTGTACGTGTGAGGAGAGAGAGGACCACCTCATGTGATGTGTACGTGTGGAGAGAGAGAGAGGCCCACCTCATGTGATGTGTACGTGTGGAGAGAGAGAGAGAGAGGCCCACCTCATGTGATGTGTACGTGCTTGGAGAGAGATCTTTCCTGCTAACATGTCACTTGTTTATGGGAAATGGATTGGCTAGCTACTCCCCCTGCCACTAGCCCTGTGGCGGGTGGTCGGTGCTCTGTGGGACCCACCATGATGTATGTGTTTCATCCATGCCGTTCATCCATTTTTACAGATCATTTCAGTGTGTGATCCCAAAAATGAGAGGGATATAAATCTCAGGTGGACCACACCACAGGAAAACAATAGTGATTGGATATCCACCATTAAAATCCCTAGGGTCCACTGTACTGTTTATTTGAAATCCAATATGTTGATTAGGTCATACAGACCCAGATGAAGGGAAAAAAAAAAAAAAACAAAGATCAGCTTGATCCAAAACTTTTAAGGGCCCCAAAAAGTTTTTAATGGTCAACGTTCATTCAACACTGTTTCCTGTAATGTGGTCCACTTGAGATTGGGATATACCTCATTTTTGGCCTCATAACATATAATGATCTATAAAAATAGATGGATGGCATGGATGAAACACATAAATTATAGTGGGGCCCACAGAGACCGACCACCTGTACATTGGGTCAGTCCATCAGCCATCATTGATTTTGAACGGATTGGCCCACTTGATTATCAGAGGCTTGATTTTTTAGCGAGGCAACCTTGATGGTGTGACCCACCGTTTTCATGCTTGGGATGACCTTGTGTGTTTTGTATGTAGAGAGAGAGAGACTGCATAGAGCCCCATTTTCCTTGTGAAAATTCCACTTGTGTAGGATATCTGAACCGTTTGAAATGTGGGGCTCCTCCATGAGGATTACCTCTTTTGAGAATGAGATCAATTAAATCATTAGGTGGGCTACCCAAAAATTAATTCAGTTCATCAGCCATTGTTGATGTTGACGTTGTGGCCCACCCACTGAATGGAGTTTTGGAGCTGTGAGACCTTCATGGCGTGGCCCGCCGTTTGCATAGCCTTATGAAGTTGCATTCTTGAATCCAGTGCTCAATATTTTTTATTTTTTATTTTAAAAAAAAAAAGGTTTAAAAAGGATCGAATCATCCCTAAATTTATTGGAACCGTCGGAATACATGAATCAAGTAAAGTAATGCTAATTGCACAACCAAGTTCAAATACAAATAATTTGATTTTATGTGGAAAAATATTTTTGAAAAAAAAAAAAAAAAAAAACCACGACACAAAGCAAATGTGAGATGCACTATAAAAATAGAAATTACAAGAGAGAATGTTACCAATTCGAACAAGCCTCGAATCTACCTCACTAAAAATAGAAATTACAAGAGAGAATGTTACCAATTCGAACAAGCCTCGAATCTACCTCACAAGCCTACGCTATACTTTTGAAATCCTTATGAAGGAATTAAAAAGCATAGCACCATATAATATCATAATTGGAATAGAAAACAAATCTTGCACTTACACAATTCTATGCGTGCGCTCGATGGCATATTCGATGTGACTTCGATGACATCGATGATCTGTCAATGTTATCGAGTAAAATACCAAAACGTTCTAACAAAAAAACATGATTTTTTTGAATTTTTCCAATGACATAAACCACTGTTCAATGACGTTGAGTGGTCTATTGATCGTGACATCGACGGACCTTGTTATTTACATATTTTAAGACATCAACAACAAGTTTAATCTCTACACAAATTAAAAAATAAAAATCAAACATCAAAATAAATCTCAAAACAGAAGTACAAATAAAAAACATCAATTACATGGAAATAAGGCATCAAGCAGTTTTTTCCACCAACCAACTGCGGTCTCTACTTAGTGGAGGAGAAATTAGTGTCTGTTTGGGCGGTGGGATAAGAAGGGATTACATTAAATAGAATTGCATTGGGAAGAATGGAAAAGCTTGGAATTACATTAAATAGAATTGCATTGGGTCCTGTGCCAATTTTCCTCAATGTTAGCAAGTTGTTGGAGGTCCCACCATGATGTGTGGGCTATATCTACACCATCCACCCATTTATCGAGATTAGTTTAGAGCATGGGCCAAAAAATCAGGTAAATCTAATGCTCAAGTGGACCCCACCATAGAAAGCAACGGGCATTGAATACTTACCATTTAAAACTTCTTTGGGGCCACATAAGTTTTGGATCTACCTAATTTTTAGGCCCATGCCATAAAATGAGGTTACAAAACAAATGAACAGTTTAGATATAACACATGTGTGTTATTCTCAGTAATTTCAAATAATGGTGGGTATATCCATTCAATGTACCACCGTATTATCAACAAAGCAGGGCATTAATCTTATCATATGGCAGCAGGGGACAATCCCTGCCATGGGTAATAATTATGTTTTTTGAATCCCATCCCACCTAATCCCTTCTAATCCCACCGCCCAAACAGACCCTTAGGTTCTAACATAGATCCCTCAATACAATTTAATAACCATAAACAAATACAAATAAAAGAAGACATTGAAATTGCAAATTCAACAAATACATATGAAAGGAAACAATGAAATTGTAACCTCCAATGGTAATGTATTTAATGTTTTGTAGAGAAGAGTTATGAATCTTTCATCTAGAACTAAATCTTAAACCAAGGAATAAATGGAGTTGGCTTTTGGACCTGATTCTCATGCCATGAAAACTGAGCCGTACTCGCAACCAATCCACTTCTTTTCTTCAATCTTCATTGTAACTTTTATCTTCAAGTTGTTCTTTCTTTGAATTCCTTGGAGGATGAAAGAAATGAGAAAACCCCAAGAACTGATAAAAATTTCTGAAATCTAAAGCTTCTTTTAAAAGAAATAAAAGGATATTTATAGATGCAATACATGACATCCATATAATTTGAAAGAATACAAGATCAAGTAAAAGAATAATTACAAATATGAGGTTTACTGAGAATCTCACCAGATGAATGGATGTGATGCTAACTAAACCAAAAGGAGAAGAAAAATTAGTTAGAAAAGGTTTCATTGTTTGAATTTCAAGTTTAAAGGAGAATATAATAATTTCAGTCATAAATTTGATTCAATAACAGGAGAGAATTAAGATAATATCGGTTAGTTTGATCACAATATCTAACCCTTAGCTTAAATCTAGACTGTTCATCAATTAGCCCAACTTATAGAACTCTTACAAAGATTAAGAACAACTTAAACATACCGGCACATTTGAATTTTGACGGAAACTATATTATTAAAATTTGCAAGAATGGAGAGCATCTCAGAAAATTTCAGTAAAATTCGACAAAAAAAAAAAAAAGTTTGTATATGTCCATATGTGTTGACTGGCCACTGATCATACGTACATGAGGTTGAATGATCTTGGTATAGTTGGAAAGCTTATTTATGTTTTATTTCATGAGCTTTAAAATCAACCAAAATTACTATCAAAATCATAAGAAAATTGGTCTAAAAATCAGATTTTATTCCAAAGAAATAGTTCCAACCATGTTGGGTCGTTGCGATGCTCATGACTTCAAATTCTTATGATTCTTGATCCATTAGGAGAAGACATAAAAAATAGACACGGACAAAGGAAGAAAAATTGCTCAAAAATTACTATTTACCTGGTAAGGTGGAAATTTTTTTAACTTTCCCCTTGAAAGTAAGTTTTTTTTTTTTTTTTCTTTGTTGGGTTAGCTTGTTAGTACACCCCATTGTCAGTTCACACTTCACTGTTAGCTTAAAAGTTAGTTAAAATGACCATTACTTTATATAAAGACAGTTAAACTTTAATTGCCTTCCCTCTGCCAATTCATAACTTTGCACTATGGTCTCCAAAAATCAAATTGTGGCCCATCCTTCTTCCATATCATTCCAATCATGGATTAAAGACCCAATCAAAATTCTAACTCAAATATCCACTTAATGACACAGGGAAGGACATGATGAGGTTAATCAATGTCTTCCTCGGGGAATAACTACTCCTAGTTCACAGAGCTATCTAGACGAAATAATTTCTAATATATTCAAAATAAATTAATTAATGATAAACAAAGAAATTACAATCCTTTAAATAATGAGCTCAAATCTAGAGCAAAGTTTTAGACTTAAACTCTCTAGAAACGTGGCTTATTATAAATAATAAACTTATTATTTATAGACTTCATGTATGATATGTTGAAAAACTCATTCCAGTTTGCGATATATAACTGTTTTAAGGTTCTGACAGTATGGATAATTTATGCCTATGATTGGGCCTTCTTTGGTCCATCTTTGCCATAAAAGTGTCTATATATGACCCTCTCTACCTCACTTACTCAAATAAGGATTAGGGTTTAATCAAACTCAACATGGTAATCATACCCCCAATACTACATGAACTCTGAGATCAAATCAAGGCCGACTACTTTGATGAAATCAAATGATAGGATCCACAAATGAAGTAGGGTATCTATGGGCTTGGATGACATGTTGTGTAGAGAGAAAGAATTCTCTCAAAACATGATTACATAGGAAAAAGGAGGAAAACTAGGCATCATCACCTTAGTTTCTTGCTTAGACCTTTCTCCTATTTGAAACAGAAACAATTTTCAAAAGGCGTAGATGTTGATGAAACTAAGAAGAAAATATCTCATTAGTACAAGACACTACACCACACCAAATTGGCACACGTGCAAGAGATCTTGACTGTACACCTGGTGGGCCATACCATGTCTGTGCTGTGGCCCTATAAATAGGTCACTCCATCCACATTAACTTAAATCATAGTTTTTGAGTCGACTCGTTTTGTAATTGTGTTTTAGATTGTTTTTAAATTATGAAGTATATATGTGGTCCACCTGACATTCTAAGCCACCCATTTTTGGGCCAGCAAAAATACATAGAGGGCCCACCTGTGGAACGGTTGCGCGAGAGCAGCCATCTGATTGACCCCTTGGGCTGCTCAAACGGCTGGGAAAAAACCTGACACGACATGATTGCATCAGGATGGTTTGGATTGGAAAGTTGGGGAATGATCACATGCGTTCCAACGGTTGTGAGGAACGAGCGTGGGCCCACCATGATGTTTATGTGCTTGCCATCAGACCGTCCAATAGATGTAGCTCCCATGTTAGGCCTAAAAAAATGAGAATAATCTAAAACTCAGGTGGGCCACACCAAAGGTAACAGCTGGGAGAAATGGCATAGTTTTATGACAATCAGGACCGTCCAAATCGATCAGCCGGCAATGGAAAATAACCAAAAAATAAAAACTAACAAGATTATACCAACCATTCCATTTTTCCTCCGAATCCGGAGCAGTAATTGGATGATCAGGATTGTTTGATCAATATGGTGTATGACATATGCTTTATCGATGATGGTGCCTACAATTTGGATGGTCTGGATTTCTGTGCATTAGTGCCACATGTGAGGAGGATGAGTCACCACTATTTTTTTAGATTGTGCATAACTAACTCAGGAATCTCACCCGTCCATAGACCACCACACGTGTTGCTGTGTCAAACGTGTGCAATATTCGATCTTTCGCATCAGATGGGTCACACTGCTTTAAAAACTAATGGACCAGCTAAGGAAGGTGTGGAACTCCTGTGTTAGTCTAGCAGCATTAAAGGAATGGTGGTGACTCTTCAAAACATGCACATGGCATTGTTGTAAGGCAATCAAAACCATCTAAATAGCATACCCACACCGAAAACATGATATTTTCTGATTGATTTTTCAGTTAGAAATTGGATTACTCATTATCTACTTTCAAATGTCCATTTGAGAGCTATTAATTGGATGGTCAGGATTTCTCGATCAGTGAAATTTTATAAACATGTTCTCCTTCTAAGTGAGGACCCACAATTTGGATGGTCTAGATTTCTGTTCATCAGTGCCACACGACAAGAGGAAGAGTCACCACCATTTTAAAATGGCACAAAACTAACATATGAGCGTCTTCTGGGCTGGGCCCATCCCGTTGACAACGTAGGAGGGATGTATATGGTAATTGGGGATGTACCGAAATATGGTAGATCTATCTATCCATAATACACGTGGCAGAATGATGCTTGTATCGTAGCCATCCATCTAGTGAAACAAATATTAGAAAATCTATCCATAACTTTTCTTCACTTTCCCATCACTGAATAATGACCGTTAATTATTCTGGTTTATTGCCGTTGATTTGAGGGCCCCTGATCGATGTCTATGATAACATAGGGCATGCCTGTTTTGAGTCACATGGCATTCACTCTAGGAGGGACTAGATAGACAGTTCTGATTGATACTTGGCCCTGATCAAATAATGAAGTAGAGAGAAACGGCTGGAAAACGAATCATGGCGATCATCTGACGGGACCACATCAAAACACAGAGTGGGGCCCACGTAAGGGTGTACACGAACCGAGTAGCTCGGTTGGCTCGCCCAAATCGAGTAGAAAACACTTGATTCGGATCAGATTGAAGCTCGGATCGACTCGACTTAACTCGGATCGGACCCAACTTGAGCCGAACTCGGATCAAACCAATTCTATGACGCGGTAACTTTGATATTGATGTTGCTCACCGAGCATTTAATAAAGTATATGTAAAATCACTATTATTTTATATACAGTGAAAATTTTTAAGTTGCAGTTCATGTGTTTGTGAAAAATATCGCATAGGTATACCTGTATCGGTCTCTATTCAAACTCGGTTCAAATCAACCCTGGCGGCTGACCAAACCAAGCAAGCTAGCCAGTCAACCTTGAAGACCAAGCTGAGCCGAGTTCGAGCTAGTGGCCAGCTGAGGTTGACTTTCAACTTAACGCTGGTGAAGGCTAGCTCGACTCGATGTACAGCCCCAAGCACACCAGCCCACTAAGGTTGACCGTATTGCTTGACGTAGGTTGAGGACCACAGGCTGACTTGACCTATTGGTTTACTTACTTTCAACCTTATATTCTGAGTGGGGCCCACCAGCCCACTAAGGTTGACCTTTTTGCTTGACATTGTTGATATATGTACGGTCCAGATTTACTTGACCAAGTTATTTACTTTTTTCAACCGTAGATTAGTTTTATAAACTGTGGCCCACCTAATTAGACAGCCGCCAGTCCAAACTCAGCAGCATTATAAGATCAGGCCGTTCATATGGTGCAATCCAGCGAGTTACCCGCGGTTGGAAGCTAGGTGAGGCCCACCGAGGCATCTATAAGAAATCCACCCCATCCATCTGGTTCTCTAGCTTATGTTAGGACATGACCCAAAAACCTGGCAGATACAAAACTTAAATGGACCACATTACTTGGAACAGAAGCTTTGGATAATGCTAATATTTGTGCTTTCATTTTATCCCAGTTAGACTGACCTTATGAACGGTTTGGATGGCATATAAACATCTTGGTGGGCCCCATGACGGTTTCAATGATGGGGATTTCCCTTCCCACTGTTTCCTGTAGTGTGGTCCACTTAAGTTTTGGATCTGTCTGATTTTTTGGATCTTGTCCAATTATAAGCTGGAGAAACTGATGGACGGGATGGATCTTGTCCTATTATGATGTGGGTCCATTTCGTAGCTAAAAATGAGTACCATTCTATTGCTATTTATGGGCTTTTTATTAAGCTGGTCAGGTGGCGTCCATATGCCTGGGCCATTTATGTAATGGATCTCTTTTTTTTGGCAAAACCAGTCTAAGAGGATAGGGCTATCAATGGACCAGATTGGCCCGCTTTAGGATGGGCCCAGGCCTAAAATTTAAGGTCTTTCGTTAACGGGCCCGGACCCGATCTATGTCAAAGAGCCTGTCGGACTCGGATTGCGTCCAACCCACACGGTCTCTAGCTCGGAACGGGCAGGAGCTTTGAATGGCCACCGTGATGTATGGATCTTATCCACACCGTCCATCCATTTTTTAGTATCATTTGAAGATGTAAGGCTAAAATAGAGAGAGATCCAAAGCTCAAGTGCACCACACCACAGGAAGCAGCGGTGATAATGATTCTTACCGTTGAAAATTTTCTAGGCCCGCCATAATGTTTATTTTCCATCCTTATTTTCCATCCAACCTATTAATAAAGTTACATAGATATGGATGAAGAGAAAACATAAATATCAGCTTGATCCAAAACTTATGTGGCCCCCAAGAAGTTTTTCAACGGTAAAAGTTTAATCCCCATCGTGTAGTCTACTTAAGAAG
Organism: Magnolia sinica; assembly: GCF_029962835.1. NCBI lineage: Eukaryota > Viridiplantae > Streptophyta > Magnoliopsida > Magnoliales > Magnoliaceae > Magnolia > Magnolia sinica. Next base: position 10,569,841 of record NC_080575.1, on the reverse strand, counting down.
TCTACTTAAGACTTGGATCTGCCTAATTTCTGTAATTATATCCTAAAATGATATGAAAAAATAGATGGACGGTGTGGATAAGACCCATACACCACGGTGGCCACTCAAAGCTCCTGCTCGTACCTAGCCGGAGACACGCGGGGGTAGAACGCAATCCGCGTCGGATCCTGTCGGCCTGGCTCGGCCCGCTTATCGTTTTAAGGACATTTTTTCCACGTATAATACGTAGCATGGCACACTGAATGAACGGCCCAGATCTTGTGTAAAATTGGAAGACTGGCTCAGATTCCAGCCACGCGCAGTTAAGATGGACCAGGCTCGGGACTGGTTCTTTTGGCCCATCATGGGCACAGACCAGGCCCGGTACTGGGTTATATTTTTTGGGCTAGCTTTGAAGGGGCCACAGGCCCGTCCAGTGTGCCCCACCTGGTGAACGGCCTAGATTTTACAAACATAATCATTTTTTGCAAAGCTAGCCAAAAACGGGCCGAACATGGACTGGGCCTTGGCCTTCTGAACCACTTTCACTCTCACCTCCAAAACACACCACAGTCCTGCCAAGCTGCCATCTCCACCGTACAAAAGGCTTCTGTCTGGACCACTGAGATTTGGTATGAGTAGGTGATACCGTTGATTCCCGACGCGAAAAATAGGGAGATGCATTAAAGTCATATGATGTTAGGAGAAATGATCAGGTGCTATGACCGTACCATACAACAGATTTTTTAAATTCCCGTTGACATGTCATACGTGTGGGACATCCAAACGCTGCAGATGGTGGGCCCATCATAAATGTCACCTGACTAGAATCTAGAGAGATATAAGCATCAGGTGGGCCAAAACATTGTTCTGAACGAATGCATACGTCAGGCCTATCTCATGAATAGATTAAACTGATTTTCTTGTCCGGTTATCTTTATTGAGGTGGACCATCCTTTTGTACGGATTAAATAACCTCCACATGTAATACGCTGGCGGGAACAATGTGTAGTACGGTAAGCCTATGGTACGGTGGGCAGATGAGAAGTCGTTATTAGCATTGCTGCATTGCTTTAATTATCTTTGTATCCTGCGTGGAACTCATGTAAAGCTATCCAGACCATCCAAATGTGGGGCTTTGATCTTGCACTCAAACACCACTTTGTCATAAGTGCCAAGGAGGGGTGCTCGTTTCACCATCATTAATGTAGTAAACATCTTAATCAGTTTAGAGCTATTGAGTTATGGGCCCCACCACGACTCTGCATGGTTGCTAATACGAGCTATATATATATATATATATATATATATATAGAGAGAGAGAGAGAGAGAGAGAGAGAGAGAGAGAGAGATGGTAGCATGAGGTTGACCTCATGGAAGCTTCCCATTAGGTCGAGCTGTGTGGGCCCCAACGTGATGTGTGTGTTGAACATTAATACTGTGCATTTGATGGGTCCTATTTAAATGATGGGATATCCCAAAATCAGCCGTTCACAAATCCAGCCCATCCATTGTGTGTGCCCCACTTAGATTAGGGTTCCTATCAAGTTTCAGCCGCATACAATTTTTAGGTGGGCCCCACCAAATGCTTTTATCTATGTTAGTCATGTCTTCACATGGTTTTAGATGGTATGGCCCACTTGAATACTGTATACAGCTGATTTTTGGGATATCCCATAATCTAAAGGGGACCCATCAAATTTACGATGTTGATTTTCATACACATCATGGTGGGCCCACACAGCTCGACCTCATGGGAAGTTCCTATGAGGTCTACCTTAGAGGTGGGCATTTTGAACCCGATCCAACCCAACTCGATACCGTTCCGAACAGAACCGACGGCTTAGATCAGCCTGATCGAGTCTATCCACCCAGATCCGATCATCTTTCAGGTCGGGTCCTGATAGATGTTGATCTGGACCGATCCGACCTGAATACTCAAATCGAAAGGATCTGACCCGACCCGACCTGACCCAGAATGGATAATATAAATATTCTTTTATACTTTTTACCTTCACTCGTTTACATTACACCCCTCCCATCCTTTCTTACCCTAACGAACGAACGAGCCTCCCCTTCCCGATCTTATTCTTCTTCTTCTTTCTCTCCACTCTCCCATCTCCAGCCTCCCCCTTCCCAAACTGTTGGTGTGGGTTTCACAGCTTCCCCCTTCCTATTGCTGCTGGTGTGAGTTTCGTACACAGTCAGTGTCAAATAACTCCACTAGATACAGCGTGGTCAGTGATCTATGGGACCCACCATGATATATGTGTTTCATCCATTCCGTTCATCCATTTTTAAACATAATTTTAGAGTTTTATTCCAAAAAAAAAAGTGTTATAAATCTCAAGTGGACCACACTACAACATAACAATAGTGATCGGATATCCACCTTTAAAATCCTCCTAAGGCCTACTATATTGTTTATTTGACATCCAATCTGTTAATTAGGTCATACAGTCCCAAATGAAGAGATAAAACAAAGATCAGCTTGATCCAAAACTTTTATGGCTCTCTAAATGTTTTTAATGGTCGACTCTCATTCAATATTGTTTCCTGTAATGTGGTCAAATTGAGATTTGGTTATACTTCATTTTTGGACTTATGTTGTAAAATGATCTCTAAAAATAGATGGACGGCATAGATGAAACACATATGTCATGGTGGGGCCCACATAGCACCGACCATGTCAGCAGTGTAGCCAATCCATTTCCCGCCCACGGCCACCATGATGGCTGTCTGACAACCATACAACTAGCATAGGTACGTGTTGTGCAAAGCCGAGCACTAATGCTCCTTGAGCTCCGAGTTGTATGAAGGGTTCAAAGGATATCAAAGTTACATGGCCCCACAATGATGTATTTATTATATCTACACCGTTCATGTATTTCTAGAGATCATGATAGAGCATTATCCAAAAAATAAATAATATCCGAAGATCATTTGGACCACACCACAAATAATAGCAAAGAATGATTTTCACTATTAAACAATTCGTGTGGTCCACATGATGGTTAGATCTGTCTTATTTTTCGTCTAAATCCTTAAGACGAGGTCACCAAATGGATGGATGATCTAGATATAACACATATCCCATGATCACACCTCTCGAACTTGCTAACATCAAAACAAGAGAGTCCCAGACTTCGTAAAAGTTGAAAAGACGGCACTCACTTCCGTGCAGTGCACGTTAACAACATACACCTCCAGTGAAATTGCATGTATGTTTTTTGAGAGATATGTGTGGCCCACCTTGATGTATATATTTTATTTAAGCCGTTCATCCATTTTGAAATATCATTTTAGACGTTGAGCACAAAAATGTGGTATATTGAAGGCTGAAGTGGACCACACCACATGAAATGGTTGGATTAAATTCCAACTATCTGAATCTTACCCAACCCGATCTGACTCGGGCAGGTTGACCGAGTCGGACACGGTTTGGGTCAGGTTAGCCACATATTGGAACTGTCTGAGTCAGGCGACCTGAACTTGGTCCCAAATCAGATCAAGTTCAGATTAAATTACCGTGATTTCAAATCTGATCGGATTAGGTCGGATCCGGTCAGACCTGGACCGATGCCCAGCTCTAGTCGACCTCATAGTACTATATATATATATATATATATATATATATATATATATATATATATAGAGAGAGAGAGAGAGAGAGAGAGAGAGAGAGAGAGGAATGCTTACCTACACACTATTTCATAGCTAGTTTCATGCAAACCTCAACATCATTCGTTGGATCTAGAAGAGGTTGAGATTAAAAGAGGTTTAGTGGGCGTGCCTCAAAACACTCAATTTCATTATGGAACTTACCGATATCTCTTTTACTTTTTCTCTTTGCCTTCACTCAAAAATGAAAACTGTTTGCTGTGATTTGAATGTTGATTGAGTGGTGATGTATTATATCCACCTCATCCATGTGATTTGCAAGATCATTTTAGTTTGTTAGACCAAAATTTGAGTGAATATAAAACTCAAGTATACTACATAAGAGGAAATAATGGGGATTTAGTGAGTACCGTTGAAATATTTATTCAGCCACAAAAGCTTCTTATCATGCTAACTTTTTTGTGTTTTTACTTTATCCCATTATGGATGACCTTTTAAACAGTTTAGATAGCATATAAACATCAAATTGAAGCTTAAGAAGATTTCAATAGTAAGAAAGTCATTCCCTATTTTTCACTTGTACGGCCTACTAAAGTTTTGAATCCACCTCTTTTTAAGGTATATCTTAAAATGATCTCGCAAAACATACGAATAGAGTGGATTTCTCCCTGGATATCACGGTGGACCCTACATAGCATACTCACTACATGCACAATCAATATGCAATCGGCTCCAGGCAAGCAGATTTTCCGTTAAGCCTTTGGCGGTAAGTTCCTGCCCCAAAAACCTAAGGGCATGTTTGGGCTGTGGGAGTAGAAGGGATTAGGTGGGATGGAATTGCATCCGGTCATGTGCCAATTCCACTCCATAGAATAGCTGTAGATGAATTGCATTGGATCCCGTGCCAATTTTACTCAATGTTAGTAAGTTGTGTAGGTCCCACCATGATTTGTGGGCTATATCCACGCCGTCCACCCATTTTTCAAGATTATTTTAGAGCATGGGCCAAAAAATCAGGTAAATCTAAAGCTCAAGTGGACCCACCATAGAAAGCAACGGGGATTGAATACTTACTGTTGAAAACTTCTCTGGAGCCACATAAGTTTTAGATCTACCTCATTTTTAAGCCCATGTCATAAAATGAGGTTACAAAACAAATAAACGGCTTAGATATAACACGTGTTATTCACAATAATTTCAAATGATGGTGTGTATATCCATGAATGTACTATCATATTGCCAACAAATCATGGAATTAATCTTATCCCATGGCAAAAGGGACAATCCCTTCCTTGGGTAATAATTATGTTTTTTGAATCCCATCCCACCTAATCCCTTCTAATCCCACCGCCCAAACACGCCCTAAGTAGGTTCCACGATGTTTTTTAAAAATCCACCCTATCCAAACTTTTTTAAAGCTCATTTTAAGATGCGAGGTAAAATATGAGCCGGATCCAATACTCAAGTTGGCCAAAAACATGAGGACTGAACGCCCACAATTGAAATATTCGTGGGGCAACAGAAGTTTTGAATCAGTATAATATTTGTGTTCTCAGTTAATCTCAATATGATTGACATTATGAACAGTATGGATGGCATGTAATCATCACCTTTGAACCCAAGGAGGTTTCAACAGTAGGAATTTCCCTACCCATATCTTCCTTTAGTATGGCCCACTTGAATCTTGGATCTTGTTTAAATTTTCTCTAAAGTGTTATAATGATCTCACAAAACGGATGAATGGGGTGGATTTCTCGAAAATATGAGGGTGGGCCCTCCCTAGGTTTCCAGCACGATCTTACTTTTCCAATAAATCCTCGTGTGATCCTGGATCAACCGGATGCCACCACATAAATTACTTTTTTACCACCAAATAAGTTACTTTTTTTTTTTTACTTATAGTATTGGATAAATAACTTATTAGAAATATGTAAATTTAATTTAAGATCAATTATAAATAACTTTTTTACTTAAAGTTACTTGATCACATCAACTTACTAAGTAGAAACCAAGATAAGCTATTTGAGGCATAGAAGGGGAAGCACCACCTGAAATGAGATATTAATGACTGCATATGTTCAGATTTGATATCTACCAATGATTCATAATTAATTTGAGGATGATTAGGATTGCTTGATCGGTATGGTAATTGACATATGCTCTATCGATAATGTGGCCTACAATTTGAACGGTCTGGATTATGTGCATCAGTGCCACATGTGAGGAGGATGAGTCACCACTATTTTTTAGATTGTGCATAACTAACACAGGAATCTGACCCTTCAATGTTTCAAACCCATCACAATTTTTTCTCACCCTTCCATATATTACCACACGTTCTGCTACGTCACACGTGTGCAAGATTTTGTATTTCGCATCAGATGGGTCACACTACTCTAAAAACATATGGCCCACCGAAGGAAGGGGTAGAACTCCTGTGTTAGTCTGGCAATCAAAGCCATCTAAATAGCTTATCCAACTGTCAATGGAGCATAACCAAAATTACACTGAGAACATGATATTGGCTAATTGATTTATTTATTTTTTTCCAGTTAGAAATTGGATTACTCATTATCTACTTTCAAACGTCCATCTGAGATCTATTAATTGGACGGTTAGGATTTTTTGATCAGTGAAATTTCATAAATATATGCTCCCTCTAAGTCGGGACCCACAATTTGGGTGACCTAGATTTCTGTTCATCAGTACCATATAAGAGTAGAAAGAGTCACCATCATTTTAAAATGGCACAAAACTAACATATGCCAGTCTTCTGGCTGGGCTGGGCGGGCCCATTTATTAGAAGGGCCCATACGAGCTGGGCAATGTATAGTAATCATGGCCTGTTCCGGATAGGCCTTAGGGTTTACATTTCCGGGCCTGGGCCCAGCCCGTTCACAGTGAGGAGGGATGGAGATGATATGGTAGTTCCGGATGTACCGAAATATTGTAGATCTATCTCTCTACAATATACGTGGTAGAATGATGATTTAATCGGAGCCGTCTATCTAATGAAACATATATTAGACAATGTATCTATAACTTTTCTTCACTTTCCCATTACTGAATGATGACCTTTAACTCTTCTGGTTTATTACCAGTGATTTGAGGTCACCTGATTGACGTCTATAATCATATAGAGGATCTGTATTTTGAGTCATTTGGCATTCACTGTACAAGGGACTAGACGGACGGTTCTGATTGATAGTTGGCCATGATCAAATTACGAAGCGAAGAGAAAGGCTAGCAAACGCATCATGGCCATCATCTGATGGGGACCTCATGGTGGGGCCCACAGCCCACTAAGGTTGACCTTTTTGCTGGATATTGGTGATATAGACGGGCCAGATTTACTTAACCTAGTTGTTTACTTGTTTTCAACGATGAGACGGCTGCTAGAAGCCATACCGTCTGGCTATTATGTGATCCGGGCCGTTCATATGGTGCAACCCAGCCAGTTGCCCATGGTTGGAAACTAAGTGGGGCCCACTGAGACTTTTGTGAGAAATCCACCTGGTCCATCAGTTTCTCTAGCTTATGTTAAGATATCCAAAAAACGTGGCAGATCCAAAACTTAAGTGGACCACACTACTAAAAACAGTGACGATGGAACAAAAGCTTTGGATCAGGCTAATATTTGGGTTTTCAGTTGATAGCAGTTAGAATGAACTTATAAACGATTTGGATGGCATATAAACTTCGTGGTGGGCCCCAGGACTTTCAAAGTTGTGCATTCTCATCCCCACTATTTCCTGTAATGTGGTCCACTTAAGTTTTGGATCTGCCTCATTTTTAGCATTTTGTCCTAATATGAGCTGTAGAAACTAATGGACGGAGTGGATTTGTCACAGACATCTTGATAAGCCACATGTTCAGGGCACAGAACATGCATGGCATGGTACTCTGAAAATGAACAGCCCAGATCTTGCGCAAAATTAGAATACTCGGCTCAGGTTCTACTCATGATCAATTAGTACAAACCAGGCTCAGGACTGGTTCTTTGGGCCCATCATGGGCACAGACCAGGCTTGGGCCTAGGCTATACTTTTATGGGGGCCAGTGGGTCCCATTATAGGGCTTGGACCGAAATGCAAATTTTCTGTGAAGATCAAGCACAAGCCCTGCCTGATGAACGGCCTAGATTTTGCAAACGTAGTCGTTGTTTGCAAATCTAGACAAAAGTGGGCTGGACATGAACTGGGCCCCACCCTTCTGACCCACTTTCACTCCCTGACTCTTAAGCGTGTTTGGGCGGTGGGATTAGAAGGGATCAGGTGGGATGGGATTCATCTGGTCCTGTGCCAAATCCACTCCATGTTATGCTTGGGAAGAATGGAAAAGCTTGGTATTAGAATTTATTGGAATTGCATTGGTCCCGTGCCAATTTCACTCAATGTTAGCAAGTTGTGCAGGTCCCACCATGATGTGTGGGCTATATCCACACCGTCCACTCATTTTTTTTGAGATTATTTTAAAGCATGGCCAAAAAAGTAGATAAATCTAAAGCTCAAGTGGACAGCACCATAGAAAGCAACGGGGATTGAATACTTATTGTTGAAAACTTCTTTGGGGCCACGTAAGTTTTGGATCTAGCTCATTGTTAGGCCCATGTCATAAAATGAGGTTACAAAACAAATGAACAGTTTAGATATAACACATGTGTGTTATTCTCAGTAATTTCAAATGATTGTGAGTATATTCAATGTACTACCGTATTACTAACAAAGCACGGCATTAATCTTATCCTTAATAATTATATTTTTTAATCCCATCCCACCTAATTCCTTCTAATCCCACCGCCCAAACACGCCCTAAAGTACACAACAGTCCTAACAAGCTGCCATCTCCATCTCCGCCGTACAAAGAGACTTCTGTCGGACCACTAAAGGCATGTTTGGGCAGTGGGATTAGGTGGGATGGGATTTAAAAAACATAATTATTACCCATGGCAGGAATTGTCCCCTGTTGGCATGGGATAAGATTAATTCCATGCTTTATTGATAATACAAAGGTACATTGAATGGATATACCTATCATCATTTGAAATTATTGAGAATAACACGCGTTATATGTAAATTGTTCATTTGTTTTGTAACCTCATTTTATGGCATGGGCGTAAAAATGAGGTAGATCCAAAACTTACCTGGCCCCAAAGAAGTTTTCAACGGTAAGTATTCAATCCTCGTTGCTTTCTATGGTAGGGCTCACTTGAGCCTTAAATTTACCTGATTTTTTGGCCCATGCTCTAAAATAACCTTGAAAAATGGTGATAGTCGGTGCTCTGTGGGCCCCAAAATGATTTATGCGTTTCATCCATTTTGTACATAGATTTTTAAAGATTATTTTACATGATGAGACCAAAAATGAGATATATTCCAATCTGGAATAGACCACATTATAGGAAACATTGTAGAATGTGCGTGAACCATTAAAAACATTCTGGGGGCCATAAAAGTTTTGGATTGAGATGATTTTTTTGGCCCCTTCACCTGAGCCTGCATGACCTAATAAATAGATTGGATGTCAAATAAATAGTACAGTGGGCCTTAGGAGGATTTTAATAATAGATATCCAGTCACTAGTGTTTTCATGTGGTGTGGTCCACCCGAGATTTATACCTCTAATTTTTGAAATAAATCCCTGAAATGATCTTTAAAAATGGGTGAAGGTAATGGATGAAATACATACATCATTGTGGGGCCCACAAAGCACCGACGACCAGCCACGGGGCTGGTGTAAGGGGGAGTAGCCAATCCGTTTCCAATCAGGTACTACCCCCGCATGTTCGGAGCTCGGGACAGTAGAGGCTCCGAGGGCCACTGAAGGGTCCCCGTGATGTACGGATTTTATCCACACCGTTCATCTATTTTCTTGAGAGTTGGAAAAAAAGTAAGGAAGATAAAAGGCTTAAGTGGACAACACTACTGGAGTAGGCAAAGTAAGGAAGATAAAAGGCTAAAGTGAACCACACTATAGGAGTAGGTGGTGCTAAGGATGCTCAACATTGAAACCTTTTTAGGGTCTACTGTATCGTTTATTTTCCATCCAACCTGTTGATATGGCCATGTACACATAGATGAAGTGAAAAAAACAAATATAATATTGATCCAAAACTTTTGGGTATCCTAAGAATTTTTCAACGGTAGAAATTTAATCCCCAATTGTGTGGTCCAATTGAAATTTATATATGCCCTGCTTTTGGTCCAGTATTCTAAAATCATATAAAAAAATGGATGGACAGTGTGGATGAAATCCATACCGCATTTTGTCCCCTCAGTGGCCGTCGGAACAGGCCGGGATAGTACCTAATGCGCTCCCTAAAAAATCGCGACTTGTTGGGGCGGAGCCGTCCTGTGTTGGTTTTTCACAATTTAAGAAATGGTGGAAGCTCTTCAATCACACAAGTGGCATAGTTTTATGGCAATCAGGACCGTCCAAATCGATCAGCCGGCGATGGAACATAACCAAAAAATAAAAACTAAGAAGATTATACCAACCATTCCATTTTTCCTCCGAATCCAGAGCAGTAATTGGATGATCAGGATTGTTTGATCAATATGGTTTATGACATATGCTTTATCGATGATGGTGCCTACAATTTGGATGGTCTGGATTTCTGTGCATTAGTGCCACATGTGAGGAGGATGAGTCACCACTATTTTTTTAGATTGTGCATAACTAACACAGGAATCTCACCCGTCCATATACCACCACACGTGTTGCTGTATCAAACGTGTGCAAGATTCGATCTTTCGCATCAGATGGGTCACACTGCTTTAAAAACTAATGGACCAGCGAAGGAAGGTGTAGAACTCCTGTGTTATTCGAGTGGCATTAAAGGAATGGTGGTTACTCTTCAAAACATGCCAATGGCATTGTTGTAAGGCAATCAAAACCATCTAAATAGCATACCCACACCGAAAACATGATATTTTCTGATTGAATTTTCAGTTAGAAATTGTATTACTCATTATCTACTTTCAAACGTCCATCCGAGAGCTTTTAATTGAATGGTCAGGATTTCTCGATCAGTGAAATTTTATAAACGTGTTCTCCTTCTAAGTCAGGACCCACAATTTGGATGGTCTAGATTTCTGTTCATCAGTGCCACACGACAGGAGGAAGAGTCACCACCATTTTAAAATGGCACAAAACTAACATACGAGTGTCTTCCGGGCTGGGCCCATCCCGTTGACAGCGTAGGATGGATGTATATGATGATTGGGGACGTACCGAAATATGGTAGATCTATTTATCCGCAATACACGTGACAGAATGATGCTTGTATCGTAGCCATCCAGCTAGTGAAACAAATATTAGAAAATCTATCCAAAACTTTTTTTCACTTTCCCATCACTGAATAATGACCGTAACTATTCTGTTTTATTGCCGTTGATTTGAGGGCCCCTGAACGATGTCCGTGATAACATAGGGGATGCCTGTTTTAAGTCATTTGGCATTCACTTTACGAGGGACTAGATAGACGGTTCTGATTGATACTTGGCCATGATCAAATTATGAAGGTGAGAAAAACGGCTGGAAAACGAATCATGGCGATCATCTGATGGGGACCGCATCAAAACACAGAGTAGGCCCACCTAGGGGTGTACACGAACCGAGCTAGCTCGGTTGGCTTGCTTGAATCAGATAGAAAACGCTTGATTCGACTCAGTTCGAGCTGCGACGGGTTGATCTTTTGAGCTTGAGAATGTTTTTGAGCCGAGTTTGAGCTGCCCCGCTCAACTCGGATCGTACCCAACTTGAATCGAACTCAGATCAAATCAATTTTGTGACTCGGTGACCTTGATATTGATGTTGATGTTGCTCACCAAGTGTTTGATAAAATAACTTGATGAAGTGTGGCCGAATGTGTGGAAGGTAAGATCAGGTGGTCGATTAAAAGGTCTTTTGATAAAATACTAGTAAAACTGCCGTTACTATTTTAAAATATTGTACAAGTGTACTCATCTTGGTCTTGCTTGAACTCGCTCAAACCGGCCTGAGCGGCTGACGAACCAAGTCAAGCTAGCCAGTCAACTTAAAAGACCAAGCCAAGCCAAGATCGAGCAGGGGTCAGCGAGTGGCTACCAGCTGAGGTTGACTTTTTGACCTTTTTACTTGACTCAGGTGATATCGGGTACGAACCACAGGCTGACTTAACCTAGTAGTTTACTTGCTTTCAACCTTATATTCTGAGTGGGGCCCACCAGCCCACTAAGGTTGACCTTTTTGCTTGACATTGTTGATATATGTACGGTCCAGATTTACTTGACCAAGTTATTTACTTTTTTCAACCGTAGATTAGTTTTATAAACTGTGGCCCGCCTAATTAGACGGCCGCCAATCCAAACTCAACAGCATTATAAGATCAGGCCATTGATATGGTGCAACCCAGCGAGTTACCTGCGGTTGGAAGCTAAGGGAGGCCCACCGAGGCATCTATGAGAAATCCACCCCATCCATCTGTTTCTCTAGCTTATGTTAGGACATGACCCAAAAACCTGGCAGATACAAAACTTAAATGGACCACATTACTTGGAACAGAAGCTTTGGATCAGGCTAATATTTGTGCTTTCATTTTATCCCAGTTAGACTGACCTTATGAACGGTTTGGATGGCATATAAACATCTTGGTGGGCCCCATGACGGTTTCAATGATGGGGATTTCCATTTCCACTGTTTCCTGTAGTGTGGTCCACTTAAGTTTTGGATCTGCTGATTTTTTGCATCTTGTCCAATTATAAGCTGGAGAAACTGATGGACGGGATGGATCTTGTCCTATTATGATATGGGTCCATTCCGTAGCTAAAAATGAGTACCATTCTATTGCTATTTATGGGCTTTTTATTAAGCTGGTCAGGTGGCGTCCATATGCCTGGGCCATTTATGTAATGGATCTCATTTTTTGGCAAAACTAGTCTAAGAGGATAGGGCTATCAATGGACCAGATTGGCCCGCTTTGGGATGGGCCCAGGCCTAAAATTTAAGGTCTTTCGTTAACAGGCCCGGACCCGATCTATGTCCAAGAGCCAGTCGGACTCGGATTGCGTCCAACCCACGCGGTCTCCCGCTCGGAACGGGCAGGAGTTTTGAATGGCCACCGTGATGTATGGATCTTATCCACACCGTCCATCTATTTTTTAGTATCATTTGAAGATGTAAGGCTAAAATAGAGAGAGATCCAAAGCTCAAGTGCACCACACCACATGAAGCAGCGGTGATAATGATTCTTACCGTTGAAAATTTTCTAGGCCCGCCATAATGTTTATTTGCCATCCTTATTTTCCATCCAACCTATTAATAAAGTTACATAGATATGGATGAAGAGAAAACATAAATATCAGCTCGATCCAAAACTTATGTGGCCCCCAAGAAGTTTTTCAACGGTAAAAGTTTAATCCCCATCGTGTAGTCTACTTAAGAAGTCTACTTAAGACTTGGATCTGCCTAATTTCTGTTATTATATCCTAAAATGATATGAAAAAATGGATGGACGGTGTGGATAAGACCCATACACCACGGTGGCCACTCAAAGCTCCTGCTCGTACCTAGCCGGAGACACGCGGGGGTAGAACGCAATCCGCGTCGGATCCTGTCGGCCTGGCTCGGCCCGCTTATCGTTTTAAGGACATTTTTTCCACGTATAATACGTAGCATGGCACACTGAATGAACGGCCCAGATCTTGTGTAAAATTGGAAGACTGGCTCAGATTCCAGCCACGCGCAGTTAAGATGGACCAGGCTCGGGACTGGTTCTTTTGGCCCATCATGGGCACAGACCAGGCCCGGTACTGGGTTATATTTTTTGGGCTAGCTTTGAAGGGGCCACAGGCCCGTCCAATGTGCCCCACCTGGTGAACGGCCTAGATTTTACAAACATAATCATTTTTTGCAAAGCTAGCCAAAAACGGGCCGAACATGGACTGGGCCTTGGCCTTCTGAACCACTTTCACTCTCACCTCCAAAACACACCACAGTCCTGCCAAGCTGCCATCTCCACCGTACAAAAGGCTTCTGTCTGGACCACTGAGATTTGGTATGAGTAGGTGATACCGTTGATTCCCGACGCGAAAAATAGGGAAATGCATTAAAGTCATATGATGTTAGGAGAAATGATCAGGTGCTATGACCGTACCATACAACAGATTTTTTAAATTCCCGTTGACATGTCATACGTGTGGGACATCCAAACGCTGCAGATGGTGGGCCCATCATAAATGTCACCTGACCAGAATCTAGGGAGATATAAGCATCAGGTGGGCGAAAACATTGTTCTGAACGAATGCATACGTCAGGCCTATCTCATGAATAGATTAAACTGATTTTCTTGTCCGGTTATCTTTATTGAGGTGGACCATTCCTTTATACGGATTAGATGACCTCCACATGTGATACGCTGGCGGGAACAATGTGTAGTACGGTAAGCCTATGGTACGGTGGGCAGATGAGAAGTCGTTATTAGCATTGCTGCATTGCTTTAATTATCTTTGTACCCTGCGTGGAACTCATGTAAAGCTATCCAGACCATCCAAATGTGGGTGTCGGCCTGATGAACGGCTTTGATCTTGCACTCAAACACCACTTTGTCATAAGTGCCGAGGAGGGGTGCTCATTTCACCATCAATGTAGTAAACATCTTAATCAGTTTAGAGCTATTGAGTTATGGGCCCCACCACGACTCTGAATGGTTGCTAATACGAGCTATATATATATATATATACATATAGAGAGAGAGAGAGAGAGAGAGAGATGGTATCATGAGGTTGACCTCATGGAAGCTTCCCATTAGGTCGAGCTGTGTGGGCCCCACCGTGGTGATGTGTGTGTGTTGAACATTGATACTGTGCATTTGATGGATCTTATTTAAATGATGGGATATCCCAAAATCAGCCGTTCACAAATCCAACCCATCCATTGTGTGTGCCCCACTTAGATTAGGGTTCCTATCAAGTTTCAGCCGCATACAAATTTCAGGTGGGCCCCACCAAATGCTTTTATCCGTTTTAGTCATGTCTTCACATGGTTTTAGATGGTATGGCCCACTTAAGTACTATATACAGCTGATTTTTGGGATATCCTATAATCTAAATGGGACCCATCAAATTTACGATGTTGATTTTCATACACATCATGGTGGGCCCACACAGCTCGACCTCATGGGAAGTTCCCATGAGGTTGACCTTAGAGGTGGGCATTTTGAACCCGATCCGACTCAACTCTGTACCGTTCCGAACATAACCGACGGCTTAGATCAGTCTGATCGAGTCTGTCCACCCAAATCCGATCGTCTTTTGGGTCGAGTCCTGATAGAGGTCGATTCGGACCGATCTGACCCAAATACCCGAACCGAAAGGATCCGACCCGACCCGAAACGGATAATATAAATATTCTTTTATACTTTTTACCTTCACTCGTTTACATTACGCCCCTCCCATCTTTTCTTACCCTAACGAACGAACGAGCCTGCCCTTCCCGATCTTATTCTTCTTCTTTTTCTTTCTCTCCACTCTCTCGTCTCCAGCCTCCCCCTTCCCATTACTATTGGTGTGGGTTTCACAGCTTCCCCCTTCCCATTGTTGCTAGTGTGAGTTTCGTACACAGTTATAGTGTCAAATAACTCCACCAAATACAGCGTGGTCGGTGATCTATGGGACCCACCATGATATATGTGTTTCGTCCATTCCGTTCATCCATTTTTAAACATGATTTTAGAGTTTTATTCCAAAAAAAAAAAAGTGTTATAAATCTCCGTTGGACCACACTACAACATAACAATAGTGATTAGATATCCACCATTAAAATCCTCCTAAGGCCTACTATACTGTTTACTTGACATCCAATCCGTTGATTAGGTCATACAGTCCCAAATGAAGAGATAAAACAAAGATCAACTTGATCCAAAACTTTTATGGCTCTCTAAATGTGTTTAATGGTCAACTTTCATTCAATATTGTTTCCTGTAATGTGGTCAAATTGAGATTTGGTTATACCTCATTTTTGGACTCATGTTGTAAAATGATCTCTAAAAATAGATGGACAACATAGATGAAACACATATGTCATGGTGGAGCCCACATAGCACCGACCATGTCAGCGGTGTAGCCAATCCATTTCCCGGCCACGGCCACCATGATCGTTGTCTGACAACCATGCAGTTGGCGTAAGTACATGTCGTGCGCAGCCGAGCACTAACGCTCCTCGAGCTTCGAGTTGTACGAAGGGTTCAAAGGATATCAAAGTTACATGGCCCCACAGTGATGTATTTATTATATCTACACTGTTCATGTATTTCTAGAGATCATGATAGAGCATTATCCAAAAAATAAATAATATCCAAAGATCATTTGGACCACACCACAAATAACAGCAAAGAATTATTTTCACTGTTAAATAATTCATGTGGTCCACATGATGGTTAGATCTGTCTTATTTTTCGTCTAAATCCTTAAGACGAGGTCACCAAATGGATTGACGGTCTGGATATAACACATATCCCATGACCTCTCAAACTTGCTAACGTCAAAACAAGAAAGTCCTAGACTTTATGAAAGCTGAAAAGACGGCACTGCACTTCCGTGCAGTGCACGTCAACAACATACACCTCTAATGAAATTGCATGTATGTTCTTTCAGAAATATGTGGGGCCCACCTTGATATATATATTTTATCTAAGCCGTTCATCCATTTTGAAATATCATTTTAGACAATGAGCACAAAAGTGTGGTATATTGAAGGCTGAAGTGGACCACACCACATGAAATGGTTGGATTAAATTCCAACTATCTGAATCTTACCCAACCCGATCCGACTCAGGCAGGGTGACCGAGTCGGACGCGGTTCGGGTCAGGTTAGCCACATATCGGAACTGTCCGAGTCAGGCAACTTGAACTCGGTCCCAGATCAGATCGAGTTTGGATTAAACTACCGTGATTTCGAATCTGATCGGATTAGGCCGGATCTGGTCCGACCTGGACCGATGCCCAGCTCTAGTCAACCTCATAGTACTCTATATATATATATATATAGAGAGAGAGAGAGAGAGAGAGAGAGAGAGAGAGAGAGAGAGAGAGAGAGGAATGCTTACCTACACACTAGTACATAGCTAGTTTCATGCAAACCTCAACATCATTCGTTGGATCTGGCAGAGGTTGAGATTAAAAGAGGTTTAGCGGGCATGCCTCAAAACACTCAATTTCATTACGGAATTTATTGATATCTCTTTTACTTTTTCTCTTTGCTTTCACTCAAAAATGAAAACTGTTTGCCGTGATTTGAATGTTGATTGAGTGGTGATGTATTATATCCACCTTGTCCATGTGATTTGCGATATCATTTTAGTATGTTAGATCAAAATTTGAGTGGATATAAAACTCGAGTGTGCTACATAAGAGGAAACAATGGGGATTTAGTGAGTACCGTTGAAATATTTATTTAGCCACAAAAGCTTCTTATCATGCTAACTTTTTTATATTTTTACTTTATCCCATTATGAATGACCTTTTAAACCGCTTAGATAGCATATAAATATCAAATTGGGGCTTAAGAAGATTTCAATAGTAAGAAAGTCATCCCCTATTTTTCACTTGTACGGCCCACTAAAGTTTTGAAGCCGCCCCATTTTTAAGGTATATCTTAAAATGATCTCGCAAAACATATGAATAGACTGGATTTCTCACAAAAATCACGGTGGACCCTACATAGCATACTCACTACATGCACAATCAATTCGCAGGCAAGCAGATTTCCCGTTAAAACTTTGGCCGTGAGTTCCTGCCCCAAAAACCTAGGTAGGTTCCACCAAGTTTTTAAAAAATCCACTCTATCCATACTTTTTTAAAACTCATTTTAAGATATGAGGTAAAATATGAGCCGGATCCAATACCCAAGCTAGCCAAAAACATGAGGACTGAACGCCTACAGTTGAAATATTCGTAGGGCAACAGAAGTTTTGAATCAGTATCATATTTGTGTTCTCAGTTCATCTCAATACGGTTGACATTATGAACAGCATGGATGGCGTGTAATCATCACCTTTGAACCCAAGGAGGTGTCAACAGTCATATCTTCCTTTATTACGGCCCACTTGAATCTTGGTTCTTGTTTAAATTTTCTCTAAAGTATTATAATGATCTCACAAAACGGATGAATGGGGTGGATTTCTCCAAAATATGACGGTGGGCCCTCCCTAGGTTTCCAGCGCAAGAACTTACTTTTCCCTTTAAATCCTCGTGGGATCCTCTGGATACCACCACATAAATTACTTTTTTACCACCAAATAAGTTACAAATTTTTTTTACTTAAAATACTGGATAAATAACTTATTAGAAATATATAAATTGAGTTTAAGATTAATTATAAGTAACTTTTTTACTTAAAGTTACTTGATCACATCAACTTACTAAGTAGAAACCAAGATAAGCTATTTGAAGCATAGAAGGGGAAGCACCAACTAAAATGAGATATTTATGACTGCATATGTTCAGATTTGATATCTACCAATGATTCATAATTAATTTGAGGATGATTAGGATTGCTTGATCGGTATGGTAAATGACATATGCTCTATCGATAATGTGGCCTACAATTTGAACGGTCTGGATTATGTGCATCAGTGCCACATGTGAGGAGGATGAGTCACCACTATTTTTAGATTGTGCATAACTAACACAGGAATCTGACCCTTCAATGTTTCAAACCCATCACAATTTTTTCTCACCCTTCCATATATTACCACACGTTCTGCTATGTCACACGTGTGCAAGATTTGTGTTTCCCATCAGATGGGTCACACTGCTCTAAAAACATATGGCCCACCGAAGGAAGGGGTAGAACTCCTGTGTTAGTCTGGCAATCAAAGCCATCTAAATAGCTTATCCAACTGTCAATGGAGCATAACCAAAATTACACTGACAACATGATATTGGCTGATTGATTTATTTATTTTTTTCCAGTTAGAAATTGGATTACTCATTATCTACTTTCAAACGTCCATCTGAGAGCTATTAATTGGACGGTTAGGATTTCTTGATCAGTGAAATTTCATAAATATATGCTCCCTCTAAGTCGGGACCCACAATTTGGATGACCTAGATTTCTGTTCATCAGTACCATATAAGAGTAGAAAGAGTCACTACCATTTTAAAATGGCACAAAACTAACATTTGAGAGTCTTCTGGCTGGGCTGGGCCGGCCCATTTATTAGAATGGCCCATACGAGCTGGGCCATGTATAGTAATCATGGCCCGTTCCAGACTAGGGCCTAGGGTTTACATTTCCGGGCCTAGGCCCAGCCCGTTGACAGTGAGGAGGGATGGAGATGATATGGTAGTTCTGGATGTACCGAAATATTGTAGATCTATCTCTCCACAATATACGTGGTAGAATGATGATTTAATCGGAGCCGTCTATCTAATGAAACATATATTAGACAATGTATCTATAACTTTTCTTCACTTTACCATTATTGAATGATGACCTTTAACTCTTCTGGTTTATTACCAGTGATTTGAGGTCACCTGATTGGCGTCTATAATCATATAGAGGATCTGTATTTTGAGTCATTTGGCATTCACTGTACAAGGGACTAGACGGACGGTTCTGATTGATAGTTGGCCATGATCAAATTACGAAGCGAAGAGAAAGGCTAGCAAACGCATCATGGCCATCATCTGATGGGGACCTCATGGTGGGGCCTACAGCCCACTAAGGTTGACCTTTTTGCTGGATATTGGTGATATAGACGGGCCAGATTTACTTAACCTAGTTGTTTACTTGTTTTCAACGATGAGACGGCTGCCAGAAGCCATACCGCCTGGCTATTATGTGATCCAGGCCGTTCTTATGGTGCAACCCAGCCAGTTGCCCATGGTTGGAAGCTAAGTGGGGCCCACTGAGACTTCTGTGAGAAATCCACCAGGTCCATCAGTTTCTCTAGCTTATGTTAGGACATGATCCAAAAAACGTGGCAGATCCAAAACTTAAGTGGACCACACTACTAAAAACAGTGACGATGGAACAGAAGCTTTGGATCAGGCTAATATTTGTGTTTTCAGTTGATAGCAGTTAGAATGAACTTATAAACGGTTTGGATGGCATATAAACTTCGTGGTGGGCCCCAGGACTTTCAAAGTTGTGCATTCTCATCCCCACTATTTCCTGTAATGTGGTCCACTTAAGTTTTGGATCTGCCTCATTTTTAGCATTTTGTCCTAATATGAGCTGTAGAAACTAATGGACAGAGTGGATTTGTCACAGACATCTTGATAAGCCACATGTTCAGGGCACAGAACATGCATGGCATGGTACTCTGAAAATGAACAGCCCAGATCTTGCGCAAAATTAGAATACTCGGCTCAGGGTCTACTCATGATCAATTAGTACAGACCAGGCTCAGGACTGGTTCTTTGGGGCCATCATGGGCACAGACCAGGCTCGGGCCTAGGCTATACTTTTATGTGGGCCAGTGGGTCCCATTATAGGGCTTGGACCGAAATGCAAATTTTCTGTGAAGATCAAGCACAAGCCCTGCCTGATGAACGGCCTAGATTTTGCAAACGTAGTCGTTGTTTGCAAATCTAGGCAAAAGTGGGCTGGACATGAACTGGGCCCCACCCTTCTGACCCACTTTCACTCCCTGACTCTTAAGCGTGTTTGGGCGGTGGGATTAGAAGGGATCAGGTGGGATGGGATTCATCTGGTCCTGTGCCAAATCTACTCCATGTTATGCTTGGGAAGAATGGAAAAGCTTGGTATTAGAATTTATTGGAATTGCATTGGTCCCGGTGCTAATTTCACTCAATGTTAGCAAGTTGTGCAGGTCCCACCATGATGTGTGGGCTATATCCACACCGTCCACTCATTTTTTTTGAGATTATTTTAAAGCATGGCCAAAAAAGTAGATAAATCTAAAGCCCAAGTGGACAGCACCATAGAAAGCAACGGGGATTGAATACTTTTCGTTGAAAACTTCTTTGGGGCCACGTAAGTTTTGGATCTAGCTCATTTTTAGGCCCATGTCATAAAATGAGGTTACAAAACAAATGAACAGTTTAGATATAACACATGTGTGTTATTCTCAGTAATTTCAAATGATTGTGAGTATATTCAATGTACTACCGTATTACTAACAAAGCACGACATTAATCTTATCCTTAATAATTATGTTTTTTAATCCCATCCCACCTAATTCCTTCTAATCCCACCACCCAAACACGCCCTAAAGTACACAACAGTCCTAACAAGCTGCCATCTCCATCTCCGCCCTACAAAGAGACTTCTGTCGGACCACTAAAGGCATGTTTGGGCAGTGGGATTAGGTGGGATGGGATTTAAAAAACATAATTATTACCCATGGCAGGGATTGTCCCCTGTTGGCATGGGATAAGATTAATTCCATGCTTTATTGGTAATACAAAGGTACATTAAATGGATATACCTATCATCATTTGAAATTATTGAGAATAACACGTGTTATATGTAAATTTTTCATTTGTTTTGTAACCTCATTTTATGGCATGGGCGTAAAAATGAGGTAGATCCAAAACTTACCTGGCCCCAAAGAAGTTTTCAACGGTAAGTATTCAATTCTCGTTGCTTTCTATGGTAGGACTCACTTGAGCCTTAAATTTACCTGATTTTTTGGCCCATGCTCTAAAATAACCTTGAAAAATGGTGATAGTCGGTGCTCTGTGGGCCCCAAAATGATTTATGTGTTTCATCCATTCTGTACATAGATTTTTAAAGATTATTTTACATGATGAGACCAAAAATGAGATATATTCCAATCTAGAGTGGACCACATTATAGGAAACATTGTAGAATGTGCATCAACCATTAAAAACATTCTGGGGGCCATAAAAGTTTTGGATTGAGATGATTTTTTTGGCCCCTTCACCTGAGCCTGTATGACCTAATAAATAGATTGGATGTCAAATAAATAGTACACTGAGCCTTAGGAGGATTTTAATAATAGATATCCAGTCACTAGTGTTTTCATGTGGTGTGGTCCACCTGAGATTTATACCTCTAATTTTTGAAATAAATCCCTGAAATGGTCTTTAAAAATGGGTGAAGGTAATGGATGAAATACATACATCATTGTGGGGCCCACAAAGCACCGACGACCAGCCACGGGGCTGGTGTAAGGGGGAGTAGCCAATCCGTTTCCAATCAGGTACTACCCCCGCGTGTTCGGAGCTCGGGACAGTAGAGGCTCCGAGGGCCACTGAAGGGTCCCCGTGATGTACGGATTTTATCCACACCGTTCATCTATTTTCTTGAGAGTTGGAAAAAAAGTAAGGAAGATAAAAGGCTTAAGTGGACAACACTACTGGAGTAGGCAAAGTAAGGAAGATAAAAGGCTAAAGTGAACCACACTATAGGAGTAGGTGGTGCTAAGGATGCTCAACATTGAAACCTTTTTAGGGTCTACTGTATCGTTTATTTTCCATCCAACCGGTTGATATGGCCATATACACATAGATGAAGTGAAAAAAACAAATATAATATTGATCTAAAACTTTTGGGTATCCTAAGAATTTTTCAACGGTAGAAATTTAATCCCCAATTGTGTGGTCCAATTGAAATTTATATATGCCCTGTTTTTGGTCTAGTATTCTAAAATCATATAAAAAAATGGACGGATAGTGTGGATGAAATCCATACGTCATTTTGTCCCCCTCAGTGGCCGTCGGAGCCTCCGCCTATCCCGTGCTCGGAACAGGCCGGGATAGTACCTAATGCGCTCCCTAAAAAATCGCTACTTGTTGGGGCGGAGCCGTCCTGTGTTGGTTTTTCACAATTTAAGAAATGGTGGAAGCTCTTCAATCATACAAATGGCATAGTTTTATGGCAATCAGGACCGTCCAAATCGATCAGCCGGCGATGGAACATAACCAAAAAATAAAAACTAAGAAGATTATACCAACCATTCCATTTTTCCTCCGAATCCGGAGCAGTAATTGGATGATCAGGATTGTTTGATCAATATGGTTTATGACATATGCTTTATCGATGATGGTGCCTACAATTTGGATGGTCTGGATTTCTGTGCATTAGTGCCACATGTGAGGAGGATGAGTCACCGCTATTTTTTTAGATTGTGCATAACTAACACAGGAATCTCACCCGTCCATAGACCACCACACGTGTTGCTGTATCAAACGTGTGCAAGATTCGATCTTTCGCATCAGATGGGTCACACTGCTTTAAAAACTAATGGACCAGCCAAGGAAGGTGTAGAACTCCTGTGTTAGTCGAGCGGCATTAAAGGAATGGTGGTGACTTTCAAAACATGCACATGACATTGTTGTAAGGCAATCAAAACCATCTAAATAGCATACCCACACCGAAAACATGATATTTTCTGATTGAATTTTCAGTTAGAAATTGTATCACTCATTATCTACTTTCAAACGTCCATCCGAGAGCTTTTAATTGGATGGTCAGGATTTCTCGATCAGTGAAATTTTATAAACATGTTCTCCTTCTAAGTCAGGACCCACAATTTGGATGGTCTAGATTTCTGTTCATCAGTGCCACACGACAGGAGGAAGAGTCACCACCATTTTAAAATGGCACAAAACTAACATATGAGTGTCTTCTGGGCTGGGCCCATCCCGTTGACAGCGTAGGAGGGATGTATATGGTAATTGAGGACGTACCGAAATATGGTAGATCTATCTATCCACAATACACGTGACAGAATGATGCTTGTATCGTAGCCATCCATCTAGTGAAACAAATATTAGAAAATCTATCCATAACTTTTTTGCACTTTCCCATCACTGAAAAATGACCGTTAACTATTCTGTTTATTACCGTTGATTTGAGGGCCCCCGATCGATGTCTATGATAACATAGGGGATGCCTATTTTGAGTCATTTGGCATTCACTGTAGGAGGGACTAGATATACGGTTCTGATTGATACTTGGCCATGATCAAATTATGAAGTAGAGAGAAACGGCTGGAAAATGATTCATGGCTATCATCTGATGGGGACAACATCAAAACACAGAGTGGGGGCCCACCTAGGGGTGTACACGAACCGAGCTAGCTCGAATCAAATAGGAAATGCTTGATTCAACTAAGTTCGAAGCTGAGTTGGAGCTGTGTCGAGTTGATTTTTTGAGCTTGAAAATGTATTTGAGCTGAGTTCGAGCTGTCCTGCTTAACTCAACTCAACTCGGATTCTACTCAACTTGAATCAAACTCGGATCAAACTAATTCTGTGACTCGGTAACGCTGATATTGATGTTGCTCACCCAGTGTTTGATAAAATGACTTGATGAAGTGGGGCTGAAAGCAAGAAAGGTAAGTATAAGAAATAAATACATTTTTTTAAATTAGTTTTTATGTTACTTAAAAGGCGTTTGGTAAAATATCATGAAAACTGCTGCTACTATTTTATGTTCAGTAAAATTTTAAAAATGTAGTTCATGCGTTTGTAAAAGTTATTGAACAAGTGTACTCGCATTGGTATTACTTGAACTCGCTCAAACCGGTCCGAACGGCTGACGAACCAAGTCAAGCTAGCCGGTCAACCTTGAAGACCAAGCCAAGCTGAGATCAAGCTGGGGTCAGCTAGTGGGCACCAGCTGCAGTTGACTTTTTGCTTAACCTGAAGGCTAGCTCGACTCGATGTACAGCCCTAGGCACACCAGCCCACTAAGCTTGAAAATGTTTTTGAGCCGAGTTCGAGCTGCCCTGCTCAACTCGGATCCTATCCAACTTGAATCCAACTCGGATCAAACCAATTCTGTGACTCGGTGACTTTGGTATTGATGTTGCCCACTAAGTGTTTGATGAAATAACTTGATGAAGTGCGGCCGAAGGCATGGAAGGTAAGATCAGATGATCGATTAAAAGGTGTTTGATAAAATACCAGTAAAACTACCGTTACTATTTTACAGTGGAATTTTGAAAGTGTATTTCATGCGTTTGTAAAAAATATTGCACGAGTGTACTCGTACTGGTCGTGCTTGAACTCGCTCAAACCGGCCTGGGCGGCTGACGAAGCCGGTCAACCTTGAAGACCAAGCCAAGCCAAGATTGAGCTGGGGTTAGCGAGTGGCCACCAGCTGAGGTTGACGTTTTTGCTTAACGACTGGTGAGGGCTAGCTCGACTCGATGTACAGCCCTAGGCACACCGGCCCACTAAAGTTGACCTTTTTACTTGACTCAGGTGATATCGGGTACGAACCACAGGCTGACTAGACCTAGTAGTTTACTTGCTTTCAACATTATATTCTGAGTGGGGCCCACCAGCCCACTAAGGTTGACCTTTTTGCTTGACATTGTTGATATATGTACGGTCCAGATGTACTTGACCAAGTTATTTACTTTTTTCAACCGTAGATTAGTTTTATAAACTGTGGCCCGCCTAATTAGACAGCTGCCAGTCCAAACTCAACAGGCATTATAAGATCAGGCCGTTCATATGATGCAACCCAGCGAGTTACCCGCGGTTGGAAGCTAGGTGAGGCCCACCGAGGCATCTATGAGAAATCCACCCCATCCATCTGTTTCTCAAGCTTATGTTAGGACATGATCCAAAAACCTGGCAAATACAAAACTTAAATGGACCACATTACTTGGAACAGAAGCTTTGGATCAGGCTAATATTTGTGCTTTCATTTTATTCCAGTTAGACTGACCTTATGAACGGTTTGGATGGCATATAAACATCGTGATGGGCCCCATGACGGTTTCAATGATGGGGATTCCCATTCCCATTGTTTCCTGTAGTGTGGTCCACTTAAGTTTTGAATCTGCCTGATTTTTTGGATCTTGTCTAATTATAAGCGGGAGAAATTGATGGACGGGATGGATCTTGTCGTATTATGATATGGGTCCATTCCGTAGCTAAAAATGAGTACCATTCTATTGCTATTTATGGGCTTTTTATTAAGCTGGTCAGGTGGCGTCCATATGCCTGGGCCATTTATGTAATGGATCTCTTTTTTTGGCAAAACCAGTCTAAGAAGATAGGGCTATCAATGGACCAGATTGGTCCGCTTTGGGATGGGCCAGGCCTAAAATTTAAGGTCTTTCGTTAACAGGCCCGGACCTGATCTATGTCAAAGAGCCTGTCGGACTTGGATTGCGTCCTACCCACGTGGTCTCCAGCTGGGAACGGGCAGGAGCTTTGAATGGCCACCGTGATGTATGGATCTCATCCACACCGTCCATCCACTTTTTAGTATCATTTGAAGGTGTAAGGCTAAAATAGAGAGAGATCCAACGCTCAACTGCACCACACCACAGGAAGCAGCGGTGACAATGATTCTCACCGTAGAAAATTTTCTAGGCCCGCCGTAATGTTTATTTGCCATCCTTATTTTCCATCCAACCTATTAATAAAGTTGCATAGATATGGATGAAGAGAAAACATAAATATCAGCTCGATCCAAAACTTCTGTGGCCCCCAAGAAGTTTTTCAATGGTAAGAGTTTAATCCCCATCGTGTAGTCTACTTAAGACTTGGATCTACCTAATTTCTGTTCTTATATCCTAAAATGATATGAAACAATGGATGGACGGTGTGGATAAGACCCATACACCAAGGTGGCCACTCAAAGCTCCTGCTCGTACCTAGCCGGAGACAGGCGGGGGTAGGACGCAATCCGCGTCCGATCCTGTCGGCCCGTCTCGGCCCGTCTCGGCCCAGATCTTGCGTTAAATTGGAAGACTGGCTCAGATTCCAGCCACGCGCAGTTAAGATGGACCAGGCTCGGGACTGGTTCTTTTGGCCCATCATGGGGACAGACCAAGCCCGGTCTTGGGTTATATTTTTTGGGCTAGCTTTAACGGGCCTCAGGGCCGTCCAGTGTGGCCCACCTGGTGAACGGCCTAGATTTTACAAACATAGTCGTTTTTTGCAAAGCTAGCCAAAAACGGGCCGAACATGGCCTGGGCCCTGGCCTTCTGAACCATTTTCACTCTCACCTCTAAAAGACACCACAGTCCTGCCAAGCTGCCATCTCCACCGTACAAAAGGCTTCTGTCTGGACCACTAAGATTTGGTATGAGTAGGTGATACCGTTGATTCCCGACGCGAAAAATAGGGAAATGCATTCAAGTCATATGATGTTTGGAGATATGACATGTGCTATGACCGTACTATACAGCAGATTTTTTTAATTCCCGTTGACATGTCATACGTGTAGGACATCCGAACCGTGCAGATGGTGGGCCCATCATAAATGTCACCTGACTAGAATCAGGTGAGCCAAAACAATGTTATGAACGAATGCATACGTCAGGCCTATCACATGAATGGATTAAACTGATTTTCTTGTCCGGTTATCTTTATTGAGGTGGACCATCCTTTTGTACGGATTAGATGACCTCCACATGTAACACGCTGGCGGGAACAATGTGTAGTACGGTAAACCTATGGTACGGTGGGTAGATGAGAAGTCGTTATTAGCATTGCTTTAATTATCTTTGTACCCTGCGTGGAACTCATGTAAAGCTGTCCAGACCATCCAGATGTGGGTATCGGCCTGATGAACGGCTTTGATCTTGCACTCAAACACCACTTTGTCATAAGTGCCGAGGAGGGGTGCTTATTTCACCATCAATGTAGTAAACATCTTAATCAGTTTAGAGCTATTGAGTTATGGGCCCCACCACGACTCTGCATGGTTGCTGATACGAGCTATAGAGAGAGAGAGAGAGAGAGATATATATATATAGAGAGAGAGAGATGGTGTCATGAGGTTGACCTCATGGAAACTTTCCATTAGGTCGAGTTGTGTAGGCCTTACCATGATGTGTGTTGAACATCAACATTGTGCATTTGATGGGTTTTATTTAAATTATGGGATATCCCAAAATCAGCCGTTCACAAATCTAGCTCATCCATTGTATGTGCCCCACTTAGATTAGGGTTCCTATCAAGTTTCAGCCGCATACAAATTTCAGGTGGGCCCCACCAAATGCTTTTATATGTTTTATTCATGTCTTCACATGGTTTTAGATGGTATGACCCACTTGGGTACTGTGTACAGCTGATTTTTGAGATATCCCATAATCTAAAGGGGACTCATCAAATTTACAATGTTGATTTTCGATGCACATCATGGTGGGCCCACATAGCTCGACCTCATGGGAAGTTCCCATGAGGTCGACCTCATAATACTATATATATATATATATATATATATATATATATATATATATATATATATATATATATATAGAGAGAGAGAGAGAGAGAGAGAGAGAGAGAGAGAGAGAGAGGAATGCTTACCTACACACTAGTTTATAGCTAGTTTCATGCAAACCTCAACATCATTTGTTAGATTTAGCAAAGGTTGAGATTAAAAGAGGTTTAGCGGGCGTGCCTCAAAACACTCAATCTCATTACGGAATTTATCGATATCTCTTTTACTTTTTCTCTTTGCCTTCACTCAAAAATGAAGACAGTTCGCTGTGATTTGAATGTTGATTGAGTGGTGATGTATTATATTCACCTTGTCCATGTGATTTGCAATATCATTTTATTATGTTAGACCAAAATTTGAGTGGATATAAAACTCAAGTGTACTACATAAGAGGAATCAATGAAGATTTAGTGAGTACCGTTGAAATATTTATTCAGCCACAAAAGTTTCTTATTATGCTAACTTTTTTATGTTTTTCCTTTATCCCATTATGAATGACCTTTTAAACAGTTTAGATAGCATATAAACATCAAACAGGAGCTTAAGATGATTTCAATAGCCAAAAAGTCACTCCCTATTTTTCATTTTTACGGCCCACAAACGTTTTGAATCTGCACCATTTTTAAGGTATATCTCAAAATGATCTGGCAAAACATATGAATGGAATGGATTTCTCACAAATATCACGGTGGACCCTACATAGCATACTCACGACGTGCACAATCAATATGCAATCGGCTCCCATTAAGCCTTTGGCGGTAAGTTCCTGCCCATGTTTTTTAAAAATCCACCTTATCCATACTTTTTAAAAGCTCATTTTAAGACATGAGGTAAAATATGAGCCGGATCTAATACTCAAGTTGGCCAAAAACATGAGGACCAAACGCCCACCGTTGAAATATTCGTGGGGCCACAAAAGTTTTGAGTCAGTATAATATTTGTGTTCTCAGTTCATCTCAATACGATTGACATTATGAACCGTATGGATGGCGTGTAATCATCACCTTTGAACACAACGAGGTTTCAACCGTAGGAATTTCCCTACTCATATCTTCCTTTAGTACGGCCCACTTGAATATTGGATCTTGTTTAAATTTTATCAAAAGTATTGTAATGATCTCACAAAACGGATGAATGAGGTGGATTTCTAAAAACCATGACGGTGGGCCCTCCCTAGGTTTCCAGCGAGCAACTTACTTTTCCATTAAATCCTCGTGTGATCCTGGATCAACTGGATACCACTACAAAAATTACTTTATTACCACCAAATAAATTACGTTTTTTTTTTATTACTTACAGTACTGGATAAATAACTTATTAGAAATATATAAATTTAGTTCAAGACCAATTTTAAGTAACTTTTTTACTTAAAGTTACTCGATCACATCAACTTATTAGGTAGAAACCAATGTAAGCTATTTGTGGTAGAGGGGGAAGCACCACCTAAAATGAGATCTTAATGACTGCATATGTTTAGATTTGATATCTACCATGGATTCATAATTAATTTGAGGATGATTAGGATTGCTTGATCAATATGGTAAATGACATATGCTCCATCGATAATGTGGCCTACAATTTGAACGGTCTGGATTTATGTGCATCAGTGCCACATGTGAGGAGGATGAGTCACCACTATTTTTTAGATTGTGCATAACTAACACGGGAATCTGACCCCCTCAATGTTTCAAGCCCATCACAATTTTTTCTCACCCTTCCATATATTACCACACGTTCTGCTATGTCACACGTGTGCAAGATTTTGTATTTCGCATCAGATGGGTCACACTGCTCTAAAGACATATGGCCTACCGAAGGAAGGGGTAGAATTCCTGTGTTAGTCTGGCAATCAAAGCCATCTAAATAGCTTATCCAACTGTCAATGGAGCATAACCAAAATTACACTGAGAACATGATATTGGCTGATTGATTTTTTTTTTTTTTTTAAATTTCAGTTAGAAATTGGATTACTCATTATCTACTTTCAAATGTCCATCTGAGAGCTATTAATTGGACGGTTAGGATTTCTTGATCAGTGAAATTTCATAAATATATGCTCCCTCTGAGTCGGGACCCACAATTTGGATGACCTAGATTTCTGTTCATCAGTTCCATATAAGAGTAGAAAGAGTCACCACCATTTTAAAATGGCACAAAACTAACATACGAAGTCTTCTGGCTGGGCTGGGCCGGCCCATTTTTAGAAGGGTCCATACGAGCTGGGCCATGTATAGTAATCATGGTCCGTTCCGGACTAGGCCCGGACTAGGGCCTAGGGTTTACATTTCCCCGGCCTGGGCCCATCCCGTTGACAGTGAGGAGGGATGGAGATGAAATGGTAGTTCCCGATGTACCGAAATATTGTAGATCTATCTCTCCACAATATATGTGGCAGAATGATGATTTAATCGGAGCCGTCTATCTAATGAAACATATATTAGACAATGTATCTATTACTTTTCTTCACTTTCCCATTATTGAATGATGACCCTTAACTCTTCTGGTTTATTACCGTTGATTTGAGGTCACCTGATTGACGTCTATAATCATCTAGAGGATCTGTATTTTGAGTCATTTGGCATCCACTGTACGAGGGACTAGACGGACGGTTCTGATTGATAGTTGGCCATGATCAAATTACGAAGCGGAGAGAAACGCTAGCAAACGCATCATGGCCATCATCTGATGGGGACCTCATGGTGGGGCCTACAGCCCACTAAGGTTGACCTTTTTGCTGGATATTGGTGATATAGACGGGCCAGATTTACTTAACCTAGTTGTTTACTTGTTTTCAACGATGAGACGGCTGCCAGTCCAAACTCAATAGCATTATGTGATCCAGGCCGTTCATATGGTGCAACCCAGCCAGTTGCCCATGGTTGGAAGCTAAGTGGGGCCCACTGAGACTTCTGTGAGAAATCCACCTGGCCCATCAGTTTCTTTAGCTTATGTTATTCTGAACGAATGCATACGTCTGGCTTACCTCATGAATGGAAGAAGCTGATTTTCATGTCCGGTGATCTTTATGGTGGTGGACCATATTTTTATACGGATTAGATGGGGAGATGAGAAGTCGCTCTTAGCACTTTTTTCTCGTTGTACCCTGCGTGGAGGTCATGTAAAGCTATCCAGACCATTCAAATTGTGAGTATCCGACTGATGAACGGCCTGAATCTTACACTCGAAGACCGCTATACCACAAGTGCCGAAGAGAGCTGCTCATCTCACCCTAAATGTAGTAAAAATGTTCATCAACTCTGATGTCGAGAGCGTCAGACAATTTCATGGCCGAGATGGATGAGAGAAGGCTCGATTAGAGGTGGAAGTCATCTAGACCACCAGAACTTTAAAAAAGATATGTCTCGCAAATTGGAATGAGTTATTCAACTTACTGTATATGATATTGGGTAGAAAAGCTACTTCAGTCAACCATTGAATTTGCGAGATTCTATCAACAATTAAAAATCCATCTTATTTCCGTTTTTATTATTTGTAGTAAGTTTTAATTCAATCATAACTTTTAAACAATTGAGTTTTAGGATCCAATATGAAAAGGGCTTAGAAAAATTGAAAGAACATATAGTTAGGCCAAATTGGATACTTGCTATTTTTGGCTGAAAATCATGAAGTGTAGCAAATATAATATTTATACTAAGTCATGATTTTAAATAGTTCGAGTTGGAGTTTGATTTTAAAAATTGTTCATCTGATTGATATCACTATTTAAAGGATTGTAAACTTATTTTTATTTTTAATTAATTTATTTTCAACATTACTAAAAATTATTTTCTATTTCCTTCCCTCGTATGTTCAAGGAATTTCTTCAAGGAATCCAGATAAACACAGTAAATATGGAGTAGTTATCCTTGAGGAAGATGGTGCTTGACCTTATCATGTCCATCCCTGTACCAAATTCAGAGCATTTGAGATATGGCTGGGCCCCACCATGACTGTGTATGGTCAATAATCCGAGCCATACATAGACCTTGACCAACCTTTTTTTTATTTATTTAAATAATTGCCCATTTGATGACCAGTGATGAGACAATCAGGACCACCAGATCAGTGGGGATTCTGAGGGTACGTTCTATTGATATTGTGGCCCACCATCAGGACAATTTGGAAAAGGGCCCAAGCTAAATGGTATTCTTGGGGACATATGAGCTAGCCCAAACATGACTTTTTGGTCCCATTAGTGCATGGGTCCAGCTCAGGTGAACCTAGATGGGACATTGACTCCAATGTATTCTAATCGCAGGCATCCAAATGCTAACAAGGATTTCCACTTCGCATGGATTTCATTTACTATGTAATTTAGATTCCTGTGTATTCCGATCACAAGCAACCAAATAAACCGTAAGTGAGATGGCCTAAACATGACTTTTGGTGCCAATTAGTGCATGGTCCACCTCAGGTGAACCTAGATCTTGCTAAAATGCAGACATTGACTCAAGTGTACCCTTTAAGTATTAGGCAGCCAAACACAACCGAGGAATCCACTTCACATTGACTCCATTTTCTTTGTGATTTGGATTCAAGAATATTTCAATTACAAGCAACCAAATAAGCCATAGTTGAACTGGTCCAAACATGACTTTCACGGCCAATTAGTGCATGCGGCTAGCTCAGGTGAACTCTGATCTTGCCAAAACGTGGACATTGACTTGAGTGCATTCTAATTACTAGCATCCAAACACAACTGAGGATTTCAGTTGGCATTGACTCCATTTACATGTGATTTGGATTTCAATGTATTCTAATTACAAGCAATCAAATGAGCCCTAAGTGAGCTAGCCCGAACATGACTTTTAGAGCCAATTGGTGCATTGGTCCAGCTCAAGTGGACCCAAATCTTGCTTAAACTAGGACATTGACTCCAATGTATTTTAATTATAGGCATCCAAACCTGGTTGAGGATTTCAATTCACGTTGACTCCATTTATCATGTGATTTGGATTTTAGTGGATTCCGATTACAAATAACCAAACGAACCCTAGGTGAGTTGACCGAACATGATTTTTAGAGCCGATTAATGCATGGGTCCCACTCAGGTAAACTAAGATATGGAGAGAGAGTTCTCATGAAAAGAGCGTAGGTTAGAGAGAGAGGATGCGGTTTAGAGTAAAATGCAGTTACAAAATACAATGAGAGAATGTTGTGTGTATTAGACATGCATGTACATAGCCAACAAATTTTTATAAAAAGACAAAAATGCCCCTAGTATAAGAAGCCGGGACATCCAAATCAGCATTAATATTCTCTTCTAATGTCCCTTTAAAATCTAAAATTATGTCACTAAAGATTAGGGCCATCAAAGGCCATATATGGGCTTTGAGCTTGGCCTGGACTTATGGCAGGCCAAATCAAACAGGGTCCGGCACTCGACCGGGCATGAACCCGCTTTCAACTTTTTGGTCTAACTTTTGGGTTAGCCATTGTGCACATCTTGCATGATGTATGTAAAAAAATACCCTTGAAATCCTAATCTGGCTTGGGCTGGGCTGGGCTGGGCTGGGCTGGGCTGAGAGGCTCTTAAATGAAAGATCCTGGCCTGTTAATTAAATGGGCCTAACGTGGGCCCTTTGACAACCCTCTATAAGACTGATTGCATGGGTAAGACTGTCCACATCTATGTTATCTACCGTAGAAACGTTTCAAGGGAAAAATGGAATACTGATATTAAGAAGCATAAGGATTATTGGTGTGCTGATGACTAGTCCTGATCTGACCCAGTTGAAAATGACATCGATTAGGGTTCTTCAACCATAACAATAATTGGGCCTGGTCTCTAGCAGGATGGCCCACCACACTGGCACATACAGCCCCACCTGAAAAGTGATGGGCTTTCCTGACGATGGGGCCCTCTGCGATATATGTACCTTACATCCGCGCCTTCCATCCATTTTGACAGCCCATTTTAGGAAGGGTCCCAAAAATGAAGCAGATCCAAATTTTAGGTGGACCACACTACAGGAAACAATGGTGATTGAATACTCACCATTAAAAACTTCTTAGTGGCCATCAGAATGTTTATTTTCCATCCTACCCATTGATAAGGTCACAAAGACCTGGATGAAGGGACCATACAGATATCATCTTGACCCAAAACTGTTATGGCCCACATGAAGTTTTTAATTGTCAATCACCACTGTTTCCTGTGGTGTGGTCCACCTGAGATTTGGATCTGCTTCATTTTTGGAACCATTTACTAAAATGAGCTATCAAAATGGATGGACGGCATGGATGTAAGGAATATACATCACGGTCGGCTCCACGGACCTCCACCCCAAAAGGTGAGGGCCAGAGTTCTCAAGTGCAGCTAATCACCATCTATAAAATTAATGGAGTGGGATTTGGCTGTCCACGAAGGAGACCACCAAATCACTTGGTCCCATGGGCTCCAATTAGGTGCCGCTGAGATGGGTCTATGGAGGGTTTATTTTAGCCTAACATGTAATTGGCCCCGGGCCCACCCAACCCTAATTTGTTTAAATTTCAAGTGCAAACAAGCCTATTGAAGTTATTAATGAAATTCTTGCTAGTAATTTGGCCCCGGACCCACCCAACCCTAATTTGTTTAAATTTCAAGTGCAAACAAGCCTATTAAAGTTATTAATGAAATTCTTGCTAGTAAGTTGGATTAGGTTCCGTCCAATCCAATTTCTATCTAGCATGGACTTAATATTGACCCTTGAAATCTCATCCAAGGGTTCTTACTTTTCCATTTACCATAACCATTATTGATTAATTAATCAAATTTTTAGACTTTCTTACATTTATATAAGTTAACTACTACTCTTGTGGGTCTGGGTCAAGTCACATTTACCGCTCATTTCAAGGTGGCTCAATCAGATCCATTTAAAACCTAAATTTGAGAGGTTCCAATCCTGACTCAGTTAGTGATCCAGGTAAAACATTTGAACCCAGACTTAATCTGTGAACCCATTTTAATAGACCCAGTCCATGAGGCCAGGCCCCAACGGTTCAAAATCTGGGCTGGAGCCAACCTAGGCTCAGTCCATTGATAGCCCTAAAGATCATATAAGGGAATTTAATAGCCTAGGTAGCCCATGGATTATAAATTTAGGTGGTCCATTAAACTTAAAGTTTTTGTTCAATAGAAATTTAGAGTGCAGATTATAATTTTTCTAATATATATTAGTGATTAAATATTTCAAAAAAATACACTCTTGAAAACCTTAAAAGGGCCGGTTAAGCTGATGGGTTTCTATGTATATGTCGTAGGGATGAACATGATGAAGTCAATCACCGTTTTCCTTAAGGATAATTACTCCGAACCTACGGAGCTTCTCTAGACTCCTCAAAAAGACTTCTCGAATCCACGAAAAAAAAAGAAGAAAAAAACAGCAAGGAAAATAGAAAATAAATTCCATAAAATTCGTAATTTAATTGATAATTGAAATAAACTTGTCTACAACCCTTTAAATGGGGATACAAAACTCCATAAAATTCATAACTTACCATAAATAGTAAATTTACCTTTTATAGTAATTGTACTATGTGGCTTAACCACATTATTCTCTTAAATTTTCTAAAGACTTTTAATGTTAGACACAGCTCCCAAAGCCCATAGGATGAAAAGTTACCACCAAACCAAAACTTTTTTTTGGGGGTTAGCTTGTTAGTACACACCCATGTCAGTACACACACTCCATGTTAGCCACCCCGCTAGGGATCGATACAATCAAACCAGAACTTACTAAAATTAATAAAAACAAAAATAAATAGGAAATTTAACAGTAGATGTGATGGCATCTCACAGATTCAGCATGGGTAACTAACTCAGTTATGCCAGCTTGGTTGGCTAAAGTAGCTTATCCTACCCCAAGATTATATATGGTACGTAGAGTAAATCATTTCAGTTTTTGAGATATTTTAATGTTCCGACGGTCT
Source organism: Magnolia sinica (assembly GCF_029962835.1). NCBI lineage: Eukaryota > Viridiplantae > Streptophyta > Magnoliopsida > Magnoliales > Magnoliaceae > Magnolia > Magnolia sinica. Next base: position 10,534,159 of record NC_080575.1, on the reverse strand, counting down.
TGCCGCCACCGATCAAGGCCTTCTCTGGTCCATTTTGGACATGAAAGTGTCCGCAGCCAGCTCTACATCAGTATAGCTCCAGAATATTTAATAAATAGTCTTGATTTTAACTTAGATGGACCCTCCGGCCACAAGTGCTAGCCCAAGACTAGCATGAAGAGGGTCCAGCCAGGGATCCCAACCGTTGGTATTTTATCTTCCAAGTGTACATTTTTCTAATATGAACGGCTAGGAAGCCATCACAGCACAACATTCAATTCAACACATCGTACAATGCCTTTACTAATACGAACGGCCGGAATCTAATTTTATTTGGAATTAGTAATTTTGAGCCGTTGACACGATCTAATTATCTATAAATATCAGTTAAAAGTTCAAAGCTAGTCACTCAGATATTGTACACATGACGTACATGCAACTTGAGGTGCAGGCAGCTCATGAAAGGTCACAACCCTACAACAAAAATGAGTGGATGATCCTAATCGCTATTAATTTGCATTTGTTCCTTGAATTCTGACCATTGATTGTTTTTCATTTTAACCGTCCATTACTTGTCAGCCACTCATCCAGATTAGGACACCAATACAATGTAAGGTTTGGATTTTGGCCCATCTCAAGTAGGGCCCACGATTTGGATTCTATAATTTGAGACAGATGTACAATTTCTGAGTTTATGAATATGAACCATCACACCCATCAGACGCTTTTATTAGATTACCCAATGATTCTAACACAAGATAAAATGGATGGTTGGGATTACTCGTGCAAGTTACAATGCTAGGCATTATATATTTTCTCATCTATAACATATCATCATCACGTGGACTTGGCAAACACCATATAAATTCAATGGTCACACGCTCAAAGAATTAAAGGCCGCTTTAAGAATCAACGGTGATGATTTACAAATGCCTACTCGAAAAACACATGGCCCGCTATTGCAAGGAGGGAACGGTGGAACTTCCACCGTCTATACGCAGAGATGGTGCATACAGACGGCGGAGACTCCACGGTCTTTGCACGAAGATGTTAGCCCTCCAGTCGTCTGCGGGTTTGCTTACATGTTGACTTGCTCACACGGTATATATGAGCCTCACTTCTGATGTCGATGTCTTAAATCTTTCAGCAACAAGCATCTATCAATACGCTGTTGGATGCCATCAAGAACTAATCAATGTCATTTAAAAAATTGAAAATTCTACAGTTTGTCATTGGATACTTTTAAGTATCCTGCTCAATGTCATCCATAAGCCGTCGATGATATTGAAGTGCAACCGAGAAAATTCAGAAAATATATGTTTAGTCGCCGAAATATTTTGATATTTAGTTCGATGACATTAGAGAGGTGTGATGCCATCGAAGGTGTCATTGAACGATTGCGCATGGTTACACGGAATTGTGTAAGTGCAAGATTTGTTTTATATTTCAATTGTGATTCACCTAGTCTCTCTCTCTCTCTCTCTCTCTCTCTCTCTCTCTCTCTCTCTCTATATATATATATATATATATATATAAAATGTAATCAATAATAAGGGTTATCCAAGAGCTTTTTAATTCATTCCAAGGTTTTAAGAGTGTAGCTTAGGTGATTCGACGCTTATTTGAATTGGGTAATCTCTATCTCTTATAATTTTCTGCTTTCATAGTGCATATATGTTGTTTTGTGTCATGTTTTTTGTTAGGGTTGAGACGGAAAGATGGAAAAATTAATCACCTAAATATAGGCTTAAGACACATTACGAAGTCGCTATCTTTAAGGTAATATTCGCACCTTATTGGTGATTAAACTAATTTTCAAGAGGGTTATAATAAATCCACCTTTAGGATACAATAAGCCTCTTTTCTAAGATTGGAGAAATGTGGACTTCGGCTTGCAAAATCAAAAAATCGCACCCTAAACAGACTTTTGTAGTGTACATCCCTAACTACCATGTTGTTACAGTTTAACCCCTGAAAATTGTTTGCAATTTACTACCTAAAAAACAGTTTGCAGTTTAGCACCTGAAAACTCTAATTTTTCAAAAAACATTCAAAATCAAAAATGAAAAAGAAGAAGAAGATGGAGAGAAAATTATTGGAATTCTTATTTTCGGATTGACCCAAAGATGGATTTATGTGGAGTCACGAGACATGCTTTAATATCTTTTTCATGGAAAGACATATTCTTCCATGGTTTCTTTTTAACAATGGCATCCCTCCACCATTAATGGCATCTTTTTATCACCATTTTAAATTCAAATGATGCTCCATTTACCAAGAGGTACCACCATTCACAAATGAATGGTCACCAATAATCACCAAAAGCCACAACCATTTTTTCTAAGTTCTCTTTTATAAGTTTTTTTTTTTTAAAAAAAAAACTTTTATTTTTTATTTTGAAAAAGCCGAACAATCCCCCATTATTTTTCAAAATAAAGAGGTTAGGGTATGTAAGGAAAATATGTGCATAGGAAAAAGTATCTTATAAATTTTAACCTTCATTTAGTGTGAACAAATCAAAGTTGTGTTAGAATCCTTACGGCGTGTTTGGTCGGGCGGATTAAGAGGGATTAGGAGGGATTGGATGAGTTTTAAGGTTGCAAGGCCCTGTTAGTGGATGTCGTTTGATCCCACGGGACGGGACAGCCCATGGGATCTGTCCCATGGATGTTTGGACAGTCGGTGGGATTGGACGGTCCTCATCTGATCCCACAGAAAACGTGTTTGGGAGGTGGTGGGATGGTTGTAGACGTCCGGCCGAATAGGTATATACACGCGTGGACGCGGATTGAATGCTACCACCGCACGGACGACTGTCCCATCGCACGGACAGTTCTCATTTCGCGCACTGCTCTGTGGGGCCTACCGTGATGTATCATCCATGCCGTTCATTGATTTCCCCACTAAATAGTTTGATATGATTGTAAAAATGAGGCTGGTGCGAGTCTCAAGTGGACCAGAGAGTGGGGATTGCACCTCCACCATTAAAAACGTGTATTCACAACATCAGTGACCAGAACAAGTTGATATTTGTGTTTTCACTACATCCACATCTACGTGACCTTTTGAATACATTTTTTGGAAAGAATTTTCACGTCAATAGTTGATTAGCTGGACAGAATGGATGATCAATCATATCTTTTGCCCAAACGTCATCTATTAAAATCCATCACTTTTTCTTTTTATTTTTTATTTTTGTGAAATCCACTCCTTCTATCAGACATACTCCTCAATCGGGCCCTGGGGCCAAAAATCATCCAGATGTAGAACCCATATGAGCCACACCACAGGGAACAATGAGGATGGAACACCAACCATTGATGTATGTGTGGGGCTACCATGGTATCTCTTTTATCAAATATGGATCACTGGGTCTGACTCTTCAGGATGAAGGGGAAGATGAATAAAAAATCCTACTCTGTTCCAAAACTCAGGCTTGTTCGAGCATGTTATACTATAGGACAGGTGGGGCCGCGACCATCTATTCCCAGGTGGGGCCCACTGCCCTATTACATACTTTATATTTATACTGTTTATGACGAATTAAATTGATTTTAAGCGACATACCTTTAGAAATATTTTCTCATGAAAATGTTGAGATCCAGACTGCCCATCTATCTCCCTGTAACCTGGAAAAATCAGGCTTGCTCCACGGTGTCGGTCTGGACCAATCACTATCACTCGCCATATATTTCATGGCGACATATTACTGCCATTAAATTCACTTTAATGGTAAATGCATGAATTAAGATAACTATATCAAATACGAAGATAAAGTGGGAATTGCATACCATGTAACATGGTATCATGGTATGCTTAATTAGTACTGAAATTGTTTAGTAGGGAAATCATGTGACTAAAGTTTAATGATGATATATAGAATAGCAAACAAAACTACAATACCCATTAGCAATGTAGCTAACGTTTCGCCCCTTGAGACGTCGGCATCATCTGTTGAAGTCGCTCGAGAAATCATTATTCAGGTCGTCTATTGGGTCGACGGCCATGACGTCCTCCGAGAGGCGAGCTCATCGTAAGAATGGGATGCAGGTGCCTTGATTTTCACGGGTCCTATACTTGGCTAAGCAATAGTGCCACAATGATAACTCTCTCAATAAGTTGCAGCTTCTCTCCAATTTTTGAAGGCCCAGAACCCACTACCGCTGTACCCTTTTACTTCCAATCGAGCCTCTTCCCAAGGTAGATAAATCTCTACAGGACGACCAACTAGTACAACGTAATATTTTTCCTTCTTCATCTACATAAACAAATTACACTCAAGCATATTAAGAGAGCGCATATGAAAAGAAGATAGCAGAGGAATAAGATAGCATTAGATACAAATGTCTGTATCTAATATTCAAGAAAGGGAACTGAGATGAATATATAGTTTACACCTACGTTGGTGGGGCTATTGCATTGTATTGAAAGGAATATTAACACGTACTTTCTCCAATGTCGAAGACCTATATTAAAGCTTACATATTTGGAATTTATGAATTTTATATATGGCTAATATCATGAATGTCTACCTGATATGATCGTATGAAAGCATTATAGTTATCGATTGTAACCATCTAATGTCATCCAAAATATATAAACCTACCAATTTCAGATCAACCCAAAAAAACAACATCTATGACAAAATCCGTAGGTTAAAAAAAAAAAAAAACCAATCCACATAACCAAGCAAAAAATAAAATAAAATTGTAATTACAGGTCTAGAAGCATAAAGTGTATCATCATGGGATAAATCCCATTAAACGGAACCACTACCACCATCACCAAACTTATCTGGAGGGTTTTAACCAATCCACGGGACGCTCAGGCCGTAGGCTGACAAAGAATGATGCAAGCTTCTCGTCGCCGCTTAAGAGCTGACCAACCTCAATGAACTCAGAGTTGGTTAGGCCCTGCACCTCTTCGAGGACATCCAGAACTTTGCTAGTTCGGTTGACCTCCTTTCCTAGGCTAAAGTCACGTATAGCTTCTGCAACAGACCTCAGAGATAAGCTAAGTACATCACAGGCACGAGGTGGGTGTTGCCGTTTCTTAGTGCTACTCCCACTCCCATTGCGGCCATGATCAGTATCAGATGTGTGAGTGGGAGCACCGTGATAGATTCGATTTTGCATGCTTGGTGTGTACAAGGAAAATTGATCGCACATGGTCCCTGTAGAATCTCCTAACGTATCCTCTGAGAGGTCAACGTGATCGTCAAGATCGTCATCTAACTCCATCCAAGTCTCGTTCAGATCTCGATTAACCCTAGATGAGGATGCAACCATTGTCCTTGATCCTTGTACATAACGTCCGGTCGCTTGATCAGAGCCGACGATAACCCCTAGGTCATCCATTCGCTCAATCTTCTTGCCCCGTAGTCTCTCAGCGCGTGGGTGTGACAACAGAAACAGAACAGCCCATATTATTTCCATGTATTCATATTTATATAATTAGAGGTTTAGGGTTGAAAGCTAATACATGGGATAGATAGATATACCAAAACTAGATTTACTAATACCTTGAGATACTCTTCCCATACTTCGTTTGGTTCAGTGACCACCATACGCTCATTGTCCCAGCCAAATCCACTGACAGCAAGCATGTTCTTGACGTCATTGTACTCCCTTTTGTGATATCGCAGTCTATTTTGTACGTTCTGCCAGTTGACAGGCACCCCTGTTTGTCTTGTCGCTTGCTCGGCAGCAACTTGATAAGCTTCTCTTTTGAAGCCATTGTCGACTTTCCTTCCCAGTGCGATCTGTTGCAACAATGTGTTAAATAGAACCTGATCCATTGGAGAGTTCCACTTGATCTTAGCTACTTGGAAGAAGGGTTCTGCAAGGGATTTGACTGTCTTTTCTCGTGGTGAACATTGCGTAGGTAAAGCAGGAGACCTAACGGGCGACTGTATCGGTGTGGATGTATCAGATACACAATTGTCCAACATTACACCTACACACAACACACTATTATGTGCCCTGCTATTCAAACAATCAAACCACCCAAGTTCAATGCGTAAAGAACATCAGATGTTTTAGGTAAATTCTACGGTTGATTAACACGATAGCAATAATCCTTGCACGATGCATATAGATACAAACGTATACCTATTACATTGCGCATCTGCCCACATTCGTTCTGCGATGGCATCGCGCACCCTAATTCACGCTTCTTTCTCCAATTGATTCGATCGAAGTAACCGCTGTTGCTCATCATTTGTGGAGACCTCGGTGGGTGTAAGGTTACCCTCGGTTACCCTCCACCTCGCCTACTAATATACCAGCAGCCTGTAGATCTTCATGGTACTCAATATTAGATCGAATGAAATTATGTAAGACAAAGTAAGCAATGAAAACCTTCACTTGTGTTTCAAATGGATACTGCATCGCCGTCTTCAGTATCGAAAATTTACCCTTTACTAAGCCAAAGCAACGTTCAATTGCATTCCGCAATTGGGCATGGCGATAATTAAACAGCTCCCTCATGTTTGACAGTGCTCTCACAGTTCGATACTCTTGCAAATGGTATCAAACACCGTGGTATGGATCCATAAATCCTGGCAAATGAGCATCGACAACATAATATTTTCGTACACATTAGAACTAATGTTAAATTAAGAGTATCATTTGAAACATTCATTAGCAAATTGAATTCCAGGGCAACGAATATGGTGATCTACCATTCAGGACTGTCAAAGGATCATCGGTTTGAGTCAACGCATTGTGTAGCACCCTCGCGTCTGATGCAGAGCCTTCCCAGCCAGTTAACAAATACAATATCTTCATATCAAATGAATAGGCCGCAAGAACGTTTTGGGATAAAACCTCTTTCCTGTTGCGGAAGCTAGCATGATCGGGTGCTAGAACGTGTGTTGGAATGTGTGTCCCGTCAATTACACCAACACACTCCTAGATGTGTTACATGTAATTTTAGCCAGCGGATAGTTGTGAATTGATAGACAAAAATGAACAATAGACACAAAGAGACCTTCGAAAATACTTATACCTGAAAATATGAAGAATAATTTAGATTTGTTTGGATCTCGGTGGGTGTCTCTTATCCGGCCTGTTTAACGTAAACAGGGTATAACGATACCAACGCATCAAGAATGTGATGAAAATGACGGCTAAGAGTTTCACCCGATCGAATGAAACGATGCCCTATTACACGATTGCGAACGTTATGACCCACCGTGTGAAGAAAAATAACGACTTGTTCTTCAAGACTGACATTCCAACTATCACGAAGAAGTGTCTTCTCGCAAAGTTTAGAACATAGCATGAAAAATGCTTCTCAACTCATCCTGAGTTGGGTAACATAGTCCCAATCAGTGGACCGAATAATCGAGTTGATGAACCTTGCCCGCTCATCATCCCCATAACGTGCCGGTTGTTTAAACATGTAAGCTCGACAGTATTCTCCAACCGCCGCCACATAAGCTGCCACCGCTTGAACGACAACAGCCCTCCGATTGTCCTCGTGTTCTTCGCTATCCATTTGTCCGGGTCACCTACACCTACATGTCTGGATGATGATTTAATAAATATCAACACTATTCTTACTTTGCCAGTTTGTGCATTGTTATTTGATACCATTACTTGCAATTAAAATATATTTTTTTAATTGCAATTCCATAACATCATAGGAGTCTCCCTTCTTTGCATCGTCCTGTCAATGGAGTTAGAGGTGACTGGCGCCTTTAATCTGATCTACACAAGGCCAACACATCCATTGTTCCACGATATCTAGGGCTAGATTCAAAAAGAATTGGAACAAGACCATCCATATGAAATCTGGAAAGGGGTTGTTTCTGATGCAAGATTAGTTGGACAGCATGTCTTCATTCTTAACAGAATCACATCTAATTTGTACTAAAATTATGAACAAGAATGAAACATATATTGTAATAGATATACTCTCTTCTAGTCCATCCAATGAAGTTTGGAATACACGATTTTCCACTTTCTCCAACATATATGGTAATACGTATGATTTCTCGAAGTAAATGGGTATTGTCTAAACCAACACTCGAATTAAAACTTCCTCATAGACATACATAAATTTCCTAATAGATCTAACCCGAAATTGGATCGAAGTGGGTGATTAGATCTATCTTCATAACTATTCGATAAAGAATAGCTACACCAAAATATATTTCTTTATAATACCAAAATCAGCAAAATTATAACTGACAAACAACCACTTTTGTTTTTGCATGGTGGCAAACAGCCATTTATTTTTCAAAATGTAAAATGTTGGCTAGTGTAATCAAGAAACAGAACCAGGATAAAGGGAGAGAGAGAAAAAAAATGGATGGATAAAGCTGACTTTTAAGTCCAAAAGTATGGAAGAGATGTTACCCAAGAGGTCATTGAAGTGTGTTTGTTAATAGTCATTCAACTAGTCTTTTTGGTTCATAGTCATTGTCATTCATGAAAACTAGCATAATATTCATTTCATTTGTATTTCTTTAGTTGTTTGTAGAATTTTGGTAGGGATCCAAAAAAAAAAAAAACACAGGGAGAGTGAGAAGAAAATCAGAGCCCTGCGAGTCTTTTTTATATGCATTATTTTTATATCTGCCTTGCAGACACTACTATAAGATGGGTTGGGAAGCATGGGATGCTTCCAATGTCTTTAAAAAGGTTGAGAGCAATGTGGGGAGGAGGTGGTACTAGCTGTGATTTGATGCACTTATGTTGCATGCTAACAATAAAAAGCATGTAAAAAAGAGGGGAATAGGTTTTGGGTATTTGTTTTTTTTTTTTTTTTTGGTCAAAGTTGGGAATGTCTCTTGGGGGTGTGCTTTCACTGTTACTTTTGTATTAGGGCCCTAAAGATAGACATTGTTGTGGTATCAAAAGGAATTTGTTCATGGATATGTGATGAGCTTACTCTGCTTTGAAGTTGGTATTTTTCATGATCTGATGATATGTTTGAGGAAACATCACATGACACAATGTTGGTAATGGTATCATTCAATTGAGCTTGAATTTGTTCATTCTGCGACGGCTTTTTTCTTTATTTCTCCCATGCATTCTCTTTTATTCTCTAAAACAACCACTTTTTTTCTTTTCTTTTCTTTTTTTTGTATGGTGAGAAACAGCCATTTATAACTGAGAAACTTTATGGCTTTTTGATTGGAATTCAGCATTGAAAAGGATAGGAATAGGATTAAATCAGATAACCCAACTTTTATAATCTATCAGGAAAAAAAAAAGAAGGAAAGAGCAAGAAAGAGAATAGAAAGGCAAAACTACACATCGAAAAAAAAAAAAAAACACAATGTTGAAGTAGACCCTGCATCTCTTCTAAAACACGATTTGTTTTTAAAAGAACTGCAGAATCTATTACAGAAATTAACATCTAACTGTGACTCCCATACTCCTTGATTACATGGATTGACAGTTGAGTGTCAGTTCATTTCTTGGGCAAACGGGATTAAGTGAGATAGGGTAACAGCTTGTGGATCTAGGATCTACATTGATGCATGTGTGTTGTATATCAGAACTTGCCATATCAAATGAGGTACTTCAAAATCTCAGGAGGATCACAGAGTTGGGTTGAAATTCACTTATTAAAAACTATTTTTAGGGGCCATAAAAGTCCTGTCACAGGTTGGATGACAATTCAGTATCAGATGTGTCCCTTGTGAAGTTTGCCAAGTGAGCGTTTAACCAACACCTGCATTATGATCTCCTTAAATTTGGATTGTCTCTTTTTCTTTAAACATGCCCAGGAATGAGTTGGCAATTTGAATGAGTTGTCAATTCTTTTTTTTTTTTTTCTTTTTTTTTTGCTTTCCTTCTAATGTACTCTTACAATAAGTTCTTCAAATCCAAGAAACTGATTGAATATACAACACATATCAAAGGAAGTGAATTGGCTAGTATACCACACACCACTACGTATCAAGTGCGTGTCCCTCAAGGACGAGCAATGACGCTACACAAGTTGTAAATAAGAAATGCAGAATATATTTCAAAAATTAACATGTGACTGTGACTCCAACTCTACTACAAGATTACATAGCTTACACATTTGAGTATGAGTTCATTTCTTGTGCAACGAAGACACTAAACCAAACAGACATAAAAGAAACAATCCATCACTCACATCACGTACAAAGAACAAAACTAACATATAATGAGGCAATCAAACCTACAGCAATTTCAAAAGCAAAATGAAAAGTCATATTACAAAGTTAAAATATTTGTGATTTAATTGGAACATTATGGAGTCAGGTCTTTGTGTGGTAGAATCAGACATCATGGAGTACCTTTGAAGTATAAATCCCAATAGGAATAATCAAAATAGAAGGCTTTCCTTTCCAGTTTTTTTGAGTATCAATGCACATGAAATATTCAAGCCATTTCAGGTTCAAAACCACCATCATCAACTTTGTTAGAGTTGGACATATATGATTTTTCCAATCATCTTTATATGTTTAACATAGATTTCACTCTACAAATGTTTCATCAAACCCTCAACAACAACCATCAAAAGCTAAGTAAGGGCCAATTCCTTCCTGATCATTTTTTTGAGCCATTTTTTTGAACTATATTGGGGATTGGTTCATTCCTCACTACCAACAATCGGCAATTCCTTTCTTATCATGTTTTGGGCATAAAGCTTATCTCAACATATCCTACCTATTTCCATCCAAGAAAACTCCCTATTATGTTTGTATTTTAAAAAAGGGAATAAGAAAAAAACACACACAGAGGCACACACAATGCACGGAGTGGATTTTCTTCAGTTGTAGTTCTTAGTCTTGCTAATGATCTTAATCTCATTAGATTGGTCTTTCACTAGAAAAGGAGAAAAAAAAAAAAACTGGAAAAATCCATACAGGATCTAACAAATAACAAAAACCCATCAGCCAAACACAAAGTTATCCCATTTCAATCAAAGTAAAAACAACTCACAAAAAAACACATTATTATTATTTTTAAAGCATCCCAAAAAATTTAAAAAAAAAAAAAAAAAAAAAAACACACACACACACACAATGCAGCAAACTAGTTTTTCTTCGATTGTTCTTAATCATGTTAATGATATATTTCTCCTCCCAAATCAAGTACCCAAATCCATTCAAGATCCAAGAAATAATTTTAAAAAATGCAAAACCCATCAACCAAAAACAAATCTAACCCATTTCAAGACCAGAAAAAGCACTCCCCAAGCAACCCATTATCTAAAAAAAAAAAAAAGAATGCAAACACACACAAACACACAGTCACACACAAACACACAATGCAGACAGTGATTTTTCTACAGCTGGTACTTCCATGTTGGCCAGAATTTGTATTACAATGATCTTAAAATAGAGGGGGGGGAGAGAATCTCCAACAAGATCTATGACAACAACAACAACAACAAATGACAACCAATCATGTGCATTTCTCTTTCACTCATAAAAAAAGCACAATCAGATCTGATACACATTATTTGAAATGAAGAAACACTCAAACAGACATTAAAGCAATTTATTGCAATACCTTACAAGACTAATCTGAAAAAAGAAGATCCAAACAACCACAATGCAAGTTGCAATGTACTCAAATTTGGGATTGCATAAATAGTTGGCTAAGAAAGAAGAGGATGCACGCTATCCATTCCTGAGATGCAGGATGTTGTTATATGCATACCATGCTCAAAATAAAGATTGTAGTACATACTTCCTCAGTCGAATATCAAAGTGTAGGAGATACCGATAGTCCATGCACCATCAATCTCCTTTTGTGATATCCCAAATCTCTCAATTGGTGTAGGAAAAACGAATTCATGTGCAAAATAACCACGGGCATAACCTTTTCTACGGTTATTTAAAAAGAAGGGATGCAACTATTTACATTTTCATGTCAAATGGTGGGGTAGCGCTAATGGCAGAGGGATATGGTGGGATGGCGATAATGGCAGACGGATTGGATCGACCGTCTGATCCCCTCCAAAAGCCTGTATTTACAAACATCTTCATCAACAATACCGGATATCCACTGACAAATCACCTACAACCTTCAAAATCATCGCATCCCTCCTAATCCCTCTTAAACCACGCGGCCAAACACGCCCTAAACTGACAACAGTGGCAAAATTAGGGATTTTTTCTCCCACGGGTTTGGGTACCTACTTGTTCGATGACCAGGGATCACTAGCCTTATGAAGGATGGGATGAAGATTCACCTTAGGGATCTGCAACAGTGACCGTAAACTCCGTGAGTGGCTGGATACGCCGTTGGTCGAACTCGTCCAACTGTGGCTGTGAGACAAGGCTATTGAAGACGACCGAAGATCACCCACCTCAAAGCCGATGAGGGAGTCGGACAACTAAACCCATGCGATCTTCTGCCCAAACATCACCTGCCATCTGCCTTATTTATACATACACCACCATCCAGGCCAGAGTGCCTCGTCTCTTCCATCAACCGACTGAAACACCTAAGCCCGCCATCTAAAAATCACCTTCAATCCCATCACGAATCCCATGGGATTTGGTGGGATGGAGAGAAGAGGGGGAGGGATTCGCCAAATCCTGTTGAAATCCCAAGTAGCGATTACAAGGGCGGCAAAATCGCTCGTACAAGGTCTGCCCAAACAGTTGGTGGTATGGGGGGTTATAGGATAACCCCCGTATGTCGCCGTAAGTCGACATCCAGCACCCATCCAAACACGCCCTTAGTGATTATGGTCTTCAACTAAGCATTCTATATAACACAATCGGACATATCACACATACATATATTTCAATTGCCATGTGTTATAAAATTATATCACATTAATGGCCTTGTGCTTTGTCCTGGATTCGTGATTTCATGAGAATAGCCAAAACTCTCCAACATCAGGAAGTGGCCCCACTTCCAATACTCATATAAGTGAGTCCTTATGAATGCCCCTGTAAATAGCACCCTTGAAAGGACTCATTAAGAGCAGAAGCTCATCCTCCTTTTAATCATTATAGGTACTCAGCACTATACATGCATTTAGGAATAAGACAAATAGAAAACGTACAGTGCTGCTTCAGACATTTCTTGCAAGGTACTTTGCCCATTGAACCTATTAACTTCAGTTGGGTTTCCCTCATCTGGTGTCTGTGAAATTGGCTTAAGTCTCATTCCTCTCGATGTTCTACTGACAACATCCCTTGACAGTCCCTTGGTGAATGGGTCTACTAGATTATGAATAGAGTGCACATAATGTATTGTTATAACACCATCACCAAGTAGTTGCCGCACAAAATTAGGTTGTATTTTCGGCAATTATTCTTAAAGAGGCCGGGGAGTTTACAAAAGAAGTATGGACCATTCTTGACTGTGTTATTTTTAAACCCTTAGTTAAAAGGTTTGAGCCGATCATCTTTCTTAGAAGGTGGCTTCTCTGATTCCTGATTCATATCATTCTCGACTATTACTTAGGGCTTCCTGTTGTTCTTCATTTTTGTCATGGAGCAAAAAAAAAAATATTAAGAGATCCTCTAAGGACATTCTTTTTTTTTTATTTATTTTAAAGATCTTCTAGTATCCTTCCATTTAGGTGAAAGTTTAGCTATAATTGTGGATACTTGGAAGGATTCATCGAAATTAATGTCATCGGTAATAATATGTTGGATAATGACCTATAACTTATGTACTTGATCAAGGATAAGTTTTTCATCAAACATTTTGAATTTTAAAAACTGACTTACAATTGATTTTTTGTTGCCTTCGTCATCTGATTTGTATTTAGTGAGCAAGGCCTACCATAAATCCTTAGCGTTCTTCTTTTAATGATAAACAGCATACAACGAGTCAAAAAGAGCACTGAAAATATGACCTTTGCATAGGTAGTCATTACGCTTTCAATCTTGTCACTTTTGAATTTGTTTCATCGTATCATTATTAGATGGTGGTGAAGGTGGATCTTGAGTGAGAACGTAATCCAACTTGAGTGATGTGAGAAAGAGATGCACCCTTCATTGCCATCGAATAAAATTTGAGTCGTTAAATGGTGTAATTCGAATAAAGTCAGGATGACCCATAAAAGAGGTCATAATATCACAATAAAATTGTTAAGGTTAAGGCGGAAAGATAGAAAAACTAATCACTTAAAGATAAGCTTAAGGCACGTTACGATGTCATTATCTTTAAGGCGATATTCGCACCCTACTGGTGATTAAGCCAAATTGTAAGATGGTTACAACAAATCCACCTCTAAGATACAATAAGCCTCTTCTCTAAGATCGGAGAAATGTGGGCTTAGGCTTGCAAAACTGAAAAACCATACCCTGAACACACTTTTATAACGTACATCCCTGACTTATATACTGTTACAGTTTAACCCCTGAAAATTATTTGTAATTTACTGCCTGAAAACAGTTTGCAGTTTAATGCCTAAAAACTGCAACTTTTTAAAAAACATTTAAAATCGAAAATGTAAAAGAAGAAGATGGAATAGAGATTGTTGGAATTGTTATTTTCAGATTGACCTAAAGATGAGTTTATATAAAGTCATAAGACATGTTTTAAGATCATTTTCATAGAAAGACATTTTCTTCCATGATGTCTTTTCAACAATGACATCCCTCCACCATTAATGGCATCTTTTCATCACCATTTCGAATTTAAATGATGCTCCATTTACCAAGAGGCACCACCATTCACAAATGAATGGTCACCAACAATCATTAAAAGCCACAACCCTTTTTCTAAATTCTCTTTTATAAAGTCTCTTTTTTTAAAAAACTTTTATCTTTATATTTTGAAAAAATCCAAAAGTTTTTCCCAAAAGGATTTTTCCACATTAAATTCAAAGTCTTTGTGATTAGGCTTGATTATACTATTAGAATACTTTGCTTGATTCATCTCTATGTGCTTCTGTGGTCTCCCAACAAGCGGTATCAGAGCAAAAGCAAAATGTTGGGACACAATTTGAATATGAAAGTAAAGTATCAATGGATTATAATCCTAAGTTCGATGTTGAGAAATACTCTGGAAAAAATAACTTTGAATTATGGAATGTTAAGATGGTCAGTGGTCGGTCTCCTAGTTCGGCAAGAATTGGATGATGTCATCCTTGAGAAGCGGCCAAATTCTATAACAGATGAAGAATGGAGTAAGATGAATAAGAAAGCAAGAACCTCTATCCAATTGTACCTAACAGATGAGGCCCTCTACAATGTCATGAGAGAAAAAAACTGCAGCTAGTACATTGGCAAAATTAGAGGATATCTAAGCAACAAAATATCTTGAGAATCGCCTAGACTTGAAGCTTCAGTCGTTCAATCTGCAGATGGTAGAAGGAGGTGATGTTGATACCAACATAAGTAACTTTAACAAGATAATTTGCAAATTGTTGGATATGGAGGAAACGATGAAGAATGAGGATCAGGCATGCATCATGTTGAATTCTTTCTCGGCTTCGTATGAGTCATTCAATGATTCGTTATGCACTAGTAAATCGACCTTTAGCGTCGATACCGATATCTGACATTGTTGTTATGTTCTCTTATTTGATTTGATTTAATTGGACGTATGATTTGCTTACTGTATTAATGTAAGAGTAATGATAACTAGATTCATGATTTGATTTAATGTATAGATATAATTCATGATCTAATTTATTAAATTGATGTAACTCATAATCTGATTAGTTATAAGGATGTAACTTAGGAATTAATTGTTGTACTAATGTTACCAAATAGTATGAAAAATGTCTTGATTCTAACATGTGAATCAGAATGATATATACAATCTATGGTTTACAATTTCATTATTATAATTGTGCATTCATTACTTGCATATATATTATGTACTTTAATTTTTGAGGGACCTCCTTGCTGTTGGGGGCCTTGCACAAAACCTTAAGATCTAGCCTCCCGAAATAAACCAGAATTATGGAATAATAATGCAATGAACTAAATCAAAACATAAACCACACCACACCAGGGATTTTTACGGGGAAAACCCTTAAAGAAGTAAAAACCACGGGACCTCGTCCAGATCAACAATCCACTATAAAGCAGAACATTACAACTGATCACAAGCACACACCGCTTGAATCAAATCTTCTTCACTCACGCAGGAGTGGATGAACAATAAGAGAATAAAAGAAAAACGAAGAGATCTCACCGATCATGAGGACGTAGAAGCACTGAGACGTGGACTGCGAAGTAGATCACCTCTATGAGTAGAATCTCCCTTCCACAAGCTTCCTCTCTCTCTCTCTCTCACACCTTTGATAGCCCTAATGTCAAGCTCCAAACCCGAAAATCGGATTCACAAGAATCCCGATCACCGAATTCAGTGCCAACAACCTCCGTAGTACCCCATTCTTAACTCCCAGCGTCCATACGCCAGATTCCGATCCTGAGATCCTACAAGGAGAATTTTTTTCTTGTTTAACTCGCAATAAGCATAACCACAAGATTACCCAATTCACAAAGGCAACATCATCATCACATATCCACTAATATAATCAGTTGTGTATAATGCTGGAAGGAAATATATAAATAAAAACCAAGCCCCAGAAGACCGTCACACCCTCCAAGCTCAACATTGCTGCAACCTAACATCACCTACACGCATCTATCGTGCATAAGCTTATAGAAAGCTTAGAGGGTGGTGTAAGTGTGTGCACAAGGTAAGTGTCAAGTATTCCATATCAGAGTAATTAAATTAAGCGAAAGTACTGACAAGTCCATGGATCATACAATATCGAAAGTACTGGTAATCCATAAATTATATAATGTCGAAATAAGCAGAAATACTGACAAGAGCATGAATTATCATAGTAAACAGAATATTGACAAGATCATAAATCATATGATAACAGAGTAAGCGAAAATACGGACAAGTCCATGAGTCAATCAATGTCAGAATACGCAATGTAGAATAACTATGCAAATGAGAAATCATAGATAGCCAATATCAGATGCAGAGGATGCAATACAATATGCATTCCTAATGAGTAACACAAATAGCGTCAGCCGTACCTAGACCATATGAATGCAGGGACACAATAACCCAAAATGTTGTATGCCGCGAATGTCATGCAATATGCGGTGCGAATGAAATGACTATACTGGAGTGTGAAGTCCGGATGATAGTACATAGTATCACAGGTTATGGGGTCCATCACAAGGGACTTCTATCCAAACCAGTCTCATACCTAAATTTGGATAGTCAGACTCAATGTAGTAAACTCCTGATCTCAGGTTAGTCGCGCGCCCCAACTGAAATCCTGGTCATTGCGAGGGCACACGTAACAAATAGTTGCGCACCACCAACCCGAGTGGATAGTGAATGAATGAATGCATGAATGAGTATGCAACTCCTGCTCACTAAATCCACATATTAGTATAGTTCCTCTCTGGGATCATCACCGGGGTCTATTACACTACGCCAGCTTGCCGCCCCTATCCGAGCGCACAACTGGGTAAGTGGAAGAGACCTCACTATCCGCCTGCCAATATCGGGCCCGGCTCGTCGATAGCGGACCCATTCCTCAAGCTGGTCAAACTCAACCTAGATATTGTCCCTTCACTCAGGCGGGTAAGGTCACACCCCC
This sequence comes from Magnolia sinica, assembly GCF_029962835.1. Lineage (NCBI taxonomy): Eukaryota > Viridiplantae > Streptophyta > Magnoliopsida > Magnoliales > Magnoliaceae > Magnolia > Magnolia sinica. Next base: position 10,516,633 of record NC_080575.1, on the reverse strand, counting down.
TCCCAACCGACCACGACACAGTGGGAGACGCGGCCTACTGGTATACGGCCCTCATGCGCTCATATATATCCACTCGGTCTCGACGTTGGGGCATCTCCTGGCCACGGAGGTTTAAGAATTTTCACCCAGGGACATCTATGACGCCCGTATGCTAGAACAAAACATTTTCAGTGTCCCATTTGGCCATCCACGATACGCCTGTGGAGGCTACGGCCCTGGTGTCGCTAGGGCGTACAGTAATCATAATGCGAGATGCATGAGTCATACAATCCAGTCATACATCAATCCTGTGTATACTGCGTGCTCAAGTGAGATAACCTCTGCCTATCAGGGAGTCTCATAACAACATGCTCAATGACATATGCAATGATCAACCACATCTCATAACAAACATGCAGATGATGCGTATGGGCATGTATCATGATGCTATACTGTCACATACTCATAATCGGTATTAATAACCGGCATCGACAATCGACCTCGACAATGTGGACATTTAATCGACATTGCCCCCAAGGAATGACCCACATAGATCCTAACATATAGTGGACCCATGACCTCACACAAGGGAATATACAACACCATGGGCCTCACTCAAGAGCTTAATACACATCACGATGGGCCTTTCACATGGGCCTAACATACATCACAATGGCTCCATAGCCTAGCCCTCAAACACACCACAATGGGCTTCGTACAATCATAATGAGCCACACCCATGGGCCTTTATACATCACAATGGGCCTAACCCAAGGGTCCCAAATATATCGCAATGGGCCTCAACCCACGGGCAGAATATACATCACAATCGGAATCCACAATCGGCCACGATGATTAGCCTCGATCGATAATTAGCCAATCGACCACAACAATCATAATCGGTAATTGGCCTCGACCATGACAATTGGAATCGGTAGTCGATAATTAGAGTCGGCAAATCAATCACGTCAATCAGAATCGATCAATAATCAACCTCGTTGATTGGTCGAACATGACCTATGGGAAGGTCACAATATGGACATTCAACCATCATCGCCCATCAAAGTAGACATTTAACCAACATTGCTCCCAAGTAGTGGCCCATGTAGAGTCAAACATAAGGTGGGCCCAAATATCCAACAGGTGGCCTCAAATAGTCATCACAGGTGGGCCTTACACATGCAGCGCGTGGGCCTACGCATCATGGTGGGTCGATACATTGGGCCACACCATTAACCTAATATGCACATCACGGTGGGTCGCACCATTGGGCCCTATCAATGGGCGTCAATCCAACAAGTGGGGCGCATCAATGAGCCGCACTAATGGGCCTTATACACATCAAGTCGTGCCTCGATAACTGGGCTGGAAACATGTCATAATGGGACACGACATACGGGTCTACGTCGCAATGGGCCTCGAATACACAACAAGTGGACCTCGCACCTGGGCCTCAAATATATCATAACGGGCCTCGCACCTGGGCCTCAAATATATCATAACAGGCCTCGCACCTGGGCCTCAAACATATCATAACGGACCTTGCACCTGGGCCTCAAATATATCATAACGGGCCTCGCACCTGGGCCTCAAATATATCATAACGGGCCTCGCACCTAGGCCTCAAATATATCATAACGGGCCTTGCACCTGAGCCTCAAATATATCATAACGGGCCTCGCACCTGGGCCTCAAATATATCAGAACAGGCCTCGCACCTGGGCCTTATATGTTAAGTGGGCCACCTCACATGGGCCGCATTATATGGGTCACACCATCGGCTTCATGTATATCAAATAGGTCGCATCGGTGGGCCTCATATATATCAAGTCGGGCTCGTCCTTATGTATTTTAAGACCCGACCTATTCATAAGATAACATAGGGATAAATGGAGTGAAAACAATATCAGCTTAATTGGAAACTACCATGGCCCTTAAAAGTTTGAACGGTGGATGTCACTGTCTACTATTTAAATGGTGGGGTCCACTCGAACTTTAGATCTGACTCACCACTATCTTCCCATGCTGTAAAATGATCTCACAATTGGTTGGACGGCATGGATACAACACTTACATCATGGTGGGCCCCACCGTTCATATAGTGGGTAGTGTCGATATACATTAATGTTGGCCTGCTGCCAATAAAGGAGCAACTAGATGGCTGCTGCACGGCAACTGGCTGCACTAGGAGGGCAAAGGTGGGTCCCACGTAGGGCCCACCACCATATACATATTATAAAATATATAATATGAAATATATATAGTATATAATATATAATATATACTATAATATATATAGTGGTGGGACCCACAGAACTCGCTGTCGCCAGATGACAGTGGGCCCCACCAACGAAACAGATGGACGGCGTGCCAAAACACATACATCATGTGGGGCCTACAGCCCACTGACGTTCAAAGAGAGAGAAAGAGGGAGATAGAGAGAGAGATAGAGAGAGAGAGAGAGCAGCACATGGCTGCCTCTCCTCTTTTCTTTTCCTTTTTCTTTTCTTTTTTTCTTTTTCCTTCTCTGACACAACCAGAGACACAACAGAGGTGGGTTCCATGCAGGGCCCACCATATATATATATATATATATGGGAAAAGGTACAGCGTGCTCGTCGAGCTGTGTGGGCCCCACCATTGATGTTTGCCAAACATCTAACCCATCGGTCAGATGCACCATTCCAGCATGGGCCTAGGTCTTAAAAATCAAGTCAGTCCGTGACTTGTGTGGGCCGCGCCAGATACAACAGTTAAGAGGGCTACCCTCCATTGAAAACATTCATAATCATTATCAGGCCCACCGAGATGGGGTTTACAAATCCAGCCCACCCATTGCGGGTGTCCCACTTGAATGAAGGGTCAAACCAAGTTCCAGCCGCATCCAAAAACTTGGGTGGGTCCCACGGACACCAATACCTCAGCGTTGAATGAGGTATCTTTCATTCAATCTACCACGTGAGCTATGGGGGCCCACCGTTGAAACGAGGTACCTCCACTCAGTCTACCCCTAGAACAATGGATTTGGGCGTCAGGGAGGGCCCCACACGAGAGGGTGGGTCCCACCGTCCTTGGACGGTGGACACCACATTGCATGGTGGTGTGGCCACGCCAACTGGATGGACGGTGTGGATGGGTTCCATGGACCCCACACCCTTGCAGTACACTCATGTCAGCACACTCTCATGTCGGCACACTCATGTTAGCACACACCCTCCATGTTAGTACACACTCATGTCAGCACACACCCTCCATGTTAGCCACCTTCATAGGGATCGATACCATGACCATAGCGTTTGAAAGGAGGTATCTCCACGCAGCCTGTCAGTAGAGCTATGGGGCTGGGTGTCACTGGCCAGCGTCCAGCCCTCACACTGGATGTGTGGTCGTAACACAAACATCATGGTGGGTCCCATAGGGACGTGGCCCACCTGAATTTTTTTGAATCAAGCCGATATTTGTGTTTTCCCCACATCCAGGCCCACCCAAGAATGATGGGCAAGGTGGGCCCCTACGGATGGGACGGTGTGGATCATACATGAAAAGGGGGGAGGATCCACAATACATGAGAAAGAGAGAAAGAGAGAGAGAGGAAGGAATCGGGTGGAGGAGAGGCCCCGCCACTATGCGCCCCTCAATACAAAGCATTCATCAAGATGGGTCCCACCAAATGTGGGCCCTTAAATCACAAAAAAAGAAATAAAGATCACCCACCTTAGGATCTTCTTCTTCATTCTTCCACCAACGCGTTATAGAGCTTCAAGGGAACAAGATTCAATAGTTGAGATCGATTTTAGGGGTTGGGATTGGGTGACAGGAAGGTGGGCCACACATGGCTTCTCCATGGAAGCCATGGACGATTCTTCTCTTGGGGTTGCTTGGGAGAATGAGAGAAAATGAAAGAGTGATGGGAGTTGTAAGGATGGATGACATGGAGTGTATGGGTGAGGGATGGGGCAAATTGACTTTTTTTTGGGCATAAGATGAGATGGGGTATGGGTAGCATTGCCTTGTTGGCATGAAAGGCATGGGAGAGGTAAGGTCTTGGTTGACTTGGTGGAAAGAGGAGGGTATGGATAGAGATTCCATTCTCTCAACCAGGAATCTTCCTGGAAATAGCGCACACATTGCCTGCGGTGTTTCCTCGATTTATTTTCAAGCCCACAACTCCTAGCGTGGGTATCGCACAGGTACGCGAGACGCGGCATCAGAACCCCGGTGACGGCGCAGTCGCTAAGGTTCAAGTTTCGGGTTGAGCTGACTCTGGAATACGGGATACGACTCAGGGGTACGCGCAATTACTATTTACGCATCGCGGGTCGCCAGAATTCGACCGGAAGGACCGCAAAAGCTTACGAAACGGTACGGTATAGGATACGGGTCTCACACCTAAGCCTTTTTAGAGTATCTTTAGGAAATCTTAGAATACGCTAAAATACACCCCAATCCCGCATATACCCCTTTATATAAGAATAGAAAGAGATAGAATCCAAATAGGAAACAAAATCCGCAAAATCTGCGTTTCCACAATTGCATCTATGTAACTCTTCGATGATATCGAAGGTCTCTCGATGACAACCTTCAATATCATCAACGGTCCTTCGCTGATATCGAAACAGGACCAAAAAACTGTCCAGCGACCAGCGGTAAAAAATCCAGCAATTATCGATGATATCGAAACTGGTTCGATTTCATCGAACCCACCAATGAGGAGAATCCCCATCACTTGCATGGTATAACTGGTAGAATCGTTACTGGATACCCATTATACTAGTAAAGCTTACTTAAGGAGTGGATGCAGGCCTTGCTTATGTCTACCAAAATGGTAGAAACCTACTTAATCGGTAGATGCGGGCCTTGCCCATGTTTACCAAAATGGCAGAAGCTTGACAATGGAGCATATGCGGGTTGACGGGTTAACGGATTTCCAACTCAAACAAGTGGACAGATTCTCACTTGATGCATTCCCGCATTCATACATTTGCATAACATTCACATTTTGCATATACATTATTATATTATTGTTTGTAACCCTATTTTAATTTTGGTGCGATTATTAATTGTTGGATTGATTAATTATTATTTATTTGAATAAGATCCTGAATGGGTGAGTCCTTAGTTAAACTAATAATAATTTATTGGAATGGATGATTGATTACGGATGTATGAAATGTGGCTAGAGTAAAGGGAACTTTGATTCTACACAAATATTACCATTTATGACACCCAGATCCATAGTTGAAGTGGTAGACCGAGTGAAAGATACCTTGTTCAAACACTGAGGTCTTGGTATCGATTCCCTAGTGGGGGTGGCTAACAGTGATGTGTGAACTGAACATGGGTGTACTAACAAGCTAACAATATATATATATATATATATATATATATATATATATATGGGAAGAGGTACTATGCGCTCGACCTCACGATAAGCTCTCGTGAGGTCGAGCTGTGTAGGCCCCACCGTGATGCGTGTCAACCATCAACACCGTGCATTTGATGGGTCCCCTCTAAATTATGGGATATCCCAAAAATCAGCCGTATACGGAACTCATGTGGGCCATACCATCTAAAATCATGTGAAGACACCGTTAAAACATATAAAAGCACTTGGTGGGGCCCACCTGAGTTTTGAATGCTGCTGAAACTTGGTCTGAATCATCATCCAAGTGGGACACACATAATGGATGGGCTGGATTTGCAAACCACATCTCGGTGGGACCAAAAAATGATTATGAATGTTTTAATGGTGCAAGGCCCCTCCCCACTTCTGTATGTGGTGTGGCCCACACAAGTCACGGATTGACTTGATTTTTGAGACCTAGGCCCACAATGGAATGGTGCATCTGACTGATGGGATAGATGTTCAAAACGCATCACGGTGGGGCCCACACAGCTCGACCTCATGGGACGGACTCGTGAGGTCGAGCGCATAGTACCTTTTCCCTATGTGTGTGTGTGTGTGTGTGTGTGTGTGTGTTAGTTATGAATCCAAGCATATTAAATAAGGTTTGTACGCTTCATGACAATGTCAAAAGAAGCCCCATATAATGGGTGGTCCACATTAAAGGTAGGGCCTATATGATAGACAGTCCAGAGAAAAGATGCAAACCTCAACACAAAAAGTTATATGGTTCCCTTCCCGTACGCATATTGTTTACAATGATCCATTGTACTTAAAGCTAAACAAGCAAAGTAGCTCTAAATATAATGACCGCGCTCTCTCTCTCATGACAAAATATATATTACCCTAAACAAACTAGGGTTTATATAAAACTCCATGTGAAATTACAAAATTGACATCCAAGCCCACATGATGGACGACTTACATCAAAGATGGGGCTCACATGATGAACGATCTACATCAATGGTGAGCTCTACATGATGTGTGGTGGTCTTGAAGGTGGTCCCCACATGATGGATAATAACATTGATTGTGGGCTCCTCATGATAGAGATGACCCATATCAAGGTGGGTCCCACATGAGGACAGATCACATTGAATGCCATTCCTAATGATGAATGACCTACATCCAAGGTGGGCCGTGCTTGATGGACAGCCCACTTCAAAGTTGGGCCTAGCATGATGGACGTCCACATTAAAGGTGGGCCGGTATGAAGGACGGCCCACATCCAAGGCGGCACCCGCGTGATGGATAACCCACATCAAAAGTGGGCCTCGTAAGGTGGGATGGTTGACATAATTAAAGGTAGGCCTGACATGATGGATAGTTTACATTGAAGATAGGGCCAAGGTGGGCCCAATATAATGAACTGTCCACATCAAAAGTTGGGCCCACGTGATGGATGGTGAATGTTAAGGGTGGATGGAACCAACGAAAGAGAAAGAGAGAGAGAGAGAGAGAGACACTATGTAACGTTGAAAACCAAACATACTGTTTTTACTTTTTTTAGCCTGTAAATTGTATTATTTTTTAAAGAAAATTATCTCGTGTAAGTGGAAACCAAGACAAGCTACTAGAGGCATAAGCAGCTTATGTAAAGTGTCTTCTAATTCAAATGCCACATAAGTGTGCCCGGTCATGCATATGACAACAATGCCCTTGAAATCCTATCCTGGGCAAGGGGGGATGTCAGGCTCTTAAATAAAGCCTAACCCGACCATGTTATTAAATGTACATGGACCATCGGTCAGCCTAATTTCAAGGCCATGCTCAAAACGGGCCACACCCAAAAGGCCAACAGGCCAAGGTGGTCAATTGGCAACCCAGCCAAAGACCAATTGTGATAGATACTTGTGTTATATGCAGAGAACATTTTAAGGGCAAAATGGGAAACTAAAATTAAAAACCACAAATGGTTTGTGACGTGAACTGAGTTGTTGGTGTTTTGACCTTAACTGGCGTTCGACTCGATTAGTACTCATGCCTAAACATACACCCTAAAATAAGCTAGCAAAACAGATGGACGGTGTAGATTAAACACATACATCACAGTAGGCCCCACAGAGCCTGGGGCACATCGTGCCACAACTTGAAAAATGATGGTCATATGTCTCATGTGACCTATTCCTTCAACCAATAGGAAGCCACAAAGAGGTCCAAGAACTATATAGTTCTCAAGTACAGGAAATAACTATCTCATAATACTACTGTGAGGTTTGGCTGTCCACAAAAAGAGATCCTCAAATCATTGTCCCGTGGGCTTCAATTAGACATGGCAATGGAATTGGACCCATTTAAAACCGGATCTGAGTTAGATAGGGTCCAGTTAATTTTGAAAGGTTTCAGACTTGACCCATTTAGTAATTCAGGTGTAACTATTAGATACAACTTGCTTCATGGGTCCAAATTTTAGACCCGGACTAAAATATTATCAGGTCAGGTTCAATGACCCATGGAGTTGACCCGACCCATTCGCACCCTTAGTTATCAACCTTGGGTCAGAAAAAATTGCAAAACATATGCTTTTTGATCTAGGCCCACCCATATAACAAACAACCCTCAAAATAAGGCCCAAGCCCTCATTTCTAAGGCTGAAAGTTGGGTGGGTTGGGTTGGGTTGGGTCGGGTCGGTTTGGGTCGGGTTGGTGCTCAACCCATGCCCAACCTAAGTGGGCTCGGATCAGTTGGGTTGGTTGGGTGGATACATGCTAATATTTTTGTTATTACATTAGTCTATCATATTTTTAATATATGTCTTATTTTTTCTACCAATTATTTTATTAAAAGTCATATTGTGTAGCACACAATCTACTTGGGAGAGAGAAATCTGGCGTATCTTGTTAACTTGAGTGATAAAATACGATTAGATCAATGAAACCAGACAATCCGCGCCTGATTATAATTTATAAGTAACTTATATGTCGCTTGGGCTCAGGTTGGGTTGGGTTGGGTTGGGTTGTGTTGGGCAACCCGAGACTTTAACCTAAGCCCAACCCAAGTTTTATCAGATTAGTGTTTGTATAGCCCAAGCCCAAGATCAAACCTAATACATTTTGCCCGGGCTCAACCAAATGTCGGCCCGGTCAGGGGTCCGTTGAGTTGAACCCGCCTGACTTTCAGCCCCAGTCCCTACTCATTTCAGGAGGTAATTTGGATCTGTGGTGTGGTCCACTTGAGCTTTGGATCGGTCCCGTGTTTGGATGCATATCCTAAAATGTGATAGATAAACGTTTGAACGGAGTAGATATAACACATATATCAAGGTAAGGCCTGTACAAAGCTTAGGGCTGCAGGCAATCTGCCTCGATTGGTCCAGTCCCAGAGTATTCGGGTCCTGGAGTACTCGCACGTCGTACCCTGGATCTGCTTACGGTGGGCCCTGGTAGATTTTACGGATCTGTTTGCATGGGCCCGCAATGATGTATTTATTATATTCACACAGTTCATACATTTGGCGAGATCATTTTAGAGCAAGATTCCAAAAATGAGTCATATCCAAAGCTCAAGTGGGCCAAACCACGAATGGCAGCGAGGACAATGATTTTCACCATTAAAATATTTGTAGGGTCCACTTTAATGTTTATTTTCCATCCAACCTGTTCATAAGGTCACACAGACCTGGATTAAGAGGAAAAACAAATATCATATTAATCCAAAACTTCTGTGATCTGTAAAAGTTTTCAATGGTAGAGGTTCAATCCCCCACCGAGTTTTGCAGTGTGGTCCACTTGATCTTTGGATCTGTCTTATTTTTTGGCTCAAGACTTATAACGAGCTCACCAAATGGACGGACAGTTTGGATATAACGTATATCTCATGATGGACACAAAGAACTTGGTGACGTCAACACATGGGTCAGGTGGTGTGTGATACACCAGCCAACCTACTTCCATTTTAGGAGGTGGTCCAAAAAATTAAGCAGATCCAAATCTCAGGTGGACCATACCACAGGAAACAGTCCTGATTGAACACCCACCATTAAAATCTTCCCAGGGCCCACCGCAAACAGATCCGTAATGTTTATTTTCCATCCAATCCGTTGACAAGGTCAAACAGACCTGGATGAAGGGTACATACGGAGATTTAAAAAAATTTAATAGTCATATATTAATTTTTCCAGTGGTGTGTTCCACATGAGATTTGGATCTACTTAATTTTTCGAATAACGAAATAAAATTATCTGAAGAAGCGGATGGGCGGCATGGATATGCATCACATTCATCAATGTGGGCCCCACATAGTAAGGGTAACACCTAATCTGCTCCGTCGCAGCTAATCGGCGAGAATGGAATGGTAACCACGCTTTTAGTTTCCCGAGGGCATTTAAGTCATCCTACCGCATCCCCAACGTCCCTTCACTCGCCACATTTTAATCCATTCGGTGGTCGACATGTACCTTAGGATGTAGGTCATGGGACCACGCTACATGGAGCTCACCTTCTCTGATTACAACCGTTCATCCAGTGGGACCCATTGCAGATTGCCAAAGGTGCAACGTTCATACTAATGGAGATCCTATCCAGGTAGAGAAATGATACGCTGCTGAGCATGTGGGGGGACCACAAAAGCACGTTGAGATGCATCAAATATAAGTACTCCAACCGCAACAAGCAAGGCCAATCACAAATATTTCAAATTTAACGTGGAAAAATCTTTTCGGAAAAAAACAATGATATAAAGCGACAAATATACTATGAAAGTAGAAATTATAAGAGATAAAGAAAATACTCAATTCAAATAAGTAGTTAATCTCCATTTACAAGCCCTTAAATCTTATGAAAATTAGAAAGCTATTAAAAAACTTTAACATTCAACTGATTGTTCCACTCGCTAGCACAAACGAATATCCTGAAGTCGATTTTCTAAAACTCACGTTGTTTGACTAATCAGAATTCACATATCTAACTAACTTGGCTCCTGATTTCTTAAAAGATAAGATATAGTCCCGCGTACCTCGAAAATATCGAAGTAGTCATTTCACTACTTCTCAATGTTGTTTTTCGGGGTTAGATATATACCTGCTAACAACACTAACCACATGTAAAATATTTGATTTAATACAGACCATGACATACATCAAACTGCATACTACATTTGGATAAAATACACGAGATATAACATGCTTTTCTTCATCTGTTTAGGATATTGTTCTGAAAATAGCTTCAAGTGAACTGCGTAGGGAACGCTAATTAGTTTTGCCTTATCCATCTTATACTTGATCAATACCTTCTCAAGGAATTCTGCCTTAGATAACCAAATTTTGCTCATCTTACTGTCTCCATGAATATCAATGCCTAGAACCCTCATTCTAACCCCCAGATCTTTCATCTTGAATGTCCCTGATAATCGAGTCTTCAGTAAATCGATTTCAAACATGCTATGACTGAGATCAACATGTCATTAAAATACAACATCAGGATAATGAACTTCTTATCACTCAGTGTTTTGAAATAGACACAGTGATCATATTCACTCATTCTAAACTTCTAACTCATCATAAAATAATCAAATTTTATATATCACTGCCTAGGCGACTATTTCATACCGTACAACGATCTCTTTAACCTGCAAACATTCTTCTATCCCTTTTTATTTCAAGGTCTTCTAGTTGCTTTATGTATATCTGCTCTTTAAATTTTCCATGCAGGAAGGCAGTCTTCACATCTATTTGTTCCAGCTCGAGATCGTATTAGGCAACCAGCGCCAATACAAAAATGATAGATACTTGCTTCACAACTAGCACGAATATCTCAGTGAAGTCGACGCCTTCCCTCGAAGCATACACATTCGCTACTAACCTTACCTTATACCTATCATGTTTCTTTTTAAATATTCACTTATACCCGATCGCTTTTCAGCCAATAGGAAGTTACACCAGCTCCCATATATCGTTCTTATATAATGAGTCAATCTCATCATCCATCGCAGCTTTTCATTTTTTTACATTAGTCCCATCAAGAGCCTCATGAAGAGTTGACAGGCCCCCCTCATCCGTAATGAGGGCATATGCGATATTAGAGTCATCCTTATATCTTGTCAGTAACATATGATCCTCTGAAGGATTCCTTCTCACAGGTGATTGCTCCACCTCTTTATATGCCTCTATCTGCACCTTTGTGTTAACTTGAGTATCATTTGTGTCTATCTGAACGTCCACGACCAACTTTTCTAGTTCTTGTAACGACCTTGGAATTTTTGGTGCTAATCTTTCCTTAAGTAGTTGTTTTTGGGGTAATTAGCGCTCTACTTGATTGCTTGTGAAATTCGCATCAATCACTTTAAATTGTATCTGCATGGCTCTAAACGTGCAGATTAGTGAGCGCTACGTTACTCTGAAATCTGGGATCCATCGCTAAATCCAGTTGTTCTGGGGAATTTTTGGAAGATCTGGATCGGTCCGATGGCGATGATCTTAGGCTGTTGTGGTCACTGAGTTGGGCTTGGTCTTCACCTCAAAAATTAAGTCGATCTGATGTTCTCGGTCGATTTGGTTGAGTTCGGAGTGAAGAGTGTGAGAACGGTTGGAATTTAATAAGCTTTTATGAAATGAGTCGTGTCGCGCGACGATTTTAAGCATTCGACCGTTGGATTCGACCCAATTTCACCCTCGATCGGGATGGTTGGCCCAGGCATATCCTAGTGCTTGTGGACTGATCGAGATTCCGTGACCGTTGAATTGAGTGTGGTCCGCCACGGTGATCTGAAGAGCCGGTCGGTGCGAACTCAGGCTGACCTAGATCCATGGTCGGTGAGCTTAAGTCCGACCTTTCGTGGTTATAGGCCCACCGAAGTGCTTCGTTGGATCGAGAAAGGCGTACTTTGGTTATAACCTAAGTATACCTTGACCATAGGGTTATTTCCATCATTTTAAGGCCTATATATAGTCCTTAAACCCTAGCTCTCATTTCCATACGAATTTTCTCTAACCCTAGCTTGGAAAGAGAGTGGAAAAGAGAGAGTTAGTGAGAGAGATTGATTGGTGAATCATCTTGATTCTTCCTTGTTCTTCTTCACCTTTGAACCTTCACTTTGAATCGTTCCTCTGACGATTCTGAGTTCTTTTTGGGGTAAGTTAACCTAACCCTAACTGTGTTAGAGCTTAGATTAGACTTGGTGTTGTTGTATCTCATTTCTATCCTTATTTTAGGGTATTCTTGCGCCGTTGTCGAAGACAACTCGTCTAAATCAGTTCGGCGGTTCTTTCTTCGCTTAAGGTGCGGACTTTAAGTGTATAGGTTATGGTTTTCAAGGCTTTCAATCCCGATTAGTGATTTATTCTTGTTATGGATGAGATTTCACATGTCAAATGTTATGTTTGCATTGCTTTCCGATATGCATGTGCTATATTGAGATTTGTGTATTCTAAGTGTATTTATAAAGTACCGTATACGTATAAAATACGCACTTGTGCTTGCCATGATTATTGGTCATGTATGTATGCTAGATGCATGTATGACAACTCCTTGGGAAAAGGATATGTCTAAGTGCATGTGTTTCAACATACGTCATGTATGTTGTTCCATGAATGCTAAGTGTTTGTAGAAATGCATGAATGATCTACGTGTAATTGATTACACTAAATGCGGGCGTTGAGAAGTGATTCTCAATACTTCTATGGATGCGCATGATTTCCTTATGCATTTACATTCCAAGTTTTTTAAATTCAAGCATTCCTATGCTTAGATTTATGTTAAGTTGATATTCTTCAGATGTGTATGCACCATGATTTGAGTGGTTGTTCCATTACTGTTTTACATTCCATATGAATATATGTCGTTGTGTATGATGTTTGGGACTATGCCTTAGTCCAGAAATCGGTAATTGACCCTATGGTCGTGGTTGAGATTGCTTTCGCCACGTGAGACGCATTAGACGAACCCGAGTCGTATTAGAGTTGGCGGCGGTGGTTTGGCCACGCGGAGTGTTTGCGCACTCTATGTCGTTCAATTCAACGTGCGCTCGTGCTAGTCGAGTTCGTCAACTAACCCGATTGTCCAGTGTATGTTAACCATGTATGGACGCTACTGCTTGAATCTAGGGTACGGAACTTACCAGTGAAATCCTAATAACCATGGTACCACGATCCGCTAAGACTCATGAGCCGGACATGGTGGTATGGGACACCGTGGTCGAGTTGTCGGCCTACGCTGGGGTGACGAGCCTCCCGTAGTGACCAATGAGTAACACCGCCTCGTGAGCCGAATATGGTGGTATGGGGCACTATATTCGACGCTGTCGGCCTACATTGATTGGTGACGAGCCCTTTGTAGTGACCTCGAGCATACCCGGATACCGCAAGGAGGTGACGAGCCGATCTGTGGTAGTAAGGGCATGAAAGGCGTGCATTGATTGGTGGCGAGCCCTTTCTACGACCTCAACTATATGATCGTATGAGATGTCTAGGATTGACGACCCTAGTATGGATCACTTTTTGGATGGTGATATGAGGAAGGTATCTTAGCTTCCCAATCCGCCTGTGTGAAATGGACTAATAACAACTTGGTAATCATATCCATGCACCGCATTTGCATGTGCTTTGTAGATGTGGCGCACTTTGAGGCGATGTCATGCGTAACGTAAGATGAAGACGCCGAGGGTGTACGCGTGAGGGCACGCATCATATTGCATTCATACTGCATTAATAAGAGTACTTAGGATTTATTTAATTGTCTGCTTTATCATTCTTGTTTGATTTTGCGATAACATGTTAACCTTTGCTTTATTGTTCCATGAGTTGATCACTCACTCCCACGTTTAGGCGGTGTTACACACCCACCGGACTCTGTCTTAGGCCCCGATGTTGCAGATGTGGATGCGACGTCGAGGCAGAGCGGGAGCCTGGATGACGACGAGGCCGCCTTCTCCTATATGCGGTTTTTGAGACGGGTTCTAGCGAGCCTCGATCCTATTGCGCGGGATCAATGGGATGATTATCTTGGGAACTGAAATGATGTAACTGGTACTTATAATTTTGATAAATAACCCTTTGACATGATCTGGTCGTATATGTAATTCAGGGACTTACACTTGTACACGTAGTTTACGATCAGTCTTCCGCGTGCTTTATTCACTTATCCATGAATCATATGTGTTTTGGCTTAATCTATCCCATGTTTATGTGCTAATACACAACATACATCATTCATTAATTATGTTGCATAAGTGATGTTTTGGAACTCGGGAGTGAGTTATGCTCGACCCCGAATTTCGGGCGTTACAAGTTGGTATCGAGCATGATCTGGATTAAACCGGACATAGGTTATGGTCACACACCGCACGTTGTCGCCACTATAGTGTAATTGGGTGCGGGTCTATCATCGCTTTGTGTTTGTGCTCCGTAGTTTCTATCGGCGAAAGTTTCCTGAAAACCTTTGCCGAGATCGAGTCTATACCCTTACCTGATCACACACAGCGACCCGAAACCTTTCCTAGACCCTCTATTAATGAGTGTAGATGGTCTATCTTCCCATTATTCATCTTTAAACCTTCCAGAAATCGCCGGTTGAACCTGATTTCTGTCAGAATGACCCGATAGGCTTCAAACTACACAAGGGGCCAATCGGGGCATTTTCTGTGGGACCTGTGGGGAACCACATCATTTGGACCAAGGAGGACCAGGAGGACCTCGCCAAATCGGCGAGGCATCGCCGATATGTCCAGAGACCGGCGATGCCATCGCCGGTTCGGCGAGGGCTCGCCGGTCGGCGGGCCGACGCGGGCCGATCGTCCATGAGGCTTGTGTGGCCCACCCCTCCACGGTTTTCATTTTAAAACCCTTCCTTTCATCTATTTCCTTCACAACACCCACCTCCAAGCTTTCCTTTCCTCCCAAAACCTCTCCAAACTCTCTCAAATCTCTCCCAAATCTTCATCTTCCTCCCATTTTCGTGCAAACCCATCACTCCATTCTCAAATCTTCCATTCCATTGCTGATTTCTCCATCTTTCCCTCTCATTTGAGCCCTTTCATTCCCTTTTTGGCTCATAGTTGTGTGGAAGCTTCACCATCTTCCTATTTCTCTCTTTCTCTCATTTCTCATGGCCCTCTTTGAGATTGTGACGGCCATCTTTTCCATTTCTTCCCTTCTTTCCTTGATGGGGAAGAAGAGAGCGCCGTGGATGAAGCCGGGCCGAGCCGCCCAACCCGTGCACGGAGGCCGAGAGGTGCCGCCGCTAGCACGTCCGCCACGCGCGAGTTCCAGACGAGCGGGACCTCGATCCTCGAGCTCCTGTCAGTAGGACCTTGTTGGCGGAATTGTCGCATGGAGTCTATGAGGGGCGTAGAGTCCTTTTTGAGGCTCATGTTGATCCGCGGCTCTTTGGAGAGTTCTTCTTGTTGGAGCGCCTAGAAGGGGCTGGTTGGGGTCCCTTGTTCGAAGGCGAGTATCGCGCGAATGCTAGCACTGTTCGGGCCTTCTATGCCAACATTCTGGAGCCTTCGCTGGATCCTCTGCAAGATTCCCTGTGGTAGCGGTCGAGTTGGTATTGTCAATGTTGCTTTGATATCCCGACTCTTGAAGGTTCCACTTGGGGAAGTGCATGCCAGCGAGAAGAATGTGGACAGTGTGCGCGAGAAGGATCGTCGCACCCGATCCTTGTGTGGTCGTCTGGTTGAATGGCAGCCGAATAAGAGTCTTTTGGCTTCTCACATGACGGACGACTTCCGTTTGCTTCACCACATCTTTACGTTCAATGTGTATCCCAGGTGGAGCAACCGCAGCGAGTGTACGCGCCTGATGGTGGATTTTCTATATCAGGTGGGGCAGGAAGCGAAGTTGTGTGTGCCGACGTACGTCCTGCGCCAGATTATTCTCATCGCTCGTTCGAGTAGGCGGACCGAGTCTCTTCCCTTTGGCCGCCTCATTTGCAAGATCGCACATGAGTTTGGCTATAGGCTTGGAGCTGAGAAACCGGTCCTGTTCGCCATATCAACTTGAGGACCCTTAAGGCGATGGAGGTTGGTTCAGTCGGCTTGCCTCGAGGGTGAGGCCGGGTCGAGAGTGGTGACGATGAGAGTTATCTTTGAAGGTGGTGCGGAGTCTCGAGGAAGAAGCGAGCAAGACGAGGAAGAGAGTGAGGCACAAGATTCGAGTGATCGCTCTCCTCTTGTGGTGCCAGAGCAGGCGCAGAGCAGATTGCGAGAGATGCCCGTCTTACACGGCTTGAAGAAGGGCAAGCCGCTTTACGCCCAGGAGATGGTGGATCTTCGAGGCTTGGTTAAGCACAAGTTCAAGAAGATGTCCCGGACTTTGAAGTCTATCCTGTGTTGCTTGCAGGATCAGGGTGCCCCGCCTCCGTTCCTGATTCAGACGAGTAGCATCGTCGTGGCCGTCTTTGCTTTGTTTGGTGTTTCTTTCTGTGTGTGGCCGTTGTTGGCTTGTAGTTGGTGTTGTTGTAGTGTTGTAGCTGTTAGTGGTTGTAGTAGTTGTGGTTGTTGAGGTGTTAGATGTTGTTGTTTTCATGCTTTCCTAGTCGTGATTCATGTATTGCTGTTGCACTACTTGTATTGCGACGATTTTGGTTAATGGAATGCATGTGGTTTGTTTTGGTGTTGTGCTGTGTTGTTGTTGTGTGGATGGATTATGTGACTTAGAATCTGACAAGTTGCATCCTTTGATTTAATGTAGGGATGCCTCCTAAGGGTTCGAAGACTTCGGCCCGTCTATCTCTGATTGATCGCTTGCAGGGGTTCCTCCCTTGAGCGATAGCCATTCAGATCCGCAGGCGAGTCCATCTCGTCGGTGTTGGGTCGACACCTATGGCTCCTCCGGTCACACCCTCGGTTCTGAGCCGAGCCATGCACCTTCTTATGCTCCACTGTTGATAGGTTTGAGCAGATGATGTTGTTGATGCAGCGGCAGTTAGCGGCGGCAGCGGCAGCGGCAGGAGTTCCTCTCCTCCATGGTGGCATCTTTGCTCAGTCGGTAGGGGCGACTCCACTGTTTCACCTATGCCTCCATCCGGGAGCGCCAGTGCCAGTGTTAGAGCGACACTTCTGAGCGATTCAGCGCTTGCGACCTCCTACTTTTGCGGGTTCTCATGACCCGAGGAGGCCGAGTATTGGATTGACCGCATCTCTAAGATCCTAAAGCCGCTACACTCTCTGAGGTCGAGCAAGTTGAGCTTGCCACCTTCATGTTTGAGAAGGAGGCCGGTTTGTGGTGGGGCAGTGTGCTTCGCCTGTCGAAGAGGACTTCGTGTGGTCGTGGCGGGCGTTTGAGGCGCGCTTCCACGAGAAGTATTTTCCCTCGTGTCGACATGAGAAGGAGAGTGAGTTCCTTCGCCTCCGCCGAGGAGGGTTGTCGGTTACGGAGTATGAGAACCGGTTTCTTGAGTTGGGGCGGTATGTTCCTTTGATCTGGGTGATCGGCCGATGAGGATGCGGCGTTTTTATGAGGGGCTGCGACCTGAGATCCGATCGAAGATTTGCTGTGCTGGCATTTCTTCATATGCGGAGCTAGTGAGCATGTCCTTGCGAGCGAGCAGGACGGAGATAGAGCGTCCGCATGCGAGCACCGATGCCTCCTAGGCCGAGACCGGATTTCCGGGTGCACCTTTCCTTGGCAAGAGGCCGCGTGTTGATTCTCCTCCCAGGCGTTCGCGCCGCGCTCAGGCAGATGAGAGCCGATCTCGAGATGTTCTTATTGTGGGAAGGTTGGGCACTTGGACCGTTTATGCTTTTCCGTATGCGAGCCGGTGGTTTTACTCCACCACAGAGGGTTAGCCGTCCGATGCCTCCGGTTATTTCTCCTCCTCCTCTTCGATCGGCGCCGGCTCATCCATCCTTCAGACCTGCGTCCTAGCTTTAGGCCACCTCAGCGCCCCATGGTTCCTCCGCCGAATCGTCGGCGAGGCTCGTGTTCATGCGCTTTCGGCAGAAGCTATGTCTGACTTGGTGCCGAGGTCCTTTGAGGTGACAGCGCACATTGAAGGTATTCCCGTTTCTGTGTTAGTGGATATAGGGTCCACTACTTCTCTTATATCTTATGCGGCAGTTAGGCGTTTGGGTTTGAGATCTGTTCCTATGCAAGGAGTGAAGCTTACTACCGCTATGGGGATGTCCTCTGCCTTGGGCAAGCGTTGTATGGATTGTTTGGTCGATTTAGGAAGTGGATCGATCCGTGTTGATTTGCTAGTCGCACCGCTTTATCACTACGATGTTATTATGGGTATGGATTGGCTCACGAGGATGCGAGCTGAGATTGATTGTGAAGCTAGATCAGTGACGATCCATGGACCTGAGGGCGAGACTGTTACTTTCCCAGTTCAGGTCAGTTACCCTCTTCGTATTGATTTTTATTCTTCTCTGTTAGAGAGTTCGGCCGAATCGGCGTTGGTTAGTACGCTGGTAGTTCAGGAGTTTGAAGATGTGTTTGAGTCGATTCCTGGATTACCTCCTCAGCGTGAGATTGATTTTGCTATCAATCTTATGCCTGGTGCGGCGCCCATTTCTTTACCCACTTATCGGATGCCTCAGAGTGAAATGGAGGAGTTGAGGAAGCGCAGATAGATGGTTTGCTAGAATTGGGTTTTATTCGGCCCAGTGTGTCTCCTTGGGGAGCACTGTTTTGTTTGTGAAGAAGAAGGATGGTTCCTTGCGATTGTGTATTGATTATCGCAGTTGAACCGTAGCTGTGAAGAATAAGTACCCCTTGCCCGGGATTGATGATCTGTTTGATCGGTTGAAGGGGGCACGGTACTTTTCGAAGGTTGATCTGCGATCGGGGTATCATCGATTGCGCGTCGAGGATGGGGGCGTCGAAGACCGCTTCGGGACCGGCCGGTCATTATGAGTTCCTTGTGATGTCGTTCGATTTAACGCACCGGCCGTGTTCATGGATCGAATGAACAGGGTCGGCCTTTCCTGGTTCCGATTCGTCATTATCTTTATTGATGACATCTTGATTTATTCGGCGAGCCGGACAGAGCACGAGGAGCACTTAAGAGCGGTTTTGGATACTCTTAGGGAGCATCAGCTTTTCGCACAGTTCAAGAAGTGTGATTTCTGGAAAGAGAAAGTCAAGTTCCTGGGACTTGTGGTGTTCAAGGAAGGAATAGCCTTCGACCTTGCCAAGGTAGCTGCGGTACAGGACTGGAAGCAGCCTGGTTCAGTTACTGAGGTGAGGAGTTTTCTGGGCCTTGCAGGTTATTATTGACGCTTTATTCAGGACTTCTCGAAGATTGCCAGACCGTTGTTGCAGCTGACACGGAAGGATTTGAAGTTTGCTTGGAATGAGCAGGCGGAGTTAGCTTTTCAGGAGCTGAAGGACAAGTTGACGTCCGCCCCTGTGCTAGTATTGCCAGAGCAAGGGGTTAAGTATATTATATATACTGACGCCTCTCGCGTTGGCCTGGGTTGTGTCCTTATGCAGAAGGACAGGGTGATTGCTTATGCTTCGCGTCAGTTGAGGAAACACGAAGAGAATTACCCTACGCACGACCTGGAATTGGCAGCTGTCATCTTCGCATTAAAGCTTTGGAGACATTACCTCTATGGTGAGGAGTTCGAGCTCTTTTGCGACCACAAGAGCCTTAAGTATATTTTCACGCAGCGTGATTTGAATATGAGGCGGAGATGGATGGAAACATTGAAGGACTTCAAGTTCGATGTTTCTTACCATCCCTGGTAAGGCGAACCTTGTGGCGGATGCGTTGAGTCGCAAGAAGGCTTTGGAATTTGCGGCTCCCGATGATAGCAGAGTGGGAGATGTTGGAGTTCGTGCGCGATTTTGAGCGAAGCTTACGGTGGTTGAGCCGTATGAGGTTATCGCACACATTCGTGTACGGCCCGCGCTATCGACGAGAGGATCGTTGCGGCTCAGGGCAGATGATGAGCTCTTAGTGAAGATGAGGCGGGTTGGTACAGATGGGAACTCCGACCGGAGTGTTAGTTCGATGGGGGCCTACGTTTTCGTGGCGGTTATGTGTTCCTAACTCCCTGACTTGAGGCGTGAGGTTCTCGAGTTAGCCCATAGTTCTAAGCTTGCGATGCATCCGGTAGCACGAAGATGTATCGGGATATGAAGAGGTCTTATTGGTGGGACAAAATGAAGGTCCAGATTGCTGAATTTGTTTCTCGTTGTCTCACGTGCCAGCAGGTCAAGGCAGAGCATCGCCGACCTCCTGGGTTGTTGCAGCCCATGCCCATAGCTGAATGGAAGTGGGATTTCATCTTTATGGATTTTATTTCTGGGTTGCCGAGGACGAGAAAGGGATTTGACTCTATCTGGGTGATCGTCGATCGATTAACGAAGTCGGCGCATTTCTTACCGATCAGAGTCACTTACTCTGCAAACGAGTTGGCTAGGTTATATATCAAGGAGATAGTGCGTCTGCATAGAGTTCCCCTGGAGATTGTGTCTGATAGAGACACGCGTTTTACATCTATCTTCTGGACTTGTATCCAGGAAGCGATGGGTGTGAAACTGAAGTTCAACACCGCGTTTCATCCGCAAACAGATGGGCAGACGGAGCGCGTGAATCAAGTCCTGGAGGATATGTTGCGAGCTTGTGTTTTGGATTTCAAAGACAAGTTGGGATGATTGTCTTCATGCCGAGTTCGCGTATAATAATAGTTTCCGGCGAGTATCGGCATGGCTCCCTACGAGGCGTTGTATGGTCGCCGTGCGAGCACCACATTGTTGGGCGAAATTGGTGAGCGTAGTTTGCTTGGCCCGAAGTTGTGCAGGTGACTTGAGAGAAGGTTGACATCATTCGACGTCGACTTCTAGCAGAGCAGAGCAGAAGAGTTATGCGGATACGAGGCGTCGGCCGCTTGAGTTCGTAGTGGGAGATCATGTTTTTGAAGGTCTCTCCTATGAAGGGAGTTTTGCGGTTCGGTAAGAAGGGAAGGCGACGCCGAGATTTATTGGTCCATTTCAAGTTCTGGATCGAGTGGGAGCGGTAGCTTACCGCCTTGCTTTGCCCACACCTCTTGCGGGCGTGCATAACGTATTTCACGTTTCTATGCTGAAGAAGTACGTTCCTGATCCTTCGCATATTATCAGTTGGGAGCAAGTGCAGTTAAGTGAGGATGCCACTTATGTACTGCAACCGACACGTATTCTGGATAGAAAGGAGCAGGTACTGCGTAGCAAGGTTATCCCTCTCGTGAAGGTGTTATGGTCGCATCATGGCGTAGAAGAGGCTACTTGGGAATCTGAAGCTGAGGTCAGGAAGACCTACCCTCTGATCCTTGAGGATTATACGAAGGTATGAATTTCGAGGACGAAATTTTCTTTAAGGGGGGTAGATTGTAACGACCTTGGAATTTTTGGTGCTAATCTTTCCTTAAGTAGTTGTTTTTGGGGTAATTAGCGCTCTACTTGATTGCTTGTGAAATTCGCATCAATCACTTTAAATTGTATCTGCATGGCTCTAAACGTGCAGATTAGTGAGCGCTACGTTACTCTGAAATCTGGGATCCATCGCTAAATCCAGTTGTTCTGGGGAATTTTTGGAAGATCCGGATCGGACTGGCCGCGCGTCGAAAGTCCGATGGCGATGATCTTAGTTGCGGTCACCGAGTTGGGCTTGGTCTTCACCTCGAAAATCAAGTCGATCGGATTTCTAGGTCGATTTGGTTGAGTTCGGAGTGAAGAGTGTGAGAACGGTTGGAATTTAATAAGCTTTTATGAAATTGAGTCGTGCGCTTGCGCGACGATTTTAAGCATTCGGACCGTTGGATTTCGACCCAATTTCACCCTCGAATCAGGATGGTTGGCCCGGGCATATCCTAGTGCTTGTGGACACGATCGAGATTCCGTGACCGTTGAATTGAGTGTGGTCCGCCACGGTGATCCGAAGAGCCGGTCGGTACGAAAACTCAGGCTGACCTAGATCCATGGTCGGTGAGCTTAAGTCCGACCTTTCGTGGTTATAGGCCCACCGAAGTGCTTCGTTGGATCGAGAAAGGCGTACTTTGGTTATAACCTAAGTATACCTTGACCATGGGGTTATTTCCATCATTTTAAGGCCTATATATAGTCCTTAAACCTAGATCTCATTTCCATACGAATTTTCTCTAACCCTAGCTTGGAAAGAGAGTGGAAAAGAGAGAGTTAGTGAGAGAGATTGATTGGTGAATCATCTTGATTCTTCCTTGTTCTTCTTCACCTTTGAACCTTCACTTTGAATCGTTCCTCTGACGATTCTGAGATCTTTTGGGGTAAGTTAACCTAACCCTAATTTGTGTTAGAGCTTAGATTAGACTTGGTGTTGTTGTATCTCATTTCTATCCTTATTTTAGGGTATTCTTGCGCCGTTGACGAAGACAACTCGTCTAAATCAGTTCGGCGGTTCTTTCTTCGCTTAAGGTGCGGACTTTAAGTGTATAGGTTATGGTTTTCAAGGCTTTCAATCACATTAGTGATTTATTCTTGTTATGGATGAGATTTCACATGTCAAATGTTATGTTTGCATTGCTTTCCGATATGCATGTGCTATATTGAGATTTGTGTATTCTAAGTGTATTTATAAAGTACCGTATACGTATAAAATACGCACTTGTGCTTGCCATGATTATTGGTCATGTATGTATGCTAGATGCATGTATGACAACTCCTTGGGAAAAGGAAATGTCTAAGTGCATGTGTTTCAACATACGTCATGTATGTTGTTCCATGAATGCTAAGTGTTTGTAGAAATGCATGAATGATCTACGTGTAACTGATTACACTAAATGTGGGCGTTGAGAAGTGATTCTCAATACTTCTATGGATGCGCATGATTTCCTTATGCATTTACATTCCAAGTTATTTAAATTCAAGCATTCCTATGCTTACATTTATGTTAAGTTGATATTCTTCAGATGTGTATGCACCATGATTTGAGTGGTTGTTCCATTATTGTTTTACATTCCATATGAATATCTGTCGTAGTGTAGGATGTTTGGGACTATGCCTTAGTCCAAGAAATCGGTAATTGACCCTATGGTCGTGGTTGAGATTGCTTTCGCCACGTGAGACGCATTAGACGAACCCGAGTCGTATTAGAGTGGCGGCGGTGGTTTGGCCACGCGGAGTGTTTGCGCACTCTATGTCGTTCAATTCAACGTGCGCTCGTGCTAGTCGAGTTCGTCAACTAACCCGATTGTCCGATGTATGTTAACCATGTATGGACGCTACTTGAATCTAGGGTACCGAACTTACCAGTGAAATCCTAATAACCATGGTACCGATCCGCTAAGACTCATGAGCCGGACATGGTGGTATGGGACACCGTGGTCGAGCCGTCGGCCTACGCTGGGTGACGAGCCTCCCGTAGTGACCAAAGTGAGCAACTAAACTCGTGAGCCGATTATGGTGGTATGGGACACTATATTCGTCTTTGTCGGCCTACATTGATTGGTGACGAGCCCTTTGTAGTGACCTCGAGCATACCTGGATACCGCAAGGAGGTGACGAGCCGATCTGTGGTAGTAAGGGCAGGAAAGGCGTGCATTGATTGGTGACGAGCCCTTTGCTACGACCTCAACTATATGATCGTATGAGATGTCTAGGATTGACGACCCTAGTATGGATCACTGTTTGGATGGTGATATGAGGAAGGTATCTCAGCTTCCCAATCCTGCTGTGTGAAATGGACTAATAACAACTTGGTAATCATATCCATGCACCGCATTTGCATGTGCTTTGTAGATGTGGCGCACTTTGAGGCGATGTCATGCGTAACGTAAGATGAAGACGCTGAGGGTGTACGCGTGAGGGCACGCATCATATTGCATTCATACCTGCATTAATAAGAGTACTTAGGATTTATTTAATTGTCCTGCTTTATCATTACTGTTTGATTGAACTGATAACATGTTAACCAGTGCCTTATTGTTCCACTGAGTTGATCACTCACTCCCACGTTTCGGGCGGTGTTACACACCCACCGGACTTCTGTCTTAGGCCCCGATGTTGCAGATGTGGATGCGGCGTCTGAGGCAGAGCGGGCTGGATGACGACGAGGCCGCCTTCTCCTATATGCAGGTTTTGAGACGGGTTCTAGCGAGCCTCGGTCTGTTGCGCGGGATCTATGGGATGATTATTTTGGGAACTGAAATGATGTAACTTGTACTTATAATTTTGATAAATAACACTTTTACATGATCTGGTTGTATATGTAATTCAGGGACTTACACTTGTACACGTATTTTACTATAAGTCTTCCGCTTGCTTTATTCACTTATCCCTGAATCATATCTGTGTTTTGGCTTAATCTATCCCATGTTTATGTGCTAATACAGTCAACATACATCATTCATTAATTATGTTGCATAAGTGATGTTTTGGAACTCGGGAGCTGAGTTATGCTCGACCCCCGAATTTCAGGGCGTTACAGTTCTTCATGCTCATCCTTATGTGATAAGGATCCTTCGTCAAACCTGACGTCACGGCCAATAATACTTTTTCGTGTGACCTGGTCATACAATATGTATCCCTTCACACCACCAACATAGTCAACAAAAATATACTTTTTAGCTCTTTGGTCTAGCTCATCTCTCTCAATTGACAGTACACAAGAGTAAGCTTCATAACCAAATACACGCAATCCCAAGTAGTCTACCTGCTGACCACTCTATACTTTTTCTAAAATTTTATTATCAATGGTAATAGAATGGGATTGATTTACCAAGTAATAAGTCATATTAACGACCTCAATCCATAATTCCTTACCCAACCCAACATTACTAATCATGCATCGGACCCTCTCCAAGAAAGTCTGATTCATTATCTTAGTCACACTGTTTTGCTCTAGTGTGTGGCGTATTGTGTTGTGCCTTACGATCCATTCATCCTTATAGTATTGAATAAATTTACCTAAAGTAAATTCTCCATCGTTATCTGTCCTTAGTACATTCACCTTTCGCCCTTACCATTTTTCCATCATTACCTCCCACTACTTGAAATTGGTGAAAACATCGGATTTATTTTTCATAAAATAAAGTCACATTTTCTTGGAGTAGTCGTCAATGAATGTGACAAACCATGACAACCTTACAGTGGAAACTACAGGTGATGGCCTCCATGCATCAAAATGCACATAATCAAGAGCACCCTTACATACATGTTTTTCATATTTAAAAGAAAACCTTGAATGTTTGC
The DNA here is from genome assembly GCF_029962835.1 of Magnolia sinica. Lineage (NCBI taxonomy): Eukaryota > Viridiplantae > Streptophyta > Magnoliopsida > Magnoliales > Magnoliaceae > Magnolia > Magnolia sinica. The sequence goes on along the minus strand of NC_080575.1, from coordinate 10,491,161 downwards.
CATATATACAATACTCGGATATACTTAAATTAAAACTTTTAAAATAGAAATTAAACAATGATTGCAAAGTACCTTCATGCCCCCTTCACTCATATGACCCAGACATTCATGTTACATGTGTAGATATGGAATCCTCTACACACGTTACAGCTCTACCCAATGAAGTACTTCCGATCAATCTGTAAATGTTTCTACTCCTCTGTGCTTTCATAACAATGAGTACCTCCTTTGTAACTTTAAGGACACGATCAAACTCAATGAACTTGCACCCAAGCGCCTCAAGTGCTCCAAGAGATATCAATATCTTCCTCATGTCAAGAACGTGTCCCACCTTGGTCAAGGTACGCTCTATGCTATCAAATATCTTGATGCGCACCGATTTAACACCCACCATATTACATGCATTGTCATTGCCCATAAATACCTAGCCATCATCGCACTCTCTGTAACTAATGAACCAACTCCGATGATGAGTCATGTGATATGATACCCCAGTATCCAAAATCCACTCGTCCCTATGGTCATCGTATAAGTGTTCAACTATAGATACCGACAACACATCACTTCCACTCGTACATTTATCAGACTCGATGGTGTTGGCTTCCCTAGAAGAAGCCTCTGAGTTCTCTTTTTTTATCTTAAGATTTGTACAATCCTTCTTCATATACCCAGATAATGTACGGTTCCAACACTTCAACTTGCCCTTAGATTTGAATCTCGATCCAAAAGATTCACTGTCTCGCTCAGAATTCCACCCTCATTATAATCCATGCATCAGTAGAGGTACCCATGTTACCGTTTTTCTTTCTCATCGTCTTTCCTTGAAATGCTAAGATAACAATATCGATACTAAGGGACGATTTACCGGTGCACAATATGTCTTTGAAAGACTCATACGAAGCCTGGAGAGAATTCAACAAGATACATGATTGATCTTCATCCTTAATTGTTTCATCTACATCCAACAATTTGTAAATCATCGTGTTAAAGTTCACCTCAATTTGCCATCTTAAGATCGAACAACTGAAGCTTCAAGTATAAACGGTTTTCAAGAAATTTCTTCGCATAAATACCCTCTAACTTCGCCCATAAACTTGTTGCAATTTTCTCTCTCATCACATTGTTGCAATTTGCTTTCTTATCCAACTTATTCCTTTCTTCATTTATTATAAATTTCAATCATTCTCAAGGAGTGCATCATTCAATCCTAGCTAAATTAGGAGACTGATGACATCGACCTTCCATAATTCAAATTTACGGAGTATTTCATAGCGTCGTACTTAGGATTAAAAGTCATTGATACTCTGTTTTAGATTCAATTTGTGCCTCAACGATAAGATCTAATACCACTTGTTAGGGGACTGCGGAAACACACAGAGATGAATCAAACAAAGTACTCCAATCACAACAGGCAAGGCTAATCACAAACACTCCGAATTTAACATGGAAAAACTCTTTCGAGAAAAAATCACGACACAAAAATGACAAATATCACTATGAAAATAAAAATTACAAGAGATAAAGAGAATACTCAATTCAAACAAACCTCAAATTTTCCTTTACAAGCCCTTAAAACCCTAAGAATAATTAGAAAGCTCTTAGAATACCCCTTTATTCTGGTTACACCCCTATTTATAACCTTTAGGAGAATCACAATCAAAATTGAAAACAAATCCCATAGATATGTAGTTCTGCGTAACTTTTGTGCGATCATTCAATGGCACCTTTGATAAGACTTCGATGGCATCGAAAAACCTTCGATGTTATCAAACATTCTTCAATGGGATTGAACTAACATCAATACATTCCAACAACTAAACATGAAAAATTCAGTTTTTTACGATAACATCGGATAGGGCTATGATGTTAAGAACATTATTCGATAGTATCGACCCTCAAAATTTTAGTTTTTTTAAGGTGGGGATGGCATTGAAGTATACTTTATGGCGTGGATACGTAATATACAGACATTAATTTACCGATTTAAGACATACGGCACAATAGTATACACAAATGTCACTGCGAGGTCTTTTCCTGCTGTACCTGTACCGTGGAACCCCAGTCACCCAAATAGTGGACCACCGTACATCTCCCAATTACTCCTCCACGATCGTGAACACCGAAGTTTCTAGAATGCATCTTCTGAGATAAAAAGGTGAATGCGAGGGAGCCTCCGAAACAAAAAAGTAGATTGATGTGACCCAGGGGACATAGATACACCTGTGCCCGGGGTTGTGTGGGACCCACAAAGATTTCCATGATAAATCCACGCTGTGTGGGACCCACAGAGATTTCCATGACAAATCCACTCCGTCCATCTGTTTTTAAAGACCACGTTGGGACATAATTTTAAAAATAAGAAAGATCAAACACTCAGGTGAGCCACACCAATGAAATAGTTGGAAAGAAACGTCCACTGTTGAAACCTTCCTAGAGCTGACCATAATGTTTATATGCCATCCAAACCGTTCATAAGGTTATTAAGACTCGTATAAACGGTAGGAACAAATATCATCCTGATACAAAATACCTGTCATCCCAGCGCCCAATCCCCACTGTTTCATACAGTATGGCCCACATAAGTTTTAAATCTGATTTTTAGAATCCTATCCTATTGTGGTCTTTCAAAACAGACGGACGGAGTGGATTTGTCACCAACATTTTTGCGTGGGCCCCATTTTTAATAGTGGCACGACTCAATTACATCCCGCCACGTGGGGTCACCAGGCAATCCACGGCCCAATTTGTGCTGAGTGGGGTCTAGTTTCAGTGATCTAAACCGTTGATAAAAATGGGCCATGCACTAATGGCCTATTCCCGTGATTGACAAAATTCTGAAATATTTCCTCTACTCCCGTCAACGTGAAACGGTACTATAGTTTCTTTCTTCACCGTCCGTTTTCCCACAAGTAATTGAAGGGTTAGATTTTTCTAATATTGGGAATCTTTGGTCCATATGTCATGTACGATGGGGACCATCAAATCAGCCGTTGGGATCATTGAATCGTGTCCTTCACCTGTTGAATCTGAAAAAACTGATCGTACGGTACAAACTCCCCTGCCGAGCATCATCTAATACCTCTTAAATGCATTTTCCTGTCATGCAGTCCGTTGGATCGATTGCCCCAACCAAACTGAAAGGAAATACATGATACGTCGCCTCATGTCTATAGTGTACACAAGCATCTTAAATTCTGACATGTGAGAGTTAATGTTAGTAATCCAGACCATTGATCTGTCATATCTCGTAGTGGATTGATTATTCTTCAAAAATCTCCTTGATAGGTTATAAATTCTGACAGTTGAGAAGAGAAACAACACAATGGTCCACTTTCGACGGATGAAGGTCTTTATTTTGGTCTCTGGGATCTTCCAATCTGCGAGATGCTTTGGCCTTCTCCATCGACGGTGGGGATCAAGAGATGCTATGCACGGATGTGATACACAGGCAGTCAGAAAATGTACACGTGGTAAACATTTGTGGAGCTCAGTGTCGCTGAGTAACAGCCCCAAAATCATGGAAACGGATTAGCTACTCCCCTGCAGCTAGCCCGGTGACTAGTGGTTGGTGCTCTGAGGACCCCACTATGAAGTATGGCTTTTATCCATGCTATTCATCCATTTTTACCTATCATTTTAAGGGTTAATCCAAAAAATGAGAGGTATATAAATCTCGGGTGGACCACACCACAGGAAAATAATAGTGATTGGATATCCACCATTAAAATCTTCCTAAGGCCCACTGTACTGTTTGTTTGACATCCAATCTGTTGATTAGGTCATACAAACTTAGATGAAGGGAAAAAACAAAGATCAGCTTGATCCAAAACTTTTATGGCCCCCGAAAGGTTTTTAACGGTCGACGTTTAATCAACACTGTTCCCAGTAATGTGGTCCACTTGAGATTGGTATATACTTATTTTTAGGCTCACAAAATAAAATTATCTATAAAAATAGATGGACAGCCTGGATGAAACACAAACATCATGGTGGGCCCACATAGCACAGGCCACTAGCCATTGGCTAGTGGCAGGGGGAGTAGCCAATCCGTTTCAAAATCATATTGTTTAAGCAGTTCAAATCTCTGATTAGGGGACACTTATTTGTTGAGATAGGGCCATTTGATATTTTTAAGTATAAGCCGTCCAATAAATGTCCACCAATCCCAAAAGCCTAATTCTTAGTTCATCGCACATCTAAAGTGGGACCCAGAACTTGGACACTTTAAATTATATTACTCGTTTGTCATATGTAATTTTTAAGTGACCGAGTATCAATCATCAAACTCCGACAGAATATCAAAGTATTTATGTTTCTTTCATATCATTTGGACGCTTATAGTTAGAATTGATGTAAATTGAAATCTTTTGTTGTATTTGGATGGCTGTAATTAGAATTTAGAATACACTCGTTTACAAAAATTATGTTTAAGTGTTGTATTTGAAATAAGTAAATTAGTTTTAATACTTCAAAAAATGTGATATTTATATAATAATCGTAATAAGCCCACTAAATTATTATATAATTTGGCCAAAAATATATATTTTTTAAAAATATGGGCCATAAGTGGGGCCATAATAGTGGGCCCACTCCTCTTTTTTTGTTTTTTGACATTTTCATCAAAAGGATTAGGGTTGTACACGAACCAATTTAGCTCGATTAGCTTGTTCGACTCAACTTGGAAAAGCTTGATTCAACTTGGTTTGAAACTGAGTTCAAGCCAAGCTGATAGTTTTAGTTTGAGAAAAATTTCAACTGAATTCAAGCTTGGCCGAGCTTGACTCAACTTGGATCGAACCCCAACTCAAATTGAACCAGTTCGATGATTCGACTACTTTGATAGAGATGTTGCTTACTAAGTGTTTGATGAAATGATCCAACAAAGTGTCAACTAGTGGTAAGAAAAGTATGTACGTGAAATAGATACCATTTTTTCTTGATTTTGATATTTCCTACAAGGTGTTTGATGAAATATTTATAAAATTATTGTTTTTGTTTTACAAACAGTGAAAATTTGAAGGTGTAGTCCATGTGTTTGTGAAAATGCCACAGAGGTGAACTTAGCTCGAATTAGTCTGAACTGCTGACCGAACCAAGCCAAGCTAGCCAGTCAGGCTTGAGGACCGAGCCAAGCCGAGTTCAAGCTGGGTTAGCTAATGGCCAAGCTGAGTCGACCATTTACAGCTCGACTAGGGTCAGCTAGTGGCACAACTCGACTTGGTTCAACTGTGTACACCTCTACAGAGGACTCCAACCTATGTAATTTTGTGGTCTCTCATCTAATAACAACAAATATGGGAAAAGTCTGTCCACACCAGCTGGACGTGGATTGCATACTGATGCTAATTTGTGGGCCCCACCATGATGTATGTGTTTTATCCATGTGATCCATCTATTTTTTAATATTATTTTAAGTCATGAGTCCAAAAATGAGGCAGCTCTAAATATCATGTGGGGTCCACATGGGAAATATTTGTGATTGAATGCCCACCATTAAAAACTTCTTGCAGGCCACAAAAGTTTTAGACGAAGCTGATATTTGTATTTTTCCTGTTGGATGTCAAATAATCGTTACATTAGACTTAGGAAGTTTTTAACGGTGGACATTCAATAACCATTGTTTTCTTGTGGTGTAGTCTACTTGAGATTCGGATCTTCCTAATTTTTTGGCTCATACCTAAAATGATATGAGAAAAATGGATAGACAGTGTGGATAAAACACATACATCATGGTCGGTCATAGAGCGCTTTCCAGTAGCTACCAATCCACATCCGCACCATTTGCACGCACAATGATCCTAGTGTGGCCCAGTATTTTTAGACACTTGAAAGATCGAATCTTCCATCTGTACCGTCCATTGAATTCTCTGCACGCTTCATGGATCTCCATGAAAACTTCATATTGATCGGAGTATGCTAAGCCCCCAAACATTGGCCTCTCCTTCTACAACCAACGGTTTGCCAAACCAATGGTGGGATTGTTATGATCATCTTATCAAAATGGGCCATTGGATGCATACGTTATCCAAAATGGTCTCTCTAGAATGGACTATTCATATCGATTAGCAACCCTTCTTTTATATGGAACCGTCCATTATTTTATGGCACTGATCAGATGGAAAGGTTCCTCTATTAGGCATGAACTCTACACTGGGCCATGAGAAGTAAGTCAAACCTAATGGACGGACAAGATCAAAGATTTGACCATCCTTGTGTCCCAAGGGGACTCGGATTGGGTAGTGACCCTTCCTGTACCGAGCTGGGTACTGGTTATTACTGATCAAAGCTCTGTGGGTCCCACCATGATGCATGTATTTTATCCACGCTGTCCATCCATTTTCCATATCATTTTAGGTCTTGAGCGGAAAAACAATGAGGCAGATTTAAAGCTCAAGTGGACTACAACAAAGGAAACAGTGAAGATTGAATGAGATTGAACACCCACCGTTGAAAACTTTTTGTGGGTCACAGAAGTTTTAGATCAATCTGATTTTTGTGATTTCCCTTCATCCAGGTTTATGTGACACTATGAACCGGTTGGATGATAAATAAACATTGTAGTGGGCCCTAGGAAGGTTTCAACCGTGGGCATTCATTTCCTACTGCTTCTTATGGTGTGATTCATTTGAGCTCTGGATCTTCCTCTTTTTTTGCATCAATCCCTAACATGATCTCCCAAAATGTATGAACGGCATAGATAATACACCTACATCATAGTGGGGCCCACAAAGCTTTTCCAGTCAAAACCAGTACTGAGCTCGGTACGGGAGGAGTGACTACCGAATCCGAGCCTGTCCCAAAGAACCACGCACTCTCGGAGCCAAGTGCACCCTGAATCTACGGAAGTGTTGCTATCCGCAGTAATTATAACTCTGAAAAACCGAAGTCCAGACCTATCTGGCCATCTAATTTATGGAGAGTTATTTGATACTCTGTAGAGTACGGCGGTTGATACGCAGGCAAATGACCGGTGTAGCTCAGAAGAACCGGTGTACCATACACTCATCTCTCTACAGTACACGTAAGAGGGTGATACATCAATCTGGTCCATCTATCCACTGGACCGTACTAGAATGGTTGGTTTATATTTAAAAAATGACACCACTAGACAAACCTATCTATTTGAGTAGTGGCTCTCAAATAGACGGTGGAAAATCAAAGTAGTCAATGATCAATTAGTCAGTAAGCTGATTTGAAGATAAGCAATAGATGAACGGTCTACTAGGTTTGATTGTTGAAATCCAAGCCATCCATGGTGGGCCCCATTGATTAAACCGACCCAATTGAACAACAATATGCACCGTGCAGCGTAGAGAATAGCTCTACCATATTAAGGTTCTTCTTTTCCACCTACCCAAATTAAACCATCCATCATTTATAGTAAGTAAAATTGCATGCCTTGAAATAATAAAAATAAACTCTTGACATGTAGAGGCAAGATTTAATTACCAGGTGTTATTGTCAAAATTTAATGAGCTCTCTGAGGGCCCGTTTGGCCAACTGCATTAGGTGGGATTAAGGTGGATGGAATTGTAAAAGTACAATAAATGTATGCGTAAGGTATTGTCCTTGGATTGGGTGTATCCCATGTTTTCCAATACCATGTTTCGAATGTATGCAATTAAAAAAAAATTCCGGGATTTCCTTTCAAATTATACTTAGGTAATGGAAAAATTCATCATCCATGGGATTTGGAAATTCTATCTCACACTTTCCAACACAAGGCTCATTTTCCAAAGCCTGTAAAATTAATTTTAATCTCATCCCACACTCCTTCCAAACATGTCATTCCCAATCTTGAGGTGAGATTAACAATGTAATCCCATTTAATACAACTTAATACTACTGGCCAAACAGGCCCTAAGTGTACTTACCATGGCAAATCTTTCATTAAGACTAAAGTATTATCCATTTGTATATCGAACTTTAACCGTAGCTAGGTCTAGAGGGAAGTTGTAAGCCTTATTGTCACTCTACAAAACCGTGCACGAGATTTTGACCTCAAACAACTATTCATTCTAAGACTACCTAAGTTAATGACAGAGAGAAGAACACTTTCCAGCTAGGTCCCATTAATTGATCTTAAACCTAAACTAAGAATACAACCAAGCAACTTTTAAACATACTATGTGTGTCCCACTTTTAATAGTAGCACATGGCCTAATTAAATCCCATCATATCATGTTATCAAAATATTCTTGATGATTTGGTTATTAGGCAAACTACAAGGGTGGCACTCAGGAATGAACAAGGATTTCTCTTATTATAGTTGAAAGCTAGGTGGGGTTTAGAATTATATTTGTGAGAAATCATTTCATTCCATCCATTTGTCAGCTCATGTTTGAATATAAGCTTGTCATGCTCCAAAAATTGGCACTCGAGTATAGAGACCCTGATTCTAAGTTTCTAAATGTGAATTAAATGAAACCACACGTATGACCTCATTCAGATTTACATCCATTTCACACATGAATAATTAGAGTAGCGTAATTCAACTTAGTGGATTCAAAGCGAGATAAAGATAACAAAAATCCGTAAATGTAGGGTTAATAATGAAAATATAATTTCAATAGTGGTGATCGCCTAAAAATAAGAATTATGCAAGTTATAAAGATAAATCATGGACATCGTTGTGGATGACACGTGGCCCACAACTGACATTGATCAGACGGCATACAACATCCATCCGTTCAATGCCTATCAAACGAACGTCAAAAGCTAATGATGTAGTCATTGGTCCTAATTCAACAAGTAGATGCCCGTTAATTGTTATAAACTCGATATTCTCAAATTAAATATTTATAATTTCTATAAAATAATAAATAAACTAAAAATATTAAGGACAGGTTGAAGCATGTGTGATCATACTATCTTTAAAGTGTTATTTGGCCCTTCTCAAAATAATTGAGATGGCCAATAGGTCGTAGGCAAATATCTTCTAGGATATGACAAGTCTGTATGTGGTTCTTCGTTTAGCAAGCATGAAGAAACCACTAATGAAACTCTATGTACAAAGTTTGTTGGTAGATAAAAACTTAAAGAAAATTCTCATGTTATATAGAAGATTAGAAAGGAAGTGGTTGTCCTATACCACTACCCTGGTCTATTTCTTAAGAGCTTGTTTGCTAAGGTTCGTATTAAACCTTGCTAACTTGATCAGAAATCACCTGAGCTTTTCTTGTTAGGTCGTATGAGATAGTGGTTTGAATGGTTGGCGATGGTCCAATGAACTACCTAGGCAATATTTATATAGGCCAGGATTGCTAAACGTTTTGGTCCAAGGTCATAACTCCACATGACTGTTTCTGGCTACTGGTAAGAAAATAATTGTTATTTGACAGTTTCTGACCATTTTGCATGTGGAAAAACCAGCAGCATATCAGCCGTTTAAACTCAGTGGCTAGCCGTTTATGACTATTAGGTTAGTCACATGCAGTAGTTTCTGCATGGTCCAATTTAATATTGCATGAGCAGCTACATCACTTCTTAAACGACTAGTTCCAGCCTTTATATAAGATGAATAGGTCTCTTTCAAACCTTTTACCCACAACCATTGTCGTATCGGTTTGGGTAAGGTCATGAGGAAGTGATTCATCTATGATACGTAAGAAGTGCAGAGTGTGACACTAGCACCTTTACAACCGTACTACCTTACATGTTCACGCTCTCGCACCGAGCCCGTACACATGCTCGGGCACACAAGTCTCATACTCCATTGATTCACTAAGCAAATAATAAAATACTCAACACCTACTTATAAACACAAGTTTTTCATATCTCTTATCCAATATTGGACCATTCACAAAAATACCAAAAACTAAGTTTTTTAACACACACACACACACACACATATATATATAATCAAATATTTTCCATAACATTAATAGAATGATTAGCATCATGAAATAAATTTTAGTTTTTAAACATGTCCATTCATTGTGGGCCCCAAATTTTGGATATATGCCAAGTGTACAGTGGATGTTAATGTGCATAAAATCCACATGCTATACGAAAGTATAGAATTCCAAGTGAATCCCCCGCGGACACGGATTGCCTGTGTCCCCGGGCCAGGAACTTCATGTAGTTGGAAGATGTGTGGGGTTGAAAGAGGTGTCTGTGACAAATCCACTCCGTCCATCAATTTTTCAAGTCCATGATAGGACATTATTCTACAAATCAGGCAGATCCAAAACTCATGTGGGCCACACCACATTAAACAGCAAGAACAGAAACGTCTATTGTTGAGAACTTCGTGGAGCCGACCATGATGTTTATATTCCATCCAAACCATCCATACCACTCGGATAAAATGTATGTACAAATATCATTCCGATACAAAAATTATGTAGGCCCACAAAGTTTCCAATGGTGGGAGTTCAATCGCCACTGTTTTGTGTGTGGCGTGGCCCACATGAGTTTTGGATTTGCCTGATTTTTAGGCTTCCTCCCTATTATGGTTAGGTATGTACACCAAGTCAAGTTGAGTCGCGGTGGGATAAGCTTGGCTTGAATCGTCCGTACTTTCCTCGAGCTCGAGCTTACCATTGGAGCTTAACTTGTTTGCCAAATCTTTTGAGTCAAACTCAAAATGATGTAGTGGATCGAGTTGAGTCGAGCCTGCCCCCAACCCGACCCAACATAAAACTCAACCCGCACCCGACCCAACCCAACAATCCAACTCAATTGACACCCGACCAAACTTAACCACCCGACCCAAGTAACCCAACCCACACCTAACCCAACTCCTAATTTAAATATTTAATTAATAATATATATACAATATTATATAGAGTTATAGAGGTACCTTATTGTTAGTGTTGAGAGAGAGAGAGAGAGAGAGAGAGAGAGAGTGGCTGAGTGTAGGTGGTACGACTGAGATGAGTTGGGCAGATGCTGAGTCAAGCTTGGGAGAGTGGTCAATTAGAGAGAGAGCTAAATGGGGGACTGTGGAGCTCGAGCATAAGAGAGGGAAAGAGAGGAGATTAGGTATGGTGGGTTGGGTAAGAAAGAGAAAGGATAAGAAAGAGACGAACATATAAGGTAGAGTTTAAGTTTTAACTTAAAATAATAAAATAATAATAATAATAATTTAAATTATATATACACACACATTCAAGTCCAGCCGAGCTTCAGCTTCAAGCTTAACTGAATTCGATTTGAGACGAGTCAAGATCTACTATAATATTTGAACTTGCCTTATTTGCAAAATGGGCGGAGTCATATGAAGCTCTAAATTCGAGTTAAGCCAAGCTATGCGTGGCGCATGTACAACCCTAATTATAGTCTTGCAAAACTTATGGATGGAGTGGTTTGTCACGTGGGTGGAACTTTCACGAAATCTCCCGTAACCGGGCCAGGCAATCCCTGCCCCTTACGCTAGGTATCTAGGACGGTTACTTTTGCAAACCGAGAGTCACGTGGGTGTAACTTTCAAGAGATCAACACGTCCTTCAGGTAAGGTCCCACATTTTAACCATTGAAGAAAATATATGATCATACAAAACTCAGATACGCCACACCAAAGGAAACCGTTGGGATGGAACGTCCACCATCAGTTTTGTGTTGAACTTCCGTAGTGTCATTTCGCATCCAATCCATTCATCTGATGTGCCTCGTCCGGATGAAAGGATCAGCCAAAAATCAAAGTATTCTAGAACTCAGGTGAGCCATAGCATGTGAATTTAGAGTTTTAGGTATAAATCTCTTGGGTGGTCCACCTGAGTTCTGATTTTCGAGATTTAGACCAAAAAGATGTCGTGTACGTGATGGACGGTGCAAATTTAATGCACGTGAGGTTGTTTCTCCAAGTTAGTGAAAGTAACCCTGATAGGTACCTATCGTGAGGTACGCAAGTGTTTTCTATAAAGAAAATAATGTACTCGCACAAGGATGCACGTGCGAGATCCAATCCATTCATCAGTTGCAGCAACTATTGCATGTAGGATGCAGATCATTGGTCAGTTTTCTTTAGCCGTCCATTTCTTGAGTAGACATACGGCCCACCTGATGTGCAGACGATCGCCCAAATTCTTCTGGTTCGGGGCATAAGGAAATGTGGGCTACCAAATGAACAGACCAGATCTCACATACGTGTGCCGTGCTAGCCTGCACTACCCTAATGCTACTCGCGCGAGTAGGCTTAACCAGGGTGAGCAGAGGCGAACTTACATTGTGATTGCTATTGATCACATCATAAATGAAAAGAAAAGATGGCCCACCTTTGTATTCAATCGCTATACTGTGAGAGAAAAGGTGGGCCCCACATTGCAGTCTGCGTGTTGAATGCGGCAGAAGGAGTACTTCAGCAGCTGAGCTGTTCTCAATCTTTCAACCTTCCTCACATGAATCTGTTATTCGTTACACCTTTCATCACAACCACACATACAATGGCCTGAACTCAGCTGCCCGTGCTCAAAAGAGATATTTGATACTCTGGCAGAGTATGATCATCCATACTCACGCGTACTGACATTTTCCACGTGGCATGCAGATATTGCAATCAGAAACCATCCGCTATGTAGGCCCCAGGGTAGAGAAGCTATACATGCAAATTTAGATTGATCGAACAATCCCAATCACTTAAATTTGGACTATTATCCATTTTTCATTTTAACAGTCCATTTGTTGGCAACCACGGATGATGAAGGATGGATGTGATGAGGTCGATCACCGTCTTCTTAAATTGGATAATTACTCTAAATCCACGGGGCTTCTTTGGACTTCTCACATATACTCCTTGAATCCACGAAAAATAGAAAATAAAAATAAATTCTAATAAATTTAAAAATATATTGATTGATGATAAAAATAAATTTTCATTCCTTTAAATAGTGATATCGAACCTAAAAAGAAATATAAGAATCAAACTCCAACTCAAACTCACTAAACCTCATGACTTAATATTAATAGTAGACTTCATTTTATAGATGATCACGATTTCTACTATACTTCATGGTTTTCAGCCAAAAATAGTAAGCGTCAAATTTGGCCTAACCACGTTATTTATTGAGCACAGCTCCTAGAGGTAAGAGGAGTTATGATAGAACTAAAACTTACAAATAGTAAAAACAAAATTAAAATGAAGTTTTGACCGTCGATCGAATGGAATCTCACAAATTTAGGGTGGGCAACTCAGCGTAGTGGGTTGGGTGGCTAAAGTAGCTTCTCCTATACAAAATCATATATGGTACGTTGAATAACTCATTCCAGTTTGTGAGATATGCCTGTTTTAGGGTTTTGACGGTCCTGATCACTTTAGCCTCTGATTGGGCCTTCTCTGGTCCATCTTGGACATGAAAGTGTCCCTGACCCACTCTACATCAACAGATCATACGGTTGTGATGATATTGTGGTAAGAATTTTGGGTTGTGACCCATATCCAGTGGTCCCCACTGTTTGAACAGTTGAGTACATGCATGCCACCTGTAGAGTGGGCGTGGGGGCTGTTTCAAAAGCTTCTACAGGCCAGTGGCAGTTAATGAGGAATGTGAACGTCTTTAAATGTGCAGTTATGTATCTGACAGCAACAATTGTTGTTGTTGTTGTTGGTGATTTGAAATTAATGAATATTAGTCTCCCAACAAATATAGGACATTGCCACTCATGTTTTTTCTTCTCCTTCTCTCTCATTAGAGTGCTTGAATGTGCATTTGATCGGTGTACTTGAGATGGGTCTGTTCTTGATTCTTCAGTTGTATGTTTGTTTGGTGATGAGTGTGCTGCAATTGGGTAGATCAGATGTTTTTGTACGGTTGGATCGAGTTCCAGCACCTCGAACAAGATTCTCTACCGCCATTTTCCGGTACACCGTCGAAGGAACAGACGGTCGAAATCCATGCAGGAATCATGGTTGTTCTATATACTGTGAGGTAACCCTTTGTTTTGGATATGGTTGTGTTTAAATGTTCTGTTTCTTTGATCTTAGTATGTTGAGTTGGGTTTTTGATAGAATGCACCGCAGTTTCCATACACGGCCTTGTGTCCTATTCATTGGCGATCATGTGATCATCTGCACCATTCACTAGGTAGCATTCACTATGAACATGACATGTACCAAAAATCATGAATGGACACTCATCAAGTAAGGCACACATGCAAATTAAATTTGGACCGTTAGATTCTTGTTCCTAAACACCTATTTCTCATACAAGTATGATCCTCCTGATCAGTGGATTAATATTTTTTTTAGCCCAATGTATGTTTACATTGCACATTACTTGATGAATGGCCAGGATTTGACATGTGTGCCAGCACTTAGATTACAGATGATTAGGATATGGAGGTTTGCTAATCCCACACACTTGCCTAAGCTGGCCCATCTATGCACTAGCACACGTGCCAATCTGGAAAATGTGGTGGATATCAAATCTATCCATCAAGTGGGTCCCACCATGAAATGCCCTGGCCCAACAATCAAGCAGGTCCACCCATCAGGGGCTCCAAGATGGACGGCTCAGCCAACCTGGTTTTTGAGCCAGGATATCTACAAAGTGGGACCCACCTGATGTAGAGCTTGGATCTTTCACAGTATACCATCTTGATTCATGCAATGTCATATAGGTGGGCCATGCCATGCAATGTGAAGTTAGCAAATCTGTACTCAAAAGACATTGTTTTTGTGAGAATGATGCAGATACATGCTCTTTCAGATTACGATCTGAGAAAACAGAACAGCTTCAGATTAAAATCCAAGACTATAGCAAAACAAGATCCATTGTCGATAATTGGCTTATTTCGATTCCATATGATATTGGATTTTTTTATTTTTTTTATTTTTAATCTCTATTTGCATGATTGATGGTTTCATCTACTTTCTGAACTTCATAGATAACTAGTTAGAAATTTGAATTTGAAGAATGAATACAGAATTCAAATGCCAGATGCTGTTTGCTGATACTTTCAATTTCTACATGTGGGTCCCACAGTCAAGTGATTCACCCATTGATCTAAGTGTGGCCCGCGATGGATGGGGTGGGGATTGCCCAAAAAACCTCATGAACTGTAACAAACTAACTCTTTGATTTTTGGCCTTTTTCTCTATGATATGAATCCTGTTTAATTGCTGAAGTCTGTTGAAATATTTGTATCATGCAAGTGTTTGAAGTTTCATCTACCATTCAATTCAGTGGGTTTTTTCAAAAAAGGAAAGTAAGTCTTATGAAACTTGAACAGATTGACGGTCGGCCCTTGAAATCATGTCCCATTCGTTCTATTACATTAAAGAACTTAACTGAAAATCGCGATCATTGTTTTCTTCTCAACGTCACAACCTCAGCGGGAGAGAGAAATTCATCAGCTTATAAGTGGTACATTGGTGAGTGACCCACTCATTTCCATGCATTACATTTCACTCATTAAGGACGTGTTTGGATGCAATATCTAATTGAATTGGAACATAAGACGTCATAACAAACATTAGCGAACGTTGGTAACCGTTATCGCCTCATCCCAATTCAATTCATACATCCAAACACGGCCTAAACTCGAATACTTGTTTTGATTTTACTTGTTTTAATTAAAAGATGCACTATGTTAGCTTGATGTTCGGTTGATTTCTTATAGATACGATACCACCAACTGCATCTGTAATTAGCAAAGCTAGCTTTACGAATGCTGCAAATGTCACTGTCGAGATAGCATTCAGTGAGGCTTGCACTGGTCAAGGTGGTTTCAAGTGTGAAAATGCTTCCAGCTGTGATGTAAGTCGATTCTCCATTTCTTCTTGTGCTTTGATTCTCATGTTTGGGTGAAATTTATATCCATTTTAAGAATACACCATTTATTATCTAAGTTCATGCTCATGGTTCTTGTTTCGACACTTTTAAAGCCTACTCAGGCTTATATGGAATATAAACCCATGAAGAGAATGTACATGATATTCTTGCAATTTCTGGGTAAAAGGAATTTTGAATGGAGACACAAATTTCCAATGGATCCCATTTCAAGAAACCGGATGACATTAGCTAGGGTCCCGAATTTCCAACAGAGTTCATTTTGAGACTCGGCGGTCAGCCACGGACCCAAATTTCCAAAAAAGACCATTCCAAGATCACAAGCATTGCTTGGGGCTCAAATTTTCGACGGAGTGCATTTGAGACCTTGGGCTTAGTCAGGGAAAGGAATTTCCAACTAAAGTAGATTTGAAAACCCTAGGTGGGATTATGATGTAGAGCGGGTCGTGGAGAGTTACATGGCCAAGATGGATCAGAAAAGGCCCGGTCGACGACAAAAGTGATCCAGACCATCAAACCTTAAATCGGGTGTATCTTGCAATCCGGAATGAGTTATCTGATGTAAAATATATGATTTTGGGATAGAACGAGCTACTAAAGCCAACCAACCCAGCAATGCTGGGTTGCGCAGCCCGGAATTGCGAAAAACCCCTGGATCGATGGTCGTTTCCCTATTTTAATTTCGTTTTTACTATAAATAGTAATTTTTAGTTTGATTATAACTCTTCATCCGACGGGCTTTAGGAGTTGCGCCCAACGTGAAAAGAGCTTAGAATAATTAGGAGAACGGTTTGGTGAAGCCAAATAGGACACTTACTATTTTTGGCCGAAAACCTTGTGCACTAGTAGACATCACGACCGTCTATAAATAGTTAAGTTTACTATTTATAGTAAGTCGCGGATTCTAGGAGTTTGAGTTGTAATTTGATTCTACTTTCTTTCTCATTGCTTGGTACCCCTATTTAAAGGGTTGTGAACTCGTTTTTATTCATCAATTAATCAATTTCAAATTTCTTAGAATTTATTTCTATTTTCTGCTTTCTTTACCCGTGGATTCGAGAAGTCTCTGTGAGGAGTCCAGAGAAGCTCTGTGGATTCGGAGTAGTTATCCTCATCACGTTCATCCCTGCATCAGATTAGCCAAGGCTTGAATTTCCATTCAAACCCATGAAGAGAATACGCATGCTATTCTCACAATTTCCATGGTCATGTGCAATGAAGACCAAGAACTGCGCTAGTTAGGAGTGAGTTGGCACAAGTTGAAGGCTCTAAAAAGGCAAGGAGAAGGCTTGATGCCCTATGGTCTAACCAAAATTATTGCCCTTGTTAGAGTGGAATGGCGGAACAGGATCCATGTAGCCGCCAATCCCAATTAATTGGGATTGATGTTTAGAGAATCGATATCATTACATGTATAGATGACTGGGGATATAGCAACGTGCATATCGCTAGTACTCAGAAAACTATAACAATGCGGGGAAACATTGTGGAAACATTAGGAAAATTGTGGAATATTTTAATGAAATTTCAGAAAATGTTAAAAGACACGTGTTTACACATATACGAATCAAAATATTTAAAAAACAACTATAGATAATAAGTTTTTATTTTATAAGAGCCTAACCATGTGTTGTCGAAAATTTTAGCATAAAATAAATATATAAAAGTTGTACCAATCAATAGATTGGCCAACACGTTAATATATGCAATTTCCACAGAGAAACACATATTTTTTCAATATGAAAATAGATAATTTAGTTTCACCTATTTCTCCCCATTTTTCACTTAAATATTAATTTTTTCACCACAAATCCATGTCAATGCATGAAAATCATGCATACACATGGATTTGCATTGCAATCCATACTTACATTTGGAATTTCATCACCTTTGAGTTCTGACCCGTCTTCATTTTTAGTTAAGATTTCTCCCAAAATCCAAACTTTGATTCAATAAAAACTAAGAATGATCAAAATCACCCAAAGAACCAAATTTTGAAAGAAAAAAAAAAATCTCAAAAAATGAAGATTTTTTTCATTTATATATATATATATATATATATATATATATATATATATATATATATATATAGATTAGATTCTGGTAGGCCATAGCAAAGAGAAATTCAAATCAAGGGAACAAACTGTTTTCATTTTTCATGGCCCACCAAAGTTTCGGATCAAAGTAAAAATCCGTACCAAGGGGTTTCATGAGGTTCTGCTTCATGTGGACCGTTCAGATTTGCGAGATTCATCAGATATGATGAGTTCTCAAAAAAGTTCGTACGTACGAACTGGTTCACAGGTGAGCGTTTCTGTGTGTGTGTGTGTGTGTGTGTGTGTGTGTATATATATATATATATATATATCCATTTTCTGTCAATCTTTGCCTATTTACAGATGTTCCCCTGGTATCAGGGATATTATTGATGGTATCTCTGAGGAATTCATCCCAAAATATAGCTGATATTAATAATATCGCTAATATTATTGAAAATATAGGTCATATTTGGAAAACTGAATATTATTAAACACTGCAAAAAAAATCAATTGATACATCCCTGAACTTTTTCAAATACAAGTATACAACAAAGCGAATCCTGTAATAACTTCAATGTACATCTGAACAATCATTTTTGTATTTTATTTTTTCTTTTGAACTCCCGCTTGTAATTGATTTGTAGTTTCTATAGCACCATTGTAGTTCAATGTGCTTTGTTTACAAATCGTCTTTGTTTTGTAGGTCATGGTTAATGGACCAGCTACTGTAGATGCATCTACGCTGAAAATGCTTCAAACCAATATCAAATATAGTGTGGTCGTTGATCTCTCCATGAGCAGCATATACGGCCGTGTGGTAGTTAAAATGGCTGAGAAGTTTTGTGCAGATCAGGCGGGAAATCTATTCAAAAGGACAAACAGGTCGATCGCAGTCGTCCGTTTTGGTAAGGAGCTTGATCAACTTCTTTCATAAATCCATGACCTATTTCTTGAACTCTAATTTTGGGTGTGTTTGGGTGTACTGCCAAACTGTTTGGTGGGGCTCCCAATGTTGTGATTGATACGCTTAGTGTTTGGGGCCACATGGAAAATGGGACCCTTACTAGTTGAGCTTCTGTTTTCCTCAAAGTGAGAATTGTCATATTGGGAAGTGGGAATGCCCAAACGGCCAAACGCACTGTAATCTTTCAAGTACTTTGTCACCGTAAGTTTTTTTATTTTCTGTTTTGCACACTTGTTTATGGTCCAGATAGAAGACCGGTACATGCCGATATGTGGACACTGGTTCCAGCCTATGAACTAGAGATCGGCAAGATGCTACGGACTGTTTTCGCAACGAATAAAACAGAGGACTTGGAAATTTTCTTGGAATTCAGTGATCCTGTTGTGAACTCAACAAAAGACATCCTTAGTGTGTTGCATGCAAATGTGGGTAATCTTGTACCTATTCATAGTGGAATTCATGGCGTCCGGCGATTCGGTTTCAAAGTAAGTAGTAAGCTTCATATCTGGTTTATTTCTAAATCAAACTTGGAGCTGCACTTACATTGCTCAGACATCTATTTCTATTGGAGAATTCTAATATCACCAATGCAGGATATGTATAGTATCTTTGGATCCTCACTTTTTGGTTGAGTGATCCAGACTAATGTTATGGGTCCCACAGTGGATAGACCATTCCCCAAAACACTTCCCAACAAATGGATGGTTTAGAAAAAAAAAAAAAAAAACATAAAGGATCAAATTCAACTGTAGGAAGGCCAAAGATTAGATGGATATGATCTTCCAATCTTGCATTTTTTTTTTTGAAACACTTCCAAAACCAGATCTTGAGCAGATCCAAGAAGAGTATGCTGCTTTTTAAGGTTACAATGAATTGCAAATTTATTTATTTATTTATTTTTTTAAAGGCTGTGTTTGGATGAACTATCGAAATTGAATTGCAACAAGTTGGGATTGTGGTCATATTCATTCCAAGTTATACTCAAAAAGGAATTGCACAGGAATTCAAATGTGCTACTTCATAATGAATCCTATGGATTGAGGAATTATGTATTGAGCTGGTTATTGTATTTTGTTTCTTTAGTTCATCCAAACACAGCCTCAAGCATGTCAGCAAATACCAGAAAAACCTCAGTACATTAAAATGACAAGTCTTTCTATATCATTGCTCTTGTTTAGCTCCAAAATGTGTCTGGGACAGAGATCATCACAATTAAACTCCAATCGAATTCTCTTATCGGACGGTCGGGAACTGTCGTCTCTCCTGTCGCACCAATCATATTCCTCTATGGTATGTTTTATAGTCCTCTCATGTTTACCACTTTAAACCGCCATCAGCTATTTATATTCCTGAATTAAAGTTATTTGAACGAACTGATGGACGGCTTATTTGGTAGATTCTATGAAGCCTAGTGTAAGGCTAAGCAGTGGCTCTCGAAGGGTTACAAAGGAGTCCAACATCAATGTGATAGTTGAATTTACAAAGCCGGTCTTTGGGTTCGATGCGTCTGCGATAGAGGTTGATGGGGGCAGACTTGCAAGGCAGGTGGAGATAGTAACACTTGAAAACCAATGATTTTTCGACATTATTAGAGCTCTTGTATTAATGATTCTTGTTCAACATCATGCATTCGCTGCAATAACCGTCTAACGTGTGGTACCTTCATTCACATTGTATTTAAGCGGACAGCTAAAATTTTGTATATAAGCACATTGTATTGGACACATGGTGAGTGCAAAACACCAATCTGGATTGTACCTATTGTCATCCTGATCTTGATGGCCCACCATGCCAAAATAACACCAACTAGATGATCCTAACCATTGAAGACTATCCCTATATTGGTGATGTCCTTGAAGAATCATTTCCTGATAATGAAGGTATTCCATAATAGCAGCAGTGGCTGTAATGACCACCACCGTTACCTTTACAATATATGTAACACTCGTAATTTTTTTTAAATAAAATTTAAATTTTAAATTTTAAGTTTTAAAGTTTAAGTGAGAAACAGATTCATTCATCATCCTTCCTCTTATCTCGTTCCTCGTATCTCGTAGTTCCCTAACCAACCTTCCTTCTTTAAAAAAAAAAAAAAAAACGTAAGAGAGTAAGAGTTCTATTGAAACTGAAATAAGCAAAGAATAACTCGTAAAAAAAGAATATGGAAGGAAAAGTGGGAAGGACGAATTTCTTTAGAATTCACTTATTGAGGTAAGTAATTTTATATTATTTTTCTTATTTTATTTATGTAATATGTAATTAGCATGATCTACACATTGGATGGATTGGATTAATCAAACATCCATTGTGTAGATTTAATTAATTCATGTAAAAAGGTATGCGCATGACTTGTTAAAGTATAGAACGTGAGAGTTTAAGGTATGCGCAGGGCTTTAAGGGTAATATGTAGAATGTGATTATTTTTTTTATGGACAGAAACCAGTATGATCCATACCGTTCATGGGTGTAATGACAATTAATTATATAATATTTTTTAAAAATTAGATCGATTCGATACCTTAATGGACTGTACTGGTCATATATCCATCAATCTTCTTCCTTAACGAAAAAAAAAAAAGATGGCAGAATAATTCTCTGTGCAAAAATACAATTTGGCACAGAGAATTATATGACATAATTTAAAATGTGTGATTAAATCATCGCTATTCATTAGTTCCTTAATATTAAAATAAATTAAAATCTTAAATTCTATACAGATCAGACCATTGGATGGGCAATATTGATCTTAATAAATAATAAATCATACATTGTATTTATTATGTGTAATCGTAAGATTTAAAGAAAATTCTTATTTATGTGATTTTAGGAAGTCCTAATTCAATTCAAACCATTGGTTCATGGAATCATCTCCACCACACAAGGTGAGTGATCCCGATGTGTTTCTCATCCATCAAGTTAAAATAGATGGATTGTTTGATGTATTGTATTATTATCCTGATTTAATTACCATGATTTAATTGATATGATTTAATTACCATGATTTAATTGCCATGATTTAATTTTCATATACTCTTAGTTAATTTCAGGGACTCTGATTTCTGTATTAATAATGATATGATTTGATTAAGGTGTTAGACTATGTTGATTTAAATATGATAATCGAAATAACCTATGCAATACATGATTCATGATTATATGGTTGATGTAGAGCGGGTCGCGGACAGTTTCATGGCCAAGATGGATCAGAAAAGGCCCTGTCGACGACAGAAGTGATCCGGACCATCAGACCTTAGATTGGGCGTATCTTGCAATCCAGAATGAGTTATCTGACGTAAAATATATGATTTTGGGGTAAAACGAGCTACTTTAGCCAACCAACCCCGCTATGCCGAGTTGCGCAGCCCGAAATTACGAAAAACCCCTTGATCGACGGTCGTTTTCCTGTTTTAATTTCGTTTTTACTATAAATAGTAAGTTTTAGTTTGATTATAACTCTTCATCCGTCGGGCTTTAGGAGTTGCGCCCAACATGAAAAGAGCTTAGAATAATTAGGAGAACGGTTTGGTGAAGCCAAATGGGACACTTACTATTTTTGGCCGAAAACCTTGCGCACTAGTAGACATCACGACCGTCTATAAATAGTAAGTTTACTATTTATAGTAAGTCGCGGATTCTAGGAGTTTGAGTTGTAGTTTGATTATGATTTCTTTCCCATTGCTTGATACCCCTATTTAAAGGGTTGTGAACTCGTTTTTATTCATTCATTAATTAATTTCGACTTTATTAGAATTTATTTCTATTTTCTGCTTTCTTTCCTCGTGGATTCGAGAAGTCTCTGTGAGGAGTCCAGAGAAGTTTCGTGGATTCAGAATAGTTATCCTCTTGAGGAAGACGGTGCTCGACCTCACGTCCTTTCCCTGCGTCAGTTTGGTATCAAAGCGAGGTTTCTCCTCGGATTGATGACTTCTAACGACGGGTCGGGCAACAATCCCATGGGCGGTGCTCCAGGGAATTTACCTTTAACGGCGGTAGCTTTCAAAGTAGCGCAACGAGAGAATCAGCAAGCCATGCAAGGGCTGAAGGCTTCCATCGACCATATAGCGGATCTCTTGGCGGAAAACCTAAGGCAACTCCGTATTCCCGGTGGCAATCCTCCACCCCCAATTAAGCGCCCTGATCGAAGGATAGTACCGGCAGTGCATCCAAGGGTCATTCCTGAGGAAGGGGGCTCCAGTGAGGAGGAAATCGATGACATAATCTTCCAACACCCCAAACATGGCGGCGATCGAGTAGATCGAACGGATCAAGAATTCAAGATAAGGGTTGATATTCCTAGCTTCAATGGCCAACTACACATTGAGGATTTCCTCGATTGGCTTTCTGAAGTTGAGCGATTTTTCGACTATATGAACATCCCTGAAGTAAAAAAGGTCAAGCTTGTCGCCTATAAGTTGAAAGGAGGAGCTTTAGCTTGGTGGGAACAACTGCAACTCGTGCGAACCAGGCAGCGGATGAAGCGGCTACTACGTGCCTGATTCCTCCCTAGTGATTACGATCAGGTATTATTCCAACAATACCAAAATTGTCGACAGGGTAATCGATCGGTGAGAGAATACGCAGAAGAATTTTACCGCCTGGCGGCGCGTAACGATTTGGTCAAGACTGAATCGCAGCAAGTCGCCCGATTCAATGGTGGATTGCGTATGGCTATCCAGGATCGGGTCCAGATGCAGTCCGTCTGGACGATGAATGATGCAATCAAGTTGGCTACTTAGGCAGAAGCGCAACTTGAACGTCCTAACACACGGACCTATCCTACTGCAAGGATCTCTATAGCAAGTCTGTCCTAGGGAACTGCACAGCCTAAGGGGAAGGAACCCGTAGGAGCACGCACTCAACCTCCTACGTTTGAGAACCGAGATCAGGGAAGCGAGCAAGCTAGACTCCAAAGGAACGTATCGACTGCTGCTGGTCCAAGTAGAATTCTGAACCCCTATGCTCGGCCAAGACCTGATAGCTGCTGTCGTAGTGGCCAACTGGGCCACCTATCAAATACTTGTCCCCAGTGAAAAGTGGCAAACCTCACCATCAATGATGGTAGTGTTGATAACGCTTATGAAGATCCAGATATTAAAGAACAGGAGCATACCACCGAGGACGAGGCAGATGATTCAGGTTGGATTCAGCAAGATTACAGTGAGTCGCTCATCGTGAGGCGACTATTATATACGCCAAGAAAAAAAATGCATCCACAGCGGCATAACATCTTCCGCACTAGGTGTACAGTGAATTGAAAGGTTTGTTACGTGATCATTAACAGTGGGAGCAGCGAGAACATCGTCTCCAAGGTTATGGTGGAAAAATTACAATTGAAAACGGAGCGTCATCCCTCTCCATATACAATCGGTTGGATTAAGAAGGTCAGCGAAACAAAGGTAACTGAACGGTGCACCATATCTTTTTCAATTGGCAAACATTATAAGGATGAAGTAGTATGCGATGTGGTTAACATGGAAGCATGTCACATACTACTCGATCGGCCCTGGCAATCTGACCATGACGCCACTCATAAAGGGCGAGATAATATATATATCTTCGTTAAGGATGGTCGGAAGACCATATTGACTCCTATGGATCCAGATGGACCACCTAAAACTTCTAAAGTGGAGGGCCGTTTTCTCTTAACCATACGGGACTTCGTGGAAAAATCAAAGGAAATAGGACAGACTTATGCATTAATTGTAAAAGGGGAAGAACTCGAGCCTACCAACATCCCTGAAAGACTAAAGCCCCTACTACATGAATTCAAAGAAATCTGGCCCGATGACCTTCCCGATGGGTTACCCCCCATGCAGGATATCCAACACCATATCGACTTTGTCCCTGGGTCCAGTTTATCGAATCGTCCCCATTATCGAATGAGTCCGAATGAGTGCGAGATTCTGCAGGGACAAGTGGAGGAGTTTATCCGTAAGGGTCTTATTCGAGAGAGCATAAGTCCATGTGCTGTACCAGCTCTATTAACTCCAAAGAAAGATGGGAGTTGGCGCATGTGTGTCGACAGCCGAGCCATCAACAAAATTACCATAAAATACAGGTTTCATATACCACAGTTGGACGATATACTGGACATGCCAGAGGGTGCAAAAATATTCTCTAAATTGGACCTAAGGAGCGGCTACCATCAGATTTGAATACGTTCGGGTGATGAGTGGAAAACAGCCTTTAAGACCAAGGAAGGATTATACGAATGGATGGTCATGCCCTTCGATCTTTCGAATGCGCTTAGCACATTTATGAGATTGATGAACCAAGTTCTGAAACCTTTCATTGGGCAGTTCGTTGTGGTTTACTTCGATAATATTTTGATATACAGTCAAGATGAAACCACCCATATGGAACACCTCAAGAAGGTCCTTCAAGTGCTCACTAAAAATAAACTGTACCTCAATTTAAAAAAGTGCAGCTCCATGACTGATAGCTTATTGTTTCTGGGTTTTGTTGTCACATCCACGGGCATTCGGGTGGATGAGGAAAAGGTCAAGGCAATCAGAGAATGGCCGATTCCTACAAATATTCACGAAGTGCGAAGTTTTCATGGACTGACGACATTCTATCATCGGTTCGTGAAAATTTTCAATACCATTGTGTCACCAATAACAGATTGCATGAAGAAAGGGCAGTTTCAGTGGACTAACGAAGCCGACAGGAGCTTTGCCAAAATCAAGCGCAGATTATCCACGACCCCGGTTCTTGTACTTCTCAACTTCGACAAACTATTTGAAGTCGAATGTGATACCTCATATGTCAGAATTGGGGGAGTTTTGTCTCAAGAAGGTAGGCCGATAGCCTTTTACAGTGAGAAACTTAGCGATGCACGTAAGAAATGGTTTACATATGAGATCGAGTTATACGCGGTGGTCCAGGCACTGCGACACTAGCGACATTATTTAATTCAAAGGGAATTCATACTTTACACGGACCATCAAGCTCTCAAATTCATTAATAGTCAAGCTAACATTAACCGTGTGCATGCTAGATGGATCTCATTTTTGCAGGAATTTACGTTCGTACTAAAACATAAGTCAGGGCAATAGAACAAAGCAGCTGATGCACTGAGTCGCCATGCAACTTTGTTAGTCACTATGAACAATGAGGTTGTCGGGTTCAAGCACCTCAAAGACATATATGCCGATGACGACGACTTCAAGGACGCATGGGTTAAATGCCAAGAAGGTCACCCCGGTGACTTACATATGAAAGATGGGTTCCTTTTCAAGGGAAATCGACTGTGCATCTCAAACAGTTCACTAAGGGAACAGATAATCCAAGAGCTACATGGAGGTGGCCTCAGTAGACACCTTGGGCGAGACAAGACGCGAGCTCTTGTGGAAGAACGGTATTACTGGCCACAATTGGTACGTGATGTGGGAAAGGCAGTCTAACGTTGTTATATTTGTCAGACCTCTAAGGGACAATCTCATAATACGGGCCTTTACACTCCGTTACCCGTGCCTGACGGCCCTTGGGAGGATTTATCTATGGACTTCGTGCTTGGTCTCCCACGAACACAACGCGGTATGGATTCGGTGTTCGTGGTAGTAGATCGTTTCTCCAAGATGGCGCACTTTATTACATGCAAGAAGACTCTCGATGCAACACACGTGGCGAATCTATTCTTCAGAGAAATTGTGCGGCTACACGGGGTTCCCAAGACTATTACCTCTGACCGTGACACGAAGTTCATAAGCCACTTTTGGCGGACTTTGTGGACTCGATTCGATACACGACTTCAGTTCAGCAGCGCCTACCACCCACAGACTGACGGTCAAACTGAAGTTATGAATCGCACGTTGGGAAACCTCCTTCGATGTATTTCAGGAGAAAAACCGAAGCAGTGGGATTTGGCCTTGTCTCAAGCAGAGTTTACATTCAACAACATGGTGAACCGCTCGACAGGAAAATCCCCGTTCCAGGTTATTTATGGACGAGTACCTTGCCACACACTAGACTTGGTCCTTCTGCCCAAGCTCCCAGACATGAGCATTGCAACGGAACATATGGCTGACAAGATCATGGGCATTCATGCGAAAGTACAAACCAAGCTACAAGCCTCGAACAAAAAATACAAGGAGCAAGCCGACAAGCATCGGCGACAAAAAGTGTTCGAGGTGGGTGACCAAGTAATGGTCCATCTGCGCAAAGAACGATTTCCAACCGGAACGTACAACAAGTTGAAGAATAAAAAGATTAGACCGGTACCAATCATCCGAAAGATCAATGACAACGCTTATGTTGTTGATCTTCCAGATGACATGGCAATCTCACGGACTTTCAACGTCGCGGACCTGACTGAGTATCATGAACCAGCGCAAGATGAGAACTCGAGGACGAGTTCTTTTGAAGTGGAGGGGATTGATGTAGAGTGGGTCGAGGACAGTTTCATGGCCAAGATGGATCAGAAAAGGCCCGGTCGACGACAGAAGTGATTAGGACCATCAGACCTTAGATCGGGCGTATCTTACAATCCGAAATGAGTTATCTGATGTAAAATATATGATTTTGGGGTAGAACGAGCTACTTTAGCCAACCAACCCTGCTATGCCGGGTTGCGCAGCCCGAAATTGTGAAAAATCCCTTGATCGACGGTCGTTTCCCTGTTTTAATTTCATTTTTACTATAAATAGTAAGTTTTAGTTTGATTATAACTCTTCATCCGTCGGGCTTTAGGAGTTGCGCCCAACATGAAAAGAGCTTAGAATAATTAGGAGAATGGTTTGGTGAAGCCAAATAGGACACTTACTATTTTTGGCCAAAAACCTTGCGCACTAGTAGACATCACGACCGTCTATAAATAGTAAGTTTACTATTTATAGTAAGTCGCGGATTCTAGGAGTTTGAGTTGTAGTTTGATTATGATTTCTTTCACATTGCTTGATACCCTTACTTAAAGGGTTGTGAACTCATTTTTATTCATTCATTAATTAATTTCAATTTTATTAAAATTTATTTCTATTTTCTGCTTTCTTTCCTCGTGGATTCGAGAAGTCTCTGTGAGGAGTCCAGAGAAGTTCCGTGGATTCGGAATAGTTATCCTCTTGAGGAAGATGGTGCTCGACCTCACATCCTTCCCCTGCGTCAATGGTGCATCTATCAATTGCATGCACAACACGTGCTGGATTCCTGGGGGACCTCCCTAGATGGTATATCCTAGTAGAATCGTTACCAGAAGCCCACTATACTAGTGGAAGCCTACTCAAGGAGTAGATGCGGGCCTTACCTATGCCTACCAAATGGTAGAAGCCTGCCAAGGGGCAGATGTGCGTTGACGGGTTTCCAACTCAAGCAAGTGGACGGATTCCCACTTGATGTATTATTGCATTTAATTTGCATTTTATTTTTTTAATTTATATTGTGCATGATTATTGGCCACTCTATTATAATTTGATGTAAAAAACCATGTTGGGAATTCTCACTAGGCCTGGCCAACTTATCTTTTTTATTGATGGAAAAACTGTACAAATGTGAATGAGGGTGAGTCGGTGGCTCAAGAACAGGAATACGTGCCGAGCCGAAGGAAGATTTAAGGAACACATGGCCCTACTTGACAGAGGAAGAAATTATTGTTTTAGAGTAGCCATAATTTTATTTTATTATATATGATTTTCTTAGACTGTTAATTAATTTTTCAAGTTATTGGATATGTTTATTTCATTTCATAAGACCCCGAATAGGAGGGTCCTTAATTATGTTTATGATTAGTTATTTGAAATAAATGGTTATTTCTTGTTTATGAGATGATTCTTAGTATGAATGGAACGTAGATCTATGGTAAAGCTACTAAGTAGATGAGTTTTTTGTAAGCAATTTAATAGTTTAAGTACACTTAGTGTACAAGTCATGACATGGATCTCGGGTTCGAAGTATACGCCAGGTACTTGAAATCGGGGTCGTGACAATATAAGCTATAATGGCTATTACAATCTCTTTTTTATTGTGTGTGTGTGTGTGTGTGTGTGTGTGTGTGTGTGTGTGTGTGTGAACCCTGTATATGCCTCGTAACGGACAGTTACAAGGCCGTTACAGCCTTTACAGGGTTGTAACGGGCCATTACGATGGTTGTAACGATCGTTACGGGTCATTTTTCCATGACAGCCATTAAGGCCATTATGACCCGTAACACGCAACGGTTGCCACCATTACCTTTATGTAATGGCATTTATGGCCCCATAACGGCTGTTACGGCACACTATGGTTATAACATCTATTTCCAAGAACTTGAGTGCCATAAGCAATCCATTGTGGGAGCTACTAGATGGATATTTCCTGTTTGATGGTTGGACCCTTTCTGTTATCTGGATTCCAAGAACTTATCTGGATGTCAGACCTTTGGTTGAATAGTTAGGAAACAAATATGGGTTTTCATCAATGGCCCATGGTGGGTTGGACAAAATGGACAGCCTTGATTGATCAGTAAGACCATTCAAGTGTCCAATACAATCACAATCTGCAACATAATACAGTGAAAACTAGTTCCAAAGGATGATTTCTCTATGATCAAATCAGAAAGACATAAAAAAAGTTGAATGAAGTTTCGAAATGCATTTATCTTCAACATATGCAAGATTACTACATTCGAATTTCTTAGTTTTTTTATCGTTTTGTTTTGCAGATTTAAAGAGCTCTCGAGAGCTCTATACTCATTGACTGTTTCAGATGTATCTCAGAGTGTGGTTTCAGTTCTTGTTCCAGACGGCAAAGCAAGCGATATCGCTGGAAATCTAAATTCCGCTTCAAACCAATTGGAAGTGAGGCATTGTAGGAATCCTTCTTCACTTCTGTTAATTCTAGCATGGTCCACTTGAGCTTTGGATTTGCCTCATTTTTTTGCTCATGCCATAAATTCGGCTGGCATAACAAATGAGCAGTGTGGATAAGTAACATACATCACGATGGGCCCCACATCGATGTTGTAAATTTCTCGAGTTAAGTGTTAGAAAAGTAACTTGTCACATCCGCATTGGGAAAGATGTGGTAATTACATAGGTAAATAATTATTACCCATTTACATGGTAATTACACCTGAGCCGAAAATTCAAACAGGCCCTTAGAATCTTTCTTTCTAAGACATCAAGATTGGATATTTGGAATTGGGATTTTGATTTCTAAAGAATGAGAAAACATACAATCATGAATGGAAGACATGCTGAAAATCTCCCTCATCGGATTATCTTGATATCTGATATAGTCCTTACTAATGTGGATCATTGAATAAGATTTTTCATCTGTAATTGACCAATCTATTGGCTAGGATCATCCAATATCGAGATATTAAACCATCATCCATCCCATGATGGAACCCAATGAATGAACAGCTTAGGCTATTCAAATACATTACCTGGCTGTATGATTGTTGGATCAGATGAGGATGACATTTCATTTGTTTGAGCATCACATGATCATGTGTTCTTGAAGTTAACCGCAATTACTGACTTCATCATCATCAAAGCATTGCATATGGAGTTTTGCTTGGTAATCGATCTTGTAATTTCTGATTCATGTAGTTGCATGTAGATTCAGTGCCTGCTATCTCAGTTGCATTGCACTCGTTTGTGACGGCCGGACTATTAGCAACGTCGTTAGCAGCTGCTGTTCTTGCACTCTCCTCAGCAAACCTTGCGGCAATAGGGGGTTTAACTAGTGGGGCCACCAACATTGCTATCTCAGATCCTTCAAGAAATATTTTGGTTAGTTTACAGATTCATCATAGAGAAATTCCAACAGTACCACACTCTACACAGCCCAACATGACTCACCTGCGAGAGATCCGATGCGATCATCAGGAAGAGACCACTGTACAATTCAAAAGGATAGTTTTGATCATCTGGTGCCTGGTTGGGCCCACACATTCACCGGATGGACAAATCGAAAACCCTTAGTGTTCTTCTGTACAAACTCTCGGACTGAGCATCATATAATGCCTCATGTTTTGACCATCCATTTCTTTCACACCCACATGGCCCACCTCTAAGCTATCAGTCCCATTAGCAGGGCTCATCCACCATTATAGTGAGCACAGAAGCCAGACATCCATGGTGATGCCTTAAGCTGTTTTTACTGTATCTGAACTAAAATGTGAATGAATCCTGTCTGAGCTTCTGATTGGACACTCATCATGTTTTCTCGCAGGGAACGTTTGGACACTTACAGGTGTTTGTCTTCTCAGATTGGATTTCAGTTAGCCTGCCCATAGAATATTCTGAGACGATAAAAGGCCTCCGGTGGCTTATTCCTCGCGAAAAGCTTCCTTGGAAGCATGAAGACACACATGTCTGGCCCACCTACCCTTCATACGAAGGTCCCACTAAACCGTCAATGAGATACAAAGGCTTGTTTGGAGAATTCTCCCGCAATCCAAAAGGACTGCAATATGCATCTAGCTTAGATTCAAGCTGCATTACCTCATTGTTTAAACAACAGATGCCAACAGCATCCGATGGAACAACATTGCCGATCTTTCAGAAGCATTACAGATGTCCAGGACAGCCAGCTGAGGTACTTACATCCTCCTACGCAGATCCTTGTAAATCTGAGATTGGTGGGCTCCACAGACAAAAGAACGTAAGCATGAAAGACACCCCTTATGGACTACCTCTGGATTCTGCTGAATATTTCATTTACTTCTTGGTAAGCATTCGATTGAGATAATTGGGTTTGTTCAGTCCTAATTCTCAGTTAAAACATGAACATTTATCTTGAAGGAGACATGTGATGCCTACTCGCAACATGTGCCAATGTGGCACATCTAAGCGAGTTACAAAGCGTTCATCGTGTGGGCCTGATTGTGCATGAGCTGTGGGACCTGATAACCAAAAATGTAGGAAAAAAATGGATGATGGAAAAAATTCCAAGTGTCCTCTTTTGACATAGATGCGTCCCACCTGATGAGTAACTGCCCTGACTTTCAAGCACACGATGGAGCCCGCCTAATGAACGACTTGGATCTTGCGATTGTCCACATTGACATGTGTGACAAGTGGACATAGTGGAGCTCTATCTGAAGACTTGAGTATGACTACTTCATCGCAGAGAGGAGAGCCATTGTCCGCAGCTAATGTTGTCAAAAGCATGGAGAATCATACAGGGTAAGCTCTGCTTTCTCCATATATGCTTTTCTTTCTACTATGGAGGATGGTTCTGTCCTAGGTCTGAGAGAATCATCTGTTCGGAATCATGTCGTTTCCACTTTCTGAAACTTGCTGTGTAGATGGGAGGACTTCAAGATGAACATGTTCTGGCTTGGAGTGGCGAGCGGGGGCTTACTTACAATGCACTTGCTGGTGCTAGTCTTTCTAAGATGGAGGACAGGAACATCAGTTCATGGGATACTCTCAGTTCCAAGATTCGAGCTTTTCCTTCTGATTCTCATGCTTCCTTGTATGTGCCAATCGTCCGCATTTGTCATTCGAGGTAAAAGACTATTAGCACCGCCTAATGTTTGGCCATTCATCAAGTGAACCCCACTAGTCATGCCATGGACAGAAAATCAGGCTGTTCTGATCATCAGGTGGGGCACACAGGTTAATCAAATGCAGACTGTTGGATGATGTCTTATTATGTGTGTGGCCCACCTGATGACCTCCCAGACTGATCTTTGGTCATAGAACATAAACGAGGGGGCCCATCTGTTCTCCGAGCATTGCCAAGATTTGGGTGTTCTAAACTATGAGATTCTCAGGTGGAACGACAGAAGGGATCATCGCTGGTTCTTTGCTGCTAGCTGTTCCCGCCGCACTTCTCTTGTCAGTATGCCTCTTCCTGATAGTGGCAATATTCATGGGTAGTTTTGTTCAATACAAAGAAGTAAAGCGGGCTGATGCAAACGATCCATGGCACACCAAGCTGTTGTTTTTCTTCACGGGGAAGCCCACCATAGGAAAATGGTTCCATTGGGAAGGCCTGCCACCATCTTTCCTTCCAAGATTCGGAATCTTGTTTGAGGACCGGAAAGGCCCGCCAGTATTCATATCAGTCGATAGGAATGATCCAAGCAGCACTCCAGAGTGGACCAACAGCGGCCAAAGCGGTATTGGAAGAATGCGGGCCATAATCTCAGATGATGGCCAGGGAGAAGCCAAAATACCCACGTCTGGAAGGCTTCTCGGGTGCGCTAGATCGGCCTATCTCATTCTTGATCTTCTCCGAAAGGTGGGTTTGGGTATCATATCTGGGGCCTACTCATCAACAGATCAATCACATGGCCAAAGCCAATGCATCATCGCTCTTGGCATCACATCAGTGCAGTTCTTGTATCTGTTTTTTCTCAAACCATATATAAGGACGGGAGTGCAGGTGACGGAGGGTGCATCTCTTCTATGTGAGGCAGCCATCTTCGTGCTTTCTTTTTACAACAATCGATGGAATGGATTTAAGTATGAGAAGAGCATGGGCCGAGTGATGCTGGCCCTCCTTTTCACTAGCTTTGCCTGTCAGCTTGTGAATGAATGGTATGCTCTGATCAATTGCCTGCTGAGACTACCACAATCTCAGAATCCTTCTTTCAAGCTTGGATTGAAATGGGTAGCAAAAGGCCTGATCCTTCCTTTCCTTCCTCGAAAACATTGGTCTAGACTTGTGCCCAAATCGTCACAACCCAAAACAGGCCTAGCTCCAGTGGTTCCACTATGTCCAGAAACAGAACTGGAAAGAAGAGATATGGGCGGGCCACGGGTCGACCCTTTAAGTGCCATGACCGCGACAGTGGTTCCCATGTACAGTCCTCGTTCGTCCCCAATTACCGATCAACAAGCAATGACAGCTTCTGCTAGTGCACAAGCTGCAGTAGAGATTAATGTAGGATCATCATCACAAAGTGAGCTTCCGCCAATCCAAAGGAGGAGATCAAGGTCTGGAGAAGGGAAGCAACTCAAGGGACTGAAAGAGTCAAAGGCTGAGTTGAAGATGTTACAGGAGATGGCAAAAGCTAGTTTCTCAGGTGGTAGAAGGCGTGGTAAGCAGCCCAGTACTAGCTATTCACCAAGAGAGCAGTGTAGCTCGGATGAATCGTCTGCTGATGATTCTGAGGATTACTTCCCAAGGAACATGAACTGAAACTTGAACCCAATTCAAGTGGACCCATGTAGTTGATCTTTGGTAGGTTTAAATTGCAATCTCTTGAAGACCAACATGAAGGCAAGCAGTGAGCCAGCACTATGAGAAACTACATAACCAGATTGGAGTTGTACGGGAGCTAACTAAAGCGACGAATGGGGTGCGATAATCCATTGTTTGGAATCAACATGGCTTTGTTGTGAGAGATTTTGGGCTTGTCATAACTACTTTGTCTATAAGTGACAAACAGGGTGCGATAATCCGCTGTTTGGAATCAATGTGGCCTTTTGGGGAGAGATTTTGGGGTTGTTGTAACCACTAACTTTCTCTAGAAGTTTGTTCGGTGTACATGTATTTTGATTCACTATAAGTTAACTTCGAGAGAGCAGAAATTGATGGTTGAGAATAATCAGATCCAGGACACTGGTATAGCACCATAACAGTCTTGCCACTAAAACAGGTGGATTGGTAGATGAAAGTAGATTAGATTCTGATTAGAAGGAATGATATGATCCTCACATATGGGGCCCATGGTTCAGTGATCCAGAGTATTGATATGGCTGGCCCCACTATGGATGGATCATACACTAATCTCTCCAACTGGAAATCCTAGACCCCACTGAATGTGGTCCTTTGCTGCATTTCTTAACTATCTCTGTGAAGGCAACCCATCAATGGGTTAGATATCCCCATGCCCAGATGCTTGGGGTATATGAGGTGCATCAGATCAATGGCATGGATCCCTGGACCATTGGCCACTTCATGCTTTGTAAATGTGGTTGTGAAAAAAAAAAAAAAAAGAATGTGGTTGTGGTAAACACTGCAGATTTTTAAAAATCTTATATTATAAAACTGGTGCATTTTGTTGTATAAAATTAAGATTCCCTATTTGATACAACTTCTTTTGAAGATAGGAGTTATAGAGATTATAGGAACAGTTTTAGAGGTGTTTGGATTATCTAATTGTATTGCAACTGTTGGTCCGATGGAGTGGAATAAGTGATAACGTTGAAAACAGGCACCAAATTGCAACTTTGATGCTTTTAAGTAGCACTTGAAAGAAATGTAACTGCAATAAGGGAACTGCTTTCTCATTACGAAACTAGGAAATATCAATGGTTGTTGTCATTTCCTCCTGAATAGATTGAACGTTTGCAATTTAATTCGACAGCACATCAAAACACAGGCTAAGAAAATTGTCAAGGACGGATGTTCTGGAACAACTAGCAATGAAATGATTCCTCTGTAAGTTTTAGAACTATGGTTATGTACTTGTGCATTTTCATTCTTTGGCATTCAGCTCTGCCTTCTTAGTTATTGGCAAGACAAATGACGGACGATTTTAAACCAGAAAAAACATAAAGATAAATTCAATTATAATTAAGGCTGATGATCAAGGTTTTAAACATGAGGTATCATACAATTCTCAGCCAAGAGTTTCTATAGTAGAGGCTTTTCACTTTGTACAAGTGAGGCCCCATCAGTAACAATGAGAACCATTACGCATTATGGAAAAAATGGGCCGTAACGGCCATTACAGGGCTGATATAGTTCTTTTAAATTTATTTATTTTTTGCTGTAACAACCGCTACAGCCCGTATCAAAACGGTAATTACAGTGGCTGTTACAGCCACCATTACCTGTATTAATATGTTGGGCCCCATGGCTCAGCAATCCAAGAGATTGACATGGTTCGCACTGTCGATGGTCTACGCAATCATATACATCAAATGTGTGGACTTTTTGGTTGAATAGGTACATTGTCTATTATCTTTCTTAACTGCATTTCATGAAGACATGAACACTTGAAAGAATTTTCTCACCAGGGGGATTTTTGCTGCATGCATTGGACCTCCAAAGTAGGATGCATCATATCAACAGCTTGGATCACTGAAAAATGGGCCACTTATACAAACTGAAAACCAGAGCATTATGTACAAACGCATTGACCTAGCATCCATGAAAACTCTTAAAATATTGGTATTGCTGCACATACCAGCCATTTCCATCAAAAATGGCCCAAACGCACACTATAGCTTATGGCAACTACAGCTTTGTGATTGGTTTGGATTTGCATGTATAATATGTCATTGGAAAGCTATCAACGAGCGTTACTCCCTGGCAAATCAACACGGTTCATTGACCCCCAAACAGCTTTGCAAATTTCATTCATTTCAAGGGTTAAATTTGAGTTTAAAGTCAACACTTCAAATTTTTAGAATGTTATATTTTTGCCATTTTAGGGTTTTAAGAGTCTCAGTTGTGGTCTAAATTCTTGTAGAGTTGTTTACAAGTTTGGGTAGGATTAGACGCATTTTACTATTTTTAGTGAGTCTACTATTGTAGGAATCTTTGCTATTTCAGGAAAGTTGTATTTTGAATCGAATTAAGAGTATAAGGCATCTTTGCTTATATAAACCCATCATGTCATTGTAAACAACACTTTCCATTCAATAATATCAGTTTTAATCTCGTTCTTTTAGAGGTTTTTCTCTCCTTGTGGATTCAAGGATTATTGTAGGGAAGAAGATGGTGATCTCTCCCCTTTTTTTTATCATGCACCCACTATGTTACATACTACATTTGAACCATCAGAAGTTGACTCACTACATGCCATCTGCAACCAAATAAATTGTCCAATTTCAGTGCTGTGGCATTACATTTAAAAGAGAATAGTAGGAAGGGGGAAAAAAATCATGACTGGATCAAAAGAACTGATACATCGTGTATAGAAAATATCAGACTATGATGCACATCAGATGATATCTTAAACCACTATACATAGAACGTTGGAACTCTTTTCTGCTCTGATTTTCCTTTCATCCACCAGATATTACACCTGTCTGGCTTTGCTTCCCATAGTACCAACTCAGCGAAAATAACAAAGAATCAGCAAAAATCACAGCTAAAAAAAAAAAAACCACGGGTTCCTAAATGACATTTCATGAGAAATGGAAATGATATCTGGCAACATGTAAGAAATCAACTATCAGTTTTAGTTTATAAATGAACATGCATTTCATTCAATTTCCTTAACATGGACATCCAAGGGAATCACCATAAGCTAGCTAGGAGAACATGTGATGTAACCCAAGAGTGGACCCCATGATATGTTGGACCAGAGATTTGGATCCCACAATCTGATCGATCAGATGATCAGACCGCAATTTCTCTGATCAGGTGGATCATGGGGTCCACTGCTGGGCTTTCATGGGGCTCACTCCTAAACAAGTACAGTGTAATGTCACAGATGTCACAAGACCCCATGTTCAAGATCTCTCTTCATGACTGCCATAACTAGCGGCTACAAGCCTACAAGCAGTACATTTTCAACGGTACTGAGAAACATTCTTGGAGCGCAAGAGAATAAGTTACTCAATACAGGAGTATTGAATCAAAGGGATGCTTTACGTCTCCTCAAACTTGAGTAAAATTTGGTCCATCTGTGGTCGATGCTTTCTAACCTGAAATCAGTAAAATGGAGAAATTACAAATGCAAGTGCTCGGATCTTTCGACAGATTATTTACAAGGCAAGAGAGATTTTACCTTAATACCAGCCATCGTTAATAATCTGTGAGAAGCAATATATGAAGTATCTGAATTTCTTATATTCTTCTCGACAAAGTAGATGACTTCAGAGACACCTTGCTGTGAGATGGAAGAGTCTATCATTTTCCATACGGACCATAGTACCAGTGAAATGAAGAATCTCATCCACAGTTACATTGTGGGAAACAGAAGTATACTATATTAGTGGGAAGGCTAGTTTGCTATTGTGTTCTGCTATTTCTTAAATGGTGACGACCAATCCAGCGTGTATCATACGCCCCATCAGGGATGGGAAGTGTCCCAAAAGTTACACTTATAGGGCCATCATAACCATACAATTGGTGGACAGAAAAAGGTAGATGGGAGGAGGATTAGCGATCCGAATTCAGCAACTGACATCAGGTGGCAAAGACATGACACCTCATCATGGATGGAGAATATCCCAAAACTCACACTTATAGGGCCACCTAGCCATGAAATTAGTGGACAGAAAACAGTAAATAGAAAGAATCAGCAAAATGGACAATTAGCAGTCCAAATTCAGCAACCAACATTAGATGGCTAAGACCATTAATTAAGTAATAATTATTGGGCTTTGAGCCATCCACAATGGAGCCCACAATTTGGGCAAGAAACTTTTATCTTTAGCTGGTCGTGACCAAGAAACCACTAGGTTCGCTTGGTGGGCCGGGAATGCCGGACTTACCAATTTCATCACCAACATTTAAGAAATGGTGGAAAACACAATCATCCAGCCAATATTTCCATGATATGAAACATTGCAGATTCTTTAGAGCACCTTCATCATGTGAAAGACCACTTCATGAGTCTATAGCATTCCAAAATAATGTATTCTCCAGAACTGCTGCCAGTTTGATTCTAGATTCATCAAAGTGTACATTCTTATAACTGGATCCCCAAATTTTTCTATATAAAGCAATTGTGGAATCAATCTGGAAGAAGTCGATAATTTTATATTCTCAAAGACCCTGCTATTCAGTTCCTGGAAATGGAGATTCCACGGAAATCGTGTCGAGATAGCACTGGCTAATGAAAGACATTGCTGTTGAACTAGTTTTTGGTTTGAGGGGTTAGTGGAATGGTTCACAAAAACAGATGAAAATATGAAGGTGCTTAAGAACATGTAAAAGAGAAATGAGGCTACTAAATTGTAACAGAAATGAAGTGGAAAATTCAACAGGAATTTATTAAGCCCACTAATATTAATATAAGAGCTATGCTAAGCCTACATGCACCTCTCCAAAAAGTCCTCTCTTGAAACACATGTTGGACATCCAATCTGTGATCAGGTGGGTCCCACCATTGATGACCTGCCAAAAGATAAGCCAAGTCCACTCATCGGACAGGACATAAGTCTGCATCAGATTGGACCAGAGGCAATTTTTAAACTTTGTCCAGTGTTTTCCTACACCTATGTCCCACCTGATAAGTTGTGGGCGGCCAATTTTCAGGCCACGTCATCTAAACATAAGGTTGTCAATGGTCCAGACTCAGGCATAGCAAAATCGAGATTTTGAATAGGGCTGGAATGACAAGACCAACCCAACCAGTTCAAAAACCAGGCCAAAGCCGACCCTTCTGGCCCATTGATAGCCCTACCTACATGGTCGGAAGCAACCTGATGCAAAGGTCTGATGTCCCACACAATTGTGACCGCATGTAAGGATGCATGTCTAGGCTTAGCAAACAACTTATATAAAGCTTAAAGGCAAAGAAGATAATAGACTTGTGCACATTAACAAATAAAACTCTAACCTGGATAATGATCTTTGCACATTCGTTGCAAGGGAACATTGTCACGTAAAGCTTCTACACACCACCAAAACAAAGATTATTTTTAACACCGCTAATACAAATGCGAAGTGTAGCAATAAACCAAGCAGCTGCATGACAAGAACAGTTGATAAACTCTCTTTTTTATCTTTTTTTTTTTGGATGACAACGGGGTGTCCCCGCCCCTTTTTAAGGCAAGACTATTCCCTGCGGATGCACGCAATCACCCGCCAACCACGTGCATCGGGTAATCCACGGGCAACAATTGATAAACTTGAGTCCTCAGCAGATGATATATCTACCACACAACTGCTCTTAGTTGCAAATTTTTAACTAAAGTAACAGTACTCAAAACAGGCATGTGTTGATCCACACACTCAAGGGTTAGTATCCTGCAAGGACCCACGAATGATGCATCCAGAAGTAATGAGCTTCCATACTGAAGCCATGACAAACAGCCACCAGGAAAAGAGCTCTTGGATCTTTACATCTTGTAGGTGCTGTGCTAATCATCAAGGAAGATTGATTTTTTTGGGAGTCAAATAATGTCAAAACACAACAAGAATTTTGTAACTTGGCTGCATGACAAATAGGATACAGGCCACAGGGTCCTGATGAGATTCAGGCTTTGATGCTGTCATGTAGGCCCCATTAGTGGATGACTAGGATTGATTTGCCCTCAGCTGGCTCTCTTCAATAGTCAATTCTTGTGTTAATCAAGGGCTAGTGAAGGGAGGTACTAAAAAAGGGAGCTAAACCTTTTACAACTTTTCTAGATGTTTCAAAACATAACCAAGATATTAATAATATAAGTAAAGAAGATAAGCCTGGCCTAAGCCCACAGGGATTATACT
Source organism: Magnolia sinica (assembly GCF_029962835.1). Classification (NCBI taxonomy): domain Eukaryota; kingdom Viridiplantae; phylum Streptophyta; class Magnoliopsida; order Magnoliales; family Magnoliaceae; genus Magnolia; species Magnolia sinica. The sequence goes on along the minus strand of NC_080575.1, from coordinate 10,451,157 downwards.
TTATAGCATTCTTAAAGTGTGTTAGTCCTTCAGCTCCACCATCCAGGTAACTGAGGTAAATTCAGTTGAGATAAAGATGCTTAAATTTCATTGTAGCATGCTAAAGATGAATGGCTGTGAAGCAGCAAATATGGGTAGACTCACATTCTCTTTGGGTTTTTTCTTTTCATTAAAGAGAAAAGAAATATAAGAAAAGAAAGGATAAACTCCAAAAACAAAATGCTCGCCTCTCAAAAGAGGGAGAATTCCATTACAGGGAGGATGGATCTCGCGTTGTCTTCGAACTCTGGATTCTTAACATTTCATCCTGAAAGTGTTCTTTTAAAGAATAAACCTAGTACTGGTTTCTACTAATTTACTTTGAAAGGCAGCCTGTTTTGTGTCTTCTTTTAGGTAAGAGGTGTCGTATGATGCACAATCAAAAGAAACGGCACCTTTTCTCTCCTTCAACCCAGCAGTGGCCTAGGTGGGACTGTGGAACTCACCTTTCAGTAACATAAGCTGTATATGATGAACCCCGCATGTGATGGATCATGTCATAAATATCTCACGTATCAGGTGATCTTAGACCTCCAATGAAAGTGGATAACTAGAACAAATGGTCTACATTTAACTGTGGCCAATTGCATGGTTAGGACTTAGGATCATCCAAAGGGAGAGATTTTTGGGGTCTTGACCATCCACAAACGAGTTCACCATATGAACAGTTTAATAACCAAAAGCCGGGCCGCGCATGTTAATTGGGCAAAAAAAAAAAAAGCTCGATCAAACAGTTTGGATCACCAAGAGGTAGTATATCTCTTCTTTAGTTAAGTGCTGCTTGACTAGACAATTAATCATGACTGTGTCATAGTTATGAGAAATGCCTTCTTAAGCCTTACAAGAATAAATGGCAGAAGAGCAAACATTTTCTTAACACCGTTTAAAATATAAAAAGAGCTTTGAGGAAGAGCAAAGATGAGTAACCTGCCCAGCAGCTGATGCATGGTTCTTATTCATAATAGCATTAACTTCAGCATGACAGACATACCTGCAACAGATCAAGGAAGAAAAATAACAATGAAGTAATCAGCAAAATCATGTACATGATTATAAAGATAAAAAGGGGAAAAATATCGACTGAGAATCCAACATCACCAAATAAGAAGCTGCAGAAAATACGTGAATAATTAATATCCACAGCTAACAGGATGTTTGATACCTTTGGGAGCAAGCATGGTGTAGAAAAATGTTCAAGCTAAAATATAAATTCCTGAACTCCACTCTTGCTAATTTTCTTGACAAACAGTAGGGCAGCTTCAGCTGAAGGACATGGCAGTTCGCCCTCTCATGGAACAGTTAAAACCACTTCAATTAGAGTGGGTTCATCTGCTGCATTGTTACATTCTCTAGCATAGAAGCCTTATTCATGGGTAAGCTGGGATTGAACCTGTGACCTCAAGGTTGAAGCTTAGAGCACCATCCAATTGAGCAATGAGCTCAACCCCAACATAGAACTATGGAAGAGGGTCAATGCAATGACGGTCAGGTCATGCAACAAAATGTGGTCTATTATGCTAATCTGACGCATAAATCCAAAATAAGAGTATAAGGTCTGCTTATTTATTTGCCAACCTACAAGGTCGTGTACATGACATCTTCCATGGATCTATTAGAGAAGAGAGTAAATTCCATGGATCATTGGAAAAGGAAACATGTCAGCATCAACCAGATACAAATAAAGAACGGACTTTGAAGGAGATGCATCAGTATGACTTACGGATATTTTGTCTCCAATGGGTCTCCAGTCCTAGATTTCTGAAATATGAAAAGAAAGAAAAGGATGCATTAGGGAATACCTATGAAAGAACAAATCATCAAGTTAAATGGGTAAACTAACCTTTGCCCACGGAAGTTCATCATCTGCACAACCTCTTGGAAATCCATTGTAGCCGATTCCTAGCTACATGAAAACTAGAATGAGAACCATAAACACCAAAGAGGAAATTCATTTGTAAAGGACTGTCACCATCATCAGCCCCACATATTTAGGAAGAGAATTTTTATTATACATGACCAGCATTTTGAACAGTGTACCACTAATTTCCAATTCAAACAAGTGGGTTCCATGATAGGTAACAAGATCTCAGGTCTGGATGGAGAATGCCCCAAAATATCCTGGATTGGAAGATCCCAGTGACCATTATTAAGACCTTTTTTCAGTTCAGAATGGAAACATTGCTGCATGCCTTATTAACTTTCTATCCGTAGGCTGCAAATGGAAAGGTGACTATTGTCCTATCGAATAGAATTTTGAGGGACAGTCGACCCCAGCCGGGATACAACAAACCAATGTTCCAGCTCAGTGAACGATGGGCGTCCCCATTTTCTAATTAAAAACCCATGCATATTGTGCAAAGATGTGGACCACGATCGTATAATTCCTTGTTTAGAAATTTATGTTATAACTGTAATTAGCAAATGCAAATGATAGACATGCAATAAAGTAATTCTTCTTTTATGAGGTGCACTTTCTGCTACTAAAATGGCTTTGCATATCTACCTAGAGAAAGCACAAGGCAAATTTAATTAACAAAAAAAAATTATATATCTTGAATAGAGACTCCATTCGGAGGAAATGAAATTATGTTGTGCACAATTTGGAATAGAGAATGAAATAACTAAATAAATAAATAAGCCATAAGCTGTTTCATAAATGCAGCTTGTAACAACACTCTCCAACTTACTAGTGAATGTGCAATAGTGACTGGAAGTGTTTATAAACTGTCCTAAATTTGGACTTCAAATTTACAATTGTGCATAAAATACAACTCAAATTTGACCTAGAAGAATTAATCTATCTATTTTGAGTCAATTATTGTAGAGACTCAACCAGCTCATATAATTTCGACAGATGCACAGCCACGTTCAGAGACCAAACCTTACTCACAAGGCCATCAGATCAAGCCAAAGCCTAAGTAATGCAGGGGCATTTTCACACCGGGCTCGAGTGGGGTAGCCTGTGGGATGTGGGGACACACTCGGGGTGGGTGACCCATGTGATTTGGCGCTCACGGGAGAGATCTCGTGATGTAGGACATGAAAATTAGATATCATGTGCAAGATTTCAAGCTTTAGATTATAATAATTTAGAAACAATCACAATAATTCCACATCCCAAATAAAATCAAGCATTCAACAAGGGGAATCTACGAGGGTCCAAGCCTACACATGTTAGGGCTGAATCAATTAAAAATTATAGACCAAACAATGCTCAAAGGATAGTAGATTCATCCACACATGCAAAGGATTATTTCTAAATCCAAGGGATTCTCACGTTTCAATTCAGGAAAACCTAAGGTTTCAAAAGTGGAATAGAACTTGGGGATTTAAGATGATCTAAGGTTAGGGTTATGGAAACACGGCGAAAGAAAAGTGAAATAGAGACGAGAGGGAACCTGTGATCAGCCCGCACGTGAGGACAGCATACCGACTTGACGCACGTGCTTTCCATGTCTTACATCATAAGGCCTGGTCGGCCAGGGATGGGCCACCTTGTCTCCAAATTTCAAGTCAAACGGATGATCGGTTTGAACACGGTGCCCCGTCAAAATTTCAACCCTCCTGCAGGGCCATATTCTAGAAATTTGTTGTAGGGGAAAAATTAGCTGCAATCGTGGGTGGATTTGATGAGGGGATGGTTGTAGGAGATGAGGAATACGGAGGGTAGGAGATGGGGGCGATTTGGGATGGGTGTGCCTTCGCACCACGGTAGTTAGCCCTTCGAAAAAAGGAGGGTTTCGCACCCAATTAGGTTTCCACAACTCAGAGAATTAGAGAAGCAGAAAAACGCAGAATTTTGTTAATCATTTTCACTGAAAAAAACCCTATAAAGGGTTGCCTATTTATAAGAAAAACCTATACCCTAAAAGCCGCACCATGTGCGTATACTATTACTTAAAGACGAAGTAATAAAAAATAACAACTAATCAATGCAATTTAAACCATTCATGATATTCCTAATAACGGTAATAAGCAAAACTCAAAGTCCTAGGTCACCTAAAGTAGTGGGCCACGATCATGAGATCTAATAATGGGATCCACATGATGATCGGGTCCACCCCAAGGAACCAAAACACAGTCCTCTAACTAGGAGGCTCTCCATGGATGTCGTCATCGATCTAAATCGAAGGTGGGGCCCTCCTTGCGTACGTGCGTAAGGGGGGCGTGCGTGTCTGCAAGATATCTCCATCAACTCTCCCTAGCTGCGAAGATTTCGCCACCAGCGAAACAAAACTCCTGAACCACTCCAAGATGTCAGGATCAAGTCTCTGAAGCTCCTCCTCAGTGAGCCACGTACTGTCTGAAGCTGGGCGTGGCTTCCACTTGACCAGGAACTTTTAAAATCCGTCATCTGACGTCGTATTATCTGATGGTCCCGAATATCCTATCTCCTCTGTGGGTGTGGGAAGGGTAGGCATGGGCGGTAGAGGCTGGGAAGATGGATCGGGAAGGGGCTATGGATCAAGGGAAAGGTCTACGGAATCAGGATGGTTAGGTGACAGGCTGGACAATGTATCAGTGGTCCCCTAAAAAGGAACTATATCCTCCACATTGAATGTAGAATTAATTTTCATGGAAGGTGAAAGATTTACCACATACGCATTGAGACCATTTTGTTTTATAATTTTGAAGGGTCTAGCATTACGCGCGTGTAATTTACGAACGACCCCCTGAGGGTACCGCTCAGGCCTAATGTAGACCATCACAGAGTCCCCTACATTGAACTCTTTGAAACGTTTATGTTAGTCTGCAGAAAATTTGTAATGTTCATTACTAGTATTGATCTTTTGCCTAATTTCTTGATGCAATGAATGAATATGATGTGCAAAGGAATCTGTAAACTCTGATGGCCAATGGGACAGGGACATAAGAACAAGATCAATAAGCTTCCTAAGTTTATAATCAGTAACGACTTCAAAAGGACTTAAACATGTAGATCTATTGGCAGAACTATTAAATGCAAACTCGGCGATAAGTAGTGCAATGTCCCATATCCTGGTGTGCTCCCCCACTAAACACCTGAGCAAATTTCCCAGACTCCTATTGACCACCTCAGACATTTTTAGTGGAGTCGCCCCAGGGACTAAATCAATAGCATGTTGTATATCCCTAATAAGGAGAAGCTCATCCGGTAGATCATCGAGGACATCACGAAACTCATCTACTACCGAAATGGCCTCAGTGGGTAACTCTGCACTAGCCTCTGGTGCACTTTCTCTAGCCACAAGAGCGTACACCATCGAATTCGACTCAGTTACTTGCTCAAAGTCTTTAGTATTTAGAATATAGAGAGGCTTAGACTTAGACTTCGATTCCTCAAGCAACCTCAAGTGATAAGAGAAAGGGATGTATTTTTCCTTAAGAGTTTCTTTCATTTCTCCTCAATGGACTATTGGGGGTTCCCTCAACCTTTCTTTCTTTTGCTACACAGCAGCCCAAAACCTCTTTACTTGATCCACAAGCTTCATCTTGGCAAATCGGACTCGACGAGCATCCGACATGTCGTACCACTCAAAATAGTGGTCCATATCCGCCAACCAATCTAGAAAAGCTTTAGAGCCCAAGTGGCCATTAAACGTAGGGGCATCTACTCTAACTCCCTTGAGGAGTTGCGCATCTGGGTCATAATGATCATGATGCCCCTCGCGGGGTGGGTGCACAGGTGTACGCCTATGTCTGTTTCTTTGGTCACCCTCATTCCCTTGTTTATCCTCCTGACCACCTGCTTGAGATTGGGCATCTTCCTCAATAGCAGGGTTTGCCCGGGTAGAGGTCTCTAGTTGGATAACGCGCACATTAAGCTGATCCCAGCGTTGGTTAATACGTTGTTCCAAGCACCTACCCAAAGACTTAAACTGTTGGGTTATGTTGTCCATTGACTCTTGTAATTGCCCCATGTTTAGTGCAGGGTGCAACCCAAAACTGCGACCAGTAAGTGTGGACATACAACTACCCACTCAACTCAAAGGTCCTCTAATGCAACTATATGCGTCTAAATAAGACTAAATGCTCCTATAGGACTGTACATGAGGGAAACTACGCAACGCTCCTAAAATTCCAGCAACATAACTGTCCAAACAGTTTGTTAACAAAAAATTCAGCAATGAAAATTGGGAAATTTCTGACAATAGAAAATTCAGCAGTCTATGTTGTGAATAATGGGTCCTAAACAACCCTATATGATGAAATTTAATACAAAATAAACGCAAGTAGACTAAACCCTAAACATGCAATGCAATCCTCTATGAAAAACCTAATCTCTGATACCAAATTTGATGCAGGACATGAAACTTAGATATGATGTGCAAGATTTCAGGCTTTAAATCATAATAATTTAGAAACAATCACAATAATTCCACATCCCACATAAAATCAAGCATTCAACAAGGGGAATCTACGAGGGTCCAAACCTATACATGTTAGGGCTGAATCAATTAAAAATTATTAGACCAAACAATGCTCAAAGGATAATAGATTCATCCACACATACAAAGGATTATTTCACAATCCAAGGGATTCTCACGTTTCAATTCGGAAAAACCTAGGGTTTCAAAAGTGGAATAGAACTTGGGGATTTGAGATGATCTAGGGTTAGGATTATGGAAACAAGACGAAAGAAAAGTGAAATAGAGACGAGAGGGAACCTGTGATCAGCCTGCATGTGTGGACAACAAACCGGCCTGGCACACGTGCGTGGATGGCAACCCGCACGTGTGTGGGGCCCACGAATCTGAAATCGGCCAGCTAGGGCCTGGTCGGCTAGGGATGGGCCACCTTTCCTCCAAATTTCAGGCTAAACGGATGATCGGTTTGAACACGGTGCTCCCCCAAAGTTTCAGTCATCCTGCAAGGCCAGATTCTGAAAATCTATTGTAGGGGAAAGATTAGCTACAAACGTAGGTAGATTTAATGAGGGGATAGATGTAGGAGATGAGGAAAACGGAGAGTAAGAGATGGGGGCGATTTGGGATGGGTGTGGCTTCGCACCACGATATTTAGCCCTTCGAAGAAGGGAGGGTTTCGCACCCAAGTAGGTTTCCACAACTCAAAGAATTAGAGAAACAAGAAAACGCAGAATTTAATTAATCATCTTTAATGAAAAAAAAACCCTACAAGGGGTTGCCTATTTATAAGAAAAACCTATACCCCAAAAGCTGCGCCATGTGCACATACTATTACTTAAAGATGAAGTAATCAAAAATAGCAACTAATCAATGCAATCTAAACTGTTCATGATGTTCCTAATAACGGTAATAAGCAAAACTCAGTCCTAAGTTACCTAGGATAGTGGGCCGCAATCATGAGATCTAATGATGGGATCCACATGATGATCGAGTTCACCCCAAGGAACCAAAACACAGTCCTCTAACTAGGAGGCTCTTTATGGATGTCATCATTGATCCAGATCGAAGGTGAGGCCCTCCTTGCGTACATGCGTTAAGGGGAGCGTGCGTGTGCGCGAGATGTCCCCATCATCTCGTGTTCGAGACTCCTCACCGGAGGAGATTAATGCACATTTCACACCGGGCTCGAGTGGGGTAGCCCGTGGGATGCGGGACACACTCAAGGTGGGCGGCCCATGTGATTTGGGGCCCACGAGAGGGGTTCGGCCGAGGTCTTAACCGATGAGATGTGGGGCTTGGGCTATGAGATAAGGAGATTAATTCGCCATACTCTAACAGTTCGAGCTTTTAGAGCAAGTGGTTAATTGTCCTGCATCAAATTGATATCAAAGCAGAAGGTCTCGTATTCGAGACTCCTCACCGAAGGTGATTAATGCAAGGGCATTTTTACACCGGGCTCGAGTGGGGTAGCCCGTGGGATGCGGAGACACACTCAGGGTGGGTGACCCAAGTGATTTGGGGCCTATGAGGGCGGTCTTATGTTCGAGACTCCTCATCGAGGGTGATTAATGCGCATTTCACACCGGGCTCGAGTGGGATGTGGGGACACACTCGGGGTGGGTAGCCCATGTGATTTGGGGCCCACGATGGGGGTTTGGCCAAGGTCTTAACCCATGAGATGTGAGACTTGGGCTATGAGATAAAAGGATTAATTCGCCATACTCTAACAGTTTGAGCTTTTAGAGCAAGTGGTTAATTGTCCTGCATCACCAAGTAGAAGCCCATTTGGCTCCTGTTGTCATTCATACTAGCAGCTCTTCAATTGTTTTGATATAGAAGTGGTTCATCATTATTCTCTTCTCAGGAGTCATCAAGACATATAGGCATCATCAGAGACTTTGCGTAAAATGATGTTTATCTTGCTAAGTTCCCAACAAAATATTTTCAGCAACCAGTAATATTCTGATTTTTCAAACTAACCAAGTATTATTCCATTTTGACTGACCAAGCATGCCCCAACCTACAGAAACAATACAAACAAAGTTAGTTATGAAGTTGCTAATTTAATGCTGCTACCACTGAGTATAAGCAGAACAATACATTTGAAGCATAAGCAACACAGATTTATAGAATCTTAGAGTTACTGTTAGGACTGTTTCCAATGTTGCATTTCGCATATGGAGGAATATGAGTTAAAAAAAAATTAAAAGTAATATATATATATATATATAAAGAGTGAAAATTTGTACCGAACAGAGCAAAAGAAGCACAGAGGAGACTCAAAACAGAATAGGAATGACCTTGGACAATTATAAAAGAACACATACTTTTGAAGAAATGGCTACAATAATATGTATATGGTGAAGAAAATAGCAGCTACAAAGGCTCACATTATTGTACCATTGATACAATGAGAAGTCGCAGAGTGCTTTATGTTGTTAACTAAACATGGACACTCCACTTTATAAAAATTTGTCATTTCCGACACCCATGTGAAGGAGACAGATGGAGGCATGCAGCTACTGGAGAAATTCCTTAATTCATCTTTACTCTTGTATTTTAGCAGTATTTTATACTATTCATATACTTCCTAACACATGTCTATTATGTAAATGCGTCATTTAAATACTATTGGCAAGCAACTGCTGTCAATGTGAGATCTGCCACGGACAATACCACAGCCACAGTGGCTAACATGGAGTATGTGTACTGACATGGGTGTGTACTAACAATCTAACCGTTAAAAAATAATAATAATAAATAAATACCACAGCCATAGTAGAAGATGAAGGGAGATGTTTGGTGGAGCAGGCTGCCAATTGTAATTTGTAAACCTTTTTGAACTAAACTTTACATAATTATAAACTTTCAATATCATTACTTATTTGTATAGAGATGTGGCATGTTGGGTTTTCTAGTCTTCCTTGACACCAGCACATGTATCCATGTCCAAGTTAGTTTGCTTGTCATCAAGCTATCTAAAGGCATGCACACTGAAAAAGCGATTGATTGCTTTTGTGCAAACCTTCACTAATATGATCCATACATAATTAAGCAAGCAAGCATGACATAGTTGTTCCAAAGCTTCATTGCTTAGGCACTGGTCACTTTTCTTCGGCTTCTGTCATTATATAATCCATAGATCAATGTCAACTAGCAAACCCAAAAAACTGGGAAAAGGCCATGATGATTATGATGATGACGATGATGATTGATCTATTCAACCAACAAGGTGATGTTGTATTGCTTAACAATTTATGCCAACTTGATCCAAGGGGTCAGGGCCTTCACGGTGTTTTATCAAGTCAACTCACCAGACACCATACTAGACCCCGGTACTTGTCGTACCCATAAAGGTAACATAATTTCTAATGATCATAGCTACCTTGATGCACAAGAGGATGTGATTCCTCAAGGTTAAATGATACATCAGATTCCAAGGCACCTTGGCAACAATCTCCCACACAGTCAGTCCTACTCTGGAATTTACTCCCAATCCTGCTTGTGAATCTTTTAGGGCCAACCACCAACTAACACTATCGTGATTGGCATTAGAACACCTCTAACTCGTTCAAGTTCTTACTATTTGCAGATTTTCGTCATACTTAAATCAGGATATTCTAAATTTCAACATAAACAGACATTCTACAAGTTATTTTATCGATTTTATTAAATAAAAGACACATAATATAAACACATGGTATTTTTCTACAAACACCTCATGGGGGTATTCCTGCTATCAAAAATTTTGAGAACATTGCTCCCCATGCCAGAATCTGCTCCTACTCATGTAATAAAAAGATGAAACACTATAATTTGCATGCAGCTGTGGAATCCCAAGAACTGAAGATGGCGAATAGAACTTCTGCTACTGCCATCATCTCCTCAAACAGTATAGTTAGTACAGCCTTCACTCAAAACACAGTGCAGAGGTGGGTATGAGCATTTGAGTGGCACTATCAAAAAAAAAAAATTGGTGAACATTTCCAACAAGGCCTCTGATGTGGACCCAATCCAAAATCAAGCACTGATGCTCCCAACTAAATTGTGTAAGGTTTATGTTTCATGAAAAAAAAAGAAACTATGTCAGCATTAGAAGCAACACTGAAGAGACATCAAAGAGCATAGCAAAGATCATTGGGAGGAAAATGAATGGTCTATTGCAAGCTTGATTCTTTCAGGGATCAGAATACATTATCTGTGCGTGCACAAGTCAGGATAATATTATGGATATTAGTGGAAGAGGAATCATCCCAAGCCATAGTAAACATACGGTTTACTGATGCTTGTGATTTCATGCATGTGGACCATTGTTTGACAATCCAGACTGATCTAAACTCTGGACGGTCAATTCCCCGATCCTTCAATCTTTGGAACTTTTTTGTTCATTTGGACAGTTAATGCATCTTTCCTAACCATCCATTTTTAGGCCACTAATTGAAGGGTTAGGATCTTCCAGTATGGAAGAATTTGAGAGCAACCCTCATTTACAGTAGGGCCATCAAGTCTATGGTCTGGTAACACAAAATGGAATTGATAACATCAGCAAACTGCATGTTTCCTGAGGCTTAAGACCCTAAAATTCTTATGCCATACCTGCCTATTGGGATCCTTAGAACGCTCGGCTGAAAGAAAGGCAATGGCCATGAAATAATCATCCCACGACAAATATCTGAGAGCAACAGCAATCAACATAAAGATGGAAAAAAGGATATGGAAAACAGGAAAAAATAAATAAATAAATTTTTACTTCCATGATAGCCCTAGAAATAATATAAGAGAAGGATGTTCTCCTCTCCTGTATAACAGGTAGAAAGCAATCCTCTACAGCTTCTTTACCATACAAATGAACATATGTGAGGTGATCCTGGCAGCCCATCTGGTGGCCTTGCATGGGGCCCAAAGAATAGCACCTCATGGACAATCATTACCATCCAATCAATTGAGTTTTTCCCATTGAAGACAGAATTTGTCCATTTGGGTCAATTGTACGTCTGATATTTTGAGTCATGGGTCCCATGACCCATGCATGGAATTGACCAGATCAAGAAGGTGTGCAATGTATGGTTCCTATGTGCCGCGATGGATAGAAAATGGCCTCACATTAAGAGGGCATCTAATGCCTCCATTGTTGGAAATGGAGGGTAGAGAGGGGTAGCGCGACCAACCCTAGTGGGGCCCACCACTACGTGAATTTAAATATGATATGCAAGATTGCGGGCTTAGATCACACCAATTCAGAAACAATCACACAACTTCCACATCCCACATGAAAATCCAAACATTCAATTAAAGGGGAATCTATGCGGGTCCAAGCCGACACAGGCTAGGAATGGACCAATAAAATTATAAACCAAACAATGTCAAAGGGAAATAAAATCAACTACTCATGCATAAAAATCAGTCCCTAATCCAAGGGATTCCCTAATTTCAATTCAAGGAACCCTAAGGTGATAAAAAGGGGCAAATCAATTAGGGATCATGTAATATAGGGTTAGGATTCATGAAAAAACGGCTATGAGAGGATAAAAGAAGATAAAAACCTGAACCAAAAGATGATCCCGCGTGTGGACAGCAACAATGGTCCAGATGGACGTGTGTGTGATCCCGGCCGCACGTGTGTGGGGCCCACTATTCAGAAAAAGGCCACCTTGGCCCTGGTCGGCCAGGGATGGACTCCAAAACCTCCAAATTTCAGCTCGATCCGATGTACGGTTTGTGCGTAGTGCTCCGCCAAAGTTTCAGCTCGCCTGCGGGCCGAAATCTGGAAACCTGCTGTAATGAAGAAATCTGATGCAACAAAAGGACAAATTCGAAGTACGGAGGGTGAGGGAAGATGGAAAAAAAGGTGATGGAAGATGGGGGTGAATGGGGATCGATGTGGCTTCGCACCACGGTAGTTAGCCCTTCGAAAAGGGAGGGCTTCACACCCACTTTTGAATTCTTCCACAACTCACGAAGAGAGCAGAAAAATAAAGCAGGAATTTTTTTATTAACTTCAATGAATGAAAAGAACTACAAGGGGTGCCTATTTATAGGGAGAAATCCTATACTCAAAAACTCGCACCATGTGCGACACCTATTACTTGGCGATGAAGTAAACTAAAATAAAAACCAAACAAGAAAATCTAAAGCGTTCACGATGTTCTAAATAATAACAATAAGCAAAACTTAAAATATAAAACCAATCCGACGAGTGGGCCACGATCATGAGATCTCATGGTGGGCTTTTCTTGACTATCGGGCCACTTTTCTGAACCAAAACTTGTCTTCTAGCTAGGAGGCCCTCCCTGGACGTCGTCATCGAGCCAGATCGATGGTGGGGTCCTCCTTCTGCGTATGTACGTGCGTAGGGGTGGTGGTGTGCGGGCGTGCGTGTGCACGATGTCCTCATCAACTCTCCCATTGGCCGAAGATTTCGCCATCGCGAAATAAAACTCCTGAACCGCTCTAGGATGTCTGGATCAAGTCTCTGAAGCTCCTCCTCAGTGAGCCACGTGCTGTCCGAAGTTGGGCGTGACTTCCATTTAACTAGGTATTTCTGAAACCCGCCATCCGACGTGGAAATTATCTCATGGTCCAAGATATCCTCTATTTCCTCTCTGGGTGTGTGAAGGCTAGGTATGGAAGGCAGAGGCTGAGATGAAAGGTCGGGAAGAGGCCATGGATCAAAGGGTAAGGTTGGGACATCAGGATGGGTGGGCGAAGGGCTGGACAAAGTATCAGTGGTTCCCTGAAAAGCAACTAGATCCTCCACGTTGAATGTGGAACTAATTCCCATGGAAGGTGGAAGATCTACCTCATACGCATTGAGACCGTTTCGCTTTATAATTTTGAAGGGCCCAGCGCTACGCGCGTGTAACTTACGAACGGCCCCTGGAGGGTACCGCTCGGGCCTGATGCAGACCATCACAGAGTCCCCAATATTGAACTCTTTGAAACGTCTATGTAGGTCTGCAGAACATTTGTAATGCTCATTACTAGTAGTGATCTTTCGCCTAATTTCTTGATGCAATGAATGTATGTGATGCGCAAAAGACTCTACAGACTCTGATGGCCTATGAGACAATGACATGGGGATAAGATCAATAGGCTTCCTAGACTTATAACCAGTAACAACTTCAAAAGGACTTAGACCTGTGGACTTATTGATAGAACTATTGTATACAAACTCGGCTATGGGTAGTATGGCGTCCCATGTCCTGGTATGCTCCCCTACTAAACATCGAAGTAAACTCCCTAGGCTCTTATTAACCACCTCAGTCTGGCCATCGATCTGAGGGTGGTAGGCAAAAGAAAACTGGAGCCTAGTATTCATCATGTGCCATAGTGTCTTCCAAAAGTAACTCATGAATCTCACGTCACGGTCAAACACTATGGTTTTTGGTAACCCATGCAGTTTGACAACCTCACTAAAGAACAGCTTGGCAACATGAGAGGCGTCGAAGGTCTTAGAACAAGGAATGAAGTAGGCCATTTTAAAGAAACAGTCCACGACAACGAATATGGAGTCATGCTTTCGAATAGTCTTAGGAAGTCCAAGCATGAAGTCCATACTGATGTCCTGTCAAGGGATGAATGGGACTGGCAAAGGTGCATATAATCATGTATTCTGTTTCCTCTACTTTACCAGTTGACAAGTACGGCATTGCCCTATAATTTTGGCCATGTCCCGCATGAGGCTTGGCCAATGAAATTTATCCTCCACTAGGGCAATGGTCTTGTCACGACCGAAATGACCTGCAACCCCCCCTAAATGTAACTCCCAGACAAGAAAATCGTGAAGGGAGGTGCGTGGTATGCACAAGCGGTCACTCCTAAACAAATATCCATCCAAAATCAAATACTCACTGTTAGCTCCTGACGGACTCTCTAATAAAGACATATACACAACCCCAAAATCTAGAAACTCAGAATACTCTTCTTTGATGCGCTCAAGGCTCGTAACTTCAACGTTCATGGAGTTGAGTAATGTGACTCGACAACTCAACGCGTCGGCAGGCTTATTCTCTACACCGGCCTTGTGCTTAAGCACAAAAGTGTACTCTTGAAGGAATTGAACCCATTTAGCATGCATGGGGCTCAATTTCTTTTGAGAGTTCAAGTATCTTAAGGCCTCGTGATCTGAGATCAAGACGAATTCTTACGGTAACAGGTAATGTCGCCAATGGCGTAGTGATTGCACTACCGCGTAGAATTCCTTGTCATAGGTGGAATATCTTTGCTTCGCCTCATTCAGTTTCTCACTAAAAAAGGCGACAAGATACCTTTCCTGATTAAGTACTCCTCCTATGCTGACTCCCGATGCGTCACATGCGACTTCAAAAGCTTTTGAAAAATCTGGACGCGTAACTGGAGCTTCGGTCATCTTGACCTTTATCTCCTTGAAGGCCTTCGAGGCGGCCTTTGTCCACTGAAACTCTCCCTTTTTTATGCAGTCCGTGATGGGAGCCACAATGGAACCGAAGCCTCGAATGAACCGCCTATAAAAAGTGGCTAAGCCATGAAAGCTGCGCACCTCATGAATATTGCGGGGTTCGGGCCAATTAACGATGGCCTTGACCTTCTCGGGATCCGCCGATACGCCCTCAGCTGACACAATAAAACCTAAGAAGATCACACTACTAGACAAGAACGCGCACTTCTTTAGGTTGGCATACAACTTCTCGGCCCTAAGGATCCCACAAACCTGCCTCAAATGGTTGAGGTGTTGCTCCTTAGTCATGCTATAAATCAAGATATCATCAAAGTATACGACCAAGAACTTCCCCATGAAGGGTCTCAACACTTGGGTCATCACACGCATGAAAGTGCTTGGGGCATTAGTTAACCCAAAAGGCATAACTAGCCACTCATATAGCCCATCCTTCGTCTTGAAGGCCGTCTTCCACTCATCACCAGGGCGTATACGGATTTGGTGATACCCACTTTTGAGGTCGATTTTTGAGAAGATAGTAGCATTAGCCATCATATCTAGCATGTCATCAAGACGCGGTATGGGAAATCGATACTTGATTGTAATTTTGTTGATGGCCCTACTATCAACACACATCCTCCATGTGTCATCCTTCTTAGGTGTAAGAAGGGCGGGCACGGCACACGGACTCATGCTCTCTCGAATGAAACCCTTCTCTAGGAGTTCATCAATCTGCCTCTTCAACTCAGCATGCTCCTTCGGGTTCATTCTGTAATGTGGGAGGTTTGGTAGAGTTGCCCCAGGGATTAAATCAATGGCATGCTATATATCCCTCATAGGGGGAAGCTCATTCGGTAAATCATCAGGAAAAACATCACGAAACTCATGTACTACCTGAATGGCCTCAGTGGGTAACTCTACGCTAGTATCTGGTACACTCTCCCTAGTCACAAGGGCGTATATCATCGAGTCCGCCTCCGTCTCTCGCTCAAAGTCTTTGGCATTCAAAATATGGAGTGGTTTGGACTTGGACTTCGACTCCTTCACTTCTTTTGGGCCGCTCACACCACTCTGTGTGGTGAACTCCTTTCCAGTTGTATTCTTGGGTGGTAGAGGATTTAGCTTGACCTTCTTGCCCTCAAACCAGAATGTACACACATTTGAACGACCAAATATGGTAACATCCCTGTCATAGAGCCACGGCCTACCCAGAATGACATGGCCCACATCCATAGGAACAACATCACACCAAATTGTGTCTTTATAAGATCCGAACTGAATAGGGACAAGACAGCGGTGCGAGACTGGAATGGATGTTTCATCAACCCAGGAGACTCTATAGGGCTGAGGATGGGCTTCCAGCTTCAAGCCCAAACGACTCACAGTGCTAGTGGATGCCACGTTGGCACAACTACCACTATCCACGATCATCTTACAGCTCTTTTCCCCACATTTTGCATAAGTGTAGAAGATCGTGTTGCGGCGCCAGTCATCAGTGTTCTTGGCTTGAGCTAGGGCGCAACGCACAATTGCGAGGGTCAAAGACTCTTGTGCTCCCTCTTCCTCATCACTAGGGGTTCCGACTGGCTCATATTCCTCCTCCTCACTATCACTCTCTGGGGGCACTACTTCTACTTGCCCATCAATAAGGAGTACTTTGGTGCCCTCTCTCGTGCCGCACTGGTGAGCAAAGTGACCAAACCCCTGACACCTAAAACACCTAGTGGCCCCACTTCCACGTGAACTAGACCCGACAATCTCTTTACCCTTATCATCCTTAGGTCTGGGCTGAACATTAGAGGAAGGTTTGTTTTGGAATCCCGTGTTAGGTCTAGCCCCAGAGGGGTTGGCCTTAGCACCGGATTCGCGAAAGTCAAACCGCCTTCCCACAGATGCTTTAAGGTATTGCTCGACATCTAACACTACTTGGTACAACTGTTCGATAGTGTCTATGTCTTTGGCGAGCAATTCTCTCCTAATGTCAGGACGGAGGCCCATTTTAAAACGAGCAAGGGTGAGTACGGGGTCCTCATCAACCTCACAGCGGGTCGAGTACTCTTCGAATTTCTCAATATAGTCAACAACACTCATGGAACCCTGTCGAAGAGACTGCCACTCCTCAATCAACCGCATGCGATAAGAGAAAGGGAGGTACTTCTCTTTCAACGTTTCTTTCATTTCTCCCCAATGGACTATTGGAAGTTCCCTCGCTCTTTCTTTTTTTCGCTCAACCGTCGCCCAAAACCTCTTTGCTTGACCCACAAGCTTCATCTTGGCGAATCGGACTCGTCGAGCATCCGACATATCATACCATTCAAAATAGTGGTCCATATCCGCCAACCAATCTAAAAGAGCTTTAGGGTCCAAGTGGCCATCAAAAGTAGGGGCATCTACCCTAACTCCCTTGAGGAGTTGTGCATCTGGGTCATATTGATCATGATGTCCCTCACGGGGTGGGTGCACAGGTACGCGCCCATGACCAGCTCCTTGGCCGCCTCCATTCCTTGGTCTAACATCCCGACCAACTGCCTGAGATTGGGCATCCTCCCCAGTGGTGGGGTTTGCCCTGAAGGAGGCCTCTATTTCTTCGAGACGTTTATCTATGTGTTGTTCCAAATGCTTATTCAAGGACTCAACTTGCTGGGCTAACTTGGCCACTGTTTCTTGTAGTTGCTCCATGTTTAGTGTGGGGTGCAAACCGAAGCCGCGACCCGTACGTGTGGGCATACACTGACTTGCTCAACCTAAGGACCTGCTATGACAACTATATGCGTCTAAAAACTAAATGACCCTACGAGACTCTATATGAAGGAGACTACACACTGTTACTAAAATTCATCTATATATGATGGACTGAATGCATGAAGGACTCAAACAAACTAAACCCTAAATATGTGGTGATGCGAGATTCATCCTGTTTGATAGCCCATTGAGTTAGTGATGCAGGACATGGAAAATTAAATATGATATGCAAGATTGCAGCCTTAGATGACACCAATTCAGAAACAATCACACAAATTCCACATCCCACATGAAAATCCAAACATTCAATTAAAGGGGAATCTATCCGGGTCCAAGCCGACACAAGGTTAGGACTGGACCAATAAAATTATAAACCAAACAATGTCAAAGGGAAATAAAATCAACTACTCATGCATAAAAATCAGTCCCTAATCCAAGGGATTCCCTAATTTCAATTCAAGGAACCCTAAGGTGATAAAAAGGGGCAAATCAATTAGGGATCATGTAATATAGGGTTAGGATTCATGAAAAAACGGCTATGAGAGGATAAAAGAAGATAAAAACCTGAACCAAAAGATGATCCCGCGTGTGGACAGCAACAATGGTCCAGATGGACGTGTGTGTGATCCCGGCCGCACGTGTGTGGGGCCCACTATTCAGAAAAAGGCCACCTTGGCCCTGGTCAGCCAGGATGGACTCCAAAACCTCCAAATTTCAGCTCGATCCGATGTTCGGTTTGTTCGGTGTGCTCCGCCAATGTTTCAGCTCGCCTGCGGGCCGAAATCTGGTAACCTGCTGTACTGAAGAAATCTGTGACAAGAATAGGACAAATTCGAAGTACGGAGGGTGAGGGAAGATGGAAAAAAAGGTGATGGAAGATGGGGGTGAATGGGGATCGATGTGGCTTCGCACCACGGTAGTTAGCCCTTCGAAAAGGGAGGGCTTCACACCCACTTTTGAATTCTTCCACAACTCACGAAGAGAGCAGAAAAATAAAGCAGAATTTTTTATTAACTTCAATGAATGAAAAGAACTACAAGGGGTGCCTATTTATAGGGAGAAATCCTATACTCAAAACTCGCACCATGTGCGACACCTATTACTGGCGATGAAGTAAACTAAAATAAAAACCAAACAAGAAAATCTAAAGCGTTCACGATGTTCTAAATAATAACAATAAGCAAAACTTAAAATATAAAACCAATCCGACGAGTGGGCCACGATCATGAGATCTCATGGTGGGCTTTTCTTGACTATCGGGCCACTTTTCTGAACCAAAACTTGTCTTCTAGCTAGGAGGCCCTCCCTGACGTCGTCATCGAGCCAGATCGATGGTGGGGTCCTCCTTCTGCGTATGTACGTGCGTAGGGGTGGTGGTGTGCGGGCGTGCGTGTGCACGATGTCCTCATCGGGGCCCACCACTTGGTGTGGCCCCATGTATGGGGGCCTATATAACCTCTCCATTCTCTCATTACTTACTCTCTCCCTCACATTCTCTCACCCTTCCCTTTGCAAAAGCCACGCTCCCTTGTATTGTGAAAAAGTTGCACTTCCTTGTTCTATGGAAAAGTTGCACTTCCCTATATGCGCAGCCACATCATCCTATTACACAGCCGCGCTAACATCTATGGTGAGGGAACAAGGGTATGAGGTAAGATATATATTATGTGGAGCCCGTTCACTCATAAGTTGAGTGGAACCGCATCATTGGCATTACCACTTCCACTACCGAATCAGGGATGTGAATTGCGTGTCTTCCCGTGTGTGCTTGACTTGAGTGGCAAGGTATTCAAAAACAGTTACGTAAAGGTAACAGCCATAACCATTACACGTTACGGGGCCGAAACAGTTGTAACGGCCGTTATAGGAAAAACTACCCATAACAATTCATAACAACCCCATAATGGTGTCGAAATAGGTTTTTTCATAAATACAAAAAAGGTCGTAACGGCCCGTATCAAAACGGTAACGGCGGTGGCCGTTACCGCCACCGTTACCGTTATGGAACACCTTGTTGAGTGGGCCACCGGGTATCATGTTTCCGCTCCCCGAATTGGTTGTGTAATCATATTGCTCAATCCATAATAACAATAAAATTAAATAATAAATGTCACGCGCTCTGCTTGCATGCCCACCAGTGGTATCAAAGGACATCGACACGGTTCCAACCAAAAGAGATGACGAAGTGGCTTGCCGACGCACTTTTTTATTGTTCACATTGTGGTACATGCGTTAGTTTTATTAGTGTGGCATACGAGTGCCAATTGCAACACATGTGCGCATAGTGGCATCGCGTACAGTGGCATTGTGTATAGTGGTATGATATTGGTGCATTACGAAGTAGTTAAGTTTTTATATGCACGTAGTGGCATTGCATTACTTCATTGTGCGGCTATTTATATTTAATGTGTGGCATGTTTATTGTGGGCGTCACCTGACCATTGACACAGAAGGAATGCTTTTCTTCCGACTTTGATCGTTTTTGCTACGCCCAATCGGATAAATGAAAACTTTTGAGCCATACCCACAATGACCATACTACCCTGGTGTCAATTGGTTTGTGTAATGCCTACTTGGACCCTTTTAAACCACTGATGATGATTGTGCATGATATTTAATATTTAGTGTCTCAAATGTATTTCTTGATTGACTTAAATAGGGCCCTCTCTCCCCTGATGTAGTAACTAGAAATGGCATCCAAATCCATTGATCTCTTAAGAGGAGAAAAGTTTGACGGAAATAATTTTGACAACTGGTGCAGAGATCCATCAGAATATTGCTAGATGAAGAAAACGTATTGTATATGTTAAAAACTATCAGGAAAAAGCCAGAGATAGAGGATGAGGATGTTCCCATAGGCAACTTGAAACTCACTCAACATAAATACAAAAAGTGGAAGAAAAATAATAGAACTACCAGAAACATCTTACTCAGTTCCATGCACAAGGACCTGATTGCCACGTACGAAGTCCATAAGACCGCTAAGCAAATGTGGTATGCCCTAATTGAATCATATGCCAAAATATCGGATGTTAAGATTAAGACAATGCAAATGTGATTTACTGCGTATAAGATACCAATTGGGTGCACCATTGGGGATCACATTAGAAAATGGAATAAATTATTATTGAATTGAGGAATATAAGCTGCCCTCTGACTGAAAATCATAAATTTATTACAACGTTTCAATCTCTCCGAACTCATGGTCCCACATTAAGGATATTCAAAATCACAATGAAGCAATCAAAACTTTCAAAGACTTGGTCCATCATCTAGAATAGGAGGTTGGGTCCAAGGCTATCCAGTTTAGTAGCAGTGCAGTTTATGTCGCTAAAAGCAGTAAGAAAGTTGATTGGTCGAAGAGAAGAGATTCAAATTCAGGCAGGCAGAAATGGCAAAAAAATCCACTAATCTACCCTATTGACCACCAACTCCTCATTTCCATCCACATTCACCTTGTTACTAGCATCAACCACCCCAAGATCAGCCATACCCATCTCAAAATCATATGTACCCACCTAGGCTTCATCCAATGAAACCTCCATAGCAATCTTGAACTCGTGATATGTATACAAAACCCTCGCAGTTAAGGAGGGATAATAGGAAAAGACACGGGATAGGCCGATAGGGTAACGGTTCAGGTTTTATGTGGAAAATAAAGCCATTGGGCAAGGACTTTCCCCGAACATAAAATGGTAACCTTTTCTCCACCTATTATTTGTGTTTGCATAGAAGTGTTGATGACTGACTTAAACTTCAATGAATGGATTATGGATTTAGGGGCCACAAGGCATGTGACAACGCATAGAGAAGGTTTTGTGGATTTTCAAACCATTCCACTTGGAAGTCATGAGTTGTACATGGAAACAATGCATCAGAGGATGTCATTAGGGTTGGTACCTATTGCCTGGAGTCGAAGATAGGGCATCCACTATTTTTTGAAGACACCCTTTTTGCCCCTAGGATGAGAAAAAATCTGATATATGTCACGTGCTTAGTAAAAGAGAATTTTGATGTAAGATTTTATAAAGCCTGGCTCTCATTAAAGAGAAACAATACAATACTTGCTTAGGAAGAATTATATGGAGACTTGTTTAAGTTAGAAGTTGTAAATAGTTTTTCATTAATGTCAAGCAACTCATCTTTTGTAGGTGTATCTAATGCTAGTGTTATATCCAAATCTATTAAGTGGCATAACAAATTGGGCAATATAGGAAAGGATCGAATGACCAAGTTAGCGTGAGATAGATTATTAGGAACATTATCTAAAATAACATTATCATTTTGTGAAAAATGAGTGTCAAGAAAAGCGATCAAGAAACCGTTCCCTAAAGCAGTTAGATCTATAGAACTTTTGCAGATTATACATAGCAATATATGTGGACTTCTAAACATTCGAGTTTGAAATGGCTACCAATATTTTATAACCTTTATTGATGATTACTTGCGATACGGTACAATGTATCTGATTTCTCAAAAGCCAGAAGACCTTGATTATTTTCAAAAATATAAATCGAAATTTGAAAATTAGCTGGATAGAAGGATCAAAGTGTTGAGAACAGATAGAAGTGGAGAATACACATTAGATATCTTTAAATTATATTCTGAAAATTGCATTGCTCGACAGTACACCATGCCGTATACTCCTCAACATAATGGTGTAGTTGAAAGAAGAAATAGGACATTACTGGATATAGTCAAATCTATGATGGCTCATGCAAATCTACCGACCACCTTTTGGGGAGATGCTCTGCTTACAGTTATGTATGTGTTGAACAAGGTTCCTTCCAAATCCATTCCCAAAACACCTTTTGAGTTGTGAACTGGTAGAAAACCACTATTGAGCAACTTGCCTCTAGGGGGTTTGATGGATAATGTCTTAATCCCTACTCCGAATAGAAGTAAGATAAAAGAACTATTAAGTGTATCTCCATCGAGTATCCTGTCCATTCAAAAGGATATGTGTTAGTGTACGAAGACCATAATAGATGAATTGAAATCGAATCCTAAGATGTAACATTTGTAGAAGATATGTATCCTAGCAGAAAGAAGCCCAGAATAGAAATAGGACTCTATGAGATGCCAGATGTTGTTCAAGGAAGTGAGAGCAGTCGTCCTAGCATTGATCATCAAGGCATTCCTACAATTCGTGAGGATAATAGAAGCGCATTATCTAGTCTATCCAAGTTGCGACGTAATTTGCATGGCAAAATCCCTAAAAAAACAATTTCAGACAGAGGGTGAGTCGTACTCTTATATCGTAGTTAATGAAGATGAACCTTATTCATACCAAGACGCATTGGCATCCCTAAACTCTGGAGGGTGGATTTTTGCAATGAATGAAGAAATTGATTCTATGAAGAAAAATCATGTTTAAGAGTTATTTGATCTTCCCGCTGGCAATAAAGCAATTGCAAATAAATGGGCATTCAAAATCATGAGAAAGGTAGATGGTTCCATTGATAAGTACAAAGACCATCTAATAGCCAAAGGTTTTACATAAGTGGAAAGTGTTGATTATGAAGAGACTTTCTCACCCGTGGCTAGATTTACATCAATTTGTATGATTTGGCAATTGTGACCTATCTTAATTTGGAATTATATCGGATGGACTTAAAAACTACTTTCTTGAATAAAGATTTACAGGAAGACAATTATATGGAACAAACCGTGGGATACACTGAGAAAGATCAAATGAGCAAACTGTAAGCTCTTGAAGTCTATTTACGGGCTGAAACAATCATCAGGGTAATGGTATATGAGATTTCATGATATGATCACTTCCTATGGATTTTCTATGTGTGAAGAAACCCATTGTGTATATATATGAAGTGATTTGTGAGACACTTTCTGATATTATCCTTATATGTTGATGATATCTTATTAGAAGGCAATGATATAGGAATGTTGCTTTCAACGAAAGAGTGGCTATCTTCGAATTTTGAAATGAAAGACTTTGGTGAAGCAAATTTCATACTAGGGGTTAAGATTATCAGGGACCGCTCGAAGAAGTTTTGGGGCTTATCGCCGGCATCCTACGTTGAGAAGATACTAGAGCATTTCAGAATGCACAATTCCAAGCCAGTTGAAACCTCGATCAATAAATACTCCAAGTTGAATAAGAGAGTGTGTCCCTAGTCTGATGTTGAGAAGCAATCTATGTCATTTGTGCTCTATGCTAGTGCGATAGGTAGCCTTATATATGTCATGCTATGTACTAAGCTAGATATATGCTATGCCATGGGGCTTATGAGTCGATGTCATGGTAATCTAGCCCAAGCACATTAGCAAGTAGTCAAAAGGATTTTCCACCACCTGCGAAGAACAAAGGAATATGTGTTGTATTATCACGGCACCGAGTTAGGATGAGGAAGCACGATGAGGTACGATTGCCTTCTATAGTGATGCAGAAGATGAGGCAACATGGGGCAGAATTACCTCCAATCATGACTATATGTATGTATCCTTGACATGTTGGAAAGGTTCAATGAATCTTACACATATTAGTGCTTATTAGCATGAAATTATCACACAGTTGATAGACTTAGGTGACTAGAGATGAGACTCTTAAAGTCGAATGACATTCACAATGGAAGATGAGGTTAGGAGCCGTTGAGCTTGTTAGACAGCTCACGCAGGACCTCTGTCTCCTAGTGCTGTCATGGCCTGTATTTTGCCAGGTTAGGAGTTATTAGGCTAAAACTCACATGCTTTAGAAGGGACCTCTATATGATAAGGTTAGGAGTTGTTGAGTTGGTACTCACGTACTTTAGGCAAGACCTCTATGTGATGAGGTTAGGAGTTGATGAGCTAGTACTCACGTGCTTTACCTACATTCTCAAAGTGTTGAGTTGGACTCCGCTCCAGGACCAATTTAGCTACCGGTACCTGATTCTATCTAATCAGTGCATTGTGCAAGCAGGCTGGTCTCCTAGGTAACCCTTGTACCCTCAGCTACCCACCTTTGCATATAGCAGGATGGGATTGAATGTTACTTTAGCGTACAGTACAAAGGTCGTGATTGATTCGGCCGGGGCGCATTGCTAGGAAAGCAGCTTGATCGATTCTAAATTTCGTAGTTGCGTGGGAAAGATCTCTTAGCAACGACACCAGGTTCTTAGGACCATGATTATGCATTTTGAGACTTATCGGTTGCGGCATTATCAAGTTTTAAAAAGATGACTTGCAAACTTATTTTTGAAATTATATTATATGTAAATAAATAATTTATTTTTGAAAAAAATTCAAAGAATGTTTGTAAAGAATTAGTGATTTGAACTCAATAACAGTGAAAGATACCTCATTTCAACACTGAGGTCTTGGTATCGATCCCTAGTGGGGGTGGCTAACGGTGAAGTGTGAACTGACAAGCTAACCAAAAAAAAAAAAAAAAAAAACTCGATAAAAGGATAAGTGTATATGCTAGCATAGCGATCCTAGATCGGGGATTGTCTCCATCTGGTATGGTCTTGTGGGTCTATTGTATGCCTTGGAGAGCTTGGGAGGTTATGCGCTAGTGAAGTGGTCGCTTAACATACAAACACCTGTATATAGAGACATCAGTACCCCGGCTGGTCCCACGTCCTCGATTCTTGCTCTATGCATACAATGTCAGTCAATGTTGCTGAAGTGGATGCGGCTAGTTGTGTTCTCCACTATGAGGTTGAATGGGAGATATTGGAAATGGAGGAGAGAGAAGGGTAGTGCGCCAACCCCTAGTGGGGCCCACCACTTGGTGCAGCCCCACATATGGGGCCTATATAACCCCTCCTCCCTTCTCTCATTACTTACTCTCTCCCTCACATGCTGCCACCCTTCCCTACTTTGTAGAAAAGTTGTACTTCCCTATATGCGCAGCTACATCATCCTATTACAAGGTCTCACTGACATCTAAGGTGAGTAAACAAGGGAATGAGGTACGATATATGTGTTATGTAGGACCTGTCCACTTGCAAGTTGAGTGGGACCATGTCATCAGCATACCACTTTCGTCATCAAATCAGGGATGTAAATTGGCTTGTCTTTTCCACATGTGGTTGATTTGAGCAGGCCACCAGATATCCTGTTTCAGCTCCCTGAGTCACTTGCATAATCGTATCGCTCAGTCCATAATAATAATAATTGCCACATTGTCCGCTTGTGCGCCCAACATCCAACGCACAAAATTTCCATGCCTCTATATCACTTACCTTCCACTTGGCAAATGTGCATGATGTACCTTACACCTGGCACATGTGTATGATGATCCAGACCATGCATCCACCGGCTCTACCATTGATTAGCCACTGACCAAAAATTGCCACGATCTTAGTATCCTAACTATCTAGCAAGTGAGTTTTTCCCAACTGAATGCAATCGTGTTTTTTTTTTTTTTCATTTAGAGCCCAATTGTACCATTAATTAGAGAAATGGGATCAGCCAAACAACATCATTTTAGATATATGAGCCATCCATCATTGGGCCTGCTAAATGAACGGCTCTGGTCACATCCACGTGTAACAGACAGATCTCGCAAGCATCCAGAGGCACTGGATCTGATCCCCATATTAATATGAACATAAATCTAGCAATTACTAGAAGAAAACCAAAAGAAAAAGAAAGGGGAGAGAGAGAGAGAGAATCTTACCCTTTTCGTTTGGATGGATCAAAAGGGCACTGTTTTGGGGGTTTTTCAACGATGTCGTTGAGTGTCGACGATGATGATTGGAGGCAATGGAATGAGGGTTTTTTGTTAGGATTGAGAAAGAAACGGATTGCGATTGCAGATGCAACCGCGCCAAACATGGCAGCGGTTGAAATTAGAGCTAACTCTCTTGAATTCATTGTCACCTTCTGGAATACTGAAGAAAAACCCTAACCCTAACAGAGAGAGAGAGAGACTGAGATTCTCTTTTTCCAGAGAGAGACTGAGACGCCCTTTTTCCCGCGTCCGACGGGAAAATAGCCCGCGAGAAATTTGAGTTGCTTTTAAATCGACCAATAGGAAAGCGTCTTTCATTTGGGCTTTTGCTGTGGTGGGCCCATACGCCTCTGACTCCTGCGAATCCCTATCCGGTGTTTGCCCCAGAAAAGCCCATTTGTTGAAATGTGATGGGTCACATCATTGCAGACCGCATTTAATGCTGTAGTACGGACAATATCAATAATGATGTGAACCAATGGTTCACAATTAGAGGTGTACGCGGGTACAGCTACCTCGCTCGGATGGACGGGAAAAACTCAACTCGTCTTGGATTGGAACTATGTTTGAGTTGAATCCAGTCGGTTTTATTGAGCTTGAAATTTTTTAAGTCAAGTTCGGGCTACACCTAGTTTGACTCGACTAGATTTGGTATTGAGCTTGAACCCAGCTCAATTCAGGTCTGATTAAATTTCAAGTAAGTGTATTAAAAAAAATTTAGATGCTCAAAATTGATTGGAAAAAAAAAATCTTTTAATCTCATAGCTTTCTTTTGTCTCAGCCATTCGCTCAATCCTAAAAATCTTAACCCCAGCTTAAATTTAACTCTCTTCAGAGACTAAACGACAACCAGCAAGCAATATCACTTTCCTCTTTTCTATTTCTTGTTGTTCTTTAGCGCTCAATAATAATATTGCTTACTAAATATTTGATGATATGACTCAACAAAGTATAACTAGTAGCAAGGAAGGTATGTATATGAAACAAATAGCATTTTTTTTTTGATTTTTATGTTGCTTAAAAGGTGTTTAATGAAATATATATAAAACCACTGCTATTATTTTACATATAATGAGATTTTGAAAGTACAATTCATGTGTTTGCGAAAATGCTACACAGGTGAACATAGCTCGATCTAGACTCAAACTCAGCTCGAACTGGCCTGAGCTACTATCAAACCGAACCAAGCTGGCCAGTCAAGCTCGAGGACTGAGCCAAGCTGAGTTGAGCCATGCCCAGCTCGACTCGGTTCAACACGTGTATACCTCTAATCACAATAGAGAAAAACAGAAAAACTTGCTTGTAACAAGCAGAGGATCCTAATTCGATTCCTACCATCTTCTCTCAATCGCTCGTGAGCTGCTATGTAAAATATCTTCGTGGAACCATCACGTGTTGAGTTGTGTGGTATCGCCATGATATTTTTGTGCCAGCTAAACGGTACCTAGTGCAGAAACACTCAAATAAAGTAAGTCATACGAGGGTTTTTATGCCAATAAAGGCATCAGCCACGCAGTCCACATCTCCAACTTATCAGATGTGAGCATTCAGCGAAAAGGGCACACTCGAATCTTTGCTTTACACGGGTGAAGGGGATTTTGTAATCCCTTATTACCTGTAATTCTCATCATAAGAGAGCCTTATAATGCCTCCACATTTCAAGTTTAAACTCAAATTTTAAAATAACATACCACTGCCAGCATCTTTTCCTCGCTTCGAAATGCTAAAGCCTAAGCTTGGAAGTGTGAATTTATTTATAGATAATTAAATTATAGGAAGTGTTTGGATGGGTATATCTATTTGTAATCAGATTTCAAGCTGAAATTTTTAGCTGTAATCTAAAATATGAGAAAAATGCATGTTTCATATTACAAGTATAAGAATTTCAGACAAGACTAATTTTTGAAAATTTTCAAAGTAAAAAGAATTAAGAATCATTTTTCAATGGCCACAAGAACCCAAAATAAAAGTTGAACATGAAAAATAAAAGCACGAATTCCTTTCTCTCCAACTTTGTTACCGTGGCTAAAGTTGAAACTTCTTATATGATGAGATGTTATCAAACCTTTAATGCCATGCTTAAATTAGTGAGCCACTTCTATAACTCACTAATTGATTTGTTTATCGAAAAAATCAGCAACAGGCTTTATTGTATTTGGCTTATCCTAATGATCTATCTTAGAAAAAATTATATATGTCATTTGATTATTTTCAAAGGATCTACCACTCCCAACTTTATTATGAGTAAATATCTAATTACAAGTTGTAAATAAATTTCAAGTTATTTAAATACAAACAATTATTCCTTGTAATTATATTACAACTTGAAGCCAAACAAAACTCCATATAAACACTTTACACCTATAATCAGATTACAACTTGATCACTTTACAAGCATTCAAACAACCGCTAATAACTTCAATAAAAAGATCATTACTCATGCCTTGGTGGTAGACTCACAAGAGTTTCAACAATCCAACTTCGGACCAGACTAATCAGCCTTTGAGTCACCAAATCTTCTATCTTAAGAATGGGAAGTGACTCATTCGAGTTTCACTCTGACTGAGTCAGACCCAAAGTGATTCAACACACCACGAGTCATCCCAACTCAACCGAATCGAGCCAATTCATCCCCAGCTTGGGCAAGTTGCAACTTGATTTAAAACTGGACAAACCCTAAATCCATTGAGTCATTTGGATGGTGGAAAATAATTTATGTTGTAAAAGATTTACTAGTAAATTACTTAAAGGTTGTAAATGATTTATAACAGTTCTGTTTGGCTTTAAATTGTAAATAATTTACTAATAAATCATTTAGAGTGTTTGGATAGCCTATAAATAATAAATGAAATATGATTTTTAAGATTTTATTCAAAAATAGAACCGTTGCCATCTCCTCATTTACTGGTAAATGATAACTCACCTTTTTGCTAGTAAATGAAAATTAGACTATGCTAGTAAATCATTTACAAGTAAATTAGAGCATTCAAACACAAATAGTAACTGATTTGCTATTAAATTAATATAAATAGTAACTGATTTGCTATTAAATCATTTACTACTTGCCACATTTACCACAAGCCAAATAACCTTGAACTGTTAAGACCATTGATGCAATAACCCAAGAACAATATCAACCCTCCATCAACATCATGCCATAGTCCTTCTTACCATTCAATAAACAAGGAAATCAACAAGCAAATAATCTTTCATTAAAGAAAAAAAGAAAAAGAAAAAACAATTCAGAAATCCTCATCCAACTTAAACACATGCTTCCCTCCATCCCCATTCAAGCTCGACATCACTGACGCCTTCTGATACTCTCCCACCCTCTTCTCAAAGAAATTCGTCTTCCCCTGCAACGAAATCAGCTCCATCCAATCAAACGGATTCGAAACATTGTATATCTTCCCACACCCCAACGCCCCAAGTAATCGATCCGCCACAAACTCAATGTACTGACTCATCAAATCTCCATTCATCCCAACAAGAGCACAAGGCAGAGCATCACACACAAACTCCCTCTCAATATCAACTGCATCTGAAACAATACCTCTTACTCTCTCCTCACTCAGCTTATGATTCAAAATCCCATATAACAAGCATGCAAAATCACAATGCAGCCCTTCATCACGAGATATCAGTTCATTTGAAAATGTCAGGCCCGGCATCAGGCCTCGCTTCTTCAGCCAGAATATCGAGCAGAAGCTCCCTGAGAAGAAGATTCCTTCAACACAAGCAAATGCAATCAGACGCTCAGCGAATGATTCTGAGCCGTCAATCCACTTAAGAGCCCACTCAGCCTTTTTCGCCACACAAGGGACGGTCTCGATTGCGTGAAAGAGACGGTCCTTCTCAGTGGAGTCTTTGATGTAGGATTCTAAGAGGAGACTGTACATTTCAGAGTGGATGTTTTCGATGGCGATTTGAAATCCATAGAAGGCCCGAGCTTCTGCTACTTGGACTTCCTTCATGAAGCGGCCTGCAAGGTTTTCAAGAACAATGCCATCAGATGCAGCGAAAAAGGCCAGGATATGGGTTATGAAGTGCTTTTCATCGGCAGTAAGAGTAGCCCAATGGCTGAGATCTTGAGAGAGGTCCACTTCTTCAGCGGTCCAGAACGAGGCTTCAGCTTTTTTGTACATTTCCCAGATTTGAGGGTATCGGATCGGGAACATGCAGAAGCGATCGGGGTTTGGGGCGAGGAGAGGCTCTTCAGGAAGAGAAGGCATTTTTGGCGGTGATTTGGGAGAATTTCAGAGTTGGGTTTTTGTTTTGGAGGGGATTGGAAGAGGAATCGACGATCGAGAGATGGGTTTTTTGAGAAATTGAAGAGGAATTAGAGATGATTGAAGATGTGGAAGTTGGTGTTTTGGGAAGAGATTGCAGAGGAAATGAAGAGATGGATGAAGGGGTATTTTGGGAAGAGAGATTGAGGAGGGATTGGTGATGGAGAAATGAGGTTTTTGTGAATTTTTATAAGAGATGGTGAGAGCGGGGAATTTGAATTCGGGAAACGTTCGAAGTTCGAACTGATGAAAGCTTGCGAGGGAAGATAGAGGGGGTTATACAGTACGAAAGGGAGTACTGGAATATTTATGTGGCCATATCTTCACAGTACACGTGGCAGGACTATGTAAAAATCGGGACTATTTATCAAGTAGGAACTATGATAGATGGCCTACGGAAGAAAAATCACACCCATCAGATATTTCTATCCATGACTTTGTTTCATCTTCCCACATTGGATTTGGACCGTTAATTTATGCAAATCTATACATGTTTTAAACTAAATTCTATCCTTGGTGAGGAAACGTATATGGACGGTCCTGATTGATAGGTCACATTGTCAGATGTACTCTGGAGAGATGGCTCTACCATAATCTGGTTCCACTAGCTCCATCGTTAAAAAGAGGACGTGTACAGTACCCTCGGGTTTCTTTTTATACAAGTGGGCCCATGCATCAGTTGTCCAGATTCTCCCGACTGTGGATTTTATCAAAACCAGCGTGAATAGATTAATCAAGTGGTTTGGAATGGACGTGGATTGCCTACTGACATTGCCAGTAGCCATGTCGCAACTGGACGGTGCTCTGTGGGCCCCATAGTGATGCATATGTTTTATCCACGCCGTCCATCTATTTTGGATCATTATTTTAGAGCATTATATCAAAAATTAGATAGATCCAAATTTCAGCTGGACCACACCATAGGAAAAAAATGTTAATTGAACCTTCATCATTAAAAACTTCCTAAGGCCCACTATAGTTTTTATTTACCATCCAACCCGTTGATTAGGTCACAAAGACCAGGATGAAGTGAAAGCATAAATATCAGCTTGATCCAAAACTTTTGTGGGACCCAAGAAGTTTTTAATAGTGAGTGTTCAATCACCGATGTTTCCTGAGGTGTGGTCCACCTGAGACTTTAATCTGTCTCGGTTTTGGGATCATGCCTTAAAATGATCTGGAAAAATGGATGGACGGTGTAGATAAAAACATCCATCATGGTAAAGCCCACAGAGTACCGTACAGTTGTGAATTAATACTGGAAGTGTCAGTGGGCAATCGGCATCCGGTTTGGAATATCCTATGTATCCATCCAGTATTTTGGACTTTCCTCCGTCGACCCTGAATTTCTTTTGGGGCCCTTTCTTTTCATAGTGTCCGTGTACGGAATGGCTGAGATTGTACTAACAGGAAATTTTTGGAATATAATCTATCCACTGTAGATCTCATCGAATCAACGGTTTGGATCATCTAACTAACGACCCTACTGTCATTTTCTCTGTGGACTATTGTAATGACGAGAATACCCTTCCATCCGGAGTTCAAATTCACAAGACAGGGCCAATGATGTAGGGTTAGAAAGGTCTTTTTAGAGAGACCGATTTTGTATGGTTTACGTGCACGTAAAATAAGAAGTGTACACGTGGAATACGTGTAAACCGTCCAAAACGAAAACCCCACTTTTGGAGGGTCACAAAAAAATTTAAACTCCACTTGTATTTTAATTAACAGATCAGTGGACATCTAATAGTCAACGATAAGGAAGGATTCAATAAAAAAAAATATCATCCATCAATTGGACTTTGAGCTGATGACCCATCTACGGTGGAGGGACACGATTTGGACGGCTTGGAGTTAAATATGAGAAACGTATATAATCATTAAGATTCACATCGTATAAAATTAGGCTGATCTGATGGACTAGGTGGGCCATGCATTTTTTAAAAGAAAAGGAAAAAATAAATAAATAAATATCATCCATCATCTGGACTTTGAGCTGATGACCCATCTACAGTGGGGTACACGATTTGGAGGGCTTGGATTTAAATATGTGAAACATGTATAATCATCAAGATTCACATCCTATAAAATTAGGCTGATCTGATGGATTAGGTGGGCCATGCATTTTTTGAAAGAAAAAATATAAAATTAGGCTGATCTGATGGATTAGGTGGGCCATGCAATTTTTAAAAGAAAAAAAAATAGATAAAAAAAGTAACGCCCACCGTGGGGCTCGAACCCACGACCACAAGGTTAAGAGCCTTGCGCTCTACCAACTGAGCTAGACGGGCATATGTTACAATAAATATAAATTGATTTTGATGTTAGTTTTGAAGTATATAGATTAAGTGTTCTAATTACCGTGGGGCCCACCTTGATGCACTGATTTTATATCTACACCGTCTATCCATTTTTAAATACTATTTTAGGGAATAATGACAAAATTGAATCAGATCCAAAACTAAGGTGGACCATATCATAGGAAAATTTGATGGTTGACCATAAAAAACCTCTCGTGGGCCATAAAAGTTTTGGATGGAGTTCATTTTTGGTTATTATTTTCATATGTATATATTTTTTTGACTTTATCAACGGGTTGGATGGAAAATAAACATCACGGAAACATTACAGTTGGCCATAGGAAGTTTTTAATGGTGGCTCATTCAGTCCCCGCTGTTTCCTATTGCATGTTCTACCTGAGATTTTGATCTGATTCATTTTTGGGTTCACATTCTAAATTGATTTATAAAAACGGATGGACGGTATAGATTTAGAACACATACGTCAAGGTGGGCCTTACGGTAAGGGCCATCTTGGGTGATGCCGGTGCCCACCTAATCCGCTCCGCTTTTATGAATTTCCTCGGCTCGTGTCTTTTTACGAACGCGAAGCTTACGAGGGAAGCTAGAAGAGAAGTTAATGCTGAGGCGATTCGCGGGATTGATATTGTCAGGCAATTCGTTGTAAATTACCATCAAATCAGGACCATTCATCAGGTGGGTCATGAATTTAAATAGTAATAATTTTTTTCATTTTTATTAATTGGAAATATTAGTAATATTTTATGTTAAAAAGAAAATGGATGGTTATGAATAACACTTCCAATGGTCCCTATTTATGTATATATGTGGCCTGAATTATTATCATAACTCATCAAAAATTTCATCATAAATTTTTAATGGTAGTCTCCACCAGATGAATGGACCAGATGGAGTTTAGTTATTCTACAGTGACATACAAGGCGCGAAATACTCTCCCATCTCTCCGGGAAGAATTGCCTCGACATTTCAGTAATCGGAGTTATTTGTTACTTTGGCTGCGTATGATGCTTGATACACAGGTGATTTGAAAAGTACAGCTGGAGTTTATTAAGTTAAAGTAAACCGACTAAATTGTGGAATCCATTACCTTTAACGGAAATTCCAAAATTCAGATTGATCGAACAATCCTAACCACTGATTCATGGATAATGGTTTGTGGAAATAAGGCAGCTGGAAATTTTTATTCGTAACCGTCGAATGAAAGTCGACATATCTGATAAGAAGATGATCAAATAATCGTAATTTAACGTTCATGGTATATCTAAACTTGAAAATATAATTTGGACAGTTTAATATAAATTATTTGCATGCCATATATACAATTTTAATTAATGTATGATTGCACGTGTATAATCCATCACACTCCACCAGAGTATCAAAAATCCCGCAGATGATCAAAAGTCGGTATCACTCCAATGTTGGCGGGACCAGAGTATCAAAAGCCCGCCAGAGTATCAAAAGTCCGACCGGCTGCCACTTCAATGTTGGCTGGACTCCCGCCACAAATGATGAATCTCGGGCGTGATTTTCATAGGCTGATGCCACTGAACGAGTAATAATCGGAAACGGATAGGCTACTCCCCCTGACACCAGCCCCGGAGCTGATGGTCGGTGCTCTTTGAGCCCATCATGACGTATGTGTTTCATCCATTCCGTCCATATATTTTTATAGACCAATTTACGGTAATATACAAAAAATGAGATATATCCCAGTCTCAAGCGGACCACATTACAGGAAACAGTGTTGAATGAACTTTGCCCATTACAAACTTTTTAGGGGCCATAAAAGTATTGGATCAAGTTGATATTTTTTTTTCCCTTCATCTGGGTCTTCATGACCTAATCAACAGATTGGATGTCAAACAAACAGTACATGGGGCCTTAGGAGGATTTAAATGATAGATATCCAATCAATATTGTTTTCCTTTGGTGTGATCCAGCTGAGATTTATATCACAACTAAAATGATATTTAAAAATGGATGAAACACACACATCATGGTGGGGCCTACAATGCACCGACCACCAGCTCCGGGTTGGTGTCTGGGGGAGTGGCCAATCCGTTTCCGTAATCTAGGCCATTCATCATGTGCGACCCACACCGAAAATGTCCTTTTCGAGACATCAGGCCGCTCAATGCATCCTGTGTGCCACAAGAAAATGAGAAAAGCACAGGGTTAGAAGAAAATAAAGGCAGCGGTCCATATTCCGATTGTGGCCAGCCTAATAACCGACCAGGGCATGGATCCCCACACGTGTACAAGGTCGACATGATCTCCTCTTCAATCACCTGCTCTCAAATTTGGGCGCGGCTTCGGTGGATCCCTGAATGTGGGGGCCACGTTGATGTATGTGTCTTAAATCCACGCCGTCCATCCGTTTGTTCAGCTCATTTTAAGGGCACCAACGAAAAAATGGAGAAGATATAATTGTCAGGTGGACCACAACACAGGAAATAGTGGTGACTGAATGCCAACCATTAAAAATTACCTAGTGGCAACCGGAATGTTTATTTGCCACCTAACACCTTTGATGAGGTCACAAAGAACTGGATGAAGGGACCACACAATATCAGCTTGATCTGAAACTTGTCGCCCCCAGGAAGTTTTTAATAGAAATCACCACTGTTTCTTGTGGTGTGGTCTATCTGAGACTTGGATCTACTGCAATTTTGGTTTCATTGCTTAAATGATATGGATAAATGGATGGATAGCGTGGATGTAAGAAAAATACATCAAAGTGGGCCCCGTAGTTACGGATCCACCCACAGGAACCTGCGCTCTCAAATCTCGTTCTCGGCGGTTTGTCCACATGGTCATTTACCGTGAGATTTTCATATTTGTGATGATTTTCTCGTTCTAATATTGGGAAAATCTAGCTGAAAATAAATTATCATAAATACATATTAAAAATTAATTAATGATTTTAAAAACTTAGGGTGGTTTGGGGGGAGTTGCTGTCCTTGTCTGCTAGACAAGGGAGAAGCATAAATTACATCTAAAATCTTTCTAACAATTGCATGTGTGACATGTGTGCCACTAGGCTATTAATGCATTGAGTAGATTTTTTCAACAGTTACAACTATTCTGTTAGATGTTACATGCATACGCTAATTAATTAAAGTATTAAAGTTAATTTAATAATTAAATTCAAGCCCCTATAAATATGTTATGCATAGCTACTTTTGGTTTGCAGAGGAATCTAAATCCAAGTGCCAAACACAATAAGAGGATTTCAAATTCAACGAAACCAAGGGATTCCAAATCCATACTCCCAACAAGCTCGGCATTAGAGATTTTTATTGCTTTTTTAGCTTCTTTTTTTTTTTTGGAGGGGGGGGAGGGGATTTTAAATCCCTTGCCATATATTGGCAACATAAAGTAACTGGGTTTTTCAAATCCATAGGGTTTTAAATCCTCTTATTTAGCATCATGGATTCGGGAAGGTTTGAGGGGATTTCAAATTCCCTAATATGTTTGGCACCATAAAGTAAGGAGGTTTTTAAATCCCCTCAAATAGAGGGTTCGAAATATAAGATAAAAGCTTAGAACACATCTAAAATCCTTTCAAGAGTTGCATGTGTGTGACTAGACTATTAATATGTTGGGCCCGTGAGCCACTGATGATATCCCAAAATAATTAGATTATCAATTGCATCATTATAATTACCTTAATACAATGATATGCTCGATCCAAACATTGTCCATATAAATCAATCGTTAAAAATCGTTGGTTTGTCAATCAAATGTAATCTTGTACTTGTGGCCCATTCGAGACTTGGAATTTCATCATTTTCAAATAAAAGTATATATTTTAACAGGATTATTACAACCATTGTGTCAAAAATTACATATGTACACTAATTAAATATATTAAAATTGATTTAATAATTAAATTCTAACCCTTATAAGTATAGTATGCATAGTTATTTTTGAATTACAAGATATTTTGAATTTAGGGTGCCAAACATAACAGGAGGATTTCAAATCCTGGGGGTTTCATATACAGGACTAAATTAAATATTTAAAAATTTTATTTTTAAATAAAAAATAAAAACAAGTCAATAGTTGAGTTGGTAGTGAAATTCTTAATTGAGAGAAAGGTTTAGGGATCGATTCTTGAAGTAGTAATAATAAATTTTTTATTAAATATCATAAAAAATTCAAATTTAAGATAAGGGAGGATGTGCTCATCGGGGCGTGACATTTTATATCCAGGGGATTTCAAATCAGGAGGTTCCAAATCCACACTCCCCAAAATTGTAAAAATTGTGCTAAATTGTAAAAATCACAGTAATTTCATGATAAAATTGTGCTAAATTAAATATTGCCTATGGTTTTAAAATCCTTACGATATTTTCACCATAATATCATTTAATAAATTTTACACTGGAACATTGGATACAAAGTTCGAAATCTCGACAATATACTAGTATTAATTTGCCAAGCCCATAGCCTTGTTTTGTGACTTCCATGAGATCCACACCATCCATCACGTACACTAGCTCACGTTAACCACTGAGCCCAAATTTTGTAGTAATCCAAAATTCAGGTCAGCAATAACATAAGAAACGGTTAGGATAGAACCCCCTAAGGCCCACTGTATGTGGAGTTTGATATATGTTATAAAGATGTACATGTTTTATCCATGCATTAGATTCATTTTAAAATATCATTTTAACACATGAGCTGAAAAAGAAGGCAGATCAAAAGCCAAGCGATCACACCATAGGAAATAGTGGGGATTGAACACATACGTTGAAAACTTCTCAAGAGCCAAGAAGTTTTTTCTTTTATCAAGTTGATATTTATGTTTACCATTTATCCATGTCTATGTGACCTTATGAACAGGTTAGATGACAAACAAACATCATAGTGCTCTCTAAGAAGGTTTTAATGGTGGCATCTTTATCATCATTGCTTCTTAGGCGTGGTGTGTCCCACTTGAGCCTTCGATCTAACTCCTCTTTGAGCTCATTTTTAAAATGATCTATTAAAATGGATGGACAGCATGAGTAAAACATATACACATTGCCCCTCATCCTATGGGAGTCGGCCATGTCTAAAGTCATTACTTAACTACATGGAGGGGAATGTCAAATGCGGGGCTAGTGATTGGAGTGAAGTCATAACAAAGTAGCCATACCATAAAGTGTGGCTGAATCGCCTCATTTCAGTGAGAGCTATTGCTTGTTGGATATTTTAGTTTGACACTGCGTCACAACAAAAAAGAAGCCAAATACATTCAGATTATAAGCTAGTGACTAGATTCACAAAACAAATATTATAACTATTTCCCACTCAACTAAGCTATTTAATTCACTAAATGAGCTTCATTTAGGCCTATTAGCAATATCAAACTAGAGAAATGCTCCAATGCTCTCATATCAATATAAGTCATGGTGATCTTAGTTGTGTTGGGGCACTTAAACAGCCCAATTCATTAAATCTAGACATTTCATTAGATGCATCACACATTTCATGGGCAACTATGAAATAATCACATTGGTCCGAAATATATATTAACCATTTTATCAATGCATTTTAATATGGACAATCAACAATCTTATCCATTTATTGTTAGAGAACATCACTAATCGCTTATGATTCAAAAGAATCACAAGTAACGCAACAATTAGATCTTATGATCATTGTGATTTTTGTAAGGTAGCTTAGAAAATGTATTTTAGACTTAATAAATGGTTCAAATTACTTGATTAAACTGTCAAAGTGAAGCAATGCAAGTAGGAGCACTATATGGAGCTTTGAGAGCACTAGAGCTTTTCTTATTAAACCCTTGTATAATTTATAAATTCCTACCAGGCGTCGGGTCAGCGAGAGCTATTATTTCAAGAATCAGGATGAGTCACGTGCAACTTGTCCGAGTCGAGTCGGACTCAGCCAGGCTCAATCTAGTTCGAGATCCCGAGTTACCATGTGTGAATGCTTAGGGAAACTTTCCCTCAGCTTGCTTACTAGGCATTTGGGTTGAACCGTCTAATGGTTGCATGAGTTAAACACACACACACACACATAAGTGGTGATAGATATATCATTAGAATTTACTATGTTTCTGATGTAACGGGATCTAGATACTCGGCAAGTCATAGAGCATACATCTTTCATAAATCTATAATACCACATGCTCGATTGATACGAGCGATAGCATATAAAGGCCCAGATCCGAAGTCTATTCAGATCCAATGAAACTCATAACTAAAACCTCCATACTCGAACCTTGCAGAAGGGTTGAGAAGAGAGGTTATGATTTGTACATGCTTAATTGATATAGACGATAGCATGTGAAGGCTCATATCCAAAGTCTATTCAAATCTAGTGAAACCCATACCTAAGACATCCATACCCGAACCTCGCGAAGGGGTTAAGAAGTTAAGCTAATAATTATACTTATATTGTTGGTAGCCCTTCATGCAACATACTCATATCCTTAGATGTTGAGCCCTTGGGGTGTGTGTACTTGGTTTACAGCAACCCTATGTGGTTTTGTCTTTTATAAGATTGATAGAATGGTTCAAGTGAGCATTATTGTAGAGTCATCACTAGCAAGTAAAAAAGGCGTCAGAATACACGGTTGGCTAAAATCTATGGGATCACTTTGAAATCGGGAAAACCAAAGAATTCTTGACTCGAGTGACTCTTAGATAGGTCTGCGCTATGGATTCCGGGTAAGGGCCTTGGTTACGAAAAAATGAAGAGGTTAGGCACCCCTTTTACCGCTCGTGTCAAACATGGTCTCTGCTTTAGCATGAAGTATACTTTCAAAGGGGATTCAAAGAATTTTCAGTAAAATACTAAGATTTAGAAGTCTAAATTACAAAAGATAAACAACAAACGAAATGAATACGGTAAAAAGACTTTTTTGATAGAAGTACGGGAAGGAAAAAACATAGAGTTTTCAGTTACTCCCTTAAGTCATGTTTTATGATATAGAAGATCATCAAGAAAGACAATTGTAGAGCATACTTTACGTAATGTCAAATTAAAACTTATGTTTTTAGGTGCTTAATGCATGGGAGTTGGAATATGCAGATTGGAAAGAGATGGATTGAAAATGCATATTTAACTTTTAAATAGAAATAACGGATCTTAGTTTGAAATAACAAATAGTTGAAAGAAATGTTCGAAATAACAAAATGGCTTTGAAATAATAAAACTGCATAAAGAAGAGTTTGAAAAAGTAAAGGACTGGGGAGAATATTTCAAAATAGTAAAAAAAAAAAAAAAGGCAGAAGAAAAATGAGAACCAAAGGAGAAGCAACAAATCGAAGCTCGATAGGGTGCTAACTCTCCCTTTAGAACCTCCATCAAATGCTCACCTCTACCTTTGGCCATAGACTCTAGACTCTCACCTCCCTCTGAAATCTCAACTATATGAACCCTCCACTCCCAAAGGTGGCAACCTCATTTTATAGGCATTTTGGAGGGGTAGGCTTGGTTCTCATGAGCCACAAGGCTTATATCAAAATGAGGTTTG
This sequence comes from Magnolia sinica, assembly GCF_029962835.1. Taxonomy (NCBI): domain Eukaryota; kingdom Viridiplantae; phylum Streptophyta; class Magnoliopsida; order Magnoliales; family Magnoliaceae; genus Magnolia; species Magnolia sinica. The sequence goes on along the minus strand of NC_080575.1, from coordinate 10,410,831 downwards.
CATTGATCGAGACTGACGCATGGGTCATGGATTGGTCCAGCTTATCATCCAAACCGACAACTATGGGTGAGAACGAAGCTCGTATGATCTGAACCAACGTGCAAGCCACTGGTTGGTCCAGCTCATCAGCTGTCGATGTGTACATACCGAGTTGGTTTAGCTAATATGCAGCCAAAACCCACAAATGGCTGGAGGGCGACTATCCTTGTGTTAAGAATTTGATATTATCAAATTATGGATTCTAAATCTCCATAAAAAATAAGGAAAGAAACTATTAAGGACAGGCTAAAGCACGCGTGATCACATTGTCTTTAAAGTGTTACTTGTCACTTCTTAAAATTAATTAAGGCTGCTAATAGGTTGCGGCCAAACAACTTCTATGTTACGACAAGCCTGTATGTAGTTATGCGTTCAATAAGAACAAAGAAAACACTATTGGAACTCTGTAAATACAGTTTGCTGGTAGATGAAAAACTTAAAGAAAAAATCCCAAATTAGAGAGAAAGTCATAAAAGAAATTGCTTGCTTAGACCACTACATTGGTTTGTTTCTTAAGGACTTGTTGGCTCAAGTTCGTATTGAACCTTGTTGGCTTGATCAGAGAACTATTGGGCTTTACTGGTTCATATAAAAGAGTGATTCGAGTGGTTTGTGATGATGAAATGAACCATCCATGCTCATTTTGTATAGGTTGGAGTAATTGGACGTTTTGGTCCATGGTCATAACTCTAATTGATCGTTTCTAACTTTTGGTAAGAAACTAGCCATTATTTGGCAGTTTCTGACCATTTTGTATATGGGAAAATCAACTGCATGTTAGCCGTTTAAACTCATTGGCTAGCCGTCTCTGCATAGTCTGGTTTATTACTGCATGAGCAATTACACTAGGCCTCTTAAATGGCTAGTTTTAGGCCCTATATAAGGCATGCAGTTCTCTACCAGGCCTGTTACCTACAACACTCTAGCCACCTAACTCATATCTCTTAGCCACTGTCGCACTGTGACTCGCGCTCGTCTTACATCAGTTTGTGAGGGAGCAACCCATCTACGACACATGTGAAGTGCGCCATTAACGCCTCTATAGTCACATTGCTTCACATGCTCACACCCTTGCACCGAGCCCAAGACCGTGGTCATGTGTGCGTAAAACACCGGAACACACATGTCTTGATACTCCTCAGATTCATCAAGTAAATAGTAAAGTACTCAACACTGTACTTATTAAGACAATTTTTTTTTCTCTTCTTTCTGATATGGGATTGTTCCCAAAAAAAAAAAAAAGGTTTTTACAAACGTTTTTATATATATTATATATATAAATTTTTATTAAATTTTTTTTATTAAAACATTTTCCATAACACTTCGCACCGAAATCGTTGTGCTACAGCTGTCGAGATCGAACAAGTTGATCTGGGCTGCTGATGTGAGCCGTATGCGGAATTACAAAAGGACCATACTATGCATCGAACATGGAGATTTAAAAAAAAAAAAAAAACCTAAACAGCGTACCTTGTTGAGACGCAATCATTGTAAGCTTGATGTCGTAGCCTTTCGCACCTTGCACCATTAGAGAAGCACTGGGATGAAAATGAAGCTTCCGTTGTATGTAGGATTGGGGAACCAGTCATGTTTATTTAGTTTTAGAGGATTGAAGAGTTTGATACCCATCGAAACTCCTCTCCATAAGGCTTCACATGAATTTGGTAATCAGGTCCATTGGTACTCTTGATCACACTATCCAACCCTTGTGACAATCCAGACCATTGATCAGTAAGACCCACCTTATAGAATTCTTACAGCCGAGTCGTTTAACTACCGCAAGAGACCACTCAGTGTACTTAACAGGCCCATTTTCAGGCCCGAACCATACTACAATCCGGCCGGACCAGCAGCCTGCTGGGTCAGCCAGACCGTAAGCCACGGCAGTCTCAAATCGAACCATCATGGGCCTCAAGCCTTCTGGGATGATGATCACGACCGCCCAGTCAGTGGGCCGTGACCCCCAAAAAAAGGTAGTTGAGCCTATTAATCCAGACTTGACTCAGTGCTACACGAGTCAATCTGAGTCACCGAGTCTTTTAACCAGGTTGTAAACAGATCAAAACGAGTCAATCTGAGTCACCGAGTCTTTTAACCAGGTTGTAAACAGATCAAATCAGGTTCGATCAGTGATTGGCTAAGATCATTTGACTCAAGTGACCCCAAATGTGGGTCCAGACCAGGGTCCGGATTCAGGCCGTTGTGTTGACTCATTGACAGCCACAAACAGACATGCATGTATTGACTAATTGCTCGTTAATGGCATAGGTCCCTCTCACAAGAAGCTTCGCGGCAGTCTCTCCATAGATGACTTCAACAGAAGGTTTGAATCTTTTGGATCTTCTACATTGCATGTGGCCTCCCTCTCCAAGAGAATGTGATGGTTCATACTCATGCGTACGGAAATCGTATATATCGCATTGTATGTAACTCCAATCTAACCGCCCAAATCATGAGATCCAGTGTAGTTGGATTATGACCCCAGAATTAGTATGATTGAACGGTTCGTTGAATATGAGCATTGGCTACTGATCATCTTAACCGTCTAAAGATTCACAGGAGTTCATTTCAGTTTACTTCCTATTTAAGATCCATACAATGCAGGGCCCACGATTTGGACGGTTTAATTAAGGCTATATTCATGACCCACGAACAATTTCTTAGTGCATGAGTATGAACTGGTGCTCGCCGTCAGAGTATCAAAGCATAATTCTCTCTAATATCTAAGGTGTCAAGGGCCGGGCCTGCAGTAGGTTTCGGCCCGTATTTTGAACTGTACCGGGCCATCGGGCCGATCCTATTCAAAATCTAATTTAAACGCCCGAACCAGGCCCATTGACACGGTAATACGAGAGTGGATTGTATGTGCCACTGCCCAATGGCACGTAGATATACCTGTGCCCGGGCTGTGTGGGCCCACATAGATGTCCGTGACAAATCCACTCCGTCCATATGTTTTAGAGAACACAATAGAATAGAATATAAAAATTAGACATATCCAAAAACTCATGTGAGCCATGCAACGAGAAACACTGGGGATTGAACACATTACACATGTGAGTAAGAAAAGTTTTGTATCAGGATGATATTTGTTCCTACAGTTTATCTGAGTGGTAATAACCATATGAACGGTTTGGATGGCATATAAACATCATGTCCAGCTCCAGGAAGGTTTCAACGGTGGACGTTTCCATTCCAATTCTTTCGTTTGTGGTGGCCCACTTGAATTTTATATCTGCCTGATTTTTAGAATTATATTCTATTGTTGTATTTAAAAACAGATGGACAGAGTGGATTTGTCACCACATCTCTGTGGGACCCACAAAACCCCGGGCACAGTCATATCTCTATGCCCGGGGGCACATGCAATCCGCCCTCCTAATATCTTGTCTTTATGTATCAACGTGCCTGGAGCATCTCTAGATTTGGCATATTTGATATTTTGGCTATTATTAGATGAAGATTATATATATTTGGTAGACGTCTTGAAAATCGGGTGTACGGAATGTGGGCCACACCTTCAGGTGGGGCAGGCATTACTATGGTTGGTCCGCAGTGGAAAATTTCCAGGGAGTTTGCTTGTTGAATGTGAACCATTGACTTATAGTTTGGCCGTCCGTTTGATAGTCGGACCCAAAAAATTGTCTGGATTCCTCTCCGTGGATCATCCATATTGGGGCCCATCGAACATGCGGTTCTGATTACACGGTGGGCGGTACATGGGATAGACAGTACAATTTCGAATAGTAATAGTGCTCCAAGTTTTATTGGACACTTAGACAGTCCAGTCCATTGATCTACACCGTTTATCAGATCCGACGCATATTCTATGGGCTAAGATGCAATCATCACACTGATCTGACTAATTTTAACCATTTGATCAACGGCCTCTATTATGGACGCTCAAGATTGTTTATAAAAAATAGGTATAATCAACAACTTGATCCATCAATTTGTTAGGGGCCATCGTGGATTGCTTATGATTCTAAAGAAATACTTTTGTTAGACAATCATATCCATCCCATCCATGGATTGAAAAAGGATGGCTGTAGAAGTTAAGGACAGATCGATGATGGAATGGATAATCTGATTAGTATGAATTTTGCATCTTAGCCCATGAATGATGTTCTGGACTCAATGGACAGTTCAGATCGATTAATTGGACTGTCCAACTGAACACATGCAACTAGAAGCACTATAACTTGCAGTGCTCCGACAGCACTGGACCATTTCTCTATTTAATGTATTTTATTATTATTAGCATGAGAAAAAGTTTGATACTCTGGCGGAGTGTGATAGATGATACGCAGGAACTTAGAAATAGCATACATGAAGCACAAGTAATTCAAAATAAGCTGTCCTATTTCAACAAACAAGTGCCCATACATCAAAGGTTAGGATTTTTCAAACGGTCTAATTTTAAATTAGTCTGTTTAGTTTGAGTTAATTTATGCCATCTTTACAATTTAAGAGTGCCTGTGTATCAAGCATCGTTCCCAACCAGAGTATAAAATTACTCCTCCATTGGCATCTCTCTCTTAAACATAGGTTATATCGCATTCGAATTGCTTTGTTCTGCATTGAATATCATATGTGGAAAAACTCAAGGAGAAAATCTTTGATACTCTGGGGCGTACCACGGATGATACGCATGCGCATAGAAAATGCTCACGTGGAATGTAATTGATTAAATTTAACTGTCCAAATTATAGGTTATAGTTTAGATGTCTCATGAGCCAAAAATCAACATTGATCGATTATTGGACTATCGGATTGGTGGACATTTGTTGGACGGTTAAAAAGGAAAAATATTCATTGACCTGTTTCAAAATACAAGTTTTCAGGAATCAAAGGTTAGAACTGCTCAACCAATCTCATTTTGGTCTCTGCCCTTTTTCTGAATTTTAGTCGGTTTAACTTTAATTAACGCATGAAACGTACAATTTCTAGCTCTCGTGCATCGAACTTCATACGCTGCCAGAGTATCAATAACTCTCCAAAACATCCACATATTTCAAATGGGACGACGCATGTCTCAATAATCGAAGTCGTTGAATGAGAAGCTCCACGCTGGATACCCCTATCCCAAAAATCTCCCATTCGGGAAAATCCTACCCATTGAATCTTTGGCCCTTTTCCACTGAACGGGTACGATTGCTGAATTTTTCGTTCTTATCTAATCGCCAATCACCAATTGAAGCAATCAACAGCAGGCTATCACATCAATGGTTCGGATTGGTAAATTGTGGGACTCACGTGTACGAAATCGAAAACCTGATTCAATCATAAAATATTATTGGGTTGACGATTGTCTACATCCATGATATAAACTCCCTACCTATCACCACGGCAGGTAATATGTACATTTTTCATATTTAAATTAATTATATTTTAAAAAATAATTAGATTAATGATAACCCACAACAGAAATGCCACCTGGTGCAAAAACAAATGGACGGACCGGATCTAACCCACTGACAGTCTGATTCAAAAAAAAAACCGTGTGGCCCCATCTGATGAGTGATCCTCCCACTGGTAGATCATCATGGTAGGACCCATCTTTCGAAAGCTCGGATGTCTAAGTACCGTACAACCAGTTGTATGTGATCACTTATTTTTTAATTATATAATGTGCGGCTTGGATTGAATTGTTTTTATTTATTCTAAAATTATCATTTTCTCAAAGGTGGGTTAGGCTGTCTCCAAGACTAGTCGTTATCAGCACCCAATGATTCTCTTTCCCGCCAAATTTAAAATTTCAATACAACCTTTCTCTCTCCAACGGTCACTATCTGCTCAAAATTTTAAAATCTGGGGGTGACGTGGGCTTCCCCCAATGACAGAATATCATACTTTTTTCTTGTGTAATTTGCATTTTCCTTTCTTGACTTAGTCGGATAGATTGAGGTAAGAACTTAGGGTAGATCAATGGTTAAATCAAGGGTTGAGATCTTAACTTGACTCCTGACTCACCTTGATGAGTTTGTGACTCCGTCATGACTCAGCCAGCTAATCAGAACCGTTAAATAGTGCTATTTTGCACGTGAAAATACCTGGAGAATGATCACATACGTTCTAACCAAGCTGTGTGGGGCCCACCGTGATATGTGAGTGAAATCCAAACATCCATTAGATGCAACCTCATGTTAGAGGTACATCCCAAAATCCAGCCTGATTTATAACTCAGTTGGGCCACACCAAAGGCAACAAGTAGGGACATTTGGAGAAGGTGGGGTCCACTTTGTACCATCCAACCCAGTCATCTGGTGGGCCCCACCAGGATGAAAAGACAAACCGAATCGCAGCCTGTTCCAAAATTCAGGTGAGCCACACCAGGTATACACACAGGTATTCAATGGCCCCCATGTGCAAACACAGATGCTTAAAATGCTTCATCCATTTGTTTTGTGTACTGGCCCACCTAACCAGACGATCAGATCATGCACCCACGTGCCATATTGGCACCTTTGCTTGCGGATGGACACAGGCATAGATATTTTAGCAGACTTCTAGATAAGATGCATTTAAGGATCGATCCCATGTTACACACAAAACCCTAGTTTTTAGGCACTTGATCTCTCCATGGTGCACTACATACAAGATCCAGACGGTTCATCTTATGGGGTCTACCAAAGACTGGCCCTGCCCGAAAATTAACGGTCCAGATTTTGCATATGAATGCTCTATGTGAAACGCCATAGTATGAAATGTCACTGTAATCTACTCCATGGATGCCAACTAGGACAGTGATGAGTAATGGGAATTGGCGTATCCGCTCAACTACAACAAGCATAGCATGTTGGCTGACTGATTGTGGAACTTTTTCTAAAGAAATTCTTCTATTGCTTTTGGATTCTCTTGTTATGGGAGTAGATGGGACATTAAAGACAATGAAGTCACCCACATTGTATTCTTTTGCTGCAGCTTTCTCATGTCCAGCCGTTTCTCATTATAATATGTTAACTTAATTTGTGGAATAAAGGATCGTACCATACATCGAACATGAAAAATTAGGAAATTATTTTCATACCATAGACAAGGATTGATGAGGATAACGATTAATTTGAATCATATTCTTTTTAATCTTATATAACTTTCACCCTTCTAAGAACCTATGATTGGATTTTTTTTTCTCAAGAATTAGCTGAGGAAATTAAGATTTTATTTATAAGAATTAGGATACAAGTAATTCAATCCATTACAACAACTTATCCTTCTCTTCTAAAGTTTCCATATTATAATAATTCATGTCTTTTTAAAATAATGTGCATATATAATATTGTTCAAGCAAACTAGGCCTTATACATCTAAACTGATCAGACTATTATGGGCTGCTCATCACAACTACTCCTTAAAGAGTCTTCACATTATAAGAGCCTTTTTGAAATAATGTACATGCATGATATAATTCAAGTGAACTAGCCATTACGTATCTGAGTTAATTATAACTATTATGGGCCTGCCAACATGTTCGATCCAATCCAACAATCAAATACAAGCCATTGATCATGTTGGACCCACTTAATAAAAGTCATATATAATAGAATAAATAAATAATCAACTTATTACAACCATTCCTTTAGGAGTCTTCACACTCAGAGTCTATGTCTCTCTAAAATACTAGGCACACATAAAAAAATCAAAGCACACTAGCCCTTATGTATCTAAATTGACTATAAATGTTATGGGCTATTGGTATGTTCATTCCTAATAATTTAATGATTAGATCCAAACCACTAATCATGTGAGGTATACCTAATAAAAAAACCTTACATAATAGAATATAGAAATGATTTACCTATAATAATTACCACAGGAGTCTCTATACTAGCTATAAAAACCCCTCTTTGAAATATTGTGTAGTATTGAGTCCTTACTCTTGCCCTGGTGATGGACTCATAAGAGTTTCAACACCAGGTCAAGTGTTCAAGTACCCATAGGTGGTGAAATCATACTACGGCGCAAGAGTGTGTGTGCATGTGTGAAAGAAAAAAAGATTTTTATTTGAATCATAATTATTATGAGGTTCATTGGTATGCTTAATCTAAATAATCCAATGTGTCATATCCAAACCATTAATTATGTGGGGCCTACCTTAACCCTTCACAAATCTCCTCTGAAGTCTCTGTGGTAAAGAGTCCAAGTCTCTTTCAAATATTGTGCATATAGTCGAATCATACTACCCCTTACATATCTAAACTAATCATAACTATTATAGACTCCTCTATGTTCAGTCTAAATAATCCAACGATCATATCCGAACATTGATTATGTAGGGCCCACCTAATAGAAACCTTACATAATAGAATAGAGAAATGATCATGGAAAAAACATCAATAGGCTACGGCTAATCAGATAACTGCTGGATATAGGCCCAACATGAGTGGCCTTTTAGAAGGTGATAAGGCATGGTTGTTTTAATGGAGATAATTCTAACCAATGGCGACTTTAGTTCTTGGCCTTCCATGTTGTCTCTAGCTATGAAATGTCATTTTGTTTCATTTGATATGGTGTAAGACAAACACCCTTAATGCAATCTTACTATAGGTGAATCTTATCAATCCAATTAAAAATAGTTCCCATTTCCATAACCCCCAATCTCAACCGTCCATGTGATGAGATTTGCATTTGGAACAACCGGTCCGAGTTAAACTCAGTGAGTCATCAACTCGAGTTTTTTAAACCATGGTTATGATAATCAAACGAATCTATATTTCGTAGTACTGTTTGGGGTAGATTGCTTTCGTCATTGTCGGTACGTTTGTTCTTCCTATTGGGTCTTTTTTAATTTCTTTAATAACATCCATTAAGATTTCTCCAACAAGGAAGGTTTGTTGTGGTCGTCTTAGACTTCTTTTCACACCTTCTCTCTTTTTCTCCCTTCTTCTCTTGTTTTCACACCATCTGAGATTGCAGAACTCTTCAATTTTAGTTCATGAGTAGAGAGAAAAAGAGGAATACATGGGTCAAAATGTCGAAGATCAGATCATTCTACATGCCGGTTCGAAGGTATGTGCTTTCGATTCTAGATCCATTTCATGTTTCTTGAATTTTTAGTGTTTTGATTGGTTTCTATAGCTTGAGGCGTCGGATTTCTCATCTTAATTACAATTGCTTAAAATCAGGCTTTGGTCGAATCGGAATACGAAAAATCAATCTTTGCAATGATGCCCAAGTCACCGATGGAAAGCGGGAGACCGAGTAGTATGGTTGTGAAGGTAAATTCAAATCATCTCCTGTTTCTTCTGTTTGATGAATTTTTTCCCAAAGAACATAATAAAAACACATGATCAGCTGCTGTACAAGTGGGTCCCATGATTCAATGATCCAGATCATTGTAAATGATCAAAGACTTAAGATTATTCCACGACGGAAACTCTTTCGATGTTTCTGTCTATCCATCGGATCCATAATCCTGATTCTGAACATGGGTCCCACTTAGAACATACATATCAAGCCATGGATCATGGGATTCTCCTTAGATGGACTTCTTTCTCATGGTGCAAACCGAATTTTGCTGACATAACAGAAGCCAACTTCAGTTATACCTCCACACATAGTAGCTGAAGCAATATCCACCCTCCATGGCCTTGATCTTCGATGGTCCGGCCCGATCACCCCGAGCGAAATGAAGTATGTAGAACAGTACGTCCTCGCTAAATACCCACAGTACTGCAATGGCCTTATCGAAGAAGGCGATAAGACCGACCTCTTCTCCCTCTGCTTCAACAATGATTCCTCAGAAACTGCAGGCCCACCCGACGATAAGCGCAAATCTCCCCGCGGCCTTCGAGACTCCTCCACTCCTTCATTCGGGAGCAATCTCCCTGATCTTGATAAGACCCAATTGGAGCCGTCCCGTCTCCTTGACATCCTAAACAAGAAATCATCGTTCCCGGGGAGCTTCATATCAATCCCTGAAATTCAAGCCCGAAACCGTGTTCTAAAACACTGCGGTCTAACCGAAGATGAATATCTAGTCCTCTTCATCCCAAACTACAAAGACGCCATGATGCTTGTTGGGGAGAGCTACCCGTTCTTCCGCTACAATTGCTACATGACAATCATCGACGAGGAAGTGGACTACATAAGGGAGTTTGCAACTTACAAGGACTCGAAGGTGATCCCGGCACCCGAAAGCTGGTTGGATTTGAGGATCAAAGGATCACAGCTCAGTCAGTACTTCAGAAGGAAATGTAAGCACAGCCCCAAAGGGCTATTCTCTTATCCGGCCGAAGTGAGGGGGACGCGCTACTCAATGCACTGGGTCTCTGAGGCCCACCGGAACTCGTGGCATGTTCTTTTGGATGCGACGGGGCTCCTAGTTGGTGAAGATCGGCTCGGCCTCGCACTCCATCGGCCTGATTTTGTCCTGTGCACACTTGATAATACACATGCCCACCCTTCCAAGATTACATGCCTCTTGGTGAGGAGGAAATCCTTTGATACATCTTCAGCTTCATGAAAGCTTGTATCAATGATGGTAATATCTTCTATACTTGTATTTGCTTTGGTTGGAGTTGAAGAAGAGAAAGTGGGTCCCATTTAGGGAGCTATTTGCACCTGAAATTTTTGATGCACACACCTCGTACAATTATAAAAGGTGGAAAAAAAAGGGTGTATGGATCAAAAACAATAGGTGTTTAAATATCATTTTCTTCTCTTTTCCATACCCAAAGGTATAACCTATGTATAAGGAACTGAGAAGCCTGATTGAGAGATCTAAGAGTTTCAAAATTCAATGGGGTGTGATTGTTGAGGTGTTCATATAGGTGTAAAATGAAAACTTATTAGGTGGCATTTGGATGTACTGAAGAAATTCGGCGGAATTAATATCAGCTGTGGTTTAGGATGAGCATGAACACTCAAAATGGACGATGGAAAGGTTAGTGAAATGGTATCCAGAATAATGTCATTCCCACTTTCCACCCTGCCCTATTCTGTTCTTCTTGCAATTTGGGTAACATCCAAACGCACCACGCGAACAAATTGGCTAGTTTGGGCACATCCAAACACACCCTTAGCTTCTAACTGTTGCATTCTCGTTAAGTCCTGAAGTGTTTTTTTTTTTTTTTTCCCTTCGAACTAACGAAGAGTATCCAAACAGTAGAGGAATGCCTTCCCTTGTTTTACTATCAAGCCTTCTGAATCCAAGCAGTCGAACATTCCTACTGAAGTTGTGTTTGGAGGGGTGATTGAACTGAATTACGAACATTTGGTTTAATCGAGAGGAAATGACAAGAAGTAAAGATATTTCCGAGGAATAAATTGTTATTCCAATGCACAGAAATTGCCCCCAACCTGCTTACATTTTTTCGGATCCGAGACAGTCGATATGAATACCATGGTAGGAAACAAGCTGGGTGTTTACAGTTTATGAGACTAATTATTGCAATCCAGTTCGATAGTGCATCCAAACACATCATAAAGAGATTAATCAAATATAGAATTAGAGACAGAAAAACAAGTTCAAGTCTGCAATTGAGTTGTTTCTAGTTCAAATTCGATTGCCCAGTCAGTTTGTTCTAGATTTTGGAGTATTGGGTTTTGTCTACTCCATCAATTTGTTTGAGTAATAGATTAATTGGATTTAATCCTTTGAAATTATTTAAAAAAACAGAAACAGCAAGTGTTTATTTTTACTCCATTCGGCATTTCTACAACTGAGTTGACTCAGTGACTCATTTGGGTACTTGATTTTCCAACATACGAATTCTCCCGTTTCCATTTCGTGTATTTAATTTTTGCAACAGAAATCAAGAATAAGGTGGATAGCTTAATTTTTCACCACTGATTTTTTTTTTTTTTTTCTTCCATTGTTTGAAAACCAAGAGCCTTTGGTCATCCAAACGAGCCGAGGCTCAGATGAGATGACTAAGTACGAGTTTTTTGAATTTTGACTAGGTGAGTTGACTAGGTATGAGTCTTATGAATTTTGACTAAGTTTGAGTCTCATGAATTTTAACTGGGTGAGTTGACTAGGTTTGAGTCTTGTGAATTTTAATTAGGTGAGTTAACTAGATACAAGTCTTGTGAATTTTGACCAGGTCTGACATATCTTTAGTTTTTGCCAAGTCAAAGTCAGCTCAAACCCTTAGGAGTCCCTTGGCACCATGGATCCTCAAATGTTTGGCACAATAAAATAACTGTGGGTTTCAAAACCTCGGGTTTCAAATCCAAGGTGAAAGCTTGTATTTCATCTAAAATCCTCCTAAGAGTTGCATGTGTAACATGTGTGCCACTAGGCTATTGATGATATCCGAAAGCAATCAAATTATCAATTGTATCACTATAAATTACTTTAATACGATGGTATGCATTGTCTAAACATCGTCCATATAAACCAACGGTAAAAAAATCATTGGTAAGTCACTCGGATGTGATCTTGTGCTTGTGGCCCATTTAAGACTTGGAATTTCATCATTTTTGGGCAAAGTATATATTAATTATAACCTTTGTATCAAACATTACTTACTCACACTAATTAGAAATATTAAAATTGATTTAGTAATTAAATTCAAACACCTATAAATATATTATGCATAGTTACTTTTGGATCACAGGGGATTCGGAATTCAAGGTGCCAAACACAATAAAAGAGAATTTCAAATCCAGAGGGTTCTGAATCCAAGGGGGTTCCAAATACATGCTCCCAAACAAGCCCTTGTGGTTGAGCTATATAAAACTATTATATGAACCATTTAAGAAAGGGTGGGATTATGTGGGCTTATATCTTTTAGCCTGAGCTTGACCCACAAACCATTCAGCTTGGCCCCTACACATTCGGACCGTTCATCTTAAACGGGTCACTCATACATGCTCACCAGATTATTGGTCACCATACAAATGGAACCCATGGTCCGATGAACACTTTAAGCATCTGACACCATGCTCCCTTCTACTCTCAGTCCCATGCTGGCTGCATCACCTCACTGCAGTTGAGTCCTGGACTGAAAACCACACTAGCCCATTCATCAGACGGCCAAATGTGTAAATTGAATGTAGAAGGCAGATCTTCCTTTTAATTAGTAGAATTAAGGCTCATTTGATGAGCGGAGCAGGCTGATTTTTTGGTGGGTCATATCCACTAAGAACTGCCAGATGTATGGTGTGGTATTGTTGGAAAGGGGATGCCTCTGTCTCCTGGCCCACTGTGACCAAAACGAGCTGGAAAACTGGAGGGATGGTGTGGATTAAACACATACATCAATATGGACCTCATACATTCTTCACATCTTGGTAAAGGGTGGTGATCGCCTCACTGCACCATACGGCTAATGAGAACAAAGAAGTAGAAGGTGTCCTGCCCCAGAGGCTCTATGGGGCCCACCATGATGTATGTGTTTTATCCGTCTTGTTCATCCATTAATCTAAAACTTTTGTGTCTTCCATGAAGTTTTTTATGGTGGGCGTTCAATCCCTACTTTGTAGTCTACTTGAATCTTGTATCTGCTTCATTTTTGGGCTCATGTCCTGAAATGATTTGGAAGAATGGTTGAATGGCATGGATGAAACCCAAACGTCATTGCCATGACCAATTCTATTGGGGGATGCAATGGACTTCCTACTAGGTCCTTTCCGATGATCTGTGGGGCCACCATATTATATGACCAATTCTATTGGGGGATGCAATGGACTTCCTACTAGGTCCTTTCCGATGATCTATGGGGCACCATATTATATTTGTTTCATTCAAGCTGTCTATCTATTTTGAACGATCATTTTAGGGCATGAGCTTAAAAAGAGACAGTTTGAAGGCGGTGGGGATTGAATTCCTAACGTTGAAAACTTACTAGGACCCACCATTATGTTTATTTGCCATCCGACCTGGTCATAAGGTCAAATAGACCTAAATGAAAGGAAAATGTAAATATTAATTTGAACCACAGCTTTTGTAGAGCTTTTCAACAATAGATATTCAATCCTCACTATTTCTGGTGGTGTGGTCTACTTGAGCTTACGATGTACTTTAGTTTTGGGCTCATCATTTAAAATGATTTGTTAAAATAAATGGATGGTATGGTTAAAACACATACATTGTAGTGAACCCCACAGAGAACAGAGATGGCCCATCTCTAGCTAGGTCTTAATGGGGGTAGTACCGGGTCCCCATCTGTCCTTGGGCACTGATGGGGTACTACCTCCACCACCACCTTACTAGAGATGGACAGTAATGTCAAGGCATTTGTGGGGCTCACTTTAATGCATATGTTTTATCCACATTGTTTATAAAATTTGATAGAATATTATTTTAGAGGATGAGCCCTAAAAGAAGGAAGACTAAAGCTTAAGTTTACAATACTAAGGGCTTGTTTGGCCAGGCAAATTAAGAGGGATTAGGAGGGATGGGATGGTAAAATATGCCAAAAACAGACCTGATGAAGTTGTCTCGGGATATAGCAATCCCATGAATCTTAAACCAATCCACAGACATCACTATCATTACCTTAAATTTGATCTCATCCATCCCCGTTCAATCATGCCTAGGGCGTGTTTGGTTAGACAGATTGGAAGGGATTGAAAGGTAAAATCTTGGGATATTCCGAGCGTGCCAAATAGACTCGGTGAACTTGTCCCGGTATATAACAATCTCATGGATCTTAAACCAATCCACTGACGCCACCATCATTACCTTAAAATCCATCCCAGCTCTCCTAATCCCGTGGGATCAGTCGGCCCAAACAGGCCCTCAGTGATGTAGCGGTGATTGAAAGTGTACGGCTGAAAACTTCTTTAGATGCATAGAAGTTTTATATCTAAGTAGATATTTATTTTTTCCTCTTATACATTCCCACGTGACCTCATGAGTAGATTAGATATCTAACCAACATTAGTGGGGGCAAGTTTTCAATGATAGAAATTATATACATAGCGCTAGTTTCCCGTGGTATGGTATGGTCTACTTGATAGCCTTCAATATACCTCTTTTTTTAGATCATATTCTAAAATGATATGTTAAAATAAATAAACAATGTGAATGAAAACATATAAATTAGACTGATTCAAAACTTGTGTGGCCCCACACATGTTTATTCTCTTTCGTGTGGACTACTGGAGTTCTAGATTTGCGTCAGTTTTGAGCCCATGTCCTGAAAAACGAATGGATGGGATGGATTTCTTACCTACAACGCAGTAGGCCCCACCTACCTTTTCGTAGCGGGAAGTTCCGGCAAAGGCTTTGGCTGGAGATCGCGGGACGCGGATTCGGATTTCCTGTGAAAGCCTTTGGCAGGAAGTTCCTGCGCCCCTCGAACTCAGGTAGGGTCCACTGTCACATTTTTTAAAAATCCTCTCCGTCTATCCGTTTTTTGAGTTAATTTTAGAATACAAGGACAAAATTGAACCGTATCCCAAGCTCAAGTGGGCAGAAAAAATGATAATTAAACGTCTACAGTCGAAATATTCGTGGGGACAAAAAAGTTTTCAATTATGGTATTATTTGTGTTTTGAGTTCTTCAGTACAAATGACGCTATTAACGGTATGGATGCCATTTAAATGTCACTGTCGAACATAGGGAAGTTTCAACGGTAGAAATTTTCCTAACCACCTTTTCCTTCAGTACGGACCACTTGAGTCTTTTATCCCGTTCAATGTTGGTGTCGGCTACTAAAATGAGCTCACAAAACGGATGGACGGAGTGGATTTCTGAAAAACATTACGGTGGACCCCACCTAAGTTTCAAGCGCAGGAACTCTATGGGAAAGGCTTTCGCAGGAAACCATCGTCCGGAGATCGCGTATGATGATGGGACGGAAGCCGCGCCCCACAAATCACGGCACCTCACACGCAACTGTACAGGCATACACACCCAGGCACTCTACCCAGCGCCTGCCTAGCACATCTGAGCCACATATCAGGTGGGACCCACTGTGTAGATCATTTTTTGCCAAATAGTCAGGTCAGTCAACGATAAGGACGGAGACATTGGACGGACTACAAAGCTCGAAGTATTTTTCTTTTTCTTTTTGTTTTTACACGACGTGGATTGCTTTGTGGCCATTGCATGTGTGACAGACTCGATAGTAGTTAAAAGGCCTGAGTGTTTGCTCATATCATCTGTACAAAGCGTCTCCTCCTGATACTCGGTTTGGATGCCACAAGATTATTGTATACGCACGTATGCACCAAGCAAAAGCATTTAGCAAAGTGGCACACGTGCATGATCATGACCCATGAGATGTGTGTGACTGAAAATAAAAAAATAAAAAGAATCCAACATTTTTTTTTAAAAAAATATTTTTTCTAGGGCTGCAACTTGGGTTGTACTCAGGGCCACAAATATAGCTGAGAATATGGTTATCCCAGCTGTTGAAAATATGGCTATCCCATCAGAAATATGCTCATCGTACCGTCTATCACGGGTAACTTTAGGAAAAAAAATTGCTGAATTTTTTGTGAAAATATCCTAAATTAATTAATGTAATAATTACTTAAAATATTAACTAATTCTTTATATATATATATTCAAATTTCAAAATTATTTGTTATTTTATAATAAATACTTTTTACTTATAAATTTTAGTGAGTGTTTTTCTGATAATATATGAAGAAGAATATCAAAATCCCCCAACAAATTTCCCAGCAAGTAAATTTCCAACAGCTATATTTGTCGCTATGGATGAGGTGAATTTGAACCTAACTAGTAGCTTTAGCTTGGGTTGGGTTAGATTAGGTTGGGTTAGTGTCAAGGTTAAAATTACTTATTCAATTGCTTTATTATTATTATTTTTGGTTAGCATGGTAGTGCACACACCCCACTTGGGAATCGATGTTAACATTGTGTTGAAACGAGGTAATCTTCTCTCAATTTACAACTTGGATAGGTGTATATTTTTACTCAATAGCTTACATAGTCATTTTGGGAAGGGATACACATCAACAAGACTTGAGCATAAGCCTCTTAACTAGGGATGTCAATGGTTACCCAGAATCGTGGGTACCTCAATGTATCCAATCCAATTTTAATGGGTTTAGGTTCCATTAATTGGACTTGCTTATTTGTGCAACTTAATTAAACACGAGGCCACATGTGTTAGCGAGGGCATGTATTTTGTTTTCGTGTGCGATTAGGAAAGTATAGACATGCCAGAGTTATACTTATTTCAATGTTTGATTGAATGCAAGTGCCCTCACACTAAGATAGACCATTTAAGATTGAATTCTAAGACTTAGTTGTCCTCTTAACTACTGGCTGTAACAGCAATCATGCGATTTGAAGAAGGGCAAGGATTAATCATTCATAAAAGATTTTTTTTTTACTTTATGTCTTATAGACTTGTTCTTTCATTAGTAATTGTAGCTAATGTATTTCTTGATGTAATAAATATGGTTTAAGAGGTAGTAAAACCATCGTTAGATTTTATTGCTAGTTCAAGATTTTTCACAGTCACTATGTTTATATGGATTTCTCACAAGAGATCTCCATAAATCTAAAACCATTTTCATATCTCTTGTCGACATGGTTGTAGATATCCGTGGATCTTTAGGTATTGGTCTTGCTATGCCCAATTTGCTTACAAACTATTTTCAGATCTCCCTTATCATGACCATGAAAAATTCACAGTTCCACTAGATCCATATTGAAACCTAATTTATTAGTTTTCTTCCACTCAAATATTGATCTGATATTCGTATATTCGTAATTGTTGCAAGAGTTTCAAATGTCTTTGGGAAGATCTCCCATTTTAGAAGGATCTTAAAAGACTATTATCGAGCATACCTAGATTCGTGATAGGAGTTCTGTCTTTTATAGATGTGTTAGGTACGTTGCCTTGGTCACGTGCCACATGAATTAGGGCTTCATGTCATTCATATGTTCGTCTCGTCTAGAGGCGTGCGTAAGATTATGTGACACCATATTTATGACGAGAAATGTGTTGTGGAACGATGATGGCAAAAATTATTGTCAGGCGCAAATACAATTTTATTATTATTAAGCATGTAGTGTCGATACGTAGCGCCATTTCATTGGTCCACGAGTGTGTAAAAAAAAAGTGTAAACAATGCTAATAAATAAGGTTAGTTTCAGGTCTTACCTTTTAAACCCCGTTAAAAATTGATTTTAGACCGGTTGGTCTATGCAGTGAAGTTGAATAAAATCAAGTTGGATCAAGTCTAATTAATTTGAACAGTAATTTTTAAAATTTTTTTAATATACGTCAATTATTTTAACAAAAGAAACAAGGTTGTCCACTTGTTCTCAGCCATGCATATGTAAATGGGCCTATTTACTTACTGTGGGGCATGTGTCATCTAATCCCCGGATGAGACTAACCATATAAATGCTCTTATTTGTTCCAAACCCAACTGGAAACTTAGATCCAACTAAACCCAACCACCTCTAGGTTCAGACTTTCTACAACTACACCATACCTAAAGGGACCTACATCTAACAAGACCTAAACCTAGTTAGCCCTAGCACAGGTACTATTGGACCTTACCTAAACCCAACTCATTCACAAGCTAGGTGCACCATCAGTTCAACCAACCAAAATGAATCTAATCTTTATCATTTGGTACCCTTTTCCACACAAGTAAAGATTCAAAGTCATTATATTTATACCAATCATCTCGATTATAAATAGATTGCAGGTTATTTAGCTGTCTTACTTAATATTTAAATTAAAGATACTTTTATTTTTCTCCCGTTTGGTTATTAATTATTTTTAGTAGTCTTGACTCTAAAGTTCCTCACAAATGCTAGCTTTACCAAATAATGCCTACGCCTTTTCAAAGTATCGAGTGCTTATGTGCATGTGAAATGACTACGATGCCCTCTCATCCCACCATGACGTACATATAAACTAATAATCAAGCTGATATAATCATTGATAGGCCATGCGTATGACTTTGAAGGGTTTTGACTGGTGTATATTGTTTTCTATTGTGTGGCCTACCTAATGGTTAGATCGGCCTGATTTTTTGTTTGTTTGGTCAGAATAGTCTGATGCATCAGTTGAACGGATTGGATGTCATAGAAACACCACATCCGCCACAATCCCTCAACAGTTGAAACTGAGGCTTTTTAGTCATTTTGCTCACCAAAAGGTACTCTGCCTTCTAAAAGTCAAGACGAATTTTCCATAAAAAAATTAGAGTCCATGATGTGGGGCCCACCTTTGACTTACATTGATTAAGGTTGTGAAAATCTTTCGTAAGGTCATTGGGCCAATGCAATCTTTTTACAATTTTGAAGGGTTGGAATGGTCTTAGTCATCCAATTTCAAGTTATAGTTCAAACTCATGCCTACATTTTGGTTAGTTTAGTAAGGAAACGGATTGGCTACTGACTCTGCCACTAGCCAATGGCTATGGTCGGTGCTATGTAGGCCCACCATGATTTATGTGCTTCATCCATGCTGTCCACCTATTCTTCTAGATCATTTTATGGTATGAGCCCAAAAATGATGTTGATCCAAATCTCAAGTGGACCGCTTAGTGTTGATTGAACGCCCACCATTAAAACCTTCCTGGGGCCACAAAAGTTTTGGATCAAGCTGATATATATTTTTTCCCGTTCATCCAAGTCTGTATGACCAAATCAACAAGTTAGACGTCAAATAGCCATTACAGTGGGCCTAGGTGGTTTTTAATGGTGGACATTCAATCACTATTGTTTTCCAGTAGTGTGGTCCAACTTAGATTTAGATCTTCCTTATTTTTGGGATCGAGCCCTAAAATTATCTTTCAAAATGGATGGACGGCGTGGATAAAACACATACATCATGGTTGGGTCCACATTGTCAGCGTTACTGGCCAAACCGCGTCCCTTTAGTAAAAGTGCAGGGCATGATGTGTTGTATCATTTCTCTTATTTACTGGAATCTATATCTTGACCTCTTCATACATGGAGTTGTAAATGGGCTAGGTTTATAAAGTCAATGGGCCCATTGTAGGCCCATCTATAGCGCTTGGTAGACAAAAGTACCGTTGACAAAAGGGCATGACGTATTTTATAATTTCCCATATGGCCCGTCTAGATAAATATCCTAAATTGAAGATCTTAGCGGTTAAATCTTGTCTTTCATTCATTGAATGTGGAATGTTAGACATCTGGAGATTGTTTGGATGCTTGGAACTTTTTAAATTGTGAAGAAGTTACACTTGAAATTGAGTTTAAGGTGTGTCTATAGTCAAGTGAAATCATTTCTTTTTCTCAAGATTTCAGAAGCATTAAAATGCTGCAAGGGGTCATTTCAGAGTTTGAAATTTGACACAGGGATGGGCATGATGAGGTGGAGCACCGTCTTCCTCAGGGGATAACTACTATGAATCCATGGAGCTTTTTCAGACTCTTAAGAGAGCTTTCTCTAATCCACGAGAAAAGATAGAAAATAGAAATAAATTCTAATAAAATTCAAAATATATTGATTGTTGGATAAAAACAAATTTACAATCCTTTAAATAGTGATACCAACTTAGGAATAAGTTTCAGAATCAAACTCAACTCAAACTCCATAAGAATCATGAGTTACCATAAATAGTAAACTTCCTATTTATAGAGGGTCATCATTTCAACTACACTTATTGGTTTTAGGCCAAAAAATGTAAGTGTCCTATTTGGCCTAACCACGTTGTTCTCCTAAATTTTCCAAGCCCTTTTTATGTTGCACACAACTCATAAAGCTAAATGGATCAAAAGTTATGATCAAATTAAAACTTACTATAAATAATAAATATGGAAATAAAATGGATTTTTGACCATAAATTTGATTGAATCTTGCAAAATTGGTGCGGGCAACCCGGCGTAGCAGGGTTGGTTGGCTAAATTAGCTTCTCCTACCCAAAAATCATATATGGTATGTCCAATAACTTATTTCGGTTTACGAGATATACCTATTTTAGTGTTCTAATTGTTCAAATCACTTCTGCCTTCAATTGGGGCGTCTCTTATTCATCTTAGACATGAAAGTATTCGCGACTCGCTCGACATCAGAATTTGAGGTAACTGAGAGGAATTAGCGAATTAGGGGCGTTTGAGAGCTTGGAATTTGAGGCACTTGAATTCGAGTGTATTTGGATTAATAGAAAATGGCTTTCTGAAATCCTCTTTAAATCCAACGATTCATGTGAGGAAGGAACTAAAATCCTCTCCAATGGGTAGATTTTTTTGAACTGTTGGAGTAGTTTTTCTTTTTATTCTAACCTCCTTTCAACAACATCCAATTAAATGTTAGGATCGTTCAACCAATCTTAGTTTTGGATTATAACTTGAATGCAATATTTTACACAATTTAGTAAGTTTAATACGAATAATGCCATATATATTTTTCCCGCACGCCTGTTTATCAACTGTAATAGGAACTCAGCGTATCAAATAGCTCTACAAAGGACAAAGATATAGAATAACAGGTACTCTGGTCCCAACCGTATACAAGGAGCCATTACAACGAAAAGCTCTATGGGCCCCACCTCAATGTAACTACCAATCATCCACTCTGTCCATCAATTTTTAAAGATTAATTTAACATATGAGTCCAAAAATGAGGCAAATCCAAAACTAAAGTGGGCCATATCATAAGAAACTGTGGATAAACTCCCACGTTGAAAAACCTTCCTTATCCACAATGATGCATGTAAGTCATTTAAATCATTCATAAGGTTATCCCTAGCATGATGAATGGAAGACAAAATTATTGGTCTAATAAAAAACATTCTTAGGGCCAAAGAAGGTTTCAACTGTGGACATTCAATCATACCTTCTCTTGTGGTGTGGCCTACTTAAATTTTGCCTGTCTTAATTTTTAAATGCTGTATAGGTTTTTCACCCCAGATAAATACATTGACATATCAGATTATGCTTAAATTATAAAATTAGTAGGCTAACTTCTTCTTCTTTTTTTTTTGTATATATATATATAGAAAGAAAAGAGGGAATAAATAAAAATGAGAGAGAGTTCGCCGAGGAAACAAACTCTATTAGGCTTCAAGAAAAAGAAAATCATAATCTTTAAAGTAATTTATATGAACAATTCATTCTATCATTGGCCAATTTACCATACTAGCTATAATCTCAACAGAATTTGAGACATCCCCAAAACATCTCCTGTCTCTTTCTTCCCAAACATACCACCAAATTAGTAAGCTAACTTTGATAGACCCGATACTTGAAATTACTTACTTATTTCTAATTGCAATATATTTTTCAATGAAATGTGTATTATTTAAGTATTAAAAATAATTTAATTTATCAAATTCAATGTCCTATAAAAAACTATGAAACTTTTCTTTAGTGAAAATTTATACCACTAAATATAAGTTTTAGATTCAACGAAATTTCATTTTCAAATTATGAAACACGACTGAAGATTTGAAATCACTTCTATTCAATAAAGTTATAATTAAAATTCCATTGTATTACAAATCCACGTGAAAAAATAAGCCCTTAGTGACTTAGTTAAAGGTGAAATTTGACAAATTGGGGATTTCTTATAAGCATGGTCTTTTTCATTATATACTCTTTACATCAAAAGCTTGAATAAGCCAATAAATAACTTTAATGAGTTTATATATATATAAAATCTTGTTAAGGATTACCTTAGGGGTTGTTTCTCACCTTGGATTCGAGGGGATTTGAGGAGGTTTCAAACCCCCTCGTTGTTTGGCAATATAAAGTAACTGGGGTTTTCCAATCCCCTCAAAGAGGGGTTTGAAATCCACAGCAAGAGTTTAGATTACGCTTAAAATTATTTTAATAGTTGCATGTATAACATGTGTGTCACTATACTATCATTCTATTGAGCACATGACCCATTGATGATGATCAGCACCGTCCAAACATTATCCATATAAATCAACAACGACCAAGCATTGTCCAGCACCGTTCAAACATTGTTCATGTAAATCAATGATTAAAAATCAAACATTGTCCATATAAATCAATGAATAAAAATCATTGATTAATCACTCAAACATGATCTTGTGCTTGTGGCCCATAGTAGACTTGGAATTTCATCATTTTCGGGGAAAGCATATATTTCAGCGGGCTTATTACAACCACTGTGTCAAAAATTACATATCTAGCTAGCTAGAGATATTAAAGTTGATTTAGTAATTAAATTCAAATCCCTATAAATATACCATGCATAACTACTTTTGAATTAAAGTTGATTCACAATCCAAGGTGCCAAACACACTGAGTTTCAAATCCAGGGGATTCCAAATCCATGCTCCCAAACAGGCACTTAGTTTATCAAGCAAGATGGTACCTAGGGGAATACTGAAGGGAGGGGAAAAGTTAGATACATGAAAAGGACATTTTATGTATGGTTATAATGAGAAGATATATATGGTCCACACCCAACAAATAAATGTCCACTAATTAAAGTTTCAGGACATTCATTCTATTCAAATTTAAGGTGATGGCCTATTCATCGGAAACTGATCGCCAGCTTTCATGGTGTGTTGACATCATCAGGTTATGTGGGCCCACCATGATGTACGTTTTTTATCCACACCTTTCATCCATTTTTTGAGATCATTTTAGGAAAGGGGCCAAAAATTGAAGTGGATCACACCACATAAAGCAGCTGGGATTGAACATCTATCATTGAAAACTTCCCTGGCGATACAGAAGTTTTGGATCAAGCTGATATTTGTTTTTTCCCAACAGGTCCACGTGACCTTATAAACGGGTTGGATTGCAAATAAACATCACGGTGGAACTAGGAAGTTGTCAATGGTGGAAATCATTGTCCCCGCCACTTTCTGCGGTCGCTCTACTTAGCTTTGGATCTGCCTCATTTTTTTGGCCAATGTCTTAAAATAATATGAAAAAAATTGATGGATGGTGTGGATATAACCCAAACATGATGGTGGGCCCCACAGAACTTGGTGACGTCAACACACCACGGATGTCGGTGGTATGTGGCATACCACACAATCCGCTTCCCCCTCCACGGTAGGTTCCACAATTTCTGGGGATTACAAATGCATGGAATCACCCGCCACGCTCTGACAAGTATCGAATAACTAAGGACCATGGTGTTTATGTTTCATCAACTCCGTCCATCCATTTGGTCAGTTCATTTTACGCTGAGAGCCCAAACATGAGGAGGATCCAAAAATCGAGTGGGCCACACCAGAGAAAGCAGTAGGAACGGATGCACCCACCTTTAAAACATTTCTGCGGCTCACCTTGATGATTAGATGCCATCCAACCCGTTCATAACATGATTCCCACCTGAATGAAGGGAAAACACAGATACAATCCCGATCCAAAACTTCTGTGACCCCACTGAAGTTTCAACGGTGGGCATTCAATCCTCCCTTGTGTGGCCCACTTAACATAAATACACTCAGAAACTGCACGTGGCATACACTAAATCAAACTAAACCAACTGAACTGTGGACCAGCGTCGCAAAGTCACAGTCAGAAGATCAGATTCTTTGAAAAATCCCAGTCCTAACCTATGATCTGGCACCTAGTCGTTGAAATTGGACCATTGGATGATTTTCTTTTTGACCTTTGCTGTAAATGAAATCATAGAATTAGATAACCAAATAAGCTTAACTTCTATTTATGATACATCTAAATTAGAACCCACAATTTTGTTGGAATAACTTGTATGCCACGTATGCAATTTCTAAGTGCTTGCGTATCATCCATCACACTCTGCCAGAGTATAAATTTTTTTCTCAAATTGTAAGGGCCCACCTGCGTTTCTCCACAGAAAGACCATCTTATCAACTTCAACAATCCTACACGTGTGCCCACCTCATACGTGAGATGCGTGTTGAATTGCCATACACGGAAGGCATTAATATCAGCTGGTCTAAAGTGAAAGATAGGGAAGATTTTCAGAGATCGTCCATCCTTTCCTATTCTTCACCTGCAGCACTAAGCTATGCGGGGTCCACCGTGATTTATGTGTTATGTCCATTCCGTACATCTGCTTTCTCGTATCATTTTACATTAAGATGAAAAAAACGAGTTACTCAACTAGACTACACCATAGGAAACAGTGAAGATAATGACGCCTACCGTTGAAATATTTCTAGGGCCCTGTAATCCAACCTGTTCATAAGCTCAAACAGAGTTGGATGAAGGGAAAAAAAATATAAATCTGATGTAAAACTTCTGTGGCCCCCAAGAAGTTTTAAGGATGGCCGTTTAATCCTCATTTTTTCCTATTGAGTAGCCCACTTGAGATTTATATCTACCTCAATTTTTATGTTATGATCTAAATTTATCTTTTAAAACGGATGGACGGCGTTGATATGATATTTATCTTTTAAAACGGATGGACGGCGTGGATATGATATACGCATCATGTAGGCCCCACAAGCTTAGTGCTGCACAAATCCCTGAAGTCGGGTGCTGGAGGTAATCCAGCAATCCGCCGCCTTTGTTGAATCTACCTTCAAATGAATGAGAACGCGGGCATGTGTTTTGATTTGCCATTTATTATAGCTCACGAATTACATCATATGTGTTCTAAGTGAAAACTAGCCAATAATTCGGTAATCCTGACCGTACTTTGTTGCATTCCACCGTGGATGGAATATGGGTTAAATATTATCTTGACCGGACCATCTTAACCGTTCGATTTTTGTATATAAATAGACGGTCAAGAAGAGTAATTCCGGATCCAACTGAAAATCGATTTCTGGGTATGTTCTATCACGGCGGGAGTGAACGTACCAATGGTCTGGATTTCGAAATCATGACCCCATCTTCACAGGAGCGGATTAGGTGTTACCAATACCGTCGGGCCAACCTTGATGATGTGTCGCATATCCACGACGTCCATCCGTTTTTCTAGCCCATTTTAGTTTGCAATCCAAAAAATTAGGAGTATGCAAATCTCAGGTGGACCACACCACAGGAACAATTGGTGATTGAATGCTCATCATTAAATACATTCTGGGGTCTACTGTAATGTTTATTTTCCATCCAACCTGTTGATAATGTCTACCAAAACTGGATGTAGGAAAAATGAAAAGATCATATTTATGCAAAACGTTTTGTGGTCCACAAAAAGTTTTTAATGGCAATTCACCCCTGTTTCCAGTGGTGTGGTCCAATTGATATTTGGATCTGTTTAATTTTTGGGACAACGTCCTAAAACGATCTGTAAACATGAATGGACGGCGTGGATAAGCAACACATCATCGAGGTTGGCCCTATGGTAACGGTAACACCTAATCCGCACCCTTCTTGTCAGACTTAGAAACGCGTGTATAGATTGCAAAGATGCGGACGCCACGTACCTATTACAGACGGCAAAGCGTTTCCTACTGTCATTTTCGCGTCTGAAAATGTCAGAGACGCTTGCCAATTTTGAAGCTAGGTGGGGCCCACCAAATACAAGGCACATGCCTAGTGACCTAAAGATCAAAAGAAATCATGCCACGTGGATCTTCCTTCTCATAGAGACATCATTCGTTTTTCGTCTTTAGCAGTCATTTTCAAGGTAAATACAACCACAACCGTTCAACCTCCGGCCCACCTACCCAGCGAAATTCCAGTCGCACCCTCAAAAGTCACTTTCATCTGGATTTGACAAGAGAACTCTATTTGCCAACCACCCTAATCATAACACCGTAAGCCCACCATCTAAGACGTTCCTCATGTGGGCCCCACTGAGTAAATGCGCTTGCCTGAGAATTACGGGGAGCCCATGCAGTCAGGTCAGGTCGCGACCGTGGGGCCACCTTGATGTATGTGTTGTATATCCATGCCGTTCATCCGTTTTTCCAGCTGATTTTAGGACGTGGGATTAAAAGTTTTAAAACTGAAACAGATCCTGATCTCAGGTGGACTGCACCACAGGAAACACTGGTGATTTATCATTAAAAACTTGTGGGCCACAAAAGTTTTGGATCAAGCTGATATTTGTTTTTTTCCTTAGTCCAGGTATGTTGGACCTACTGGACAGGTTGGGGATGGCGTATAAAATTTACTGTGGGCTCAAGTAAATTTATTTATTTATTTATTTTTATTTTTTCAACAGTCGTCTTAACTTGAGATGATACAGCTGATGGACGACGTCGATGTCACACAGAGAACACAATAGATCTCATAGAGTTCTGTGGGCCCACGTGTAACGTTCACACCTTCCTTCAATTTCCATACATCATCTTAGGATTTGAGCCCAAAAATTGGCGGATCCAGAACTCTGCTGAGCCACACCAGGAGTAACGGTGAAGATGAGGACGCCTGGGAGACCTTCCTCGCCTAGGGGTGTAGGCGAGTCGAGCTTGGCACAGCTTGACTCGGCTTGGTCACTACCGGATCCTAACTCGGACTTGGCTTAGCTCCGTCCTTGAGCTTGACTAGCCAGTTCAAGCCAAAATAGAACAACAATGTTGTTTTTTCAATCACGTGGAGTGCAACTTCAACTTCTCACTGAATGTAAAACATAATTTTACATGTATTTCATCAAACACAACACAGGCAACATAAAAATCAAAATATAAAAATGTTTGTTTCATGTCCAAGCCTTCCTCACCACCTATAGACACTTCGTTGTGTCATTTCATCAAATACTTGCTGGACAACATTAATATCAAAACAATCGAGCCATCAATTTCGAGTTTGATACGACTTGGGGTCCGATATGGCTCAAGTCGAGCCTGGGCAAGCTCAAACTCCACTAAAAAAATTTTAAGTTGAGCTTTTTTGAGTCCAGTCAAGCCATCTAATTGAGCTAACTATTTTGGTGTACAACCTACTTGAGCCACTTATATATATATATATATATATATATATATATATACACCATCCAACCCATTCATCATGTGAACATCATCAGGATGAAGAGACATCCCAAAATCAACCTTATCCAAAACTCAGGTGGGCCACACCCCCCTAATTTAGAGGATTTATGAGTGATTTTACATTGCTCCCACGGTATGGCCCACCTTAGTTTTGGGATCGTATTGATTTTTGTGTGTAGGGTGAACATAAGGTGGCAAAAATGATGTATGGAGTGGATGTCTCACACACATACTTGTGTGCTTTCAACAACACACATAACCAGGGAAGCGGATTTCGTGAGGCATGGCTTCACCCAAGAGGTGCTGCCTTTATCGTGGGGCCCACCTTGATGTGTGTATTTTGTATCCAACCCGTCAATCCGTTTTTCCATCTCGTTTTGGGTCATGATTCCAAAATGAAGAAGATCCATTTATCAGGTGGGTCATGCTCTAGGAAACAATGGTGATTGAACACCCTACCATTAAAAACTTCTTAGGCCGCATCTTAATGTTTCTGTAGTGTTAATTTTCCCTCCAATCCGTTGATAAGGTCAAATAAGCCGGAATGAAGGGAAAAAATAAATATCAGCTTGATCCAAAACTTTCATGGCTCATTAATAGTCAATCACCACTGTTTCTTATGGTATGGTCCACCTGATAAATGAATTTTCTTCATTTTTGGTATCACGCCGTAAAATGATCTGTAAAACCGGATGGACAGTGTGGATGCAAAATACACACATCAAGGTGGGCCGCACAGTAAGGGCCGCACCGTCTTGGGTTAGGCCAGGGTCTCACCTAATCCGCTCCCCATTACCAGTCCATGAGACCCTAATGGTGCACATGCAAAATATATCTGATGATCAGGCCATCGATCATCTGAGAAACTAAATGGATGGTCTAAGATTGAATACAGAAGGGATTGGACGGTTCTAAGTATTCGATCAGTGAGAGTCTTGCAACTGTGTTGGATGTCCAACCGATGGGGCCTATAAGTTGATCAGATGATATCTGAATATCATGTGTTGGTAGGATTGTAGCCATATGGATCAATGGATTGGATCTTTTAACTTGAAATTTGGATTTTTTTTTCCTCCACACGATGTTAACCATCCAAGTTCACACGCTGATTGGGTGATTAGAATCATCCAATTAGTGCGACCCAGTGTCAGCTAAAAAAGATTTAGTAGGCAACACCTATTATTAGAACATCCCACATGTGCAAAGGTACTGTAAGCCTAAGGTAATGTCAGTACACACCCTCCATTTTAGCCACCCCCGTTGGGGATCGATGCCAAGACCTCGAGTGTTGAAACGAGGTATCTCCACTCAGTCTGCCAGTTGCGCTCTAGATCTGGGTGTGGACAAGTCATGGCTCAGATGTGCGTTTTATAAGCTGCATTTGCTCTTGTCAAACACTCTCAGATAATGTAATTATTTTTATATTCAATATTTTAAGATAGATTTTCTATTATTTTATGTTTTAGTAAGTATAAAAGAATAGAGATGATACGCTGGAATTAAATTGGATAAACCTTTAATCTTTGATTAAAGTCTACTTAGATTAGAATTTAAAGTACTAACGATGAGAATGTTGATGAAATAAGATTTAGAGTGTTTTTCTCAAATTTTTGATGCTAAGACCACATTCAAATCGAGGATTTTGGACCATAAGGTAGCATATCTCACATATATACATATGCACACTATCATATATAGACTGATTACTTTATCAGCATATCATTTATATTTTATATAATTAGACCATTTATTGGCTTAGAAGCTTTAGAGTTATTTGTCTTACTTAGTTTAATTAAATAACTATATGTTAATAAGGTATAATTTTTTTTTGGTTCTAATCACCCTCTTTAGGACATATCTTTCATTTTATAGCTCTACCAAGCTTCCACTAGTAACTCATGGCTAACCATCGCGTGAAATTAATTCATAGATTATAGAAGATATTGATCTATATAATACTCGATCCATTCTAGACTCCGGGCAAAATAAATACTTAGAATTCCTTACAATCAATTATCATATTTTTCATGTAAGATTCATCAATTATGATCATAATTTATGTTGGATGTTTGAATTTATGGTTTAATGGCTCTATATTCCGATGAGGGGTAGCTCGCTCGACTCGACTCGAAAAAGCTTGATTCGATTTGGTTCGAAGTTGAGTTCGAGCCGAGTAGAGCTGATTCTTTGAGCTCGAAAATGAGTTCGAGCTGACCTTAGCTCGACTCGACTTGGATCGAACCCAGCTCGAATCAAACTCGGATCGAACTAGTTCAGCGATTCGGTTACTTTGATATTGGTATTGCTCACTAAGTGTTTGATGAAATGACTCAACGAAGTGTGGCTAGCAGCAAGGAAGGTATATATATGAAACAAATATCCTTTTTTTTTCTTGATTTTTATGTTGCTTGGAAGGTATTTGATAAAATACATGTAAAACCATTGTAGCTGTTTTACATACAGTGGGGTTTTCAAGGTGCAGTCTGGGTGTTTGTGAAAATACTGCACATGCGAACTCGAGTCGATCTTGGCTCGAGCTGCTGACCAAACCGAGCCAAGCTGGCCAGTCAGGTTCGAGGACCGAGCCGAGTCGAGTTCGAGCTGAGGTCAGCTAGTGGCCGAGCCGAGTCGAGCTAAGGCCAACTCGACTCAATGTACCCCTAATTCCGATCGAAGGGAATAGATTTTCTGCTCCAACTAAGTTATTAAGTTGAATTGTTGGATTGGTATCATAATCTATTTAAAATGGATATTTGCATTCTAGTTCGTTGCATTATTGAATTCCCTTCACTACAATGCATCTTTCTTATATTATTTCTAGTTTAGCTTAGATTTAGCTGTTTGTGAATTGTTATTCATACAGTGTAACATCCTGGATTTTCACTCTTTTGGATTTCGAAAAACCCTTGAAAATTTTCATTATAACTAACTTATGTTGTCGCTTACTGGTCCATAACACTCGCAGTGAGCCTATATACGAGTAGTACTAGTAAAGAACCGCACAAATCCGATCAATCAACCGGAGGAAGCCAACGAATCCACCCGATCACTCAAACATCGAGCTTAGCCTCGGGATTTGTTCACTTAGGGTCCAAATCTAGTTGACCTATCACTGACTAATCGAGACAACCGTAACTAAACAAAGATCCAGCCAAAGTCAAGACAAGTGGGGGTGTTAGATCTTAATTAATAAACCAAATCAATCAGTTACCCCTTTAACCTAAAAATCAACAACTTAGACGGACTTTAACCGAATCGATATTTTCGCTAATTGCAAATAGGCCACACTACAAACTTAGCCAATCCAAACCGTAGTTATTACGCATAAGAAATCTCACTACCCAATTCATTACAGAAATGTTTTGATTATCCAACCAAGCTCTAAATCGCTCGTTAGTGGGCCACTGAACCCGTGGCTATAGAAATACATTTGTCTTAGTGGGCTTGACGTCTATCGCGGGACATCGAGCCGAGATCGCGTCTCGAATCATTCAACTTGGACTCGTAAGGTGAGTGCTTGAGTTGTACGAATACCCTATATAAAAATCTGAAACTTAAGTGAAATAAGTCCATTACTCTTTCACAAAGTTGTAACTTTCAGACCGTCGATTCATGGCCAAATTTAGGGTACTGACTAAAGATATTTCTCCACACATATCCGTATAGCCACTGCCCTGATCGACTATTGGTGACCGTTGAATAAACTTTTAATTATACCGACGCATCCAAATGACAGGCCGATTGTGTCTATGAGTAGATCATCGCTAGGGCCAATTATCCAACGGTGGATGTCGACTCCTATGCTCCGTACTAGCCCCCAAATGGTAAAAAACACTCTCCTAAGGCTAGTATAGTAAAAACCTAGCCCTTAGGGCCATTTACACCAAATCTGGCATTATATAAAGGCCTTATTTGGGCACCCCTCCTCTCATACGAATTTCATGCCCTAGAGCAAGAGAAAAAAAAAGGAGAAAGGGAGAAGAGAAAGAGGAGAAAGGAGAAGAGAGAGAGCTTGGGTTATGGGTGTTGGTGCACCTCCGCCCTCACATCCCATATCTAGCTGCCCCGCCGTAACAAGAGTCATCGTCGGAGTTTTTCCGATAATAAATGGAGGTAAGTGTTGAATTTCACTTGTAATCTAGAGTTTTAATACTTGTTTATCCCCATTCTCACAAGCTTGTATATTTTAATGATCTTTTTCAAAACTCTAACCCAAAGAGCACCATGAGTTGGGCGAAACGTCACAAGGTGCGAACCATCATCTCTAGGTTATCATTTATCGACCCTTGAGGGTCTCAGCTAATGATTAGATGCTTATAGATGAATTTGTACATGGTAATATGTAAATATTTTGATTTGTATATAATATATGTTATTTGTTAGATATGGATGCCCACATGTTTGATAAAATGCTTGAATAGTGGAATGTATTGCTTTTTCGATGCTCATGTGCTTGATTTAATACTTAAGTGATTGTATTACTTTATGCATGCTCACATGTTTGATTTAATGCCTTAGTGAACATAGTATCCTATGTATGCTTACATGTTCGATGAAATGCCTAAGTGGTTGTGTGGTAGAACCTATGCTATAATTGTGTGATGTAGTGTTTAGTTCATAGCGATACTTACAATTGCTACAATGTTGGATTAATTGGCTAACCGCCTGAACTAAAAGGGTGGCCCAAGTTAAGGCGGTCACCCTAGGCTTGTTCGATTGACCCAGGTTGAACACGGACGACCAACAGTAGCTGGACTACACGGGCTGCTTGCACCCAATGCTGGTTGTGTTGTGGTTCTCCCAGGTCAATCAAATTAGTCCACTAGCCGACTGATCATGTATGTTCACATTGTATGATATGACTAAATGAAATATATGATACCCCGTTCCCAATAGATGTGTCCATTCATAATCGTTAGTGCGATTTGATCCCCACTAAGACTCATGAGTCAGGCATGGTGGTATGGGACACCGTGTTCGAGCTATCGGCATATGCTAGGGTGAGGAGCCTCCCTATATTAACCAGTGAACACTAATGGAGGTGATATATCATTGTTTGAATGACCCCCGTCAAATTACTCGGCCGATGTTTACGTGCCGGAGTACAATTCAAATGACTCGAGCGTGAATGAGATTGGGTGACGAGCTCTTTCCTTATATATTTTTGGTTTTATGTGACAAGCCCGCACCTCGGAACTGAGTGATCATACCCGGTATTGGGTGACGATTCATACTGGGTTGATCCTCATACGTTTGGGTATCATACTGTACCCTTGGAATTGTAGATTTATGAGATAAATGGGCAACACCTAAATTTGAATCAAGGGACATTGGTAAGGAGTCGTAACGTACGACAACGAGCCACGTGAAGTGGATGAAGACTCGTAATATAATGTCGGTATCATAGCTTCGCCAATATGATGGATGAATTGAACTTAATAATTACTCAGCTAATATGATCGTTCATCGCATCACATTATATTAGAATGTGGTGAAACAGGCGTTGAAGTCGCACATTTGAGGGAGTGTTGTCATTTGTGAAACAGGTGATCGGAGTCGCGTGTGAGGGAGTGTTGTTTGGAAAGGGTATGCATCATGTCATATCTTCATATGCACATTTAATAAGAGTATTTAGGAATTGTTTGATTTTTTGTTTATCATTAACTGCGCTGATTGTGTCGATACCATGTATAACTTAGGACTAATGGAACCACTGAGTTAGCGACTGTTCACTCCCCAAGTATAGGGTTGTGATGTAGTAATAAACTCGGTGAGACCGAAGTCGAATCCCAAGGGATTGAAACCTGTACGTAATCTGAAATTAAATAGAACTAGAACTAGACTAAGATGTAATCTAAATCAAGCGAATATGAGGGAATAATTGTGAATAGATTAATTAAAAACTAATAAAAATAAAGGTAGGAACTAGGGTGCCAAGGATCCACTTGTAGCAATTGGGAAGTTACCTTGTATTGATTCAAGGACACAACTAGAATCAGAGTCTCATCCTATCCAGTTGGTAAGAAGAGATTTGGTAGATATCTGAATGTCTCATAGATCTAATCATCAACAGATACGATTGGTGTAGAATTGGAAGTGATTCCATCACCTAACCATGCCCAGGAGACTATGGCAAACAACAACAATTTATCAAACCCACAGCCAATCACAAGAGAATTGTGAAAGTTAGGAAGGGGTTCCGTCACCCAACCATGACAAAGAGTCAATGGTGAACAACTGGGCCTTCCAAGTTCACAATCTCATAATGAAAAGAACAAACTCAAAGCTATTGCAGATATACTGTAATTTGAGTCACAATAAACCATTAAAAACTAAAAGTATTCTTTAATAATCAAACTAAAATCCACAAGAATTCAATAACCATGAATCAAAGCAAAGCTAATAACCCAATCACACTACAAGCTTCACCTCTTAGCCCTAGCTAAGAGGTTTAGCCTAGTAACATGATTAGGCTACACCTTAAAAGAAAGAAAAAATAAAACAGAAAAATAAAAATAAAAACCCTAAAAACTCTACTCTCCCTCTTGTGCACGTCCAAGGAATTCCTTAGATTTGAATGCCTTCTCCCCATGTCCAAAACCTTCTTTTATAGCTGCTGGAGGCGGTGGAGGACTGTCACAGCAGCTGTCGCAGCCATAGCGAAAGCTTTTTCGCAGTCAAGTTCGGAGCTTTAAAACTCCCTACTTTCCTCGCTCAATTTTAAAAGAAACCCCGTCCCTTAGGACGTTTTTGAGCCCTCTATATGATGGATGGTTCATATCTGCCATATGATGAAAGATGGTGGGCCACAACCGCCTGGAAAAGCCAGTTTTCGTGGATTTGCGAAAGCTTTCGCATTCCTTCACTGTCGTGATCGGTGGGCCCCACAAAGGTGTTTTCAAGGAAATCCACCCCATCCATTGCATCATGACGAAATTTCAGTCAAGAATGGATGGTTTTGAACGTCCATTGTCGTGGCCCAGAGAAGAAATCACAATAAAAACAATTTTAAACGTCGCAGAACCGCCTGTTTGTGGCCTCTGTATCGCACACGTGTGCACGCATGGGTGTAAAATTTCAGCAAGGTTTTATAGTATTCGAGCCACTCTACAAGATGGACAGCTCGGATTTTCCGTACGGGTGACGTGTGGGTCCCACAGAGGTCCACAAAAACGGCCAGCGGCCGTTCGTTGAGTAGCTGAAAATGGCAAGTGCCATTTCTGTTTTGGAAATTGGTTAGGCACGGGCGGGCGCTGTTTGGATTTGGAAGGCAGCATTGTGCTCGGCGTACATACAATGTACATGATATACATGCACCATATGCAGGGCCCACTATGATGCTTTTCAGAAATCTGCACTGTCCATCCTTTTTCTCATATTCTTTAAGCCGTCAAGGACAATTTTGAAGCATATTTAGATAGCAGGTGGGCCCCACTTAGTGAATTAAGGGGTTGATCTGTCTGTTAGCCCACTTTCAGAGATCTTCAATTGCTGAAATTTAATATGTACGGTTAATTTATGGCCCCCATCACATGTATGAAGTCTTGTGTCAATCGGATGGCGGGAACCATGTGATCTTGCATTCTGGACCAATTTCGGGCCACTTGAGCTTCAGTTTCTCGATTTTCCTGGATATCTGGCATGCACTTCCGTCGATCTCGGTCCCCTAGAGTCCGTCCCTTGCCTTGGTGATTCTAGAGCGTCAATTCTATGCATTTAGCATCTTTTTCAGTCCAAGCTCGTAAATACACCCTGCATCACAAACACGATTAAAATGAACCGTTAAGCAGTGTCATGTTCGTAAATCCAGGTAGTAACTGGTGTCACACCCCGAACTCAAAAAATGGGCTCACAAAATTCCTGATCGCCGAATCCGGCACCGACAACCTCCGTAGAACCCCATTCTCGGCTCCCGGCACCCATTCACCAGGTTCTGATCCTGGAATGCTACAAGGAGGAGGATTTCAAATCATCAGTTTAACTGCAATGAGCATAACCAAAAGCATAACCCACGAACAATAATTACAAGAACACCACCACAAAATCTACTATGATCAAAAACTTTTGAGTACAATGTGTCTAAAAGGGAAAAATACAAGATAATGCAAAAGATAGAAACTCCAAAGCTCGTCTGCACGCTCCTGCTGCTACTATGCTATGGCTACGTCCTGGGGTCACCTACACGCATCAATCATGCATAAGCTTATAGGAAGCTTAGAGGGTGGTGTAAGTGTGTGTGCAATATAAGCGTGCTCAGAATGTAAGATCAGAGTAATGTGGAATCATGGTGATGAGTATATAAATGCAATCAGCCGTACCAAGGCTATGCGGTGCAAGATATGATTACCATCGGTCATAACACGGCCATACGATGCGAGATACACCTCAAGCATGCCAATCCTCATCATATATCAGTACAGTTCTCATTTTGGATAATCACCGGGGTTTAGTACACTCTAAGAGGCACTGCCGCTCTCCAAGCCGCACAGTCCAAATGAGTGTAAGAAACCTCACTATCCGCCTGGCCAATAGTCTGCCAATACCTATCCGGTACGTCGATAGCGGACCCATTCACGAGCTGGTCAAACTCAGCCTAGTATTGCCCCCTACCCTTGGGTGAGTAAGACCATACTCCTTTCCAACCGACTACGACACAGTGGGAGACGCAGCCTCCTGGTATTCGGCCCTTGTGCACTCATATATCCACTCGGTATCGACGTTGGAGTCATCCTCTGGTACCATCGGGTTTAAAGATTTTCACCCAGGGACATCTATGGTGCCCGTATGCTAGAACCAAATATTTTCGGTATTCAATCTAGCCATCCACGATGTGTCTGTGGAGGCTATGACCCTGATGTCGCTAGGGCATACAGTAACTACAATCACACAAATGCAAGTGCATGAGTCACACTATCAGTCATGCAACAGTCTTGCGTGTACCATGCACTTATATGGGGTAACTCCGACTATCAGGGCCCGAAGGCATATGCTATGATCGGTCACTCCTCACATCAGGCATACATATGATGCGAATGATCATGAATCATGGATCTATGCTAAACATGTATAAAGAGATGGGCTTTATGTATAATGGAGATGGGCCTAGACGGCCTACTTACCACAAATATGGGCCTATCAGTGGGCCTTAGGGAGAGTTATAATGCGGACATTTAACCAACATTATCCATTCAATGTGGACGTCAAACCATCATTGCTCCCAAGGTATAACCCACTATAAAATCAATACATATACCATGGTGGAGTCACACTACAATGGGCCTTATGTACGTCCTATTGGGCCTTGACCCATGGGCCTCCAGTACATCAAATGTGCCTCATACATGGGTCTCGTATATACATATCAAGGTGGGCCTCAATGACGGGCCACAAATGCATCAACATGGGCCTAGTCACACAGGCTTGCATACATCACAATGGGCCTCATAGTATGGGCCTTATACAAATCAAGGTGGGCCTTGTATGTATCAAGGTGGGCCTCAACAGACGACCCACAAACATACCAAGGTGGGCCTTATCATATGGCATTAAAATATTTTCCAAATGATTGGATGGTTTGGATGAAACACATGCATCATGGTGGGGCCCACACTAATGAAGGGTGTGGAATACATACTTCAGTGGGCCCCAAGTGGGCCTACCATAATGTTTATTTTCCATCCACCCCATTAACAAGTTCACTCAGACCTGGGGCCCAACCTGGGCCCATTGAAATGTTTATTTTTCACTCAACTTGAGCCCACTGTAATGTTTATTTTCCATACAACCTGTTGATAGGGTCGTGTGGACCAGGGGCCCACTAGAATGTTTATTTGCACCCAACCGGTTCATAGGGCCACACAGTCAGTGAGGGACCCACCGTAATGTTTATTTTCCACCCAACCTGTCGATGAGGTCACGTGGGAGTCATGTGGACCGGGGCCCATGGTAATGTGTATTTGCCATTCAAACTGTTTGATGAGGCCACTCGAATCTGGGGCCCACCGTATGTGTTCCACAGATCCAGCCCACCCATTATGTGTGTCCCACTGGACTAACGGTCCAGACCAAATTTCGGCAACATCCAAAACTCAGGTAGGCCCCACTAAGCAATTTTTATATGTTTTAGGCATGTCTTCACATGATTTTAGATGGTATGGCCCACCTGAGTTCCGTTTATGGTTGATTTTTTTGGAGATGTCCCATGGACAAAGGGGACCCATCAAATGCACGGTGTTGATGTTCGAAACGCATCAAGGTGGGGCCCACAGCTGGGGTCGTGAGCTCCAGCTCGTCCGTCCGTCAGCGGCCAGCGCAGGTGCTGCCTGCGCCTGCTGTCAGTAGCAGCAGCAGCAGCGCTGCTGTTGAGTTTATTTTTATTTTTTAAAAAAAGGAGATTTTGTGGTTTTTCCCCTACAGGGCCCACATCAGATGAATCCACTCCAGCCATTGGATTCCACAGTCCAAGACTGACCAAATGAGTCTAATATGCGGCCTGTTTTGGACGAATGGTATACCCTATTATTCCCTATGGTATGGCCCGCCTGAGAATCGGATTAGCCTCAAATTTATGTTCAATGCCTAAAAACACGTGGGGAATAGAATGGCGGCGTGGATCGGATTCATATATCAAGGTGGGGCCTACATAAGCAGTCCACCCAAAAGCAACCTTCCTTCCCTTTTCTTTTTCCTTTTTTTTTAAAGTACACACCCACGTCAGTGTACACACTCCAGGTTAGCCTCTCCCGTCCACGGTTAGACGTCCAGCGTCCTGAACAGTGTTGCTACAACACATGCACCATGGTGGGTCCCACATGTACATGGCCCACCACCATGTATATATATATATTTATATATATATGTAAATATAAAAATAAATATAATATACTATATAACATGTGAAACTTTCCACCATCCTAAAATGGACGATGGATTTCGCCTAAGATGTGGTGGGCCACACCATTGATGAATGGAGTGGATTTAACATGATTTGGTAGGGCCCACTTCATTTTAGGGAGAGAAAAGAAAGAGAGAAAGAGGGATATACGGTGATAGAGAGGAGGGACCCTGCCACTATGGGCCCTCCATTAATACAACACATACATCAAGTGGGTCCCACAACAAGTGGCCCTTAAAATTGGAAACATCGGTAGATCACCCACCTTATCTTCCTTCTTCTTGGTCCCTTAGACTCCAATGCTCCTTAGCTTGCCTTTTAATGGAGGTTGATGGGAGATTGATGGTGTGGATGAGAGATGAGAGGGTGGGCCACACTTGTGTTTTGGGAGAGAGGAAGCTTGGATGTGAGATGTTGCTTGGGAGATTTAAGAAATGAGAGAGAGAATGAGAGGATGGGAGTGATATAGATGGGTGATGGGTGATGTAAGGAAAGGTATGGTTTGGGTTGAAATTTTGGAAAAAGAGGAATGGGTGAAGAGAGAGAGAGTTGACTTTGTGGAGAAAGAGGGATGTGTTGTTGTACTTGGGTAAGGTGTGACTTGACTTGTACTTGACATTGATTGATTGATTGGACATATCGTAGAGATTCTCTCGATATTTACAATGTGCGGTGTTTCTTCGGAATAAACACAGATCGACATCTTCTAGCATGGGTATCGGTTCGGTGCGCAAGTCACGGCGTTGGAACCGCGGCGACGACGCGGTCGTTATGATACAAGTTTCGGATCGAGCCAATGTCGGTGTGCGGGACCTGGTTTAGGATCGTGCGCAAATGTCGGTTACGATGCGAAGGTTGCTGGAATTTGACCGGCAAGACCGCGAAAGCTAACGGAACGGTACGGACTGAGACAACTGGGGTCTAATATGCAATATTTGACCCTCAACAACTACTCACTCCCACTTAGGACGGTGTTTTAAAACACCAACCAGGCGTATCAATGATGCAGGTACTAGTGGGACCTCAGACAGGTAGGCTAATATCGGGTTGTACTAATGCCATTATGTTTTGGAGAATTGGGTGTAAATTAGAGGCTTTACACTTTAACCATCTTAGGTATGTATATTGTGGATTATGGTTTGTATAATTCCATTTTGGGCGATCATCACTATTGAAATTGTATTTTTAACTCTTAACTTTATATTTCCGAATCTATTGTTATCTCTATCTCACTTTGGATCCCTAATCGAAATTACACTACTCTGATTATCTGTGTATGAAATGAATTTGAATTTGAATGAGGACACATGCGTTTTCATTTGGTTAACACCTGGCAACTCGGGATCGGATTCTATGTACTCGGATGCCAATTTTCGGGGTGTTACATACAGTGCCTATAGATCTACCTTGGACTCCCAAGTTTATACTACACCCCAACTTTGCACTTGGGGTTGTTGAATAATGTGTGATAAAATAAATGATTTCACCCTTTAATCATTGCTTGTAGCGGTGCAATGTTACCAAAATGCCTCTTTTTTCTTTGGAAATTAGTGTTGAAGTCGAGAACTGTGAGGCCCAATTAGCACGTGTATTATATCTCAAGGCATCCAACAAATGCACCCCCATAAAGAATAATTTATACCATCTGAAACATCCAAATCTACATGTAACTCATCTAATGATCGGAATTTACTGCAGGACCGCTCGATTAAACCACTCGTATGAGGGGTACCACCAACAAATTAACCCAGGTTATCTCCATTGAGGCGGTTGAACCTGGTTATGTTCGGATTAAGTGCGAGCTGTTAAGCCAGATAGCTTGTTTGTACTTGGTAACAGCCTGTACAGGCCGTGCAACGGCCAAGAAAGGTCAGAAAAACCTAAAAAATTGGGGAGACCGTAGACCTCACTAGGCTTGTGGTTCGTTATGGACAATGGACTCAGCAGACACCTAGAAATTAAGTATGCGCGCCGTGTAGATGGCACTTGCCAAGCGCAACTCACCCCAGCCTTGGCCCAAAGGCTAGAATTTTAAATCACTGACCTTTTAATGAAACTGAGATATTGGGCATTTTAGCCGTTAGATCTCTCCTAAATTTACGTTGAAGGCCGAAAATATTTCTCTACGCCCGTCCACAAAATCTAAACCCCGATCGTGGAACGGTGACCATTGATTGTAAATCGGACCCGTACGATAAAATCTCAAGTCCGTTTGCCTTCAAATTTTACACGGCCCTTCATCGGGCCATGGGGCACCTATCCTATAAATTTCATGGCCGGGAGGCATCAGGGTAGCCCAAACAGTCAGAAATGGACCCCATAGGGCCATTTAAAGATCGGGCCCGTATGATAAAACTCCGCGTCCGTTTTGCCTTCAAATTTTGCACAACCCTTCATACCATGGGACACCTACGCTATAAATTTGTGGATAAGGGTGCGTCAAAGCAGCCCCAAAAGCCAAAGAGGGGTCCCACGGGGCCGTTGGAGTAAAACAATAGAAATTAAGGCCATTTGGCCCAAAAGTCTAGGATATAAGATCCTTTAGTACCCACTCTCACCAATTTCCAGCAACAAGAGAGAAGTGAGAGATGAGAGAAAAAAGAAAGGAGGAAGTGAGAGGAAGAGAGTGTAGTAGAAGGTGGGGCCCAAGGAACTGGAAACTTTGAGAATCTCCTTCCTCTTCCCCATACCCACCACTACAAGCACCACTTCTAACCGACTAGGGAGGTAACCACTCATCTTTTCTAGAAATCCTTTGTGTTGCTTACATGCAAAATGCATTTGACTTAGGACATCGGCTAATCGACCCACGAGTTCGACACTTCTAGATCGTTTCCTTAAGCTCTCAACGATCCAAAGGTGCAGACTATTATCCTTAGGTGGTCAAGTACCAATTTGAAGATAAATTTAATAATTATGAATGTTAGGGTGATGTGCATGAGTAATTTAGAGAAAACCTAGCTAAGAACCTACATGATAGGTCCACCTAATTTATATGAAATGATTAATTGTTGTTTGTTTATTCTTCAATATGTTTGGGCATGAAATTGGTGTTGCATGTTCATCTCACACATAATTCTTGCATGATTTTCCCTGTAGTATGCATGAATGCATTGTTCCTTATTGTGTTCTTGTACTATGAGGCATGTATTATTCTTGGTCTCTTTGGTAACCCAGCACTACACACATCACGTTCAAATTCATGCTATTAAGAGTAGTTGCATTTATATTAAAAATCTGAATTTTCATGCTCAATGTATGGTATGCATGATTTCACTTGTACTAGAAATGAATCCTTAATTGTTGAAGTGTTATTGAATACAATCCATTTCTGGGTTGGTCAATGAATTGAGATTGGTGAAGTTGGTCTCGTTAGTAGAACCATCTTGTGACTAGACTAACGGATTTGAGCGGATGCGAATGGGCGACAGTAGTTGGACTACGTGGGTTGCTTGCACTCGATGTCGTCTGATACGTACTCGCCTGAACTTGGACGGTCTAGCCCACTTATTGACCAACCATGTTTGTTAACTATACCTATTCACGCCTATATGGAACCTAGGACACCCCTCTCCCACCGAAGCCCACTGACAACTGCTAGAAATTGATCTACTATCTTGAGAGCCGGGTATGGTGGAATGGGATACTGTATCCAAGCTGTCGGCCTACGCTTGGGTGACGAGACTCCCTGTAGTTACCGCAAGCGATCCCACTTTCTAGTACTCCCCATGTGCTTCAAATCGGGGATGGGGAACCCAACGGGATCAAGGATCGCGGGGTCATACATCATATCATAATTTATGCATATACATTAACAAGACTAGTCAGGGATCTGTGAATGTATGCTTTTCATTAAATTCACCATAGAATTGACACTTGTTGTAACTTAAGGCTAATAGCACTTATTAAGTTGATCACTCACTCCCACTCTGGGACGGTGTTTTATAACACCAAACAGACTCTTTAATAGATGCAGGTGATGCTGAGCTTGATGAGCCGAGCGGTGCGAGTATAGATAAGGAGGATGCGCTATCTTACTTCCAGCTGATGGGCGGATCACTGTAAATTGAGCGGGCTGACTATGGATTGCTGAGTAGTGGACTCAGCGCACCATTCTTTTGGACATATCATTTTTTTATTTTGTCGGGCGACGCCTTGTGCGGCCCGTTGATTTTTTTGTAGACTTGTATACGTTAGTCGCTTCATTTCAGTTGACAGTTGTGATTGTGGTTTATGTTCCGGTCAATTCCATACTGCTCATTTAATTGAATTACATGCAAAACATTAAAATTTGGTTAAAAGTGATACCTGAAAACTTGGGAGTCGAGTGTATACACGACCCTCAAATTTCAGGGTATTACAAGTTGGTATTGGAGCAATAGTTTGGAATCAATTAGGTCGTGGACCACAAACTCACTAACGCATCTGTTGACTTAGGAGTGAGCGCACTAGTGATGTAGAGACAATATGACTCACCTTAGGTATCTCGAATCGTAAATTTTAGATGGAAAGTCTAACTTCCCAAGGGTATAAACTAAGGTGAGAGGGAGCGCGACGATGTTAGGGTTAAATCTGGACCCTTACGATACGTTCGCTTGAGATTCGGAAAGCCGGGTACCTATACCTTCTGATTGAAATGTCTTCTAGCCCATTGGTATCATTGGCCTTGCGAAATCCAATACGGGTTAGTTTGGGAATAGGGTATTGACGAAACACGAACTTGAAATGTCCGTGAACGTTACCCCTGAGCCCAATGACCCATTGCAGACTTGAACTTGGCATTACCGAGCCGTTTGGGGGCGATGGATGCTCCTAGCAAGTCAAATTTTATGAAAATGAGGGGACATAGAGGTCGCGAGACTCATAGCACATGCCGGGGGGGAGAGGGGGGGTGGGGGGAAGGGGGGTGTTGTCGCGTTTCGGGGATCAAGGATTCATGTAAAACACACCCGGGAGGCGTTGCCCATGCTTGGGAACTCAGGAACCCACGTGGCCCTCACCCGGATGGCGTGACCCCCACCCAACTAGGCAGCGCGACACGTTGCCCCCGCCCGGATGGGCAGTGAGGGGATGTGGCCCTCGCCCGGTTGGCGTGGCTCCCACCTTGGGGTCCAAAGGTTCGCGTGGCCCTCACCCGGGTCGCCGATGGGTGGCCCCCCCTTTTGCAATCCAAACTCATGTGGGCCCCACTTTATTGCACTTTAAGACCCTAATACCTCATTTCTCCCCTTTCACTACACTCCAACCCTCCCAAACCCTCTAGAGAAACCCTCTCCCCCTCTAAATCTCAAACCTAAAAACCCAACCAACAACATCCACCTTCAACCCATCTCACTCCATCGTTCCCAAGGGTGTGTTTGGACAGGCGGATAATAAGGGATTGGATTGTATTGGATGGGATTGGAAGGAGAAATCTCGGGATTGGCCGGGCGTGCCAAACACACACGTTGAACTTCTGCCTGGATATAGCAATCCCATGGGATTTCCAGCAATCCACTTACATCACCATCATTACCTTGAAATCCACCTAATCCCTCCTAATCCCGTCTACTTTGCCTGGGACGTGTTTGGTTGGACGAATTGGAAGGGATTGGCCGGGCATAATCCCAGGATTAGCCAAGCATGCTAAGCAGACTCAGTGGTGAAATCCCTGGGTATAGCAATCCCATAGGATTGCAAGCAATCCACTAATGCAACCATCATTACCTTGAAATGGCTGCCGTCCACCCTAATACAATCCAGTCCCATGGAATGGGCTCGTCCAAACACGCCCCAAACTCATTCCCCAAACCATTTCCAAAACCTTTTCCAAAAACCCATTCTCAACTCATTCCTAAGAACCATTTCCAAAACCCACTCCCAAAACCCATTTCCAAAACACATTCTTAAAACCCATTTCCAAAACCCATTCCTAAAACTCATTCTCAAACTCATTCTCAAACCCATTCTCAAAACCCTTCCTAGAATCCTTCCCCTCAACAACCCACCTATACATCCTCATATCCAATCCATATCTAGTCAAGGAAGATGACCTTCCTTGCAACTATTGCCTCATTCTTTTCTATTCTGGTGATCCTCTTCCTCATGGGAAAGAA
The DNA here is from genome assembly GCF_029962835.1 of Magnolia sinica. Classification (NCBI taxonomy): domain Eukaryota; kingdom Viridiplantae; phylum Streptophyta; class Magnoliopsida; order Magnoliales; family Magnoliaceae; genus Magnolia; species Magnolia sinica. The sequence continues at coordinate 10,366,082 of NC_080575.1, read as the reverse complement.
AAGACCGGCTCCCAAGGAGGCGGGACCGAGCCGAGAAAGACGGAGTAAGAAGGCAGCTGATCCATGCTAAGGGCTAAGCCAAGAGTGGCGAAGCAAGTGTGACGCCGATCCAAAGGAGAAATCAAACCCGGAAGTCTGATCCAAAAGAAGAAACGATTCCCAAAGGAAGCCTACAATACGAGTCGACTAATCGCCCGTTGAAGATTTGAGAAATTTCTGAGTGCGCAAGGTTACCTTTAAGGCCTCCATGGAGGAACATTTGTTAGGTAATTACTCTCTACTCAATCGACTTATGGAAAAAGGATGGGGTCCCATGTTTTATGGAGGTGCGCGGGCCGATGAGGGGTAAGATAAGGCGTTCTGCACTCGAATTAGGAACCCTCAATTCACGCCTCTAGGATTTGATATTATAGTAGGTGGCAAGAACATCCACTTCGCAGTTAAGTAATTTTCTGAAATACTGGGAGTACCACTGGGGGTTGTGCAAATTGACGAAAGGAATTTGGAATGGAGTTGAAGCTGCGATGAACGAACTCGCTTCTTATACAACCGTGCGACTCAATGGACGCGGGATGTCAGCCTATACCCGATAGCCTTGACCCCCGAATACTGGTTATTTCACCAAATTGGCACCTGCAATCTGTACTTGAGGTTGAAAATCACCCCGAATGCACCCGCTACATGGTGGAATTTCTATATTAAGTGGGTCATGGAGCAGATGTGTGCGCCCCCAACATGGTGCTCCGCCAAATCGTGAGGGCTGCTAGGGTGACTCGGAAGGATATGGTCCTTCCATTTGGCCACCTAGTATGCCATATGGCCCGACAGCATGGGATAGGCGGATCGAACGGGAACCCCGTACTGATGGAAATCTTGGGTGACAAGATGTTAAATCTTATGGGAATGGGCCCCAAACAGCGACAGGCCCACATTGAGGAATTTGGAGATGTTGACGAAGAAGAGGAGGAAGGCGATGAAAGTGAAGAGGATGAGGAAGAAGCTGAGGACGCTGAAGAGGCTGAAGAAGTTGAGGAAGCCGGCGAAGGGCCGCTCGCCACTCCATACATACGTGAGCGCTTGGATCCTTCCGGTCAAATTTGGGCATTGCACCGAATTCGGTGTTTGCGCACGATCTTAAGCCAGGTCCCTCGCACCGACGTCGGCTCGATCTGAAACCTATGTCTTGACGATCGCGTCGTCGCCGCGGTTCCAACGCCGTGACTTGCGCACCGAACCGATACCCAGGTAAGAAGATGCCGATCAGCGTTTATTCCGAAGAAACACCGCGCGTTGCCGATTTCGAGGGAATCTCTACACAATTAGTCCCTCTAATTAACCATAAATGCAACCATGCCTCAAAGTACTTCACCCATTCCCTCTTTTTCCAAAAGTCCACCATCTTTCCACCTCACCATTCCTCTTTTCTCATTTTCAACCTCAACCATCCCTCTTCTCCACCAATTTCAAACTAAACCATACCCCTCATCACTTCTTTCTTACAACCATCACTCCACCCATCCCTCCACCCATTATTTCTATCTCTCCCTCTCATTCTCTAGCAACTTTTCCAAATTCCATGAGAAACTTCTCACATCCAACACTCTCTCTCTCAACTTCAAGTGTGGCCCACCCTCTCATCTCCAATCTCAACCATTCATCTTTCATCAACCTCCATTAAAAGTGAAGGTAAGGAGCTAAGGAGTCCAAGGGAGCAAGGAGAAGGAAGATAAGGTGGGTGTTTTTCCATTAATTTAAATTTTAGGGCCCACTTGTTGGTGGGACCCATTTGGATGTATGTGATTTAATCAAGAGGGCCCATAGTGGCGGGGTTCCTCTATCTCACCGTGTATCTCTCTCTTTATCTCTCTCTCATTCTTTCTTTGTAATGGTGTGGATCCCACCGATAGGTGTTACATCTCCTCCGTCCATCTACATCAGACGGTGTGGCCCACTCTATTATAGGTGATGATCCGCACCCTCTACTGTTGGGATGGGTCCAATGCATCTTTTTATATGTATATATATATATATGTATGTTATATTTTATATAATATATGTATATAATATATAATATAATATGTACTTATATATATATACAATATAAGGTAAATATTAAATGTATATGTATATATATATATATATATATATATTGGTGGGCCACATTCACGTGGGACCCACCACATTTTTGGGAATATATACAAACCGTCCAGCGTCCCTGGACGCTGGACGTTGCAACAATGATCCTTAAAAAAAAAAAAAAGAGAAGAAAGGAGTGGTGGGCCACTCATGTAGGCCCCACCTTGATGTATATGTAAGATCCGAGCCGTCCATGTTGTTCCTCAACTCATTTTAGGCGTTGAGTAGAAAAATGAAGTGGATCCCATTTTCTGGCAGGCTACCATAGGAAACAGTGTCCCTACCTTTGATTTGCTCCATGATGCTCTGTACATCTGGAAAAGCTCAATATTGGACTCATGGGTTGGTATCAAGCCACGAAACCAATGGATGGAGTGGATTGTCTAGATGTGGACCCCACTTGCCAATGGTAAAAGCTGTTTTTCAAAAAAAAAAAAAAACAAGAAATGAAGGCTGCTGCTGCTCTTCGTGGCCGACGGTGACGGACGGACGGTCGGTGGGCTCACGGCCCCTGTTGTGGACCCCACATTGGTTCCTTTCGACCATCAGCCACCGTGCATTTGTGGGTCCCCACGGACCAGCCGTCCACACCAAAAATCAGCCTTATACGGAACTCAGGGGGGCCACACCATCTAAAATCATATGAAGACATGTCTAAACATATAAAAGCACTTGGTGGGGCCTACCTGAAATTCGGATGCGGCTGAAACTTGGTCTGTACCCTCAGTCAAGTGGGACACACATAATGGACGGGCTGGATTGTGAATCACATCTCGGTGGGCCCCAAAACAAAAAAAAATAAAATAAAATAAAAAAATAATAATAATAATAATAATAATAATTTTTACAGCAGCAGCAGCGCTGCTGCTGCTGCAGTACGGGCGACGGCCAAGAGGCAGGGACCCACGGCTCCATCCGTGGGCCCCACCATGATGTATATTTTGTATCCACACCGCCCATTTGGTGGGCCACTATTTGACATGGACCCCCCTCAAAAATCAGGCCAATCCAGCGCTCGGGCGGCCCACATCACAAGAAACAGTGTGAATTGAACTCTACCATTGAAACCCTTTCTGGGTCCACAGAAGTTTCAGATCAAGCTGAAAATTGTTGTTCCCCTCCTCCCTGGCCCGTGTGACCTTATGAATAAGTTGGATTTCAAATGAACATTTCAGTGGGCCTTACCCAAGGTCCAAGTGACCTTATGAATAGGTTGGATTTCAAATAAATATTATGGTGGGCCCTAGGCCCATGTGGTGGAGCCATATCGATGTATTTCTGGCCGTTGGGGAGGCCCACCTTGATATATATATAAGGCCCATGAGGTTAGGCCCATTCGACGTATTGGTGGCCCGATGTCGAGGCCCACTCTGATATATATAAGGGCCATGTTACGAGACCCATTGTGAAGTTTTCAAAGGCTCATGGGTTATGGCCCATTGCAATGTACATAAGGCCCACTAATGCGGCCCACTTGACTTATATAAGGCCCATATGAGATGGCCCATTTGATGTATCTCTGAGCACTATGGGTCGAGGCCCAATGAGATGTATATTAGTCCATTGCAATGTGTGATTTCCTATGGTTTGTGTAATGGTGCTTTATGGCGGGCTAAGCCTTGGGAACAATGTTGGTTTGACGTCCACATTGTAAGGACAATGTTGGTTAAATGTCCGCATTGTCACACTCCTTAAGGCCACTGATAGGTTCATACTTATACTCTGCAGGCCGTCTAGGCCCATTTCCGTGATACGCAGAGCCCATCCCTATATGCATGTTTAGTATAGATCCATGATTTATCATCATACGCATCATATGTATGCTGGTATGAGGAGTGATTGATCATAGCATATGCCTTCGATGAGCTCCCCGATAGGCGGAGTTGCCCATATGAGCGCATGGGTTACGCAGGACTATGCATGAGTGATAGTATGATTCATGCACTTGCATTTGTGTGATTGTAGTTCTTGTATGCCCTAGCGACATCGGGGCCATAGCCTCCACAGAGACACATCGTGGATGGCGGGATTGGAAATCGAAAATATTTGGTTCAGCATACGGGCGCCATAGACGTCCCCGGGTGAAAATTCCTAAACCCGATGGTACCGGAGGATGACTCCAATGTCGAGACCGAGTGGATATATGAGCGCACGAGGGCCGAATACCAGGAGGCCGCGTCTCCCACTGTGTCGTGGTCGGTTGGAAAGGAGTGTGGCCTCACTCGCCCGAGGGAAGGGGGCAATACTAGGCTGAGTTTGACCAGCTCGCGAATGGGTCCGCTATCGACGTGCCGGATAGGTATTGGCAGACTATTGGTCAGGCGGATAGTGAGGTTTCTTACGCTCATTTGGACTGTGCGGCTAGGAGAGCGACAGTGCCATTTGGAGTGTATTGAACCCCGGTGATTATCCAGAATGAAAACTGTACTGATACATGTTGAGAATTGGCATGCTTGAGTTGCATCTCGCATCGCATGGCTGTGTATGGCCGATAGCATTCATATCTTGCACCGCATAGCCTTGGTACGGCTGATTGCATTCATGTGTTCATCACCATGTTTCCGCATCACTTTGACCTTGCATTTTGAGCACGTTTATATTGCGCACACACTTACACCACCCTCTAAGCTTTCCATAAGCTTATGCACGATTGATGCGTGCAGGTGACGCCAGGACGCAGTCGCAGCCATAGTCTCGCCGTAGTTGGACCGTGCAGGCGAGCTTCTGGAGTTTTGTTTCTTTTATCACATTGTATTTTCCTTTTCTATCGCATTGTACTCAAAAGTTTTTGATCTTAGTGGATTTTGTGGTGGTGTTCTTGTGGTTATTGTTTGTGGGTTATGCTTTTGTTATGCTCATTATGAATCAGACTGATGACTTGAAATCCTCCTTGTAGTATTCCAGGATCGGAACCTGGTGAATGGGTGCCGGGATCCGAAAATGGGGTTCTACGGGGCTGACGGCGAGGACGCCGAAGAGGCTGAAGAAGCTGAGGAAGTCAGCGAAGGGTTGCTCACTACTCCATACATACGTGAGCGCTTAGATGCACTCGACGCTAAGATAGCGAGGATCGAGAAAAATCAAGCGAGGCAGGAGAAGTAGAACAAGAAAATGTATCGAGCTATAAAGGCCTTGATTTACTGTAGTTAAGGAAAGAAAGCACCCCCGTCTTCATCCGACCCGGAAAAATAGTAGATTAGCTCTACTAATAAATAGTAGTTTGTTTTGAGCCAGTTAGAATTACTCCTATGTATTGAAGGATAATTAGAACTTTTTACTTTGATTAGGCTGTATTTCCTTATGTTCGAAGTATCTAGTGACACATGTAATCCATGATATAGGATGTAACTGGCCATGCCAATGACATTTTGAATTTAATATGAATGTATGGATTGTCTTGAAATTTCTTGTTGCCTTGTGAATGCCTTGTATGTATAGTCGCTTATACTCATGAATGGAACCTATAGGTCTTGTATATTTGTGTACGACCTTTACATGGACGATGCTCTAGTGTTTAACCCTCTAAGAAATGTTTTTCCAGGAAAATGTGTTCTCAAGGTGAGAGTCATTTTGTCCGCATACCTCACGGTGACCTAGTCGAGAAGGATCACTTCACTCCCGATGATCAACAAGGCCACCAAGGGGCGGCCGATTCCCACAATACGGGTAGTACTACCCAAGAAGCGGCCCTGGAAGTGCTGCCAACTCAGGCCACAACATCTGCACCTTCAAAAACCCCGGCTGTCACGCCCCAAACTCGGAAACCGGGTTCACAAAATTTTCGAGTGCCGAATTTGGCACCGACAGCCTCCATAGTACCCCATTCTCGGCTTCCGGCACCTATACACCAGGTTTCGATCCTGGGATGCTACAAGGAGGGTTTCAAATCATCAGTTCAATTGTAATGAGCATAACCAAAAGCATAACCCACGAACAATAACCACAAAAATACTACCACAAAATCTACTGTGAATAAAAACTTTTGAGTACAATGCGTCTGAAAGGGAAAAAATACAAGATAATACAAAAGATAGAAACTCCAAAGCTCGTCTGCACACTCCTGCTGCTACTATGCTATGGCTGTGTCCTGGCGTCACCTGCACACATCAATCGTGCATAAGCTTATAGGAAGCTTAGAGGGTGGTGTAAGTGTGTGGGTAATATAAGCGTGCTCAGAACGCAAGGTCAGAGTAATGTGGAATCATGGTGATGAGTACATGAATGCAATTAGCCGTACCAAGGCTATGCGGTGCAAGGTATGAATGTCATCGGCCATAACATGGCCATGCGATGCGAGATGCAACTCAAACATGCCAATCTTCATCATATATCAGTACAGTTCTGATTCTGGATAATCACCGGTGTTTAGTACACTCCAAGAGGCACTGCCGCTCTCTAAGCCGCACAGTCCAAATGAGCGTAAGATACCTCACTATCCGCCTAGCCAATAGTCTTTCAATACCTATCCGGCACGTCGATAGTGGACCCATTCACGAGCTGGTCAAACTCAGCCTAGTATTGCCCCTACCCTCGGGCGAGTAAGGCCACACCCCTTTCCAACAGACCACGACACAGTGGGAAACGGGATCTCCTGGTATTCGGCCCTCATGCGCTCATATATCCACTCGGTCTCGACGTTGGAGTCATCCTCTGGTACCATCGGGTTTAGGGTTTTTCACCTAGGGATATCTATGGCGCCCGTATGCTAAAACCAAATATTTTTGGTATCCAATCCTGCCATCCACGATGTGTCCGTGGAGGCTATGACCCTGATGTCCTAGGGCATACAGTAACTACAATCACACAAATGCAAGTGCATGAGTCACACTATCAGTCATGCAACAATCCTGCGTGTACCATGCACTCATATGGGGCAACTCCGCCTATCAGGGAGCCTATAAACAGTCCGCTCGAAGGCATATGCTATGATCAGTCACTCCTCACATCAGGCATACATATGATGCGGATGATCATGAATCATGGATCTATACTAAACATGTATAAAGAGATGAGCTCTGTGTTTAACGGAGATGGGCCTAGACGGCCTACTTTCCACAAGTATGGGCCTATCAATGGGCCTTAGGGAGAGTTATAATGCAGACATTTAACCAACATTATCCATTCAATGTGGACGTCAAACTATCATTGCTCCCAAGGCATAGCCCACTACAAAATCAATACATATACCATGGTGGAATTACACTACATTGGGCCTTATGTACGTCCTATTAGGCCTTGACCCATGGGCCTCCAGTACATCAAATAAGCCTCATACATGGGTCTCATATATACATATCAAGGTGGGCCTCAATGACGGCCATAAATGCATCAACATGGGCCTAGTCACATAGGCTTTGCATACATCACAATGGGCCTCATAATATGGGCCTTATACAATCAAGGTGGGCCTCAACAATGGGCCTTAAATTATCTCCAATATGGTTGGGCAGTTGGATGAAACATATGCATCATGATGGAGTCCACCCTAATGGAGGGTGTGGTTTACAATACATAAATGAGTGGGTCCTATGTGGGGCCTACCATAATGTTCATTTCCCATCCAACCCATTGATAAGGTCATTCAGACCAGGGCCCACAGTAGTGTTTATTTTCCAAGCAACCTAGGGCCCAACATAATGTTTATGTTCTAACCAACTGTTCATAAGGTCATGTGGACCAGGGTAGGGCCCACTGTAATATTTATTTATCATCCAATCTATTCATAAGGTCACGTGGGCCTGGATAGGGCCCACTGTAATATTTATTTTTCATCCAAAATGGGCCCACTGTAATGTTTATTTTCCATACAACCTGTTGATAGGGTCGTGTGGACCAAGGGCCCACTGGAATGTTTATTTGCACCCAACCCGTTCACAGGGCCACGCGGTCAGGGAGGGGCCCACCGTAATGTTTATTTTTGATCTAACCTATTGATGAGGTCACATGGGCAGGGAGCCCACCGTGATGTTATTTGACATCCAACCTGTTTATAAGGTCACCTGGACCTGGGGGTGGATGTGGGGCCCACCGAAATGTGGTTCACAAATCCAGCCCATTCATTGTGTGTGTCCCACAAATTTAAGGGTCCAAATCAAGTTTCAATCACATCCAAAACTCAGGTAGGCCCCACCAAATGATTTTATGTGTTTTAGGCATGTCTTCACATGATTTTAGATGGTATGGCCCGCCTGAGTTCCTTTTACGGCTGATTTTTGGGGTGGATGGTTGGTCCGTGGGGACCCATCAAATGCATGGTGCTGATGGTCAGAGAAATCCACCCCGTTCATTGGCTTCCATATCTCGAGAGCATCTAAATGAGCCCGATACGTAGTATATTTTTGGCGAATAAAAACATCAAAGCAGGTTTTAACGGTACACATTACTGTTTCCCATGGTATGGCCCGTATGATTGTCTGATTGATTCCAACTTCCGACTCAACGCCTAAAATGATCTAAGAAAGAGGATAGACGGCTTGGATTTGACTTATACATCAAGCTGGGGCTTGCATGAGAGGCCCACCACTTCTTTCTCTTTTTTTTTTTTAAAGTACACACCCATGCCAGTTAACACTTCACTGTTTGCCAACGTCCAGCATCCAGGGACGCTGGACAGCATACATAAACATATTATTGTGGTGGGTCCCACGTAGATGTGGCCTACCAACATATATACATATAATATATATATTATATTATATATATATATAATACATATTATATTATATATATTATATAAAATATAACATATATATATATAAAGCATTTGGCCCATCCAAACAGTGGATGGTGTGGATCATCACCTGTAATAGGGTGGGCCACACCATCTGATGTAGATGGACGGGGTAGATATAACACATATTGGTTGGATCCACACCATCACAACGAAAGAGAGAGAGAGAGAGAAATATACGGTGAGATAGAGAGGAGGGACCCCGCCACTATGGGCCCTCCATTGATGCAACACATACATCAAAATGGGTCCCACAACAAGTGGGCCCTAAAGATCAAGATTTCAACAGTGGATTACCCACCTTATCTTCCTTCTTCTTGGTCCCTTAGACTCCAATGCTCCTTAACTTGCCTTTTGATAGAGGTTGATGGACTTTTGATGGTTGAGATGGAAGATGAGAAGGTGGACCACACTTGGGAGGGAGAGGAAAGCTTGGACGTGAGAGGCTTAAGTTGCTTGGGAGATTTGAGAAATGAGAGAGAGAGAGGTGATATGGATGGGTGAGGTGTGATGGGTGATGGGTTGGGTTAAAAATTTTGTAAAAGTGGTATGGTTGTGGTTGAAATTTGAAAAAAGGGGAATGGTGAGGTGGAAAGAGAGTGGACTTTTGGAAAAAGAGGGAATGAGTTGTTGTACTTGAAGTAAGGCTTGCACTTGACATTGATTGATGGGACATATCGTAGAGATTCCCTTGAGATTTGCAACGCGCGGCATTTCTTCAGAATAAACGCAGATTGACATCTTCTAGCCTGGGTATTGGTTCGGTACGCAAGTCACAGCGTTAGAACCGCGGCGATGGCGGGATCACCAAGATATAGGTTTTGGATCGAGCCGACATCGGTGTGCGGAACCTGGCTTAAGATCGCGCGCAAATGTCGGATACAGTGCGAAGGTTGCCGAAATTTGATCGGAAGGACCGCGGAAGCTAATGGAACGGTACGGACTAAGATACGGGTCTTACACCGGCTATGGACCAAATGGGTCATATGGTGCTTCTTATGTAACAACAACAGTAAATGTTAGCCACCATGATGGGAACCATGGCCCACAACATGGGTGTGCAACTACCAGAGCAACCCGTCATGGCCACTACTGCAGCCACCATAAGCAACCTATTTAAGCGGTTTCAGAGATTTAGGCCGCCTACTTTCCCTGGCACTCACCGGCCTGAGGAAGCTGAGCATTGGCTGAATCGGGTTACCAAGTTGCTTAGACCTCTCCATTGCTCTAAAGCTGAGAGTGTCGAGTTGATCTCCTACCTTTTTGAAAAGGAGGTCAATGTATGGTGGAAAAGTGTACTTAAAACCACCCGTGCGGGCTATGTATGGATGTGGGAATCATTTGAGACCCGCTTCTACCAGAAATACTTTCCACAGACATACCGCAATAAGAGAGAGAACGAGTTCCTTCGCCTCCAACAAAGAGGGATGTCCATAGCGTAATACGAGAACCGGTTCGCTGAACTGTCATGCTACGCTCCTTGAATTGTGGCCGATGAGGGGACTAAGATGTGACGCTTTACCAAGGGCCTAAGGAGCTGTATCCGCTCCAAAATGTGTTGTGCAAATATCAGGACCTACGCTAAATTAGTAGAGATGTCCCTTCGGTCAGAACAAGATGAAGAACGAGTCTCTCGAACTCGACTACAGCTAGGCCCGTGGAACAGGACGGAAGGACAATCCTCAACCTTCACCGGAAAGAGGACGCGCCCAAGCTCTCCTCCCAAGCCTGCATCCCGTTTGGCTCCTTTTACGTGGTTAAACCGCGTGTGCGATTACTACAAAAGGGTAGGTCACTCAGAGCTGTTTTACTTTTCAAGAATGAGAGACCACGGCTTCATACCCCTCAACGTATCAATAGGCCTCCACAGCAAGCCATGCAGATTCCTCCTCTAAGGGCGATAGGCTAGACCAGCAATTTCATCGCCCTCCTGCACCTCAAGTTAGGCCACCACAATGGCCTATGCAGTGACGAAATCTTCTATAACAAGCTTGAGTTCACGTGTTAGTAGAAGAGGGCTAAGTGTAATGCCCTGAAATTCGAGGGTCAAGCACAACTCAGCTCCCGAGTTCCAAAACATCACTTATGCAACATATACAATGATGGATGTATGTTGTCTGTATGAGTGCATAAAACATAGAATAGATTAAGCCAAACTGTAAACATAGTCCAGGGATAAGTGAAAGACACAAGTGGAAGACTTAAAGAAATATATGTGTACATGTGCAAGTCCCTGTAATATGTATACTCTGCCAGGTCATAATTACAAGTGTTGCTACCAAAATATAAGTATCAAAATGAAATTATCCATTACAAAAGAAAACTCAGAATTCTCGTAGATCAGGACGGCTCACATGAACCCGCCTGAAAACTGCATAAAAGAAAACGTGTCCTCATCATCCTCATACTCTTGCTCTGCCTCAAGGGTCGCGTCATCATCTGCATCTAAGACAGAGTTTGGTTGGTGTTGAAACACCATCCCAGAATGTGGGAGTAAGTGATCAACTCAGTGGAACTATATAGTAAAAGTTAACATGATATCAAATCAATCAAGCAGTAATGATAAGGTAATACAATCAAACACATCCTAATTACTCTTGTTAATGCAAGGATGTATGTAGAAATGATGCATGCCCTCACCTACACTCCTTCAGCGTCTTCATCTTACGGTACGCATGACAACCTCCCGCAGTGCCAACGACTCCAACGCACATGCAATGCGGTGCATGAACATGATTACCAAGTTGTTATTAGTCCTTTTCATATAGTAGGATTTGAAAAGCTAAGGTACCTTCCTTATATCAATTCCCAAACAGTGATTCATTCTAGGGTCGTCAGTCCTGGACAATCTCATACGATCATATGGTTCTAGGTCGCTGCAAAGGGCTCGTCACCAATCAATGCATGCCTATCATACCTTAGTTACTACCCTAAGGCTCGTCGCCTTAATGCAGTATCAAGGTATGCTCGAGTTCACTACAAAGGGCTCATCACCAATCAATGTAGGCCGACAGCGCGAATATAGTGTCCCATACCACCATAATCGACTCACGAGTCTGGTTTGCTCACTGGTCACTACGGGGAGGCTCGTCACCCCAGCATAGGCCGACAGCTCGACCACGGTGTCCCGTACCACCATGTCCGGCTCATGAGTCTTAGTGGATTAAGGTACAATGGTTAACGGGATTGCATTGGTAAATTTGGTACCCTAGATTCAAACAATAGCGTTCATACATGGTGTACATCCATCGGGACAATCGGGTTACTTGACGAACTCGACTAGCACGAGCGCACGTTGAGTTGAACGACATAGAGTGCGCAAACACTCCGTGTGGCCAAACCACTGCCGACAACCCTAATACGACTCGGGTTCGTCAAACACGTCCTACGTGGCGAAAACAACCTCGGCCACGAACTCAAGGTCTGTTACCGATTTTTTGGACTATTTCATAGTCCCAAACACATTCACTTGTAACAGATATTCATATTAACAATTTAGAATAGTGATGGAACAACAATTCAAATCATACAGTATGTAAGCATTTAACGAATATCAACTTAACATGGATTTACACATAAGTAGTGCTTAAATTTAAACAACAAAGAATGTAAATCACATGTAGGAAATCATACACACCAATAGGATAATTGAGAATCTCTTCTCAACGTCCGTAAACATGATAATATATTACACACTTGATCATTCAGACATTTCTACAAACACTTAGACTACATATTCCAACATACATGACGTATGTTGGTGATACACACATTTGGACAATTCCTTTCATCAAGGAGTTGACACACATACAACTAGCACAAATACACGACAATTAATCATGGCAAACACATGCTCGTATTTCAGACGTATACGATACTTTCTACATACACAAGGAATACACAAATCTCAATATATCTCATATATATCAGGAACGCAATATAAACATCGCATTTGGCATGTGAAATTACACCCACAACAATAATAAACCATTAACCGACATTGAAAGCCTTGAAAACCATAACCTATACGAATATAGTCCGTACCTTAAACCAGAAAATACGCACAAATCTGATTCAGACGATAAGTCTTTGTTAACAGCGACTAGATAATCTAAGGCATGAATAGAAATGAGTTACATCAACACATAGACTATTCTAAGCTCTAAAACAGGTTAGGGTTTGTTGACTTACCCAAGAATGAACTTAGAATTGCCGGAATAACGATTCAAAACTGATGGTTTAGGGATGCATAGTAACAAGGAAGAATCTCAAGATGATTCACCAACTTCTCTCTCACTTTCTCTCTCTTTTCCTCTCTCTTTCTTAGCTAGGGTTAGAAAATTCGTATGGAATAGAGAGTGAGGGTTTTAAGGTCTTTATATAGACCTAACATTGATGAAAATAGCCCCAGGGCTAAGGTATACTTAGGTTATAACCAAATCGGGTCTATTTCGATCCAACGGAGCACTTCTAGTGGTCCTTTTTTCACGTGCGGTCGGACTTAAGCTCACTGACCATGGATCTAGGTCAGTCTGAGTTTTTGTACCGATCGGATTTACAGATCAGCAGCGGCAGACCAATCTCAATTCAACGGTCACCGAAACTTGATCAGGTCCACAAGCACTACGACATGCCTGGGCCATCTTCCCTGATCCGAGGGTGAAATTGAGTCAGAATCCAACGGTCAGAAAGCTTAGAATCAGCGCGCAAGCGACACGACTCAGATTTCACAAATTTTTATTTAATTTCTCAGCTTTCTCACACTCTTTACTCCGGACTCAAGAAAATCGACTCAGGACATCATCTGGACTTGATTTTTGAGGTGATGGTCAAGCCCAACCAGGTGATCATAAATGTCTAAGATCATCGCTATCGGACTTTCGACGCGCGGTCCAGGTCCGATACAAAGTTTCTAAGTACTCCCGAGAACAACTGGATTTAGCGCTGAATCCTAGATTTCAGGGCAACATAGCGCTAACGATTCTACAGGTTTTGGGTCCTGCAGATCAAATTTAAAGTGATTGATGCTAATTTCATAAGTAATCGAGTTTAGCGCTAATTAATCCATATAAAGCGTCTAAGGAATTTGAGGTAGGACTCGGGTCTTTGCATGAAATTTTTCGGTTTATTACACCAAAATGCAGTCACACCCACTCTTACGACCTTTGAGGTGACAACTCATATACAAGGTACTCCCATATTCCTCTTAGTGGACACTAGATCCACTACTTCCCTCATATCACATGCAACCGTCAAGCGTCTAGGGCTACACCTCGCTCCCATCGTAGGAGTGAAAATCATTGCCGCCGTCGGGACCTTCTCGGAAGCGACGATGATATGTCGTGATTGCCCCATAGATTTGAGAAGCAAAGTAGTACTCATAAACCTGATAGCGACCAAAATTTTTCATTATGACATTATCTTGGGCTTGGACTGATTAACTGTGATGAAGGCAGAAATCGACTGTGACACCCTATCGGTGAAGATATACAAGGGTGAAGGCACCTCCTTCACATTTCTGGTCCAGGTCAGCCACGGACATAAAATTTTGTGTTATGCTTTATTGGATGAGAGTTATGATGGACCCTCACTAACATGCACCCCTGTGGTCCTAGACTTCGTGGACGTGTTTAAATCCATACCTGAACTTCCTCCTCGATGGGAAATAGACTTCATAATCGATCTAACTCCGGGTGCCACACCCATTTCCTTGCCGACTTATCGCATGCCCCCATGTGAGATGGAAGAGCTTAGGACTCAAATCGACAACTTGTTAGAGTCAGGCTTTATCTGACCCAGCGTCTCGCCATGGGGAGCCCCGGTCCTGTTTGTGAAAAAGAAGGACGACGCATTACGATTGTGCGTAGATTACAGGAGATTGAACCAAGTGACGGTCCAAAATAAATACCCATTGCCTAGAATTGACGACTTGTTCGACCAGCTGAGAGGCGCTCAGTACTTCTCAAAGATTGATCTACAATCAGGGTACCATCAGCTGCGAGTCAAGGAAGAGAATGTACAGAAAACGGTTTTTAGAACTTGCTTTGGCCACTATGAGTTCCTAGTTATGCCATTTAGACTCACTAATGCTCCAGCGGTATTCATGGATCTCATGAACCGAGTCTTCAGGCCATTCTTGTACAGATTCGTCATCGTATTCATCGACGACATATTGGTGTATTCAAAGAGTCGTAAAGAGCACAATGAACATTTACGGGTAGTCCTCGAGACCCTCAAGAAAAACCAGTTGTACACGCAGTTTCGAAAGTACTATTTCTGGAATGAAGAGGTTAAATTTCTAGGCCATGTTGTGTCTAAGGAAGGCGTGTCCATGGACCTCGCCAAGGTAGCAGCCGTGCAAGATTGGAAGCAACCGAGTTCAATTACAGAAGTAAGGAGTTTTCTGGGTCTTGCAAGCTACTACTGGAGATTCATTAGAGATTTTTCAAAAATTGCCCGACCATTGTCCCAGCTTATGCGGAAGGACATTAAGTTCGCCTATAATGAGAAGGTCGAGGCGGCCTTTTGAGAATTGAAGGATATACTGACATCGGCGCTGGTACTTGTGTTACCCGAGCAAGGGGTTAAGTACATCGTCTATACTGACGCCTCTCGCATGGGTTTGGGTTGCATACTCTTGCAGAAGGACAGGGCAATTGCACACGCCTCACGGTAGCTAAGGAAACATGAGAAGAACTACCCTACCCACGACCTCGAACTTGCAGCGACAATTTTTGCATTGAAGATATAGAGATACTATCTCTATGGAGAAGAGTTTGAGCTCTTCCGTGATCATAAGAGTCTCAAATACATCTTCACTTAAAAGGATCTGAACATGAGACAGCATCGCTGAATGGAGACGTTGAAGGACTTCAAGTTTGAAGTTTTATACCACGCTGGCAAGGCCAATCTGGTAGTGAACGCCTTGAGCCCTAAGAAAGCACTCGAATTTGCGGCCCCTTTGATGGTGAAGGAATGGAACATGGTGAAATTTGTACAGGACTTCGACATGAAGCTAACTATGGAGGAACCGTACGAGGTCAAAGCCCACGTTCATGTTCAACCGCTAATTATCAATAAAATCATTGAAGCCCAGGAAGGTGATGAATTGTTGAAAAAGATGAAAGAAAGAACGGGGAATGATGCGGAATTCGAGTGGAGAGTTGGCTCTGATGGAGGATTGCGGTATCAAGGCTGTCTCTGTGTCCTAAATCCCTATGGACTACTGGAAGAAGTCCTCAATGCCGCCCATAACTCCAAGTTGGCAATGCACCCGGGTAGTACCAAGATGTATCGAGACCTAAGGTGAAACTATTGGTGGGACAATATGAAAAAGAAAATAGCAGAGTATGTGTCCCGATGCCTCACTTGTCAACAGGTCAAGGCCGAACACCGCCGACCGCTGGGCCTTTTGTAGCCCATGCCCTTAGCCGAATGGAAATGGGACTTTATATCTATGGATTTTATATCCGGATTGCCCAAGACTAGGAAGGGGCATGACTCAATATGGGTGATTGTGGACCAGTTAACAAAATCAGCCTACTTCCTTTCGATAAAGACTTCTAGCTCCACTGATGACTTAGCCAAGTTGTATATTAAGGAAATAACACAACTTCATGGTGTCCCATTAGAAATTGTGTCGAACTAGGACACTTGATTCACGTCAATTTTCTGGACACGCATCTAAGAAGTTATGGGAGTGAAGTTGAAATTTAGTATTGCCTTCCACCCGCAGACATATAAGTAAACTGAACGGGTGAACCAAATATTGGCAGACATGTTATAGGCTTGTGTGCTGGATTTTCAAGAGAGTTGGGATGACTGCCTCCCCTACGCCGAGTTCGCCTATAATAATGGCTTCGAGGCTAGCATCGGCATGACGCCTTATGAGGCGTTGTATGGGCGCCCGTGCCGAGCTCCACATTGCTGGAAAGAAATTGGCAAGAAAAGCTTGCTAGGGCCGGACTTGGTGCGAATTACGACTGAGAAGATTGAGATTATCCGGTGTCGCCTCTTGATGGCCCAAAGCAAACAAAAAAACTACGCCGACACGAGGCGGAGAGACTTGAAGTTTGAAGTAGGGGACCACGTATTTCTCAAGATTTTGCCAATGAAGGGAGTTGTACGCTTCGACAAGAAGGGGAAGCTCGCGCCATGATTCATTGGGCTCTTTCAACTCATAGGCCGTGTGGGCCCAGTTACTTATCGCCTGGCCCTACCCACGCCGCTCGTCGAAGTGCACAACGTCTTTCATGTCTCAATATTAAAGAAGTACGTCCCTAACCCTTCACACATCATCAAGTGGGAACATGTGGAGCTGAAGAAAAATGTCACGTACATTCTCCAACCCACTCGAATACTGGATAAGAAGGAGTAAGTCTTACACAACAAGGTCATCCCATTAGTCAAGGTATTATGAACGCACTACGATGAAGAGGATGCCACTTGGGAGACAGAAGAAGAAGTTCACAAGCATTACCCAAGCCTACTTCAGTAATACGAATAGGTACAAATTTTGAGGACAAAATTTATTTATAAGGGAGGTAGATTGTAACACCTGGCCCAACAAGAACAGTGTCCTGAGACGTCCACGTGGGATTTGTCGAATGACTGCTCGATTAAACTGCTCATGTGAGGGATACCACCAATAAATTAACCCAGGTTATCCCATTGAGGCGGTCGAGCCTGGTTATGTTCGGACTAAGTGCGGGCCATTAAGTCAGAAAGCCTGTTTGTACTTGGCAACAGCCTGTGTGGGCCGTGAAACAGCCAAGGAGGGTCAGAAAAATCTAAAAAATTGGAGAGATCGTGGACCTCACTGGGCTTGTGGTCCATCACGGACCATAGACTCAGTAGACGCCTAGAAATTAAGTATCTGCGCCGTCCAGACAGCGCTTGCCAAGCGTAACTCACCCCAACCTTGGCCCAAAGACTAAAATTTTAAATCACTGGCCTTTTAATGAAACTGAGATATTAGGCATTTCATCCATCGAATCTCTCCTAAATTTAAGTTGAAAGCCGAAAACATTTCTCTATACTCGTCCATAAAATCTGAACCCCGATCGTGGAACGGTGACCATTGATCGCAAATCAGACCCGTACGATAAAACTCCGCATCCGTTTGCCTTCAAATTTTACACGGCCTTTCATCGGGCTATGGGGCACCTATCTTATAAATTTCTTGGGGGGGGAGGGCATCAGGGCAGCCCCACAGGGCCATTTAAAGATCGGGCCTATACGATAAAACTCCATGTCCGTTTGCCTTTAAAATTTGCACAGCCCTTCATCGGACCATGGGACACCTATGCTACAAATTTGGTGGCCAAGGGATGTCAGAGCAGCCCCAGAAGCCAAAGAGGGGTCTCATAAGGCCGTTGGAGTAAAATAATAGAATATAAGGCCATTTGGCCCAAAAAGTCCAGGATATAAGATCCTTTAACACCCACTCTCGTCCACTCTCACCAATTTCCAGCAACAAGAGAGAGAAGTGAGAGAAGAGAGAAAGAAGAAAGGAGGAAGTGAGAGGAAGAGAGTGTAGAAGAAGGTGGGGCCTAAGGAACTTGGAAACTTAGAGAATCTCCTTCCTTTTCTCCATACCCACCACTAAAAGCACTACTTCTAACCGACTAAGGAGGTAACCACTCATCTTTTCTAAAAATCTTTTGTGTTGAGCTAGACTTTGCATGTAATCCTAACATACAAATGCATTTGACTCAGGACATCGGCCAATCGACCCGCGAGTTTGACACTTCTAGGTCATTTCCTCAAGCTCTTAACGATACAAAGGTGTGGACTATTATCCTTAAGTGGCCAAGTACCAATTTTATGATAAATTTAATGATTATGAATGTTAGAGTGATGTGCATGAGTAATCTAGAGAAAACTTAACTAAGAACCTACTTGATAGGTCCACCCAATTTATATGAAATGATTAATTGTTGTTTGTTTGTTCTTCAACATGTTTGGGCATGAAATTGGTGTTGCATGTTCATCTCACACATAATTCTTACATGATTTTCCCTGTAACATGCATGATTGCATTGTTCCTTGTTGTGTTCTTGTACTATGAGGCATGTATTGTTCTTGGTCTCTTCGGTAACCCAGCACCACACACATACATGTTCAAATTCATGCTATTGAGAGTAGTTGCATTTATATTAAAAATCTAAATTTTTATGCTCGATGTATGGTATGCATGATTTCACTTGTACTAGAAATGAACCCTTAATTGTTGAAATGTTATTGAATACAATTCATTTCTGGGTTGGTCAGGGAACTGAGATTGGTGAAGGTGGTCCCGTTAGTAGGACCATCTTATGATTAGACTAACGGATTTGGACGGATGCGAATGGGTGACAGTAGTTGGACTACGTGGGTTGCTTGCACCCGATATCATCTGATACGTACTCGCCTAAACTTGGACGGTCTATTCCACTTACTGACCAACTATGTTTGTTAACTATGCTAATTTATGCCTGTATAGAACCTGGGACACCCCTCGCCGACTGAAGCCCATTGACAACTGCTAGAAATCGATCCACTGTCTCGAGAGCCAGGCATAGTGAAATGGGACACTGTGTCCGAGCTGTCGGCCTACATTGGGGTGACGAGTCTTCCCATAGTGAACGTGAGCGATCCCACTTTCCAACACTCCTCATGTGCTTGAAATCGAAGATGGAGAACCCGATGAGATCAAGGGTCATGGGGTCTTGGCCTCACACATTCAGGGGTCCTGGCCTCGCAACTGGTTGAAGGCATTGATACCGTAGGGTGTACTAATTTCCAATCAGCTGAATGAACGGAATAAATTAAAGACTCGACTAATACAATCACGATCGCATCGCACTAGTTAGGTTGGCGACTCGGCAATTGAGGTCGCAATGAGGGAGCGTTGGTCATGCACGAACATTAGATGAAGTCGCGCGAGGGAGTATTATTGTAAGGTCATGCATCATATCATAATTCATGCACATGCATTAACAAGACTAGTTAGGGATCTGTGAATGTATGTTTTTCATTAAATTCACTATAGAATTGACACTTGTTGTAACTTAAGACTAATAGCACCCACTGAGTTGATCACTCACTCCCACTCTGGGACGGTGTTTTAAAACACCAATCAGACTCTTCAGTAGATGCAGGGGATGCTAAGCTTGATGAGTCGAGCAGCGAGAGCATAGATGAGGAGGATGAGCTATCTTACTTCCAGCTGATGGGCGGATCATCGTATATTGAGCGGGCTGACTATAGATTGCTGTGTAGTGGACTCAGCGCACCATTCTTTTGGACATATCATTTTTGTATTTTGTTGGGCGACACCTTGTGCGGCCCATTGATTTTTTTTGTAGACTTGTATATGTTAGTCGCTTCATTTCAATTGATAGTTGTGATTGTGGTTTATGTTCCGATCAATTCCATACTACTCATTTAATTGAATTACATGCAAAACATTAAAATTTGGTTAAAAGTGATATTCGGGAACTTGGGAGTTGAGTGTATACACAACCCCCAAATTTCAGGGCGTTATAGCTGTTGACTGAACTGAGTCGAGCTGGCCAGTCAGGCTCGAGGACCGAGCCGAGCCGAGTTCAAGATGAGGTCAGCTAGTGGCTGAGCCAAGTCGAGCTGAGGCTAGCTCCACTTAATGTACCCCTAATTCCGATTGAAGGGAATAGATTTTCTGCTCTAACTAAGTTTTTAAGTTGAATTGTTGGATTGGTATCATAATCTGTTTAAAATGGATATTTGCGTTCTAGTTCATTGCATTATTGAATTCCCTTCCCTACAATCCATCTTTCTTGTATTACTTCTAGTTTAGCTTAGATTTAGCTGTTTGTGAATTGTTATTCATATGGTCCCTATGGATCTACCTTGGACTCCCAAGTTTATACGACACTCCGACTTTGTACTTGGGGTTGTTGAATAATGTGTGATAAAATAAATGATTTCACCCTCATTGCTTTTAGAGGTGCGGTATTACCAAAATGCCTCTTTTTTTCTTTGGAAATTAGTGTTGAAGTCGAGAGCTATGAGGCCCAATTGGCACGTGTATTATATCCCAAGGCATCCAACAAATGCACCCCATAAAGAATAATTTATACCATCTAAAACATCCAAATCTACATGTAACTCATCTAATGATTTAATGGTCCAATATTTATTTGTGTGATCACCATATTTGGGTGCACACGTAAGATTAGTTGGACGTCATGCATAGATCACATAAGCCTATAATTCTCAACTTTATTACTCATTAGAGAAAAATCTGCTCCAGGGCATTTCAACAATCTTCTTTCTCCAAAAACAATTGCCTAGAAATACCAAATGCATTATTTCAAGAAATTGAAATTTTTGATGAATATTGTTGTAGAAATCTCGGGGCATGTTTGATGCTATCATTATTATTTTAAGGTGTTTGTTTAAATAATAGTTATGACCTATAAAATTGAGAGTTAAATACACTAATAAAAAAAGTAGGTAAAATAATTTATAATTATTACATTTTCACATCAGGTGATTTCTTGGCAAAACAATGTAGACTGCAATTTGATATAAATGATGTCCTCGTGCAATTATAAGAGTAAATAATCATTATTCATTTACAACCATCTATTTTCGTAATGGAGACCAAACAGGCTTTCCGTAGAATTATAGATAGAAAGAGGATGCATGGATATAAAAGAGTTGAGATAAATGGAGGTAAAAAAGCAGCAAGTAGAGTCCCGAGTATTGAAATAAAAGTTCTTTTTCATGTCCTTCTCATTGAATGCATGTGAGGATTTGTTATATCGGTGAGACAGACGTGGCTACCAAAATGTGGTTTTTTTTATAGCATAAATAAATTTTAAAATGATTTGGACAGACCATGATTCCATACTTTCAAAAATCAGGATTCAATGATGATACTAAACTATTTTTGGAGTTGATTGAGCAATTGAAAATTCATTTTGATATTCCATATTCAGCTGCCCATGATTTGCAAATTTGGTATGGTGTTGCAGTGATTCTAAGTCCGTAATCCAGCAGAGTACGATTCCTATGTACACACGCATGCACCGAATGTATATATTTTTTTATGGATTCTGACCAATTCACACTGTTCAAACGGTGGGGGTCCAACATAGATGTTCATAAGCAAAAAATCACACTACAAGAGTGCAACAACTTTCCAAAACGTTGTCAAACAAATGGACGGTTAAGATGGAAAATAAGAAGCAAATATCCATTAATAAGAGTTCATCATCCAGCAATCTGATTTTGGGTATGACACATCTACAGGGGGGGTAACGATTTGAACGGTTTGGAATGTGGAGATGGTTGGCACGTGTGCAGTGGCACTGTGCTAGTCGTACTCCAGCATATAAATAATTCCTCACGTCCATAAACCTAACCTGGCAGCACGTCGCATGGCCCCACCATGCTATGTTTATTTTCGAAAAAATTAGCATTGCAGGTGAGTCCGTACTATACTTTTTTTTAAGCCGACAACTTATCTCACCGAACTAAAATTTTAAGGTACGGCACAAATAAAAGATTTTGCGTTGTATAGACCCGACGTATTACCATGTTTTTTATTACATCCGAAAATAACTTAAAACATTAAAGTAGACATCTAATTATATAGACGAACCTAATGAGATAAAAATAACTTTATTTTTTTCAGCTGCTTTACTTAATAGGTTGACATATTTTCATCAAAAAATTAACCTAATGTCTATTCTTTAAAAATCACCTCACAGCGAGGTAAGTTAACGAGCCCTTCAAAAAAAAAAAAAAAAAAAAAAAAAAAGCATTGTAGAACTCATCCATAGTGCTAATTTTCTTCCTTTATTTTCTCAATGTAATTAGAGAAATGCTGGAGCACTTGAAGTTGCAGTACTCCTACTTGGATTGGAAAACTCAGGCACTAGAATCCATTGATCTAGACCGTTAATTAGATCCAAAGTACAATTTATGGACTACCATACAAATAGAACACTAATATTACAATAATAATCATTTCAAAAATGGTCTTTAATATGGACGGTCAAGATCATTTACTAAAAAAGGTCCAATCACCAGTTGTATCAATCTATTTGCTATAAAAGATCATGTATTGCTTATTATTCTAAAGAACCACTTTTTTTAGGCTACCGTAACCATCACATCAATGGCTTAGGAAAAAAAGGATGGCTATATAAAATAAGGCCAAACCAAAGATAATTGCATAGTCTGACCAGTTCCCTTTTTCACTGTACACCATGAAAATGAGTTCTTGGAATTAATGGACGGTTCAGATCAATGGATTGGACTGTCCAAGTGAACCAAGTCAACCAAGCTAACTATAACTTACAATACCCCGAGAGCAGTGGAGCATTTCTCAGTAAGTGCAAGCACAAGAGGACACGTTTTGAATAGGTTCTTTAATACATCATGGCTTTCACCGGATCTTTTTCTTCGCACGAGGGAAGTGGGAAAACCTGCACACAGCCAACATACACGTGGCGTACATATCCTTCAAACTAAACCGTCCAAATCAGGGGCCCACTTTTAGATGGGACATAGCCAGCAAACGATAGATTACGGACGGTCCGAAATGGATAGTTAACATAAAAGGCAGCCGAAGGTCGGAATTCACCCAGCAAAGCAGACTTATTTGTTACTCTGTCAGACATTTGTGGTTGATACACAGGCACTTAGAATTTGTACTCGTGGCATAAATAAACTTAAACCCACGAGTCCCAGTTGTTGGATGTAGCAAAACCTAAAAATTGCACTGAGAAAATATTATTAAACATCTGATTTTTCCCAGTCGATTTGGAATACAGTCTATTTTACTTTTAACCGTCCGTTTAAAAGCCGTTAATTGAATGGTTAGGATCGCTTGATCAAGGTATTTTAGACATATGCTGCATCTGTAATGGGACCCACATGTGAGGACAAGAAGTTATTATCATGTTTGAAATGATGCAAAACTAACACGAAGAAGTCTAGTCGTTGAATTGCCTATCTTCAATGAGACCTGACTCATTAAATTCAGACCATTGATTACTTTTCATTCTTAACCGTCCATTAAATGTACGCTAATGGGATAATTAAAAACTTAACTAATGTAGATTTTAGTTTACCATCCAGGTGAAGTTTGGAGCCCATGATTTGACGGTTTCATTTGAATGAATTGTACGCCAACGTGTACAATTTATCAGTGCCTGCAGATCGACGGTTCTGATTTTAGGTCCGTCAATACAGTGATTTGAATATTGCGTGGTGTGCAATACACCACTGACCTCCATGGTGTGTTGACGTCACCAAGTTCTGTGGGACACACCACGATGTCTGTGTTATATCCACACTGTCCATCCATTTTAAGAGATCATTTTAGGGTGTGAAGTAAAAAATGGGGAAGATCTAAAGCTCAAGTGGACCACACCACATAAATCAGTGGGGATTGAGCTTTGGATCTGTTAATTATGTGTCCCTTCATCTAGGTCTGTGTGACCTGTTAATTATAAACAGGTTGAATGGCAAATAAACATCATGGTCGGCCCTAGGAAGGTTTCAATGGTAGGAATCATTGTCTGCACGGCTTTTTGTGGTGTGGTCCACTTGAGTTTTAGACCTGCTTTATTTTTGGGTTCATCATCTAAAATGATTTCTCAAAATGGATGGACGGTATGGATATAATACATACATAATGGTGGGCCCACGCAACTTGATGACGTCATCACACCATGGAGGTCGGCACACCACGCAATCCGTTTCGGGAGAGGATTAAGTGAGACACCAGATCCATCCAGGTCGGTGGGACCCCTGACTGTGGGGCCCATTGTAATGTATTTTACTTAAATCTACACCGTCCAACCGTTGTTAAATATCATTTTAGGGCATGATTCAAAAAATGAAGTAGACCCAAATCTCATGCGGACCATACCACAGGAAACAATATTGATGAATCCCTGTCATTAAAAAATTCACGGGAGCCACAGGAATGTTTATTTTCCATCCAACCTTTTGAAAATCTCACAAACATATGGACGAATAGACCACGTAAATATCATCTTGATCCAAATATTTTGTGTCCGACGAGAAGTTTTTAATAGACAATCACCACTTTTTCCTGTAATATGGTCCACTGGGATTTGGAACTGCTTATTTTTTGGATCATGCCCTAAAATGAGATTTCAATACAGATAGACGGTGTGGATGTAGTCACATGCATCAAAGTGGGGCCCACAGACAGGGGATCCGGGGTCTCACCTAATCCGCTTCCAGTTTTAATTATTTGGTACTTTGCCAGCGTACCCGGCGTGAGCAAATGAATGGGTGGTTCGCCCAAATGCCACATGCATGGAGATTCGAAATTTTCATCCTGTGGGACCGGACGTGCCATCGATCTTGAATGAACGGTTCCAATCAAGTAAATTCGGCATGTGGACTGAAGATGGGAGGTCAGAAAAGTCTGGTACGGAAGAATAGAACGGTCGCAGTCGTACGCGTCCGCGCATTTACAAAGTCGTGGAAGCCTGTCTTCTCTCGTGGGGGGAGAGCATGATTATTTGACAGTTCAAACTGACTTTGTCGACCGTCCAAATTCAATGGAAAATGGCAGATACTTTTAGACCATCCAATTGGCATATGCCGCAGATGGACGCTGACTGGGTACTACTAGAGGTGTACACGAACCGAGCTAGCTCGGTTAGCTTGCCCGACTCGACTTGAAAGAGCCCGATTCGACTCGGATTGAAGCTGAGTTCCAGCCGAGTCGATTTGATTTTTTGAGCTTCAAAATGGGTCCGAGCTAGCCCTAGCTCGACTAGACTTAGGTCTGACTCAGCTCGACTCAATCTCAAAACAAACCAATTCGATGACTTGGTTACTTTGATATTGATGTAACTCACCAAGTGTTTGATGAAATGACTCAACGAAGCGGCTAGTGGCAAGAAAGGTATGTATATGAAATTGATATATTTTTTTCCTTGATTTTTATGTTGCTTAGAAGGTGTTTGATAGAATACCTATAAAACTATTGTTGTTGTCTTAAATACAGTAAAATTTTGAAGGTGCAGCTTAGGTGTTTGTAAAAATGTTGCACAGGTAAACTCCGCTCGAATTCGCCTGAGCTTGTGATCGAACTAAGTTGAGTTGGCCAGTCAAGCTCAAGGACTGAGCCAAGCCGAGCCACGTTCGAGCTAAGGTCAGCTAGTGGCCAAGCTGGGTCGAGCTAGCCTTAACTCGACTCGATATACACCCCTAGGTACTACCCCACCTGGACCTAGCCATAGACCATAGGTCTTGTTTAGGGCTATGTGAGTCCAATGTAATGTATATGTTTTATATACTCTATTTACCTATTTTGACATATTATTTTAAAGCATGAGTTCAAAAAATAAATACATCAATCATCCAAGTAGAACACAGCACAGACTTAGCAGGGTCCACCCTAATTTTTCTTTTCCATCCAACCTGTGTTGAGGTCACATGGAGTTGGATGAAAGGAACACATAAATATCAGCTTCATCTAGAATTTCTCTAGCCTACGTGGATTTTCAACACTAGCTTTCAATCCTCCATATATTAATTATTTTCCACCGTTATAACTTACAAGGTAGAGTTGACATTTTACTTTTTTGAACACTAAAGTTGAAGTGGGATGTAAATTTCATATGGGCCACTATGATGTATATTGCATATCCATGCCGTTCATCCGTTCTGCTAGCTGATTTTAAGGGACGAGCCCAACAATAAGGCAGACCTAAAGTTCAGGTGGACCACATCACAAGAAGTAGTGAGAATTTTGAGGGCATCTGTAACCCTTCAGGCGAAAAGAACCATCTAAGGTTGAGGACCCTTCAGGCGAAAAGAACTATCTAAGGTTGAGGTTCAATAGAAAAATAAAAAATCCGATGGCTAGGATCATCTGACTGTTGTGAATTGTGATCTCAGTTATACGGTCCATCCACTGTACGATACAATACATGGGAAGCGGATTAGTTGGTGTACCACACATTAGCTATATAGCTGGTGTATTGACGCCAGCAAGTTCCATGGGTCACATCATAAGGTATGTGTTATAGCCAAACCGTCTATCCATTTTGCGAGCTCATCTTAAACTTGAGATGAAAAATAAGGTAGATCGAAAGATCAAGGGCACTATGCTGCAAAAAGCAGTGAGGAATTGAACGTCTACCACCGAAACCCCTATGGGGTCACATAAGTTTCGGATCAATATTAAATTTGTTTTTACTCTTCATCTAGGTATTTTTGACCTTATGAATAGATTGGATGGAAAATAAACATTATGGTGGGCCCTACGAATTTGTTAACGGTGAAAATATTATCCCAGCTGCTATTTTAGGTGTGGTCCATTTGAGCTTTGAATATGATTCATCTTTTGGCTACTGCTCTAAAATGATCTAAAAAATAGATGAACGGTGTGGATATAATAAATACATCATTGTGGGGCCATGTAACTTTGATCTCCCTTGAACCGTTCGTACAACTCGGAGCTCGGTGTGTGGTACACCAGCCAATCCGCTTCCGCTTTGTAAATGACTGTGGGGCACGGCTTAAGTGAGGGGTTGACAGCTTAGTAGGTGAGGCCCCTCGCCGTGGGGCCCACCTTAATGTATGTGTTTGTATATCCACGCCGTTCATCCGTTGTTCCGGCTCATTTTAGTGAATGAGCCCAAAAATGTTGAATATCCAAGTCTAAGTTAGACCACACCACATAAAACAATGGTGATTGAACACCCACCATTAAAAACTTCTTATGGGCCACAAAAGTTTTGAATCAAGATGATATCTGTATTCCGTGCATCCGTGTGTGGCGTTATCAACAGGTTGGATGGCAAATAAACATTACGGTGGGCCCTGGGAAAATTTAAATGGTGGTCATTCAATCACCAATTTTCCTGTGGTGTGGTCCACCTGAGATTTAGATATACTTCATTGTTGGTTTCATTCCCTAAAATGAGATTTAAAATTGGATGAACGGCGTGGATATTGAACACATACATCAAGGTGGGCCCCACGGTAGGGGATTCTCCCACGAAGCTGTTGCAACCCACTTATCTTAACTTTGGTATTACTATCAGCATTAAATACTTTCTCCTATATTATCCTTTATCATATGGTGCCAACTCACACCATAAACAATATCTTAACACTGTCCGACGGATTTGGATATAGGAAGTCGTCCGACTCTTCTACTGAGTTGGCAGATAGACATTCCGAACGAGGGGAACGGATTGGCTCTAAGGGCCCGTTTGGCCGGTCGGATTGGAAGGGCTTGGATGGTATTGGAAGGGATTGAAAGTCAAATCCTGGGATTGGCCTGGCGTGCCAAACAGAGTCGGTGATCTGATCCCAATCCCATGGATCTTAAGACAATCCACTGACAACACCATCATTACCTTTAAATCCCATCCAATCCAACCTAATCCTTTCAAATTTGCCCAGGACGTGTTTGGTTTGAGGGATTGGAAGGGATGAGAAGGTTTAATCCCAGGATTGGCCGGGCGCGCCAAACAGATTGGATATTGCAATCCACGGATATTGCAATCCCATGGATCTCCAGACAATCCACTGACAGCATCATCATTACTTAGAAATCCGTGCCATCCACCCTAATACCATTCAATCCCTCCCAATCCATCCGGCCAAACGGGCCCTTAACTGCTGCAAAACAGTATGCCTAACCCATAACCCTATTTCCAATGGCCAGTGGTCGCTGGTCTGTGAGCTCCACCATGAAGTATTTTTTTCATCCATTCCGACCATCCATTATTTCAGATCACCATAATAGATTTTAGCGTGGGAATAGATGGGAGTAAATGGGAGTGACTTTGTGAAATCCATGAATTGTAGCATGTGCTGTTCGGGACTGACCTTGGAAGTGGATTTGTAGGTCTTTTCGGAAGCAGCATCGGCCTACTTTGAATTTCATGTGCCTAGTGGTTGGTGCTAGGTGGACCCCACCATAATATATGCGTTTTATTTATGCCTACCATCCATTTTGAAATATAATTTTAGGGCTTGTTCTCAAAAATGAGGTAGATGCAAATTTCAGGTGGACCACACCATGGGAAAACAGTAGTGATTGAATTACACCATTAAAAACCTCCCAAGGCCAACTATGCAGCTCACTTGAGATTTGGATCAAACTCATTTTTGAGCTCATACCATAAAATGACATGGAAAAATGGGTGGATGGCATGGATGAAACACACACATCATGGTGGGGCCCACAGAGCACCAACTTGGAGTTGTTGAAATCCTTCCATCTCGTACTATCCAAACACCATGACACAGGATCGTATGGAATTACAAAACTCATGGCATTGTAAGATAATTCCCTGACAAAGTCCATCATTACATTTTTAAAAACCCATCCCACCTAATGTTATCTATTCTCACTGTCCAAACACCCCCTTACGTAAATGTTAGAACATGGATAGTTACAAATGACAGCTACACTCCCTCCATGATTTTATTATTATTTTTTTAGTTTTCTATCCTGCACTTTAATCAGCAAAACGCCATCTTTCTTGCCAATGTGTCACTTGTGTAGACATCCCATCCATGAAACAGTGGGCCCCACTGCGCCTTCTGTCAGCGGCAGCAGTTCGGTCACACCATACAAATGAATGGACAACTGTCCATCCGAGTATGACCCTCATGATGTTTGAGCTAGAGCTGCACACTAACCGAGTTAGGTCGGTCGAATCGACTCGAAAAAGCTTGATTCGACTCGGTTTGAAACTGAGTTTGAGCATAGTCAAGCTAATTTTTTGAGCTCGAAAAAATTTGGAGCTCAGTTAGAGCTTACCCGAGCTCGACTCAACTGGGATCGAACCCAATTTCAAATTGAACTTGGATCGAACCAGTTCGGTGACTCAGTTATTATGATATTGATGTTGCTTACAAAGTGTTCGATGAAATACCTATAAATTGTTGTTGCTGTTTTACATACCGTGAGAAATTGAATGTGCACTCCATGTGTTTTGAGAAAATGTTGCACAAGCTTAATTTTAGCTCAAACTCGCTCAAATTGGCACGAGCTGCTGATCAAGCCGAGCTGGCCAATTATGCTTGAAGATCGATTCGAGCCGAGTTCAAGCTGCGGTCGGCTAGTGGTCGAGCTGAGTCTAGCCGTGTCAAGCTTGACTCGGTTCGACTCGCGTACAACTCTAGTTTGAGTTGGTGGATATATATTCCGAAGTTAGGAAAGTCCAGGTTTCGAGCCCTCTGCACTACGCACGTTCCACGAAAATGTATATGCGATCACAACTCAAGTGGGCCATACGACAACATTGATGCCTTCCACGACCGCTGATTTAATCGGGCTGATCTTGTCTTTCAATTCATCTCACCTTTACTTAACGGTTTGGATGACATATAAACATCACAACTACTTAAGGGAGGTTTCAGTGGTGGGCATCCCATCCGTACTGTTCTTAGTGGTGACCCACCTAAGTCATAGGACAACCTAATTTTTGAGCTCACATCATAACGTAATATGCTCAAAAAGACGGATGGAGTTGATGGGTGGCCCACTTGAGTCAAAGGACAGCTTAATTTTTAAGCTCACATCCTAACATGATATGCTCAAAACAATGGATGGGGTGGATATGACACTCTCATCATGGTGATCCACATACTGCTTTTTGTTAATTCGCGATGGAGTGTATGTCACACACATTATGATGGGCCATATACTGTTATTTGTTAATTCACAAGCGTTGGCCATAAGTGATCGATTTAAAAATTGATAATTTACTTTGACCCAAGACAAGTGACAGATAGAATTGTTTGATTTTCTTTTATATATATAATCAATTGATGATAGACTTCTTTGATTGCAATCAACTATATAATAAATTATTATACATTGTTAGATTGTAGTCAACTTATGTAATAGTTTTTACGTTATACTCATGGAAGTTTTAGGGGGTCGTTTGACACCATGGATTTTTTGGGGGATTTCAAATCCCTTGGTTGTTTGGCACCATAAAGTAACTAGAGGTTTCAAATCTAGGGAGTTTCAAATCCCCTCAAAGAAGGGGTTTGAAATCTACAATGAAAGCTTGGATTACATCTAAAATCCTTCCAAGAGTTGCATGTGTAATATGTGTGTCACTAGAAGATTAGGGGTCATTTGGCGCCATGGATTTGGTGGGATTTGAGGGGGTTTCAAATCCCCTGGTTGTTTGGCAGCATAAAGTAACTGGGTTTTCTAATCCCCTCAAAGAGGGGGTTTGAAATCCATGGCGAGAGCTTGGATTACACCTAAAATCATTTCAATAGTTGCATGTGTAACATGTGTCACCATACTATTATTCTATTGGGCACATGACCCACTAATGATATCCAGAAACAATTAGATTATCAATGGCATCACCATTAATTACTTTAATATGATGATCAGCACCATCCAAACATTGTCCATGAAAATCAACGGTTAAAATTGTTGGTTAGTCACTTGGACATGATCTTGTGCTTGTGACCCATCCGAGACATGGAATTTCATCATTTTCAGGCAAATCATATATTTCAGCGGGCTTATTGCAAGCATTGTGTCAAACACTACATATGTCACTAATTAGAGCTATTAAGGTTGATTTAATAATTAAATTCAAACCCCCGTAAATATACCATGCATAACTACTTTTAAATTAAAGTTGATTCCTAGTCTAAGGTGCCAAACACAATAGGAGGATTTCAAATCCAGGGGATTTCGAATCTAGGGGTTCTGAATGGCTTCCAAATCCATGCTCTTAGTAGTTGTTTGACATTATTGATTTGGGGGGATTTTAAATCCCTTAATTGTTTGGCAAATCCCCTAATTGTTTGGCAGCATAAAGTAACTGGGGGCTTTAAATCCCCTTAAAGAGGAGGTTTCAAATCCATGGTGAAAGCTTGGATTACACCTAAAATCCTTTCAATAGTTGCATGTGTAACATGTGTGTCACCAAACTATTATTTCATTGGGCACATGGCCCACTAATGATATCCAAAAATAATTAGATTATCAATTGCATCACTATAATTACTTTAAAATAATGATCAGCACCGTCCAAATATTTTCCATATAAATCAACGGCTAAAAATCATTAGTTAGTCACTTAGACATGATCTTGTGCTTGTGGCCCATTCGAGACTTGGAATTTCATCATTTTCGGGCACATCATATATTTCAATAGGCTTATTACGACTATTGTGTCAAATATTACATATGTCACTAATTAGAGAAATTAAATTTGATTTAGTAATTAAATTTAAATCCCTATAAATATACCATGCATAACTACTTTTGGATTAAAGTTGATTCCAATTTGGGGTGCCAAACACAATAAGAGGATTTCAAATCCATGCTCCCAAACAGGCCTTTAAACTATTGGGTACATGGCCCACTAATGGTATCCCAAAATAACTGGATTATCAATTGCATCATTATAATTACTTTAATACGATGATCAACGCCGTCCAAACATTGTACATTTAAATCAATGGTTAAAATCCGTTGGTTAGTCGCTCAGACATGATCTTGTGCTTGTGGCCAATATGAGACTTGGAATTTCATCATTTGCAGGCAAAATATATATTTTAGCGGGCTTATTACAACTATTGTGTCAAACATTACATACATTCACTAATTAGAGATATTAAAGTTGATTTAGTAATTAAATTCAAACTCCTGCAAATATACCATACATAGCTACTTTTGGATTAAAGGTAATTCCCAATCTAGGGTGCCAAACACAATAAGAGGATTTCAAATTCATGGGGTTTCAAATATAGGGGTTCTGAATCCAAGGGGTTCCAAAACCACCCTCCCAAATGGACCATCAGAATGGGGATCTATAGGCTTTTGTTGTTGGTTGATTGATTTTTGTATAAACATAGTGAAATTTAACTTTCAAAATTTCAATTATAATTTGGTCCTATAGATCCTCATTCATGGTCATGATAGGTCAAAAAGATTAAAGAAAAACATCTTCCACTCAATCAAGTGCGTGAGAAATTGCTCTATTTGTTTTTTTTACCACCGATTTTTTAATTTTCAATAAATAAAGTTGTAATTGTTAAGAAATCCTTTTATTGTGTTTGGCAGGTCGACCTCATGGAAAGTTCCCATGAGGTCGAGCTGTGTGAGGCCCATCGTGATGTGTGTTGAACATCAACATTGTGCATTTGATGGGTCCCCTTTAAGTTATGAAATGTCCCCAAAATCTGTTGTATATAAAACTTAGGTGGGCCATTCCATCTAAAACCATGTGAAGACATGCCTAAAACATATCAAAGCACTTGGTAGGGCCCACCTTAGTTTTGGATGCGACTGAAACTTGATTTGACCCCTCATCCAAGTGGGACACACACAGTGGATGGGCTGGATTTGTGAACCACATCCTGGTGGGCCCAATAAATGATTATGAATGTTTTAATGGGAGGGTAACCCCTCTCAACTGTTGCGTGTGGTATGGCCCACTCAAGTCATGGAATGGTGCATTTGACTAATGAGGTAGAGGTTCAACACACATCACAATAGGGCCCACACAACTCGACCCTCATGGTACCATTTCCTTCTTACATGAACACCCGTGCACAACTCTACACACGTATCCTGGGTGCAAAATCTTAATGGTCCATGTAATGCGGCACCCCTTGAAGCTTTATGGTTCCAATTATATATATATATAATTTTAAAGATGAGGTAATCAATATTATTAGTATATATGCATTGCAAGTAGAGAATAATTAAGAGATCATTCTAAACAATATATAAATGAACTAATATAAGAAATTTTTTAACAGAGAAAAAATATTTGTAAGAGGAGACTTAAATGATTATAGAAGAAAAGAAAATATATGATATAAGAGAATACACAATAAAATTTTGGAAGAAGAAATAGAGGAAGCTATCATTTATTTTGCCATGGCATAAATTTAATCGTAACAAAAACATATTTTAAGAAAAGAAATAAATAATTAATTGTAAGAATCCTATAAGGCGAGCCTTATTGATCAACAGTCTAGATTTGCCTAAAGGTTAGATAATGTGATCGGGTCCACCAGCAGACTCTACTAAGTTATGATACGTCCAGAATTCGTGTAAGGGGTGGTGTGCTACTACTGTGATATGCATACAGTACCTTGATAGAATTAGGATAAGCAATTCATATGGAGCCTTTTAGGGAGAGGAGTTTTGATGGGTATCAAACTCTTCTGCCCTCACTAGTATAAAACAGAGCTGGGTCCCTAGTCCTATACGACCGACATAAATTTAATCCCATCATATCTTCTTTAAAGGGTGAAAGGAAAGGAAGATCTTGGCATTCTGATTCTACAGGCGATGGCGATACAATCAAGTAAGTGACCATCTCCCTCCTCCGATCTCTATATCCAATGCACAACGAGGTCCTTCGGAAATTCCGCATATCAAATTAAGATTACATTAATTACTTTTAAAAGCAAATAATATATATGAAAAATAATTTTTTTATATATTTATTGAGGAAAACATAATGATCAATATTTAAGAATATACGATAATGCTTGGCATAAGTTTGACCATGCAATATACGTTAACGGTTACGGATGTTTACGTTAAGATATAGAAGGAGGGGAATGGAATTGATATGTATAAAAAAAAATTAGGTAATGAAATTCAAAAGAAAAGAAAACAACTTTATTTATAAATGAATTGATGGAAAAAAGCAAAGTGAATGTCAATGAGGAAGTGAATATCATGTAAAGTGAGATAATTGAGTACATTAAGAAAGTAACAAAAGATGTTTTACGAGTATATAGAAGGAAAAGCCAATTATTAGTGGGATGGTGATGTATAAAAGGCTACTAACAAGAAATGTTCATATTGTTTTAATGTTTAGAAAAAAAAAACTAAAAACAATGAAAATATTGAATAATATAGGAATGTAAAATTTATTATTAAGAAAGTAATAAGTAGAGTTAAACTCAAGGCTTAAAATGGTCTTTACAATAAATTAGGGACGAGAATATGAGAAATATCTTCAAACTTGCAAACTGAAAGAAGATAAAATTTAAAATGCATTAAGAGCAATGACTAGAATGTATAAATTATAGCCAATGAGATCAATAAAAAGTGAATAAGTTATTTTTAGAACATGCCAAATAATAATTACTACAAGAGTATAGGGATAGAAGGAACCATAAACTCAAAGATGTCAGGTCCACAATTACTTTCATAGAATTAGGATATCTGAAATGAAAGAAACTTTAAGAAAAATAAAAATAAGAAAGACCATTGGACCAGATAGTATAATCGTAGATGTTTGAAAGTATACAAAGATATTGAGTTATTTTAATTGACAAAGTTATTTAACAAAATTATAAGATTGGAATAATTTTTTTTAAAAAAAGTATCGCAATGCTTACTTATAAGAATAAACGAGACATATAATGCTACATTTACTATTATAGAATTAAACTCATGAGTCATACTATAAAAGTTTGGAAAAAAATAATTGATTAAAGACTAAGGCATGAGATGAATATATTAAAAGTTTTGTTTGATTTCATGTCAAGGAGATCTATTACCAAAGTTAGTTTCCTATTTAGATGATTGATAGAGAAATATGGAGAGGATGATGGATCTCTACATGTATTAATTGAATTAGAGAAAGCAATGATAGGTCCCTAGAGAAAATCTACTTGGTATTGGGAAATGAATGAGTGTCAAGAGGATATATTCATATGAATTAGTATATATATGAAGTAACAATAACAAATGCAAGACAAGCGATTTCTCAATTACTGTTAGTTTACGCCAGGGATCAACATTAAGCGATGGAAAAGACGAGGAGGGCGTAGATATAGAGAGGTGCTTTAGAAGCGAAATGATTTAAATTAATTAGGCCAAAATACAATATATGGAGTGCAATTTAAGTAACACTAGGAGAGAAAATGAGGAATTAATTAAGAATTTTTTCAAACGACCACTTTTAATATCCCTAGTTGATAATTCATAAGAGTAGAGAGAGATTGAGAAAGATATGGCCTATAAAATTCAAGCAACTTAGAAGAAATCAAGATGTACCTTCTGAGTTTAACACAATCATCATGCATTGCTCAAATTGAAAGGAAAATTTTATAGAATAAGATTAGCTATACTTCATAAGCTAAAATGTTGACAGCTGAGGAACACATCAGTTTTGGCTATGTGCAATGAAATAAGATAAGGTAAACTAGACTTAGATACTTTGGCTATCTTTAATGAAAGCTATGAAATGTATGAGTAGGAAGAAAAGACTTCTTCTTCTTCTTTTTCCTAGGCATGCACTTACACCACACGGTGGTATTTCACCACAATAGGTATTCAAAACACATGACCTCATGTTAAAACTCTTGTGAGTCTACCACCGAGGCATGAGCAAGGACCCACCCTTGGTGACTAAATATGTAGCTAAAGTTATGACACTTAATAGTGTGGAACGGCCCAAAATTATTCTTA
Organism: Magnolia sinica; assembly: GCF_029962835.1. Taxonomy (NCBI): domain Eukaryota; kingdom Viridiplantae; phylum Streptophyta; class Magnoliopsida; order Magnoliales; family Magnoliaceae; genus Magnolia; species Magnolia sinica. The sequence continues at coordinate 10,329,747 of NC_080575.1, read as the reverse complement.
TAACCGACCCAACCTATTTGGATAAGGCTTAGGTGATGATGATAAATTAATCCATGTTAAGTTTGCAAGAGATGGATGGTGCAGATTTATCACCCTGTAATCATTTGCAGAGGGATATAGACCCGCCATATTTCATAAGGAGCATATTAGGTGCGGCCCTTAACGTGTGGCCCACCTTGATGTTATATATTCATGACGTCCATCTATTTTTTCTGATCATGTTAGGGCATGAGCCCAAAAGTGAAGCAAGTTCAATATATTTGGTAGACCATATCACAAGAAATATAGGTGGGTGATTAACCATTAAAAAGTTACCACAAAAGTTTTTTATTAGGTTGATATTTGTTTTTTTTTTTTCTTCATCTAGGTTTGTGTGACACTATCAACAGGTTGGATGGCAAATAAAAATTACAGAAACATTATAGTGTACCTTGTAAATTTTTTAATGGTAAGGTGTTTAATCACCACCATTTCCTATAGCATGGTCCAATTGAGATTTAGATTTGCTTCATTTTTTAGCTCATGCTATAAAATGATTTTGAAAAACAGATGGACATTATACAAGGTATATACATCAAGATGGGCCAAGGCCGCAGTGTCTTGGGTGAGGTTGACCGACCTTGTTAGGCTTGGTGACCCAACACCAGCTAGCTAGTTAGTTTCAAAGATATGTGGGCCCTACCATAATCTCCATGGTCCATCTGTTTTTCTAGCTCATTTTTAGGGCATGAGCAAATCCAAAGCTCAAGTAGACCATACCACAGGAAACAATGAAGGTTGATCACTTGCCATTGAAAACTTCTTGAGCCACAACACTTATGTATCAAGATGATATTTGTGTTTTCCCTTCATCCAGGACTATGTGACCTTATGAACAGGTTCAATGGCAGTGTCCCCCAAGAAATTTTCAATGGTAGACTTTCAATTCCGGCTGCCTCCATTGGTGTGGTCCACTCGAGCCTTCTTTTTGCCTCCTTTATGGAATCATACACTAAGGGGGTGTTTGGGACTGGCTATTATATGGGATTAAGTAGGATAGAATTGCATTTGATCTTGCATAATTTCCATCTATCATTTGAGGATGAGAAATGTTGGAATTAGGTGAGATGGAATAGCATTTGGTCTTACACGGGATTTTCATGAATTTTGAGATCCACTATACATGAAGGCCCCCCATTGATGCATGCGTTTATCAATGCTGTCCATCCATATGCAACATTTACACATGACATTCCAATCATATATGTGTACAAGTGAATGACCTTCCGTATCAATTTAGTTTCTTGATTACAACTCCATGCTCCACCAAACAAGATTTTACTTAATCTAATGCTTTTCATATAACAATAATTTTATCCCAAACATAAGATCCGATGCCTAAATTACCATGGTATTTCTAAACATGAATTCACTGCGCAAGATCGATGTTAATCCCATCTAATACAATTCAGTACCATTCAATTCCACCGACCAAACACGCAATCTGTAAAAATGACAGACGGCGTGGATAAAACACGCAGTGGCGCCCACAGAACCACTATCAGGACCGTCCGTCTCGATTTAGTTCCTGGTGAGGCTAGTACCCGATACGCGTACCGATTTCATCCCCTTTATAGATGGGCATTTTCGTCAAATCAAAATAAAAGAAAAATCTCCTTTAAAGCCGGAGTTGTCGAAGGCATCTTCTCCACTCTCTCTCCCTCCCTCCCCACCATATCTCTCCACTGTCTTTAAAAGCCGAAAGACAGGGGCAAAAGGGGAAAATAAACAAATCTCAAATTCTCTCTTCGAACGAGATGCATCTGACTGTAACTCAAAAGCCATGGTTCCTGGCTCTCTCCGTCGGCGCGATTTTCGCCTCCGCCCTTCTCATCTCCACCCTCACGCGAGCCACCGACCACTCCTTCCTCTGCTCGCTCTCTCCTTACTCGCGAGCCACCGACACTACCTCCGTCCAGCTCAACGCCATCCTCCACTACGCCACGTCACGCATCGTCCCCCAGCAATCCATCGATGAGATCCGCATCTCCTTCGACGTTCTCAAGCGCGCTTCTCCTTGCAACTTCCTCGTCTTTGGTCTCGGCCATGATTCCATCATGTGGAACTCCTTCAATCCACGTGGCACCACCCTATTCCTCGAGGAAGACCCCAAGTGGATCCAGTCCGTCTTAAAGAACGCCCCCTTCCTCCGGGCCCACACAGTCCGCTATCCTACGCACCTCTCCCAGGCTGATGAGCTCCTCCAGTTCTACAAATCCGAGCCCGCCTGCCTCCCCCCGAGCGTGCAGCTCAAAGGGAATCAACGGTGCAGATTGGCCCTGAGCGATCTGCCGGACGAGGTGTACGACAAGGAGTGGGATCTGATCATGGTCGACGCGCCGCGTGGGTATGCCGGCGATCTGCCCGGCCGGATGGGGGCGATCTTCACAGCCGCGACGATGGCGAGGAATCGGCGAGGAGAGGGCGTGACGCACGTGTTCCTGCACGACGTGGATCGGAGGGTGGAGAAGATCTACGCTGAGGAGTTCCTCTGCAGGAAGTATCGGGCCCACGCCGTCGGGAGGCTGTGGCATTTCGAGATCCCGCCGGAGAGGAACGTGAGCACCGGCACGGGGTTTTGCTAAAATGAGCCGCGGCGCGAACGTTTAGATTATGAGGTTTTTTCCCTAAATTATTATATTATTTTTGGGATTTTTTTACCGAGTTTTGGAAAGTGCGTGTATCTGATAATTCCTCATACGTACACAATCACGATTAATCTCGTTTTAGGAAAGAAATTTGAAGATTACTCGCGCGAGTACTACTCCGGTATTTGAATCCTACTAGTAGGTGCACGTGCCAGCGCAAGCGTGCGTAATACATGACTGGCCGAACTGTCTATGTCCGGTTACAGTACATGAATGTATGGTATGGTAGGGCCCAGCGGTTACAGATGGTTTGGACGTTATCCATTTCTCGAATGTATAATATGAATGGGCCAGATTGATTTTGGGGCTCAGCCTGATGAATGGCTTTGATCAGAGCACGTGCGCGTTGCTGGTACGTGTGCCTCAAATGGGAACCCATTCCCGTACGCGCGAGTTGTTTTTTTTTTTTGTTTTTAAGTTGATGTAGGATAAGGTCTGGGTGGCGATAATTGTACCGTACCGCTAGGGTTTCCAGGTTTGTATAAGTGGAGCTAACTGTTCAGTGATCCAAACCGTTGATATTTTGACGGTTAAGGAAGAAGTACAATAGCGGTATGGATCACCTGTTTGTGTGGGTCCTACTTGAAAAGGTTGGTCAGCCGCCTTTGTGGGGCCCGAAGTGTGGTGTGTAAACCCGCTCATAAATGATGGCATTCCGCAAAAAAATCAGGCTTATCAAGTTATGAAGTGGGCCACGGCATAGAAAACAAATTTACACGGTGGCTTACATGATGGTTGGATTGGCCTTGGATTTTTTGGGGTATCCCAATTTCAGTGGGCAACTCTGATGGACGGGTTGGATGACATAAATACACTACGGTGGGCCTCACATGAAGTGATGTTGCATGGTAGAGGACCTTTAGGACGTCCTACCGCTGCCCGTCTCCAGGTGGGAACGGGCAGGAGCTTTGAGTGACCACCGTGATGTATGGGTCTTATCCACACCGTCCATCCATTTTTTTGTATCATTTTAGGATGTAATTCCAAAAATGAGGCAGATCCAAGGCTCAAATGGACTACAAAATGGGGAGTAAACTGTTACCGTTTAAAACTTCTTGGGCCCACAGAAGTTTTGGATGGAGATGATATTTGTGTTTTCTCTTCATACTGGTGTATGTAATTTTACGAATAAGTTGGATGGCAAATAAACATCACGGTGGGTCCTAGAAAAGTTTCAACGGTGAGAATCATTATCACTGCTGCTTCCTTTGGTGTGGTCCACTTGAGCCTGGGATCTACCTCAAAAATGGATGGACAGTGTGGATAAGACCCGTACACTCAAAAAGCTCCTGCCCGTTCCCAGCTGGAGACGTGCGGGGGTAAGACGGAATCCGCGTCCGTTAGAGAAACCCGCATGTGAAAGTTATTCACCTTGGCGGGAACTTACTGGCGCGGGAAAACGTTTTCGCTGGAGGCGATTTGTGTGACGTGGCAAAGTTGAGGCCCCACAATGGTGTATGAGTTATATTCACACCTTCCATCCATTTTGCAAGATCATTTTAGGTTAGGATGGTTAAAATGAGGCAGATCCAAAGCTCAGGTGGATCACATCACTTAGGCAGTGGGAACAATGATGCCAACCGTTGAAACCTTTCTAAGGCCCACCATCATGTCCGTGGTGCGTGCTTTAACACATACATCATGGTGGGGGCCACAGAACTTTGCCACGTCAACGCACACCGAGGGGGAACGGATTGGCTACTCTCCCTGACACCAGCCAATGGCTGGTGGTCGGTGCTATGTGGGCCCCACCATGATATATGTGTTTCATCCATGCCATCCATCTGTTTTTACAGATCATTTTACGGAATGAATCCAAAAATGAGATATATCCAACTCTCAAGTGGGCCACGTTGCAGGAAACAGCGTTGAACGAGGGTTGACCATTAAAAACATTTTGGAGGCCATAAAAGTTTTGGATCAAGCTGATATTTGTTTTTTCTCTTCATCTGGGCCTGTATGACTTAATCAACAGATTGGATGTCAAATAAACAGTATAGTGTGCCTTAGGAGGATTTTAATGGTTGATATCCAATCACTATTGTTTTCACGTGGTGTGGTCCACCTGAGATTTATATCCCTCTCATTTTTGGGATCAAACAATAAAATGATCTTTAAAAATGGATGAACGGATTGGATGAAATACATACATCATGGTGGGCCCACAGAGCACCGACCACCGGCCACGGAGCTGATGGCAGGGGAGTAGCCAATCCGTTTCCACGCCGAGGTCGGTGATGCGTGCCACGCCACGCAATCCGCATCGCCCACCGGCCTATGTGTGGGAGACGGATTGGCTACTCCCCCTTTCCAGCCAATGGCTGGTGGTCGGTGCTTTGTGGGCCTCACCATGATGTATGTGTTTCATCCATGCCGTCCGTTAATTTTTATAAATCATTTTATATTATGAGATAAAAAATGAGGTATATCGAAATCTCAAATGGACCACATTACAGGAAACAGTGTTGAATGAACGGTGACCATTAAAAACGTTTTGGGGCCAATAAAAGTTTTGGATCAAGCTGATATTTATTTTTTCTCTTCATCTGGGTCTTTATGACCCAATCAACAGATTGAATGTCAAATAAACAGTACAGTGGGCCTTAGGAGGATTTTAATGGTGGATATCTGATCATTATTGTTTTCCTGTGGCGTAGTACCTGAGATTTATATCCCTATGATTTTTTTCATCAATGGATGAAACAAATACATTATAGTGGGGCCACATAGCACCCACCACCAGCCCGGGGGGAGTAGCCAATCCGTCTCCGCGTGGGTGTGCCATCCAAATCCGGTGTGATGATGACAAGCCACCGAAATGGGAAATGGATTGGCTACTCCCCTGCCTCCAGCCCCGTGGCTAGTCGTCAGTACTCTTTGGGAGCCACCATGATGTATGTTCTTCATTCATTCCGTTCATTCATTTTTACAAATCATTTTATAGCTTGATACAAAAAATGATGAGATTATAAGTCTCAGGTGGACAACACTATATGAAAACAATAGTGATTGGATATCCACCATTAAAATCCTCCTAAGGCCCATTGTACTGTTTATTTGACATCCAATATGTTAATTAGGTCATACAGACTCAGATGAAGGGAAAAAACAAAGATCAGCTTGATCCAAAACTTCTATGCCCCCACAAAATTTTTAATGGTTGAAATTCATTCAAAACTGTTTCTTATAATGTCGTCTACATGAGATTGGGATATACCTAATTTTTTTCTCTCATGCAGTAAAATGATCTAGAAAAATAGATGGACAGCATGGATGAAACACATACATCATGGTGGGGCCCACAGAGCACCGACCACCAAGGGGAGTAGCCAATCCGTTTCCACCAAAATCAACCCTATCCAACCATGAGATGATCGAGGCCATAGAAAAAAAAAAATCCTCCATATCTACATGGAGGAACGCTAGTTGCAGGCAGGAAGTTCCTGCGGTCAGAAGCTCTTGGGGCCCACAAGATGTTGGTAACAAATCCACTCCGTCCATCAGTTTCTCCGCCCGATGTTAGGACATGATCCCAAAAATGAGCCAGATCCAACACTCAATTGGACCACACTGCAGTAAAAAGTGGGGATGGAAATAACACTGTCATAACCTTTATTGGGACAAGATTTGGGTCAGTCTAATATTTGTTTTTTCAGTTCATCCCAGTTAGAACGACCTTATGAACGGTTTGGATGGCATATAAACATCATGGTGGGCCCCGGATGGTTTCAATGGTGGGCATTTCCATCCCCACTGTTTCCGGTAGTGTGGTTCATTTAAGTTTTGGATCCGACCTAATTTTTTGGGATCATGTCCTAACATTGATGGAGAAACTGATGGACGGGGTAGATTTCTCTCTGACATCTCGGTGGGCCCCACGTAGCTTCCGACCTCAGGAACTTCCCATGGGTTACAGGCAATTCGCGTCCCACATAATGGTTTGCCTCCCATGGGGGAAGGGTTGGATGCCATACACATAATTCAGTGGACCCCACATAAAAGATGTATAATAACAATCTTATTCACAGAGTTGCAGGTGTTTCGTTAGTCCAAACCATTGCTGTGATGGGCCTCCCATCTGGATTGCATGGTCAGAAATGCCCAAGATCATTTAGGCCGTTATTTGCTTTAATGTCAACCGTTCGATGTAGTTTTTCTTTATTAACCGTCCATCCAATGAATGAATTTGGATATCAATTTGGTGCTTTTTATGCATCGTCCATCCAAAATGTGGCCCATCATATCAAATCGTTTGGATCACCCAAATCCAACAATGGTCTGCACGTGTACATAACATTCAGAGGATGCATGCGAACGCGGGTGTATAAAGCAGTCATGTACCTCCACGTACGGTACCATGGCAAAGGGGCATCAGATCAAAGCCGTTCACCAGGTGGGTCTCACACCTCAGATGCCCCTTTCCAAAAATCAGAAAACAAGTAGACGGATGGAAAAAAAAAAGGCTTGATTTTTATTTTTTTCCTAACATTGTGGCCCACCTAATGAGTGGATCAAAATTATGATTGGAAAGGGCACCTAAACGATGACACCACATGATGGACGGATTGGATCTCGCGTCCGATGGCACAGGTCACAAGTACATGAGCGTGTAGCAAAGCTCTTTTCCTGTGATGGATGGTACGGGAGCGGTGTTAACGTACACACGTCGCGCGTATCTAGCGTCTGGATTCACCATGATATCGAAGCCATCAGACGCTGCCTCCTATGTGAGTTTACCACCATTTTTAGACCATCATTGCAATTTAGACCATCCAAAACGCATCTATTTTACTTTTTAACCATTCAGTTTATATCCAATGGTTGGATGGTTAGGATCACTCTGCCAAGCGGCCTTCCATCCACGTTGCGCTTGAACTAGAGGTTACGATCATTCAACAAATCTGATTTTGGGATTGTTAGTAGTGATGTCGTCTGTACAATTTATAAGTGCGTGAGTATCAAGCATTATACCAAGCTCGAGTATTAAATTACTCTCCATTTTATTTTATGTTATGTAAATTGATTTGGTCTTCTATGAGTTGTACATGAGTCCAACCTGTGTTGAAAATTATACTAAGCATATCTTACCCCTCAAGTGGACCACATGTCTATATCAAAAAATAATAATAATAATAATAGGCGATCCACTATTTTAATACATAGAATATATATTATTTATAATTGAAATCAAGTGATGTTTGGTATAGATGGGGACTTCCTGGCCCAATTATTAACCAGGTCAGAAAATTAAGATCAGCTACATTCATATACGGGCCCACGTGGGTGAGCAGATTAGGTGGGGCCGGCCTCACCAAGATCGTGTAGCCCTTACCGCGGGGCCCACCTTTTGATGTACGTATTTTACATCTTCCAAAAATGAAGCAGATCCAAATCTCAGGTGGACCATGCTATAGGAAACAGTGTTGATTGAATACCCCACCGTTAAATTTTCCAAGACCCACGATAATTTTTTTGTAATGTTTATTTGCCATCCAACCTGTCTTACAAACTCTGATGGAGGGAAAAAACAAATATTAGCTTGATCCAAAACTTTTGTAGCTCACAATAAGTTTTTAACGGTCAATCACAGTTTTTTCCTTTGGTATGATCTGCCTTAGATTTGGATATGCCTCATTTTTGGGCTCATGCCTTAATATCATAGGGAGAAATTGATTAATGACTTGTATGTAAAATACATACATAGAGGTGGGCCCCACAGTGAGGCAGCACCCAATCCATTCCCATGCTAAACATGCACTTAGTAACTTACTAAGTTACACCCTGATACATAGCTCAACTGGTAGACTGGGTGGATATACCTCATTTCAACACTTGAGGTCTTGGTATCAATTCCCTAGCGGGGGTGGGTAAGTGTGTACTAACAAGCTAAAAAAAAAAAAACTAATTTTGACTATTCACCTATTTATTTACCTTAACTGTACCTGTGAGGGGTTCACTGGGTTGTGTCTATTCCATCCTTCCAATTAATATAGTCTCACCAGAGTAATATAATACTAAAAAAATTAAGCATATACAATTATTATGTGAGCCTCACTGTACGAAATGATTTAAACTACTCAAAAACTACCAAATTCATGTGGTGGCCTGAACTTGCCTTTTGGGCGTCTTACTTTAATGATAGGTTCCATGACATACACAAACGGTGGGCCCATGCACATGGGATGAGCTTTACTCTACATGGACCTGTAGAGAAACCGAGCTCTCTAATAGATGGGATACGTTTTGTTTTATTGGTTGCCGTTGTCCTTGAAGATTATACTAACATCCTCTCACATTGAGTTTGTGTAAGTGGGGCCCACCAGTTGATTATCTAGATCATTCTTTTTATAGGTCCCATTTTGATGGGTGGTTCTCTAAAAGAGACTCCCTTAGAAGATTTTTATATCCATCTTTGGCACGCTTATATGGGCCAATGAGATGTCACCACGTGTTGACATCATGCGCTAAATAATAGGTCAAATTCAACTTGAATATTTCATTATTGCTTACTAGCAATCTGGTACAGCTAGAGCAAATGGGCTTAGAAGACACCAAGTGGCAGCTGTGCCATGTAGTATAGATCAATTTCAAAAGGAATTAGAGGGGTTGATTAGCTACTGAGGTTTTGTGGGGCCCACCATGATGTATGTGTTGTATCCACAGTCCATCCATTTGGAGAGATCATTTTAGGGCATGAGCCAAAGAATGAGTCTGATCGAAAGGTCAAGTGGAACCCAATTTTAGGGCATGAGCAAAAGAATGAGTCAGATCCAAAGGTCAAGTGGAACCCACCACAGAAAACATTAGGGAGAGTGAAGCCCACCACTAAAAACTTTTAGGGGCTCAGGAAGCTTTCCATCAAGCTGATATTTGTGTTTGCCCTTCATTCATGCCTATGTTAACTAATGAACAGGTTGGATCTCAAAAAAACATCATGGTGGACCTGGGAAGGTTTCAACGATGGGTGTCACTCTCCTCACTTTTTTTGTGGCAGGGTCCACTCGAGCTTTGGATCTGCCTCATTCTTTGGCTTATGCCCTAAAATAATCTCTCCAAATGGATGGACAGTGCGGATACAACACATGCATCATAGTGGGGCCCACAGAACATTGTAACGTCAGTTCAGTAGGGAGTATCACTACTCAACCTATCAGTGAGCCACACCATGGAAAACAATTTAGCCATTGATAAATAGCAAAATACAAATGGGATTCACTAGATTATCTAACTCATCTTATTCAAAGATCTGCTTCCTGTGGTGTGTTCAACCTGAAATTTGAATCTGCTTCATTTTTGGACCATGGCCTAAAATAATCTGGCAAAGCAAATGGAAGGCATGCATATACAATGAATACATCAAGGTAGGCCCTACGGTCAGGGTCCCACCCACATCGCTGACGCTTGATATGCAGTCACAGAATAAACCCCTATTGTCACTGTCACAATCCATTGATTCAATACATGAGTGTGTAAGCCGGGTTGGCCTAAACACAAGCCGGACGCATTAATCTAAATAAGCTACCTTTTTTTGGCCTGATCAGCAACCTGGCTTAGAAGCTGGTCAGGCCAATTGCCCCATCCTGCAAACAAGGTGAAGATCATGCACTTGAAGAACCAAATCATTGAGGGGAAAAACCTTTTATCAAGAAAAACTCTACATGGGTTCTTTTCCATTACCAACAACAGAGCATAAAATCCTAATGGTGCTAGCCTTTTTTGGTTTTCGATACACATGAAAATGAGTTCCCTTTCCTAACAAGAAGAGATTAATGACAAAACCAAAACACAAAATGGAAGAATTTCAAAAAGACCATTGCATTTTCCAATCAGCCACAGGAAATAAAAGCTTGACAGATGAAAAGAGATGAAAAGGGGAAAGAAAAACTAAAAGAAACAGAAAAACCCAGATGGGATTCCTGCAATTTTTTTGAAAACCATAGTTTCATGTTATTAACTAAACACGCCCTAGAAGATGAAGGGAAAAATGCAAAATATAGTAATCCCAACATGGAGTGAATTGAATCTTGCTGGACAGAGGGGGCATAACATGCATTCATTGTTCTAGAAAACAGTGGCTCAACTTGAAACTCGGCCAAGTCAACTCGACTTGACAAGATTTCTAGCTGACTTACCATAAAACTAGGTTGCAAGCAGGACTCGGAATGACTTGTCAACTCGGTGATGACTCAATTGGCTGGACTCGAAGAGACTCGCTTGGAAGGTGTTATTCATAATTTTATAAAAAAAAATTTTAACAAAAAAAAAAGGAAAAAAAGAAATGGGTTTGAATCCAAGACCTATAGGAAAGGGTGTAATGTTTCTAACCGACAAGCCATAAATGCATCTTTACATTTCCTTCCATTATTTGTATATTTTATCTATATATAACTATTTGAAATGTTTATAAAAATATTAAATTTAATTATCAAATAGCAAGTCAAGTCAAGTAAAGACTCACCTGAGTCTTCAAGTCAACTAACCTGGCTAGACATCAAGTTAAGAGTTTTTGAGTTTTCAAACCATACACCTAATTGCTGAGAAAAGAGGGTGGCAGGCCTAGCAGAAATTCGACTATGAAAAGAATGCATATAAAAAATGCTTGTAGTAGAAACGAACCCTTCACTGCACAACAGTTCCAAAAAATAAAATTAAAAAAGCATTCCAAGGTTTGAGAAGATCACTGCACATTACAATATGTGAGTTTGGCAGGAAACCAAACATGTTGAAGTATCAACTATATCATACACCTATATACAGCTCTACTATGGACACATTTCAATTCATAGGTACAGGGTAACTACAGTGCAATATGCTATTGACATGATATGTACATTTCAGTGCTCCAATAATACATAGAGAAACTCCACAAACTTCGCCAAATATTCCAAACATCAGGATCTATTATTCAAGTTTGTCTCTGCTCTGCATGTGTTATTTTTCCCATTCAAATTGCCTAACCGCTCTACCATCGACGGCCCTGATTGTAGTCTCACCAGATGCATTCTATAAGGTATAAGTATATTCCTCAGACCTGCATTTCTCCATAGCTAACTATTTAACAAAACAATATCCATTGCCAAAAGAGTTTTAACTTGTAATGTCATGCACTAGAAGGAGAGAGCCAATTAGACAAACAATGAAGCTGGTGGGGGAACAAAGCACTGAAGACAGTAAACCCTTTAGGGCATGTTCCCCTCCCCCCCCCCCCCCCTTTTTCTTTTGACCATTAGGGCATGTTTGGATGCGAGGAATCCAAGGACAAATATGGGGGCAGGAGCAATATGTACCTACTGATTGTTTCCATGAACACTACTGAAAATGGGATTCCATACTTGGGCTCCTATTTGGATAGCAACTGGACTGTTTGATGGGCAGCCAGCGTATTTCAAAAGATTAGATCTTCCAAAAGTTCCCTTGATAATCAGGGTTGTGTGTGGCTAGCCTGTCATGAAAAAGTCCTCACCATCGCCAGTCCCAAGCATAGAGAGATGGCTCTTGGCAAATGCTGCATTTTACGTTGTTGACATGAAGAAACCGTCAATCATCTACTCATCCATTGTCCCTTCTCTTCAAGCATCTGAGCTGCGTATTTTTTCGAGATTCAGGATAGCTCGGACAATTCCAAGATCTATCTGTGAATTGTTTGATGGATGGTTGGTGAGGGCATGGGGTTCAAAAATCATTGTTTGTGGAACATGGCGATCTCTATGGGTGACATCACTAGGAGGATAGAAGGGTCTTCGATCTTGTTCTTGTGACTGTGGTCAGGAAGATCTTTAGATTGCTGCTTGAGTGAGATAAGAGTGCCGATCAGTTTCAATAGGGCTGCAACTTGGGTTCAGGTCAACCCAAACCTGAATAACCCAAGTTCAGGTCAGGTTCAGTTGGGTTGTCAAGGTCCTCAGGTCAGGTTCAGGTTGGAAAACACCAACCGATTTGAAGTCGGGCTGTGTTTGGGTTGACTAGAGACGGGTTGGGAATAATCACATGTATTTGGGTTGGGTTTAAGTCGCATTGGTTTGGGCTGGGTCGATTATAGAGGAATTTGGGTTGGGCACCTTGTGTTGGAATTTGGATCAGGTTAGTTGCAGGTTTGGTGCTCTCTTGAGTTTGGATTGGGTTCAAGTTGACCCTCAACCGAACCCAACCTGTCCAAGTTACACCCCTAAGTTTCAAGGGCATCCAGTCAGCTAGTTTTGAGGCCTCTTGGCATGAGGCTTCTTCCCATTTGGTATTTTGGAAGACCCAATCAACCATCTCAAGATGAACTTGACGGTTGCCCACTTCTGCAGAATTGCAGTAGAGTTTTCGGACAAGCCCATTGTTTTTTAAGGGTACTCCAGGAAGGCAATGTTGTGGACGAATGGAGGCCCCTCCCCATGGATAATAGAAGACCTAATTGAGGAAGTTAAAGATCTATCCATGGGTAGGGATTTTTCTCATGTTCATATTCCTCCGGAGTCGAATATGGGTGCAGAAGGATGGGGCCTAGTACAAACTCTCAACTGAAGCATTGTATAATACCCTCCTAATAGAAATAGCAAGAGATCCTAAGAAACAATATCATCTTTCAATTATAACATGTATGTATGCATGCATGCATGCATGTATAAAGAGGTCTCAAATCCAAACGGACATAAGTTACCATCCTCCCAGCAGATAACTTCCAAGCTTTCATGTGGACGCGAGATCTAACCTGTTATTAGGTTGTCACATCATGAGGATCATGTTAGGCAAAAATCAGCCACATCTATTTATCAATAACTAGAAATTATTTTCTATGGTGTGGTCCACCTGTTGAGTGGATAGGGCTGATTTTTGCATAAGGTAATCCTCATGGTGGGGACAACCTTTTTGAACACATGCGTGTGCACCCGCCCACCTGCCACGCATGCACGCGCGCACACACCCACGTGGGCACACACTCACAGCATAAGAGCAGACATATATCTATTAAAGAATGGAGAAAGAGTACAAGTACCTGCAATGCACATTGACCGATAAAGATAAGCTATGCGGGCATCTCCCTTTGTGTTGCTCGTCCATGATTTCTCCAAGCATTCAAGAAACGCCAAGTCTGCCTTCAGAAGCTTAGCCTGATCATGCGTGTCATAACCAATGTCATGGCAATAGCAACAAAAATCTAACCAGTCAATAGGGCGTCTATCCCAAAGCAGCAAACCATTGTCTTTCCCGCTCGACCAGTTGGGCCCACAATAGTGCCCATATCGTGGAAACAGCTGAGATAAGAAAGCTCGTGCACCTTTATGCCAAGGAACCTTGGCAACATACGGCCTAAATAGAGGGAGAGAGCATCCAGACTCAACACCTCTGTATGCTCCTGGGTACTCTTGCAGTTCCGTGCTCATTGGCGATATCCGAATGTTATTCTTCAAACTGGCAGCCCATGAAACTATCGATTGGAGAGGCCTTTCCCATAGCTTGGAGTCATATAACACAGTTTTGGATGATTCAGACTTGGTGATGACTGACTTGGGTTCAGGTTCTGAGTCGGTATTCAACCGGAACCTGAACCGAGGCAAATTGTTCAAAAAGCCGAAATTCATGGAGCACCACAAGGTGTTGGCACAAGATGATAAACCTCGCCACAGCATCAGAGATTCGGCAATCCTGCCAGTAAAAGTATCATATTGTCATCGGAAAAGGGCAGTATATGACAACATAATAAATCAATGTTCTTCAGACTGAGAGCTTCGAATAGATATTAGGACTGATTCAACAAGGACACCTTTACTAGTTGCAAAGGGTTTACAGGTAACTCACAAGTGGTGATTGGACAGGAATTTCACCTCTACGTGAGTTAAAAACCGCAAAGTCACTTACAGCTTGTCTTTCAAAATAAAAATAAAAAATAAAAAATTAAGTCAGTTGCAGCTTTCACTGCATTTGAAATCCTGAGAAAAATAAGTTATTTCACTTACCTGTGACCAACATACACCTGAAACTCACTTTCAGGTGTAACTTGTTTACAACTTAAAAAAGTTATGGGCATCCAAAATGACCTCTAATGGATTTCCATATTAGACAACAAAATACCGTAGCTAACCATTTTCTTTGTGGTCATGGAGAATTAATCTGTCATTTCAGCTAGATGGTTGGCTCCTAACACAGTTAGCCAGAGAAAGTATCTTCCCCAACCTCAAGATATCCATGAGTTAATTCTCAAATTATTAAGCAATTGAGGAAAAGGAAAAACTCCAAGAAGAACGTTTCCCTTTAACCTTTTTCACATCATTGCCGCCGCCGTCGTCATCCACGCCTTATCCCAAATACTTGGGGTCGGCTATAAAAATCATGTTCCTCCAGTCCACTCTATGAGGACCATATGCTCTGTTAAACCATAGGTGATGAACTCTTTTCTTCTACATTCCCCCGGGTCCTTTTGGGCCTTCCCATTGCCCTTAATAGCCTTCAATTTGAATCAGTGCATTCCTTTTGACTTGGGCATTTTTTGGTCTCCGCCGCACATGACCAAACCATCTAAGTCTATTTTCCCTCGTCTTATTACTTATTAGTGCTACATCCAAGTTCCCTCAAATGCATTCCTTTCTAATTCTATCCTTCCACATCTTGCCACTCATCCATCTCAACATCCTCATTCGGCTACATTCATCCTATGAACATGTTGTTCTTTAACTGCCCGGCATTCTATTCCATAAACACGGCTGGTCTTATATCTATCCTATAAAATTTCCCCTTAAGTTTCATCGGTATGTGACAATCACATAAAACTCTACATGCACATCTCCACTTTTTCCAACCAGCTTGAATTCTATGAGTAAAATCCTTCTCAAATCTCTCTACTTTCATGAATAATTGACACAAGATATCGAAAATGGTCATTTGGGATACTTCTTTGTCAGCAATCTTAACTAATTCCTCTTTTCTGCTCCTATTGTTACTAAAATTGCATTCCATGTACTCTGTTTTAGTTCAACTAATTTTAAACCTTTAGATTCTAAAACATCCCTCCATAGTTCTAGTTTTGTGTTTTACCCCTCCCTCCCCGAACCTTTTTAAACTTTAAAATAAAGCTGCCACTACATAACTTGAATCCAATTTCCGTAAGTTTTCATGAATCTTCTCAATAAGGAATAATTGCCTCCCAAGTTTTTCTCAAATCCAAAATTTTTGCCTACACAATCAACTATTCGGATGGAAAGACCAACAAAGAATGAAGGTTGAGTGTGACTAAAAGCAGCAAAACAATCTGTCATTGAATTGGTATGACTTGGATAGTTTTATTTTGGAAGGGTTTGGATGCTCCACAAAATGTGTTTTGGCAAGAATAGAAGTCGATGCAATATAATTCCTAAAATTTGATTATTGAGGTGATTTCGTAAAAAACAATTTGGCAAAATTGGTGCTGAACTAGTGCAATGCCACCCCGACTCACAATTTGCACAGAAAAGCATCCTTCCACCATAAATATTGAGGACATTTAAACAGAACCTATAGCTGTATCGGAATGTTCAAATGTCCGCAACTTATGATAATAGCGTCCCTGTTGTTTCTCTCCGAAGAGGAAATCAACCTCACTACAATCCCTTGGAACCAAGAGCTTGTTGGATGGTTCGTCGATGCCCAACTGTCACTGGAGAAAATCAGAATTGATATTTGATCCGAATGGGAGATCAAAGGCAATATTTACGTTGGTCGAATTTGATAGCCGATGTTTTTTCGTTGTTTTTTAAGTGGATTTTGTGAATTCACATTGCAAGGATTATTATCGATCACTCTTGAAGGTGCCAATTAGGTTTGCGAGATGGAGTCCTTGGTTTTTGCAAGGCCAAGACTCACCAGTCATTCCAGTTTGGATCAGCTTGCCTAACCTTCCCCTTAAATCTCTTCAATGAAGGCTGTATTAGCAGTTTATGTTGCTGCTAGAGCTAGATTGTTAGTTGTTGAGTGGGCTGTTAACGTAGAAAAATTAAAGGGTTGCAATTTGTTGTTTCTGGGTATGTAGTAGTCTGTGTAGCTTGCTCGGCAGTACAGCCTACCGTTTATGTAGTCTCTTTCGTTTATCAATATAATATGTGACTTTTCAAAAATAAAGATAAAATGAAGGCTGTATTAGATCCATTGTAGGTGTTGTGCGGAAGATCATCAAGATTGATTCAGTGACCCTTATGCAACCAAAAGAGACATGGTGACAGCATGTTCTGAAATAAATCTGAAAAGGAGGTTCCTAAAGGTGTAGAAGAAGTTTTTAAAGGTGGTTAAAGCCTTCCACTTTAAATTACTTTGGTGCTTATTAAATTCTAAGTCCCCTGGGGCCACCTTTAGGGGTTGTGGGGCACCTTAGATCTTGATTTTAACTTAAGAATCCAAATCCAGGTATTTAAATCCCTGAGATTTTCCTTGGCTAAACTTCTGTCTGCTTGGTTGTTAAAGGTGATCGGCAAGATTATTTTAGCTAATCAATGTGCATTCATCCCAGGAGACAGATAATTGACTGCACTCTAATAGCAAATGAATGCTTGCACTCCAGCCATACGCACGGAGCAAAATATATTCTCTATAAACTAGATGTTGAAAAAGCCTATGACCACGTCGATTGGGGGTTTTTACAAAACTTGATGAAGTGCATGGGCTTCGGCGACAAATGGAGATCATGGATAGGCGAATGTATCGGTTCAGCTCGTCTCTCCATCCTTCTCAACGGTATGCCGAAAGGCTTCTTCCGGAGCTCAAGAGGGCTGAGGTAAGGGGATCCCCTTTCTCCATTCCTGTTTCTCTTTGTAGGGGAGGCCCTCTCCAGAATGCTCCAAAAGGGTCAAGACTCAGGTAACCTCAAAGGCATCGGCATCAAAGGCTTGCCGTCCCCTATTGCTCACATCCAGTTCGCCAACGACACTCTGGTCTTCAGTGAAGCTTCTTAGGAATTGGTCGATAACATGCGCACATCCTTACGATGTTTCGAGGCTATGTTAGGTCAATCGATTAATCTGGCGAAATCTAAACTCATTGGGGTGAACATGGAGGAAGACGAGATTGCTATTTGGGCAAGCTCTCTCGACTGCACAGCAGCGTCCCTCCCTTCTTCTTTCGTCGGTCACCCTTTGTGCATAGGAGCGCCTCCAAAGTCCTCCTGGGACAAGATCTTAAACAGGTTTAGTATATTTGGCTAAATGGAAATGCCACTTCTTATCTTTGGGCGGTCGCCTTACCCTTATCAAGGCGGCCCTCTCCAATCTCCCTTTGTATTTCATGTCCACCTTTTGCTGCCCCATCTCTGTCTTGAACCCATAGACAAGCTGAGATGGGATTTCCTTTGGCATGGAAAGGCGGAGAAAATTAAATTCCATCTCGTTGATTGGAACTCAGTCTGTAAACAGCTTCATCATGGTGGTGCAGGGGTGAAAATTTTGAAGCTCATGAACCAGGCCTTTTTAGGGAAATGGATATGAAGATTAAGGGCTAATGACAGGAGCCTATGGAATACGATCATCAAGTGTAAATACGGAAAATCGGGGTGCGGAGGGTGGACCAAAGAGTCATCTCGTTATAGGTCCTCGGCCCTGTGGAGAGGGATTCTTTCCATGAAAAAGAAGGTCTTATTAGGTATCAGTTTCGAGCTCGGAAAAGGCGATAAAATCCTGTTCTGGGAAGATAGATGGGTGGATGACGTCCCCTTAAAAAATAAATTCCCGAACATCTTCATCCTTGCCCCTAATCAAGCAATCCACATTGCTGATTGCTACTCATTTTCCGCTGGACAAATAGTCTGGAACATGGACTGTAGGCGGAATCTCCAAGATTGGGAGATCTAGGAATATGTGGACCTCCTCGACTGCATTTACAGAGCTACGCCAAACCTGGAGTCTGGATAAATCAAACAAGTTCTCTATCAAATCCCTTTACAGCGAGCTGGAGAGGTTAGCCACTACAGATGCATTTCATTTTAAGCACATTTGGAAGTATTCGCCCCCAAGATAAGCGTCTTCGGTTGGCTGGTAGGAAAAAAAAAGGATATTGACGGTGGATAACCTGAGAAAAAGAGGGATGCCTCTGACTAATATCTGCATGTGCTGCATGAGGAATGAAGAAACGATAGACCACCTACTGATCCATTGCCCCTTCATCTCTCCCATCTGGTCTGATTTTTGTTCTCGCTTCAACATCAGTTGGCTACTGTCTCAGCAGTCTCTCTAGACCAACCCCCCCCCGGTATTTTTCTCTGTTTTAATACAATCATGACTTCTCCAAAAAAAAAAATATCCCTGAGATTTTCATTCTACTAGTTCTATTCAGCCGGCTATATTTTCAATCCTTATGGAATCCAGAAACTGTGTTTGGCAACCTAGATTTTTAAGAAAAGCCACTTTATAAAGAGAAGGAGAGAGCAGGTATGGCAATTGGATAGGATTATCTTTGAATTTTGCAACCTACATTTTAGAGAAGAATTAAAAGGGGCCCCTTTCGAGGGTTTTCAATCCTAGGTTGATTTGAAATCCACCAAAATGTAAGGTACCAAACACAACTTGGATTCAAAATCCAAAATTGAAAATCCTGAATGCCCAAAATTCATGCTGCCAAACGATTTCTTACGTCTTGTAGACACATTAAATCCCAGCATATTTTCAGGTTTTCTACTCATGAGTCTTCTCTCTCATTGGAGGAAAATGCTACGTCTCAAACCTGTTTTTCCGTCAGCTTCTAGGTGGCTCATTGGTGAAGGAAATGTCTTGTTTTGGAAATATATATATATATATATATATATATATATATATATATATATATATATATCGGAAACGCTCACCTGTGAACCAGTTCGTACGTACTACATACGAACTTTTTTGAGAACCCATCATACGTGATGTGGATCCAAAATCTGAACCGTTCATGTGAAGCAGCACCTCGTGAAGCCCCCCGGGACCAAGTTTTACTTTGATCTAAAACATTGATAGGCCATGAAGAATGAAAACAGTTTCCTCCCTTGATTTGCATTTCTCTTTGCTATAGCCCACCAGAATTTTAGATCAGGGTGAAAATTTGTCACGGGGATTTTCATGGGATTCCGCATCACATGGACCGTTCAGATTAGACACCCATGACACGTGTGCAAAAGTGCGCAAGTGCGTAGGTGCGCAAGGGAGCATGACTCTATATATATATATATATATATATATATATATATATATGTTGGGGAAATCAGCTGCTTCAGAATTTTGTTGTTGATAGCGCAGCTGCTGATTTTGATAGTTTGAAACTTATTCAAGTGATTCATAGCGATGGTCGGTGGAATGAAGACATTTTGCATGCTTGCCTGGACTCTGATACAGCTTGATCTTCTTCACTCAGATGTTCGCCTCCATGAAGTTAAGGACGGACTTGTTTGGTTGGCTAATCTTATGGTATTTTCTCCCTAAAGTCAGCATGGAATATTGCTTGGGGCCATGGCCTCAACTTTCAATGGTGGAAATGAGTGTGGGATAATGATATATTCCTTTAAAGATTGGAGCTTTATTTTGGCAGGCATGGAAACACCGTACTCCAACTGATGATAACATTCAATGACTTGACCTTCCCCTTCAATTTGTTGTTCTTGTTCACTTCCTCACTCAGAGAATCTGTCAATCACATTCTCTACAACGGTCAGCCTGCTTCTTCGATGTGGCGATATTTCAATTTGATTGTCCATTTGCTGTGGAAGAACCCGTTCGGTCATAAGTAAAACTTTGTATTGGTATTCTACCTTTATTCATTTGTTAGGAACTTTGGATAGAACAAAATCTGCAAAAGCTGGAAGGAAAGATCCATTCTGCTAACTTTTTGTGCCCCAAATTTGTGAACCAAGTTAGGGAATTGCACGTGGACAAAATTTAAGACCAGCCTTGCAGTTTCTCTATGGTTGTTTCTCTCAATATCCTTCATATCCCATTAAGACCGCAAAGGAAGAGGAAAGTTTCTTCTACCCATTGGCAATGCCCTCCATTTAATTGCTTTAAACTTAATGTGGATGGGGCTTCCAAAGGCAATCCTTGTAGAGGCATCCTTCATGATCATAATGGACAAACTATATGGGCCTTCTCCATGTTCCATGGCTTATGTTTGAACAATGTGGCTCAATTTTGCTCCCTTATATTTGGAAGAAATCTTTGTCATCAATTTGGCTTTCGGAATGTTGTTATTGAAAGCGACTCCAAGCTTGTAGTTGATTTATGGTACGAGGAAAACAGGTTTCCTTGGGAAATATGGCCATGGCAGGTGCAAGTTCATTAGCTTTGAACACATATGCAGATGACCGTCTCTCACATTTGTAGCTAAGGTAATGGAGTCACTAACTCTCTGGCGAACCAAGGTTGCGCTTCAATATAGGATAGTCTTTTCCACTCAATTCAAGAGATTCCAGAAATTACAAAGATAGCTCTTTTTCTGACAAATTGGGGCTGTCAATTCTCCAAGTGCAGTAGTTCTTTGTTTTCGTTCTAGCTTTGTTTGGGCTTAGTTGCTGGGTTTGTGCTTTCTAGGAATGAGCTGCGGATGTTTTTTGGAGTTTGTATCATGATTGGTTTGGGATAAGGTTCATGAACCCCACTTATTGTTATAATGTTTTATACACAATAAATTTAAAGGTGGCAGTCACCCCACCTTTCACTTAAAAAGAATCTGAATGTTCAAATGCAATAAATGAATTCAACAAAAGAGCAAACAACCAAGGGGCCAGTCCCCAGATTGCATTACTGTGGATTCAAGTCCAACTAAAATAGTGTGATATGACAGTTAGGGCTTTGATTGTCATTGTGAATTAAAGTGGTGTTGCCTTGCCCCTATCTTTATCATTTTGTCTCTAATAAATTGATGAAAGGCAGTTCAGTTCCATTGAGTGCCCCAGTGCACCTTATATCTAACTAAAACCTTGGCTTGTTTTAGACAGTCCAATTATCAACTTCAAACAGACATTCACTGCCACCCACCTTGACTAGTTTATGGTTCTAAAAAACATTCTAGTCAGAATGTTAGATGATGCTGACCATTTTCTCCATGGCTAGTAAAACAGACAATTATGACAAACGTTATGCTAGCCATCTCCTCCTCCTTGGATTGTTTGTAATTCTAAAAAGACTGTAGTCATGGATCATATGCCTCCCAAAGAGTGGCTTCAAAAAAGTGTTTATATTATATAATTTATATTTTATTTATATTATATTATATTATATTATATATATATAAAAGATAACATGAAACTTTCATTGATGGGGCATTGAGGTAGCGTCACATAAAAAACAAAAAGACAACCAAAACAAAGGCAAGAAGCCAAAAATTACAAAGATTCCGCCCAACCCCTAGCCCTGGCCCATTCAATAAAATAGAGCCAAAGAAGACTAGAAACCCAATCTGCTCTCCTACTTTCATTTCGGAAGCATCTGCCATTCCTTTCCCCCCAGATCGACCACAATACAACGAGCAAACATAGCCTCCAAATGTTATGATATTTTCTCCCAAGGATTACCTTGTGCCAAGTCATAAAGAGATCTCCCACCTCAAGAGGCAAGGACCAATCCATATTGAACATAATCCTAATAGAGTCCATAGACAACTTGCGGCATAGTTCCGAACATGGCACTTCTTCCCTGACCTCAGCCCACCACTCGAAAGCGTAAGGTAGAAAGATAACTGAAAAATATCCCAATTTATCCTTGCACCACACCAAGTTGTCATTTTCATCTTCCGAGGGACGACAAAGATGCAAACAGTCCAGAAGAGCAACGTACTCAATCTTGCCATCCCAAAGATACCAACAACAAGGCGGAGCCCACACCACCAACCCACCACACCGATCATAGCACTTATCAATTGACACATCACGAACCAGGGCAAGGCCTGCAATCTTTGAGAACCTAATATGAAGAGGCAAATCACCCATTCATGTATCTTCCCAAAAGCAAATCTTTTCCCCATTTCGCAATGACAACCACACCCTCTTTGAAGTCAACCTTCACATTATAGATACATTTCCCAATCGCCAACGCCTTATATAAAGAGAATTCCTACGTCCACCATCCATCCCCCTACCAAGCATCTATACTTGCTTACAATGACCTTTTTCCACAGAGCCTCACTCTCCACCCCAAATTGCCACCACATTTACCCAAGAGAGCCAGATACATAATGTCCAAACACGGCTCTGTGGAACATGACCTCAACCCATCACTCGAAAGTGTAAGGTAGAAAGATAACTAAAAAATATCTTGATTTATCCTTGCACCACACCAAACTATCATTCATCTGCCGCGGGACGACAAAGATGCAGATGGTCCATAAGAGCAACATACTCAATCTTGTCGTCCCAAAGATACCAACAACAAGGCGGAGCCCACACCACCAACCCACCACACCGATCATGGCACTTATCAATCGACACATCACGATCCAAGGCAAGGCATGCAATCTTCGAGAACCTAATATGAAGAGGCAAATCGCCCATCCATGTATCTTCCCAAAAGTAAGTTTTCCCCAATTTCCCAATGACGAAACCACACCCTCTTTGAAGTTAGCCCTCACATTATAGATACTTTTCCCAATCGCCAACGCCTTATATAAAGAGAATTCCTTAGTCCACCATCCCCCTGCCAAGCATCTATACTTGCTTACAATGACCCTTTTCCACAAAGCCTCACTCTCCAACCCAAACCGCCACCACTATATACCCAGGAGAGCAAGATACATCGTATCCAAGGATCGGATGTTAGCACCAACTTCATTGTAGGGCTTGCAAACCTCACCCCATTCAAGCAGATAGAACTTTTTCTTTTCAACTGAGTCACCCCACAAGAAATCGCATATGAGCTTTTGTAAATGACCGAGGACTGCTTTCAGGTGTCTAACAAGCAACATAAAATAGAGTGGTTGATTGGATAAAGCTGCTTTAATGAGGGTGATCTGCCCACCATGAGACAGGTAGTGCCCCTTACAGCCAACTAGCTTCCTCTCGAATCTTTCCACTACTCTATCCCAAAAGCGTTTGGGTAGTTTGCCAATGCATAGAAGGAGCCCCAGGTAGTATGACATAAAAGGTGCCTTGCAACCAACAGATTGCTCCAAGTGCTCAATTTCTTCTTTTTCCATATGAATTCCAAGCATTTTGCATTTTGCTAAATTAACCTTATGCCCTGACACCGCTTCGAAACACGTAATGATCATACTCATATTATCAACTTTTGCATCATCTATATTGCAGAAAAGAAGCGTATCGTCGGCAAATTGGATGTGGAAGATCAAGGGGTTCAAAAAACTCGCTTTAAAGCCTTCAAAAAGGCCAATTTCCTGACCTTTGGAAAGCATTCTTCCCAAAGCTTCAATGATGACAACAAAAAGAAAAGGAGAAAGCCGGTCCCTTTGCCTAATACCTCTTGAACATTTTGACTAGCCAAACCATTGACAAGAACCAAGAATATATCCGAACAAATACAATTCCTTAATCCATGTCCTGCAAAGATTTCCACACCCAATCCTTTCATAAGCCTTCTCGATGTCCAACTTCCTAACTACTCCTTTTAACTTGTCCTTGTGTCTAGAATCAATACACTTGTGAGCTAAGACTGCACTATCCAGAATCTTCTCCCCTCTATAAAGGCACCTTGATTGTCAGAAATAACACTATCAAGGAGTTTGTGAAATCTTGAAGCAAGAATTTTATAAGGCCCACCAATAAGACTAATCAGCCTAAAGTCCCTTAGCTTTTCCGCTCCTACGATCTTCGGAGTAATAGCGATGAACAAGGCCCCTAAATCCATGGAGAGGTGACCCCTTGCAAAACACTCTCCCATAAAGTTCAACAAATCCACTTTGACCGTGTCCCAAAACACCTGAAAGAAGGCAAGCAGAAAACCGTTGGGGTTTGGGGCTTGGGGCTTTATCTCTACCCAACGAGAAGACGGCTTCTTTGGCCTCTTCCTCCAAGAATGAGCACTCAAGCGTAGACAACTCCTCGCTTGAAAGGCTACTAAGTGAAGATAATCAATGCTAGACCTCTTCCACTCTTCCTTTTTTAAGAGGGATTCATAGAATTTGACCACCCCTGAGTACGCCTTGTCCGTCTCCTATATCCTTTCACCTACCAGTACAATACCATTAATTTTATTGTTTCTGGCCCAAGCACTAGCTATATTACGAAAGAAGCTAGTATTTTTATCCCCTTCCTTGAGCCACTGGTCTTCTACGCACCAAACCGTAAATAAGAAATTTACGGTCCTATGTGTTGACCAACGCAGGTGCGCCCTACCGTGATGCGTACGTGAAATTCTACATTAGATGCGTCAGCCTATGTTAGGCCTAGGTTCCAAGAATCAGCCCTATTCGTCGTTTGGGTGGGCCACACAAGTGCAAACAGTGTGAAAGGGGACGCCCACCCTCCAAACTGTTTCCCTTTGTGTGGCCCACCAGAATCATGGATAGGTCTGATTTTTGGGCCATGGGCCTAAATTTTAGCGTGGCGTGTAATGGTTGGAGTGAATTTCATAGAATCATTATGGTGGGCCCTAAAAAAATCAAGGGTGAATATCTCTCGACCAATTGTTTCCTTTGACGTGGCCTACATGAATCACATTTCGGCCTAATGTTTTGGCCGATCTAGTATGGGATGACTCATCTAATGATCAGAGTGGATTTCTCGTAAGCATATCAGATCAAGGGTGGGTGTCCCTCTCCCAATTGTTTCCCTTCGCATGGCCCACCTGAATCACAGACTGTGCTAATTTTTGGACCATACGGCTAAAATGGG
The DNA here is from genome assembly GCF_029962835.1 of Magnolia sinica. Classification (NCBI taxonomy): domain Eukaryota; kingdom Viridiplantae; phylum Streptophyta; class Magnoliopsida; order Magnoliales; family Magnoliaceae; genus Magnolia; species Magnolia sinica. The sequence continues at coordinate 10,304,313 of NC_080575.1, read as the reverse complement.
GCGACGCACTTAGTGATTAAGGTGGATTTCACTTAAACATCACAGTGGGACCCACTTCAGCTAGTCACACCTTAAGAGCGTAAATAAGGTCTCCTGATGCGCAGGAGACCGGGACTCTTATATCATATTATATATAAACACACACATATATAATACAATATTATAATAATAATATGATATAATGCACGTGGTGAGACAGAGAAAGGGAGGGAGGGAAATTGGAGGGGAACTGGTGCGGCTACATGGGGGGGGGTAGTAGCCTACTCATGTCAAAATTTTTAAATGACTTAAATGCCCCCAAGCAGGTAAAACAGGCACCATTCAATGGCTGAAGTGGGTAAAATGAAATGTGGATACGTTGCTAAGCGCATAGCTAAATAAATACATTTTTCCACGTTTGAGTATCCTTTCCCATGCTATTTTAAAAACTAAGGTCTGCCCGTGCCCCGCAGGGCGTTCCTAACCACCACTTGAGTGGTCCATTTTCTCTGATTAAACTAGGAATGTTGGCTGTGATTAACACCAGGGGGTTAGTCGAAATTTTAAAATGACTTAAACGACCCCAAGCAGGTAAAATAGGCACCATTCAATGGCCGAAGTGGGTAAAATGAAATGTGGATACATTGCTGAGCGCATAGCTAAATAAATACATTTTCCCATTTTAGAGTATCCTTTCCCATGCTATTTTAAAAACTAAGGTCTGCCTGTTTGGCGTTCCGAACCACCACTTGAGGGGTCCATTTTCTCTCATTAAACTAGGACTGTTGACTGTGATTAACATGTAATAAAGTGAAAATTGGACACAGCCCATCACATGGGCAGCATGGCGAACAATCTAGAATCTAGATGCACCAAAGAAAAAATGCAACATGTAAGCATAGTCAGATTCTCACACGTTACTTCTAGGAAACAATAGTTCAAAACCCCAAAAATCTAGTTAGAATCAATCTACAATCAGACCAAAGGGACGGTTCAGATTGTTCATATGGATTGATGTGCTTAATCATCCAAAACTTTGGAATTTAGGGTTCTAAAAAGGCTCAAAGCTCAATCCCAAACATTTAAAAAAATAAAAAAATAAAAAAATAAAATCCCTTAACAAATTAAAAGAGACGGCCCATAGTATCAAATTATTTTATTTCTCAAACCCCAATTCAATAGAATCATAACCATTCAATCCAATAATATAATAACCAACTTTTTTTATTCTAAGAATGAATAAAATGACTCAAATACAACTAAATTTTCAGAATCTTCATCATAGCCCAATACGTCTCCGTAAAGTGCTCTTAACTCACTTGTAATTAAAAATAATAATAAAATTAAAAACTCTGATATGGGCCAAATTGCAAGGGGGGGGGGTACGACGAATGGATCGTAACCCCAAAATCTAAAAAATAAATTAAAATTAAAATAAATTACACAAATTGATAACCTAAAATCTGATATACTTAAAAAACACAGAAGGCAATACTACGGATTCGCTGTGGATAGCCAAATTGCGAACAGTCCAAACCAGAGAAATAAATAATTAAAAAAATAAGTTGGTACTATAAACTAAATAAATAAAATAATATTTAAAAAAAAAAAAAAACTTACCTTGATACGCAAACGTAGAATAAAAGGAAAGAAATAACAAAATTAAAGAAAATTTGTTGGTGTGGGACCCGCTTTGGATGGTCCAATTGCTAACGGTCCAAACTACAATGGACCCAAAATCTAAGAAATAAAAAAATAAATCACAAATAAAATAAATAGAAGAAAAAAAAAATGCATTACCTTTCTTCTTCTTCTTTTTCCTGGAGAAAGAGATTAGGGCTTTGACAGAAGAAGCAAGGTACGGGCAACACGCAGAGAGAGAGACTGACCGAGAGAGATCGAAAGAGGCGATGAGATTACAAGAAGAAAAGAAATATCAAACGGATTTTTACCCTGGAATTCATCTGCAATTGTGGCTTTACCGAAAGTTCCTGGCGTTTTGAAATTATCAGGTTTCTATAGGCTGAATCTGAAATGACGAAAATATACTCAATCCACTTTTTCTTGGGCGGGGATTGGTTACTGGACGCGGATTGCGTCCTATCCCCGCCCGTCTCTAACCACGAACGGGCAGTTTTGTGGGCGGGCATACTGTGATGTATCGGATTATCCACGCCGTCCATTCCTCCTCTCGCATCATTTTAACTTATAAGCCCAAAAATTAAATACATCCAACAGTCAAGTAAACCACGTCACAGATGACTCTTACATTTATTGCAGCCCGCATTTAATTATTTCTCTTTTCATGCAACATTTGCGTGGTCCACTTGAGCGTTGAATCTATCTCCTCTCCTAGCTTATGAACTAAAATAATCCAAGAGGAGAAATGGACAGCGTGGATAAACCTATACATCACAGTGTGCACATTCATAGAACTGCCCGTTCAGGGCTAAAGACAGGCGGGGTAAGACCCCGTGTCCTTGGCTACTAGCTCCACCGGGGACGTATCCTACTCTGTCTCCAGCTGGGAACGGGCAACAGCTTTGGGTGCCCACCAATTATGTATGGTCTTATCCACATAATTTATTTATTTTTTTAATCATTTTAGAGTATGAGATTAAAAATGAGGTAAATCCAAAGCTCAAATATATCAGGGGATTTAACTCTTACGGTTGAAAAATTCTACAGGGGCAACAAAAGTTTTGGATGGAATGAATATTTATGTTTTTCCTTATCTGTTGCAAAGTTGCTGGGGCCACAGAAGTTTTAGCTGTAGTTGGTATTCGTCGATGTAACTTTATGACTAGATTGGATAGTAAATAAATATCCCAGTAGTGAGCCTCAGAGAAGTTTTAATGTTGAGAATCATTATCACCCCTGCGTCCTGTGGTGCGGTACACTTGAGCCTTGAATCTGCCTTATTATTAAGCCAATATGCTAAAATGATACTAAAAAAAAATAGATGAACGGTGTAAATAAGACACATACACCACGGATTCCAGCTAGAGATGGGGCAGGGTAGGATGCAATCCGCGTCCCCACGGGGGAAACCTGACTAGATACGGACGCTCATTTTGGGGCCCACCGTGATGTATATGTTTTATCAACTCAATCCATCCATAGATTGAAAGATATATTGAGCCACACTACATAATACAGTAGGGATTGATTTCCTACAGTTGAAAACTTTCTAAGTCCCACCGTAATATTTATTTGTCATCCAACTTGTTCATGAAGGTCACCTGGACCAATGCGGAGGAAAAACGTAAATTTCATATTCATCCAAAACTTTTGTGCTGAGGAGAAGTTTTCAATGATAAGCTTTCAATCCTCACTGCTTTTTGTGGTGTGATCCACTTGAGCATTCAATCTATTTTTTTTCAGCTCATGCTTTATGATCTTTCAAAACAGATGAACAAATATACATCACAGTGGGCCCACGTAACCCCTGACAGGACCGTCCCTCTCGAGCTAGGTCCTAGTGAGGTTCGTACCCAATCCACACTGAAGATTGGAATTGAGGATTGTGGGTCCACCTATTGTCTGTACGACATCCAACACTTCCAACAAGTATACCCCATTATGACAATCGGATAATACAAAATCAAGGTGATCCAATCGTTAGTGGGCCACGACCGTTAAAAAACCCGATTACACCGTCTAGAAAACTAAAAATTCACTTGTGGCCCACCTAATGTTCAATCCGAATGATTTTTAGTTTATCTGATCATCATGATCAGGTATACCTTCTGAACGGGTTGGATGTCACGCACAAAACTACATGGGCCACAATGCACTATTCCAATGGGAGCGGATTAGGCGAGACCTGGGTCTGACCCTAGACGGTGCGGCCATTACCGTGGGGCCCACCTTGATGCATGTATTCTGCATCCACGCCGTTCATCCATTTTTCCGGATCATTTTAGGGCATTAGCCAAAAATGAAGCAGATCCAATTATCAGGTGGGCCATACCAATTATCAAGTGCGCCCTAAGAAGTTTTGAATGGCCACCGTGATTTATGGTCTTATCCACACCGTCCATCCACTTTTTCCTATGATTTTAGGTAATATGTACAAAAATGAGGAAGATTTAAGGTTCACGTGGATTACAAATTGGGGATTAAACTCTTACCGTTGAAAACTTCTTGGAGGCCACGGAAGTTTTGGATGGAGCTGATATTTGTGTTTTATCTTCATCCACGTATATGTAACTTAAAGAATAGGTTGGATGGCAAATAAACATTACAGCGAACACTAGAAAAGTTTCAACGGTGAGAATCATTATCACCACTGACTTCCTGTGGTGTGGTCTACTTGACCATGGGATCTGACTAATTTTTGGATTTATCCCTAAAATAATACAAAAAAGTGGATGAACGGTGTGGATAAGACCCATACATCACTGTGGCTACTCAAATCTCCTGCCCGCTCACCGCTGGAGACAGGTGGGAGTAGGACGCAATCCGCGTCGTCAGATTATCAGATTGCATGGCATTTAAAGGCCAGTGGATTGGGTACCTACAGCCATAGGACCTGACTAGAGACGGACGGTCATGACCGGGCTCTGGCCCACCCTCATGTGTATGTTTTATCCATGCTGGCTAACTATTTTGACAGACCGTCAGGGCGTGAGCCCAAAAGAAAAAAAAAAAAAGAAGCCAAATCCAAGGCTAAAAGAGAACCACACCATACGAAACAATGAGGATTCACCAGTTCAAAACTTGCTAAGGCCCACCCTAATGTTTATTTGTCATTCAACCTATTCATAAGGTCACGTAAATCTAAACTAATGGGAAATATAAATATCAGCTTCATCCAAAACTTCCGTGGCTCTTAAGAAGTTTTCAACAGTAGGATTTTGTGGTCCACTTGAGCCTTAAATCTGCCTTCCTTTTGGCTTAATACCCTAAAATGATCTTTAAAATGGATGAACGGCGTGGATAAAATATATACATCACAGTGAACCCTACAAAGCTCCTAATAGATTGTCTACCTCTAACTAGGTCCTAGTTAGGGTGGTACCCAATCTGCGCCAGGTCCAGTGAGGTAGTGTATGTGCCTTACATGCATGTTGTCCACTCATTTGGACAGCCCATTTAGAGCATGATCTCAAGAATGAAGTAGATCCAAATCTCAAGTGGACCATACTATAAAAACCAACATGATCTCAAAAGTGAAGTAGATCCAAATATCAAGTGGACCATACTATAAAAACCAACAGTGATTGATCGAATACCCACCATTAAAATTTTCTTGTGGGTCATTGGAATATTTATTTGCCATCTAACCTGTTGATAAGGTCACAATGACCTGGATGAAGGGACCATACAAATTTTAGCTTGATCCAAAACTTTTGTGGCCCACAATAAGTTTTTAATGGATACTTACCACTATTTAAAGTGGGTGTGGTCCACTAAAGATTTGGACTTGATTTATTTATTTTTATCATCCTCTAAAATGAGCTTTCAAAATAGGTGAATGATGTGAATGTATGGCACATACATCACAGCTGTACATGGCGCAGCCCTTATTGTGGAGGCAACCTTGATGAATGTACCTCGTATCCACAATGACCATCTGTTTTGCCATGTTATTTTAGGGTGCTGGCAAAAAATAAAGAAGATCAAAATCTCAGGTAGACTATACTATATGAAATATTGGTGATTGAATGCTCTATCATTAAGTTTATGTGATGTTTATTTCTCATCCAAACTGTTGATAAGGTCATACAAATCCGAAAAAACAAATATCAGCTTGATCCCAAATTTTTGGGGCCCATTAGTAGACAACCACCACTATTACCTATGGTATGGTCCACCTGAGAATTGGATTTGTTTCGTTTTTTGTCTCATGCCCTTAATGATATGGCAGAACAGATAGACAGCATGGATATAGAATACATACTTCAAGGTGGGCCCCATGGTAAGGGCTGCACAATCTTGGATCAGCCATGCCCACACCTAATCCACTGCCCTGGTGAATGGGGTAAATCTAATGAAAGTTACACCCACATGGTCTCAATCCACAAAAGTTACCCTGGTAGGTATGCGAACCCGTCTGTGAGACAATGGGCTGCACCAAAGTTGGTTCGAGCCCTAGCCCTGACCCCAACCCGGGTCTCCCTAATCAATTGAAAAGGCTCTTGCCCCAGCCATGGCACGAACTCATAATTTTGAGGCTGACTCAAATATTGAACCAAGTTGGGTCGACGTGGAGACTCGAGTCTACCCTACATTCAATAATTAAATTAAGAAATATCTTATGGCCTGTTTGGATTTGTTGAATCAATTTTTGAAAAATGTTATTTATATGGAAATGTCATTTCACTTGTTTGTTTCTCACATTTCCTTATTTCAAAATCTCATTAAAAATCATCTCATTGCTATCTAAGAGCCGGGATATTAAGATTCGAGCTCAGGTGGGGCTTGGGCCAATGCCTGTCTAGAGGTGTACACGAGTCTAATTGAGTCGAGCTTGGCACAGCTCGACTCGGCTCCACCACTATCTCACCCCAGCTCGAACTCAGCTCGGCTCAATGCTCAAGCCTGAATGGCCAACTCGGCTCAGTTTGGTCAACAATTCGAGCAGAGTTCACCTGGGCAACATTTCACAAACACATGGATTGCACTTTCAAATTTTCATTGTATATAAAACAACAACAATGATTTTACAGGTATTTCATCAAACACCTTATAGGCAAGGTTGAAATCAAGAAAAATGGTATTTACTTCATATACATACCTTTTTTGGTACCAACAAACACTTTGTTGAATCATTTCATCAAACACTTGGTGAGCGACATCAATATCAAAGTAACCGAGTCACCAAATTAATTCGATCCAAGTTCGATTCGAGTTGGGGTTCGATCCGAGTTGAGTCGAGCTCGGCAAGCTCGAACTCGGTTCAAAATATTTTCGAGCTCAAAAAATCAGCTCGACTCGGATCAAACTCAGTTTCGAACTGAGTTGAATTAAGCTTTTTCGAGTCGAGTCGAGCCGAGCAAGCTAACCGAGCTAACTCAGTTGGTGTACAGCCCTGTGCCTGTACCACGGAGATCCATATGAATGATATTGAGAAAATTAATAATATCCCAAAGCCTTGAATTTGGATGAGTTGGGCCCATCTACTGGTTATCGATCAGGACTGTTGGATCCTCTCTTCCATCAGCGGACTGTGAATAAATGGTTAAGATGAAAACACCGCAACAGTCCACATCTAGGGCTGGCAATAGTCGGGCTTTGAGTTGGTTCAGGCATTGATTTTAAACTTGTTAGGCTGGGCCAAGTGGTCCGGGCCAGTTAAAATTATTACCTGGCCCGACGGATGCCAGCCCTAATGAAATACAACCATCGGAGGATGTTCGTTAATCGTGGTCTAATGCGGGTTTTGATAGAATTTGAGGTCCCGTGTCACAACTATTCTGTGAAATCATTCCCATCGTCAGATAATAACCATTTGATTGAACTAGGTCATTCATTGGTAGTGCAATCTTTGAATATACCATACACCACAATCATCAAGTGGCCCATATATAAACTATGAAATTGGATCATTTTTCCTAACTGCTCTTCTTTTCTTTGACCTTGTTTGGATGCTTGTAATTGAAATATATTGAAATCTAAATCACATGGTAAATGGAATCAATGCGAATTCAAGCCTTCATTTGCAAATTAGTTTTAATATCCTAAATCAACATACGTGAAATTTGACATAATAATTACAATAAGAATTATATGCTTTGGCAAAAAATAATAATATTTAATTAAATTTTAGATAGACCATAAAAGTGAGTTTACTTCCAAATATCCAATAATTTCTGAAATTTACATTCACCTCTTTACTAATTAAAAACATTCAAATTTATATAATTTTACTGTATTTCATTTCACATCGATTCTAATTACCACCACAATTTATATAATTCTGTTGCATACTACATCAGATTAATTCCAATTACCACTGCAATATATATAATTTCACTGCATTCTATTTTACATTGATTCTAATTACCATTGTTTATCATCACCCAAACGATTCACCCTCTACTTGATGAGTTGGACCAACTTGCACTGACTCGGGTGAGTCCTGATTGGACGCTCAACGAGTTGGTCCAGTTCTTTTAAACATGCCCATGATGGTGGGAGCAGATTAGGTGTAGACCGGCCCTCACCCAGGACGATGAGGCCCTTATCAGGGGCCCACTTTGAAGTATGTATTCTATATCCATGGCATCCATCAGCTTTGAGAAATCATTTTAGAGCATGAGACCAAAAAATGAACTAGATCCAAATCTTAGGTGGACCATGATATAGGAAACAATGGTGATTGAACGCTCCACCATTAAAAGCTTCTTATGGCCCACCATCCACCGTGATGTTTACATAATGTTTATTTGCCATCCAACCTTCTGATAAGGTTACATATAAGTAGATGAAGGTTATATAGGGGAACGCTCACCTGTTAACCCGTTCGCACGGAATACCTACCAACTTTTTTGATAACTCATCATATTTGATGATTCTCGAAAATCTTAACGGTCCACATGAAGCAGAACTTCATGAAACCCCCTTGTACCAATTTTTACTTTGAACCAAAACTTTGGTGGCCCATAAAAATGCAAACAGTTTCTTCCCTCGATTTAAATTTCTCATTACTATGGCCCACCGGAATCTTAGATCAGGGTGAAAATTTACCACCTAAGGTTTCATGGGATTTTGCATCTTATGGACCGTTCGGATTCGACACTCATGACACGTGTGGAAAGGTGCACACATGCCTAGGTGCTTGGGAGAGCATGCCTCATATATATATATATATATATATATATATATATATATAATTGTGGCTCATAATAAGTTTTTAACAGTTAATCACCACTGTTTCCTATGGTATGGTCCACCTGAGATTGAGATCTACTTCATTTTTAGGCTCATTCCCTAAAAATGATTTGGCAAAACAGATGGAGAGCATAGATATAGAGTATATGCATCAAAGTGGGCCCTACAATAAAGGCTGCACCATCTTGGGTGAGGTTGGTTCGCACATAATCCGCTCCCACCCATGAATCCATGATACGTGCTTTGGGCGAAGGACCCGTTGCTAAGTGGGCCCCACTCGGGTGTGGCACCGTGAAAGTAAAACACAAAACCAATTGGACGATCCAATTCCTCCGGTGTCTTGAAAGGATGGTTAAAACAAATTTGATCTTTTAAGTTTCAAACCGTCCATTTACATACCACATTGGTGGGCCTTGAAGAGTATGCTAGTCTAGCTCAAGCCACCCACTTTTCTGCAAGATCTGAGCTGTTCATTAAGTGGGCCCTATCATGCATGATATATAACAAAAATGCTCTTGAAATCTAAATGGGTCCGGCTGATAGGCTCTTAAGTGAAACCTGAGCCTAACCCGGTTTTGAAATCGACTCAAATTTCGGCCCGGGCCCAGCCCGAACCCGGAAAGATTGGCCGACAGGCCAGTCAGTTCCATTACAGCCCTGGAATGATTCTAGGGTGACCAGCTGGGCCGGTGGCTGCGGTAGATTCCTGCAGCCCTAAGCTCAGTCGGGCCACTGTGATGCATGTATTATATCTCTGTTCGTTCCGTTTGAAGAAAGGAAGGATCCCAAAGAATCGATCTTTCTTTTAGTTGTTGAATCTCCCATTATCAATACCATCAGCTTATTCTAGGATATGGACATGAGACCGAGCATGAATAAGATCTAAAGCTTAAGTGGACCATACCACAGGTGATGGTGGGGATAAAGGCACGTCTGTTGAAACCTTCCTAGGGTCCACCTTAATGTTCATAAGCTATTCAAACTGTTCATAAATTCCAACATGGTTCCAACATGGATGCAGGGAAAACACAAATATCAGCTTGATCCAAAACTTTTGTGGTTCCAAAGTAAGATTAACCAGTAGCAATTCAATCCACCCTGTTTTTTTTTTAAAAAAAATAAAAAATAAAAAATTACGTACTGAGTTACTCAATACGGTATCGTATTGAGTAAACTATGTGGGGTCCATTGTGATTAATGTATTTTACCACTCTCTTCATCTATTTTAATAGATAATTTTAGAGCTTGATGAAAAAATCGAAGCATATTAAAAGCTCAAGTAAACCACGTCACAAAAAATAATGTGAGTTGAATTTCGAGGTTGAAAATTTTGTAGGGGGCTATAGAAGTTTTGGATCAAGGCGATGATTTGGTTTTCCCTTCATACATATTTGTGTGATCAACATGTTAGATGAAAAATAAAGATCAATATAGACCTCAGAAATGTTTCAACGATTGAAATCATTATTCCCAACATTTCCTGTGGTGGTCCACTAGAGCTTTGGATATGCTTCATTTTTTTAGCTTAACGCTTAAAATGAGCTAAAAAAAAAAATGGATGGACAAGATGAATAAATGGTTGGAAATCATGGAAACACACAAAACGAATCAAGCAAAGAACATATAATTACATAACTAAGTCCAAACAAGAATAATTCAAAATTTATATGGAAAAATTGGAAAAAACCATAGCACAACGCGACGAGTAATGCACCATGAAAGCATAAATGATAAGAGATGGTAGCTTATTGATTCCAACAAACCTCAAATCTTTTTTCATAAGCCCTAATTATACCCTTAAGCCCTTATAAATGATTTAAAAAGCCATAATGTGTTTCTCTCTCCTAAAACCTTATTATACTTGATATATAAAGTATTACAACCGAAATATGAAACAACTTATGCATTAATTTAATTCTGCGCACATTTTCGATGGAACTTTTGATGGCATCGAACTCCTTCGATGCCTTCGGTAACAACACCAAAACGTCCTAGCAACCAACATGAATTTTTCAAATTTTCTCAATAGGATTGAGCATTTACATATACTTGATGGCATCGATAGAACCTTATTCCTGATAGATTTAAGACATCAACAATATAAACTACATACATTTATGGTGGCCTCAATTTTGTTTACTCGGTTGATAAAAGCATAACTCAATAGAATCGCATTTCACCTCGTACAATTGTCATTTGGTATTTGGGGAGAATACGAAGAATTGCGATTAGGTCGGATGAAATTATATTTGTTTCCAGATTTTTAGTAAATTTTGAAATGGACCATGGATATGGGCCACATATTAATGCATGTGTTTTATCTATAGTTCACCAAACTAAATTTTACTAAGTGTAGTTCTTTTTCCCATAGCAATCATCTTATCCCATACATGATAAGTGAATGACCAAAATATAATGGTATGTATTTTCAGACATGCAATCGTTGCTTAATAATTGTGTAATAATAGTTTTAAAGACTTTTAATACAATTCCACGCCATTTAATCTCACCGACCAAACTGTCCCTGAGTGGATATAACGCATTCATTGCAGTGGGCCCGTCTGCCGGAATGCAATCCGCATCTGACAAACGTCAAATAAATCAGCAATATACCTTCTCGTGACACCTGGACAAACTCTAGAATGTTTGAACACCGTACATTCAGACAACCTTGATGGTTACAAAACAACTCATATGAACCATACGATCGAGCCCTTGGTTCCCTCATCCCAATGTTTCATCTGATGGGCCTTGTATGGACCACGAGATAAAGATATTTTAGATTGGACGGTCACAAACTTTTCAATCTCTACCCTTTCCATTTGGATTTGGACGGTGATATTCCTTTTCTTAACCGTCCCCTCGGAACGATTGTCACGTATGAGATTTTCTGGGAATTGTCCATCCCATGTGGGGCCCACTGAATGAACGATTTAACAAATAATGGCGACGTGCACAAGCTGAAAACTCGAAGATAGCGTGGTTATATACTTGGGTTTTAGTCACCCCTAGCTTTCAGCCGGTACATAGGCCCACGGACCGTGATCAAAACCGTTGATCTGATGGGACCCTGATGCAGGGAAGGACGTGTTGAGGTTGAGTACGGTCTTCCTAGCGGAATAACTACTCTGAGATGAAGCTTCTATGAACTCTCCATCGAGGTCTCGAAACCACAAGAAAAATAAAAAACTGGAAATAATTTTAAAAAATTCAGATTTAATTGATTGATGATAAAAACAGGTTTAAAGTATCTTAAATAAAGACATAAATAGTAGGAGAAGCTTCGGAATCAAACTACAACTAAAACTCATTGGAATTGTGGCTTACTATAGACAGTAAACTTACTATTATAAACTATCCTAATTTTCACCGTTTTTGGCCAAAAAAATAGTAATTATTATATTTGGTTAAACCATGCTATTCTCTCAACATTTCTAAGCACTTTTCATATTAGACACAACTCCTCAAAGCTAACAGGCGAAGAGTCGCAATCAACTTCAAACTTACTATAAATAGTAAAATCGAAATTAAATTTAATTGTCGGCCATCGATGTGATATAATCTCATGAATTTGGTGTAGCTCGGTGATTTGGGTTGGTTGACTGAATTAGTTTCTCTTACCATAAAATCATATGTTGGCTAAATTAGCTTCCATTACCGTAAAATCATATTTGGTACGTCGAATAACCCATTGGCGAGGTTTGCCTGTTTTAATGTTACGAAGGTCCGGATCACTTACACCTGCATTGCGCCTTCTTTGGTCCATCTTGGCCATGGAATTATCCACGACCCGCTTTACATCACACCCCGTGTGGAAAATCTCCTGCATCGGAAGATACCACAGACCGATGTCGGGATTTTCATCCATTGAACGTGGATTTATCACGAGTTTCTCTCCAAACAGGTTATTTTGATAGCCATCAATCAATGGCTTAAAATTACCCACGGCAAATGGGTTTTTTTTTTTTTTTTTCCGGATTATTCTATACAGGATCATCTAGGATTTATCGCATTAGATCAACGGTCTAGATCAGTGAATTATGTGCCCCACTCGTAACCAATGAAAACCCACGGATACACCATACATATCCTCCAGTCAAGATAAGATAATTCATCTTTGCGAATTCCACGACCATGACCAAATTGAGAATATTCGCATGTAGTCGTGTTTTCAAACTTCACACATGGGCGGTGGGCCCACCTTCCGGTCATCCAATCAATTGACATTATGCGTCACGCTCTGAATATCCCATGCAACAATCAACCTTCCAGATTAGAATACCATAGCCGTTGATTTTTATTTTTATTTTTACTTTTTTCGATTGGAAGTGGGCCATATTTGCATCTTCCTCTTCTGTCCGCCTGTTTCCCAACCACCGCTGGAACGGTTGTGATTCGAACGCTGTGAAAAATGGGGCATGATATGCGTGCTGATTCAGCATGGAGCAGAAAAATGCCAGAGATTATACATGTGAGAGATATGAGCCATTCATCAGGTGGTGTAATATCCCACTGTCCGTTAGTTGCACGGGATAATGCTAGGACATGAATCCACCCTACGATGCTTGTAGGACGTCCAACCCCTTCATAAGACAAGTCCCATCACAATATCGAAAGGAAAGCACTGGCACTGCAACTGAGGTTTGGGTTACTCGAGTCTGGGTTGGATTGGGTTGGGTTGGGATGGGTACACAGCACTTTCGGATTATATTCGGGTCAAGTACCTCTTCTTATAACGTGACCTACTTGGGTTTTAGAAATACAGAACATTTAAACTTATATCTATTATAAATCAGCTTAAATGATGGATGATAGCATGTGGCACAAATACGTGGCAATGTACTGACAAACTTAAGACATATTAAATAAACTTTGTGAGGCCACGTTACTGTATGTTTTAGGGGCCGTTTGGCACCATTGATTTGGAGATATTTGAGGGGATTCCAAATTTCTAGATATGTTTGGCAACATAAAGTAATTGGAAGTTTTAAATCCTTTTATATGTTTGGCATGATAAAATAGCTGGGGGTTTCAAATTAAAGAGATTTTAAATTTGAAGATGGGGTTTGAAATCCAAGGTGGAAGCTGAGATTACATCTAAAATTCTTTAATTAAGAGTTACATGTGTAATTTGTGTGTCATTAGGCTACTATTTTATTGGGCACATGGCCCACTGATGATATCTCAAAACAATCAAATTATCAATTGCATCGCTATAATAAGATAATATGTACAGTCCAAATGTTGTCCATGTAAATTAATGGTTAGAATTTGTTGGTTAGTCACTTGGATGTGATTCTTTGCTTGTGGCCCCATCTAAGACTAAGAATTTCATCATTTTGGAATAAGGTATATATTTCAACAAGTTTATTACAACCATTGTGTCAAATATTACATACACTATTTAGAGATATTAAAAAATATCTAGTAAATAATTTCAAACCATATAAGTATATTATGCATAGCTACTTTTGGATTACATTATTCTAAATCTAAAGGTTCCAAACCCACACTCCCAAATAGGGGTGTACACGAACCAAGCTAGCTGGGTTAGCTATACTCAACTTGACTCGAAAAAGCTCAATTCGACTTGTTTTGAAATTGAGTTCGAACCGGGTTGAGCTGATTTTTGGAGCTTAAATAAATTTTGAGTCGAGTTCGAGTTTGCCCGAGCTCGATATGACTTGGATCAAACCCCAACTCGAATCAAACTCGAATTAAGCAAGTTCAGTGACTCGGTTATTTCAATATTGATGTTGCTCAACAAGTGTTTGATAAAATGACTTAACAAAGTGTTGGCCAGTGGCGAGGAAGCTATGGATATGAAACAAATATCTTTATATCTTGATTTTTATGTTGTCCACCGAGTGTTTGATGAAATACCTGTAAGCAGATGATGCCACTTTATAATTTCGTGAGAAATTGAAGGTGCACTCCATGTGTTTGAGAAAATGTCTCAGAGGTCAATCTTGGCTTAAATTGGCTCAAGCTATTGATTGAATCGAGCCGACCTGTCAATCAAGGTTGAGAATTGAGCGGAGCTAATTTGAGTTGGGGTTAGCTAGTGGTAGAGTCGAGTCAACCGGTGCCAAGCTCAACTTGGATCGACTCATGTACACACCTTCTCCCAAATAAGCCCTTATCCATGCCGTCGGACTCATTTTAGGCTTATATCTGATCAACTCCGTCCAAATCATTTTTGAGCATAAACCTAAAATTGAACTATATTAAAAAATAAAATAAAAATCAAGTGGATTGCACTACATAAATAAGTGTGAGTTGAAAAATTCACGAGGGCCACTGACGTTTGGAGGAAACTGATATTTGTGTTTTTCCTTCATCGGGTAATTATGTGACCTTACAATCAGGTTAGATAGATGACAAATAAACATAATTGTGGCACTAAAAAGGTTTCAATGGTGGACATTTCTTTACACACTCTTTCATGCAGTGTAGTTTACTTAAGCTTTAGATATGCTTCAATTTTGGGCTCATGCCCTAAAATGAGCTTAAAAAAAGAATGGACCGTATGGATGATACACATACATCCACGGTGGGCCCACTTCCATATCGCAACGAAATCCGTGTCCCACCAAAACATCTTACTCGCCGATAATTGTACAATTGGATATGGATGGTTGAAACTTTCTTTTGACTATTTATCTTTCTCACGCAAGCTTGACCTACTGGATCATGAGACCAACATTATTTTATATCATACTCACGGTCTACCTTACGTGATGAATGGCCCATATCACTGACACGTATGACTCCCCTTTATATGATGGCCCTCCCTGAATCACGGCTTTTTTTTTTTAATCGTTGAGATAAGCCCAAACCTCGGGGTGCAGCTTCGGTGGATCCCCGGATCCACCAAAGTGGGTGGATCTCTGACTGTTGGGCCCACTTTGATCTATTTTCCTTACATCCACGCCGTTCATCCGTTTTTTCAGATTATTTTAGAGCATTATTAAAATGAATAAGATTCAAATTTAGGTGGATCACACCATATGAAACATAGATGATTGAATACCTACCATTAAAATTTTATTGGAGGTCACCGGAAGGTTTATTTTCCATCCAACCTGTTGATAAGGTAAAAAATACTTGATGAAGGGATTACATAAATATCAGCATGATCCAGAATTTTTGTAGCACACAAGAAGTTTTAATGGTCATTCATCACTTTTTATGTGGTGTGGTCCAAATGATATTTGGATCTGCTTTCTATTTGGGATTATGCCCTAAAATTATCTTTCAAAACGGATGAACGGCGTGGATATAATTCAAGTAAATTAAAAAAGGCCCCACAGTCAGGGATCTACTCACCTTGGTGGATCCGGGGATCCACGAAGCCGCGTCCGAAACCTCGAGAGTGCAGCATTGTCGAATGCCTCTGACGGTTTGACCTATGACCAAACCCACCATTCTACGGTACGGACCGCCCCTCCTTCCGGACGGTAGCCAGTCATCCGGTTGCCCCACGCCTGAAAAAGACAAAATAATAGAAAAGTAAGAAAAACATTGATACTCTCGATGATTGTAACGGATGATACGCAGGCACTTGAAATTACTTACAAATGCGCTTGTGGATAACAGGAAATTCAATTCAAATTGTTCAAACTATTGGATTGGTGACAGTTATTTGACGGTTTAAAATAAAACCATCCAACGGCCCTATTTCAACAAACGAGTACCGTTCTGCTCGGATTGCTCAATATGAATTTGATGCCAAGCATCATTACCAGCCAGAGTATAATAAATTCTTAGAAAAAGCCCACCAAGTAATGCAGAACAAGAGTAGTGATTCAGTCCAAATGCTTTCCATGATAATTGATGACCGTTGGATGGATGGGGTCCGGCGCAGATTGCTCATGACCCTGAAATCACCATCGTCGGATTATCTAAAAGCTCTAACTAAAGCCATGCAAAATGCACGGTCAGGATAAAATGGTCTCACCATCCATTTTGCGGACAGGAATTTTTATCAGCTAACGAGGGTCACTAACAATCCGCGCTTGCTACCCAATCAACGGTTCACATGATCTTAGGTGGGCCCATGTTTGCACGGGAATAAGTTACAAACAGGTGCATCTGCTCGGGTACACCTCCCACGTGAAAAGGAGACATGTATGTGATGCCGAAGCATCTAATCAGCGGATCCCAGCTGTACAGAAGGTAAGTCACAAAAAATCAGACTGATGTGATCGTCAGAAGGGACAGGAACAAAAAGAACAGTCGAGAAAAATTAAGAAACGGTACACATCTTACGTACACGACTGGCCATGACAATGGTCAGATCAATCTGTATTTTCAGACATGGTTTCCATTTGCATACCGTGCGAGGCTGATGAGCGGCTCAGATGTCAAACACGTGCCCCCTTTTTCACACGTGAGAGGACTGCGAGCCACTTTGACACTTTTTTTCTACAGTATCTCCCACCGGAGTAACCTGAACTCATATATAACCGCTTTCTTTTCTGCAACATACCTTGTATAACATCCTGGCCGTCCAAAAGATAGGTCACATCATAAAGAGCCGCTAAAGCGAAAAAAAGGATGGTCCATTCATCAGAAGGGCTACATCATTGAAATCAACGGATATATGTGGTTGGATTTAATATATGCATCCAGCCTAACTAATAAGGAGTGTTTGGCAATGGAATTAGATGGTAGAAAGTGGAATGTAACATTTCGGCGTGTTTGGATTCACATTTTGGTTGTATTGTATTGTATTCCAGTACTATTCACATATACATTGGGCGATATTCAGAATACATCTATCAGAAACGTGCCAATAACCAATGTTTGGATAGGACATATTGTTCTAAGCATGTATATGATTTCATGTCAGATCAATGTTTGGAAATGACGTAAATGAGCCACACACTGTATATACATATAGATATTGGTAGTCTTTGTACTATGAATCGTATTAGTATATGCTCAGACATTCTATCTCAAACGGGGCCCAGTCTTGTTGTTAAGATTTATCCGTACGGTCCAGCACGATCTGGTACATGAATGATGACCGTTCTACCAGTGTCCCCACTTGGATTCACATTTTAAACGGTATGGATGTCATAAAAAATGTTGCACGTGTGTGAATAATTTATCACACGGTATATGTCAACAACTTGGTTCTTCAATATGTGCCTGGATGCTGGGGAAACATTTTCCAATACTAAGAAGACCGTGGGCCCCACATGGGTTACCAACCATTTGGAAGGATCATGACCGTTCATCCGTTATCACCCTGTTCGATTGACGTCTTTAACGGCATGGATGTCCTTTCCAATGACACAATTTCAGAAAAAGTAAATTATCCTGATCATTCATCGTTATTCCACAGTGAAGATCAATTATCAGTGAATATATTTCACTATTTGGAAATTTCAAAAAAATAAATAAATTCTGCCAAATAGTTCAAAACATCAACATGTCAATGTGTGATTGGTGTATTCCTTTTGAATGTATCTGAAAAAACAGTGCACGATAAAACAAACAGACCCAACCATCATGTTTTTCCAAAAAAAAAAAACTCCTAAAAAACATAAAAAAAAAAAAAACAAAACGTTGCTATTTCATTCTCGTCAGCCATACATATACTAAAACCGACAAAACAACCTAATACCGGCATAAAAAAGCAACAATCCAAGCAGCATACGAAGAAGCAGAGCCATGCAAGATTCGTCTCCAACTTCATCAACAGGCACCCTCTCAACCAAGCCATCTTCACGGACATTCCCGGTGTCGATTAGGATCTGATCTGTGTGAGCGGATAAATAGTTACCACTGTCCATTGTTGAGGGATGATGAGATGCACGAACAGCCCCACTTCCGGTTGTATGTCGCGCGGTTCGATCGGTGAAAGAAGCCTAAATGATATAGAAAACAGTAAATAATTCACCCACCCAAGAGAAAGATATGATATAATCTTCACCGTTTTGACTAACAAAATTTCAGAGAATATGAAATAAATAGTATCCTACAAACTGATACTCATTCCAAGCTTTTGTAGCATCTTCAAAAGTCTTGAACGACTTGTGTCTGCATCCACTAAATCCATTAACTTGAGCATTGCATGCATCCCATGTTGCATAGATCCCAGGATTCCTCTCCACAAACACCACATAATATTTTTACGTCATGCTGCTGTAAGAATTAATAAATGCCTTTATCGGTAGGATATCTGAATTGACAAAAAAAAAATAAAAAAATAAAACTGGGAAAAAAAAATTTCATCTTCCTTTTGCCTCTACTTGTACTATGTAATCTTCATATTACCAGACTTTCGAAGATGTTGACACCAAATTTCGTGGATGCAGTATTATGTTACAAATTGATCCCCACAGCCAGCTTTACAAATAAAATGAAATGAGGTCAACAACGTTCCACACAACTCATTCAAACATTGACAATATTATTAAATCTCGTTACCACCTGGATAAATTTGCAAACACAGGCGAGCTTCAGACCTTTCACTGATCTCAATGCCCTGGACTAAAAAAATAATCTGTCAAGTTTAATGCAAGTGAAAAGTGTATCAGTCCATAATGATATATTCATATTGAGAATTAACATTAAAAGCTTCTCAAAAGCAGAATTATTACCAGTATTACTTTGATTTTCTTTACAAAAAAACTAATTAAACCAGGTGATTTACACGAAAACCATAAACTGTATCAGTCTTACATTGAATCTCTCTTAGCAGAGCGTTGTATATTTCAGAAAATATATGAGGGAGGTAAAGAGAATATCAAAGCAAATTTGCCATATATCCTTCTGAGATAGTTAAAGTTTAGAAATGCGTTAAGCAATGCAACAACCCACCAAATTCATCTTGAGTATATGAAGGTTTGGGTAGCTTGGGGGAGTGGGGTTAAAGAAAACTGTAACCGAGTTCTTGCAAACTCAACAAATCAGACTGAACATTACCTTTAAAAATTCAGAAGATGTAGAGTAACAAACAATGTTTGAAGTCACTCAGGTTTAGGCCCTTATCATTATCATAATCAGCTAACCTTTATCCCAGCTGATTTCTGTTTACAACATGCTCTCTGTACTGGTTACGTTAGGACCTTAAATGAGACAGATATGTATAATTACACTAGCAATCAGACTAATAAACCTCAGCCGGATTATGAACTTTCATAATACCAGTTACAGTATTAGGAAATTTCGATAGATTAAATAAAAGGGTTTCTCAAAAGTAGAGACATTATCAGTAACAATCCGAGATAACCGTAAGGGAGGAGCATCTTAATCCACGTCAGTTACTCATGAAAAAAATATATCAATACAACTTTCAGAACAGTAACTAGCAAAACCAATGTACAACAGAGATGAATAAAAAAGTATCATATTGACATATCAGGTTAATGACATAAAATCAGTAAGACATAATAGCAATTACTGTCCCGATCATTGTTTGAATCTAATGACATAAGAAACAGACTGAAATGTATCTCCACTATAAAAAAAAGATGGAGAGATTAGTACAGAAATACTGTAAAGTCGACAGTTTCAACCTGCAAGTAGTATCAACAGTTTCAACCTACAAGTAGTATCAACAGTACGACGGTAATAGCTTCGCAAACAATTAAAATAGAACAGTTCATCCAGTACAACATTAGTAGTGCTGCTCCATCAGCATATGTATCATCTAAAGCAGATAAAAGTTAACAAATCCAAACCGAGCCATGATAAATTCGGGAAAAAAAAGTTAATACAACAAACCATCCAAAAAAACTATTGATCTAAATAAGAAAAAAGTCAAGTGATATGAACCACGTGCCACATTCTCAATCCGCGCCACAACGAGGAAGGATCACTTTTTCTATTCATTCCTTCTTGCATTCATAACCCATCTTTATAAAATACCCAGCACTGACTACATCAGACTGCAAGAACCTTACAGCACAGAGTTGGTCTTCATGTGAAAGACCATCCAACTCTTCCAGGATACCCAGCAACCGCTGAACGCGCGTCATGGTTTTTCCCTGACCCAATGTAATGGTAAGGTTGTTAACAGCGTTAGCCACTTCCCCGATCTTCTCGCCAATATGTTCACTCGGCCTCCTCCGCCCACGGCTTATCTCACTCCCCTCTGTGCGGCTATGACGAGAAACTGAAGTGGCTTCCATTAGGCTTTTGTTAGCACGCTTTGCCCGATTTAATAAGTATCCATCACCACCTCGAACTCGGGGAGGGGGCCTCCGGTCTTCCTTGTCAGAGGATGACAAATTTACTATCTGGGAAGCCCCCTCATCCGACTCATCCTTCGAGTTGAACTCGTCACGGCTGCGCCTTTTTCTTGATATCGGAGAAGAATATGCCGTACTAGTAAATTCACCGTGGGCACCGTCATTGCCAAACATGAACACGAGGTTGTCCCATCTTTCAATATGTTTACCTTGCACCCGTTCGGCGTAGGGGTGTGTCTGTACAGACAAAGATAGAATGTTTTCATCAATTTTGTAAAATCAAACAGTACAAACTTTAAAAGCATTTATATTTGAAGATCATATCGCGATGTATCTATCCCATACATCCTCTATAGCAAGAACCTCTTATTCTGTTCATCCCATCCAAAACCCGAGGCGTTGGGCATGTCCTTTATTACCCAGTACAGCCTCTTTAGGGTCCGTTAGCGATTAGAAATATGACGGTTCTCTAACAAAATGCCACAAGTATCGTATATTACTTTAATCGTGGCCTTGTACGCCTCGGGTTTAAACCCGACGTCACTTTTAAGTCATAGGTTCACCTGTTCCACCAACCCATTAACCAATGCGTTATCTATGTTGTTTGTCCATTGAAGTCTACTAACTTTACGTGGATCGCCTACACTACGCCCTGGCTGGGATACACATTTTGGGGATGACCCTTTGCAGGAGGGCGTATGCTTTTTCTTAGAAGTTCCAATTAATTCAGTTGGTGAACTCGGGCACTGGTTTTAAGCAACACTCTTCTTTGAAGGTGATGACTCCATATCTTTCTTTCTCAGGTCCTTGACAGTGCTCCTTAGAAAATTCAAAGAACCTATAAGCAGAAAATGTAAATAGAGATATAACAGCTACAATCAAGTAATGTAGTATAGTAATGACTCATAGACAGATATAATGACATTCAACACGAATATTAAAGATAATATCCCAAGCTTGGTGAAAATATGTGAAAATATTTCCGCTTTCGACTAAGCGGATCATTACATAAATTAGGAAATATAAGTATGTTGTCTTGTGCATGGAGGACTGTCATTCCACATTCTCTCAGCAATCTCATCTCTCTTCCTTGTCCACTCATCACGTGCGCGATCCGTCATCCGAGCTAACGCTTGTCCTTCATCTACTGAGGTTACATCTATAAGGGATAGCGCAACATCTTCTGTACTATCCCCACTGTCCTTAACTACCTCAGTCAGTCCATCATCACCACTAACATAAATAAAATTATGAAGGACAAAGTAAGCTATAACAATTTTCACTTGTGTTATAAACTTAAACTGAAGAGGAGTACGTAAAATAAGGAAGCGATTTTTTAAAATGCTAAATAAATACTCTATAACATTTCGCAACTGTGCGTGCCGATAATTGAAAAGTTCCTTTTTATTGGCAGGCTTTCTTCCAGTACGAAACTCGTTCAAGTGATATCGCACACTTCAATAGGGTGCCATAAAGCCAGGCGCATGTGCATTTCCAGCGTCAACAACATAATATTTTCCTACACAATTGCAAGATATGTTTTAGATATTTATCACACATAATTACCTACAGAAAGAATAATCATCCCTTATACGCAATTACCATGTGGAATAAGGAAATAGTCAGGGATGGGTGAGTGCATTTTGTAGCACATGAGCATCGAATGTGGATCCATCCTAACCAGCAAGCACATATACAAATTTCATATCAAAAGTACATGCGGTCAAAATATTCTGTGACAGAAATCCTTTCTTATTTCTAAAAGTGGAGCTTTTTTCTTTTGGCAAATAAGCCGGGATATGGGTACCATATAGGGCTCCTATGCAGTCCTACAATCAGAAGGGTGACGTATAATCAGTTCATCCATTAACTATCAACTTATAATTTAGAAATTTCTCTAACATATCTTCCAGTTTACCTGAAAATATGAACTCCATAAAGGATTGTCGAAAATTTCCTTGGGTATGTGTAAACCAGGAAACCTCATGTACTCAGGATATACACCGATTATGGCATCCAGCACTCTACTAAAGTGTTTGCTCAATGTCTCACCAGATCGTATATAACAATGACCAATCACACGATTACGCATGTTATGTCCAACAGTATGAAGAAACATTACAACTTGCTTCTCCATGCTACATCTCCTGCTATCGGAAAGTAATTTTCGATCCCTCAATAGCGAACACAATTCAAAAAAATTGTCCTTACCCATCCTCAGTTGTGCAAGACACTCAGTATCGCTCTTACATATAATTCGGCTTATAAACTTATCCCTTTCAATCTGGCTATTATTGGGTTTAGTCTTTATACAGTAACAATGATAATATTCAGCCGCTCCCATTACAGTTACTGCGGCTGCAATGGTGGTTATGACAGCGGCTATTTTACTCTCATGCCAACCACTACCAGATGATCTATCATCGAAATATTTCGCACTTTTGGAAGCCATGACAATTTTAAGGGAATTGAAAAAATGATTTGATTGACAATTAGAAGAAAATGTAAATTTGAATGGTATATAAACATGTATACATACTACATCAAACTTGTACAATTTAAAATAACTGATAATACATTTGTTTATTGAATCGAAGTAATTTTTTGTTGTCTTTTTCTTGTAGGACCTTTAAAAAAAAAAGATTGCATAATAACTGATTAAAACATGCTGGTTCTCACTAGGATATGTATGATCGTCACTGAACAGATTGATACATCCCATCTGATAACAGCAAAATTAGAAGATGTACAGGAAGTTACAAATAACAGATTAAACACTTGTTTCTTACATCAGTTATTTTGTTATTGAGATAATTTTTTAACTCACCCCTGAACAGATTGATACATAAAAATAGTATACATCAATTTAACAAGATGTACATAAAGTTATAAAGAATACATGATCCACTTGGTTCTTCAAACATTTAATGATTATATTACAATAAAATATTTTAACATCAGATAAGTGGAAAATTATAAGATGTACACCAGTATTCAGAACACATCATACATCAGAATTTTTTTCTCATTCGAACTCAGATTGATATGTGAAGCATGTAAACAACAGAAATAACAAATGTAAACAAAAGGCATAATAAATGTTAAATATGTTTCAGGCTTATCAGTGATTTTTTTTATTATATCGTTTTTCAATTTTTTACTTTATGTTGATGCGTATTGAAACATGAAAACTGTTAACATCATATGAAGAAGATGTACACAAAGTGTGAAAGAGTACATGAATCACTTGGTTCTTCAATCAGTCAATGAAGATATTAGAATAGATTCTTTTAACAGCAGATAACAGCTGAAAAAGAATATATACATAGAATTCATAATAACTGTTAAACCACATGTTTCAGGCTTATTAGTTATTTTATAATCCTCTGATTATTTTTTACTTTTTGCTGAACAGTATTGAGGCATGAAAACTGTTTACATCAAGTGATTCATGTACATAAAGTTAGAAAGAATACATGAATCACTTAGTTCTTCAATCAGTCAATGAAGATATCAGAATAGATTCTTTTCACAGCAGAAAGTTTTCAAACCCCTCAACCTCAGAATGAAACATGAAACATGTAAAGGTCAGATAGTGCAGATGTTGAGTATGTACAATATGTAAACAGAGTACATAATTAAATAGTTGGTTAATCAATATGTTATTCAGAAAACATTTTATAGATGAATGTTTTAATAATCCTGAAACATCAGAAACAGAAGATGTAACAGCAGATTTCACAACAGATTTACGGGAAGAGTTTTGTAAACCTTTAACCAAGATTGATACATCAAACATGTACAACAGCAGAAGTAGCAAATGTAGGGAGAAATAAATGTAATAGAGAAAGCACTTGTTCATGCATTCAGTTGCTTTCTATGAAAAGAACAAAATTTCTACTTGCTGTTTTCAGAATGAAACAGAAAAATACCTCAATAACCACCGGGTTCCTCAATCAGATATTTCAGAACAACGGAGCGAATTTTTTGATTGAGAAAAAAACCTCAATAACCACCAGGTTTGTTATGAGATAATGTTTACTCTCAAAAAATGAAAGGTTCGAAGACAAGAAATGTCATTAAGGATTGATTTTTAAATCTCAGAGAAGGGTTTTCTGTAATACAGGGCATATCCACCTGATAGAACGATTCCTCGGTACAGACACCACCTGTATATGGCCTTCCGCGAACAGATGGGTGTCATACACCCATCATTTCCAGACTTCCAGTGTGCAGCGGAATCTTTTATCAAAACTGATATTGGATTTGTCAGGGGAAGATTGCCCCACCAACGTCCGTATACGCATAGAGATGGAAAATAGGGTGTCTACGTCTGATCATATAGAGGTAGAATCCGATCACGGTAAAGGTCGTTGGATGAATCCATGCCCGATTTCCAGAGGAGGGAGGATCATACCTGAACCAAAGTGCACTGCGGAGTTGGACTGAGAAGCACGGACACTTGGTTTGTAAAGAGGAAGGTGGCAGCATAGTATTGTACATGTTGTAAGATGAAGTTTGTCTAAGAAAGAGAATAATTTGACTTCATCTCCGACATGTAGGGTAAGGGAGATGATCTACGGAGATGAAGGAGCATAACATCACCCGTTCTCCCAACTAACAGTTTGAAATGGTGAATTTTCGACTTCTTTCCCTCTTCAATATGATATAGCGCCGAGATGGGACCAGACGCTGAATAGCCGTCAGCAGGTACAATCCAATCGATGACAAAAACTGGTTCTCGGGCATATTCGCTTGCTTGGAATGTGTCGCCCGGCCGTTCGAAACCAAACAAAGGACATGTCCCATCAAGGTTATTAATACGATACTATCCGCTCCCAAACGTGAATCCAAACATGCCCTTAAATACCTTACTTTGAAAAAGAATCCTTGTTTGGTTCATTACAGGTTTCTAAGATTGAATTCTGCTCTAGGAGTTGGGAGGTGTGAACGCCTCCCCCCACATGCGCGCATGAGCATAGCGGTGCCTTTGCTTTGTTGGCTTTCGTATTGATTTTTTCTACTGTGGGTGATGTGTATTATTGACTCAGGTTTAAAAACGCATTTGATTTGAATTCGTCACTAACTAAATGAAGCATAAAATCTACGACCGGTTAAAAATCGTAGAATTGCTTTGGAGTTCAAGTGACTCCCGCGGTTAATCTGCGGCTGTAGATTCTGAGTAAGGGCCTCGGTGACGGAAAAGGAAGGGTTTAAGCACATTTTTTCTGCCCGCACAACATGCGGTCTCTACTTCCAAGATTTATAATTTTTGGAGATTTAATGGAATTTCGGCATTTCATACTTGGCCATGCTTCAAATAACCCAGGTGGATTGAGTAGGCAGAGATAAGAAAAAAGTTATCTAGCCTTACATTACAGAGCCAAGTGGCCCTGGGTAGGCAAATAAAGTAAAAGCAGTTAATAAGGTAAAATGCTAACCAGCTTTACTTCACAAGATTTTAGATCTTGGGCAGGCAAATAAAGTGAAAAATAGAAGATGGAGAATAATGCATAATAAAATGTGAAAGTAATTAATGCAATTTAAATATGTGGAGTGAAATACAAATTAAATAGAAATGGACAAATTCTTAACTTTTTTGACTCCTTTGATGGCCTTTTTTGTCTCTTGTGTTGGACAACATGTCGGTATGATGAAAATCTTTAAGGTACTTTGGGTAGCACCTACAGGCAAACTTCAATCCTCAGACCCTCTCTATATTTTTCTCTTTCTTTATATTCTTTATTTTCTCTCTTACTCTCTATTTCTCTGTCTTCTTAAACTCTCTACCTTAGCTTCTCTCTCCCTTTTAATTTAGCCTCCCTCCCTCCCATGTGGCCCAGGTGCCTTATATAGGTATCGACCCCTGTTGCGGACGCCCCCCATGCCTCGAGTTATGTTGTGGGTACCCGCACTGAATTGTGGGCACCCACCATGAATTATGTGCGTAGAGGTAGTTTTTATATATTATTACATGTAGAATACATGTGTACGTAGTTGTATTTAGTTTTCGTCTTTTTGTGCAAAATATTTAAACGTTTGTATTTTGTTCGTTTTTCATCCATTTTCGGTAATCTTAGTCTTGTTGGAAAGATGATCAAATAAACTTTCTAACAAGACTAAAATCACTTCGATCGGACCTCGTTTGGTGTACTGAAAATATATCCGTCTAATATAAGAAATCGGTTGTTTGCAATTTGACCAATGGTCTGCCTTTGATGATATTATGATCATCAAAGGGTTAAGATTTTACTTTATTTGCCTACCCAGGGCCACTTGGCTCTGCGATGTAAGGCTAAATAAAGTAAAAGCAGTAAATAAGGTAAAATGCTAACTAGCCTTACTTCACAGGATTTAAGATCCTGGACAGGCAAATAAAGTGAAAAAATGGAAGATAGAGAATAATAAAGAATAAAATGTAAAAGTAATTAATGCAATTGAAACGTGTGGAGTGGAATGCAAATTAAATAGAAATAGACAAATTCTTATCTTTTTTGACTCCTTTGATGGCCTTTTTTGTCTCCTGTGTTAGGCAGCATGTCGGCACGATGAAAATCTTTAAGGTACTTTAGGTAGCACCTCCAGGCAAACTCTAATCCTCAGACCCTCTCTGTATTTTTCTCTTTCTTTATACTCTCTATTTTCTCTCTTACTCTCTATTTCTCTCTGTCTTTTTAAACTCTCTACCTTAGCTTCTCTCTCCCTTTTGATTTAGCCTCCCTCCCTCTTGTGTGGCCCGAGTGCCTTATATAGGCATCGGCCTCTGTTATTAACGCCCCCGTGCCTCGAGTTGTGTTGTGAACACCCGCACTGAATTGTGGGCGCCCACCATGAATTGTGTGTGTTGAGGTAGTTTTTATACATTATTATTTTCTTCCCTCCTGACAACATGTAGGTATTAATTATATATATATATATGTGTGTGTGTGTGTGTGTGTGTGTGTGTGTGTATGAAGTTGAGTTTGGTTTCTGTGTTTTTGTAGAAAATATTTAAACGTTTATATCTTGTTCGTTTTTCATTCATTTTTGGTAATCTTAGTCTCGTTGGAAAGATGATCAGATAAACTTTCTAACAATACTAGAATCAATTTAATCGGACCTCGTTTGGTGTACCGAAAATACGTCCGTCCAATATATAAAATTGGTTGTTTATAATTTGACCAATGGTATGCCTTTAATAATATTATGATCATTGGAAACGTCATCTAATAAGCTTTTCATCGTAACTAAAATCGTCTCAATCAGATCCCGTTTGACTAGTTTAAAGCACAGCCAAAGTTTTTCCGATTTCGGTCAATTAGCAATGCATGGTTTTAATAAATGTGCTGGATCTTCCTCATCATGACTCGGATTGGAGGAAACTTAAGTTTGTCAGGAAAATCATTTGACCACTTTCCAATGAATCATAAATCATCATAATCGGTCAGGATTTTCCTCCAATAATACCATGGCCATTTTATATATCAGGACGACTGTAACTTTTTCCTGATTTGGAAGATACGACCTCTCACACCTCAACACAACGCTATTCGGAAGGACTAAATGATATAGAGAGTGATCCATGGGTAGAGGGTATTCGTTTTATCCATTTTTGCATGTTGGTTGCGTCATACAGAGAGTTTCAGGGGTTTTGGAGTTTAGATGCTTGGCCGTGACCGCATCGCTACTGGATTTCGTGTTAGCCGATCGGGTCCGTTAGTTGTTTCCGGCACGTGCCGAGTATGCTCACAGTTTGATCCGTTTGGTTTTTCAATGATTTTCAAGTCAGCAGGAGACAATTAATTGAAGTCAAGTTGAAGCTTAGAGTGACATGTCCTTGTTTTAGGAGGGGTGTCTACAGGACGGCTTTCCGCAACTCAATCAAGATTTGCAGAATTGGTGGGATTTCCTCCTAAAAGCATGAGCTAGGAAGTTCTTACGTTGGGAAGGAAGGTGTGGCCCACCTTAATATTTGTGATGAATTCACCCCATCCATATATTTTACAAGATCATTTTAGTGTGTGTAACAAAAAAAATGATGTAGATTTAAAACTCAAGTGGGCCACACAAGAGAAAATAGTGGAGATTAAGTGACCACCATTGAAACATTCATATAGTTACAAAATTTTGTACCAAGGTAAAGTTTTCTATGTTGTCAATTTATCCTGACAGGAATGAACTTATAAACGATTAAGATGACATATAAACATCAAGGTAGAACTCGGGAAGATTTCAACGATGGGAAATTCTTTCCCACTCTTTCCTCTCGTGTAGCCTATTTGAGTTATGGATTTGTTTGACTTTTGATAACATGTTCTAAAATGATCTCACAAAACGGATGGATGGGGTGAATTACTTACTAACATCAAGGTGGGCCCTATCTTACTTCTTATTATAGTTTTCAAACACAATTTTTGAAATTGATAGTTGTTTTATATGTCCAACTAAATACCGATTGAATATATATATATTTCAGCTGTACATCCTTACATAATCCAAGCACTAAAGTGAGTAGGCTCAATCCAATGGCATTAATAAGAGACAATCTAGGGATTGGTGTATTTAGGGCCTGGTGAACTTGTCCCGGGATAGGAGCAATCCCATGGATCTTAAGACAATCCACTAACATCACCATCATTACCTTAAAATTGATCCTATCCCTTAGTTGGATGGATTGGAAGGTAAAATCCCGGGATATACAGGGCATGCCAAACAAACCCTGTGAACTTGTCCGGATATAAGCAATCCCATGGATCTTAAGACAATCCGGAATTGTCACCTAACCAGATGATTCCCATCTCACCTAATCCCTTCTGACCCACCCCCCAAACAGGCCAAAAAAGGAAAAAAAAAAAGAAAAAATCAATTCCATCCCACTCACTGAACCGACCCAATTTCTGGTTGAGATGATCTTCGTTGCATGGTCCGTACGTTTTAGACGGATGGGATGTTCCAACTAAGCTACACAGCCGCAAAACGAGTTGCATCTGGAAGTCTACATAGAATTCAAACGTCTCTACTTTGACGGACGTTTAACTTCCCACGCTCACAACAGATGTTTGAAAATTTGAATAGAGACCGTGAAATCAAAGGGCGCTGGATGGATCCTTGACTATGGCCCACGGTGATGTATGTGCCTTCCATCCACGCCGTCCATCCGTTTTTACAGATGATTTAGGGCATAACCCAAAAAATGAAGCAGATCCAAATATCAGGTGGACCACACCACAGGAAACAGTGGCAATTGACCAATAGAAACTTAATGTGGGCCACTTTTTTTTGGATCAAGCTGATATTTGTGTGGTCGCTTGATCCAGGTCTGTGTGATCTGATCAACAGGCTGGATGGAAAATAAACATTCCGGAGGCCCCGAGAAGTTTTTAATGGTGGGTATTCAATCACCACTGTTTCCTGTGGTGTGGTCCACCTAAGATTTTGAGCTGCTTCATCTGGAGATGGAACCTAAAATTAGCTTTCAAAACGAATGGACGGCGTGGATGTAAGGAACATAAATCAAGGTGGGCCTCACAATGGTGGATCCACCGCGCTGGAAATCAAAAGCTCTGTGGGGCCCGTACATCTAGGCCGTCCATCATTTTGCGCGAGCTCATGTTCGTATGCAATGCAAAAACAACTCCAATTCAAAATCAAGTGGGCTACAGGGAACAGTGGGATAGGGCCGACCATTAAAACATTCCTAGCCCCTTTGATGTTTATATGCCATCCAAGCCGTTCCTAACGTGAGTCCTACCACGATGGCCAGGATGAAGGGTTTAAAATGATCGTGATCCAAAACGTGTGGGTCCCAAGAAGGCTTCAATGGTAGGCGTTTCCATCCACACATTTTCAGTGCCGTGGCCTACTTGAGTTCATGATCGGTAGGCTTTTTGTACTCACTTCCAAAAATGAGTTGGCACAAATGATAGACAGACTGGATACCATCCCATTCAATGTGGGCCCCACATCTTTTTTCTTTCACGGGCTCGTAGATACTTGCAAAATGACCCCGCCAACCGTCCAGCAGTACGGTCCGCCCTTTCTCCACGGCTACAACCTACAGTAGCCAGTAGCCAGTCATTCGGTCGCCTAGAAAGAAAAGTAAACCCCGCGCCACAGCAATCCGTGTTCCCTGCCGTGCTCTTCAAGAAAAAACCTCTCTCTCTCTCTCTCTCAAAATCCCCTCCCTCTCTCTCTCTCTCTCAAAAGCAAAACAGAGCACAAAGCAAGAAAAAGAAACGAAGAAAGAAGCGCCGAAAAAAAAAATGAAGAATCTCTACCAAAAAAGCAAAGGCAAAATCCACCCATCTCCTTCTTCTTCTGCTTCTTCTTCTTCTTCTTCTCCTCTTCTCAATCGCCTCCCACCTGAAATCCGCTCCCTCGTTTCTACAACCCTCCCACCTGAAGACCTTGAAGTCCTAGCCTATCTCATCAAAACCAACCAACCATCCTTCAAATCCTGCAAGAAATCACATCCCTTCGATTGCAGCTGCTTCCACTGTTACACCACCTTCTGGACTCGCTGGGACTCCTCCCCCAACCGCAATCTAATCCACCAAGCCCTCGAGGCCTTCGAAGAATCCCACCTCCCCACCTCCCCAAAACCCCCCAAGAAAAGAGACCGTCGCGTTTCAGCCGATAAATCCAAGAAAAACTCCGCTACGGCCGCCAAACGCGATATATCGGAACTCGGGGTCGTGAAACTTCACCAGTCTGCCACGTCAGATGATGGGCCGAAGATGGTCGCGACCGTTTCGAGTGGTGTCTCGGAGGTCGAGAGAGTTTCAGAGCAAGAATCCGATATATCGGGAGCATCTGCCGTTTCGGACGTATCGGATGTTGGAGTGATTTTTCCGCAACTACCTGAAGCAAGCCAGCAAGGTTTGGTGAGGAAGGTATGGCCGGACGTGTTGGGGTTATTTAATTCTCGTTTGTGGAATCTTTGGAGTCCGAATGTATGAAGAGAAAACCAAGAAAAGAAAATCAAATATCAAACTCTTGCAACGGTAGCTCTTGCTCGAAATCTAATATAATATATATTCCATTTTTTTTTTCTTATTTCATGTATGTATGTATGTATGTAGCTGCATACATGTATGTATTTTCGTACATACATACATACGTGAATGACGATGTTGCTTAGGGCTTAAGCTTTTGGTTTTGGTGGAAGAAATGGTTTTTTTTTAGTTGTTTACATTTAATCAAATGTCACGTCGCAGTTTCCGTCGTCATGGTACACGTGGCAAATATATAAGTTGATCGGAGCCGTCTGTCTGGTGGGCCATCATGTGGATAGGCTGTGACCCAAAAGGTGAAGGCATTAGACTATGGTAGCCGTCCTATCAGTGGCCCGATTAAGGAACGGTCAGATCAGCCATCGACGAGCGATCAGAAAAACTTGCAATATTTGGATGGTGAGAGTTGTTCAAGGGCTGGATTTGTTTACTTATAGGCCATCCATATGGTGGGATATTTGATGAATGGTTCCGATCACCGTACATTCTGGCCACTTGTACTGTGAGGAGGAGCTGGATAGAACTTCTGTGCAGTGGAGTGTATATTAGCTGGCATTTTCTTGGGGAATGGTTTACGGAGGCCTGGTTCATCTACAGCATTTGGAGAATAAGCTTGTTCTACAGCGTTGTATGTGGAGCCCACGGTGATGTGTTCATGAAATCCTATCCATCCATAATGTGGGTCCACTCGTATTCTCTTCGCAGATAAAAAATAAGGCCGATCGAAAAATAAGGTGGGCCACACAATGTAAAATCGTACGTAACGCCAGTAAAATCCGTCATGTGGGCCATATGAGTTTTGGAATGGCCTGATTTTTGTAGGGTCCATTCAATCTGGAGGGAGGCATCGTCTGAATGGTTTGGATGGCATTAAAAAAAAAAAAGAAGGGCGACATACACAATCTGGAAGGTTCCAACCGTTCCCTGCGGTGGGACGATCCTTTTTGATGGGCTGGTTTTTGGGACGGGGGTCGAACGTGAAGGAAAGATTGAATGTGGGCCCTACATCACCTCGGTGGACAAACCATATTGTAGAATAAAGCTTTATTCTAAAAACGTTGCAGGGGAACCTGCCTGACGTTGGAATCTTGAAAATGGAACGGGGGAACCTCGACGAACGTTTGAAAATGGTGTTGAATCGTCCGTCGTACACGCAGACGCGGATTGCGTGGTCACCCAACGCATGGACTCCGTGGGGTCCACTGGGATGTAGGTGTTTTATCCACACCGTCCATCCGGTTTGTCAGCTTATTTTAGGGTATGAGACTAAAATTGAAGCAGTATACAAAGCTTAACTGGACCACACCACATGAAACGGTGGGGATAGTGATGTCTACCGTTGGAACATTCCTAGGGCCCACAGTGTGATGTTTATTTATCATCCAATCCGTTGATAAGGTCGCACAGACCTGGATGAAGAGAAAACACAAATATTAGCTTGATCCTAAACTTCTTTGGCCTACACTAAGTTTTCAACTGTAGGCATTCCATTCCCACTGTTTCCTGTGGTGTGGTCTACTTGAGCTTTTGATATGCTTCAATTTTGTGCTTATTCCCTAAAATGAGATGGCAAAACGGATGGACGTACGTGGTCTATGACGGTGGGCCCCACAATGTCCTGGTGTTAGGTCACCAAGCAATCCACGTCCCATACATGCGCGGCGTTCGTCTATGCTAATCCATCCCATCGAAATGTAGATCCCATTGTGGATGTAGCATCCCTCGAGAATCATAAATTGGATTCTCGTAAGCATCCAATCGGTGGGTCATCAGATGGACGGTAAAGAATGAAATAGTTCCTTATCCAAATTCAGAGGCCGCTATCTGACCTGTAAGACTGTCCAATCTGTGTAATTTTAGCTCGTCCTCAACGGCCTGATGATTTGGACAGTCTGGATCTATTCCACCACTGGGAACGATGATTTGGACAGTCTGGTTCGATTCCAACCTCGGGTGAGCTGCTCGGATGTCGTGTGGATATCACACGTGTTTTTCTAGTTGCACGACTCTTGGCTCAAGCCTAAGCTAAGGGTACTTAGACTCCGCTCGGCCACTAGCTGACCTCAGCTCAAACTTGGCTCCTCAAGCTTGACTGACTAGCTCGGCTCGGGTCTGTCAGCAGCTCCGGCCAGTTCAAGCTAAAATTGAACTAAGTTGGCCAATGCAACATTTTCACAAATATATTGACTGTACCTTCAAATTCTCACAAAATGTAAAACACCAGTGGTAATTTTACATATATTTTATCAAATACCTTGTAAGCAACATTAAAATCAAGAAAAAATAATATTTGTTTAATGAAACATACTTTCCTTGCCATTAGCCGATGCTTTGTCTAGTCATTTCATCAAATATTAGGTGAGCAATATCAGAGAACACCCATGTTGATCCAAGACAAGCCAAGTTTGAGCTATATATTAAACCGAGTTGAGTCGAGCTAGGGCCAGCTCAAACTTGGCTCAAACTCATTTTTGAGCTCTAAAAAGTAATTTGCCTCAGATGAAACTCAGCTTCGAACCGATCCAGTTCGAGCCAAGCCTAGTGAGTTGACCGAGCTAACTCAGTTCGTGTACACCCATATTTGTGACGATTGCTTGCCATTTGTGACGAGCGGCTCGGTCGATCATGTGGCCCAAATTGTATCTGGCAGTTTTTTTTTTTCGTTACGGGGCCTAGACTGGAGGATGCAACCTAATGGACGGAGTAGATGCAACATGGTGGGCACCACGGAGCCTGGGCTTTTAATACTTAAAACACGTGTTGTAGAAGATTCCAGTCCTCATTCTCTTCATCTTGTTGCTCTCAAGGTCATGCACACGTGTAGAATGGTTCCCGATTTATTTGTCGGGTCGTGATTCAACTGAGGGGCCACTCATGTGAAGCGTGTGAGATACGAAGCGGATGGCACGTGTCATAAATCTGAGTTGCGAACACGGACAAATATAAAGTTGGTACGCCTATCAGGAAGTTATAACAAGCACGAAAAAAAATGGACGGTAGAAAAAGAATTTCAAAATTCTCATATCAACATACACATGTGGCAAGCATCTGACAAACTCACACTATCCATTTCAAATAGGATTTGCTCAAAATATAGAGGAGGAGCTGGGAGAGATCCCTCAAAACCTGGTTGTAAACAAGAGTCATGGCTTTTCAAAAGAATCAAATTCGAAGTCCCTGTCTTATATGAAGGAGGAGATTGCAGCCATTGAGAAAAATTGGTATGATAGGAGTCAATGGGTAAATGAATCTTATGCAGGATCTTGGTGCCTTCTCTTGAAAGAATCTGAGTGGAGTTCAAGTTGTTATCATGCCGGATTGGAGAAGGCGTTTATAGCTCATAGTGACCATTACAAGATGAATGGACACTGGCGCTACAGATGAGGCGAGCTTGGCCAGCATTAACCACAGCTTGAACTCAGCTCGACTCAGTCCTTGATTCTTACTCTCTAGCTTGGCCCAATTTGGTCAGCAGCTTGGGCCAGCTCAAGCCGAGTTCAAGTTTAACTGACTGTGGGCAGCCGGGTTGCCATGGACAGTGGCCAATTGGGCAAGGAGAGGGGGCAAATATAGAAAGAGAGAGAGAATACTTCAGTGCTTGCCAGATCGAATTGGAACTTCAGACAGAGAGAGGGAAAGAGAAATGACCCAAATGGGTGGGGTGGCTGGGTAGGTTAGGATCGTAGGTTACATCTGGCCAGGCCCTGGCTTGAAGTTCTGGGCGATCGGATATTCATATTTCATCGAATGAGTCAAACCGAGTCAAGTTCAAGACATGGACTGAACTGAGTCAAAGTTAGTCCAGCTCAGACTCGGCTCGAATTTTTTAAAGTTTCCAAAAATTAGCTTGACTAATGAATCCAATTTCGAGCTGAGCCGAGTCAAGCTTTACCAAACTGAGTTGAGCAAGTTAATCAATCTGATTTAGTTCATGTACCCCTCGTTTTTCAAATGGTGGTGACTCATCGAACTTACGCGTGCATATGGGGAGA
The DNA here is from genome assembly GCF_029962835.1 of Magnolia sinica. Classification (NCBI taxonomy): domain Eukaryota; kingdom Viridiplantae; phylum Streptophyta; class Magnoliopsida; order Magnoliales; family Magnoliaceae; genus Magnolia; species Magnolia sinica. The sequence goes on along the minus strand of NC_080575.1, from coordinate 10,268,307 downwards.
TCTGAAGCGTCCAAATCATGGGCCTTGTTTGGATTGCGAGATTAGGTAGTATTAATGTTTAGAATCAATGAAAATAATTAAATTAATCCAGATATTTAACCTTCTAGCTTTGGTAGGAAATACAATGGGATTTATTTGTAAGCCCACATTGATGCATGTGTTTTATACACATTGTTCATCCATTTGTGCCCTTTACACGTGACACTCAAGTTGCATATGAATATAAATGACCGCCATCAGCTGTGAAATATAGTCTGTTCACTACATTCAAGCATCCATCAAATGCAATTTCAACGAATAAAGTGTTATTTCTAAAGGTACAATTTTATCTCCACCATGGAATTGATGGTCAAAATACCATAATAATTCCAAATTTATAATCTTTGTATAATAACAGTATTAATTCCATCTTTGTAATGCAATGCAATGCATCTTTCCAAACACACCCAAAATATTAAAAGTAAGATGTATTATAAGATGCTTGGACCGACGGATGGTAACAAGTGGAGCCCATGTTCAATGACCAAAAGGTTGATGTGATGGGACTCAAATAGACCGTACAAAAGTGGTCTAGATTGGAAGATCCTGAGTGTGAAATATTTAATGTTTTATTCGTTGAGTTGAGTGGGAACCTTGCTGTGATTCTTTCTTAATTCCCTCCATGTTGGCCACCAACAAAGCTTAACTTAAACAATTTCCCATCTCCCACATTTTTGTTGGTGGATGGAATATTCACAGCAAGGCCCACTTATCAATGGTTGGATCATTACCCCACTTGTACAAGTTGTAAGTCCAAAAAATCCGGGTCTTCTTCTTAATATTAATCAAGAGTTATAAACATATGATTTCATGTCGGGTTTTGGGTGAGTTGGGTCGGTTTAGGGTCAAGTACAGAGGATTTCAAGTTAGGTTTGGGTCAGGAATTTAGGGTTGGAGTTTTATTATATTACAGCTTTGATGTTATATTAATCAAGAGTTATAAATATATGATTGATATTTCTTTTTCTATAAAATGATAATATTTTTTAGGGAATTTTACAAAGAACTATCTAGTTAATATGGAATTTATATTTTGGTACCTTCTTTAAAAAGGTTTTCCAACAACTACCTCATTAATTGGTATTATTATCGTCCCACTACCTTAGTTACATTTTTTCAATAGCAAAATGTACATGCAAGCAAATGGGTCAACTACTTTGGTGGGCCCTACCATGATGTTTATGTAAAATCCATCCTGACTACTAGGTGTGTCACATCATGTTAGACCAAGGGCCCAAAAATCACCCATATCTGTGATTTAGGTGGACCACATGATTGCAAATAATGTACAAGGCAATGATCAACCCTCAAATATTTCCCTTGGTATGGCCCACATAAATCACGGATGGGCCTGACTTTTTGGTCCCAGGCCTAAATATTTGTATGACATCCAACGATAGGAGTAGATTTCATATAATCATCACGGTGGGCCCAATAAAAATCAAGGGTGGGCATCTCTCTTCCAACACCTGTATCACAGTCATCATGCTTGTTTTATTTTTTATTTTTTTAGACCCAGGCCTAAACCAAGATACGCATTTGATGGTCGGAGTAGATGTTACATAAACATCACGGTAGGCCTTGCCAAATATCAAAGTCCCTTGCATCCCTCTGCAACCGTACAAAGAGTAATTAGAAAAACAAGGGCTTGCATTCAACTCCACTCTTGATTTTGACGGGGCCCACCGTTATGTTTATGTAATATCCACTCTAACCATTGGATATTTAGCACCCGTACAAAAATTCTGGTACACTACACTAAACAGTTGGAAAATGGATGGACACCCATGACTTTAGTGGTGCTCACTGTGATAATTATATGAATTCCACCCAATCATTAGGTTCTGCGCAAATATCTAGGCATGTGTCCAAAAAATCATACACATCCGTTATATGGGGGAGAGCATTGCCCTATGCAAGGTTTCCAATAATGTGGTCCACCTGTATCATAGATAGAGCTGATTTTTGGATTCTTAGCTTAACATGGGGTGACACACCTAATGGTTGGGGGGACTTACATCCAACATCATGGTAGGGCCCGCCCGAGCCACCCACACCCATTTGCTCCTTACATAGGGTCGTGGAATGATAATTCATCGATTAATGAGATAGCTTTTTGAAAAAGGTATCAGAATTGTAAGTTCCATATTAATTAGGTAGCATTTTGAAAAAAAAAATTCTATTTTTTATACTTAATTTATTTTTATATTTTGTAATTAAATAGGTTGGGAATTAAGTTTGATTTGACCCATATATATATATATATATATATATATAAAAGATGGGATAGAAATTTACAACTTCCAGTTTAATAAATGAGTTGGGTTTGGACTATACCCATCGTCATTATAACTCGAACCCAACCCTACCAAACCCATTGCCACCCTTAACTAAAAGTACATCCCCACCTACTGCAATCAGTTAGGATGGTAGCCATTGAATTTGGTTAATTTTTTGTGATCCAGATACTTTATGTGATAGGAATAATATTTTAATGGGGGATTCGGAAAGAAAGAAAGAAAGAAAACAACTAGGATAAAATATTTCAATCCTTAAATTAAATAAGGATTATGGTGATCGCCTATATTTAAAGGTAAAAGTCTCAAATTACTGAAGCTTTGAAATAATCTAATTTAAGAGCTTCTATTTGTTGTCTATCTATCACACAAAGTGAAACCCATGATATAAATGGTTTTGATTATTGAAAGATGACCATTAGTTTATATCATTGGAAGATGAAAAGGGTAAAAAGGCTGAAATTACTCTTCCTATTCTAGTACTTGGTGATGTATTGGCAGGAATCCATGAGGTTGGAACCTTTATTTTCACCATCATACAAGATACCGGCCCCATAAAATCTCAAATGGGTGATTCCAGTGGGAACAATGCAAAATTGTGATTAAAAACTGAAGTTCGCCTCGTGCGGGCCCAGTTTTGAATCAGACTGATTTTTATATCTCTTCATCCTTATAAGCTACACCTGATGAACAGAACAGGTTTGATGAAAGACAAACACCATTGTGACTGCACACATGAACCGATGGCTGGCGCCCCCACCAAGTGTGTTTGTAGTTTTCAGGCATGATTTTATATCATGTTGTCCTGTGTTGTGGCCTACGTAAGTCCTGGATTGGACTGGATTTTAGAATGCATGGTAAAAAAACATGCGAGGCATACCTGACAGAGTGGATCTGATGCACATTCTCCCCCACGGGGTGCTCAGTTAGTTGTCAGCACGGCACGGCTTCAAAATCCGTGGAGTAAGACTTGTTCTTTTCTTTGATACTTGCTTTGTTCTTTTGGTCATCCAAGTCTACTAGGGTTTCAAGCAAAAGAAGCTGTGTACAGGACATCAGACCTCGATGGCCCACCAATTTGATCATGGAAACATTCAACAGAATATCTTCAAATCTAATTTTATAGCATTCCATGCAGGAGTTGGTCAATTTCACAAGATAAACAGTTTTTTTTTTTTTTTTTTTTTTTTTGTGGGGGTGGTGGGGTGCTCATAAGCTCTAATGACTATTAGTGGAAACACCTATTTGAGTTCTTTTTCTTGCATGCCTTTCTGAAAAGATTATTTTACTGCCCTTTTACTACATACATTTCAGCGACAATATGATATTTGCTAGGTAGAGGCTTTGCTTCCTCTGCTTTGTCCGGTTGTGGGCTTCCAAGCCCGCGTGTGGTTTTTTTTTTTTCTCATTACAAATTTCCTTTTCTCTTCTCCCCACCCATGATGTGGGTGGCCCTCCCGTGGGTTTCTTTTGAACTCTGCTTGATTCTTGTAATTTTTGGGTCATTAGCCTTTTGGAAGTAATAAATTTCTGCTGGTCTTCCAAGATTTTTTTTTTTTTTTTTTTTTGTTTTAAAAAAACACTGATGGTCTCTCCAAATAATGTTCGATTGCATTTATGCCACTATGGAATACATACAAACAGCTATAAGTACGAATCCAATGATTCAGTTTCCGTCTACCAAATTCACCATTCATGTCATGATCATCATCTTTTCTCTTACCTTTTCTTTCTTTTTATTCACTGTTCACGTCATGATCATCATCTTTTCTCTCTCGTTTTCTTTCTTTTTAATGAATACATCGTCATGGTCATCACCACATCACCATCCATCATTCGTTGTCATCACATTAACATCCATTAATCAGCAACATAAAACAGAAATGGAAAGAAAGATCACACAGAAATGGAATTAAAGTTACACAAAATTCAGAATTTATCGTACCCACCATCATCACTATCAACCTCATGAACATCATATTCAACATAATTAAAATTTTAGAATTTAGAAAAAAAAAAAAAAAAAACAGAGAGAGAAACGTCACCTTAAGAGATGACTGTGCAAACACGTGAATGAGAGAGAGATCTGAGCAACTGATACCTTCAACCCTCCCACAGAATGATGGCTTCCAACTGCAGAGTATCGTAGAGGGAAAGGTCAATCGTAGAGATCAAAAGAGGGTGTATATGAGGCTGGTTCGTCTTAAAGAAGCCATTGAATTGAATCTCTCCAAATGCACCTCCTAAGAAACCAAGAATTGGGATTTTGATTACTCAGCGATCACATGATGGGTTTTGGAATTCCAGGCAAATAGCAGCTCCTACAGCTTTGATTCCTCAAATCATGTGTCACTTGAATTCCAATCTTAGAAGCAGATGCAGCAGAGAGAATTACAAAAAGAACGACACGATGTTGCAGAGAAGGACGAAACAAACCAGACAGGCACCAAAATTCAAGTCAAGCAGCAGTTCTTACATATGAAATTCCTCAACTAAGTCACACTACAATCTCAAAAGTACAATGAGCCGGGTAAGCCTGAGGGATACCCAAGCCACCAAGCGGGCTGGGCATGGGTGTAGCTAAACTGTGTGTGGGTGTAGATTGAGGTATTAATTGAGCCCTATTAGTGTACATGCACCCCTGTCCACAACTGAACCAGTATACATTAGATATTACAGACACACACACACACACACACACACACACACACCCACCCACCCAGAACTCCAGTTAATTTGTAATCAGTAAGTACTAATTAATAATAATTATCACTTGCTTAATCAACAAACTATAAGAGTGGGGACAGGTTCCTCCACAACATTGTAGGATAAGCTCATTCTACGACACTTTGCATTTGCGGCTGACCGTGGTGTGTTCAATATGCATGCCATTCAACCCGTCCAACAAGGTTGCCCCACCTTAAAGTAGCATGTCCCAAAGTTAAAAGCCAACAAGCGACTTTGGAGGTTTTTGGATGGTTGTACATTGTTTTTCTATGGTGTGGCCAACCCAATGATTGGATATTTCTCATTTTTTGGGCATCCCATCATCATGATGGGTCTCACTTGATGCGCAACTTGGATGGATACACACACCATAGACAGTGGAAGAGAACAATACCCTAGCGACGTGTGATGGACTGGTGGGCGACACCATAGATACCCAAATCAATGGATATGGTCTTGAATTGTGATTGAGGTCAATCGCCCTAGATCACAATCTGGTTCCCCAAACTTGGGTGCTCATCATGAAATTACATCACCCCAGTTTGATTCTCAGTTCACTAATACCTGGAGTAAATTCACTTTGATTGTATAGCAGTAAATGGCATCACATGCACTAAAAGATGTGTACATGGCAACACCTGCACTCAAATTTTGTACAATGTGGGAGAGGGTTTGATCCTGTGGCAGATATAGCGTGCAGCATAGCCACTCAAAATTTCTACATGGGCACCAGCAGGTCCAGCACGGGCATTAAAAAAATGGTATACTCCAAGAGAGATTTGATCTCAGTGTCTACGGGCAGGACATGAATTCAGAAATTGTCTACTCTTTCCAGGGCATGATGGAAAAGAGTGCATGGTCTATGATTCGATCAATCATTATTGGAGTTGTAGAGGTGGCGTAGACTAATTAAAGTTAAACTATCCACATTGTGGGACCCACTATAGATAATCATTGTCCAAATGTAAGACTGATTAAACAACTCTAATCTTAAGGGGTTTGTGAATTTGGACTGCTGATTGCATGAATTGGATTGAACTATACTGAACTAGTGCTATCTTTATATAAAGGTGATCTCTCTCAATGAGAAAGATGATATTCCAATTCAAAGATGATATTCCAATTCAATAAACTCAAATCTCCTTTGTTATTCGTTTCTTTTCTAGGGTTTCTACCATTGAAGTTGACAAGGAAGACTGAAAAAGACTTGGATAGAGGTGCTGAGAAAGGAATCTTGTTCACTTGCCAAGAATAGGGTAATAGATACGATTTATAAGCAAAATAAGATTTGTTCCGGGCCTAAAATTGCCTGGACGAGGCCTTGTTGATGATGATGTAGGCACAAAAGGCCAAGACATTGTGGATGCTCTTGCTAAGGTGATGTTGCTAACAGGTGTGTATTAGGGACTCTTGGCCCTTGCTTGATTGGTATTCTTCCCGTGTTAATGGTTGTTTATGGGCCTATGGCACTCTTGGTTTTGGTTATGGGCCTATGGCCCACAAGTTTCTTAGTGTTTTTAGTCTTGGGCTATGTTGGACATCAAGTTTATTGTATACGAGTATTTTTGTCAATTTTGTCATTTTTGTCATATTTGCTTTTATTACTTCAATATAAGAGAAAGGAGATGGGAACGTGCAACCCTAACCCATTCCTTTCTTCCTTCATCTTCAATTCTCTCTTCTCCCTTCTTTTCTCTTTCTTTCTTCTCTTTTCATCTTTATATCTATCTACTATCTCTATACCAATCTATATGGTATCATAGACCGGTTAAGAGTGGTTCAAGCTCCACAATCTTCTCCAATCCACCCCCAAGTTATTGGATTTAACTTTGGGGATATTTCAGAAATGTAGGGGACTAATTGGGCTTTAAGGAAAAGCAAGTTGCTTTCTTCTTTTTTTTCCCAGCGTCATTATTCAAATAGAATGAAAACGCCCTTAAAAAAAAGGAACGTGGACCCCTTGACGGATAATGAAGGCCTGTTGATTTTTCATGAGGTGATGTTTGAAATTGTTCTTTTATGTTGGTTTCATTGTATAGATACAAGTTTTGGTTGAATGTTCCTACCCATAAAGTCGCATGTAATGTAGGAATGATTTTGACATAAATTAGAGTTATTTTGGGCCAGAAATTTGCGTTAAGTGATTTTGGACATATAATTGTGTGTGGATCTAGCGTTTAAAATTAGTGTTCTTCATTGGTGTTGCAATAAGTTTATTGTGGAATATATATGGAGCCCAGAAGTGCAGTTGGTGGCTCCTCGTCTCTTAAGGAAATGCAGTGTCCCCCTTTTAATGCATCAATAACCTCTATCAAGTTGAAAGAGAAGAATTATCTTCTATGGGCCAAATCTGTCAAGGTTTTTCTCTTAGCCTGTGAAAATTATCAATTTCTCATAGATCATAAACAGGAGGAATCTGATCCTAAATACATACAATGGATGCGTGTGGATGCCCAGATTTGATATTAGTTATGGAATAACATGGAGTCTGAAGTGAGCTCTAATTTGGTGTTCTTAAACACGACAAAAGATGTTTGGGTCTCTGGGATACTATGAGGATGTACTTCTCTAAACAAAATATTTCTTGTGTCTCAATTATATAAGGAGATATTCTCTTTTTAAAAGGGGGATAAACCTCTTGGTGATTACTTCACAAAATTGACTTGAATATGGGAAGAGCTTTCCACATATCATCATATTACGTCAAACGTCACCGTCATGAAGAAGCAATGAGAAGATATGAAAGTAGTGAAACTTCTATCCGGATGGCCAAAAGAGTACCGATCAGAAAAGGATCAGATTTTGGAAGGAGATTTTATTCCTTCTGTGGTAGAAGTTTATGCAAGGCTTCAGAAAGTTTCATTGGCAAGCGAATTTCATAATGTCAATGTTTATGCATCGGATAAAATTGCATTGCTTCTTCTTCCAATTACTTTAGTTCACGTGGAGGCCATGGTGGACATATTGGGCGTGGTGCTTTCCATGGTGGAAGAGGTTGTAGATTCCCGGGGAGAGGTAGAGGTGGTTATGGTGGTCGAGGAGACCGTGTGTGTACTCATTGTGGCCTGACAAATCATACTGTGGACTTTTGTTGAGATCTTCATGGAAAACCCTCAATATGACTAATTAAGCCCTTATGGTAGAGGATGCTACTTTTGACGGTAGACTCATTACTCTTTTTTCGTCTAATCCTGGTGGTGAACAGATCAGTGTTTCATTTTCACGAGAGGAATATGCATGTTTTCTATTTTCTAATGGCTTTACATCCAACAACGATGTTACCTCCACCTCTGCAACTACTTTAGCTCAATCAGGTAAAGCATGATTTTTATCATCTGCTGCCTCCTTTTGGATCATCAACTCTAGAGCATCCAACCATATTTATGGTCATCGTAGTCTATTTTCTTCTCTTAATTGTGTTTCGTCAATTATGTCGATTACTTTAGTTGATGGTACATTGTCTAATGTTGCTAGATTTGGTACTGCTCAACTTGATGCATTGGTCTCTATGTCATCTATTCTATATACACCCAAGTTTTCATTTAGCCTTTTATCTATATGTAAATTAACAAGATCCTTGAATTGTTGTGTCATTTTCTTCTTATTGTGTGTTTTGGAACCTCAAGATGGGCAAAACGATTGGTGGATGTTGTGAGAGGAATGGTATGTATTACTTGGACAGAAAACTAGTAGGTGTGGCAGTGCTTCCTTCTGATTTAGTAATTTTGCGGCATCGCCATTTGGGACACCCCTCTCTCCAAAATCTACAGACTCTCATACCATCTCTTCCCAAGATGTCAAAGTTGGAGTATGAAGCGAATCTACAAACTTTCATACCATCTCTTCCCAAGATATTAAAGTTGGAGTATGAAGCAAATCTTCATACTCTCATACCATCTCTTCCCAAGATGTCAAAGTTGAAGTATGAAGCGAATCTACATACTCTCATACCATATCTTCCCAAGATGTCAAAGTTGGAGTATGAAGCATGCGAGCTGAGTAAACATCATAAAGTTCATTTTTCGTCTAGAATGTATTCAAGAAGTGAGGTTCCATTTAAATTAGTTCATAGTAATGTGTGCAGATCGGCTCGAGTCCTAAGTTTGTTATGTTTTAGATACTTTGTTCTCTTTATTGATGATTACTCAAGCATAACGTGGTCATATCTAACAGAGGTTAAGTCGAAAGTCTTTCATGTATTTCAAAAAAATTATTTTGAAATGAATAATCAATTTGGTGCGAAATTATGAATGCTTAAGTCAGATAATGACTTGGAATTCGTTTCCAAGGATTTTCAAACCTATCTACAAAGTCCACAAGGCCTCTTGTGCTTATACACCCTAACAAAATAGGGTGGCTGAACGCAAGAATAAGCATCTAGCGGAAGCGACTTGAGCCTTGTTACTAGGAATGAATGTTCCACAAATCTTCTAGGGTGATGTTGGTTTTACTGCATGGCATTTTATCAATAGGATGTCTTCATCAGTTTTAGATGGCAAAACACATTCTCTATGTTGTTTCCTGATCAACCAGTTTTTCTTGTTCCTCTCAAAGTGTTTGGTTGTACTTGCTTTGCTCATATATTTGGATTAAATCGAGATAAACTCTTGCCTTGGTCAACTGAGTGTATTTTTCTGAGATATTCTCATACTCAAAAGGGTTATCAGTGCTATTCCCCAACTCTTAAGAAGCATTTTGTGACTGCTAATGTAACCCTCTTTGAAGACGTTCCGTTCTATGTTAAAGATGATCATAATGTTGAAGGCCAAATCTATGGAAGCTCCCATGCGAAAGGTATTTCCTTCAGAATTTGATGTTGAGATAACTCTGCCACCTCAGAAGGATCTTACACAAACTTATTACAGAAAAAGGAGAAAAGACCAGGCATTACAGACTATTCATCTTGAATCCACAAAGTCGGCTACTACATCTACTGAGGTTCTTAATTCTTCTGAGTCTCATGAGGTTGTAGATGATCTTCTTATTGCGATCCGGAAAGGTAAACGTTCTTGCGATACTCATCCTATTTCCAACTTCATCAGTTTTAGGACCTATTTGGTTTTCCAATTTTCTATGAAATGCATGGTAAATGAGTCATCATTATCATTTCCAAATGTTTGTTTAATAAAGAATTACAGCTCATAAATCGAGAGTCAAATATACTTGTAAAAGAATCAGGTAAAGGAAATTGTAATCATCACATTTTTCACATTGTAAAACTAACATTTTTACAGTGATTTTTGGGTGAAACAAACAATGTAGCAAAATCATCATTGCAGTCAAATGTCAGTGATGTCACCACACAATTACAAGAGTAAGTAATCATTATCATTTACAGCCATCTATCATTGTAATTGGAAAACCAAATAGGCCCTTACCTATCTGTCCACAAATTGTCATAAGTTTGCCCTGACCTTGTCTATTGTATCCATTCCTAAGTTAGTTTGGGAGGCATTGTCCAACGAAAATTTTGGAAATAAGCTATAGATGAATAGATGAAAGCCAATGATACTTGGAAGTTGACTAATCTTCCTTCAGGTAAGACTCCAGTTAAGTATATGTGGGTGTACACAGTTAAGTTCTTGCTAGATGGGTCAATTGATCATTATAAAGCTAGGTTGGTTGCTAAGGGATATACTCGAATTTATAGGGTAGATTATGTGAATGCATGTTCCCTAGTGGCTAAGCTTAATTCAGTTTGGGTTGTTATATCACTTGCGGCAAATCATGATTGGCGTCTCCTTCAACCGAATGTGAAGAACACATTCTCGTATGGAGACTTGCACAACGAAGCTTATATGGAACCTCCTAGGTATGTTGTTCCCCGAGGGAATCGTCTAAATTATGCAGGTTAAACAAGTCAATATATATGGGTTGAAGCAATCACCACAGGCTTGGTTTAAGAAGTTCAGTAGTGTAGTTGTATCGTTTGGATTAAAAATGAGTAAAGTAGATTACTTGGTCTTCTCAAAGCACTCAACCTATGGCTACATTCTTCTGGCTGTGCATGTCGATGATATTATAGTGACTGGTGATGACTTTGAGGGTATTAAAATGTTGAAGCCATATCTTCAAACTTGATTTCAAATCAATGATCTTGGTCTTCTTCGATATTTTCCAGGCAATGAAGTGGTAAGATCGAAAGTTGGAATAAATCTATGTCAGAGAAAATATACTTGTAACCTGTTAAAAGAGATAGGGATGTTGAGAGACAAACTGGTTGATATTCCAATGGACCCTTATCTCAAACCAAAAGTTGAAGAAAGAAAATTGTTAGAAGACCCTAGTATATGTAGGAGGCTTGTTGGCAAACTCATCTATTTGACCATCACCAAGCCTGATATTGCCTTTACAGTAAGTGTGATGAGTCAGTTCTTGCAAAGTCCGAGGACACCATACATAGCAGCAATTATGAGGATCTTCAAGTAGTTGAAATGTTTCCCTAGGAAGGGTATCCTATATAGAGCTCATGGTCATCTTCTGGTAGTTAGTTATTCATATGCAGATCATGCAAAATTAAGACACGATAGAAAATCGACTATGGGTTATTGCACATTCCTACGTGGTAATGTGGTTACTTAGAAGAGTAAGAAACAGAATGTGGTTGCCAAATCAAGTGTTGAAGTTGAATATAGGTCAATGACACATGTAACTTGCGAACTTAGTTGGTTGAAATATCTTCTTGAAGAATTGGGTATTAAGTTCTAATGTCTTTACATTGCAACAATCAAGCTGCGATACATATTGCCAATAACCCTGTTTTTCATGAGAGAACGAAGCATATAGAAGTTTATTGCCATTTCTTTCAAAACAAGATATCTTAGGGACAGATCCACACAACTCATATTTCATCTCATAATCAAATTGCAACACCATGGCTATTGGAAAATCTCAATTCAACAAACTTGTTTCCAAGCTAGAAATGTAAGAACTATGCTCTAGCTTGAGAGGGAGTGTTAACGGTTAGGTATGGGCCTATAGTCCTCTTGGTTTTGGTTATGAGCCTACAGCGGATAAGTTTCTTAGGGCCAGTTTGGCCAGACCGATCCCACGGCATTAGGAGGGATGGGATCGCGATATCCCGGGATATGCATGACAAGCCAAACAGACCCGGTGAACTTGTCCCGGGATATAAGCAATCCCATGGATCTTAAAACAATCCACTGACATCACCATCATTACCTTAAAATTGATCCCATCCCTTGGTTGGACGGATTGGAAGGTAAAATCCTGGGATATGCCGGGCGTGCCAAACAGACGCAGTGAACTTGTCCCGAGATATAGCAATCCCATGGATCTTAAACTAATCCACTGACACCACCATCATTACCTTAAAATCCATCCCATCCCTCCTAATCCCATGGGATTCGCCCGGCCAAACAGGCCCTTAGTGTTTTAGTATTGGGATATGTTCGACAAAGTTTATTGTATAAGGATATTTTTGTCATATTTGGTTTTATTACTTTAATAGAAAAGGCAGTGGGGACATGCAACCCTAACCCATTCCTTTCTTCCTTCATCTTTTCTTAACTCCTCTCTTCTTTTCTCTTTCTCTCTTCTCTTTTTCATCTCTATACCAATCTACACCCTGCTTAAGAAAAAAATTTAGTTATCCATAAAACAATGTGTGTGAAGTTTCCTAACCCCACAAACCAATCTAGAAGAAAGGTCTTCTAATCCCACACGCATAGCCCCCTCATGCATGCCTCCATGTGTGCTCTTGTGAAACATACATACAATATCTGAACTCCAATCCAACCATTAGGTCGGTCCAATGTGTATATGTCCTAGTTCAAGAATCAGGTTGAGCTGCTCATCAGCTAGGGCAAGTGTATGTTGAATGTGGACCATTTGCCACCTTTCTAACCATTTTGTTTTGTAAACTGTGGAACACCTGATGAGTGGACCATCATTTTTCTTGGGCTAGCAAATCTACACTTTGTGGACCATTAATGGATGGCTCGGATCTCATACAGGCATGCCAAGGTGGTAAATGTGGAAGAGTTAATGGGAACTGGGTTATATACGAGCGCACGGTTAGCAAAATCCCTATATATATGGTGCTCCTAGAGTGTGATTTGATCAAATGATTTTCTATTTAAGGAGCTAGTTTTCTATTCTGAAGTTTAAAACCTCAAATCACAAGTCAGCGCCCCTAGCATCATTGAATCAATACCAGAATACCTACATGTATATGTGTTATGTAGTGTGTATTTTATATGTAAATGTATATATAAGAATCAAACAAGATCCACCAAAGATTTTGAATTTTATCGAGTTAAAACCTGCAACTGCAAATTAAATACCTTGTGACGAGAATATCAAATACACTGGAGGTAAGCCCTGCCTAACTCATAAGCTCTTGGAGCTGCCGAACATGGGCTGCTGGAAGTTAAGCTTGTCCATGCCCTCCAAAGGTGTGGCTGACTCGTTCCTGATCCTTTTTATCTTTGGAGATGACAGGCCTCTGTGTCTAAACCCATAGATCTGAAGCACCTGATTGTCCGCGAAATTGAAGGCTCTCTCCATGCTGCTCAAGCACCGCTCAACTGGGTAATCCCCATAGCTGCCACAGGGCTTGCATCCAACAAAATGGGTAACAAACGGCCACCGCTCGTCCCCAAGGCCTGGGTGGTACTTGTCCATCATCTCCTCATAGCGGTCCACCAGCCCAGCCCAATATCCATGCAGATAATACTGGTTCTCAAGGAACACCTTGTTTGCCCACTCATCCTTCTTCGAGATCAATAGATAGATGAGAGCTGACTGATCGTCGGCCTCAAATGCTGGTCTCCCTTTAAGGTTGGCAGTGAGGATCTTGCCAGCCTCATCACGGATAGGGCCCTTGGGCCCCATGGGAGCCCAAACGTCAAGCAGATCAAGCGACCACTGGCAATTGCGGAAGAGGAAGCTGCCAGTGTTGAGGCCTATCCACGAATGCTCGTCAAATATCAGGTTGGGGTATCCATGCAGGACAAGATTGTAGGCATCATACTTCTGCAACGGGATCTTGAAGACCATGTCAGTGAAGAGAGCATCGCTGTCCATCCACCAGACCCACTCGACTTCCGGGTGGGACAGCATGAGGCGACGGATGAGGGGGAGCTTGGCCCAGTAGCCAGCAAGCTCACGGTCGAGGTGGGCCATGTTGTAGACGATCTCGATCCCGTGGAGGCGGCAGTAGTCAATCTTGTTCTTGATGGCCTTGAGGAGGTAGTGGTCCCCAATGGGATTGTCACAGGGATTGGGTGGCGACCCGGTGACCAGCAAGATCCGAGCATTACCGTTCACGAAATTGGGGAATTGGGGATTCTGCTGGAGCCAGAGCTTGCGCTGATTGTCCCAGTCAGAGATCTTTGGGCCAAGAGTATAGGTGGCATTGGGATCGATGAGATCGACATCGTTGGGATCAAAGGGGTCAGCGCCATCAGAACGGATCTCAGCAATGATCCGGTTGGTCTCTTCAATAAGGGCCTGCTCGTCCTCGGCTCCACTGCCGCCGAGACTGCCGACCCCAATCGTGCCACGGAGGACGAGGATGGTGACAAAGCCGCAGAGGATGGTGATCTTGAGATTGTTGAAAGTCTTTTGGATCTGCCTACCTCTGGGAACACCGGAGCCGCCACGATTACCCAATCTCGTTGTTGGGAGACTGCCGCTGCCTCTTTTTAAGGTAAACCCACCTTCCTGGCCCATTGCGAACCAATATCAAACACCTTGTGTGCAATGAGAGAGAGAGAGAGAGAGAGAGAGAGAGAGAGAGAGAGAGAGAGAGAGAGATCTAATAAACGGTCAGAGATCTCTCTAGATATAAAATAAGTGGGGATTATCGGAATCCAGACCGTCGAATCAAAATAACGCTCTGGATTTAGGCGATCAAAGGAAAGGAGAGAGAGGGTCACCGCCTTCTTTCTCCAGCTATATCCTGGAGAAGGGAAAAAACCCTAACCTCGACCGACAACATCTCTCTTTTACCTTATGCTCGTGAGGCAGAAGTAGAGGGAGAAAGAGGAAGAGCAGGAGAGAAGGGAGAAGAAAAAAGGTGAAATTCTTTTCTGTATTCGGGTCCACTTTTATGATGATCCGATGATTGGAACCGTCAATCCCCTCGATTCTCTGCTACACGTATACCGGTAGCAATCTGCTGCGCAGAACCGACGGGTACCCGGCTAACATGTAACGGGTACGAGTATCCCCGAGATTGGCGGGAGCGGATTCCGACAGGCTGGCTAAATCAAGTGCGGATTGGCTTGGGTAATACCACCACCAGAAGCTACCTAGGGACGGACGGCCCTGTCAGGGGCTCTGTGGGGGCCCCCTTGGGGTATATGTTTTATCCACGCCGTCCATCCATTTTGAAAGATCATTTTAGGGCATAATTCCAAGGAGGAGGTAGATTGAGGGCTCAAGTGGATCGCACCATAGGAAGTAATGGGGATTGAAATCCCACCGTCAAAATTTCTTGGGGCCATAAAAATTTTGGATCAAGCTGATATTTATGTTTTCCCTTGGTACAGTATATATTACCATAAGAAGAGATCGAATGGCAAATAAATATCACAATAAATCGTAGTAAGTTTTCAACATCATATGGTGTGGTCCACTTGAGCCTTTTATTTACCTACTTTTTTTTTTTTTAGCTCATGTCCTGAAATAATAGGTCAGAATATATGTCCAGCGTGGATAAAACGTATACGTCACTATAAATCCCCATTTAACTCCTAAGTCTCTAGTAATCTAGTTGGGTTCAGTAAGGTTGGTACCCAACTGCTTCATTTAACACGGTTGAGTTCTTTTTTAAATGGCTTTTGGTATTACATCGGTTTTAGACTTTTTCTCTAAAATACAATATTATTAGTCTTAAGGGTACTTCTTCTATCTTTTTTCTTTTTTTTTTTCTCTTTTAAAAAAAAAATTATAGGACAAAAATGCTCATCTACCATAGGCTTCCCCTATAGTAATATTTTGTCTTAAAAGACGAAATGACTTTTCGAAACGAGGAATTGTGGGTCCCACTAAACCATAAATGGGCCCACATCTTAGCAGAGATGAACTATTCAATTTGATTAGACAGTTGTGAACCATAGAAGAGTGTTTTTAAAATTTTGAAAAGCTTACTATGGCTTACAATGACATTGATATTGTTTGTTAATGCTGAATTGTTTTCTCCGATGTGGTCTATTTGTAATAATTTTTTTCCCTGAATTTGAGCCGATGACACGAAATTAAAATCTTTTTCACATGGACGGGTTGAGTTTGCTTCACGACAAGCCAATGGACCCCGCGTGAGATGTGAAATGGGTTCTTATAGTGGAGACCTTGCCACTGGAAGGCCACTTAGGCGTTTCCTTTGTCTTCTTCTTCTTCTTCTTTTTAATATGATGAGACAACAGTGAAAATTCACCTATGGTGTGATGGGATTACTATGGCTGTGCGTGCGGAAGCTTGACGAAGTTGAGGAATGAAGGTTATGTCATAGAAGAGGGTAATCATGACTAGTTAAAAATTCTCATCTTTTAAATTACAATTGTCTAAAGCTAATATGCAATTTAAATTAAGTAGGACAATTAACTCTAAGGCTTTCAAGTCAATAGAGAGTCCAATCACATAGACTACAAATGATATGTTAATTAAGCAACTAATTTATAAATATGATAGTGTACATGTGTATGTAAAATATACTAACTATCAAGCCCTAGCATTCATCTAATCATGCATACAACTAATTAAACATTCAAACATATAAGCATAATTAAACAAATGCACAAATGATAATCTTAAACACAAGCATGTATGGCGGTTCAATTTCTCTATTCCACTTTCAGTGGATGCACTCAACTTATTAGTGTACCGAATTTTACTATAGTAGGTTTTAAATTAGGTTAACTTCTAACATTTACAATCGTACACAAGGAATGAATCCTGCAAGAAACTTAATATGGTTTTCTATAGGCTCGCCACAAATCTCGGTTATACACAAGAACCTATTGATGCACACTCCCGTTGGAGGCTCCGGCAAAAGACTTTGGTTAGTTTTTCGTGGGCTAACCAACAACCATAGTCCTAATCCAAGGACTCACGTTTACTCCTGTTGAAGGCTCCCACGGATACTAACACACCTACGTACTTATGTCTGATGGCGTACACAAGGACTTGATTTAAGCCCTACACAAGAGTCAAAGTCTTTTACAAGAATCTACGATTTAGGCCCTACACAAGAGTCAATGTCCCACACAAGAGCCAATGTCCTATATAAGAACTCGGATTTAGGCCCTACACAAGAGTCAATGTCCTACACAAGAACTTAGTCAAGTTTGGGTCACAAGCTCTTACCATCAATCCTACATAAGGAAAGAGAATATACATACTCTTACACTTGATAACTTGTTGGATTAATCTCACTTTGTAGCGTCGTCTCAGGTTGCTTGATCGATGTTCTCTTGTGCTTCAATCAAAATCTCCCGATCATGATGTCGATGCTTTACTAAGGATTCATCTCCAAGATCAAACACCTTAAATGTAGTACTCCTTTGAGATGACCAAGGTGATGGGAGGTTTGTTGAATATCTTACAACTAATAGGAAGTTGTATTTCTTAAGAGATTCACATAGATGGGCTTTGTAGATGATTTGGACAATTGTATGCCTATAGAGGTAGATGTAAGAATTCAAGCACATCTTCAAGGTGGAAGTTGGAATCCTCGTTAAAATGTTAAACTTAAGAAAAATGATTTAAAACTCTTTGGTTTAGAGGCTTAAGATGAGGGCTATGATTATATAATCACCTAAGCTTCTATTGAACTAAAAACAAATTCAAATGCCCAATAACCAAATGCCATTTACAAAAAGTTTGAGTTCTTACGAGCATAAAATGGGCAAATAATAGATCTGTCGATGTCATCAAAGGATACCTCAATGCCATCGAGAAAATCAGATAATATGATATATTTATTACTGAAGATATCTAAGTAACCTGTTTGATGACATCGAGTGGTCTTTAATGTCATTAAAGTGAGTAAACATTCGAAAACATCGAAGGAGACCTCGATACCATCGAGAAAATCAGATAAAATGATCAATTATTGTTAGACATATTTAACTCCCTATTTGATGCTATCGATGGGATCTTCCCTTGAAGTATACTTGATAGGATTGAGCACTACTCAAAAATCGCTGTTTTGAACGTATGTTTTCACAGCAACTTCACACCTCTTTTAGCCTTACTTATCATGTTCTAATTAGGTTCCTAAGGCTGATGGATGATCAACAATAGTTACCTATTAAGCTAAAATCATCTAGATGTTCAAGAGTTGTTTTGGGTCACCAATGCACCTTATTTACCTATTTTTTGCTCCTTGATGCTCTTGTACTCTTGTGTATTCGGTCTTCAACTTACAAATGCTCAACTGACTACATGACACAATGACTCATGTAATTGACAAACAAGATGTACAAATCAGTTGTAACACCTCGAAATTTGGGGGTCGTGCAAACACTTAACCTCCAAGTTCCCGGGTGTCACTTATAACCTAATTTTAGTGATTTGCATATAGTCTAATTTTAAATTAGTAGAAATGGAATCGAATGGAATATAAACCACAACCACAACTAATTTATTGAAATGAAGGGGGCTAAGATGCACGAGTCTACAAGAAATATCAAATGAGTCGCACAAGGCGTCGCCCGCAAAATACATATATAAAAGTCCAAGGGAGTAATGCGCTAAATCCTCTGCTCAACAGCCCAAGTCAGCCCGCTCAGTCTACGGTGACCTGCCCCTAAGCTGGAAGTAGGAAAGCTCCTCTTCCTCATCCATACTCACCCCGCTCAGCTCGTCGAGCTCCGCCTCACCTGCATCTAATAACGTGTTTGGTTGGTGTTTTAACACACCGTCCCAGAGTGGGAGTGAGTAGATAACTCAGTGGGTGTCATTAGCCATAAGTTACATCAAATAATAATTCCAAGATGAAATTAATGAAAAACATAAGTTCATAAATCACTAATTAGTCTTTGTTAATGCATATGCATGAGTTATATATGATGCATGACCTCACTTACAACACTCCCTTGAGCGACTTCGTCTTACGGTTGCGCATGACCAACATTCCCTCATTGCGACCTCAACTGTTGAGTCGCCAAATCCTAACTAATGCGATGCGTAAATAATGTATTAGCCGAGTTTTTAGTTGATTTTGTTCATCCAGCAGGTTGGAAAAATTGGTACACCCTGACAATATCAATGCCCCCATCCATTTACGAGGCCAGGACCTCTCAACGTGCGAGGCCAAGACCCCACGATCCTTAATCCCATAGGAGTCCCCACCCCCGATTGTAAGCACGTGGGGAGTGCTGGGAAGTGGGATTGCTCGCGGTCACTACGGGGAGGTTTGTCACCCCAGCGTAAGCCGACAGCCCAGACATAGTGTCCCATTCCACCATACCCGACTCACAAGATTGTGGATCAGTTCCTAGCTGTTGTCAATGAGCGTCAATGGGCGAGGGGTGTTCCAGGTTCCAAACAGGCGTGAGCAAACATGGTTAACATACATGGTTGGTCAGTTGTGGACTAGATTATCTAAGTTCAGGAGAGCACGTAACGCACGACATCGGGTGCAAGCAACCCATGTAGTCCCACTATTGTCGCCCATTCGTGTCCACCCAAATCAGTCAGTCTGGTCATAAGGCGGTTCAACCAACGGAACCACCCTCACAATTCTCAGTTCCTGACCAACCTAGATAATGGATTGTATTCAATATCACTTCTAAGTGGCTAAGGATTCATCTTCAAGTAGAGATGGAATTTTACGTATAATATATTAAGCATAAAACTTCAGGATATTAAGATAAATGCAACTACTCTTAACAGCATAAATTAGTCGTGTGAGCGTGTGGTACCGAATTTCCTAAGAGGTAAAGGATAACACATCACTCATAGTACAAAAATCCAACAAGAAATAAGGCAATCATACATGCTACAGAGAAGATCAAGCAAAAATCAGATGTAAAATGAACATGCAACACCAATTTCATGCTCAAACGAATTGAAGACCAATCAAACATCAATTTATCATCACATGCGTGTTAGGTAGACCTAGTATGTAAGTTCCTAACTAGATTTTCTCTAAATTACTCTTGCACATCAATCTAACATCTACAATTATTAAATTTATCATAAAATTAGTACTTAGCTACCTAAGGATAATGGTCTGCACTTATAGGTCACCGAGAGCTTGCGGAATCATCCTAGAGGTGTTGGACTCATGGGATGGTTTGTCGAGGTCCTGAGTTAGATGTTGTAACATCTTGGGAAAAATCCGCACAAAGACTCGCATACCACTTCGGGCAGAAATCACTAAGGGTCAAATTACATAGAAATTAGACGAAAACTAATTAAGTACTAAACGGAATTAATTAGTAGATTAGTTTGGATCGCTTTCTATACGAACTGCAAGACCCAAAACCAGTAGAATCGCTAACTCTACATTACCTAAAAATCGAGGAGTTCTCCTACATGTAACTCTCTGGTGGGTCTATGTAGACCTAGAGTTACGTTGCAGGGATCGCAGGGATACGGATTATTTGAACATTACACCTTATCATTTTGTAAATTTTGAAATTATACATGTATTTATTTAACCTGGTGACATGATCATACTCCGGGGTTCATATCCACTTATACACCTTATATATTTATCACAGTCTTCCGCTTGCTAAATTTAATCATCTTTGGAGTATGATATGCTGATTTAGTATAATCTCATTCATGCTTAATGCACTAATACGGACCACATGTAATCATCATTTTCTATGTTGCATAAGTGATGAGATGAATCTCAGGAGTTGAGCCTTTGTTCGACCTTCAAAATTTGGGACGTTATAAGTTGGTATCAGAGCATGATTTGGATTAAACTGGACCTGGGTTATGGCACCACAACGCACACTAACGTACTTTGACTTAGGAGGGAGTGATAAAACGTAAAAACAGTTATAGGATTCTAGGTTTCGCCGACGGGCTAAACTGATCGTTGAAATCGGACCCGTAGGCATCTGTGATCATGTGAGATGATCGCAATTCTTTTCCAGACCATCAATCGACAGGTTTAAACGATAATTCGGCATATTCCACGCTCAAATAACCCAAAAAAGTGTGAATATGCATGAGATAGGACCCGAAACATCATCAAATGGACGTAGGGGCCCAAACCACATAAAACAGTGGGACCCGAGGTGGGTCCCGCACACTTCTGGCACCCCAGGAGGGGGATGCCATCGCCCAGGTGTCTAGCGGACCGCGATGGCATCGCCCCTACCACGATGCATCGCGGTCCAGTTCGGTTGGGCCTGTCGGGCCGATGGGTGTGTGCACATGTGGGGCCCACAAAATCGTGTGGGGGCCCCTATACCCCCTCCCTTTGCTTCATTTCTTCCTTTTACACCCCTCCAAGCTCTCTAAACTTCTAAAAATCTCATTTTTCTCTCTCAAATCCCCCCTCTAATCTCATCTTTTTTCTTTTTTGCACCCACCTCCACCATTCTCTCAAACCCATCTTCTACAACCACCTATCTCCCTTAATCCCTCTCATTTGAGCACACCAAACCATCTTTGTGTCTCATACACCTCCAAATCCACCAATCCATTCCATCTTTCAAGCTCCCTTGGCTTCATGGCTCTTTTTGAGCTTGTGGTTGTGATCTTTTCCCTCTTCACACTTCTTTTCCTGATGGGAAAGAAGAGAGCCTCCACAGATGAAGCTGGGCCTAACCGCCCAACCCGTCCAAGAAAGCAGAAATCGAGCGTCGAAGCAAGTACAAGCGCCGCATGGGAGCTAAGGACGAAGCGGGATCTCGATCCCCAAATTTCGCTCGAAAGGGCCCTACAGCCGGACATGACACATGGTAGGTTCCGGGGTCGTAGAGTTCTTTGTGAAGCACACGTGGACGAGAAACTATTTGGGCTTTATCCGGTGATAGACCTCCTGGTGGATGCTGGATGGGGTCCCATATTTGAGGGCAAGTCACGTGCGTGTGAGAGCATTGTTCGAGCCTTCTACGCCCATATACGGGACCCATCGCTGGAGCCTCTACAGTTCATTATTCCCGTGGGAAGGCGGGAAGCCACAATCGATGTTGGTGTGATAGCTCAGATCATGAGCATGGAGCGCAGTGAGGTTCATGCTAGCGAGAAGAACCTCAGGAGTGCGCGTGAATGGGATCGCCGCACGCGATTTCTTTTCGGCCGACTGATCCAGTAAAGTCAAGGCAACTGCCTCCCAGTGACAACGATGACTCCTGACTTCCACCTACTCCACCACATATTCACATATAATGTGTATCCCAGGTGGAGCAATCGCACCGAATGTATGTGTTTGATGGTGGACTTCTTATACAGAGCGGGGCAGGTAGACAGGCTATGTCTGCCTACATTCATCCTGCTACAGATAGTACAGACCGCACGCTCTGTTAGGGGAGATCTTTCACTCCCATTTGATAGACTCATATGCAAGCTCGCTCACGAGTTCGGCTACCGACTCGACACGGAGCTTGTGCTGATTCACTTTATAAATGAACGCTCAACAACATGGGTATTGGGCCACGACCACGCCAAGCCCGTCGTGATGAGATAGATGAAGAAAGTGAAGAGGAAGAGGGAAGCGAGGATGAGGAACGTGAGGAAGGAAGCCATGAAGAAGGAAGTGAGGAGGAAGAGGAAGAAGAGGAGGCCTCAGACTTTGATGAGGGTTCTCCTCCTGCTACCTATGAGCACCACCCTGATCGGGCAGCTTTAGAAGCCCGCTTGGCCCAGATTGAGGAGGGCCAACTCGCCCTGAGACAATAGGTCAAAGAGACCCGGGCCGAACTTGAAGAGAATAGGGCCTTCATGAAACAAAAATTCAAGAAGGTATCTCGCACCTTGAAGGCTCTCCTGTGCTGCATGCAGGACAAGGGCGCCCCTCCTCTATCACTAAATTCGGACGACTAGTCACACGTATAGTTGTCTTTTAGTTTGCTTTGCTGTTAGTCTTCTTTTGTACCAGCCTTTGTAGGCTTGTTTGGTTGTTAGTATATTTTAGTGGTTAAAGCTTGTTTAAATTAGCTCACATGCATCTTCTGTCATGAACCATGTAAGACTATATCTCATATATTGTAATAATTTTGGTAAATGAAATGCATGAAGTTTCTTTTGGTTTAGAATGTGAATGATGTGTGGATAAGTATATGTTCTTATGTTAAATCTTACATGGGTTGCACCCTATGTTATATATAGGGAATGCCATCTAAGAGCACTTGGAGTACGGCACGTCTTACACTTGGCGAATCGAGTGACGAGGCACCTCCCTTCAGCGATAACCATACGGACCCTAATTTGGGCCCAGATCACGAGACTATGCCGGATTCACAACCGGCCACAGGCCCTACTAATGGGCCAACACTTGTTGCACCACCGGTTCCCGAGCAGAACCGTGTGTCTACCTCGACACCTCACATGCCTCAGGCGGCTTCTCCTCCTGATAGGTTGGAGCAGATGATGCTCCTTATGCAGCAGCAGCAACAGATTTGGTCCACTATAATAGGGGCCCTTGCCCAGAATATGAGTGTGGTTCCACCTGCATCACTTGTGCACCCTACTGAGACATGAGTGTCAGCGGCTTATTTGAGCGATTTCAGCGCTTCCGACCTCCTACTTTTGCAAGTACTTATAGACTCGAGGAGGCCAAGTATTGGCTTGATCGCATCTCTAAGATGTTGAAGCCGCTGCACTGCACTGAGGCAGAGCAGGTTGAGTTGGTCACGTACATGTTCGAGAAGGAAGCCAGTCTTTGGTGGGATAACATCCTTCGGACCGTTGCCCCTAGTTACATATGGACATGGGAGGCTTTTGAGACATGCTTTCACGAGAAGTATTTCTCCCTCACATACCGTAACGAGAAGGAGAGTGAATTCCTTCACCTCCTTCAGGGAGGGATGTCTGTGGCTGAATATGAGAATAAGTTCACGGAGCTGGCTAGGTACGCTCCTTTGATCCTAGCAAACGAGCTGATGCCAATGCAGCAATTATCTGAGGGTCTGCAACTCGATATATGCTCGAAGATGTGTTGCACTAGCATATCCAACTATGCTGAGCTAGTGAACATGTTTTTGCGAGCTGAGCAGGACGGAGACAGATTATCCCATACATGTGTACCCATGACTCCGAGGCCTCGACCAGATTTTTCAAGCAGACCGTCCCTCGGCAAGAGGATACGTGCAGATTCTCATCCTCGGCTTACGGCTCCATCGACACAGCTGAGGCGACCTGATGTATGGTGTACCTATTACAAGAGGTCGGGTCATTTTGACACTTACTGCTTTACTAGGATGAGGGATAACGGCTTCATGCCTTCTCAGAAGATTAACCGTCAGATACCACTAGCTATCTCGACTCCACCTCTACGATCAGCACCGCCTGCACAGCCTTCTTACAAGCCACCTGCACCTCGATTTAGGCCACCTCAACGGCCTATCGTGCAGCAGCCAAATCGTCCTCAACAAGCTCGTGTGCACTCACTTACAACTGAGGCATCCGAGATAACAGTTACAGCACCAATGACTTTTGAAGTTACATCACATATTCAAGGTACACCAGTCTTCTTATTGGTGGACACCGGGTCCACTATCTCTATAATATCATGTGCAGCAGTCAAGCGACTAGTGTTAGAAATAGCTCCTACGAAGGGAGTGAGAATCCTTACCGCCACAGGGACCTTTTCAGACGTTACCAAGATTTGTAAGGATTGTTCGATAGACTTAGGAAGCAGGATAATACTCATTGACCTAATTGTTCCCCACTACATCATTACGGCGTTATCCTCGGTATGGATTGACTCACCGAGATGAAGGCTGAGATCGATTGCGATACCAGAGTGTTGACAGCCCGTGCACCTGAGGGCACAGCCTTTACTTTTCTAGTTCAGGTCAGTTGGCCCTGCCGCGTTAGTTGTTATGCCACCTTGCTAGAGAATGTTGATGGTCCGACACTTATGAGCACGCCTGTAGTTCAGGATTTCACGGACGTATTCAGGATAATACCTGAACTACTCCTCGGCGCGAGATTGATTTTACCATTAATCTAGTGCCTCGCGCGACACCCATTTCACTACCGACTTATCGCATGTCTTCATGTGAAATGGAGGAGTTGAGGAGATAGATTGATGACCTGTTGGATTCAGGCTTCATACAACCAAGTGTATCTGCCTGAGGAGTACTTGTGTTATTTGTGAAGAAGGATGGATCCCTACAACTGTGTATTAATTATCGCAGGTTGAACCAAGTGACAGTAAAGAACAAGTATCATTTGCCTAGGATAAATGATCTGTTCGACCAGTTGAAGGGGGCACAGTATTTCTCGAAGATTGACTTGCAGTCAAGGTATCACCAGTTGCGCGATAGGGATGAGGATGTGCAGAAGACAGCGTTCATAACCAGCTTTGGGCACTACAAGTTCCTTGTGATGTCGTTTGAACTCACAAACGCACTGGCCGTGTTCATGGACCTGATGAACCGGGTGTTTCGGCCATATCTATTCCGATTCGTCATCGTATTTATAGATGACATCCTGATACATTCTAAGGGTCGGAAGGAGCACGAGGAATACCTGCGAGCAGTCTTTGATACTCTCAGGAAGAACCAATTGTTTATGTAGTACAAGAAGTGCGACTTCTGGAAGGAAGAAGTCAAATTCCTGAGACATATGGTGTCCAAGGAAGGGATAGCTGTGGACCTTGCTAAGGTGACCGCGGTTCAGGACTAGGAGCAGCCCAGTTCGGTGACTGAAGTGAGAAGCTTTCTTGGCCTGGCAGGTTACTACAGTCGATTCATTAGGGACTTTTCCAAGATAGCTAGGTTGTTGTCTCAACTCACTCGGAAGGATCTTAAGTTTGACTGGAATGAGAAGGCAGAAGCAGCTTTTCAGGAACTGAAGGATAAGTTGACATCCGCCCCTTGCTAGTAATTCCAGAGCAAGGTGTAACGCCCTGAAAATTGGGGGTCATGTATACACTCGGCTCCCAAGTTCCCAGGTATCACTTATAGCCAATTTTTATTGTTTTGCGTTTAATCCGGTCTAAATGTGCAGCATGGAATTACTTAGAACATGAAACACAATCACAACTAGTCTACTAAAATGAAAGAGGTCATATATATATACAAGTCTAAAAGAATATAAATGGGTCACACAAGGCATTGCCCAACAAAATCACAAAAGAATGACAAGTCCAAAAGAATAGTGCGCTGAGTCCATCACTCAGCGACCCAAAACCTGTCCACTAGGCCAATGGAGGACCGTCCATCAGCTGGAAGTAGGACTGGCTCGCCCTCCTCCTTAAGACTCGCGCCGTCAAGCTTCTCGTACTCTACGTCACCTGCATCTATGGGAGAGTCTGGTTGGTATTTTAAAACACCGTTCCAGAGTGGGAGTGAGTAATCAACTCAGTGGGTGCTATTAACCTTAAGTTGTAATCAAGCATCAATTATATTATGAATTTAATGAAAGACAAGCATTCATAAATACCTAACTAATCTACTTAATGCATATGTATGATAGATGATATGATGCATGCCCTCGCCACAATACTCCCTCAAGTGACTTCGTCTAACTATCATGTATGAACAACACTCCCTCATCGTGACCTCGATTACCGAGTCGCCAACCTAGCTAGTGCGATGCGATGGCAGTGTTAGCCGAGTTCTTAATTAGTTTCATTCATCCAGCAGGTTGGGGAAACTGATACACCCCAAGTATCAATGCCCTCAACTAGTTGCGGGGCCAAGGCCCCTCAACGTGCGAGGCCAAGGCTCCGTGATCCTTGATCCCGTCAGATTCCCCATCCCTGACTTCAAGCACATGGGGAATGCTGAGAATAGGGATCACTCGGAGTCACTACGGGGAGGCTCATCACCCCAGCATAGGCCGACAGCTCGGACATAGTGTCTCATTCCACCATGCCCGACTCACGAGTATGTGGATCAGCTCCAAATAGTTAGCAATCGACTACAATGGTTGAAGGGTGTTCCAGGTTCCATATATATGTGAGCAAATAGGGTTTACAGACAAGGTTGGTCAGTAAGTAGGCTAGACCGCACGAGTTCAGGCAAGCATGTGACAGACGACATCGGGTATGAGCAACCTATGTAGTCGAACTACTGTCGCCCATACACACCCGCCCAAATCCACTTGTTTAGTCTCAGGATAGTCCTACCAACGGGACTACTGTCTCTCTCCTCAGATTTCTGACCAACCCAAGGGCTTGATGGTATATCATAACATGCCAATAGTTAGGGTTATCAATTAGCATAAGTAATAGCATGCATTCATATTTCCTAACATAGAATCCAAAATTTTCTACAAAGTAAATGCTAACAGTATCATGAATAAAGGTACAAGTGTTGTGTGGGTTAGTAAGGAAGTCAAGCATTTCATATATCTCCTAATACCAAAATATACACAAGGTTTAGCGTACTAAACATGTTATGAGGGAAACATCATACATGAATCGAGCAAGGAATGTACAAGCAATCATCATTAGCATACCCAATCATTGTTTGAGAAACAATAAGCATTCCATTATCATTCCACATTGATTTGGGGAGGATCTAAAGTGTA
Source organism: Magnolia sinica (assembly GCF_029962835.1). Classification (NCBI taxonomy): domain Eukaryota; kingdom Viridiplantae; phylum Streptophyta; class Magnoliopsida; order Magnoliales; family Magnoliaceae; genus Magnolia; species Magnolia sinica. The sequence continues at coordinate 10,240,606 of NC_080575.1, read as the reverse complement.
AGATTTTGTCTAGGTTTTGCTATGTTATCCAAATACATCACCTAACAAGCAAAATCATTAGTTTCATATTAAAATTGGTGCTATGCCACCTAAGAACAATAGTCTGCACCTATGGATCATTAAAGGCTTGAAAAACGACCTAGGAGCGCCGAACTCGGTGTCGATCGGCCGGAACCCTAAGACAATGTACTTGCATGTTAAAATCTCATGCAAATTCACCCTTAACATGAGGGGTTTCTAAGAGATGAAGGATTTACCTACTCAATGGGCGAGAGGGGTCCTTTCGGTTGTGGGTGAAAGATTTGTTGAGGAAGAGGTGATGAGTTGCAAGAATCAGACTCCCTTGGGCCCCACCTCAATCTATGGTCCACTTTTCACCTTCTACACTCTCCCTTCCTCTCTTCTTCCTCTCTTCTTTCTCCCTTTTTCTCTCTTCTCTCTTTCCTTTCTCTAGGACAAATTCGTATGGGGAGAGGGGTGCCCCAAAGAAGCCCCATTTATAATGCCAGATCTTGAGGGTCAAATATTGCATATTAGACCCCAGTTATTACCTGCTTTTATGAACATGATACTGTTTAATGCCCTATTTTAATCATGTTTGTGTTGTAAGATGAATTTAAGAGCATGGACTGAAAAGAATGCTAAAAGCATGGATTTAACGCTCAGGAATCACCAGGTCAAAGGATGGACCCCGGGGGACCTATATCGAAGGATTTACATGCTAGAGATCCGAGAAAATCATGCCACTCACTTTAAATGGGCCTGAAAATCATCAAGATTGCAAGATCACAGGGTTCCCACCATCCGTTTGGCTCGAAACTTTATACATGGTCTGAAGACCCAAAATTAACCGTACACGTCGAATTTCAGCCATTGAATTCTTGTGTAAGTGTCTCAACGGATAGATCAGACCATAGAACTCTGATCTGAGGCCCACCTGAAATCTGGATATACTTAAATTTTGGTCTCAACCCCTTAAATAGGGTGGAAAAATGGAGGAACGGAGCGGATTTCGCACACGCATCACGATGCACCCGAATGCTCACGTGCGTGTACATAGCACATGCGCATGCGAACCACACCGGACATGGGATCTGGTCGAACAGAGGGCTGACCGACTATTTCTAAAAAAGATTCAGGACGCAACAGCGTCTTTGCATGCGCTGACCGTTTTTATGTAGTGGGGCTCACTCATCATCCAAATTAGTGATCTAGACCGTCTATTCACTCCATAGAGCGGGTATGACCCTCACTTAGTTGTCCTTCTGTTCCCATGCGTGCACACACATGTAAATCGCAATCAAACACAGGATGGACAGCGGAAGAAAACATCAGTGGACCGAACCAAAAATTGACCAAAACCACTCCTTCCCGGCTAGTTTTTCGCCACAAATTCAATGGACGGGGTGGATTCTTCCGGAAACATCACTGTGGGGCCCACCGAACACATCAGCGCACTCTATTACGCAGGAACGCACGTCCATAAAACCCGTCCGTTCCAGGCCATTCTGTAATCATGGTTAGGATCAGATCCACGATCCTGACCGTCCAAACTTACGGAAAAGGAGTCCGGATCGTCCCCAAGAAATCAGATCAGGTAGATCTGATCACAGATTTCCAAAATATTCACCGCACGCAAGACTGTCTTTGCAGTTTCGCAACAAGAAACAGAGCTGTGGTTTCGCGATTTCTCTATGCTGCGTAAAACTCTAGCCCAGCTGACCTATTGCTGTCTATAAAAGGACATGGGAGAAAGAGAGAGAGGCATCTGGATGTAGACGAGGACGGACAGCCATGGAGGCAAGAACGGGAGCAGGCAGAGAGAGGGAGAGAGATCACAATGTGGAGCGTGGCCTGATTTCAGAGTTTTCTCCTTCCTTTCCCTTATTTGTTTGGTTTTGGCTTAATTATGTTTGTGATAAGCTAAGCCTCTTAGCTAGGGCTAAGAGGTGAAGCTTGTGGCGTGATGGGTGGTAATTTACAGCTTTAATTCATGTTATGAACTGATGTTGATTCTAGTTTGATTAATAGGAATGACTTTAGTTTTTACTAGTTTGTTGTGATGAAATTACAATAGATCTACAATGGCTTTGAGTATTTCCTTTGCATTATAGGGTTTGTGAATTTGAGAATCTTGTTGTTCACCATCGTCTCCAGGGCATGGTTGGATGACGGAATCCTTCCTAACATTCATACATCCCTTAGATTGGATGTGGATTGGTTTAATTCTGTTGTTTGTTTTGTCACATGGGCATGGTTTTGTGATGGAATCAACTCTAATTCTCATACCTTTCATCTCTTTGAAAACTAGATCAAAAGAAGTTCAGATTGAGTTTAGTGATATATCTTCCAACTGGATGAAGATGGGACTCGAAGTCCAGTTGAGTTCATGAATCAAGCATAGATCTCCCTGATCTCTATAAGTGGATCCTCTGAATCCCTAGTTTCCCACCTTTAGATTTTCCAAGTTTTAGTTAATAATCCACCATTACTCTCTTAATTCTCTCTGATTTAGATTACATCTTCGCCTAGTTCTAGTTCGAGTTATTTTCAGAATACGTACAAAGTTCAGTCCCTATGGATTCGACCTCGGTCTTACCGAGTTTAGTACTACATCACAACCCTATAATTGGGGAGTGAACAAGTTTTTGGCGCCGTTGCTGGGGATTGACGGTTAGGTTTTTCTGAAATTGACTAGTTTTAAAATTATGTTAAGATTAAGATTTTCTATCTTTAGGTTTAGATTTTTCTGATTTCTAGAAAATAACCTGTTTTTCTGTTTTATAGGACCTTGACATACACATTCTAAATTGGTAATCTCTTTTTAATTTTCTAGTCTTTCTGTTTTCTATTTTAGATTAGGTTTTATCTTTAGAAACTTTCTAATTCTAGTGTTTCTTCTAATTTAGAAACTAACTTTCTTTCTATTTTAGGTTTAGAATTTTCCTAATTTGTTTTTAGAAACTTTCTATTTTCTTTTTTAGAAATTTTTCCTTTTTTAGAAACTAGTTTACTTTTTATTTTAAGATCTCCTGCTATTTCTAGACTTTCTATCTGTAGAAACTAACTTGGTTTGTTTTGTTTTGTAGGTTCTTAATTTAGGACTTCTATTTTGGTAACTTCCTTCCAACTCTTTTCTCTTATTTTTTAGATTTGTATTTCTTCCTTTTTCTTAAGTTTAGGTTTAGAATTTGAATTGAGTGTTGCGAGTGTTTCATGCCCAAGTGGATTCATGACAACACTCTACATCTCAAGGAGCGTTGGTTGAGGGGTTATCTATCCATCGCAGGATTAGACACCACTTGAGATCCTTAGAGTTAACTAAGGTTATAGTCGCAAATCAACCTCTTCTACCCCAACCTAGGGTAGAGGACATCCAGGATGAGAATGAGGTACATCAAGCACTCCCGCCTCGTACTTTATGAGATTATTTACAACAGGCGGGGGTGAGTATGTCCTTATGCATGGTTTTTTCAAAAAATACAGGTTATGGCCGCAAATCAACATCTTCTACCCCAACCTATGGTGGAGGACATCCAGGATGAGAATGAGGTACATCAAGCACCCCCGCCTCGTACTTTACGAGATTATTTACAACAGGCAGGGGTGAGTATGTCCTCATGCATGGTTTTTTCAGAAAATACAGGGGTGATCCAACTCCTTCCAAAGTTTCATGGGCTTGAATTTGAAAATCCGTATCTACACTTGAAAGAGTTTGATGAAATCATAGCCACTTTATACTTTCCTAATGTATCTGAGGACACGGCCAGGCTGAAACTCTTTCCCCTTTCTTTGAAAGAGAAAGCTAAGACGTGGTTACATTCACTACGTCCCCAATCTATTGGCACATGGAATGACATGACAAGGGAGTTCATAAATTTTTTTTTTCATATCACAAAACGAACACCCTTAGAAAGTCAATCATGAACTTCGCCCAAAAGGAAAGTGAAACATTCTTCCAATGTTGGGAGCGGTTCAAGGATCTTGTCAGCTCATGCCCACAACACAGATTTGAAATGTGGCACATTACACACTTTTTCTATGATGGACTGACATCTTCCATGCGCCAATTGGCCGAGACAATGTGCAATGGAGAATTTATAAATAAAAATGTCGATGATGTGTGGGATTACTTGGATTGACTTGCTGAAAACACACAAGCATGGGACACATACCCAAAATCAAATACCACTTCTGGGCCCACTCAATCAAAGGAAATGGGCGGAGTATACCTTCTAAAAGAGGATGATGATCTCAATTATAAAGTGGCTAATCTCATAAAGAAATTCGAGGCCATGGAATCAAGGAAGGACAAGGGTAAGGAAGTTGTTTGCAGTATTTGTGGTTGTAACAGTCACACAAGTAAAAATTATCCAACTATATCTGCCTTTCAAGAGGTACTGACCGAGAAATCCAATGCTGTAAATAATTACCAAAGGCCTTTCAATGGACCCACCTCTAACACATACAATCTTAGTTGGAGAAATCATCCAAACTTCAGTTGGAGGAATGAACAAACTACTACTCCTCAAGGTTTCTTTAATCAAATTCCAAATTAAGTGAAACCTCAAGAGGATCCAGTTTTAAAACATGCTCAAGACCAAGAGCTACTTAATCAGAATACGGCACAAGCAATCTAGGAAATCAGATCAGCAATTGGAACGCTCGTGTCGTCTGTCCAAAGAATGGAGTCACAATTAGCAATTGTGGGAAAGGGGATGCTTCTTGCTCACCCTCTCCCCAATGCCAAACCACAATATGAAATAAGTGACCCTAGCTTTTCAAATCAGATTGAACAAGCTAAATCTATCACCACTCTTAGGAGTGGGAAGATCATTAACAAAACCATTCCGGTTAGGGCTGAAAAGCCTAAGGATCTAGAAGAGGACAACAATGATAGACCAAGTATTGCTCCACATGAATTAGAACCAAAACCTCAAGGGAAACCGATTGTTCCATTCCCCCAACGGTTGATTACACCAAAACCTATCTCTAACTCTCAGGATATTCTAGAGGTGTTGAAACAAGTGAAGGTCAACATTCCTCTACTTGATGTTGTAAAAAAAATACCTTCATATGCCAAATTTTTGAAGGACTTGTGCACGACCAAAATGCGACAGAATATTCAAAAGAAAATCTTCTTGACTGAGAAAGTGAGTGCCATCCTAAAGCAGGATGTGCCGCAGAAATTCAAAGATCCCGGTAGCCCAACCATATCATGTGTAATCGGGGACTATCGAATTGATCACGTACTTCTTGACTTAGGAGCGAGCGTCAATATGATTCCCTACTCGGTATACAAACAGTTAGGTTTGGGTGAATTAAAACTCACCCTAACCACACTACAACTTGTTGATCGCTCTGTTTGTGTACCAAGAGGGATAATTGAGGATGCGTTGGTTCAGGTCGACAGATTTTACTACCTTGTAGATTTTATCATCATGGATACTGATTCCATCAGTAACATGAGCACTCAGATTCCCATCATTCTTGGTCGCCCATTCCTTGCCACTTCAAACGCAATTACCAATTGCAGGAATGGTGTCATGACTATGTCTTTCGGGAGTATGACATTGGAGTCAAACATATTTTTCAATACAGGCAGACTGTTAGAGGATGATGATGATTTTCACAACATTAACATGGTTAACTATTTCGTGGAAGATAGGACACCTCTGACCTTATCCTCTGACCCTCTAGAGATGTGCCTGGCCCACTCCCATGATTTTAATGATGACATGATTAGGGAGATGGGTGTCATGCTTGATACTGCGCCGGTATTTGAAGTTAACCGGTGGAAGCTACAATTTGAAGAGTTGCCCCAAACCGATGCAGTGTCTCTACCGTCTAACCCCAAAGCACCGAAGCGTGACCTAAAAACTTTACCCTCTGATTTAGAATATGCCTATTTAGGTTAAGAAGAGACATACCCAGTGGTGATTTCATCCCACCTTGAAAATAAACAAGAGAATGTGCTCATTTCTACTCTCAAAGAAGATAAAGGTGTTATTGGACATATCATCACAGATCTCGATAGAATGAATGAACTCCTTTTAACTGAATGTTTCGACTCTTTGGATGATTGCTTGACACACTTTGTAGATTCAAATAATCTCATGATATAAGAAATAGTGGATGCCTCGTAAGACAATACCTCGGTAGTTATCACGAATCAAGCAAACCCTTATTCTGAAGTACCTCCTCCCTCAGATCCTGAATGTTTACCATTGAAGGAGGAAGAGATAAGAATTGAACCGAATATTGAAACTTATGAGACTACACCACCTACTACGAATTTTTCTGAATTTCATCTACTTGTAGTCTCTGATTCATCATGGTGTACTAACTTCAAAACTTTTTGTCACAGGTGAATCGTATATACTTTGGACACTTTAAGAGATCAAAAGGAAACTTTATGCTGAGGTCCATCAATTTCTCTGGACATTCATACTCCAGGACATCCAAGCTTACTGTAAAAAGGGCTTTTGGATGATCTTGTTGAGAAACCTACTGAGAAATTTATCCAGATATTGGCCGGAAGAACCTTGCAGTATGATTGAGTAGTTTTTCCCTTGCTTCTATAGTACTAAGGTAGTTTGCTTTATGTCGTTCTAGGATATTCATCTTTATGCTGTTAGAATAGTTTGTTTTCTACATTGTTTTAGGATAATTACTTTTGTTGGTTTCACTCTTGTGCTGACCCGCTCTCTCGCTGATATCTTTGGAAAAGCCTCTTGATTCTTTCATCTAGGTACTATCTTTCCATCACTCCTCTTTTACCGTCGTTGTCCCATGTGCATTGCATGCTTAATCCTTTTACATTGCGGACAATGTAGATTTTAGGTTGGGGTGGGAGATTAGGTTATTTAATCAGTGTTTTCTTGGTCTTAAGCGAATTCTTGGTCTTGAGCGAAATTTGTGAAAAATTTTAAAAAATTTCTAGAAATTCTTGTGAATTCGAAGTGATTTTGACGACCATTGTTGATTTAGAATTATAAGATACGGAGTGTTGGGGATTGATGTCTCTCAGATTTAGCTGTTTGATAGATTCCACAGTTACGTTCGAATTTTTAATCCATGATTAGAAGTTGTAAACATTGATTAAGTCATGATTTCACATGTCACATCTCGCTTACACATTAAGGTTTCAGTTCGATATTGAAGGATTAACTTGGTAATCACTACGCATGAAAGGAACCAGCCTGAGAAATTTTACCATTAGTTTATAAAGAAGAATTGAAAGGGTTGATTGAATAATCTTCACTATAGGTTTACTCCCTATAGGTGAAGGTTCGATTCCTCAAGGTTGACATTCGGAAAGGGATGGGCGAATGGTCTTCACCATAGGTTTACTCCCTATAGGTGAGGATCTGATTCCCCTCCTTGGCGTTATTTTTAATAGAAAAATCAAAGATTGGTATAATGAAAAAATGACCTGTGAGGTAAGTTTTGGTCTAGGTTTTGGTTATCATTAATTCTCTTGTTGGTTACCAATGACATCATGTAATAAAGAAGTGAATCTTAATGTTGATAAGCCGAGATTACACTATACACTCATGGATCTTAATGTTTAGAAGTTTTCGAAGTGGTAGATTAATATCTTGAACTTGACTATGAAGTTTACCATGCGCTTGAGTCCAGGAGAAAGTAATGCCCAATATTCATGAATCTTAGAAGTCTCATATCTAGATTATTTTACAAAATTCACTCGAGTTCATAGAAATTGTCCTGTAATTTTCAACTTATTTTTCGCATACTTTGCTCGGGACTAGCAAAATGCTGGTTGGGGGTTGTGTTGAGGGTCAAATATTACATATTAGACCCCAGCTATTTCCTGCTTTTACCAACATGATACTGTTTAATGCCCTATTTTAATCGTGTTTGTGTTGTAAGATGAATTTACGAGCATGGACTGAAAAGAATGTTAAAAGCATGGATTTAATGCTCAAAAATCACCAAGTCAAAGGATGGACCCCAGGGGACCTATATCGAAGGATGTACATGCAGAGATCCGAGAAAATCACGCCGCTCACTTTAAATGGGCCTGAAAATCTTCAAGATTGTAAGATCACAGGGTTCCCACCATTTGTTTGGCTCGAAACTTTATATATGGTCTGAAGACCCAAAATTAACCGTACACGTCGAATTTCAGCCATTGGATCTTTGTGTAAGTGTCTCAACGGACAGATTAACCCATAGAACTCTGATCTGAGGCCCACCTGAAATCTGGATATACTTAAATTTTGGTCTCAACCCCTTAAATAGGGTGAAAAAATGGAGGAACGGAGTGGATTTTGCACACGCATCACGATGGACCCCGAATGCTCATGTGCGTGTACATAGCACATGCGCACGCGAGCCACACCGGACATGGGATCTGGTCAAATAGAGGGCTGACCGACTATTTCTAAAAAAGATTCAGGACGCAACATGGTCTTTGTATGCGCCGACTGTTTTTGTGTAGTGGGGCCCACTCATCATCCAAATCAGTGATCTAGATCGTACATTCACTCCATAGAGCGGGTATGACCCTCACTTAGTTGTCCTTCTGTTCCCATGCATGCACACACGTGTAAATCGCGATCAAATGCAAGATGGACGGTGGAAGAAAAACATTAATGGACCGAACCAAAAATCGACCAAAACCACTCCTTCTCGGATGGTTTTTTACCACGAATTCAATGGACGGGGTGGATTCTTCCGGAAACATCACTGTGGGGCCCACCGAACACATCAGCGCACTCTGTTACCCAAGAACGTGCGTCCGTAAAACCCAACCGTTCCAGGCCATTCTGCAATCATGGTTAGGATCAGATCCACGATCCTGACTGTCCAAACTTACAAAAAAGGAGTCCGGATCTTCCCCAAGAAGTCAGATCAGGTAGATCTGATCAAAGATTTCCAAAATATTCACCGCACACAAGACTGTCTTTGCGGTTTCGCAGTTTCTCTACACTGCGTAAAACTCCAGCCGACCTATTGCTGTTTATAAAAGGACGTGGGAGAGAGAGAGAGGCATCTGGACGTAGACGAGGATGGGTAGCCGTGGAGGCAAGAACGAGAGCAGACAGAGAGAGATCACAATGTGGAGCGTGGCCTAATTTCAGAGTTTTCTTCTTCCTTTCCCTTATTTGTTTGTTTTAGCTTAATTATGTCTGTGATAAACTAAGCCTCTTAGCCAGGGTTAAGAGGTGAAGCTTGTGGCGTGATGGGTGGTAATTTACAGCTTTGATTCATGTTATGAACTAATGTTGATTATAATTTGATTAATAGGAATGCCTTTAATTTTTAATGGCTTATTGGGATTGAAATTACAATAGATCTGCGATGACTTTGAGTATTTCCTTTGCATTATAGGGTTTGTGAATTTAGGAACCCTGTTATTCACCATCATCTTCAGGGCATGGTTGGATGACGGTATCCTTCCTAACATTCATACATCCCTTAGATTGGATGTGGATTGGTTTAATTCTATTGTTTGTTTTGTCTCATGGGCATGGTTTTGTGATGGAATCAACTCTAATTCTCATACCTTTCATCTCTTTGAAAACTAGATCAAAAGAAGTTCAGATTGAGTTTAGTGATATATCTTCTAACTGGATGAAGATGGGACTCGAAGTCTAGTTGAGTTCATGAATCAAGCATAGATCTCCCTGATCTCTACAAGTGGATCCTCTGAATCCCTAGTTTCTCTCCTTTAGATTTTTCAAGTTTTAGTTAATAATCCACCATTACTCTCTTAATTCTCTCTGATTTAGATTACATCTTCGCCTAGTTCTAGTTCGAGTTATTTTCAGAATACGTACAAAGTTCAGTCCCCGTGGATTCGACCTTGGTCTTACCGAGTTTATTACTACATCATAACCCTATACTTGGGGAGTGAACACCAGATTTTGTGCAAATGGCCCCAAGTATTGGGTTTTTACTATACTAACCCTATGGGAGGATTTTTCTAGCCTCTAGGGCCCACTATGAGGTGTACTAGTCGATATACATCGTAGGATGGTTAGGCTTAATGATGATCTACGTATGGATATGATTGGCCCACCATTTGGATGTGTCAATCAACGGATACGATTAGAAGTCTGTTTAAAGGTCATCGATGGTCGATCGGGGCCGCGGCTATACGGATATGAGTAGGAAAATATCCTTACTTCATGTGTGAAGTTTGGTCGTAAACCAACAGTCCGAAATCCTTAACTTTGTATAAGAGTGGATGACCCAATTCACTTAAGTTTCAGTTCATTCTTTTAGGGTATTTTCACTTCTCATGCACTCGCCCATCGGCTCAAGTTGAGCGGTTCTGGGTACCACCCAGGTCCGACTCCCGTGATGAACGTTAAGCCCAGTAAGATGGACATTTCTCTATAGTTTTGAAACTAGTGGCCAACCAATGAGCGGTCTAGAGCTTGTTTGAAAAATCGGAGTATTTTTGGAATGAATTTGGTAGTGAGATTTCTCGTGGGCAATGATTAGGTTTTAGATTAGCTATGTTTATAGTGTGCCCTATTTATAACTAGTGAAAGTAGAGATTTGGTCATGATTACTCTAAACGTCGGTTTTAGGCTGAAAGAGCAACGAGGTTGATTTGGTCTATTAATTAAGATCCGGGTAGATTTTTTGGCTTCTTACGGTTGATTAATCGAACTTATGTGGTTCTTTACAGGTACCAGCCCTGTACAACTAACATTGAGTACTAATGGTCATTAAGTGATATTATAAGTTAATTAATAAAAAATTTCAAGAATTTTTTAGAAATCCAAAACAATGAAAATCCAGGATGTTACACAAGGGGTTAAGTATACCATATACACTGACGCTTCTCGTGTTGGTCTGGGTTGTGTCCTTAAGCAGAAGGATGGGGTGATCGCCTACGCATCGCGACAGTTGAGGAAACATGAGGAAAACTACCATACACACGACCTAGAGTTAGCGGCCGTCATCTTTGCATTAAAGCTCTGGAGACATTACTTCTATGGAGAGGAGTTCGAGATCTTTTACGACCACAAGAGCCTCAGATACATATTCACACAAAGGAATTTGAATATGAGGCATCGGCAATAAATGGAAACCTTGAAAGACTTCAAGTTCGAGGTCTCCTACCATCTTAGTAGGGCCAACCTTGTGGCAGACACGTTGAGCCGCAAGAAGACAATAGCATTTGCGGCTCCACTAATGATAAAGGAGTGGAATATGGTAGAATTTGTGCGAGACCAAGCAGAAGCTTACGGTAGAGGAGCCGTTCGAGAGCGTCGCACACATTCGAGTACAACCACTCATCGATGACCGAGTCATTGTGGCTCAAGGGGAGGATGAATGGTTGATGAAGATGAGAAAGTGAGCTAGTGATGATGAAGACTCAGAATGAAGAGTTGGTATGGATGAGGGTTTACGTTATCGTGGCCGCCTATGGGTCCCAAATCTTCATGACTTAAGAAAATTCTCAAAGATGCTCACAATTCGAAGATGGCGATGCATCCTGGTAGTACAAAAATGTATCAAGATATGAAATGTTCGTACTGGTGGGACAACATGAAGGCCCACATAGTAGATTACGAGTCTCGTTGTCTCACGTGCCAGCGAGTCAAGGCCGAACATCGCTGACCTCCTGGATTACTTCAGCCCATGCCTATAGCTGAATGGAAATAGGATTTCATTTCTATGGATTTCATCTTAGGGGTACCGAAGATGAGGAAGGGGCATGACTCCATTTAGGTGATCGTGGACCGATTGACGAAATCGGCTCATTTCCTCCCGATTAGAGTCTCAAACTCAGCAGACGAGTTAGTCAGGCTATACATCAAGGAGGTAATACATCTGCATGGAGTGCCTATGGAGATCGTGTCGGATCGAGACATGTGATTCACATCTATCTTCTGGACACATATTCAGGAAGTAATGGGTGTGAAATTGAAGTTCAGTACCGTGTTCCACCCACAGACGGATAGGCAGACGGAACGGGTGAATCAAGTGTTGGAAGATATTTTGCGAGGATGTGTGCTTGACTTTAAAGACTCTTGAGATGACTATCTTCCCTATGCTGAGTTCACTTATAACAACAGCTTTCAGGTGAGCATTGGTATGACTCCTTACGAAGCATTATATGGGCGTTCATGTAGAGCATCGCATTGCTGGGCAGAGGTTGGCGAGAAGAGTTTGATTGGCCCAGAGTTAGTACAGCCGACCTCAGAGAAGATCGACATTATCAGGTGTTGATTTCTTGTAGCACAGAGTAGACAGAAGAGTTACGCCAATATGAGATAGCGACAGCTAGAGTTTGAGCCGGGGACCATGTGTTTCTTAAGGTTTCCCCAATGAAGGGAGTCCTTCGATTTGGCAAGAAGGGGAAACTCACGCCGCGATTCATTGGTCCATTCCAGATTTTAGACCGAGTGGGTGTGGTAGCGTACCACCTTGCTTTGCCCACACCACTTGCAGGCGTGCACAAAGTATTTCATGTATCGATGCTGAAGAAATAGGTTCCCGATCCTTCCCACATTATCAGATGGGAGTAGGTACAGTTGAGTGAAGATGCTACTTATGTACTGCGACTAACACAGATTCTAGATAGGAAGGAGCAGGTGCTGCGCAGTAAAGTTATCCCGCTTGTGAAGGTACTGGGGACACATCACACTGAGGAAGAGACTACTTGGGAAACAAAAGCTGATGTCCGCAAGAACTACCCTTGAATTCTCGAGGAGTACGAAAAGGTACTAATTTTGAGGTCGAAATTTTTTCTTTAAGGGAGGTAGATTATAACATCTCGTAAAAAATCCGTACAAAGATCCGCGTACCACTTCGGGCAGAAATCACTAAGGGTTAAATTACGTAGAAATTAGACGAAAACTAATAAAGTACTAAACGAAATTAATTAGTAGATTAGTTTGGATCGCTTTCTATATGAACTGCAAGACCCAAAACCAGTAGAATCGCTCACTCTACATTACCTAAAAACTGAAGAGTTCTCCTACATGCAACTCTCTGGCGGGTTTATGTAGACCTAAAGTTGCGTCGCAGGGATCGCAGGGATACGAACTAGTTGAACTTACACCTTATCATTTTGTAAATTTTGGAATTATACATGTAATTATTTAACCCGCTGATATGATCATATTCTAGGGTTCATATCCACTTATACACCTTATATATTTATCACAGTCTTCCGCTTGCTAAATTTAATCATTTCTGGAGTATGATATGCTAATTTAGTATAATCACATTCATGTTTAATGCACTAATATGGACAACATGTAATCATCATTTTCTATATTGCATAAGTGATGCGACGGATCTCGGGAGTTGAGCCTTTGCTCGACCCTCAAAATTCGGGGCGTTATAAATGCACTCGCATGTTAAGATATATGCAAGGGCCTAGCTTACAAAACACATATATGGAGAAGAATGGTGATTACCTGGAAATCTTGCTCTTGTGGTGGTGGATGCAAGATTCCTGTGGTTAGGGATTTTGAGAAAAATCACAAATTCCTATACAAACACCAAGAACTATATGAGATTCATGTAATCTATTGTAGAAAGAACTTAGGTTAGGAAGTAGGTTTGTTTCTTACCTCCAAATCGCAAACGGGGTGGATTCGGCGGAGGAAAGTCATTGATGCTAGGGCTTTGATTGAAGGAAATCAATGAAGGGAAGCACTAAAGCTTCCCCACATCTACTCTCACTTTTCTTCTCTTCTTCTTTTTCATTCTCTTTCTCTCTTTCTCTCCCTTGGAGGATGTAAATTCATATGAAGAGATGGGGTGCCCAAATGAGGCCCTTATATAGTGCCAAATTTGGTGTAAATAGCCTCAATGGTTGGGTTTTTACTATACTAGCCCTATGGGAGGGTTTTTCTAATCTCTAGAGCCTAGTATGGGGTATACATGTCAATATACACTGTAGGATAGTTATCCCTAATGATGATCTACGTATGTACATGATCGGCCCGCCATTTGGATGCGCCGATCGACAGATATGATTAGAAGCCTGTTCAACAATCACCGATGGTTGATCAGGGCCGCGACTATACAGATATGGGCAAGGAAATATCCTTACTCGACATGTGAAGTTTGGTTGTAAACCGACGGTCTGAAATTCTCAACTTTGCATAAGAGTGGACGACCCAATTCACTTAAGTTTTAGCTTCTTCCTTTAGGGTAATTGCACTTCTCATGCACTCGTCCTTCTGCTCAAGTTGAGTGGTTCTGGACACTACTCAGGTCCGACTCTCGCGATGGACGTCGAGCCCAGTAAGATGGACATTATTCTATAGTTTTGAAACTAGTGGCCCACTAACGAGCAGTCTAGAGCTTGTTCAAAAAATCAGGGTATTTCTGGAATGAATTAGGTATTGAGATTTCTCGTGGGCAATGATTAGAGTTTGGATTAACTATGTTCATAGTGTGGCCTATCTATAACTAGTGAAAGTGGAGATTTGGTCATGATTACTCTAAACCGTCAATTTTAGGATAAAAGAGTAACGGGGTTGATTTGGTCTATTAGTCATAATCCATGCCATATCTAACTCGGCTTCGAGTAGATCTTTTAATTTAGTTATGATTGTCTTTATTAATCAGCGGTAGGTCAGTTAGATTTAGGCTCTGTGTGAGCAAATTATGTGGCTAAATTCGGTGTTTAAGTGATCGGGCGGATTCGTTGGCTTCATACGGTTGATTAATCGGACTTATGCGGTTCTTTACTGGTACCACCCGTGTATAAACTAACATTAAGTGCTAATGGCCAGTAAGTGATAATATAAGTTAATTACATTTTAAAAAAATTTAAGGATTTTTTAGAAATCCAAAATAGTGAAAATCCAGGACGTTACATCAGTGCAATAACGCATGACACCACATTCATTAGGAAACCACAGTAATCTCCAACGAAGCTCTGTTGAAGCTTTGGTGAAGCTTAATACACTCTCTGGGCTGAAAAATAAGGTTTTTTTAAAAGCTACGATGGCCAACTGTAGATTCTTTTTATGTATTGTGTTTATTTTTGTTGATGGGTATGAATTGTGGGAGGTTGTGAAAGGGAGGAGGGTGTGGTGGTTCCCTTTATAGCTATTTTTTTATTTGATTGGGTATGAATGGTGAGAGTTTGTGAAAGAGAGGAGGGTACGGAAGAATATTGTAATTGATAAATTTTTGTAATAAAAATAATGTTGTAATTGATTAATTTTGAAATTAAAGAATATTGTAATGAATAGATGTGATTATAACGTCCTGGATTTTCATCGTTTTGGAATTCCAAAGACCCTTCAAATTTTTTCGCTATAATTAACTCGCATTATCACTAACCGACCCTTGATGCTCATGGTGAGCCTATACGTGGGCAGTACTAATAAAGAACCGCAAAAATTTGGTTAATCAACTGTAGAAAGCCAATGAATCTGCTCGATCACTTAAGTATCGAGTATAACCTCGTGATTTGTTCACATATGGTCCAAATCTAATCGACCTATCAGTGATTAATCAAGACAACCATGACTAAAAAAGATCTACCAAAAATTGAGACCAATAGGGGTCAGATCTTAATTAACAAACCAAATCAATCCAGTTACTCATTTAGCCTAAGAACCAACGATTTAGGGTTATTAGGATCGAATCGTTGTTTTCGCCAATGATAAATTGGTCACACTATGAACTTAACTAATTCAAACCATAATCATTGCGCACAAGAAATCTCGCTACCCAATTCATTCCAGAAATGTACTGATTATCCAAACAGGTTCTAGACCGCTCATTAGTGGCCCATTAAACACAAGACTATAGAAAGACATTCGTCTTAGTGGACTTAACGTCCATCGCGAGACATCCAGTCGAGATCATGACTTGAATCGCTCAACTTGGACTTACAAGGTCCATGCATGAGTTGTGTGAATATTCTTAAAATTAACCAAGAACATAAGTCACTTATCTGCGTTCGGTCTTTGCCCAGTTGTGGCTTTTAGACCGTTAGATCATGACCAAATTTAGGGCAACAACCTAGAGTAATGTCATACACAGATCCATATAGCCGTGGGCCCGATCGATAATCGGTGACTATCGATTAGACATCGATCGACGGTTCTAAATGGCAGGCCAATATAGTCTATGAGTAGATCATCGCTAGGGCCAACCATCCAATGGTGGGTGTTGACACCTACACTCCTTAATGGCCCCTAAAGGGTAGAAAAACACTCCCCTGAGGCTACTATAGTAATAATCCAGCCCTTAGGGCCATTTACACAAAATCTAGCACTATATAAAGCTTTCATTTGGGCACTCCTTTCTCCCATACGAATTCCACGCCCTGAATCAAGAGAAAAAGGGAGAAAGAGGAGAAAAGATAAGAGAAAGAGCTTAGGCTATGAGTGTCGGTGCACATCCACCCTCTCATCCTCTCTCTAGTCACTTCGCCATAACCGGAGCCGTTGTCGAAGCTTTTCTGGCAACGATTGGGGGTAAGTATTGAATCCCACTTGTAATTTAGAATTTCAATAATTATTTTCCCTAATCTTATAAGCTTGTATGCTTGTTTAGGTCTTTCAACGATTTTCTCAAAACTCTAACCCTAAGAGCATCATGAATTAGGCGAAACGTCACAAGACATGGATCATAAATGTTTAGGTTCTCATTTATTAATTCTACTTTCAGTAAATGATTCATGATTGCCAACTTGAAATTTGCATGATAACCTATGTGTATTTTGATTGTAGTCCATGATTTTCAAATCTTAAGATAGTGACACCTATGTGTTCGTTTGATGATTGAATGTGAATCTAATAATCTTTAATGCTCGTTGACTTGATTAAATTAAGAAGAAGGACTACAAGAGTAGTCTAGTTAGTCGACATATTCCCGGATATGGGTTGACCAAATTAGGTTGGCTACCCCGGACACATTCAATTGATCCGGGTCGAACACGGACAACCGACAGTGGCAGGGCCACGCGGGGTGCTTACGCACTCCATGCCGGTTACGCCGGTGTTAGCTCGTATCAACCGAAATTGTCCAAAGAACCGGCTAACCTTGTATATGTTCACCATGTATGATCTAGGCATGTCTAACCCAATCCGATGGATCCGACCCGATTCGAACTGAACCGACGGCCTGGATCTATGTAGATTGAGTTCGGTCATTCAGATCCGAATGTTTTTCAGATCGAGTTCGGATCGTGGACAATCCAAACCAATCCGATCCGAAACCCGATCCAAATGGATCCGATCCCATCCGACCCGATCCGGAGTGGATAAACCACATGCATTCACGGTGGGGCCCAACAGAGTTTACTTAGTACGATAAAAGAGCCGAATTTGCTGGTGTACCACACACCAGCTATATAGCTGCTATAGGTATGTGTCATGCGAAGACGGAGCGAGGACGTAAATTTCTTATGAAAGGCTTTCGCAGGAAGTTCCTGCGCCGAGATATAAGGTGGGGTCCACCGTGATGTTTATTAGAAATCCAACCCGTCCATCCATTTTTCGATCTCATTTTAGAACATGTGACCAAAAATTAGGAGGATCCAAAACTCAACTGGGCCATACAAGATGAAATATTGGGAAAAGGAATTCCTACCATTGAAACCTTCTTAGGCTCCGTCTTGATGTTTATATGCCATCCAAACTGCTTATAAGGTCATTTTTACTGGGATGAAGTGAAAACACCGAAAACCTAGACCGATACAAAACTTTGATGGCCATATAAATATTTCAACGGTGAAAACTAAATCCCCACTTTTTCATCTCTTGTGGCCCATTTGAGTTTTGGATCCACCTTATTTTTCCTCACGTGTCCTAAAATGAGATCGAAAAACAGATGGACGGGTTTGATTTCTCACGAACATCACAATGGGCCCCAACCGGAATACTTGCGCAGGAACTTCCGGCAAAAGCCTTTCAAAGGAAATCCGTGTCCTGAGAAAACAAGTACTGATGCTCCTCGTGCTCCGAGTTGTACGAACGGTTCAAAGTAGATCAAAGTTATATGGGCCCCACAGTGATGTATTTATTATATTTACACCATTCATATATTTTTAGAGATCATTATAGAGCATTATCCAAAAAATGAATAATATCCAAAGGTCATCTGGACCACACCACAAATAGCAGCAGAGATAATGATTTTCACCGTTAAACAATTTGTGTGGTCCACTTGATAGTTAGATTTGTCTTATTTTTTGTCTCAAGTCTTAAGACAAGCTCGCCAAATGCATGGACGGTTTGGATATAACACATACCCCATGATCAGACCCACAGAACTTACTAACGTCAATACAGTGCGATGTACTTGCACAGCATAGTTGCACTTTCATGCATAGCACGCCTGTAAGACTCGTATTCTAGC
The DNA here is from genome assembly GCF_029962835.1 of Magnolia sinica. NCBI lineage: Eukaryota > Viridiplantae > Streptophyta > Magnoliopsida > Magnoliales > Magnoliaceae > Magnolia > Magnolia sinica. The sequence goes on along the minus strand of NC_080575.1, from coordinate 10,222,279 downwards.
CTGTACCATTCCATAGGCTTCCATGGTCCTCCCGGTCGAATTATGACAACTCGCGACTTGTAATTGGCAGTTGCGCGTAACCCTGAGACATATCCCGTATTCCAAAATCGACCCGACCTAAGACTTGTATCATTGCGACCGCCATCGCCGCGGTTCCAACACCGCGTATTACGCGCTAAGGCGATACCCAGGCTAGGAGATGTGGGCCCGCATTCTGTTCGAGGAAAACACCGAGCGTGTGAATTCCGAGAGAATCTCTACAACTTGTCACATCCATCAATCCATCAATCAATCACCTCAACTGAGTATACCATCACCTCACACCCATCCCTAAGCAACCCTAAAAATTAAAAAGTTCTTACACCATCTACCCCAAAGTCAAAAAGTTCTTACACCCATCACTCACCACATCCATCACTCACACATCTCTCTCTCTCTCTCTCTCTCTCTCTCTCTCTTACAACTCCCTCTCTCTCTCTCTCTCATTTCTCAAAAACCTATCTCCCAAAGCAATCCACGTCCATGGCTTCCAAGAGGAGAATCTTGGCATGACCCACTCCCGACCACCCATTCCAACCCTTGGATCATCATCCCAACCGTCGAAGTTATCCCCTTGGAGCTCTAGATTGCATAGGCGAAAGAAGGAGGAGGAGATCAAAGGTGGGTGTTCATCATCTTAGTTTTGATTTAGGGCCCACTTGTAATGGGACCCACTTGATGTATATTTTGTATCAATGAGGGGCCTATAGTGGCGAGGTCCCTCCATCACCGTCGAAACCTCTCTTTCCTTTTCTTTCTCTCCCTCTCTCTCTTTCTCTATGAGCAACGGCCCACCCATGATGTTTGAATTGTATCCAAGCCGTCCATCTGTTTGGACGTGGACCTCTACCATGGCAACGTGTGGGGCCCACCTCATATCGATGTATATATCTACACCGTCCAGGGACTGGACGGTGGGAAGTGGATTGGCCGGGCTACCACACACCAGTTATATAGATGTTGTATTGACGTCAGCCCCCTGTGAGTCCTGCTGACGTATGTGATACATCCAAACGTCCATCCGTTTTACCAGATCATGGGCCCACCCTGATATTGAGTTATCAAGACCATCCAGCAGCATGCGCTGCTGGAGGGTAAGACACAAATATCAGCTTATTCCAGAGCTGTGGGCCATATCACATGGGTCCCAACTGTGATGCATGTGTTTTGTCAAAGCCGTCCATCCCTTCTTATTTTATTTCATTTTATTATTATTATTATTTGAAGGGCCTGCAGCAAGTAGCTGCATCTGCTGCTCTGATATAGTAAGCTTTGTGGACCCCATCACGAGGTATGTGTTTTATCTGCACCGTCCACCCATCCTCTGCTGCTGTGAGGACCGCCATGATGTGTGTTTTAGCCACACCTGCGGCCCACTGTGATGCTATGGATTCTCCAGCTGTCCATCACGTGGGGTGGCACAGTGATGTTTGTGTTATATCCATACTGTCTAGGGTCTGGACGTGGCATCCATCGGATGCACAAACTGTCCAGATCAGGGCCCCACAAACGATGTATGTTTTGTATTTCCACGTCCAGACGCCGGGCGTGTGGGGGCCACTGTATTTATGATAAATAATAATAATAATAATAATATCAATATAATATACATATATTTTGTATGTATCTGGTGGGCCATGTACGTGGGACCCACCAGATGAAGTGGATTGGCTGGTGGCCATTGTTTTGTGGGCCCCACCTTATGTAATGTTTGTGCGTATCCACACCGTCCATCAGGGACGGTGGGATCCCACTGTGGATTGCGCCCAGCATGCTGGACTAATATCTGGTATAAGATATATATATATATATATATATATATATATATATATATATATATATATATATATATATGGATATATAATATAATATAATATAATATATATCTATAAGTATCATGCATGTGAGGTGGCCCCACGTGGGACCCACCAGATGTTTATGTTTTCTTTTAAATATATATGTGTATGTGTTGTGTGTGAAAACTACCATGATGTATGTATTTCATCCGTCCATCTATTTGGCCAGACGCTGGGCGTACCCACCCTGATGATGTGTTGTATAACCGATCCGTCCATGGCAGGTGGGACCCACCTCAATGTATTTAATTCATCCACACTGTCTAGACAGTGCTGGACGGTGTTGGACGTGTTTGGATGGTGCTGGGGTACATGGATAATATTTGAGTGGTGCTGATTTACATGGAAAATGTTTGGTTGGTGCCGATTTACCTTGACAATGTTTGGACCGTGCTGATCATCATTTGTGGCCATGTGCCCCATAGAATGAAAGTGTACAGTGATACACGTGTTATACCTGCAACTAGTGAAATGATTTTTTTTTGGTGTGGTCTAAGCCCATTTGAGGCCCATTGGTGCGGCCCATCCATGGGGACCATCATGATGTATTTTTGACCCATGAACGGGGCCTACCTGTTTTCTATTTTGAAAACCCATGTGTAGGACCCACCTGTGTGTATTTCAGGCCCATGTATTGTGGCCCACTTGATGTATATTAACCCGTATGTGCGGTCCATTGTAATGTATGAGAGGCCCAAGTAGTGCGGCCCACTTGTCGTATAGGAGGCCCATTGAGATGTATTTGGGGCCCATGGGTAGAGGCCCATTGTGATATAATTGAGGCCCATGGATGTGGCCCATAGTGACGTGTATTAGGCCCATGTGATGCAGCCCATGGTGTTATATATTTGGCCCTTGTGTGAGGTCATGGATCCACTGTATGTTAGGCTCTATATGGGCCACTACTTGGGAGCAATGTTGGTTGAATGTCCACATTGATGGGCAATGGTGGTTGAATGTCCACATTGTGTCCTTTCCTTAAGCCTTGTTCGACCGATTATCGTGGCCGATTGCCGATTCCAATTGACGTGACTGATTTGCTGATTCTAATTATCGATCGATCCTGATTGTTATGGCCGATTGCCAATTCTGATTGACGTGACCCATTTGCCGATTCTGATTATCGATCGATTTCGATTATCGTGACCGATTGCCGATTTCGATTGACGTGACCGATTTGCCTATTCTGATTATCGATCGATTCCGATTGTCGTAACCGATTGCCGATTCTGATTGACGTGACCGATTGTCGATTTCGATTGATGTGACCGATTGTCGATTTTGATTGACGTGACCAATTTGATGATTCTGATTATTAACCGATTCTGATTGTCATGGCCGATTGCCAATTAGTGATCGAGGCCGATTATCATGACCGATTGATGATTTTCGATTGATGTGACCGATTTGCCGATTCCGATTCTGATTATCGAGGCCGATTTTGATTTAGCGAGGCCGATTGTATAGACCGATTCCGATTGTCGAGGCCGAGTATCGAGGCCGATTCCGAGTGTCAATTTCGATGGTTGAGGTCGACCTCGATTGTCGAGTTTGATTTCGATTGCCGAGGCCGATTTCGATTATCAAGGCCGATTGTCAAGACCTATATGATTACAAGTGACCCACAGTTGAGGCCCATTGTGACACGTATTAGGCCCATGATGCATGACCCATTTGATGTATTCAAGACCCATGTGTAAGGCCCACATGTCATGTATTTGAGGCCCATGGGCAAGGCCCATTGTGATGTATTCATGGCCCATGGGCAAGGCCCATTGTGATGTATCATGGCCTATGGGCAAGGCCCATTGTGATATGTATTAGGCCCATGAGCAGGGTCCGCCTGTTGTGTATATGTGGCCCTTGAGTAAGGCCCATTGTGTTATATATTAGGCTTTTGTGTGAGGCCGTGAGCCCATTATATGTTTAGCTCTATGTGGTCATTCCTTGGGGGCAATGTTGGTTAAATGTCCACATTGTCGAGGTCGATTTTTTATATCAGTTATTGATACTGATTATGAGTATGTGATAGCATAACATCATAATACATGCCCAAACACATCATGGGGCAACTCTGTCGATTTTGTTTGTTATGAGATGTGATTGACCATTGCATATGCCATAGGGCAGGTTGTTCATGGGGCTCCCTGATAGGCAGAGTTGCCCCACATGAGAGCACGGCATGCGGAGGATTGATGCATGATTGGACTGTATGACTCATGCATCTCGTATTTATGTGACATGACCACTGTACGCCCTAGCGACATCAGGGCCGTAGCCTCCACAGGTATTTCGTGGATGGCCAGATGAGACACCGAAAATCTGTTCTACATGGGGTGCTATAGATATCCTTGGGTGAAAGTCCCAGAACCCTCTTGGTTCCAGAGGTTGCTCCAATATCTAGACCGAGTGGATGCATGAGCGCATGAGGGCCATATACCATTAGGCCACGTCTCCCACTGTGTCGTGGTCGGTTGGAAGGGGGTACGGCCTCACCTGCTCGAGAGGAGGGGGCAATGCTAGACTGAGTCTGACCAGCTCGAGGAATGGGTCCGTTATCGACGAGCCAGGCCCGATATTGGCAGGCGGATAGTGAGGTCTCTTCCACTCACCTTGTTGCGCGCGATGAGGCGGCAATCTGGTTTGGAGTGTAATAGACCCCGGTGATTTTTCAGAGAGGAACCGTACTGATATGTGGACTTGTTGAGTAGAAGTTGCATACTCATGCATTCATTTCATTCACTATCCACTCGGGATAGTGGTGCGCAACTAATTGTTATGTACCTTCGCATGGCCAGAATTTCGGTTGGGCGCGCGACTAACCTGAGATCAGGAGTCTACCACATTGAGTCTGACTATCTAAATTTAGGTATGAGACTTGTTTGGATGGAAGTCCTCTGTGATAAACCCCATAGCTTGCTATACTACGTACTATTATCCCAACTTCACTCCAGCTTGGTCATTTCATTCGCACTGCATATTGCATTGCATCATCAGCATTTGATATTTGGCTTACTGTCCCCACATTGCATAGCTGATCTACATTACTTCATCAGTATATGATATTGTTGCTATTATATTTTTGCATCGTATACCCTGGATAAGGCTGATGGTATTTATGGGCCTATTAGCATGTTTACTTCATCAGTATATGATATTGTTGCTATTATATTTTTGCATCGCATACCCTGGATAAGGCTGATGGTATTTATGGGCCTATTAACATGTTTTCGCATTACTCTTATATGGTATAATTTATGATCTTGCCAGTATTTTTGATATTGTATGATTTATGGGCTTATCAGTATTTGCGCTTACTCTAATTACTCTGATATTGTTTACTTGGCACTTACCTTGTGCACACACTTTCACTACCCACTAAGCTTTTTATAAGCTTATGCACGATAGATGCGTGCAGGTGGCGTTAGGTTGCAGCAGCGTTAAGCTTAGAGCATGTAGCGGAACTCTGGAGCTTTGATTTTTGATATATGTATTTCACTTTCAGCATTATATTTAAATGATTATATTAGTGGATATGTGATGATGATGTGGCCTTTGTGATTTGGGTAAACTTGTGGTTATGCTTCTTATGAAACAAAATCATGTTGAAAATCCTCCTTGCAGGATCCCAGGATCGGAATCTGGCGTATGAGCGCTGAGATCCGAGAATGGGGTACTACGGAGGCTATCGGCACCGGATTCGACGATCGAAAATTTTGTGAGCCCGGTTTCTGGGTTTGGGGATGTTCCTCGAGCTCCAAGTTGTACGAATGGTTCAAAGGAGATCAAAGTTATATGGGCCCCACAGTGATGTATTTATTATATTTACACCGTTCATATATTTTTAGAGATAATTATAGAGCATTATCTAAAAAATGAATAATATCCAAAGATCATCTGGACCACACCACAAAAAGCAGCAAAGATAATGATTTTCACCGTTAAACAATTCGTGTGGTCCACTTGATAGTTAGATTTGTCTTATTTTTCATCTCAAGCCTTAAGACAAGCTCGCCAAATGCATGGACGGTTTGGATATAACACATACCCCATGATCAGACCCACAGAACTTACTAACGTTAATACAGTGCAATGCACTTGCACAACATAGTTGCACTTTCGTGCACAGCACGCCACTATGCTTTCATGCACAGCATGTCAACACTACGTGTTGTGCAAAGGCGAGTGGAGACGCGCCTCGAGCTCCGAGTTGTACGAACGGCTCAAGTGAGATCAAAATTACATGGGCCCCACAATGATGTATTTATTATATTTATACCGTTTATCCATTTTTCGTAATCATTTTAAAGCATTAAAAAAAAAGAATTATATCTAAAGCTCAAATGGACCACACCGAAAATATTAGCAAGGATAATGATTTTCACCATTAAAAAATTCGATCCGAATAGTACCCAACTCGATCCGACTTAGTTTCCCTGACTAAGTCGGACTCAGTTCAAGTCAACCTAACAGTGCATCGGATCGGTTCGAGTCGGATGTCCTGGACTCGGTCCCGAATCGGATTGAGTTCGGGTCAACTTATGTAGATTTCGGATCGAATCGAGTTGAGCCCAATCCGATCCGACTCGGTCTGATGCCCAGCTCTAATCACAACTATTTGAATCTGGGACACCTCATTTACTAATTGCAAATGTCTACTATTAATCATTACCATCAAGATCCTCAAGACTCGTGAGTCGAGCATGGTGGTATGGGATACCGTGTCCGTGCTATCGGCCTACACTGGAGTGACGAGCCTCCCTGTAGTGACCGCAAGTATTACTTTTACAACCTGCCTTTCATATGTATTTAACTGGGAGTGACGAACCCAAACGAATCAGGAATTACAAGAGTAGGACCACTGTGGTCGTCCGGCATCTAGTAATTCAGTTGAGACCAATGGCTAAAAGGGAGGTATCTAGCTTCCTCAAACTGCTAAATGAATAGGTATAATTAATCACTCGGCTAACATAATCATTCACTGCATTTCATTAGCTTATAATGTGGCGAAACAGTCGTTGGAGTCCGTGTTGAGGAAGTGTTGTCATTTGCGAACCAAGTTGTCAGAGTCGCGTGTTGAGGGAGCATTGTTTGTGAGGGCATGCATCATTTTATAAACTCCATTATTTTCATTAATAAGAATAATTAGGAAGTGATTGTTTTACATTGCTTTATCATTCTTGTACTGATAGACTTGATAACATGTGTAACATATACTTTATGGAACCACTGAGTTAATCACTCACCCCATCTGGGACGGTGTTTTAAAACACCAACTAGACGCTAGTGTAGATGTAGGTACCATTGATGTCAATGCACTGGAGCAGGCATTCATGGATGAGTAGGAGGAGTTCACCTATTTCCAGCTCTCAGATGGGCCAATGTAGGCCATGTACCTCTGGACAGGGAGCGCTGGACATATGGGCCACATTTTGTTTATTTTTATTTTTTAGAATTATATTTATATACATTAAACCCAGTCGTGGACCCATACTCTGGAAGGAACTTCACGATATATGTACGTTTTGATTTATACATCTGCTTTAATCACATTAAACCTGGAGTATGGAACGTTGTTTAGTATAATTTTATGCATACTCAAATGCCCAATGTGAAAGTAATTAGGATATTGGCTTCCACAAAGCATAAGTGATGTCCGAAATCTCAGGAGTCGAGCTTTGCTCGACTCTCTAAATTCGGGGCATTACAGTGATGAATGTTGAAATTGATGAACGTTGTAATGGATGATTTACAATCATCTCATTTGGACACCATTTGATATCTCAAAAGTGGGCCCAAAATTCATTATGATTGTGGGTCGTCAATCCCATGAAATCGATCATAACTCCCTTGTTACATGTCCGATTGGTGAACTTGTGCTCGTTGGAAAGATAATATGATGAACTTAGAATCATATCATTTGAATCTCATGTTATAACCCAAAGGTGGGATCACAATTTATTATAGTTGTAAATTGCCACGAAATCATGAATAGGCCCACTGTAACGCCCAGCCCATCCAGAATAGTGTCCTAAGGCGTCCACATGGAAATTGCTGCAGGACCGTTCGATTAAACCGCTTATGTGAGAAATACCACCAACAAATTAACCCGAGTTATCCCATTAATACAGGCGAGTTCGATTATGTTGGGACCAAGCGCGAGCCGTAAAGCCGATTCGCCTGATTGTACTTGGCATCTGCCTGTGCGGGCCATGCAATGGTCAAGGAAGGGCAAAAAATTCTAAAACTTGGGGAGGCCATGGGCCTCACTGGGCTTGCGGTCCATCACGGACTACGGACTCAGAGGATGCCTAAAAATTAAATATTTGTGTCGTTCAGTCGGCACTTGCCAAGCGTGACTCGCCCCAACCTTGGCCCAAGGATTTAAAATCTTAAATTAATGGCCCTCTTATTTGAAATAGAGATTTGAGGCATTACAGCCGTCAGATCTCTTCTAAATCTACGTTGAAGGCCGAAAACAATTTTCTACGTCCGTTCACAAAATCTGAACCTCGATCGTGGAACGGTGACCGTTGATCATAAATCAGCCCCTTGCGGTAAAACCCCGCATCCGTTTACCTTCAAATTTTACACGGTACTTCATCGAGCCATAGGGCACCTATCCTACAAATTTTATAGCCAGGGGGCCATCAGGATAGCCCCAACAGCCAGAAATGGACTCCATAGGGCATTTGAAGATCGGACCCGTACGATAAAACCCCGAGTTCGTTTGCTTTCAAATTTTGCACAGCTCTTCATCGGGCCATAGGACACCTACACTACAAATTTGGTGGCCAGGGGGGTGTCAGGGCAGCCCCAGCAGCCAAAGAGGGGTCCTACAAGGCCATTGAAGAGAATTAATAGAACTTAAGGCCATTTGGCCAAAAAATTCAGGATATAAGATCCTTAAGCTCCCACTCTCACCCACTCCCACAACTACTCCAGCAGCAAGAGAGAGAAGAGAGGAAGAAAGGAGAAAGAAGAGAGAGGAAGAGAGTGTAGAAGAAGGTGGGGCCCAAGGGACTTGTGCCTTGAAGAATCTCCTCCCTATTTCCCAAGGGATCTCACATCCACAACCACGAAACGAATTCCAACTAATTTAGAGGTAATCACCCATCTTTTCCAAAAATTCATTTTATCAAGTTAGGTCCTTGCATGTATCCTAACATGTGGATGCATTTGACTCAGAACCTCAGCAATCGACCCGCGAGTTCAGCACCCCTATGTCGTTTCCGCAAGCTCTCAACAATCCATAGGTGCGAACAATTATCTTTAGGTGGTCAAGTACCAATTTTAGGATAAATTTAATGATTATGGATGTTAGAGTGATGTGCATGAGTAATTTAGAGACAATCTAGCTAAGAACCTACATGATAGGTCCACCCAACATGCATGCAATGATAAATTGTTGTTTGATTAGTCTTTAACATGTTTAGGCATGAAATTTGTGTTGCATGTTCATTTTCAAATCTGATTTTCGCATGATCTTCCCTTTAGCATGTATGATTGCATTATTTCTTGCTGTATTTTTTATACTATGAATGATGTGTTGTTCTCGGTCTCTTAGGAAATTCGGCACCACATGCACACACGTCTGACTTATGCTGCTAATAGTAGTTGCATTCATTTTATCATCCCGAAAATTTTATGCTCGATGCATTGTACGAATTATTTCATCTGTACTAGAAGATGAGCTCTTAATTGTTTAGAAGTGTTATTGAATACAACCCATTTTCTGGGTTGGTCAGGGAACTGAGAATTGTGAAGGTGGTTCCGTTGGTTGAATCATCTTGTGACTTGACTGGCTGATTTAAGCGGACGCGAATGGGCGACAGTAGTGGGACTACATGGGTTGCTTGCACCCGATGTCATGGCTCGAATTTGGATGGTCTAGTCCACTAACTGAACAACTATGTTTGTCAACCATGTTTGCTCATGCCTGTCTGGAACCTGGAACACCCCTTGACCACTAACAACTGCCAGACATTGATCCACAGTCTCGTGAGTTGGGCATGGTGGAATAGGACACTATGTCCGAGCTGTCGGCCTACGCTGGGGTGACGAGCCTCCTCGTAGTGACCGCGAGCGATCCCGCTTCCAATACTCCCCACGTGCTAGCAATCGAGGGTGGGGACCACGATGGGATCAAGGATCACGGGGTTCGAGCCTCGCACGTTGAGAGGTCTTGACCTTGCAATCGAATGAGGGCATTGACATCGTCGGGGTGTATCAATTTTCCCAACCTGCTGGATGAACGAAATTAAATAAAAATTCGGCTAACATGTTCATAATCGCATTGCATTAGTTACATTGGCGACTCAGCAGTTGAGATCGTAATGAAGGAGTGTTGGTCATGCGCGATCGTTAGACGAAGTCGCTCGAGGGAGTGTTGTTGTGAGGTCATGCATCATACAATAATTCATGCAATTAGTTAGCTTTGTGTGAATGTATGTTTTTCATTAAATTCATCATATAATTGATATTTGATGTAACTTAAGGATAATGACACCCATTGAGTTGATCACTCACTCCCACTCTGGGACGGTGTTTTAAAACCTCAACCAGACATTTTAGTAGATGCACGTGATGCTGAGCTCGACGAGCTGAGCGGTGTGAGCATAGACAAGGAGGATGAGCTATCCTACTTCTAGCTTATGGGCGGTTCACTATAGATTAAGCAAGTTGACTATGGGATTGCTGAGTAGTAGACTCAACACACTATTCTTTTGGACATTCCACATATGTATTTTGTTGGGCGACGCCTTGTGCGGCCCGTTGATATTTTTTGTAGACTTGTATACATTAGTCGATTTCATTTTAGTAAACCAGTTGTGATTGTGGTGTATGTTTCAGTTGATTCCATACTACTCATTAAATTGGATTATATGTAAAATATTAAAATTTGATTATAAGTGATACCCGGGAACTCGGGAGTTGAGTGTATGCACGACCCCCAAATTCCAGGGCGTTACACCCACTCCTTGCCGATCTAATATGTTCATTTTAATTGGATAGTCGTGAACCACACGAGGGATTTTTTAATTTTTTGTGACCCATAATGCTATTAATATTCTTCCTTAATTATGAATCATTTCCTCCAGTGTGATCCATCTATGATAAGTTGTGCTCTCAAACTTTGGCTGATGACATAAAATTATAAACCCTTTTATGTGGCTGGGTTGGATTTGCTTTACAACAAACCGGTGGGCCCCACATAAGATCTTAAATGAGTTCTTATGGCGATGCCTTACTGCAAGAAGGCCATTTGACATTTTTATTATTTTCTTCTTTATGGGATGGGACTACACTAAGAGTCAAAGCTCCGGTGAAGCTCAGTACACTCTTTGGGACAAAAACGAAAGTTTTTTAAAAGTTCTCTAGTCACAATCTCTAACGTAGAAGTTATGATAGCTAAAGATAGATTCTTTTGCGTGTTGTGTTTATTTTTAAGTTGGGTATCAATGGTTTGAGTTTGTAAAAGGGAGGAAGGATCTCTAACGTAGAAGTTATGATAGCTAAAGATAGATTCTTTTGTGTGTTGTTTTTATTTTTTAAGTTGGGTATCAATGGTTGGAGTTTGTAAAAGGGAGGAAGGTGTGAAAGAGTAATGTAATGGATAAAAAATTTTAATGGAAGAATATTGTGATGGATTAATTTTGCAATGGAAGAATGTTGTGATTGATAAATATGATGAATATTGAATGAGTGAATGTTGTAATAAAAGAATAGTGTGATGGAAGAATGCTAAGATATAAGAATGTTTTAATGAATGAATGTTATATTGTGGATCATCAATATTCACCGTGGATTGTTGATACGCATTATGGATTACAAATATTCACTATGGATCACCAATAATCATAGTGGGTCACTGATCCCACGAAAGCGGTCATAACTCCCTTCTTACATGTCTGATTAAGGTGATCTTATGCTCATTGGAAAGATAATTTAATAAAATTTCTAATGGATCAGGAATCATCTTATTTGGACATTTATAAACTAAAATTGGGCTCAAAGTTCAACATAGTTGTGGGTCATTGATCACGCAAAAATGGTCATAACTCACTCGTTATATGTCCGATTAGGGTGATCTTGTTCTCATTGGAAAAACAATGTAATGAAATTTCAAATAGATTTGGAATTATCTCACTTGGATATCATAAAATAGTCCAAAAGTGAATCGTCAATAATAATTTTGCATTAACACTAAAAGTGGATCATCGACAACAATTTTGCATAAACACAAAAAATGCATCACCGACAATAATTTTACATAAAATTTAACCCCACATTTGGGCTATAAAATAGTGTTTAAATGAGATTATTTTAAATTCATTTGAAAGTTCATCAAATTATCTTTCCAGTGAGCATAAAATCACTCCAAACGAACACATAATGAGGAAGCTATGACCGTTTTTATAGGATCAGCGACCCACAACTATGATGCACTTTGGGCTATCAAATGATGTCAATATGATATAAATATAAATTCATTTGAAATTTCATCAAATAATCTTTCTAACGAGTACAAGATTACCAAAATCATACATATAACAAGAGAGTTGTGGCCATTTTCATGAGATCAGTGACCTATAGTGTTTATCGGTGATCCACGGTGAAAATGTTGGTGATTCATAGTGAATATTGATGATTCACCATACAACATTCTTCCATTACAAAACTTTATTCATTACAATAATTATCCATTACAAAATTCATCCGTTACAAATTTTATCAATTACAACATTCTTTCATTACAAAAATTTATCAATTACAACATTCTTCCATATCATCCCTTTCACAAACTCTCATTATATAATATCCAACCAAATAAAAAAATAACTATAAAGGGAACCATCATACCCTCTTCCCTTTTACAAACTCTCACTATTTATATCCACCAAAAAAATAAACACAATACACGAAAGAATCTACCTTTGACCGTCATAACTTCTACGTTGGAAAGCGTGGCTAGAGAACTTTGAAAAAATCATTGTTTTTAGCCCAAAGAGTGTATAAAGCTTCACTGGAGCTTCGACGAATCTTTGTCGGAGATTGTCATGGTCTCCTAGATAGTGTGTTGTAATGGTCTCATCTTGTGAAAAAAAGGAAGAAGAAAATAAAGAAAACGACCAAATGACTTTCTTATGGCAAGGGCCCCACCATAAAAGCATTTTCCACATCTAATGTGGGCTCACTGGCTTGTCGAAGCAAATCCAACCCGTTCACATGAAAGGAGTTTTAATTTCATGTTAACGATTGAAGTTTGAGGGCAAAAATTATCGCAAATGGACCACATCAGATGAAATAATTAAGAATTAATGAATAACATTAATGCCATTGTAAGCCATAAAGAGCTTCTTTTCAAAAACTAAAAAACACTTTGTTGTGGTTCATGTCTGTCCAATTAAAATGAATGGCTCAGATTGGACAAGAGGTGAGCTCATTTATGGTTTAGTGGACCCACAATTCTTCTTTTTGAAAAACTCTTTCATCATGTGAGGCAAGTTATCGATGTATGAGGGAGCAGTTGGCAGATAGATATTTTTGCGATGCAAAAAAAAAATAAATAAATAAATAAATAAAAAATTAAAAAATTAAAAAACAAAACAAACAACAAAAGATGCCCCCAAAGCTTTAAAAAACTAGATTTTAAAGAGGGGGAGGCTAAGGCCTTGAATATGTCATACACTAAGGCTATTGCCCTTATAAAAAAAAAAAAAAACCAACGACACTATTTGGGTAATACTATCGTGAGCTCGGGACATGCTGAGGCTCTAATGGGCCATCGTGATGTGTGCATTTTATCCCACTTTGTCCATTCATTTTTTCATATAATTTTAGGTTATAAGCTAAAAAATGACGCAGATCCAAGGCTTGAGTGGACTATAGAGTGGAGATTGAATGCTTACTGTTAGAACCTTTTTAGTGGCCATAAAAGTTTTAGATTAGGTTGATACCTATGTTTTCCCTTCATCCAGTTCTATATGACCTTATGAACAGCTTGGATGGCAGATAAACATCATAGTAGATACTATAAAGGTTTCAACGGAGGGCATCATTAACACATACGATTCCTATGGTGCAGTTCACTTGAGCCTTGGATTTGCCATATTTGTTGGGCTTGTAACCTAAAATGATTGGGAAAAAAAAAGAAGGAAGGATGGCGTGGATAAAATCCATCCATCATGGGACTCCTCGGGGTCATAACTAGGATGGTGTGGGTAAGATCCATACATCACGGTGGCCCCTCGGAGTCCTAGCCTATCCTGAGCTTTGGATAGGCATAGTAACCGATTCATGTCCTATTAGCTTCCCAGGCTGTGACCGGGCGCCATTTCAATAGAATTGCCTGATGAACTTCTTGTAATAGGAAATGCTAGGTGAGGTTCACCATGATATTTGTGAGAAATCCACCCCATTCATCCATTTTTGCCAAATCATATTAAAACAGGAGCCTGAACATGAGGTAAACAAAACTCAAGTGAGCCGCGTGATAGAAAAAAAGTGTTAGAGAAATACCTACTGTTAAAATCTTCCACAGTCCACCATGATATTTGTATGTCATCTATATTGTTCGTAAAGTCATTCCTACTGATATGAACTAAAAACGTAAAATTCTTGGCTTGATTCAAAACTTTTGTGCCTCATGAGTGTTTCAACGGTGAACATTCAATCCTCACTGTTTGCAGCCCACTCGAGTTTTAGATTTGCTTTGTTTTTAGGCCCATGTTGTAACATGATCTAGCAAAATGATTGGATGGAGTAGATTTCTCACAAACATCACAGTCGCTGTCACAAGTTCTTGCAACTGACTTGGCAGGCAATATGCATCTCATTTCAATGGTGGTCAAACACTTGTTAGAGAGAGGCCCACCAAATTTCAAAAGACTGCTCCGTAGCATATATTCAAACGTGTTTGGTAGACCAATGAAATGACACCACTTCGGTGAAACTCAATGTTACACCAGCTGACCAAATCAGTTTCTAGAAACTTGTGTTTGGGTCGATCGAACATGACTTCCAATCAGTTGGGTCTGGTTTTCGGTCCCAAGTTGAGTTAAGGTTGGAAAAGTTCAAACTGATTAGAAATAGGGTTGGATCCAAGTTAAGCAAATTAAGTCTGGTTAAGTTAGGTTTGGGCATAATAGCATGTCTTTGGGTTAAGTTTGGGTTGAGTTCAGTTAGGTTGGTTTGATTTATAGTTTGAGTATCGAGAAATTCGAGTTGGGTTTGAGGTGTGCACCTCAGGTTAAAGTTTTGGCCGTGTGGGGTTGTGGGCCGGGTCCTCTCAAGGGCTGTCTGTGTTGCACTCATAAGCTAGATGATTGTCAATGCCGGTTCTAGGTATTAAAGCCAATGAACACGGATTAATCAATGTGTAACTAGTAAGAAGCATTGTCAAGCCAACACGTATAATAGTCACAAATTACCAAGAATGCCAGCATGGCAAACATGTGAAAGATCCAAGCCATTCATCAAGTGGACCCATGTGGAGATGTTATTGGCCAAAGATAAAAAAGATTAAGGTAGTTAATTCAGTGGGTGTGCCATTGTTACTCAAATCAAGAAATAAAAGGTAACACTCAAGGATATTTTATTCTCAAGTTGACGAAAATCCAAGGCATTACAATAATAACATTAGAAATAAATGAATGAGTTAAAAAAGTTTCAATGGTTGGCATCCCAACTCCAATTTACATGGTGGTATTGACCACTTGAGTTTTGGATCTGCTTACAATTAGGATAATCTTGATTCCAAGTATGGTGGGGTCCATGCATTGCCCCGCCCCACCTAGCGGAATCTTACTCATAGGGCATGGAGTTTGCTCAAATCAGGATTAAGGATTAGAGTCTCATGAAATATTGGTGCGTTTGGTTGAACCAAATATCATGAAATATGTACAACTAAACGCAACCTTAATTCCAATTATGCGATATCCCCTCCCAAACAAACCCTATAAATAAGAGCTTAGCGCATATGCAATTAAGATCATGTACATGCCACACGTGTGCCAGCATGCACCAGAGGTCCAAAATCCAGTCCGTCCATCAGAATGGCACCACTATATTTATGTTCTAGCCTAAGATTCGATTGATCCACTAGCCAGATGGACCACAGTTTTCAAAACATATGGCTGAAGTTTTCTAACCTAACCACCTGTTTCCAATATTGGGGCCCACATGCTGATTGGACCAGATTTTATTTCTCGTAAAACAATTACAAGGTTGGACCCACAATGGATAAATTACACCTGGCATGCATTTGCCATGCTGGCACATGTGTGGCATGTACATGAGCTTAATTACAGATGCATGTGCGCTTAGCAAAACTCCAAATATAAAATCTTGTCAACATCATACTTTTGTGACCATATAATGTTAGAGTATTATTGTGGGGAGTAGTTATGTTGGTTGGACTAGTGACATGAGTACATGCAATTGCAATAAGCCTGGACGATTGTACAGGTAAGTTAATGCACATGCCACCATATATATCAGCATGTAACATGGATGCAATATCCCAGCCATCCATTAAAAGGGTACCAATATTTAGATTCCCTGTTCTAAAAATTAGGTTGGTACATAGGTCAGGTGGGCCACATTCAAATTTTAAAAAAAATAAAATGTACCTGTTGTAAAAAAAAATGGGCAAGGCTTTCTAACTTGTTCACTTATTTCTAATACCATTTATTGACAGTGAAAATGAAAATATCTAACAGTTGTATTTGAAATAACAGTTATCTTATCGAAAAATCAAAGGTTTGGATTGTTCCATCAGTATGACTTTGGGACTGTTGACTCCGTGGTTCCACAATTTTGTGGGTGCAATTTGATACGATGTACACCTCAAGACAATGTTCAGGTGCCTGTGTATCAAGCGTCATTTGACAGCCAGAGTATCAAGTAACAAATCCCGTGTGTAATGGCTAACAGCTCACGAAAGCCTTGTAATCTTTTTATTTTTTGAAGGGATAGTTCAAATCTGCTAGAACAAAATGACAACATAAAAGCAGCAAGTTGTAGTTAAAGATGCACTCGGAGAGTCAGATTGATCGTTCTGGACTGTTCAATAACCTGTATGATGAACAGTCAAGATTGTTTAATAGAAAATTGATCTGACCAACAGTTTCGGCCATCAGTCTAATGGATGGCTTATGGTTCTAAGGAGCCAAATTTATCAGTCAATCCTAACCATCCCATCCATGGCTTGGGTAATGGATGGCCATAACAAAGAAAGCCAATTCACAGTACCACAGAATCAACGGATCAGTGTGTTCGGACAGTCTGGATCAATCCATGGCACTGTTCCAATTGTCTCAATGCAAAGAGCACTGCTGCTGGTGCTCTGTTAGCACTTCATCATCCCCTTACAATTTCAGGGCCTTACATTATCAGAATCAAGCATCTACACCAGCTTCCATTATCAGAATGTAGCATCCACACCACAGAAGTGGCAAGAGAAAGTAGATCAATGCAACAGGGCCTTACAGCTCCACTCAACTGGGCCCACTTGACCTTAGCTTCTTACCAAAAGACAGGAAAAATAAAATAAAATCACTGTAACTACTATATAGAAATGAAAGCAGATGTAAATGATTAAAAGAAAAAACATGTATAATCATGGTTCCTTCAGTGATTACAAATTTCCCACCGTTTATGGGAAAAATGAAGTCATGTTAAGGATCTACTTGTTGCTCTTCCTAATCCATCCCGACAAATTCCCCATCGGGATGTTGGTTTTGTTTCCGACTGCAACAGTTTCTTCACTGCACATGTCAATTACTTGATTATAATTGGCAAGATGTCCAAGTGGGCCCCACTCAAATCCATGATCTGCGGTGCGGGTTGCTCAGCAATAGACAAAATCCCAGACTGCCCACATCCACCATATCATCCAAATCCACCATCTTCCTCAAGTTAACCACAGATGTCGCTTTCATATGCATAAATAAACCTTCAATCGCCCAGAACAATCATTATGTGGCACTGGTGGACCGTCATTCTCGTGGACATTAAATTATGGAAATGTCATTTTCCATTGAACCATCCATCATGATCACCACCGGTGCAGCCACCGCATTTGCCACCCATCCACTAAAAAACCCAGAATTTTCACTGCCCAATTTCTTCAAGTTTTCTGATGATTTGCTTGGTATCCGGTCGCAAGGCTGGGGAAGGGGAACAACAGCTCATGGCCAACTGAAAATACATAAGCAGGCCTTCTCCGGTAATCGATTTTCCACCATCACTTCGGCTGAGAAGCTGAGGATTAAACATGTCTGTGACCCTATGATGGAGAATCGCATTTCTCATTAAGTTTGGCAGTTGATCCAATGGAGATGATGAATAAGCATGAACGGATTCTTTCCCAGTCAGTATTTCAAGTAAAATGACCCCCAAGCTGTAAATGTCGCTCTCTTTGCTCGCATCTTTCATCTTGATCAGCTCTGGAGCTTTGTACCCCTCAAGTGCTGAGGCTTCAAGTATTTCTTGCCCTGTGGTCGGGTTCAAGAGAAGACGTAGACCAAAATCTGATAAGTAAGGCTGGTAATTTGAATTGAGTAAGATGTTTTTCGACTTAAGATTTCCATGGATTATGGGTTTCTGCAATCCAGTATGAAGATGATCCAGGCCGTTGGCAATACCAAGTGATATGCAATAAATGATGGGCCATCTGTGCGATTCGCTGCTCCCATCTGTCAAAGAAAAATGCTGTGTTCCACTTCAGACAATAGAATATGAAAAATATCAAGCTTGTAAAATAAGAAAAGTTAAAGAAAACTTCAAATTGGATGCTCAGACCAAGCTCGGGTTTATGTGTTCCGAAAGTTAAGGAAAAAAAAAGAAGAAGAAACATAGACATGGAAAGCGAGATTATCATTTCTTCCTAAACACAAAAGAAGATATCATAATCAAATAAATGGCTGAGATTGTACATGAGTGTACGGGAAACTCAACAACGGCTTTGAATAAAAAGAAGAAAGTACACAAAACCAGATAAGCGAATTTAATACGTTTCTCCGCAAGTTCAATAAGAAAATGACGAGATATGTGAAGAAAGACAAAGTCAAGAACAAAGTCTCACCAATAGTTACTGTTATGTAATATATTGGACACAATAGATTGGATTGCAATTTTTTTTTTCTTTTTTCTTTTTTTTAATTCCATGAAATCAATTTGTAAAATTCATGACTGGAAGCTTGAATCTAGCAATTGATTGAACAGAATTGCAATTCATTCAAAAAAAAAAAAAAAAGGCACCATCATAAATCACAGCAGGTACCAAATCCCTAATTGCCGTTCGGTAAAATCAAGTTGAACTTGAAACACTCATAATGGTTATTTGTGGGCTAGCCGCTCCTTACAGATGGGGTCGAGGTAGTCCCACTTGGGTCATTACTCTTTGTTGGATTGAATGATTGCAATTCAGCTAGATTCAACATCCAAACGCAGCCTAAAGAACCAACAGAGTTACAATTTGAACAAGCAATGAATTTAAAGGAAGCCCCCTTTCCCAATTCACTGCAACCTAAAACAGGAAAGAGGCGACCATCGAAAGACCTTAAAAAACCTGAATTTAAACATAACCGATAAAAGAACATCAAGGCCACTACTTCATGTCTGTCCTATTTTCTTTTTCTGCTGCCCCCAGTGCTACAGCAGTCAAACAAAAATGTGATCTTGAGTCCTTCCAAATGTGATCTCACTAAAACAATTTCAGTTACAGGTAATTTTCCACGGGCTCCTCTCCCACATTGTTAGTGTCCACCATAGCCAACAGAATCCAATTTTCATCAACTCCAATCACATTCTTATAGGAAAATCTCCAGACCCATTTTCCAAAAAAAAAAAAAAAACCAACGGTGTTCAGCTCACGGCCATTTCAGCAGCAGAGAAAAGTAATATGTTTTTTGGAATTTCTAATCTTAATATGATTCCCAAAAAATACTAAATGAGACTCTTTTATGTTGAATTGAAAAGAAAAATGAGACTATTTTTTGCTGAATTGAAAAGAATGAGCTCTATCATATAGACAAAAGATCATTTCTTGATTTTATCAAATTCTCCATGAGAATTATCCTATTCCTTTAAGAAACCAAACCCAAAAACCGAAAAACAAGAAAATTACCCCCAAGGAACCGTGACAGAGTGCCACGTTCGAAGAACGGATACACGAGGAGCTTCTCCCCTCTAGCTCCGGAATAGAACGCCTGCATCGGGACCAAATTCGGGTGCCTGACAAACCCCAGCATCTGAATTGACGGCAAGATCTCCTTCATCCGCCCCGTGCACGTAGGCCTCAGGAACCGGAGCAATACCACAGAGCCGCTCCTCTGCAAGCTGGCCTTATACAGCGTCCCGTAGCTCGATTTCCCCACAACTTCCCCTGGCGCATCCAAAATGTCGTGAATTGTTAGATTCTCGCCACCCGGGAAAGCGATCAGATCCTCCGTCTCTGATTCTTCCGAATGCCGGAACCTCCAAAGCTCCCCAGATTCTTTCCCCACAGCCTTCCTACGGCGAAAGTAGACGAACAAGACAATGAAGAGAAGGAGAAGAAGGAATGCCGAAACTAGGCCGAGGACGATCGAAATTCTCACCGATCTTTCCATATTGAAATTGAGATCGAATTCAATCCTGATAAAAAAAACAAAACTACAACAGCATGCTGTCTGCTCTCTGTAATTGGGATTTCTGTGGTGAAAGGAATCTTGAAATTGGATTTGAAGAGGAATCCATTTCTCAATTTTTTGGAAAATGGAGAACTAGAGATTTTAAGATCTGAGAATTCTGGATGAGAAAATTGCAGATCTAGGGTTTTGAAATTCTAGAATTTTCATTTTCAAGGGGTTTTCTGTAGACATGGAGAGATGGAAAATAGGAGACTCGCTTTTCTGCAGAAGGGATGTATTTGATGGAGGAGGTACTTTTTATACTCTGGCAGCGTACGATTGTTGATACGCTGGCTGTCCGAAATGTACCTTCTTCCTTTAACGAAAGCTGTTCTGTAAACGCCCGAGAACTGCGGGTACTGTGTGTGCGACATCCACTTCGTCCACCACGTGAAACTTCTCATGTTCACTCTAGATCCCAACCGTCAGCCCGATCCAAAGCTCAGGTGGGCCACACCATGTAGAATCACGCCCAAAACCTCTTGTGGCAGTCCTGAGTTAAGGGTATGGCTGATTTTTGGATTTTTTACCCGATGGATGGATTAGATTGAATATGGTATGCAAAATATGGTGGACCGCACAGACAATCCTGTGGTTTGTTCACCCTCTCCATCGTTCCCTCTGGTGTGTCCCACATGAGTTTCGGACCAAGCTGATTTTTATTTTCATGGACTAACATCAAGTGACCCACCTGATGGACGGAGTGGATGTCATACAAAAAACAATAGGTGGGCCCCACTGAGCTCAGATGTCTGCGCGGTGTTATCCACGATTTGGGTCCGTAAGAATCTATACAGGTGGTCCACGTTCCTGACGAATCATATTCTATGTATTATACGGCTTAGATCATCTTTCGATTCCATTTATTGACCATGAGATGGAAGGTCGAAATGAGACGGACCCCACGGTTTAGATTCAACAACAAACTTCTACTATTAATCTGAGACTTGAATAACATAATGCATCTGATTTGAGGTGTCATCACCCGTACGAACGGATAAGTATTATTTGGACGGTCAGATTTTAAGATGAATGCATGCATCATGCACTGTGGCACATGTTTCAGAAATTACACGTGTTAGATAATCCCATCGTTCAATTTTCTTCTCCCGGTAAATGTTATCCGTTAAAACAGTAAGTGCCATCCGTTAAAACAATACGTGCTGTCGATTTGCAGGCCATTAAATGAGATGTATATGATCATATCATGTAAGTGAATTTTAAAAAAAGTTTTCCATCCAGCATGGGAAACGAGATGGACGGTCATGATTGATAATGAGCTCTCAGTCTGCTGGAAAAGACAAGTGACACCTGGCGTGGTGAATGTGGACGCGGATTGCGGAGTTTGGCACACACCACCTAACCCTCGGTGTGTTGACGTGGCAAAGTTTTGTGGCCCCAACATTATGTATATGTTATATCCAAACCGTCCATCGATTTTCCTAGATCATTTTAAGGTATGATTCTAAACATGAAGCAGATCCAAAAATCATTTGGACCACACCACAGAAAGCAGTCGAGACAGTGATATTCGCCATTGAATCCTTCCTGGGCCCACCATGACGTTTATTTTCCATCCAAACTGTTGATGAGGCTATACAGACTTGACTAAGGGAAAACATAAATATCAGCTTGATCTAAAAATTATGCGGCCCAAGAAGTTTTCAATTGTGGGCATTTAATCTCCACTTCTTTCTGTGATGTGGTCCACTTGATCTTTGGATCCGTCTCATTTTTTGTTCAATACACTAAAATGATAGTTCAAAATGGATGAACGGTGTGGATATAAAATATAAATCATGGCGAGGCCGAAGGCCTTTCCTATGTCGGTACACCAGCGAGGACGTGCCACAGCGCAATCAACGTCTGGTGAATTTGGACGTGATTTGCGTGTAACGAGCTGTTTGGTGAGAAGAAAATTCTGTCGGCCCTCTGTCCGATGTGACATCTACTCCCGTCGATCGCTTCAGCATATGTTAAGATCATGAGACAGATCCAAAACTTAGGTGGACACCGTAAGAAACGGCCGGGATTAAATGCCCACGGCAGGGCTACGTGGCCCACCATGATGTATGGTTTTATCTATGCCGACCATCTGGATCATTTTAAGATATGAACAAAAAAAAAAAAAAAAAAAGCAGCTCCACTGCTCAAGTAGACTACAAAGTGGAGATTGAATTCACTCCATTGAAAACTTTTGTTTCCAATCAATCTAATATTTGTGATTTCCTTTCATTTAGGTCGGAAGGGGATTAGCTGATGTACCACACACCAGCTATATAGCTGGTGTAGATACGTGTCGTTCAAAGACGGGCGCCGATGCTCCACGAGCTCAGAGTTGTACGAATGGTTCAAAGGAGATCAAAGTTACATGGCCCCAAAATGATGTATTTATTATATCCACACCGTTCATCCAATTTTTGAGATTATTTTAGAGCATTAGACAAAAAAGAATCATATCCAAAGTTCAAATGGACCACACCAAAAATAGCAATGAGGATAATGATTTTCACCATTAAAAAATCGCATGGCCCACCATAACGTTTATTTTCCATCCAATCTATTAATAAGGTTAAAAAAAAAAACATTGATGAAAAGTAAAAAAAAAAAAGAATCATATCGATCCGAAACTTATATGACCTCAAAAGGGTTTCAATGGTAGGCATTCGATCCCCGTTGCTTCGTGCAGTGCAGACTAATTGATCTTTATATCTATCTTATTTTTTGGCTCAAGCCTTAATACAAGCTCACCAAATGAATGAATGGTTTGGATATAACACATACATCATGATGGGACCTACGGATCTTGCTTACATCGATGCATCAACTATATAGTCGGTGTGTGGTACACCAGCCAATCCACTTCCATTTAGGTCTATGTTGACGCATTAAGGCCCCACCGCAGTGTTTACATGCCATCCAACGGTGGGGTAAGGTGTGCAATCCGCATTGTTTCTTGTAAAGTGGTCCATTTAAGCTCTACATTTGTTTTTAGACCCTGATCGATAGCTCAAGTGGTAGGCTGACGTCTTGGTAGCGATCCCTAGTGGGGCCGGCTAATAGCGAAGTGTCAACTGACAGTAGGGTATACTAACAAGCAAACAAAAAAAAATCAAAAGAAGCTGTACATTTGTTTACGCATCCTAACATAAGTCAAATCAGGTGATGGACAGAGTCGACATCACACAAACATCGCAGTAGGCCTTACAATATTGTCAATGGGTTAGGTTTAGGTGGGTCCTATCATACCCATATGCAGTCTGATCAAATTCATGTTTTGATATTTGAATCGAATTTTGAGTTTGGATTGAAGCAAATAAAAATGTTTAAATAATTAAGGGTATTAAATAAATGGTTGATCTCATTTTTTTTTTTTAAATGTACTTTAAGATGTTCATGACATGTAAATGGGTTCTCTTATACTTGCATGGCTTCTGAAACTTTATTTATTCCATTTAAATTAATTAATTAATTAATTAATTAATTAATTATATTCAACTTTTAGCCTAATTCAAATGTAATGTCCTAGATTTTTGTTATTTTAGATTTTTCAAAAAAAAAAAAAACTCTCCGTATTTTTCAATATAATTAACTTATATTGTTATTTACTGACCATTAACACTCGATATTAGCCTATACGTGAGTGGTATCAGTAAATAACCGCACAAATTCGATTAATTAACCGTATAAAGCCAACAAATCTACTCAATCACTTAAGCATCGAGTTTAGCCACGTGATTTGTTCACATAAGGCTCAAATCTAGTCGACCTATCACTGACTAATCAAAACGACCACAACTAAATTAAATATCTACCTAAAGCCGACACAACCAGAAGTCAGATCTTAATTAACAAATGAAATTGACCCAATTATCCATTTAGCCTACGAACCAACAGTTTATAGTGATTATGATTAAATCGTCATTTTCACTAATTGTGAATAGACCACACTATGAACATAGTTAATCAAAACCCTAATCATTGCGCACAAAGAATCTCGATGCCTAATCCATTCAAAAAATGCATTGATTATCCAAACGAACTCTAGACAACTCATTAGTGGGCCACTAGTTCCGAAACTATTAAATAATGTCCATCTCACTGGATTTGATGCCTATCGCAGGCGACAAACAAAGAAAGTGCTTAGAACGGCTCAACTTGGGCCAGAAGCCAAGTGCTTGTAACATACGCATCCCCTATGTTGAAATCTAAAACTTAAGTGAAATTGACCTTCTGCTTTTTTCACGAAGTTGTGATTTTTTGACCAATAGATCGCAACCAAACTCGAGACATGGGTTAATGATACTTCCCTGCTCATATCCGTATGATCGCGGCTCCGATCGATCACTGATGACTGTCTATCGCAAATGGGTCCCCGCGATTTATCGAAGCGTCTGATTGCCGTCAAATTGTGATGTAACATAAATCTCATGATGGAACACCTACCCTCTAGTGCGGATGAGCCTATGGGCCTCCATTGAGGCCTTGTAGTCAGAAACACCCTTCCCCACGACAAATCTAATGGAAAAGGGGGCACTGGGGCTATTTGTGCACATTTTGGCACTATAAATAGCCGACATTTCTCTCACTCCTATGCGAATTTTCACTTACAAAAAGAGGGGGAGACATTGAAGAAGAGAGGGAAAAGTGAGGGGAGGAGCTAGTGTGGAAGATCCACCCCGCCGCCACTAGCCAACAATGCATCCGCATCACGCCGCATCGTCGAAATCACCCTGGCAACGATTTGAGGTAAATAACAACCACTTTTATGAAAATTTTCCCTTAAGAACCAAATACATAAGCTCTTACAAGCCAATTATCTTAGTACAGGGTGCCAATGAGCCAACCTGTGGGACCCTAGCACTAGGAGCAAGCCAGAACCCGATATACCGACCGACGTCCGCTTGATCCGAAAGTTGTATCATAGCGACCAGCGTCGTCGCCGCGGTTCCAACGCCGTGACTTGCGCACCGAACCGATACCAGGTAAGAAGATGCCGATCAGCGTTCATTCCGAAGAAACACCGCGCGTTGCGGATTTCGAGGGAATCTCTACAAGTAGTCCCATCAATCAACCATAAATGCATCCCATACATCAAGTACTACAACCCATTCCCTCCTTTTTCAAAAGTCTACCCTCTTTCCACCTCACTATTCCTCTTTTTCTCATTTTCAACCTCAACCATCCCTCTTCTCCACCAATTTCAAACTAAACCATACCTCTTATCACTCCTTTCTTACAACCATTCACTCCACCCATCCCTCCATCCATTATTTCTATCTCTCCCTCTCATTCTCTAGCAATTTTTCCATATCCCATGAGAAATTTCACACATCCAACACACTCTCTCAACTTCAAGTGTGGCCCACCCTCTCATCTCCAATCTCAACCATTCATCTTTCATCAACCTCCATTAAAAGTGAAGGTAAGGAGCTAAGGAGTCTAAGGGAGCAAGGAGAAGGAAGATAAGGTGGGTGATTTGCCATCATTTTAAATTTTAGAGCCCACTTGTTGGTGGGACCCATTTGGATGTATGTGATTTAATCAAGAGGGCCCATAGTGCGGGGTTCCTCTACCTCACCGTATATCTCTCTCTATCTCTTTCCTTTTCTTTCTTTGTAATGGTGTGGATCCCACCAATGCGTTACATCTACCCCGTCCATCTACATCGAGACGGTGTGGCCCACTCTATCACAGTGATGATCCACACCATCCATTGTTTGGATGGACCCAATGTATTTATATATATATAAATATATGTATATATGTTATATTTTATATAATATATATATAATATAATATGTATTATATATATAATATAATATATATATTATATGCATATATGTTGGTGGGCCACATCTACGTGGGACCCACCACGTCCAGTGTCCCTGGACGCTGGATGTTGGCGAGCATGCAGTAAAGATGGACTTGGAGTGTACTAACGGGCTAGCAAAAGAGAAGTTTTGGGGTAGGCCATTCAAGTAGGCCCCACCTTGATGTATAAGTTAGATCCAAGCCGTCCATCCTCTTCCTCGGATCATTCTAGGCGTTGAACCAAAAAAATGAGATTGATTTGGTTTCTGGCGGGCCATGGTATAGAAACAATATTCCTACCTTTGATTAACTCCCTGATGCTCGTACATCTGGAAAAGCTCAATATTGGACTCTATGGGTTTGTATCGAGCCACGGGGACCAATGGCTGGAGTGGATCTTGCTGATGCGGGCCTCATCTACTAAAACCGTACAAAATCATAAAATCAAAAAAAAAAATAGTAACGGCGGCGGCGGCCGCTGCTGCTGCTGAATGCAGCGCCGCACCTGCCACTGCTGTTGACGACGACGGCTCTCACGACCCGTGGGGCCCCACGTGATGTGTTTCGGACATCAAGGCCATGCATTCGGTGGGTCCCCACGTACCACCCATCCATCTCAAAATTCATTCAAGAACTCTCGTGGGCCATACCATCTAAAATCATGTGAAGACACGTCTAAACATATAAAAACCCTTGGTGGGGCCTACGAAATTTAGATGAAACTTAGTCTGAACCCTCAGTTAAGTGGGACACACATAATGGGTGGTGGATTTGGGAACCACATTCGGTGGGCCCATTTTCCTAAGTCCACGTGAACCTTTAATAGGTTGGATGCAAATAAGCATTCCGCCCCCCCCCCGGCCGCGTGACGTTATGAGCAGGTTGTGTGGAAAATAAATATTACGGTGGGCCCGGTCAGTGGGCCCTAGGTGCACGTGACCCTTTGAGAGGGTTGCAAATATACATCATGGTGGGCCCAGGTCACATGTGACCTTATCAAAAGGTTGGGTAGAAAATAAATATTACGGTGGGGCTTGGGATGGACCTAATCAACGGTTGGATGGCGAATAAACATTGCAATGGGCCAGTTGGGGTGGAAAATAAACATTACGTGGCCCCAAGATGGGTTGGATGGAAAATAAACATTATGGTAGGCCCCACACGGGACCCACTTATATATGTATTGTAATCCACACCCTCCTTTAGTGTGGGCCCCACCATGATACGTGTGTTTCATCCAAATCATCCAATCATCTTGAAAATTATTTTTAGGCCCATTATTGAGGCCCACCTTAAATTGTATAAGCCCATTGTAATGTACGCAAGGCCCATGTGACTAGGCCCATGTTGATGCATGTGTAGCCCGTCATTGAGGCCCACCTTGATATGTATCTGTGAGACCCATGTATGAGGCCATTTGATGTATTAGAGGCCCATGGGTTGAGGCCCAATAGGATGAACATAATGTCCCTTATAGTGTGACTCCACCATAGCATATGTATTGACACTTATAACGGGCCACGCCTTGGGAGCAATGCTAGTTTGACGTCCACATTGATAATGATGGTTAAATGTCCGCAATATAACTCTCCCCAACGCCCACTTATAGGCCCATACTTGTGGTAAGTAGGCCGTCTAGGCCCATCTCCGTTATACACAAAGCTCATCTCTTATTACATGTTTAGTATAGATCCATGATTCATGATCATTCGCACCATATGTATGCCTGATGTGAGGAGTGACCGATCATAGCATATACCTTTGGAAAGAGAATGTTATGGGCTCCCTGATAGGCGGAGATGCCTCATATAAGTGCATGGTATATGCAGGATTGATGGATTGCTGTATGATCGATAGTGTGATTCATGCACTTGCATTTGTGTGATTGTAATTACCGTTGTATGCCCTAGCCACATCGGCCATAGCCTCCATGAGATACATCGTGGATGGCGGGATTAGATACGAAAATATTTGGTTCTAGCGTACGGGCGCCATAGATGTCCCCCGGGTGAAAATCCCTAAACCCGATGGTACCAGAGGATGACTCCAACGTCGAGACCGAATGGATATACGAGCGCATGAGGGCCGAATACCAGGAGGCCGCGTCTCCCACCGTGTCGTGGTCGGTTGGAAAGGAGTGTGGCCTTACTCGCCCGAGGGTAGGGGGGCAATACTAGGCCGAGTTTGACCACTCGCGAATGGGTCCGCTATCGACGTCGATAGGTATTGGCGGACTATTGGCCGGGCGGATAGTGAGCTTTCTTACGCTCACTGGTGTGGCTAGGAGAGCGGCAGTGCCATTTAGAGTGTATTAACCCCTGTGATGATATGAGAACTGTACGATACATGATGAGGATTGGCATGCTTGAGTTACATCTCGCATCGCATGGCCGTATTATGGCCGATAGCATTCATATATTGCACCGCATAGCCTTGGTACGGCCTGATTGCATTCATGTACTCATCGCCATGATTCCGCATTACTCTTACCTTGCATTTTGAGCACGCTTATATAAGCTTATGCACGATTGATGCGTGCGGGTGACGCCACGCAATCGCAACCATAGTCTCACCGTAGTTGGAGCGTGCGGCCGAGCTTCTGGAGTTTTGCTTCTTTTGTTACATTGTATTTTCCCTTTCGTCGCATTGTACTAAAAAGTTTTTGATCATAGTGGATTTTTGTGGTGGTGTTCTTGTAGTTATTATTTGTGGGTTATGCTTTTGTTATGCTTATTATGAATTAGACTGATGATTTGAAATCCTCCTTGTAGTATCCCAGGATCGGAACCTGGTGAATGGGTGCCGGGATCCGAAAATGGGGTTCTACGGAGGCTGTCGGCGCCGGATTCGGCGATCGGGAATTTTGTGAGCCCGGTTTCCGAGTTCGGGGCGTGACATTTCTGCTTGAATGATTTAAGTCCTAAGTTCGGATAGCCTAGCGATCTTTCATTACAGACCCTTAACGTGTGTGCCTTCGCGAGCCTTTAAGTTGATAGGCACCTTCGCTCTTTCTGTAGGACATGGCACACGGAGAGTGAGTGACCGAGCTCGGCTCTGCACCACCACCGAGACCCCGGCTCCACCACTCCACCACGCGGATTACCACCTACGATACCTTGCCATGCACGATTCCCTCTTGCCCGGCTGAGGATGTCGCTTCTCTAGTAGGAGATTCATACCGCCCATCCCGAGGATGCTGCATATTCAGAGAGTGCGGATCCGCTGTATCCGTGAGTGCTTCCCGATTCGCGATCTGCAGTGCTGGCCCGCGCGATGCGAGACACCGGTTGTTTCACCGCCCGGGCGAGCAGAGCGCACGAGTGCCCTCCTACGAGAGTTCCGACAATTTTCCGACAGCAGCGGAGAGATGGCGCTCCGATGTGGAGAAGATTTTGATACCATGTCATGCACGTTATTTTGAGGTTGTTCTCTCACTTCCAACCAATGTGTCGGCCGCACCGCGTCGCAGGACCTGATTACGTCTGGACATGGGATGATTTTATAGATCGATTCGAGGAGCAATATTATGTGCATGATTAGAGGACTATGGAGTTCGAGACTCTAGTGCGAGGGGGACATGACGTGCTGTGACATCTCGAGATGCGCTATCAAGGTTTGCACCATATATGGTTGATGCGACAGGCGGACGTTTCGAGAGGGGCTTACGTTACGGCCTTCGGGGCCGTGTGATTGGGCACGAGCTTGAGGTGCCTTGAGTGCGGAGGGCTCGGGTCAGGGCCAGTCTCTGTGGCCCAGAGCAGGCCGATAGAGAGATCGGGGAGAGAGGACGGCCCCCTCCGGTAGCTCCCAGCCGGCGGCAGGCGACAACCACGAGGTATAGGAGTCACCCTGCTAGAGCACCACGCACCCCCAGCACACCTTCGCGCCACCGGCGGCCATTTGTAGGGACTTATTTTGGATGTGGTGGGACAGGGCACCCTGTCTGAGTGCCCTCGCCTCATCTGCAGTAGAGATCACAACAGCCTCACCTACATCCGCCGAGAGCACCACAGCTGACCTCCAAGACGGCCCCCATCGGCCCACCATAGCCACCTCGGCCACCGGCCCAGCAGCAGAGGCGGTATAGGCCGCCGCGGCTCAAGCGGCCAGCAGGACCTCGAGAGGGGACAGACACCTCCCGAGCCAGCTCAGGCTAGAAGAAGGACTTGCAATCCTTTGGAGGAGTTATCGAGGGTATACTCCTGTCTCTTCATGTATCACCCGAGTATTATTTGATTCGCTCTCACTCGATTCATGTCGAGAATTTACTGTGATCGACTAGATTACTGGATGGAGTCTACTAGCGAGAGATTGGTATCGACGCCCTTGGGGAGGACCACGGTATTGGGCCATCTTGCCCGATTCTTGTCGGTGATATCTTTGTGCCTGCTGACTTGTTTGTGCTGTCGATGTTAATATTTTTTGGCGGGGATGAAGCGCCAGATTGCAGTTTGTGGCCGAGTGTGACACATGCCGGCGTGTCAAGGCCGATCATCGGAGATCCCCTTGCAGCCGTTTAGCGTCCCGATGTGGAAGTGGGAACACGTATCAGATTTTATTATGGGTTTGCCGAGGACTCGGCGGTCATGATGCCATCTGGGTTGTCGTCGATCGTCGCGAAGTCGGCACATTTTCTTGCGATTCGTGCGACTTGGCCTTTGGAGGCTTGCGAGGTTATTCCTTGAGGAGATTGTCGAGGCACGCGGCTAGTCTCGATCGTTTCGACCGAGATCCGAGATTCACGTCTCGGTTTGGAGGAGCTTTGAGAGAGCTATGGGCAGCGATTGCGGCTCGATCGCGCGTATCATCCATGACACGAGGCCCAAGACAGCATTCTTGAGGATATGCTTCGGGCTGCGTGATTGATTTCGGTGGTAGCTGGGACTGCGATTGGGTGAGTTCGCATATAACAACAACTAAGCTATCGGGCGACCATTGGCATGGCTCCATTTGAGGCATTATATTGGAGACCGTGCACATATCCGAGTTGTTGGCCCGAGGTAGGAGAGCGGCGTCTCCTAGGTCCCGAGCTTGTGCGGGAGACATCAGTCCGAGGTTATTGATATTATCAGGGCGGAGAGGATGCACATATCGGAGCTCGAGCCGGCGAGAAGAGTATTGCTGATCGCCGGCGTCGTCCTTGGAGTTTGATGTAGGGGACCATGTGTATCTCGAAGGTCTCGCCCATGAAGGGCATAGTTAGATTTGGAGCGAAGGCAAGCTTGCCCCCAAGATTCATAGGACCTTTGAGATCACTGAGCCGGCCTGGCCTATCGGCTTGCCTTACCATCTCGGTTGTCGGCGTTCACAACGTTTTCCACGTCTCTATTTTGAGGAAGTGTGGGTCAGACATAGTTCCCGTTATTGATTGGAAGCCGTTGGAGGTTCATGAGGACGCTTCTTACATCGAGCCAGTTCGTATCCTTGATCGGAAGGAGCAGGTCCTCCGAACCAAAGTCATCCCCTTGGTAAAGGTTCAATGGGGCCACCATTCTGTGGATGAGGCATCTTGGGAGCGCGAGGCTGAGATTCGAGAGCGCTATCCTCATCTCTTTGATGATTGATTGTATATTGTATGTTGTATGTTGTATGTTGTCTCTGATATTTATATGGCGATGCCTTGCTTCCTCTTCTATTATGATTTATGTTTTCTTGTGATGATTGTTTAAATTTTGAGGATGAAATTTTTATTTGGAGGGGAGAGCTGTAAGACCTGTGTCCTAATCCGTACCATTCCGTTACAGTCCTTCCGTTCAAATTTCGGCAACCTTCGCACCGTATTCGGTGTTTGCGCACGATCCTAAGCCAGTCCCGCGCGACGTTAGCTTGATCCGAAAGTTGTATCATAGCGACCGCGTCGTCGCCGCGGTTCCAACGCCGTGACTTGCGCACCGAACCGATACCCAGGTAAGAAGATGCCGATCAGCGTTTATTTCGAAGAAACACCGCGCGTTGCGAATTTCGAGGAAATCTCTACACAATTAGTCCCACTAATTAACCATAAATGCATCCCATACATCAAGTACAATAACCCATCTCTACCTTTTTCAAAAGTCTACCATTTTTCCACCTCACCATTCCTCTTTTTCTCATTTTCAAACACAACCATCTCTCTTCTCCACCAATTTCAAACTAAACCATACCTCTCATCACTCCTTTCTTACAACCATCACTCCACCCATCCCTCCATCCATTATTTCTATCTCTCCCTCTCATTCTCTAGCAATTTTTCCAAATCCCATGAGAAATTTCACACATCCAACACACTCTCTCAACTTCAAGTGTGGCCCACCCTCTCATCTCCAATCTCAACCATTCATCTTTCATCAACCTCCATTAAAAGTGAAGGTAAGGAGCTAAGGAGTCCAAGGGAGCAAGAAGAAGGAAGATAAGGTGGGTGATTTTCCATTATTTTAAATTTTAGGGCCCACTTGTTGGTGGGACCCATTTGGATGTATGTGATTTAATCTAGAGGGCCCATAGTGGCGGGGTTCCTCTACCTCACCGTATATCTCTCTCTCTATCTCTCTCCTTTTCTTTCTTTGTAATGGTGTGGATCCCACCAATGTGTTACATCTACCCCGTCCATCTACATCAGACGGTGTGGCCCACTCTATTGCAGGTGATGATCCACACCATCCATTGTTTGGATGGACCCAATGTATTTATATATATATAAATATATGTATATATGTTATATTTTATATAATATATATAATATAATATGTATTATATATATAATATAATATATATATTATATGCATATATGTTGGTGGGCCACATCTACGTGGGACCCACCACAGCAATGGGTTTATGCATGCCGTCCAGCGTCCCTGGACGCTGGACGTTGGCAAATAGTGCAGTAAAAAATTAACATGGAGTGTACCAACGAGCTTGCAAAAGAGAAGTTTTTGAGGTAAGCCATTCAAGTAGGCCCCACCTTAATGTATAAGTTAGATCCAAGCCGTCCATCCTCTTCCTCAGATCATTCTAGGCGTTGAACCAAAAAATGAGATTGATTTGGTTTCCTAGCGGGCCATGGTATAGGAAACAGTGTTCCTACCTTTGATTAACTCCCTGATGCTCCTGTATATCTGAAAAAGCTCAATATTGGACTCTATGGGTTTGTATCGAGCCACAGGGACCACTGGATGGAGTGGATCTTTCTGATGCGGGCCCCATCTACTAAAAACCGTACAAAATCCTAAAATCAAAAAAAAAAAAAAGAGTTAACGTCAACGGCGGCTACTGCTGCTGCTGTCGATGAATGCGGCGCCTCGCTGTTGACGGAT
The DNA here is from genome assembly GCF_029962835.1 of Magnolia sinica. Classification (NCBI taxonomy): domain Eukaryota; kingdom Viridiplantae; phylum Streptophyta; class Magnoliopsida; order Magnoliales; family Magnoliaceae; genus Magnolia; species Magnolia sinica. The sequence continues at coordinate 10,188,601 of NC_080575.1, read as the reverse complement.
GGCCAGGTCAGCTCACGGCCCCGGTGTGGGCCCCACGTGATGTGTTTCCGACATCAAGGCCATGCATTCGGTGTGTCCCCACGTACCACCCATGCATCTCAAAATTCATTTGTAAACAGAACTCGGGCGGGCCATACCATCTAAAATCATGTGAAGACACGCCTAAACATATAAAAACCCTTGGTGGGGCCTACCCGAAATTTGGATGCGGCTGAAATATCCAATCCACTCGTTAGGTGGGACACACATAATGGGTGGGTGGATTTGGGAACCACATTCGGTGGGCCCCGGTTTTCCCAAGGTCCACATGAACCTTTAATAGGTTGGATGCAAATAAGCATTACTGTGGCTCCCTGCGCACGTGACCTCATCAGCAGGTTGTGTGGAAAATAAATATTACAGTGGGCCCCAGTCCAGTGGGCCCTACCCCAGGTGCACGTGACCCTTTGAGAGGGTTGCAAATATACATCAGTGTGGGCCCAGGTCACGTGTGACCTTATCAAAAGGTTGGGCAGAAAATAAATATTACAGTGGGGCTTACCTGGCCCAAGTGACCTATGAACAGTTGGATGGCGAATAAACATTACAATGGGCCACGTTGGGGTGGAAAATAAACATTATTGTGGCCCCAAGATGGGTTGAATGGAAAATAAACATTATGGTAGGCCCCACACGGGACCCACTTATATATGTATTGTAATCCACACCCTCCTTTAGTGTGGGCCCCACCATGATACGTGTGTTTCATCCAAATCATCCAATCATCTTGAAAATTATTTTTAGGCCCATTATTGAGGCCCACCTTAAATTGCATAAGCCCTCTGTGATGTATGCAAGGCCCGTGTGACTAGGCCCATGTTGATGTAATTTTGGCCCGTCATTGAGGCCCACCTTGATATGTATCTGTGAGACCCATGTATGAGGCCATTTGATGTATTAGAGGCCCATGGGTCGAGGCCCAATAGGATGAACATAATGTCCCTTGTAGTGTGACTCCACCATAGCATATGTATTGACACTTATAACGGGCCACGCCTTGGGAGCAATTTTTGGTTTGACGTCCACATTGATAATGTTGGTTAAATGTCCGCATTATAGCTCTCCCTAAGGCCCACCGATAGGCCCAAACTTGTGGTAAGTAGGCCGTCTAGGCCCATCTCCATTATACTAGAGCCCATCTCTTATTACATGTTTAGTATAGATCCATGATTCATGATCATTCGCACCATATGTATGCACGATGTGAGGAGTGACCGATCATAGCATATACCTTTGGATAGATTGTTTATAGTCCCTGATAGGCGGAGATGCCTCATATAAGTGCATGGTATATACAGGTCTGTTGCATGACTGATAGTGTGCTTCATGCACTTGCATTTGTGTGATTGTAATTACTTTGCTTGATCCTAGCGACATCGGGGCCATAGCCTCCACAGACACATCGTGGATGGCAGGATTGGAAACCGAGAAATATTTGGTTCTAGCGTACGGGCGCCATAGACGTCCCTGGATGAAAATTCCTAAACCCGATGGTACCAGGAGGATGACTCCAACGTCGAGACCGAGTGGATATACGAGCGCATGAGGGCCAAATACCGGGAGGCCGCGTCTCCCACCGTGTCGTGGTCGGTTCGAAAGGAGTGTGGCCTTACTCGCCCGAGGGTAGGGGCAATACTAGTGAGTTTGACCGGCTCGCGAATGGGTCCGCTATCGAAGTGCCGCGGATAGGTATTGGCGACTATTGGCGCGGATAGTGAGGTTTCTTACGCTCACTTGGGACCGTGCGGCTAGGAGAGCGACAGTGCCATTTGAGTGTATTGAACCCGGTGATTATCCGAATGAGAACTGTACCGATACATGATGAGGATTGGCATGCTTGAGTTGCATCTCGCATCTCATGGCCGTATTATGGCCGATAGCATTCATATATTGCACCGCATAGCCTTCGTACGGTGATTGCATTCATGTACTTATCATCATGATTCCGTATTACTCTTACCTTGCATTTTGAGCACGCTTATATAAGCTTATGCACGATTGATGCGTGCGGGTGACGCTAGAGCAATCGCAGCCATAGTCTCGTTGTAGTTGGAGCGTGCAGCTGAGCTTCTGGAGTTTTGTTTCTTTTGTTGCATTGCATTTCCCCTTTGTCTCATTGTACTAAAAAGTTTTTGATCATAGTGGATTTTGTGGTGGTGTTCTTGTGGTTATTATTTGTGGGTTATGCTTTTGTTATGCTCATTATGAATCAGACTGATGATTTGAAACCCTCCTTGTAGTATCTCAGGATTGGAACCTGGTGAATGGGTGCCGGGATCATAACAACCACTTTTATGAAAATTTTCCCTTAAGAACCAAATACATAAGCTCTTACAAGCCAATTATCTTAGTACAGGGTGCCAATGAGCCAACCTGTGGGACCCTAGCACTAGGAGCAAGCCAGAACCCGATATACCGACCTAAGGTGCGGACCATTACACATATATTGTCGTTTATCGAACTCAATGTCATGATTAATGATTTGTGTCACGAATAGATGAATGCATGCTAACTCGTGCGTACTCATATGGTCCATTTACTTTCCATGAATTGTTATTCGTGTGTAATGAAGCCTTTATGTTCGATTGGTTGTTAGAATAGGTTGAATTTGCTAAATTGTTGCTCATACTTCTTACTACTCAGTTGCTTATCCACTCAATTTGCCTTACCACCCATGAATTGCTATATTAGTCGTAATACGGCCTGCATTTGAATAAAATGCCCAAATAAAGTAGAATTTTCTTGATTTGTTGTTTGTGTACTTTCCTGTAGCCGCAATAATTAATTTACTAGTATATTAATTAATTGCAACTATTTGGTTAATTGGGTTGGTCGGCAAATCATAAATTTCGAGGGTAGCCATAATTAAGTCGGCCGCCCCTGATTAATCCAATTAACCCGGGATGAACACGAACAACCGACAGTAATTGGACTACACGAGATGCTTGCAACAAGTGCCGGTTGCGCCAAGGTTCGCCAAGTCCACCGAACTAGTTTACTAATTGACGAACCATGTGTATCCACCATGTATGTTCATGTCTACTTGAATCTGAAGCACCCCCATACCCTAGAGATGCATATTGATAATCGTTAGTGAGGTGATCCCCAAGTCTCAGGAGTCGAGCATGGTGGAATGGGACATTGTGTCCGTATTGTCAACCTACACTGGGGTGACGAGCCTCCCCGTAGTAACCAATGAGCAACCAATAAGGCTATGAGCCTAGTGCATCAAACTATAATGATGCCACGACTGTTCCACAATTGCCTTTGGGTGACGACCCTTACATCATTTGTGAGCGCCCTCCACTCGTCGATAGGCGGCCTAACCATGTGCATCCAGGCTGTATCATCCGGGTCCCGAATGATCAGTCAGGCCAGTGTTAGCCTCACATTGATTGGAGAGTTGTCGTTTGGGTGGTAAACTCTAATATGGATCAAGGATCACATGCACAGAGCCTCTACGACCACCCTGGGCCTAGCAATCTGGATAAGGTCATTGATTATATGGAGATGTTCCAGCTTTCCCAATCTTACTCAATGAACAGACTTAATTAATTCACTTGGTTAATACGAGCATCCATCACATTGCATTAGCTAGGTGTGGCAACTTGGCAGTTGAGGTCGCATGATGAGGGGGTGTTGGTCATTTGCAAATGTGAAGTTGGAGTCGCTATGAGGGAGCATCATATTATCATAGCATGCACGTGCATTAGCAAAAATATATAGAAACTATATATTTAAGTTGCCTTTCATTAATTGTGCATGTAGATTTGATAACTTATGTAACTTAATGTTAATAGAACTACTGAGTTGATCACTCACTCCCACTCTGGGACGGTGTTTTAAAATACTGACCAGACCCTATCATAGTTGCAGACACCCTAGAGTTCGACGCATTAGATGAGACATCAATGGACTCAAAGGAGTCCTCGTATATCCAGTTGCTCAGCGGGCCGATGTAGGACACCCGTGGGTCGTCGATGAGATTTTAGAGTTGACATGTAACGTCCCGTCCAACTAGCACAGTGTCCCGTCCACGTAGAATTTTTCGCAGGACCATTCATTAAAACCACCACAGTGGGGTACCACAAGTTAATTAACCTAGGATTAGCCCATTAGAATAGACTAGACGGGTCATGAAAGGACCCGGTGCGGGCCGTCAAGCCAGATAACTCGTCTGCACTTAGCAACAGCCCATACGGGTTATACCATGACGCAGGAATGTCAGAAAATTATAAAAATTCAGGCAAGCATAAATCTCACTGGGCTTGGGGACCATGGCGGACCACGGACCCGGTGGACACCCAAAAGTGGGATCTGGCACTAGCTAAATGCACCCCATCAATGTCAGGATCGGAATCTGGCACTTGCAAATGAAACCGAGATACCAAGCTATCCAGTTGTCAGATCTCTTCTACATTTACAATGAAGGTCTAATAAATTTTTCTACACCCGTCCACAAACTCTAGGACCCGATCGAGGAGCGGTGACCGTTGATCGCAAATCATACCCGTACGACTAAACCCTAGATCCGATCATCCCCAAATTTTGCATGGCCCTTCATTGGGCTATGAAGTAGCTATCCTATAAATTTCATGGCCAGAGGGCCACCAGAACCACTCCAATCACCGGAATGGCCCCCACAAGGCCGTTTAAAGATCAGAATCGTTGACTCAAACCTCATAACCGTTCATCCGTTTGTTGTCAAATTTTATATGGCCCCTCATTGGGCCATAGGGCACCTACCCACCAAATTTGGTGGCCGGAGGGGTGTTAGAGCAGCCCTTAGGCCAATACGGGGTCCTAGAGGGCCATTGTGGGCATTTAAAGAAACTTAAGGCCAAAGGGCCCAAGTCTAGGAAATAAAGCCCTAGCTCTCTCATAGCTCCCTCATTTACTACAACCACCAAGGAGTAAAGAGAGAGAGAGAGAGCAAAGGAGCAAAGGAGAGAGAATGAGAGTGTGAAGGAGAGCTAAGAGGACCCTATATCAAGGTGGAGCCCAACGAAATTAAACCCCACAACTCCCTAAATCTTCTCCAAGAAGAACCCCTCATTCACGGCCACCTTTTCCACTCCGTTAATCATCTAGTTAAGACCCATCACCCATTTTCGTTGAAACCCATGTGATTGAGAAGGGATTTGTTTGGGTTCTAACGTATAAATGTTGTTTTAGGGATTCCGGCTGATCAACCCCCCGAAATCCACCCTCTTAGGTCGATCCCATGCGTTCTACAAATTCGAAGGTGCGAACTATTATTTTTAGATGGTATAGCACCAATTTTAGTACGAGCTTAATGATTTTGATTGCTTGGATGTTATATTTGAAAGTCCAGGGAAATCCTAGGAATTGTATGTTTGTTGGAAATGTATGTATTTGCATATTTGGCTCTCTCATGATGTTATTCATGTTTCTCACATGATTTTGTGTATGGATGATTACATGCTCATGCTGTGTTGATTTTTTTCATATATTGTTGCTTCATAGTATGTATGATTTTATTACCCTTGTGTATATGATTTCCTAGGATGGAGGAAGTGCTTAACTTCCTCACACACACCCACATCTCACATGCACTTATTTCATGATATCGTTAGCCTTACTTACTATGAGAATTTGAATTGTATCTGAGAAGTATGAGGACATGATGTTATTTATGCTAAATGATACATTGGTAGTTGGCATGCTATGAATCACTATTTGTACGCTTGGGTTGGTCAGGAACAAGAGGAGAGCGAAGGTGGTTCCGTTGGAAGGACCGCCTCGAAGCTAAACCCATGGGTTTGGGCGAGTTCGTGTGGGCGACAGTAGTTAGACTACATAGGTTACTTACACCCGATGCGGTTCCGTCACGTACTTGCTTGGACTCGTGCGATCTAGTCTACGGGCTGACCAACCTTGTTTGTTAACCCTGTTTGTTCATCTATGTATGAAACTTGATCCACCCTACAATTGTTGTAGCCCATCAATAACCCACTTGAAACTGGTCCACAGCCTCGGGAGCCAGGCATGGTGGAATGAGACACTGTGTCTGAGCTGTCGGCCTACGCTGGGGTGTCGTGCCTCCCCGTAGTGACTCGAGCGATCCATTTCTCTCGACACTCCTCATGTGCTTGAAGTCGGTGATGAGGAACTCGACGGGATCACGGACCGCGGGGTCTCGGCCTCACCCGTTGGGGGGCCCTAGCCTCGCAACTAGCCTAGGGCCTTGATACTGGGGTGTATTAGATTCCCCAACCTGCTGGATGAATGGACTTAACTAGTAACTCGGCTAACACGATTGCATTACATCGCATTAGTTAGGGTGACGACTCGGAAGTCGAGGTCGCTCTAAGAGAGTGTGGTCATACGCGATCATTAGATAGAGTCGTCCGAGGGAGCGTTGTGGCGATGGCATGCATCATATCATCCCGCATGCACGCATTTTAATAAGAGTTGTTAGGTGTCTATGATTGACTGCTTTTCGTTAAGTTCATATTATAATTGATGCCTGTTTTAACTTGAGATTAATAGTACCCACTGAATTGATCACTCACTCCCACTTTGGGACGGTGTTTTAAAATACCAACCAGACTCATTCATAGATGCAGGTGACTCAGGGCTTGAGAAGCCTGGTGAGGCGAGCTTCAAGGAGGAAGACGAGCTGTCCTACTTCCAGTTGACGGACGGTTCTCCGCCAGCTTGAGAGGCGGGATTGAATCGCTGAGCAGAGGACTCAATTCTATTCTTTTTGGACTTACTATTCTTTTTATAATTTTATTGGGTGGCGCCATGTGCGACCCTCTTATTCTTTTGGTCATGTATATATATGTTTGATCTCTTTCATTTCAGTAGACTTATGCGATTATGCTTCATGTTCCAGGGAATTCCAAGCTGCGCAACTAAACCAGATTAAATGCGCATTAATGAAAATCGGTTATAAGTGACTCTCGGGAACTCGGGAGTTGAGCGTATGCGCGACCCCCGATTTTCAGGGCGTTACATGATACATTTGTAAATTTTGGACTGTATATTTTGCTCTGTAGTAGTCTCATACTCTGGATGGACACGTTTGACTGATAGCTGATTTACTTGCATTAAAATTCACGTTTATTCCATGATACATTGCACAGTCTATTTTAATTTTATGAACTACTCAAATGCCAGGTGAAACGAACTATAAAATCCTACTTCTGCAAAGCATAAGTGGCACCCGGAATATCAAGAGTCGTGTATTTACTCGATCCACGAAATCCGGAGCATTACACCAAAACTCCGGTGGGCCATTGAAAAACAAAACAGATACCTCCCTTGATTTGCCTCTCTTTTATATGGCCTACCAAAGTTTCAGACCAAGATGAAAGTTAGGCCTTGGAGGTTTCATGGGGTGCCGCATCACATAGACCATTCGAATTTTGCGCCCATGACACGTGTGCAAAGGTATGCACGGGTGCTCATGTAAGAAAGTACACATGTGAGCATGACTCTCTCTCTCTCTCTACATATACATACACTAATGTTCTTCGCACTAGTTCTGGTGAAGACTTTCTGAGAACTCATCACACCTAATGTGGGCTCAAAAATTGAATGGTTCATGTGATGCAACACCTCGTGAAACTACCAGGGCCTAATTTTAGATGGGCCCATCACATGAACCTGAACAGGTGATACCTGAACCCAACTCATTTTAAAACAGGTCTAATAATAGAACCTGTACCACTAAAATCAAGTACCCATTGACAGCCCTAACCACCCAGTTTTGTGTTGCATTGGCCTCGGCAGGATGTCCCGTCCATTTCCGACAAATTTGAGAATTATGAATGCAAAATAATCCATATAAAACTTCAATACCATCATTTCTTCCTCCCACCCCCACACGTCATGTGTGTTGAACATCCCATCGTTGAAAAGACTTCACATCATGATGACCATAAAATCATGACTATACCTTCATGGTACGTGAAAACAATGTAAACACAATAATTTGCTGAAATGGTGTGGACCATCCAATTAGTTGATCTGTCCAGGCTGTTTTAGATGAATCTCAACTTGTATGATGCATGGACAAAAAATCTTTTAAAGTGGACCGTTTCAATCATTTGAAATTGGGCTATTTTACTTCAAAAATATACCATCAGCATAACTTTTGTGTAATGAGATTCAATCTTATAGAGGCCTGTCGGAGCATCGGATTTGGTGGTATTGAATTGCATTAGATGGATTTAATATTATTATTACATAATGATTATATGTCTTGGAAAACCATGATATTTTGACCAATCTCATCTTTGGGATTGATTTTTTCCCCTCCAAAAAAACATTGTTTTATGTGAAACCAACATTCAATGGACACTAAAATTATAACCAACGGATGAGATTTCACAACTAAAGCTAGTCACCTCTACTCATGTGTCCCTCAAGTATCACTTATAAAGGGCACATATGGATGAAGCGAGTGTAAAATACGTGCATCAATGTGGGGCTAACATATATAGTGGATTTCAAAATTCACCAAAAATTCTGCTCTTGTATTGGGATTAGAAGGTCAAACGCCTGAATTAATCTAACATTATTTATTAATTCTAAATACCACATAAAATATATAATGGACCAAATGCAATTCCATACCACTTAATCTTCACCCAATCGATGTTCCAAATAGACCTTAAAGTTTTAGGTATTCCTGAGGGGAGCCTTATCACATAAGCGGCCTTGTTCATTGAAAAAGCCCCATTTCCAATGGATGAAGTCCCACATATCATATTTTGGTACATCAGGATGTATCTGAACAAACCTATTACATATTATCCCAAACCTATATATATATATAAAAACTCATAAACTAATTACAATTAATAAAAAAGAGGTGAATTCCTTTCCTTTTTTTTAAGCTATCAAACAGGCCCTAAAATATTGATTGATTAATGAATACAAGAAGGGTAAGTTATATACTTAATCCATCCTTGTCCATGGATTTTTTTTTTCTAAGTCACTAAAGACTGTTCATACATGATTTTTTATTATTTTTTTAAATTTTTATATGACCTGCAACCGTTATAATTTCAATTGGTTGAGTGTGGGTTAGGATCACGATCTAATTATTAACGGTCTGTTTGGTTGGGCCGATTAAGAGGGACTAGGAGGGATGGGATGGTAAAATCCTAACCCTCCTTTTTTTTAAAGCTATCAAACAGGCCCTAAAATATTGATTGATTAATGAATACAAGCAGGGTAAGTTATATACTAAATCCATCCTTGTCCATGGATTTTTTATATCTAAGTCACTAAAGACTGTTCATACATGATTTTTTTATTATTTTTTTAAATTTTTATATGACCTGCAACCGTTATAATTTCAATTGGTTGAGTGTGGGTTAGGATCACGATCTAATTATTAACGGCTTGTTTGGTTCTCCCGATTAAGAGGGATTAGGAGGGATGGGATGGTAAAATCCCGGGATATGCCAAACAAGCCAAACAGACCTGATGAACTTGTCCTAGGATATAGCAAACCCATGGATCTTAAACCAATCCACTTACATCACAATCATTACCTTAAAATTGATCCCATCCCTAATCATGTTCAATCGTGCTTGGGGCGTGTTTGGTTGGACGGCTTGGAAGGTAAAATCCCGGGATATGTCGGGCATGCCAAACAGACTCGATGAACTTGTCCCAGGATATAACAATCTCATGGATCTTAAACCAATCCACTGGCTCCACCGTCATTACCTTAAAATCTATCCCATCCCTCCTAATCTCATGGGATCCGTCCGGCCAAACAGGCCCTAAATGGATTAGGTCTAGGACCACTCGAACTGAGACCTTTGAACCCTGATGCAATACAAGGATTTAAGAAGGTTACTTCATCTTCATAATGCACCTTGCATGTTGCACATATTGACTGTCATTGGGCATTGGGCGGTGACCCAGCCACCACATATGTTTGTGGTGACCCAGCAAGATTTGATCAAGTCATGTGTGGTTGTCAGAAATGAGACTATATAAAATATGTTTGAAAGTTGTTATGCAAGTTAGCCTTATGTTTTACAATGGTCCCGTGGCCCAATCAAATCCCACCATGCGGGGTCATCACATAATCCAAATCTGCCGTCCAAAGAAACATACCTTAATAATTGCAATATATAGATAATCACATTAATTGTAAAATCCTAGCCGTTGAAGCTGTGGCTATCAAATGGATGGCCGAAAGTGAAAGGAAATTTAACCCCTAAATGCCTCAAAATTTCTAAATTCATCCAAACTTGGGAGCCCAAAATTCTTTTCTGAAGAGTGAAATGACAAAAATAGCCTTCACATAATTTGTCTGAAAAGCGTGGGATTGAGCATTTTGGGAGGTGAGTACGAAATCCAAGCTGTCGAACAGGCACACCCCACCATTACGATCAAGCAACCTTATTCTGGATTTGGTGAGGCAGGATAACAGCTCGGTGGATGAGGTCTACACTTTGCGGCCCACCTCAATATATGTATCATGTATCTACACCGTCCATTTGTTTTGTGCTCATTTTACCGCATGGTCCAAAAACTGAAGTAGATCCAAATCTCAGGTGAAAGATACAGTGGAGATTGAATTCCCACCATTAAAAACTTTTTTAGGGTCACAAAAGTTTTCGATCAAGTTGTCATTTGTGTTTTTCCTTCATTAAGGTCTGTGTGACCTCATCCATAGGTTAGATGGCAAATAAATATTTCAGTGGGCCATAGAAAGTTTTTAATGGTGGGTGTTAATCATGTTCACCTAACATTAAAATTTGTTTATTTTTTAGACTGTAACGCCCTGAAAATTGGGGGTCGTGCATACACTCGACTCCCAAGTTCCCGAGTGTCACCTATACCCAATTTTTAGAGTTTTATGATAAATCAGGTTTAAATGCGCAACTGGAATTTACTGGAAACATGAATCACAATTCACAACTAGTCTACTGAGATGAAGGAGTCTAAATATATACAAGTCTAAATTAATATAAACGGGTCGCCCAAGGCATTGCCTAACAAAATCATAAAACTATATCCAAAAGGAATGATGAGCTGAGTCCAACACTCAATGATCCAAGTCCACTCATGAACTTTGTGGCGAACCGCCCATCAACTGGAAATAGGACAACTCGTCCTCCTCATCCAAGCTCGCACCGCAAGGCTCCTCGTACTTGGTGTCACCTGCAGCTACTAAAGAGTCTGGTTGGTGTTTTAAAACACCGTCCTAGAGTGGGAGTGAGTGATCAACTCAGTGGGTGCTATTAGTCTTAAGTTGTAACAGGTATCAGTTATATTATGAACTTAATGAAACGCAATCATTCACAAACATCTAACTAATCTTATTAATGCGTATGCATGATAGATGATATGATGTATGTCATCACCATAACACTCCCTCGAGCGACTCCATCTAACGATCATGTATGACCAACACTCTCTCAGAGCGACCTCGACTGCTGAGTTACCAACCTAGCTAGTGCAATGCAATGATCATGTTAGCCAAGTTCTTAGTTAATTCCATTCATCCAGCAGGTTGGTGAATCTGATACACCCCACGTGTCAATGCTCTAAATTCGTTGTGAGGCTAAGGCCCCCCAACGTGTGAGGCCGAAACCCTATGATCCTTGATCCCGTCGGGTTTACCCCATCCCCGACTTCAACACATGGGGGCTACTGAAATGTGGGATCGCTCGCGGTCACTATGAGGAGGCGCGTCACCCCAGCGTAGGCCGACAGATTGGACACAGTGTCCCATTCCACCATGCCCAGCTCACGAGACTGTGGATCAATTTCAATTTGGTTATCGATGGGCTACAACGGTTGCAGAGTGTTCCAGGTTCCATACAGGTGTGGGAAAACATGGTTAACAAATAGGGTTGGTCAGTAAGTAGGCTAGACCGCACGAGTTTAGGCGAGTACGGGACAGACGACATTGGACATGAGCGACCCATGTAGCCTAACTACTGTCGCCCACACGCACCCACCCAAATCCATGGGTTTAACCTCAGGGGAGTCCTACCAACAGGGCCACCTTCACTCTCCTCATATTCCCGACTAACCCAAGGATTTGATGATAATCTATAGCATGCCAACTAGCAGGGTTATCATCTAGCATAAAATAATATCATATTTCATATTTTCTCAACATACAATTTAGATTTTCCTATCAAGCAAGCTAATAATATCATGAATCAAGAGTGCATGTATTTTGTGTGGGTTAGTGAGGAAGCTAAGCACTTCCTATACTTAATAGAACCAAATTACACAAGAGTTAATGGATCATATATGCTATGAGGCAACATCATGTGAGAACCAAATAAGATAAGTAAATGCAATCATCCATTCAAACCAAATTATACGAAAGGCAACAACATTCCATAACCATTTCATGTGAATCAATAGGATCAAGGGTAGGGTCTTCCCTAGGTTTGTCTAGATTCTTCAAATGCATCATCCAAGCAAGCAAAATCATTAAACTCATACTAAAATTGGTGCTGGGCCACCTAAGAACAATAGTCCGCACCTTAAGAGGAGATTTCCATTCTTTGAGATCTTAAAGCAAACACTTGTATATTAGATTTCAAAGCAAATCCCTTCTCAACACAAGGGTTTCAAGAAAAGGGACAAGGGATCTTACCTAGACGATCAACGGAATGATTCTTGTAGTTGCGGTGTAGGGTTTCTCTTTGGAGAAGGGGGTAGGGAGATGCAAGTTTAGTTTCCTTGGGCCTCACCTCGATCTAGGGTCCACCTTGTCACCTTCACTCTTTTCCTCTCTTCCTCCTTTCTTCTTTCTCCCCTTTCTCTCTTCTCTCTTCCTTTCCTCTAGAGTAAAATCGTATGGGGAGAGGGGGTGCCCAAATGAGGCCCTTTTATAATGCCAGATTTGACGTAAATGGCCCCAAGGGATAGGTTTTTACTATACTAGACCTATGAGAGGGTCTTTCTAAGCTCTAGGGCCCACTATGGGGTGTACACATTGATTCACACCGTAAAATAGTTAGCCCTAATAATGATATATGTATGGATATGATCGGCCCGCCATTTGGATGCGTCGATCAACAGATATGATTAGAAGTCTGTTCAACGGTCACTGATAGTCGATCGGGGCCGCGACTATACGGATATGAGCAGAAAAATATTCTTACTCTACGTGTGAAATTTGGTCGCAAACCGACGGTCCGAAATCCTTAACTTTGCATAAGAGGGGACAACCCAATTCACTTAATTTCAGCTCCTTTCTTTAAGGTATTTGCACTTCTCATGCACTCGTCCTTTACCTCAAGTTGAGCGGTTCTGGGCAGTACTCAGGTCCGACTCTCGCGATGGACGTCAAGCCCAGTAAGACGGATATTACTCTATAATTTTGTAACTAGTGGCCCACCAACGAGAGGTCTAGAGCATGTTCGGGAAATCGGGGCATTTTTGGAATGAATTAGGTATTGAGATTTCTCATGGGTGATGATTAGGGTTTGAATTAACTATGTTCATAGTGTGGCTTATTCATAACTAGTGAAAGTGGAGATTTAGTCATGATTACTCTAAGCTGTCGGTTTTAGGCTAAAAGAGTAACGGGGGTTGATTTGGTCTATTATTCAAGATCCGGGCCTTATCTGACTCTGCCCCGGTTAGATCTTTAATTTAGTCATGTTTTCCTTGATTAGTTAGCGAAGGGTCTGTTAGATTTGGGCCCTCTGGCCTTAAGTTTCAATGAATTTCCACAGTGGCCCTTTAGGACTCCTCATTGGCTTTGGGGCGGACCCAACACCTCTTTGGCCACCAAATTTGGTGTGTAGGTGCTTTATGGCCCGGTGAGGGGTCATATAAAATTTAAAACAAACGGATGAACAGATATGGGGTTTGAGTAAATGGTTCCGATCTTCAAATGGGCCTGTGGAGTCCATTCCGGTGATTGGAGCAGTTCTAGTGGCTCTCTACCTACGAAACTTAGAGAATAGGTGCTCCATGGCCCGACGAAGGGCCATGCAGAATTTGAGAACAATTGGATATAGGGTTTGGTCACACGGGTCCAATTTACGATCAATGGTCACCATTCCACGATCAGGTCCCAGAGTTTGTGGATGAGCGTAGAAAAATACATTAGACCCTCATCGTAAATTATGAAGAAATTCGACGGCTGAAATGTCTTACATCTCAGTTTTATTTACACGTGTCAGATTCCAATTCTGGCATTGGTGGGGCACATCGACAAGTGTCAGATTCCACTTCTGGGTGTTCACTGGGTCCGTGGTCCACGATGGTCCCCAAGCCCAATGAGATCTATGCTCCTCTAAATTTTTATAATTTTCTGACCTTCCCGTGTCGCGGTATAGCCCGCATGGGCTGTCGTTAGGTGTAAACGGCCATCTGGCTTGGAGGCCTGTACTAGGTTCTATCAGGACCCGTTTAGTCTATTCAATTGGGCTAATCTTGGTTTAATTTATTTGTGATACTTCACTACAAGTGGCTTAAACGAACAGTCCTGTGGAAAATCCTACATGGACGCTCTAGGACACTGTTCTGGTTGGGCGGGACGTTACACTACACCTGATATTCAAGTGATCGGGCAGATTCATTAGCTTCCTACGACTGATTAATCGGACTGGTGCGGTTCTTTACTGGTACCACCCCTGTATACACTAACATTGAGTGCTAATGGTTATTAAGTAATATTTAGGTTAATTAAATTTTAAAAAAAAATTGATGAATTTTTGAAAATCCAAAACAATGAAAATCCAAGATGTTATATAGACCATGGCATAAAATGAAGTACAACGTAGATATACAACACATATATCGAGGTGGCCCATCAGATGGGGTAAGGGATGTAGTACAGACACCAACCTGTTTAAAAATATGTCCATGCAGGGGTTTTATTGGCTCATTGTAATGTTGGGGTTTTATCCACACTTTCCAAATTATTTCATGGTAGGAGCCCAAAAATGAAGCAAATCCAATGTTAAAGTGGACCACAATGGGAAGTGAACGCTCACCATTAAAAACATCTTGGGTAGGACGCAATCTACTTGCTTCCCCCTAGTATATGACCATTCAATAGGTAGGCCTCACTTGGGTGTTTTTTTTTTTTTCCCAATCAAAGGCCATTACTTTACTTTTTCCCATGTTCATTTATTCCATGGCCCATGGATGGAATGATTTTGACCCTTTAAACATTAATCACTTTTGTAATTGTTTTTTTTATATAATTTATTAATCCATCGCTGCACTGCTCTTCAGTCACCTTTTATTTGTCAGTTTTTGCATTGATTGAGTGTCTAGAATCATGCAATAATTGTAATTTTGAATCATGGCTTGCATTGATCCACCACACAGTTAGCTCAGATCAGGACTATTCAACCACACGTCCTCAACATTGATGGTCCAATCACAACGGGACGATCCAAACCATACATCTAGTAGGGTCACATGAATAGTATTTGGTACAATGGGACAACGACGTTTGGTGATGGAATCATCTAATTGATGGGCCTGACATGGGATTATTATAGATGGTTGTCGTGAAATGGAAGGGATGGACATTGTAATGACACCATAGCCAAATCTAGTCCAATAATCGGACGAACCATGATGCATAAAACAAAATGAATAGTCTTGGCATGTGTACCATTTCACGGTGGGAATTGAACGGCTGCCGTTGAAAACTACTTTAGGGCCACAGTCTGGTAATTGCTTTTTTACCATAATCCATGTCGGTGGGACCTTATGAACAAGTTGGATTTACAAATAAAAATCACTGTGGGCCCTAAGATGGTTGAAACGGTGGTAGTCATTATCCTCACTATTTACTTGGTGTGGTCCACTCGAGCTTTCTATAGGCCTCAATTTTGGTCGTATGGCATCAAATAAGCTGGTAAAATGGATGGACGGTGTGGATAAGACACATACATCCCAGTAGGCCCCACAGAGTTTATTAGTACTTGATGCAATCTGCATCCTAGATCACATGGCTGAAGAACTTGTGACATGGCCATGGGGGCTAATCCGCTGGAATAGCATAACTGACCCGAGTTAAGCTGTGATCTAACAACAGGGAATAGCGATTTGTGCACAATGGACGAAAAGAAGGTGTTATTTACAAATGTGAAAAGTAGATTTTGTCTCATATATCCAAAATGGGAGGGTGTATATAAGGGTAAAAAAAAACCTCTTTAAGAAATTCGTAGCAGTAGCTTCTCATTGGTATACGTCACACTGTCTCACAAATAATGTCAATTTTCTCTATTTTATCCTATAAAACTTAACTCTTAACATGTGAAACTTTTTTCTTTTTTAACTCTATCATAATTTATGTGTTAGATCTATACCATCTATCAAAATTTTCAAATCATTCCTGAGCATTAATCTAAAAATGTGGCACATCTTAAGTTCAAGTGGACCACGCCATAGAAAATAGCGGGGATTGAACAATTACTGTTGAAACCTTTATTAAGTTTACTGTAAGACTTATTTTCTATCCAACCTCTTCATAAGGTCACCCAGACTATACCTGGTCCGAAAAAGTTTTCAACGGTGAGCATCCAATTCCTACTATTTCATACGGTGTAAATCACCATTATTGAATTTGCTTTGTATTTTTGTCTTATGTCCTAAAATATTATGAAGAATTAGATAAACAGTATTTATCTAACACATATATCAATATGAGTCCCACAAAAGTTTCACATCTCAACACTTATGGTTTTCTTCTCTCTAAAATGTGACGCACCAAACTCCATGAAATTTATGTGGGCCCAAGATGATTAAAAACAGATGATTTATTTATTTATTTATTTTTAAAGCTACCAAACAGACCCTAAAAGTTTGCTTGATTAATGAATACAAGCTAGGTAAGTGATAGCAACCCAAGGATCAGATCTAATGGTCAATACTAAATCCATCCTTGTCCATGGATTATTTTATTGTGAGTCACTTAAGACTGTTCATACATGATTTTTTTTTTTTATTTGTATGACCTGCAACCGTCATGAATTTCAATTGGTTGGGTGTGGGTTAGGATTATGATCTGATTATTAAATGGGTTAGGTCTAGGACCATCTAGAGCTGGACCTTTGAAACTCTACCCCTAATGCTACACAAGAGTCTAAAGAATGCTCCTTGCATGTTGCACACATTTATAGTCATTGGAACTGTCTAGGAAGAAACCAAAGTGGTTGAACGGTGACCCTGCCATAGTATGTTTGTAGTGACCTAACAAGATTTGATTAAATCACATGCGGCTGTCAGAAATGAAGCTATGAAAATCATAGGTGAACTTGGCCCATGACTCAACCAAATCCCACCGCAGGGAGTCATCACACAATCCACCATTGAAAGAAGCATACCTTGATAACTGCACTATATAAATAATCACGTTGATGGTAAAATCCTAGCCATTGAACCAGTGGCTATCAAATGGATTGCTGAAAGTGAAAGGAAATTTACCCCTGAATGCCTAAAAAATTATAAATTCATCAAGACTAGCCCTAGTTTCTTTTCTGATAGATGAAATGACAAAAATAACCTTCACACAATTTGTCTGAAAAACGTGGGGTTGAACGGTCTGGAGGGTGAGTACAAATTCCAAGCAGTCCAACAGGCACACCCCACCATGATGATCAAGCCACCGTATTCAGATTAGGTGTGGCAGGCATAACAGCTCAGTGGATGAGGTCCAGATTTTGGGGCCCACCTCAATATATGTATTCTATATCTGCACTGTCCATTTATTGTGTCAGGTCATTTTGAGGCATGGTCCAAATAATCAAGTAGATCCAAATATCAGGCCAACCACACGGTGGAGATTGAATTCCCACCATTAAAAACTTTTTTAGGGTCACAAAAGTATTGGATCAAGCTGCTGTTTGTGCTTCCTTCATCAAGGTCTGTGCAACCTCATTAATAGGTTGGATGACAAATAAACATTACAGTGGGCTCTAAAAAGTTTTTAACAGTAGTTATTTAATAACTACCATTTTCTAGTGTTCACCTAACATTTAAATTTGATTATTTTCTATACCATAACTTAAAATTAGCAGGGAAATGAATGCAACATAGATATACAACACATACATCGAGGTGGACCCATCAGAGTGGGTAAGGGATGTAGTACAGACACCAACCAGGACCAAAATATGTCCAGACAGGGGTTTTATGGGCTCATTGTAATGTAAGAATTTCATCCACACCTTTCATCTAACGGGCCCTTAGAGTATGAGCCCAAAAATAAAGCAAATCCAATGTTCAAGTGGACCACAATGGGAATTGAACGCTCACCATTAAAAACATCTTGGGTAGGACGCAATCTGCTTGTTTCCCGGTGGGATATGACCATTCAATAGGTGGGCCCCATTTGGGTCTTTTCTTTCTCTTTCTTCCATAAAAGCCATTCCTTTTCCTGTGTTCACTTATTCCATGGCCCATGGCTTTTTGACCCTGTCAATTACTTTTTTAATTGTTCTTTTATATAATTTATTAATCCATGCTACACTACTCTTCAATCACCTTTTATTTATCAGTTTTTGCATCAGATTGATTGAGTGGTTGGAATCATGCAATAATTGTAATTTTGAATCATGGCTTGCAGTTGATCCACCACACAGTTAGCTTAGATTAGGACCATTCAACCACATATCCTCAACATTGATGGTCCAATCACAACGGACGATCCAAACCATACATCTAGTTGGGCCACATGAATTGTATTTGGTACAATGGGACAACAACGTTTGGTGATGGAATCATCTAATTGATGGGCCTGACATGGGATTATTATAGATGGTTGTCTTGAAATGGAAGGGATGGACACTGTAATGACACCATAGCCAATCTGGTCCAATAATCGGACGAACCATAATGCATAAAACAAAATGAATAGTCTTGACATGTGTACCATTTCACTGTGGGATTTGAACGGCTGGAAAACTACTTTAGGGCCACAGGCTGGTAATTATTTTTTCCATCATCCAAGTCAGTGCAACCTTATGAACAACTTGGATTTACAAATAAAAAACACTGTGGACCTAAGATGGTTGAACGGTGGTCGTCATTATCCTCACTATTTTCTGTGGTGTGGTCCACTTAAGCTTTGTATAAGCTTTAATTTTGTCCCTGTGGTGTAAAATGAGCTGGTAAAACAGATGGACGGTGTGGATAATACACATACATCCTGGTAGGCCCCACAGAGTTTACTTAGTACGCCACGCAATCTACGTCCTAGGAAGGAATAGCTATTTATGCACAACGGACGAAAAGAAGGTGTTATTTACAAATGTGAAAAGTAGAGGGGTTTTGTCTCATATATTTAAAATGGGAGGGCTCATAAAAAAATAAAAACCTCTCCGAAAATTTCTTGGCATTAGCTTCTCACGAATCATATTGTTTTCTGCCTTTACCTAACAAAGCTTAACTTTTAATACGTGGAACATTTTTAGCCTCATGATAATTTATGCATTAGATCCATACCATCTATTAAAATTTAGCTTGTTGTTTACACTTCACTGTTAGCCACCCGCACTAGAATCGATACCAAGACCTCAATGTTGAAAAGTGTGGCACATTTAAAACTCAAGTGCACCATACTATAGAAAATAGTGAGGATTGAACAATCACTGGTGAAACCTTTCTAGGGTTTAGGATGAGACTCATTTGCCATCCAACCTTTTTGTAAGGTCACTTGGACTATACGTGGCTCCAAAATGTTTTCAACAATAGGCATGTAATTCGCATTATTTCATAAGGTGTAATTCCCCATTATTGAATTTGCTTCATTTTTGTCTTATACCTTAAAATAATATGAAAAATTAAATAAATATTATTTATCCAACATGTACACCATGATGACTTGTGCACAAAAGTTTCACATGTCAACACTGATGGTTTTCTTCTCTCTAAAATGTGATGCACCAAACGCCTTGAAATTTATGTGGGCCTAAGATGATGTATTTCTTAGGCTGAAACCTTCCATCCATTCAATCACATTCCTATGCATCATTCTAAGATATGAACAGAGTACAGAAGAAGGTAGATTGAAAGCTTAAGCAAATCACACGAAACTACTGATTAGGAATTGATGCCTCCTTTAGAAAACTTTTTAGGATGGCCCCGTTAAGCTAATATTTTTTTTTTTTCATCTATATAACCTTATTAGATAGCAAAAAAAACCTTGCAGTTAACATTAAGAAGTCTTCAATGGTACTTAATTCAATCCCAACAACTTAGGTGGTGTGGTCCACTTCAATGGTACTTAATTCAATCCCAACAGCTTAGGTGGTGTGGTCCACTTGATCTTTTGATGTGATTGATATTTGGTCTCATGCTCTAAAATGATTTGAAAAAATTGATGACCGGATATTAATCTAGGGTATAAATCATGGTAGGCCCAAGGAAGTATCATACTTTAAAAGGTTATTATTTTTTTGTTAGCTTGTAAGTGCACCTACTGTCAATTCACACGTCACTGTTAGCCACCCCACAAGGGGATCGATGCCAGCTCATACCTGAAGTTGTGTTGTTTCATTATGCTCTACTGGATGGTATTTTATGTGCCCCACCGTGATGTATGCGTTTTATCCATACCATTCATTTATTTTTACCAATCATTTTATGTCATGAGACCAAAATTGATGCAATATAAATCTATGTGGACCACACCACGTAAATAATTATGATTGAACACCTACCATTACAAATTTATTGGAAGTCATAAAAGTTTCGGACAAAGCTGATATTTGTGTTTTCCTTAATTCAATTCCGTGTGACCTAATCAACAGATTGATGGAAAATAAACATTACGCTGGGCCTTAGGAAGTTTTTGATGGTGGGTGTTTAATCATCACTGTTTCCTAGTGGTGTGGTCTACTTGAGATTTAGATTTGTCTGATTTTTGGACTCATGACCTAAAGTTTTCTGAAAAAATAAATGAACGGTGAAGATAAAACGAATATAATGTGGTGGAGCCCACAGAGCACTGTCCAGTGGCTTGAAATGCACATCCAGTGTTGTTAGCTGTTGTGATCGGCCGAGAAGGGACGGCGCAGGAATTTCATGCGGAGCGGATTGGTTGTTACCCGGTAATACCTTTTGATGAGTGTTACTGTAACCGTTTGGGATGTATTAGATGTATATCTACGCCGTCCATTTTCTTTTTCATATGATTTTAAGAAGATCCAAATCTCGAGTGAACCATACCATTAGAAACAGTGATAATGACCATTAAGAACTTTTTGTAGGCCAGATCAAGCTGATATTTGTATTTTTCCTTTATAGATCTTCCCTTACTGTGGGCGGCCCTATGGAATTTTTAATGGTGAGGCAATCCATCACCACTGTTTCCAGTGGTGTGGTCCACCTGATGGACGGCGTGGATATACAATACATAATAAAGGTGGGACCCACGGTAAGGGTAACACCTAATCCTCTCCCAATTTTCTGTGACTCAGACGATCCGTATTCAAAACAGCAGACCCTCTGCCGCCGCCTCTCTCAATCTTCTCTTTCGCTATCGAAGAAATGGAATGCAACACTCTGTTTGGCGGATCTATCCGTTCCTTTCTCCCTCTCAAACCCTAACCGGATCTTCCTCTCTCTCTCTCTGAAGCCGTTGTTTCGATCCTCGTTGAAGAAGAAGAGGAGGTAAGGAATTTTTTGTGGATTCTTCTTCCTTCTTTCCTGATTTTAGGGTTTTAGGACTGTATGATTTGCGTTTCACACATCATAGTGGGGCCCACAGAAGTTATCTCTACCGTGTAATCCAGGCCATTCAGACCCTCCATCCAGGCCTGTGAGGGGTCACTTAAGTTTAAGGGTGGTTGAAGAAGCTAAAATCCTTTTTGGGTGTCATTGGAGGATGCAGGGGCTTGCATTTGATCCTCTTCATTCCCGTTGGCGACGCTTCATGATCATCAAAAGTAGGAAATGCTCTAGTATCCATAATGTCCATCTTCTTTCAGTATTACTTTCATCCACTCGTGCAATCGTTGAATTTCAAAGCCCATTCCACCAATTTGCCACAGTAGCAACTACTCATCGAGAAGGACAACAAAATCCAATTGAACATTCTTACGAAAAAGAGCATGCCCACAAAATCTTTAATCTTGCATCGGAAGTTCGTTTCAGAAAAACTGATGACGACATTCTCGATTCCCTTTTAAACAATCAAGACTGTTGTGCAATGCAACCTTCAAACAGCTTTGTTGACAACTTGCTCCAGAGATTCAATGATGATTGGAAGTGGGCCTTGGGTCTCTTTCGGTGGGCAAGTTCACGACCAGGCTATAGACACTCTCCAGAAGCTTATGATAAGATGGTGGACATTTTAGGGAAGGCAAAGCAAATAGAGAAGATGTGGGCATTGGTTGAGGAGATGCGTGGGGGTGGTATCATCACTCGCAACACGGTTGCCAAGATCATGAGAAGGCTCGCTGGTGCAGGGCGGTTGAAAGATGCCGTTAAGGTGTTCGATGAATTGCTTGTTATGGGTGTAGAGAAGGATGTTGAATCAATGAATCTCTTGCTCGACACACTTTGTAAAGAGAAGAGGGTTGAACTTGCACGCGAGGTCTTTTTAGAGCTGAAGGCCCACATTACTCCAAATGCTCACACCTTTAACATTTTCATCCATGGTTGGTGCAAAGTGAATAGGATTGATGAGGCACATTGGACTATCCAAGAGATGAAGGGCTATGGGGTGCGCCCTTCTGTCATAACGTACTCAACTATCATCCAAGCCTATTGCAACCAATTCAATTTCTGTAAGGTCAATGAGCTCTTGGATGAGATGAAAATTGAGGGTTGCTCGCCGAACGTTGTCACCTACACCACAATCATGCATTCACTTGCCAAATCTCAGGAAACTGAAGAAGCCTTACAAATCTTTGAGAGGATGAAGGCAGATGGGTGTAAACCCGATACGGTCTTCTACAATTCCTTGATCTACATCCTGGGGAAAGCAGGCCAACTAAGCAAGGCTGTACATGTTTTTGAGGTGGAGATGTGCAAGAATGGAATATCTCCAAATGTCTCCACCTACAATACTATGATCTCTGTCTTTTGCCACCACTCCGAAGAGCGAAATGCTTTGAATGTTTTGAGGGAGATGGAAGAGTCGGGGTTGTGTAAACCCGATCTTCTAACGTACAATCCATTGCTCAAGCAGTGCTTTAAAACGGGGAAAACAGATATTAATCTTAGTAAGTTGTTGAGTGACATGGTAAACAAGCATCATCTGAGTCTTGATCTAGGTACTTACTCGCTCTTAGTTCATGGGTTTTGTGGAGCAGGCAAGTGTGAGTCAGCTTACCTCCTCTTTGAAGAGATGATAAGTCAAGAAATAACTCCTAGATATCGGACATGTCGTGTACTTTTGGAAGAATTGGAGCAGAAGAATATGAATGATCATGTAGAAAGGCTTAAAACTTACATGAAACAAATGAAGGGTTCCACTCATTAGTAAACACTAGAGTATTGACATGTTTTTTTCCTCTTCTTTTGTGTTGTAACATGTCATGCTGCAGTTAGACCGATATTTTGTCTATCCACTTGTCACGAAAAATGTTTTGATACATTAAATTTCACAGGTTATTGCTATATACAGTCTTTTATAATTTACTGATAAAAAATATAATGGTGATCTTGATTTTCCCTACTTTATGCGAGCTGATTAAGACATGGTTCAAATATAAATCTTGCATACTGGAACATAACCATTATCTAAGATGAAATATAACCATCATTCTCTAAATCACCATGCAATTTATATTCTGAATGTCTCACATGTTCTTTCCCAATCTCATGAGAGAAAATTATCATGTTCGTGAGGACCTGCCCCAATCCCACCGTCATCATCACTAACATCAACAATTATTGGCCTCAAAAGCTCGAACTAATAGATCATGGCGAATCAATCCCTTTATCTCATAGCCTAGGCCCCACATCGCATGGGTTAGGTCCTCGGCCGAACCTGCCTCGCACGAGCTGCTCACCCCGAGTGTGCCCCTGCATTCCACAAGCCACCCCACTCAAGCCCCGTGTCAAAATGCCCTGCATTAATCATTCACAGTGAGGAATTTTGAATACGAGACCTCTCGCTCTGATACTACTTTGATGCAGGACAACTAACCAACAACTCTAAACGCTTGAACTGATAGAGCATGGAGAATCAATCCCTTTATCTCATAACACAGGCCTCACATCTCATGGGTTAGATCCTCTGCCGAATCCCCCTCGTGGACTCCACATAACAAGCCACCCACCTCACACGGGCCGCCCACCCTGAGTGTGCCCCATATCCCACAGGTCACCCCACTCGAACCCGGTGTGAAAATGCCTCTGTATTACCGCCACAATAGTCGGTGCCAATATCTTCAAGGACATCACAGATATGAAGATCATGCTAAACTTTGACTACCCTGACTGGTTGTGGGGCCTGTTTGACAAGTGTCCGTTGTTGACCAAATTACGGAGGAAAAACTTGGAAACTCCCCCTTACGAAAGCCTCAAACATTTTGTTAAATTGGATAACTATGTATGAATAAATGAAACAACTTTATAAGGGTCAAGAATTGATCACAGATATTAAGCTTATTTCCTCTTTCTTTCATTTTGTTCTCTTTTCATCATTGTGGATTTGTTGTCTTCCTGTATTGAGCTTGTTTTATGAATGGAAGCTATTATTTCTTTTTCTGATAGGGAAATGAATGTAGTGGTATCTTTCGTTAAAAAAATAATATAAATATAAATAAAATTAAAATTTAAAAAAAAAAATAAAAAACAAAAAACGTAGTGGTATTAGAAAGAAACATGTTATGGGTTTGGTAGAGTTGTACCTTTGATGCTGATTAAGTAGCTACGTGCTTTGTGAATCTTGCACCTGTAATGCGATGGGTGTTGAATGAGTTTGTAATTTTTCTGTTGCCACATTGGGTTGTGGGGTCAGAGGTCTGTCCCAACCAGTTTCTGAGGTGGGTTTGGGCCAAGTTAAATGGGTGGCATGTCGGGGTTGTGCTAGAAGCGTGGCCCATTTAAGTGAATGTGTTGGGCTCGGTTGAACCCTGACCACCCATATAGGTAATCAGTGGGTTGAGTTGGATGATCTTGGCCTGATTTGTACCATAACCAAATACAAAATAATAGAATATAAGTGTACATACATTCATGTGATTATGTAGATATGCATTCGTTATTCAGGTAGGGCAGGGCATACCTTGAGTCCCATATCCATTCTTAAACCTAAGCTAGATTGTGCATGTCAGTTCATCCTAACCCAATTACAATTAAATAGGTTGGATGTCAGTTGGGCTTGGGCTTGATGAGTTTTAAGTAGGTGGGTTGGGCCATAGTGTAATTGGTCCTGGGTCAGCCTCGGGCCAAAATTATTGGCTTGTTTAGTAATTGCCACTCCTACAGGCACAACAATGCAGACATACATGTATTTTTCTAATTATCCAATCAATGTCTAATCTTTCTATTTTATAATTTCTGCACCATGATGTTGGTGCATTTGTGGTTTTAATCTTAAACTTCCATTGGTCTGTCTTTTTACTTTTTTTTTTTTTTTTTTTTTTTTTTTTTTTGGGGTTTGTTGTCAACACTCACCCCAAAGACCCAGAATATCATCCCAATTCCAACCCATAAGAGTTCCTAAAGCCCAATAAGATACTCTCCCTTTAGCCCTTGTGAAGATTCGTATCTATGCTTTGATATCGTTCTTAGAAGTTCTCTTGTTGCACCCCCTCCAAATAATCTAGAGACTGAACAACAAGGCATGGCCTGCCATATGCCACAACCCAAAATGATGCCAGTTAGACAATGATATGTACTCTATTCGAGGGAAAATTTACCACTATAATTTTAGGCCCTATTCTGATCAACAGATCAAGCACTTCTAAGTTAGGATTATCTGATTGGGCAGGCTTTTGGGCCACAACCATTTGTGGTGGGGCTTGACTGATGAGAGGTTTGTATCTTATATCCCGCATGCATCCCTATGGGAACTCCTGCATAATTGGTGTGCAATTATCATTCCTCCTTAGTTTGATATTTTTATGGTTCATTCATTTGATCGTGACCTTTATATGCTAGAATATCATGAAAATGATAATTCGATTCTCACAGGCTTACCATTAGGCCACCTACAGGTTGAAGGTCTTATTGGTTGGTGTCCCCTCACAACTGTTCCATGTGGTATGGCCCACATGGATGGGGTGCATCTGATGCACAATCATGGTGGGACCCACAGAGGTCATCTCCACCGTAACTTATAGCGGAGTTAACACTGTTATCATTTTTCCACACACACACATTGGGAAATATTTACAGCATTTTCTTGATCCACAATGCAGTCATAATTATTTAGATTTTCTTGGATTATATCATCATCTTGTTTTTATTTTTTCTGGATGAATATCCCTTTGATTCCAATTGAAACTCAATTTGAGTTTGAATTCTAATAAACATTCACTGTACTGTATTCCAGAGCAATCACATTGATGCTCACAGCAAAATGTTACTGCGTCGAACTCGAAATCTGATAAACCATAGTGCGATAATTCTACGGAACTTCTGTGTATGTTCTGTAAGTGAAATTACAAGTCTGAGAGCCTCATTTTCAACTAGTTCAAGGGGGCCTAAATACACAGAGCTGCCCAAAAGGCTTCAAAAGTCGGAACGGAAGCCGTTTGTGACAGATGTCAATGAGCTGAAGCGTAGAGCTAGATTGGAAAGACAAATGAGGCAGGAAGTGCGTGAGGTTGTTCTGCGGCCCCCTGAAAATGGGATGTTGGTCAAGAGATTGGTCCCTGTCGCATACAAGGTTTATGCCGCCAGAAATGAGCTTCTCAACTGTGTGTCTAAGATTGTCCAGCACATCTCTATTCATTCTTGCAGGTACACACATGGTACGTTTTGTTCATTGTATTGTGTCTTTTAGGAGTTCGTAACTAATTGGTGATCTTATTTTCAGTAGGGCTGCACCTTGGGTTTGGGTCAACCCAAACCCGATTGTTGGAACCCGAGTCAAGGTGAGGTTCGGGTTGGAAAACTTCAACCTAATTTGAAATTGAGTTGGGTATGGGCTGAGCAAATTCAGCTTGGGTTTGGTTTGGTTGGGAATAATCAGTGTTCGAAATATCGGTATCGCACTATGTATTGCACCCTTGGGATACAGATACGTATCGGTTATCATACAGGATATATCGTTTGTATCGCATAGTTTATCGCACTTTTTGGGAAACATGGGGAAACATTGAGAAAATGGTTAATTTTTTTTTGAGGATTGTTAAAAAAGCCCTTAATTAAATCATAACATCTCAAAAAAAATGTGCACATAATAAGTTTCCTTTGTATGGGGTCCTAAGCTATGCGATGTTTAACTGAACTAATGCAACTATATTTAACTTAGATGCATGATATTTATAAATATATCATAGTCATGTATGAAAACACAACCAATTCATTGAAAAGCAAAAGAAGAACTGAAGAAGTAAATTTTGAGAAATGGATGGACGGTGGGCGTCCCTCTCCCCACTGTTTTCTGTGGTGGGGTCCACTCCGGATATGGATCTGACTCATTATTTGTCTCATGCCTTAAAATTAACTAGCCAAATGGATGGACAGTGTAGATAGAACACATAAATCATGGTGGGCCCCACAGAACTTGGTGACATCAATTCAGTAGCCAGTCTGGCTACACAACATGTCAGTATCTAATCCGCGTCCTACGTGGGAGAACTCCCCCGACACCAGCCATGGTCGGTGCTATGTGGGCCCCAACATAATGTATTTGTTTCATCCATTCTGTTCATCCATTTTTACGGATCATTTTAGGATTTAATAAAAATAATTATAGGGATATAAATCTCAGGTGGACCACACCATAGGAAAACAATAATGATTGGATATCCACCATTTAAATCCTCCTAAAGCCCACTGCACTGTTTATTTGACATCCAATCTATTGATTGGATCATAAAGACCCAGATGAAGGGGAAAAATAAATATCAGCTTAATCCAAAGCTCTTATGGCTCCCAAAACATTTTAATGGTCAACGTTCATTCAACACTATTTCTGCAATGTGGTCTAGATTATATTTCGATATAGCTAATTTTTTCTCTCATAACATAAAATGATCTATAAAAATAGGTGGACAAAGGATGAAACACATACATCATGGTGGGGCCCATAGAGCACCAACCACGAGCCATTGGCTGGTGCCCGTGGGAGTAGCCAATCCGTTTCGGACGCGGATTTCCTGCGAAAGCCTTTCGCAAGAAGTTCCTGCGTTGGGAACCCAGGTGGGGTCCACTGTGATGTTTGTGAGAAATCCTCTCCGTCCATCTGTTTTGTGAGTGCATTTTAGGATATGAGGCCAAAAATGAACCGTATCCAATACTCAAGTGGGCCAAAAACGGGATAATTGAACGTCCACAGTTGAAATATTCGTGGGCCAACAGAAGTTTTGAATCATGCTAATATTTGTGTTTTCAGTTCATCCCAGTAAGAATGACGTTATTAACGGTATGGATGGCATGTAAACATGACTGTGGGCCCTAAAAAGGTTTCAACGGTGGAAATCATTATTCCAACTATTTCCTATGGTATGGTCCACTCGATCTTTGGGTATGATTAAATTTTGGGCTCAACCGTTAAAATAAGATGGAAAAACCTATGGACGGCGTGGATGGACCACATACATTAAAGGTGGGCCCAAGTGAGTTTACTGAGACCAAAATACCCCTCCTTCTACAACTGCTTACCCTAACAGTCAAGGGGTATTTTGGTCAAAATAGCAGCTTCCGAACCCTAATAAGTCGCTTTGGCCAGCGAAAATAAAAAAAGGCATCGTACGGACTCGTCCGTTCCTCTAATAGTTTCTCTGATTTCCCCATCCGCGCCCCTCTTTCACTTTCCCTCTCCATTTTTACCCCCATCCACGCAGTCCGATCTGTCTTTCACGCACGCAACCCCTCAAATCTCGTTCCGGAAGGAATGGTTCGTCGATCCGGCCTGATTCCTCGCCGGAATCTCCGAGAAAGAGAAGAAAATGGCAAGAAAATCGTACTTACCTGTCGAATGGCCCACCTCCGATCACCGCTACAGCCAGGTACTCTCCGATTTCTTTTCTTTTTTTTTTTAAATTCAAATTTTTGGGTTTTTTGGTGCGATATCGTCGATATATCGGCCGATATTTGGGTTTTTTGGTGTGATATCGACGATATATCGGCCGATATCTGGATTTTGGATTTTTTGGTATCTTCCGGGGGTTATCGCGAGTGTATCATCTCACTGTGGTGCGATAACGATAATATCAGCCGATATATCGGCCGATAGTATCGATATTTTGAACACTGGGAATAATCACATGTATTTGGGTCAGATTGGGTCCGTTTAGGATTGTGTAGGGTGGAATTTGGGTTGGGTTCAGGTTGTGCATCTCAGGTTATAATTCAGGTCGGGTCAGGTTGCAGGTTGGGTCTGGCTCAGGTTGACCCTCAACCCCACCCAAACCCGCTTGAGTTGCACCCTTAATTGTCACAATGCCAATTGTAGTATATTGCTTAATAATGTTGCATAAGTTCTACAATCCTTTTGTACAACTGGGCCGTGCTTCATTTTCGAGACCATTGATGGAAAGGGCCTTACTATGGATTATGCATTCCTCAAAAATCTTCCTAGATTGGACAAAATCTTAAAGCTTCGACTGGCAGCCTGAGTATATACAGTTGAGAATGAAATATAGCAGCGGCTTTTGGTGAAAGGGCAAAGGATTGGTATTTCTAGGATCATCATCATCATCATCATCCTAGTGTTATACCAACTAATTGGGTAATTTTCAGGATCTTCCAATCCGGGAAATTTTCAGAGATCCCCATCGGCAGTAAGGCCCGTCCGTTCTGATCATTAAAACATGGGCCTACCAGTACTTGTACAAACTCAGGACCTGAGGATGTGCAGGATCAGACTCTGTGTCCATCACAAATTAGTAATTTAGGCTTGATGTACTGTGAAAAACATGCTGCAAATCCAAATCCTAATTTGGCAATGATTGGTTCTTATGCAGCTCGTGTGGAGAAGTTCATGTGGGACCCTTCCCACATAAAATCCGTACGTGCAATCCGGCTGTCAGTCCTAGCAAAGAACACAGCTGGGCAAAAGGAAGCGTTGAGCATGTTCTCCCTCTTGTGGAATCTTTTCATCTCTATGACAGATTGGGGAGAGCCGTTTCACATGAAGAGTGTCTCCAGGTTGACCGGATTCCAGCCATTGTAGAATTATGTGTGCAAGCAGGGGTGGACATCCCTGATTACCCAACAAGGAGACGGTCCTTTCCTGTTTACAATATTGCTGGGAAGTTGATAGATTTTGAACTGAAATTCCCACGAGACGATACATCTGGAAAAGATATTCAACCATTCGGATTTTGGGAGAAGCATGACAATCCAAGGGATAGCAATTCTCGGGCATCGGACTCTAGTGATCTGCAAGGTTTGCCTCCTACTTGACTTCTTTCACCCTCTATTTGGATTTTGCCAAAGTAAAAGAGAAAAATATAGCAGTAGTTGGTGATGAGGAAGGTCCCGAGCCTCTGCGGATGCACAGTTTGCTGATGCTCTGGATCCTTGCATGTAAGCCATGGTTCAATGACCCAGGGTCCCAGCCCATTGGTCTGATGGGCCCCAAATCTACGGAATCTGGAGAATCAACAAACTGGTCATTTGCTGGTGCTCAGGACCTTTATGTCATCTTTTGCTGTATAGAAGAAAAAGCTTGTTGTGCTTTTTAAGTTGGATATGCTTGTGTTTTTAGTTCTGGACTTGTCTTGGATAGTAGGATTCCAGTTATGCTTCAATAAGGTAATCTGAATTCGAAGTCCAAATTTATGGTTTGGGGGTGGAAATGTAAGTGGAACTCCTGTTATTGTTATTCAATTTTAGTGCGACTGAAACTTTCAACAGATTCAAACTTTCTAGGATCATTGTCATCACCATCTAAGTGTTATCCCAACTAATTGAGTTCAGCGACATGAATCCTATTGCACCATTCTACTCCATCAAATGCCGTAATTTCAATTAGGCTATAGGTCATCAAGTCTTCACTTACTAGGATGGAACTTCAAAAAATTTTGGCCATTTACAACAGAGAATCGAGCAGGTTAGGGGAGAAGTTTCGGCTCGAAATCTTCTCTGAAACTCAATGGCAATTTTGATCCTCTGAAGGAGAGTCACAACTTAGGTATAGTTGAGGCACAAAGCTCAATTAGACCTGAAAACTCAATCAACAAAGCACACTAATCATTTCTGATAATGCCACCAATGCCGAAAGAAGTCCAATTAGACCAAAACAATTGCTTTGGAATGTCTTTCAACTTATAGGCTATAGCTCTGCACCAAAAAATTATTGGCCCAAAGATTTTTCTGATGTTGCATTGCTTTCATACCGGACTCGAGTGGGGTGGCTTGTGTGAAGCCTGGACACACTTGGGGTAAGCGGCTTGTGTGAGGCAAGACCCATGTGAAGTGGGCTCACGAGGAGGGTTTGGCTGAGGGCTTGACCTGTGTGAAGTGGGGCTTGGGCTATGAGATAAAGGGATTGATTCGCCACACTTTACTAGTTCAAGCTTTTAGAGCAAGTGGTTAGTTGTCCTACATCAAAGTGGTATTAGAGCGAGAGGTCTCGTGTTCTAGACTCCTTAATGGGGGTGATTAATGCAGGGCATTTTCATAATAGGCTCGAGTGAGGTGGCCTATGTGAAGCAAAGGCACACTCGGGGTGGGTGGGCCATGTGAGGTGAGACTCATGTGAAGTGGTGCCTGAGCTATGAGATCAAGGGATTGATTCTATGAAGCAGGGGCACACTCAGGGTGGGCGGCTCATATGAGGCAAGTGGCTCATGTGAGGCGAGACCCATGTGAAGTGTGGCTTGGGCTATGAGATAAAGGGATTGATTATGTGAAGCAGGAGCACACTCGGGGTGGGCGGCCCATGTGAGGCGGGTGGCTCATATGAGGTGAAACCTATGTGAAGTGGGCCTATGTCTCACGACTTAGATTTCGGGTACTTGGCGTGTACTTCGGATTTGAGATCCACATCATAAGTTGTACACTAAGTGTACTTAAATGATTTGATATGCTTCACAAAATTTGCCTAGCTGGTAGTACTACCATAGATTTAAATTTCATTCATATTCAACCACATCTTATAAATAAGAAATCGACCATTAATTCCAGTCATCAGTTATTAACATAGCTGAGGACCCTCCCATTAGGGGTATTATGTAATAAACTAAATCTTGTCCAACAAAGTTGAAAGAAATAAATAATAATACATGAACATCAAATGGAATTAAAATGATAATCATGGTTGGTCTAGGGCATCAACTTCTTCCTAGAATTTCTGCAGATTCGGGCTGTTTTCAGCAACAATTCTGAAAGTTAACTTTTTTGAAGGTTCGAGCGGCATTATGTAATATTCTGAAATTTTATGCCAGAACCTCCTGACATTGTGAAAATTCTATTTTAGTTCTGAAATTCCAAATTTTTACGCAGTCTGTGATGATTTACACGAAATTTTAGGGATTTATCTACTTTGATAATTTAATGTTTGAATCACAATTAATAGATGTATCAAGGCTAACCATTAATCGTCACTTGATCAATTTCAAGGGACAACTGATGATTATCTTGATCTGACCATCCATACATTAATTTATTGCAATTCTTAATGATCACATTGATTGGTCAATGCGTCCACTAGATGGTTAGATCAATCATCAAATCCGGATGTTGTCATCATCTGATGTTCGGATTTTGATAGTTGGTCTAGATTGAGTTAGAACTCAACCATCCAATGGTTTCACACAATAGATTAATACATGATTCATTGTTTACCATTACCTTAGATCCATGCAGCCCATCCAAGGTCCGATCGGTCTGAAATTTAAGATTTTAGTTAATTTTGTTATTAAGAATCTAATGAACGCCGAGGATTTAATCACATGTTTCAAATTAAATCATATAATTCTTTGTGGCAAGTTGTAGCTTGTGCAGAGAATTAATCTTCTGGTATCGATTCAATTTCCTTAAATTAAGGAAGAACCTTGGTAAATCTAAGATCGGTACGATCCATTGATGTGTCGAATAGGTCTGATTCTTGAAATTATTACATGATTGAGTCTTAGAAAACCAATTAACTGTACAGATTGTATCAATCACTGTCCACCTTGGAAAAATCCCACATTCCGCATAGCAACTCTAAAGCCATGCGCATCGTGTACCTTTCCACGTGGATAAGTTAGACGTATATAATGGATGCCTGATTGATCTAATCCGTCCAATGTGTAGATCAATACTGAATTAAACTACTGTAGAAAGAAAAAGAAGAGAAGATCATTGTACTTACTTGAATAGATGAATTCCAAAAGCCTCTCTCTCACTTTTTCTCTCTCTTTTTTTTTTTCTTTTTCTTTCTAATTATTTATATTTACGATTTTTTTTTCTTTTGTTCTTTGAGTCTTAGTAGGACTCTCGCTATCACACGCGCCCTCCTTAAGAGAGATGGTTTGTTGGAAGACTATGAGATATGAGGGAGAGTTGGGATAATGAGAGATAAGAGAAGAATTGAGATGAGATCGATGGATCTCTCCCTCTCACTCAAATTTCACAAAAATAAATAAATTTAATTTTATTAAAAAAATACATTCACTTCCAAGACAACATCCTTAAAAAAAAAATTAAAAAAAAAATTCAACTATGAGATAAAAGGGATTGATTCACCACACTCTATCGGTTCGAGCTTTTAGAGTAAGTGGTTAGCTGTGTTGCATCAATTGCCATGTGTTTTCACATGAATGCAAGGAAAGACAATCTCTCTCACTTGCCCCTCCTTACTGGCCCCCATAGTAATGTAGGGGCATTTTCACACCGGGCTCGAGTGGGGTCGTCTGTGGGATGTAGGGGCACACTCGGGGTGGGCGGAGCCCATGGGGGAGGTCTCGTGTTTGAGACTCCTCACCTGGGGTGATTAATGCGCATTTCACATCGGGCTCCAGTGGGGTAGCTTGTGGGATGCGGGGACACACTCGGGGTGGGTGGCCCGTGTGAGGCGGTACCCATGTGATTTGGGGCTCACAAGGGGGGTTCAGCCGAGGTCCTAACCCATGAGATGTGGGGCCTGGGCTATGAGATAAAAGGGATTAATTCGCCATGATCTAATAGTTCGAGCTTTTAGAGCAAGTGGTTAATTGTCCTGCATTAAATAAATATAAGAGCAGGAGGTCTCATGTTCGAGACTCCTCACCGGGGGTAATTAATGCAAGGGCATTTTCACACCGGGCTCAAGTGGAGTCGCCTATAGGATGCAAAGGCACACTCAAGGTGGGCGGGACCCACGAGGGAGGTCTCGTGTTCGAGACTCCTCACCGGGGGTGAATAATGCGCATTTCACACCGAGCTCCAGTGGGGTTGCCTGTGGGATGTGGGGACAGACTCGGGGTGGGCGGCCCGTGTGAGGCGGTACCTATGTGATTTGGGGCCCACAAGGGGGGTTCGGCCAAGGTCCTAACCCATAAGATGTGGGGCCCGGGCTATGAGATAAATGGATTAATTCTCCATGCTCTAATAGTTCGAGCTTTTAGAGCAAGTGGTTAATTGTCCTGCATCACATAGCCACAACCATCTTCTTCTGATGAGCTCTTCTTTTCTGAAAGCTAGAATCTGATCATTGCCGGAGAGTGAGATTTTCTGCTGTTGTTGCCCTAGAAAAGAGCTACCTTCAACCAAATCTGTTGCATCTGAGGTCACTCGCATTGGCTGCTATCTCTTCTTCAGAGTGTTTGGTTGCTCATCCTCCATAACTGACACCTTCAAAGTCTCCTCTTGGACATTCAAGTTGATAATACTTCTTTCTTTTTTTTTTCGCACTTTTCACCGTCTACCACAATCTTGATTTTTGAACAAGGTGTATTAATGCTTCATGAACTGTGTGTGCCAATCTCTGAGAACAGACCCACCCATGGGCCTATATCAAAGATTTTTTTTTTTTTGTCCATGCACATGGAAGCACACGCCGAATCCTTCCACTGCTTTTGCAATTTTAGCAGGTGACTTGTAAAGCTGTCTTATTTGAGAAGAACCAGCTTGGCACTTTGAAGGGCAAACAAAAGTGATATTCTTCCAGCTTGCATGATTACAGGATATCCCATTTTGAGTTAGCCCACTGCTCAAGATCATCAACATTGATGTCCTGTAGGTCACTCATATTGATTAGGACCTTTTCAAGCCATGTTGATTGCTTCATAGCAAAAGTAGCATCCACCAATATAGTCAACCATGGTTCCTTAATGATAATTCCGTCCATGATAATTTTGGTGAACACAGTTGATTTGTTCCGGCAAGTCATTCCTTCCAGTCAAAGGGCCTTTAAACAAAACCTCTTTTCAGAGGCTAGTGAAATTCAAAAACTCTTGTTT
This sequence comes from Magnolia sinica, assembly GCF_029962835.1. NCBI lineage: Eukaryota > Viridiplantae > Streptophyta > Magnoliopsida > Magnoliales > Magnoliaceae > Magnolia > Magnolia sinica. Next base: position 10,153,124 of record NC_080575.1, on the reverse strand, counting down.
GCTTGTTCCTTGCTGGTATAGACCTCCTACTGGGATCGTAATCCACTTGCATATGAGCAGAGGCATTTTGGGTTGAGGGAGCAAGAACTTAGGCCCATAATCTGTGCAATAAATCACCAATCTTTTTTCTGCTAGTCATCTACCATTTAGATTCAGGATAACTGCCTCTTTTACCTCTCAGTCATAAAAACTGCACAGAGGCGAAACCCTCGGTCATTGCTAATTTTCAATGTTGAGAGATCATGAGCTCAGTGACCTTACCAAACTTGCTAAAGACACAAAAGAACACAAGGCACTTAACAAACAGGGGGAATTTCTCCATTCATTTGATAATTTCACTCCAAGACTGCTATTTGATTGGCCATGCTATGGCCAGCTATAAGGCAACATGAGTAGAGATTGAGTGTTGTGAAGATGAGTTGAGATGGATGTGTGGGAAGACCAGGAAGGATAAAAATAAGAATGAGGTCACATCCAAAACAACATAGGAGTTGTCTCAGTAAGATATAAAATGACGAAGATCATATTCAGGTGGTTTGGTCACGTGCAATGAAGACTAGAGATGGCTTTGATTAGGAGGGGAACATCGCTCGGGGAAGATTCAGAAAAGGGGATGAGAGGAAGACCTAAAAGGACCTGTATTGAGGTGGTGAGATGGGGATGCAATCATGTAATGGCTCGTCACTTATCGAGGATAGGGCCTTAGGATTGATTGGGGAAATAGGATTTGCAAAGCCGTACCCTAGTTGGGACGAGCTGTTAAAGATGATGTCTAATGTTATGGAGAAAGGGCTGCTCATGAAATAAGTGTATGCTGGGTAGGGCTGTACACGAGTCGAGCTAGCTTGAAAAGCTTGCTCGACTCGGCTCGAGTCAGGTCGGATTGACTCAGCTTGAAAGGCTGACTCGGGGCGAGTCAAGCTCATTTTCTAAAGCTCGAGTTGAAGATGATTTAGGATATCAGATTCCAGAGGGCTAGCTGGGCTTTGGGGCTTGAAGTTTTTCATGCCTTTTTCGGAGTTCTATTCTGTAATCCTCATTAATTCTAAAAAGAAAAAAGATTTATTTATTTATTTATTTATTTATTTTTGTGCCTCATTGATTCTTGTTGGGTTGTCTTCCATTCATGCACCCATCCATTGAGCTTAATGGCTTTTGAGTTATTTCTATCTTCTAGAGATTGAAAGAAGAATGTTATGCACTTTCTGATCAAGTCGAGCTGCTAAATGTGTTCTATCTTTTAGTTTCAAGACCAATTTTCATACTCCAAGCAGTGTTTTATTTTTTATTTTCTCATGCACATACCTGAAGGTTTAGCCCGTGTGACATGGTGAACACGAGATTTGAGGCTGTTGAGTTTTGGATGAATACCTTGTAACGACATTTGGCCTGTCATGTTTGTTACATTCTTCTGCAGCAGACCTTATATTTCTATATTCTCGTAGAGAAATGTACACATACAATGATTTCTTTCTTGCCGACATGCTATGTGTATATCTGATCTTAGCAAAAGGTGGACCACACCATGCAGATCAACATGGGAGAATCAGGGTGGTCCACCCATCATTCAGGCTACACCAGTGTTCGAAATATCGGTATCGCATTACATATCGCACCCTTGGAATACTGATGTATATCGGTTATCGCATGGGATATATCGGTTGTATCACGTAATGTATTGTATCACATAATGTATCGCTGTTGTTACATTGGAAATTGGTTAAAATTTTCAATGAAATTTCTGTGATTGTTAAAAAAGATATCAATACATACTTAAAAATCAAAACATTACAAAAAGCAAGTGCACATAATAGGTTTTCTTTGTATGGGGTCTTAATCTATGCGTTGTCTAACTGAATTGATGCAGCTATATTCTACATCTATTCATATAATTTATAATTGTAAGAAGACATGTGGAAACACAAGCAATACATTAAAAAGAAAAAGAAGAATTACTAAATTAGGTTACATACATGTTTGATTTTGATTTTTTTAATTTTCCGCAATTCGGTCTTCTCCTCCAAATTTCGAAATTGAAGCTCCCAATCCATGATTTTTCATGCAAAACATGAAAAATCGTGGATTTGTAACAATTTGACATTGATTTAACATGATTTACAGAAAAAAAAAAAAGGATTAAAAAAAAATGCTCACCGGATCGAACATGTGGGATGTATCCCACTAGTGCATTTCGTATCGCACAGGTGGGATACAAGATATATCGTGGGATATATCGGCCGATGTCGTCGATATTTAAAACACTGGGCTATGCTAGAGAAATCAATGTGTTGCTGGTGATATGCTTTGATGTCCGGGTGTGGCCCACCTAATGGTTGGTCAGGTTTTCTCCACGGGTGATCTTTATATTCTAGCCAGCCTTTTGTAGGGTTTGGATGTTCTACATTAGTGACATCCTGGTGGGAAAGAAAGCATTGCATGCGAACATTTTCCTAAGATTTAGATTTTTGTCTCAAATTCTCTATGCCATCCATCAGACAATAGATGATCACTGATAAGTTATATCAAACCCAGTCAAAGTCGAGTCGACTTCAGGCAAGGCTCTTGAAATTTCTTACAAGTTTTTACTGATTTTTTCGGCATCATTTAATATTAAAAAGCATTAAGTAATGAGACATGCTCCAGTGCTCTTATAGCACTAAAAGTTATAGTGCTCCTAGTTGCATCCGTCCATGTGGATGGTTCCATCAATCAATTTGAACTGTCTATTTAGTCCAGAACACATTTCGTGAACTACAAAATGAAAAATCACACTGATCAAATGATCTAACCCAGCCTTGATTTGGCCTTATTTTCTATAGCCATCCTTCTTCCAGGCAATGTGGATGGGATGGCTATGATAGCCTATCAAAAGCGACGCTTTAGAATCATGAAAAGTCTGTGATTGGCCCTAACAAATAGCTGGATCAGATTGTTGATGGGATCTACTTTTGTGCAAAAACTCCTCACTGTCCATATTAAAGGCCATTTATCAATAGTTAATATTTGTTGGATTGGTATGATGTTTGCATGGTAGCCAATGAAGCATGAGTTCCACCTGATGAACAATTTGGATCCATGAATTGGACTGCATGGGATAGTCCAAGTGGACCAATGCAAGTGCTCTGAGAGCATTGGAGCATTTCTTATAAATAATATATAAATAATGTCGAGTAATGCCAAGTCGAGTGGAGTTTGTGCTGAGTTTTACCAAGTATTTTCAAGTTGAGTTTTGACTGAGTCGTGATCCAACTGAGTTTTTTTTTTTTTTTAAGACTTGGTGAAATCTGATGGAGTCGGGTTTCTAGACCATGTTCTAAACACAGGCTGAGTATTGTTGTAACCCATGCAGGTCTGGCTGTGAGAGGCATGGAGGCATGGGAGAAAATGCGGTCCGGGGCCATGAAACTCATGCAGAAATACGCCGTCCAAACATGTGGATACTGCCCTGAGGTCCAGGTGGGGCCGAAGGGCCACAGGGCCAGGTTATGCCAAGCACACAAACACCAGCTGAGGGATGGGCAGCACGCATGGCAGGAGGCAACGATCGACGACCTGATGCCTCCAGTGTATGTGTGGCACGTGCGGGACCCTCAGGGCAGCGGCCCACTCGTGGACCAGTTGAAGAGGTACTACGGGAAGCTGCCTGCGGCAGTGGAGCTGTTCTCGCAGGGCGGTGCACATGTGGGAGAGGATTACACAGCTCTGATGAGGGAAGACATTGTGGTGCCTGAAATGGATGAAGAGAAGTTGGTTGTGTGAAGCTGATCCGGGCCATTGGGGAATTCATAAATTTGCAGAAGGTCTTTATAGGGGCTCCATCCCCATGTTGTAGTAAGAGCATGTGGCATCCAAGCTCTGTGGGACCACAGTAATGTTTATGTGACATCCACTAGCGCGCAAGGGCTTTTCAGCTAGCAGTTGCTTGCCGGTGCAGGGGACTTTTTCAGCTCCGGTACCATAGGGCAACTGGGCTAGGCCAAGTAAAAAAGGCTTTGATGTCTCAGACAGTAAATATTAGGGAAAGGAGATGGGAGGGGAAGAGGGGATCATCCAATTTGCTCAAAGAGACGGGCATGGTTCAATAGTAAAGCAACCTCATCACCTTCATGTACTCATTGGACTGCAGCCTTTCAGGATTTCATAAGGGACCGATTCACTCTACATGGATTTACTGAATGCAGAAAGCCTTCTATTGGCAGGCGATCTTGTTTTTCACAGGATTTCTCATTACTCATGTCAGCATCCATACTTCTAATATCTCCAAGTGTTGTCACCAAAAACCTTCTTTGATTGATAGAATGTCCCACTACTGACACTTGAAAAAGCGGCTTTCAAGGTTTCGTAGCTTTGGTGAATCACTTGAGCCCTGATGTATTTTCGGTGAATCACATGGAGCTAGACCAGTGAGCTATTACACTTTCTTAAAGGGATTGCTGCTTCCGAGCCCACCTTGTGGTTGTCATCACTTGATCACTTTTCCACTAAAAGCAATTGCTCAAGAACATTAGCGACGGCCATGGGTCATGAACTTCTTTTCCTGGAGAAGAAGCAATGACGGTATTTGAGAAATAAGCATTGGCTAACTCTGTGCTAGTAGCGTGGTAAGACAGAGGATGTAAGCATTATCCATAATGATTGGGCGTAAAGCACCTGTAGGTGGCTATGAGGGGGGATTTATTCAGAGTTTCCCTGGGGAGTTTCATTAGGTGCATCACCTTATGTTAGAACCTGAGCCCAATAAGCAAGTCGATCCAAAACTCAGGTGGGTCACACCCATTTATCAGCTGATTGGTGATTTCGGTCGGGATGAATTGACTACCCCACGTATAAGCCTGATCCACAAAACTCGGGTGGGCCACACCATGTGGATATAGAGGTTATGGCAATGATATTACATTGCCTCCATGGTGTGGCCCACCTGAGTTTAGGATTGAGCTGTTTTGCACGGGTGGTGAACTTGAGATGGTAAAACTGATGGACGGAGTGGATGGCACAAATGCACTTTGGTGGGATCCACAGCTTGGATGTTGCGTGCACTTCCTGAAATGATTGTAGTGTATTCCAGTCTTTATAGGATGTTCCCTGGATGGGTGCAACTTGATGATGGAGATGGCCCAGTGTCTGTGAAAATGGGGTCAGAAGAGAACTGATCACATACGGGCAAGGGCACCCCAACTTTTGCTTCTGCATACCACTTGTGTAGGACATCCATGCCATTGAAACAGTAGGCCCCACTGTGAAGATAGCATCTCTTGAAAATCAAGCTGATTCAATTACTAGATGAGCCGCCACGTGTATGTTGAGTCGGACCATCAGTTGTAAATTGGACGGTGATCGTCATGGGGCCCACTCCTTTCATGGTATGGATTTCATGTTGACAGGAATCATTATGGCACTGCAATGCAGGATGTTGCCATGGCCTGTAGACGATCGATTCTCATCAGTAGGATGTGAACCCCACCTGAGAGTCCGAGTATTTGAAGGTTAGGAGCATTTTTCAAATGTATGTGGTCCAGTGCTCAGCAATTTAGATCTCAGGGCTCCTAGATTCAAGGGAGCACTAGATAATCGTATTGATTGATCTTTACTGTTGATTAACATTTCATGGCCCACAATGAAAAGATTAGAGTGGTGGTGTGAATATCCTATAGATAGACGGTTCGCATCATTTATATAAAATGGTCTCAATCATCAATTTGAACCATCTATATGTTAAAGCTGGTGCATGCATTTGTCCAGGCAATTCTAGCCGTCCCATCCATAGCTTGGAAATGGATGGCTATAGATGAATTGGATCAGTAATTAGTTTGATGTTTTCGGTTTTGCCTGGACACGTGCGGCCGGGTGTGATGGATGGTATGGATCGTGCGATTGTAGTGCAAGCGTCCGGACGGGAACAACGCTAGTCCTCCAGAGGATATTTACTGATAATCAAGTTGGGTTTTGGCAGAAGGTAGTAAAGAGAATGACTTTGTTACTCTGGCGAAGTGATGGTTGATACACAGGAGCTGATAGGTGGCATACGTGGCATTCAAGTAACTCAATTTAAACCATCATGGTGTCTCCCCTTTAGCTGGATCATAAACCGAAAAGGTACACTAATTTGATAACCGTTATAGTCAATCTGTGGACATTTATTGAATGGTTGAGATGAAAAGAGCCTTGAAAGAGAGCCAACGGTTGGAATGCTGCAAACAAGTAGCCCTAATGAGTTTAAAATTGTTGGGCGAAGCTGATCTGACGTATCAATTGATATCTCTGCCAGAATATCAACTTGTTCCTGGGAGACGTGGATTTTTTCTGAATTGGGAATATGGAAAAAAGGCGTTAATATGAGACTTTTAGTTCCCTCTCACTGGAAAAAAAACAAGACTCCTTTGGTACGTCACTTGCCCTGATCCAGTCAGGTTCATCTTCGGTTCAAAAAAAAAAAAAAAAAAAAAGGAAAGAAAAAAAAGAAAAGAAAAGAGGAAAGGATTACTGGTAGACAAACCACTCGATTGAAATAATCAAAATTGGCACTCTCCAAATTGTGGGTCATGTTATGGATGAGGCTCCGGCCTTTGATTAGTTTACTTTGAAAAAAAAAGAGAGAGAAAAGAAGAAGATAAAAGGCAGAAGCGAAGGTCCAAAAGAGGCCAAAGCTTCTTTGGGGCATCCGGCTGTGGGCCCCTTCAGATCAAAAAGAGTCCCATTTGGGCTGGGCTGGGCTACATCAGGACACTTCCATCACTTTTTTTAAAGTATGGTCAGTTTCCAACATTTACTTGGAAGAGAAGTGATATCTGTGAGCACTATAGGTTACAGAGCTAGTTTTATTGGGATATTTTTAGGTCGTCTAAGGGCACCACTGTAAAAAATAAAAATAAATAATAATAATAATAATAATAATAATAATAATAAAAGATTAAATAAATGACCAAACTATCCAAAATAGCGCTGCACATGTGGGTTGGTAGATTAGTAGAACAAAACCAGATATTGGTACCAAGTCATACAAACCTCCTTACACAAGAAAAGAGATTTCCAGGACCTAGTTCTGCTGTTATTCCAGGCATAATGACTGTAAAAAGCATTCAAAACCAAATTCATACCAGGAAATGTAAGGCAGCATACCAAAAAAGGAAAAAAAAGAAAAAGGAAAAGAAGAAAAAGGAGAAGCCCCACTTAAAGATCTCGATACAAACCAACTATACAGTTAAAAGATCTTTATCCAATTCCATGTACGTACCAACCCTTAGAATGTTATAAAGCACGACATCTATACAACAACAATACATGTAAAACCCATAACCAACCATTCAGTTTCAAAAGATCTCTATGTACATTCTCAAAGGAGTACAACAGTGTATGTACAGAAAAATTAAAAATAAAATCCTCCCAGCAATGTGCATCTGCTGTTGCTCTTCCAAACAGAAGGTTCCCCAAAATCAGCACCATTAGCCATGCTGCTTCACATGCCGCAACTACACAATCCTGTCACCTTCCCAAACAAATCAGAACTCCATGAACTAGCTCCAGAAATCAAGCGTAAACACCTGCACATAATGACAAGATACAGTGAAAATTGCAGAAGATTGTGCTTCGTTGCCTCTGTTTTCTTGATTTCAATATAATTTCTTTTCACTTGTAGGAGTTTTCTTAAATTTCTATATCAAAACCTTCATATGTTTGTCATCAGTCTGTTAGAACCATGCGTTGATTTAAATATTTAAATTTGTAGATGGGAGCTTTGCTGGGCCCACACACATGTGCAATAAAGTTCATGCACACATGGCACTAGGTGCGAGATCCAATCCATCCGTCAGGTTGTTCTGACCTTGAATTTTCCCAAAAATACATCTGGTTCACTCAGCATGTGGCCCCAATTATTGGGTAGGAAAACTTCAGCCAAGTTTCTCAGAGCCATATATTTGATTTGCTGTGTCCTACCAGACTTGTGTACCAAACTGATTCTTGGGCCAGAGCATCAATATAGTGGAGCCTTTCTGATGGGTGAATTAGATCTCAGACCTATCATGCCATGCTGGCACATGTGAGGCATGTAGATGAGCTTTTACTGCATGTGTGTGGGGCCACTAAAGCTGTTATAGATATCCTTAACAATAAAAATTAAAAAAACATAGCTCTTATAGATGGATTATATAAATACTCCATTTCCACTCTCTTGGTAGACTTTCAGTCCCAAGATTGTCACGGACCAAATGAAATGTACTTACATTTCATTTCATTACTCTTGGTAGACTATCAGTCTGCGGTCATCACCAGCCTCTGCTGCTCCGAAGTGTCCTCTCCCATCTCACGCAGCCTCCGCCTCGAAATAGCCTCCTCCAGCTCCTGTAGTGTTGCCATCACAGAATAGTAGCGTCGGTTCCCAATGGCCCGTCGATGTCGTCGCAGAACTTCACGGAATGCCAGGCACTTCTCTTCCAACTGTCCCAACGCCCGTGTAATATTCTCATAGCGTCGATTGTCAGTGGCCTCTAGTCGTTCCATAAATTCATGCAACTCCGCGGCAAATTCATCCAGTTCACGACCCACCCGTGCTCTGCGAAGCCACATGTACCAAAAAAATCCAATGGCAAAAGCTACAATGATGGCCAGCTCAAAAAATGCATCCTCCCAAGTCCTCTCTGACCCACCTTTCGAATGATATGGCTTCTTGGTAGAGTTTATGCTATTGGCATTGTCCCATACTATCGAGAACTCCATCTGCAGGAAGAAGAAAAAATTCAAAATCATTTCACGCTAGGAAGTCGGCGCTACTATAAACACATAAATTCATGATGGAAGTCATGGCATAAGTTTGATACTGGCTGCCAACCTGACACAACCCTCTTTTATCCGGGCTTGGCACCGGCAATGAGAAAACAAAACTCCAACAGGCGTTGCACAATGTAATAGACTATTACATACTTTGATTACAAGCAAGCGGTATCTAATAGTCTACTACATAGGTTGATTACTATCAACGAGTTAATCTAGTTAGATTTAATTAAATTGCAACCAAAATCTAATCAGACTAAAGAATTAAAAAGGTGAAAGATGGCCGATGTCATGTGCGTGTTTTCGTGAGTATCTATATGCGCGCGTGTATAAGATATGGAACAATGGTTTCCTGTGACTGTGAGCCGTCGCAAGAGAGATCCTCTCTGCGAGCAAAGTGGGGGGTGGCTTAAGTGGGCTGCACCCATGATTTGAATGTGCATCCACTCAAACCATCAGATGCATCATCCCATTTTAGGCCCATGGCCAAAAAATCAGCCCCATACATGATTCAAGCGGGCCATATGATCGCAAACAATGTACGGGGGCCAGGGGACACCCACCCTCCAAAATGTTTCCTTAGTGTGGCCCATCTGAATCACGGACCAGTCTAATTTTTAAGCCTTGGGCCTAACATGCAACGACTCATCTGATGGCCGGAGTGGATTTCACATATGCATAATGTTGGGCCCTGTAAAAAATCATTGGTGGGTGTCCCTCTCCCAACCGTTTCCTTTGGTGTGGCCGACCTGAACCAAGGAACAATGCTTATTTTTGGGACCTAGACATAACATGCAACAATGTGTCTAATGGTCAGAGTGGGTTTCACATAAACGTTGTGGTGGGCCCTGTAAAAAATCAAGTGTGGGTGTTCCCCTCCCAATTGTTTCCCTTGGTGTCGCCCACCTGAATCACTAACCAACCTAATTTTTGGGCCCTGAGCCTAACATGGGGTGATGCATCTGATGGTCGGAATGGATTTCAAATACATGTCACGATGTGGCCCACCAACCCCACTTTTCTCGCCTCTCTCTCTCTCTCTCAACCTTCACACACTGTGTGTGTGTGTGTGTATCCATTATATATAATGTGAGTGATGTTTGGACAGCTTTTTCCTTGCTATCAGTCAGTCTGAATTTTCAAGCTGGAAGAACATAGATGTGTCTGGACCATCAACCGAGGGTAGTTTGGTCATTTTATTCTCTAGATGAGAGTAGCCCGCACCTTTTTCACTTTGGCTTGTGTGTATCTTGCAGCTGACGTATATGTATATATCTCTGTGCACAAGAGTCTACTATATATAATGAAGGTAATGTTTGGACAGTTTTGACCTTGCTATCAGTCAGTGAGAAATTTCAAGCTGGAAGAAAATAGATGTGGCTGGACCTTCAACCGAGGGTATTTTGGTCAGTTTATTCTCTAAATGAGAGTAGCCCCCACTTTTCTCTCCGGTTTGCATATATCCTGTAGATGAATGACATTATGGCATTGTTCTCTCCTCTCTCCCCATGTAGCACACACTCGCCCATTCTCATGTGTTGTACGTGCATTCTGCCCAATGCCTGCTTGATGTGCATGAAGGATGTGGAGTCAACCGATCACTTGTTCATCCACTGTCCTGTCGCCTGGGCAGTCTGAGAATTCTTTTTCTCAACTATGCAAGTGGCATGGGTGATGCCGAAATCGGTGGATGCACTTCTTTGGGCTTGGCAAGAAGCCGGAGAGTCGAACGGGGGGAAGAAAGCATGGTGGATGCTCATTATGGCGGTCTTTTGGACATTATGGAAGGAGCGGAATGAGAGGTGCTTCCGGGATAAGCACTCCGCCGTTGAAGAGCTGATTTGGAAGACCATCTATTCTTTGTTGGGCAGGGTTCCTTTTGTGTAGGCAGCTTTTGCTGCTTTTTCTTTCTTCTTGTCCCGGCGTAGTATTCTTTTCCACTTTTGTGGTTTCCTTTGAATAAAAACTGTTGTCTTTCACGTAACCCCAGAAAAAACACACACACACACAACATAAACAATGTAACATGAATAAAGGAAGATATCCTTCCTTTTCATTTCATTTCTTTTCTTTCTTTTTTTTCTTCTTCCTTCCTCTTTTTTTTTTTTTTTTTTTTTGTGTGTGAAAGGCATTAGGGAAGAGATTTTGAGGGGTTGTGGTGCATTTCTATGACAATCTTTTAACAAGTGAATGATGGAAGAGGCCAAGGCTGGATAACTTTATTTTAATCACCTTTCAAGTGCTGAAATCAAATTGGCCTTTCACTGAGGAAGAAGGTTGTAGTTGACTCCTTGGGTAGGGACAAGGTCCTGAGCCTAGATGGCTTCCCTATGGCCTTCTTTCAAGTCCTTTGGAAAGTTGTGAAAGGATATGTGATGAACTTCATCAAAGGGGTCACCTGTCAGCAATGCTAGGGGCTTCTTTCACTACCATTACTCCGAAGGTGATAGGTGTGGATAGCTTGATGGATTTCAGATCAATAAAGGGAGCCTTATAAAATTCTCGCAACGACCTTGGCTTTCAGATTCTGAAAGGTCCTTTGCGAGTGTCATCTTGAACGGCCAAGGTGCTTTTATTGCGGAAAAACAGATTGTGGATACCTCATTCATAGCCCATGATGCATGGAATCTCATTGCAAGGAAGGCACGAAAGGCATTGTGTGCAAATTGGATCTAGAAAAGGCATATAATCAAGTCGACTGGGATTTTCTAGACTACATGTTGAGTCGTTTGGGTTGCCGACTAAAGTAGAGATGCTGGATTTGGGAGTGCCTTCTATTGGCTCCCCATAGGTTTCTTCAAAGGCTCAAAAGGTATTCGACAAGGGGACCCACTCTTATCTTTTTCTTTTTGTGGTGGGGGTTGAGATGCTTGGAAGGATGATGGAAAAAAGAGCATGAAGTTAATGTCATATGTGGCTTCAAGGTGGCGAAAGAGAGCCCTCCGATCTCCCATCTTCAGTTCATCAACAACACCATCCTCTTTTGTGATGCGGATGTAAAAATAATGGGCAACTTAAAGAAGATGATTAGATGCTTTAAAGCAGTGTCCAGTCTGAAAGTAAACATTGCCAAGAGTGCGACTCTGGGCACCTGGATGCCTAAAGTGGAGGTTGAGAGGATGGCAATAGTTTTCGGGTGTTAGGCCAGAACTTTTCTTTCAACATACCTTGGTTTTTCCCCTTTGCATCAGGAAGTTGGTGAAACATTCATGGGATAAGGTGGTGGAAAGGGTTGAAAGGAAGCTGTCAAGACAGAAGAGTTGGTACTTGTCTTTCGGTGACCAACTAACATTAATTAAAGCCGCAATGTCTAACATGCCATTGTACTTTATGTCCTTCTTTAAGTGCCCCAAATCCATCCTGCTCGGGTTGGATAAACTAAGACCGGATTTCTTGTGGAAAGGAATGGAAGAATGGGACAAATTTCATATTCTGAGTTGAGGTGTGTAAACCTTGGGGGAAGCGTCATGGATTTGGTGATGATGAATTGTGCCTTGATGGAAAAATTATTGTGGAGGTTCAGAGTGGAAGAAGAATCTATGTGGGGAAAGGTTATTGCAAGTATGGGTGCAAGGACGGAGGATGGGGATTAGGAATTCTTCTCTCTACAGGGCATCATGCATCTGGAAATCAGTTTTTAGCTTTGAAGGGCAAATTTAGCGAGGGTTGTTTCACTATGGGCAATGGGGAGAAGATTCAGTTTTGGGAGGATATGTAGATAGGAGAGGAGCCACTCCAGGTTGCATACCCGCGGTTGGCCAGTCTATTGCTGCAAAGAAATATCTCAATTCCTGGGTGTTTCTTCATAAGTGGTGGCGTTGTTATATGGTACCCTAAATGTCATAAGAACCTACTTGATGAGAAAATATAGGATTTTGTGAAGCTTCAGGGGCTCCTTCAAAGTTGTATCTCAATGTTGGAGGAGCATGATAGAATGGTGTGGAAGAAGGATAAACCAAGATGCTTCTCAGTTCGTTCCTTCTACAACATGCTTCGGCTGTCGACAGCGGGAGAGAGGCCTGCTTATATGTCCTATGTTTGGTTCTACAGTGCCCCTCCAAAAGTAATGGCTTTCGCTGGGTTAGTTGGGAGAAAGAGGGCTTTGACCGTGGACAGCCTCCAGAAGAGGTCTTTGGTGCTCCCCAACGTTTGTGTGATGTGTATTGAAGATGCAGAAACTATTGAGCGCCTGTTCTTACACTACTCTTTTGCTCAATAAATGTGGATGAGCTTCTTATGCCCATTTAGTGTCTCTTGGGTGATGCCAAAATCAGTTGGGGAGCTGCTCTTGGCATGGCACAATGTTGAGTTAGGGAAGGATAGAAGGGTGTGTAGGAGGTCGACTCTATTAATAGGCCTTTGGGCTCCATTGGGAGAGCAAAATGGTAGATGTTTTCAAAACTCAAGTACCTCGATGGTTGAGATCTTTAATAAGGCAAAGCTCTTTATAGCAGAATGGGCCTACTCTTTAAAGGCTACTGAAGCTTGTAAATTGCCTTTTATTCTTGGGATGTAATTTCTTTTTGTTTAAATTGTAGCTTCTGCCATCTCGGCGCCTTTTCTTAGTAAGTCGTCGTTACCTATCATGGGGTGGCGAAATTGACATCTCTTCATCTTTTTGTAATTTGTACCATAAATAATGCAGGAGCATTTTCACATTGGGCTTGAGTGGGGTCGCTTGTGGGATGCAGGGGCACACTCAGGGTGGGTGCGACCCACGGAGGAGGTCTCGTGTTCGAGACTCCTCATCGGGGATGATTAATGCACATTTCACACCAGGCTCGAGTGGGGTAGCCCGTGGGATGCGGGGACACACTCGGGGTGGGCGGCCCATGTGATTTGGGGCCCACGAAGGGGGTTCGGCTGAGGTCTTAACCCATGCGATGTGGGACCTGGGCTATGAGATAAAGGGATTAATTCGTCATACTCTAATAGTTCGAGCTTTTAGAGCAAGTGGTTAATTGTCCTGCATCAAATTGGTATCAAAGTAGGAGGTCTCGTGTTCGAGACTCCTCACTAGGGGTGATTAATGCAGGAGCATTTTCACATCAGGCTCGAGTGGGGTCACTTGTGGGATGCAGGGGCACACTCGGGGTGGATGCGGCCCACGGAGGTCTTGTGTTCGAGACTCCTCACCGGGGATGATTAATGCGCATTTCACACCAGGCTCGAGTGGGGTAGCCCGTGGGATGTGGGGACACACTCGGGGTGGGCGGCCCATGTGATTTGGGGCCCACGAAGGGGGTTCGGCCGAGGTCCTAACCCATGCGATGTGGGGCCTGGGCTATGAGATAAAGAGATTAATTCGCCATACTCTAACAGTTCGAGCTTTTAGAGCAAGTGGTTAATTTTCCTGCATCAATAAAAGTGGCACATGGTTATATGATGAAACTGATGGTGATTAATGAAATATGGCACATGTATAATGCCATCATGCTTGTTCAACATCAATTGGCCAATGGCCCAATAGCTAAAAATTGCCTTGATTAGACTATCCTAACCATCTAATATAATAAACTTCTTTTCGAAACATCACTATCATTGCCCATTTATGTCTTTCATTATCCATTTGTGCGCACGATTAGGTAGTTAGGAAATGATGTGACATTATGTCCATGGCCATTTCACTATTGGACCCAACGAAAGAATGGTTCCTATTTCATCCATATATACCACGTGTGCAGCAACTACATGCCAGATCGACCACCAAACTGCCAGAAGAGAAGCGCCAAAGGCTTTTACTCTCAGGAACTGGTAACAAAAAATTCCATGAATTTAAAAATTGGATTCACAATATCCTGTTGAAATAAAGGGCCTTATTAAATCATTTTACATTTTGATTCATTTTACAGCATTGCCAAATCTGGACTTCTCTCAATTTTGATTGGAAAATGGTCTCATAGTTCAAAATTGAAGAATCAATATGGTGAAAACCATTGCACCAGACTCACTCTTTGGAGAAGGCTTATCCATCTTTATTTGTGCTTGCAGTGAATAAAGAGGCTATGGTCAGGGACAGCTATGAGGAGTTGGGAGGAGAGGTAGTTTGGAACAGAAGAATTTAAGAGATGATGAAATGTTGGATTAGTGCCCTACTGGAGACCCTTTTCGCAGTTGAGATTGACCTCAAAAGTGAAGAATGGATATGCTGGAAATGGTCCCAACGGGGGCATACTTTCCTCCAAATCTCTGATGTCGAAGGTATGCAATAATAGATCTGCCGGTCACCCCTGTTCTTTTGTTTGGAAACTCCCTATTCCCCCTAGAGTGCAGGCTTTTGTGTGGCTGGCTGCAGCAAATAAAATCCTCATGGTGGACAATCTAAAGAAGCGGAATATGGCAATCCTGAACATGTACATACTGGGTAGGAGCACTGAGGAATCTGGAAATCACTTGTTCCTGCACTGTTCAGCTGTGCGGACTGTTTGGGAATTCTTCTGGCAGCAAATAAAATTAGTTGGGTTGCCAACGGTAGAGTTTTTGAGGTTATAGCGAATTGGCCTGTTGGTCCTTTTTCGCCTTGGGGCAAGCTACTATGGAAGCTGGTGCCTTTTGTGACTCTGTGGAGGATCTAGAGAGAGGAACGCAAGGATCTTCAAAGGGAAGGCTGCGACTGTGGAAGCCATTAAGTGGGATATTTTCTCTTCTCATGTGGAATACGCATTACTTCAATCGGACTTTGCAGGGCAATGTTATCTGTCTATTTTGGAAGGTTGGGATTCAGTCATTTTTGCATCATTCCTCTTTTTTGCTTGCAGTAGGAGGTTCCCACTCTTATGAGGGTTTTAATGTTTCTTTTTGGTTCCTTTGTTTTGTTTTCCATCCTTGGCGCTGGCAAGAGGGTCACCTGCCCCCAGGGATGATTGGAGCTGTATGTTTCCGTGGTTCTTAATGAAATTTGTAATTTTTCAAGGAAAAAAAAAGAAGATTTGAAGCCAATCAATCATCAACTGAAGGATATCAAGGGTAAAAGGATTGAGACTATGCAAAGAGCCACAGCAAGCAAGGCCTGCTGGTGACACCTCATTGGAGATGGGCAGATATAGTACATGATGATCTCGCAGACGGAATGGACTTAGTTGAGGAAGCGAGGGAACCTCCCCTTTGGTTTACTCTCTTTTTCTTCTTCTTCTTCTTCTTCTTTTGAGAGAGAGAGAGAGAGGTAATGAACCTCCCCTTCAGTTCATGCTATAGGAAACTTCTTTGACAAGACATTTAATGCAGGGAAACTGAGGGATAAGCTCAAGGCCCTATGGCGTCTCAGAGGTGAGTTCCGAATCACTGTCTTACCCAATGATTTTTACATTATGAAGCTATTTGCCAACATGATTGACAACTCCAACCTTTTAGATCCACTAGGGTTCACTTGGAGCAACTGTTGTGAGGGGCTGGGTATGATCCAAGAGGGGTGTCCGGATCAAGTTCTTGCTAAACCAGACCGGCATGAATCCTGCCTGGATGCCCATGTAATCCATTTGCCCCAGATCTCATCTAATCATTGCCTAGTCCTCATGGTCCTGTCCACAATCAAGCTATATGATATGCCCATTAAAGTTTGAGGCCTTCTAGCTTCAGAGTGAGGACTTTAAGCAAGTAGTGGCTGATTCACGGAACACGTCTAACTGAGGTTCCAACGCATTTAGACTCTACCAGAAGCTTAAACAGGAGTGAGGCAATGAGGCAGTGCAATAAACATGCTAAAAACATAAACTGTAGCATCATATTAGTACAATCTCCCATTGATTGAATCCTATCGTGAATCAGAGGACATAACTGAAGTTACTGGTCTTATTGCAGAGTGCCACCAGTTAAACAAGAGGAAACAATTTGGTGCCAAAAATCCTGCAATAATTGGCTTGGACTGGGTGATAACAATACCAAATTGTTGCTTCAGTTCACCATCTGAAGATAGAATGCAGATAGGATTACGCAATTGAAAGTTCCAGGAACTAGTGAAAAAACTCAAAGTCAGAACCAATCACAAATTGATCAGATCATCCAAGAACACTTTCAAGCACTATTCTGACAACCAAATGAGGGACCAGACCAAACCTGTTTCAATCTACCCAATTCATTCAACCATCAGTCACAGCCTTTGGTAATGAAATCTTAAAGAATTCCTTCCAATGTTGAAGCATTCAAGACCTTTGACCAAATAGGCCCACAAAAAGCCCTATGTACTTGAAGGCGCTAGGTGCAACCCACACGCACCTGCCCCAGTAGCACCCAAAATGCCTGGGCGTACACTCGGGGATTCCAAGCGGCATTTTTTAATTTTATAATAACAAATATTGATAATTAATTATTTAGAGATATAAGGTTTTTTTTTTTAATAATTAAATCGATATCATTCAATTCCTCGAAGCCCAAAGCCCCATATACCCAATTTTTTCCAAATTCCCCAATTGTAAAATCCTAATTTCTCAATTTCTCCAAATCCTAACACTAGACTTTCCATTCTCCCCCAAATCTCCCAATATTCACCGATCCAATACCACAAATTTGCCAACATCCCCAAATTTTAACTAAGATACAGTTTTTCAAAATCCACAAATCCTCTAACCTAAATTTTCCAATTCATGCCAAATCCCCAATTCACCTTAAATCTCTTGTATGGCACAAATGAAAGCTCAAACTACTTTCGAGAAGTCCAATGTGATGATCTTGACACATTATTAGAAGAAAGAAATGAGAAATTTTATTGAAAATTGGGGGAAGAATATCTCAAGCTTTAATCTAAAAAGAAATGAAAAAAGTTGTTGAAATTGGCTTTAAAAAGCCCTTTGTTGTTGAACCCTTATTGGGTGGTAAAATACCCCAAAAACCACACATATGAGATACCCATAATAAAAAGGCGCAATTGCTTCAGAGGAAACTAGGTGCACCTAAGGTGCTAGGCGCTACGTGCACCTAGGTGCACACCGAAGGTAAACAGCTTACCAGGTTCCAAGGAAGCCGCAACAGGCCCAAAATGCCTAGGCGGGTGTTTGGAACGCCTTTGACTACGATGAAAAATCCCCCGACCTCGATGGTTTTAACACAAGTTCTTTCACTTATGCCAGCACACAGTTGGCAATGACATCATGAATATGGTGAAGTCCTTTTTCCAGTCTGACCACCTATTAAAATAGTTCAACCAAACTGAAGCTCCTCACTCTAAAGAGATTAAAAAAAAAAAGCTTTTGGCCCATTAGACTTTGTAATGATGGCCATCAAATAATTGCCAAACTCCTAGCCAACTGTCTTCGATCTCTCTCTGACAAACCCATATCCCTAATCCAAAGAGCTTTTGTTCCGTCTCCTCACATTCATGATAACATCCTTGTCGCCCATGAAATTACCCATTCCTTCAAAAGGAAGAAAATCATGATAATGTGTTTAAAACTAGACATTGAAAAAGCCTATGACCAGTTAGAATGGATTTTCCTTCAGGTCGTCCTTCGCACCTTTGGATTTAATTAAAAACGGATATGCCTAGTCATGGAACATGTGTTTATGACTTCCCAATTCTGGTTAATGGTTTGCCTACAAGCCTCATCAAACCTTACAGGGTTCTGAGACAGGGGGATCCTCTTTCTCCGTATCTTCTTCTTCTTCTTTGGTTAGCTTGTTAGTACACACCCATGTCAGTACACACACTCCATGTTAGCCACCCGTATCTTCTTATTCTTGTTGAAGCCCATCCACCTTTATAAATCATCAAGTCTCGGTTGGCCAATTATCACTACTAAGAACCAACCACTTTGGACCCCGAATATCACAACTCCTGTCGACTGACAATGTTTTCCTATTTTCCCAAAGCTCCCTTCCAGCCTGGAAGAATATTATGTATTTATGTGAAGCCGAACAAAAGGTCAATATGTTTAAGTCCTTGGTTTACTTCTCTAAAAATACTCTTTTCAGAGAACGATCAGCAGGACCTTAAGAATATCCAAGGGAAAGGAAACCTTCCACTACCTTAGCATGCCAATTGTGGGGAGCTCAATTATACAACACTGGCAGCCAGTCCCTCATTGATAATATTTGCAGCCGATTAGTGGGGTGGAAGGCCCCTCTTCCTTATCAACATCTAGTAGATTGACCCTCACTTGTTGGATGGATTAATAGTAAGCTAATTGTTGGTTATTTATATTTATTGCTTTAAATACAAATAATAACTGTCAAAATTACCTTCACTTGGGACCAACATGTCTAAGTGAGGGCAGTTTAGTAAGTTCCTTTGCATTATGGTTATCTTTTATGTTTTAAGACCATAAGAAGAACCCTTTAAGGATCAAACAAAATAAAGCTTCAGTTTATGAAAATTTTCTTCCTCATCTTGAGGTGAAATCCGTCTCTAGCATATGTAGTCGTTGATCACCAGCATGTGTTGCAAGATCTTTCTATATTTTCTACATTATTCTCTTCCATTGATTCATTTTACATCTTATTAAATCTGAATTCCTCTCAATTTCGATTGAAAAATAATAATAATAAATTCAAGATTTGAGATTGAAGAATCAAAATAAACCTAGATTTGAAGCCTAAGGTAGTTAGGGTCGCACACTTGCACCAAACCCCATCCATAGTGAAGCATGGTTTTAAGATTCGGACAAGCCTGATATGACTCATTCAAGTTGACCCAGACTTAGTCGCACTAGATCCGGTTTGATACCACGAGTCACCCCCAACCCAGGCGAAGAATCCCAACTCTACTCAAGCCAAAACAAGTCCGGCCGTATCGCCGAGTCTTTTGACCATGCAGTGAAACCCAACTGTTTGGATCACTAAACCATGTGCTCTACTAGCACAAACTCTCATAACAAGGAACTTCACAACTTGATGCTTCCTGGCTTTGTTGTTTTTAACTGGTCATCGGTCATTCAAATGAATCTCATCTAAACACTCATTATTTTGATGAACAAATACAAAAGTATGACGAATTTAAACTATTGCTCAAACTAACAGGCAAAATCTCTCCTACCAGTTGTCAGAATCATAGTGACAAATCTCGTTCTCGGCAATTTCTTGGCTTAGAAATTTCACAGGAAATTTTCATATTTTTACAATTTTTCTCGGGATATTATAGGGAAAATCCCATAAAAAATAAAATTATGAGAAATTTATCTTAAATTAATTATTAATTTTAAATTTTAAATTATGAGCGTTGTAGCTAAAGTTATTCTCTAAAACCATAGTGCTTTTGAATCAAGTAAGCAAATTCAAGATGGCGCGTTGATTGCCCATGAGTGTATTGACCCAAGCACAAGGAAGGTAAAGCAAGACTTGCGTCCAAGCTGGATATTGGAAATGCCTATGACCATGTTGGTTGGGGCATTTTAGACTATATCCTAGGGAAGCTAGGATGTGACCAGAAATGAAGGGGTTGGATTCAAGAATGCATTCGGTCAGTGGTGTTCTCCATGCTTGTTTACAAATCTCCAAAAGGCTTTTTTAAGGCATCTAGGGGCATTAGGCAAGGTGATCCTCTGTCCCTATTTTTATTCTTAGTGTCAACTAAAGCTCTAAATGGAATGCTAGCTAAAAGTCAAGAGGTCGGGCTCATTCACAGTTGTAGGGTGACAGAAGCATGTTCTCAGATTTCACACCTCCAGTTCCCCAATGATAGTATTCTCTTCGGTGAGAATAATGGAACTGTGGTGGATAACTTGCAGAAGATCATAAGGTGCTACATGGTAGAGTCGAATCTAAAAGTCAACATTTCGAATAGTGAGATTTTAGGCATAGGTTTGTCAAACGATGTGGTGTCGAGGATGGCAAAGTGTTTGGGTGTGGTGTGGGTTGCTTCCCCTCAACCTACCTTGGCCTCTCGTTATGCATTGGGAAGCCAACAAAGCATCTTTTGGACAAGGTGATTAAAAGAGTGGAGAAGGAACTCTCTATTTTGAAGAGTTGATACCTTTCATTGGGAGGATGGCTTACATTAATCAAAGGCTTCCTATCATATATGCCCCATTACTTTATGTCCCTTTTTCAAATGGCCAAAATCAAATCTGGATTGGTTCGAGAAGCTAAGGCACGACTACTTATTGACAGGGGCAAAGAAAAGCAAAAAATCCATCTTCTCAAATGGAAGGGGGCATGCAAGCCTATAACTGAAAGGGGAGATACGAACTTGGCTTTATTCAGAAAATGGTGTGGAGCTTTATTCAGGAATGGCGGGTTAGTGTGGAGTCTACGAAGGGATTGGTAGGTAGAGGATTTCTCTCTCTCTCTCTCTCTCTCTCTCTCTCTCTCTCTCTCTCTCTCTCTCTCTCTCTCTCCCTCCCTCTCTCTGTGTGTGTGTGTGTGTGTGTGTGTGTGTGTGTGTGCGGCTTTTGGCTTGTGGAAAGCGATCTCCACTGTGGCTCCAAAGTTTAGGAAAAAGGGTGTTGTTTTCTCTAGGGGAGGGCGAGCATATTCACTTTTGGGAAGACGTTTGGTGTGGTGGAAAACCACTTCAATTGGATTTTCCCAAGTTAGTTCAGTTTGCTCTGATGCAGAAGATCCCAGTCGATCGATACTTCTCCAGATGTAGTGATGTGGTTTGGACTCTCCCATGCTAAAGGGACCTTTTGGATAAGCATGTAAGGGAATTTGTTGGGCTCCTAAATCATTTGTGTGGCTTCCATTTAGTGTTTGCAATATCAATACTATTGGCCAATATTATCGTTATCGTTGGCTAGCAACACGATATCCGTCAAAAACCCCTCGGAAATAATAATAATAAATAGATTTCTATGTATCATGCGATATATCACATGATATCGCACCATTTTTTTGCGAAATCACAGATATTATCTGCAAATTTATCCATTTATCCACGGATTTTATCCCAGACTCACAGATCTACTGTATATTTTGTCATAGACTCACGAGTCTGCCATAGCCAACAACCATTCGATAATAATTACAACGATAAATGGGCAAACAATATCGTGCTTGCATAATTACTAAAAAAATCGAAAAGAAAAATAAAAAATAGGAAAAAGCTTCCAATTCAAATGGGATTTCGGTACCAATAGAATGAGATTGCGTGATCGAAAGTAGAAATTGGTGGGCCACTCGATCAATCCACAGTGGTGCACCATAAGTTCCACAATCTCGATTTCCTCACTTTTTTCTTCGAATAGAAGCTATATTCAAATTACAAAGGAGATTTCGGCAAGAAATCTGTAAAAACTCTAAGAGATTCTCACTATAGTGGTATTTTGGATTTAAGAAATACGTTGAAAACCAACATGATTCAAATATTTAGACATCAATAGTAAAGTATTGGAGCTTATAAACGAAAAATATATATAAGTATTTACCAACCTCATGTAGTGGGTGGGAAAGTGTCCTCTCCCAATGGTCGTTTATTATTGCATGCACCTACTTATATGCGTTAGGGGCTTTAGCCTGGAGAGCTTCTTTCATCAATTGTATAGAGGGATACAATGATCTCATCGATGGATTCGTTTCATTGTCCACCATCATCAACACTATATAAATGGGCTCCAGAATACTGACTACACCGCTTACGTGATCCAATAACAAGTGGCGCAACACAAGCTCTTTGATTCTCCAAGTTACTATATTCCCCTTCTTAGCTCAAACTGTGTAGTCATGAGAAATGAAAGGCTCTTGTAGCCCCTGCTTGTGTTTGAAGAGGCTATTTAGGGTGATATAATTTGTGGCAAATCGTGTAGGCCTAGAGCACACTATATCCCCACCACACTTCTCGCGCATCGCAGTCAATAACCATGTGTGGTTGTATATGAAGGTCGTGATGAGTCGTGCATCAGTAATAGTGGTCTTTACTAATGGCCTATTCATGATCACCTCTAACATGAGATCAATACAATGCACTGTGCAGGGGATCCAATACATATTATACTTGTTTTCTATATACTTCCCCACCTTGACAAATGCACTCCCATTATTTGTAACAAATTGCACAACATTCTTCCTCCCAACATCATTGATGACACGGTATATTAATTTGTATCTTTAATCTTATCACTCGCATATACAGACTTTAAGAACATTGTTCGTCCTCTACAATAAATCATAAAATTTATGACCGACATTCTCGTTAGTCCGGTCCAACCATCACACATAAAAGTGCAACCGTACATCTCCCATGATTGCTTATGTGAATCCACGTGATTCTTCATCTAAATACTTGCCCATTATCTCAGAGGGCGTGGACGGCTACACACCTTCACCCCCACGCTGCACATCACTTATCATATTCTTGAAGCGCAGGCTCGCTACTGCATTTGCAGATTTCTTGCCAAAATCTCCTTTGCAATTTGAATATAGCTTCTATTCGAAGAAAAAAAAAAAGTAAGGAAATCGAGACTGTGTAACTTATAGCGCACCGTTGTGGATCGATCAAGTGGCCCACCAATTTCTACTTTTGATCACACAATCTACTTCTATAGGTACTGAAATCCCCTCTGAATTGAAAGCTTTTTCCTATTTTTTCTTTATTTTTTATATTTTTTTAATAAATGCAAGCCCGACATTGTTTACCTATTTATTGTTGAAATTATTTTCGAATGATTGTTGGCTACAGCAGACCCGTGAGTTTGTGCCAGAATCTATAGTAGATCCGTGAGTTTGGGATAAAATCTGTGGATAAATCTGTAGATAATATCTGTAATATCACAAAAAATTGTGCGATATCATATACCATATATCACACGATACATAGACATTTGTTTTTTTTTTTTTTTTTTTTCTGATGGGTTTCCAACGAACATCGTGTCGATAATATCAGCCGATAGTATCGATATCGCAAACACTGAACACACCAATCCGCTTGCCTTTCAAAATATAGTCCACCCAAAAAGTGAATAGCCATATCTACAACCTTGATATCTCAAAAATAAAAATCAATAGTCCTAACCTAAGACGAATGTGACATAAACACAAGATGCTTGGCCGGCGCATCAAGGAACTCCGTGGTGGGCAGTAGCCAAGGAGAATGCCTCAAAGAGTTCGTTTTGCCCCTATTGTCGCTCAGGAAATCAAGATAATCAACAAGTGCCCCCATCCAATGGGTCCACATGCCAAGATGGTTGGAGTATCAGAACCATCCATCCTTTGGGCGTTATCTTGGACATTGTTTAAAAATTGCAAACTCGACCCAAGACCCTATCTAGTCAATTTCTTCAAGACTTGAATTAACATATAATATAGGTATTTTTACGCAAAATTCCTTAGGAATTCGGATTTTACCACATAATTCCAAGAGAAACTGAAATACCTGGGCCTAAATATCAAAAGCTACAATTTACTATTCCTGGAAGATATGGGAGGATGTGATGGATGATATATTGATATGGGATTGATTTAAAGATATGATTGAAGATTTTAATGATTATTTTCTAATTTTTTCTTTTACCATTATTAGGATTGTTGCCATCTTAGGTAGATTAGATTGATTTGAATCAATTAGACAGATTTGAAACCAATTTAATTGATTTCAAATCAATCTAATAGTTGGGGAGATTTTCATTAAAAATTAATTTAAGGTCTAAAAAGAGTGTAGGAGGTAGTCATTCCAAAATTTTGTGAGAAGACGTTTAATATCAATAGAGTTATTTCTCCCTCTCTAGTCTATTATTCTTGTGGGTGTACTCTCGTCCATTTCTTTGCGATTCAAGTGTCAAGATCTCATTGATTTTTATTTTTTCTTTTAGAGAGATAACGATAACTATATTGATAATTAAACAGAATACAAGAAAAGAGGGTCCTCCCGTTGAGATAGCGAAAGGATTAACCTCCGATTCAAAGCATATTACAACTCATTAAGTTTACAAAATTAGAGGCAATTAGAGGCCCACTCAGCTAAAGTGTTGTTGAACTTTCTGGACTGTTGATCCCGCTGAGTTAGATATACAGTTGAAGCATCTCCCATTCCTTTCTTCCCACACCGACCACCAAACAGCTAGTAGGCTCATTCTCCAAACCGTAGTTCTTTGTTTTCCTAACTTTGGCACATGCCAAGCTTTTAGCAGACGATCGGAAGAGTCTGGAATGGACCAGAGGATATTGAAGGAGTTTAGAATAGTTGTCCACACTTGGTTAATGAAGAGGCAATGAATGAACAGGTGGTCCACCGATTCTTCATCAGCCATACAACAAAGACAGAGGTTTGTAATTATCATACCCATTTTCCTCAAGTTATCTACAGTCAACACTTTCTTCTTTCCAACTAACCAACCGAATGCCGCAATCTTTGGAGGGACTTTAAATTTCCACACTTGATTTGTCATAGCCTTTTCCACAACTGAAAGGTTCTTGTCTATTAAATTATATAGAGATTTAACCGAGAAAGAGCCTGAGCTGTCGAGTCTCCATACTAGTCTGTCTTTACTCGTTTGATCGGGCTTAACACTGATGATGCGACGTTGAAGAGCCGCAAACTCTTCGCTCTCTCAATCATGCATATTTCTTTTGCAAATGGGATTCCAAACAATTTCGTCCCCATTTTAGAATAGCAATCAGCCACCAGAATGGATCGATTCGGGGCAAGGCGAAACATATTTGGGAAGTCTTCTTTTAAAGATGAATCCCCCACCTATATATCTTCCCAAAAATGAGTGTTGTCGCCTTTTCCTATAGCAATACCGATACATTTGAGAACCTCCCTCTTTGAAGATAGAATACCTCTCCAATGAGCTGAGGCTTTGTAAACTAAGGATTCCTTTGTTCACCAACCTCCCTCTGAGCTGCCACACTTGCTTTTAATAAGCGAGTTCCACAATGTCTCACTTTCTGTTTCGAGTCTCCAAGTCCATTTGCCAAGAAGGGCCTTGTTCATGGTTTTTAGATCTCTATCCCCTACACCACCTTCTTGCACTTGCTTACATACCTCCTTCCACTCGACCAAATAAAATTTTTTGTCCCCCTTTCCATGCCACAAAAAATCTCTTCTTAGTTTTTCAAGAGTTAACAAAATCGACACTGGACATTTGAACAAGGACATGAGATACAGGGGTGGATTAGACGGCTGATTTAATAAGAATAAGACGACCTCCCAATAATAAATATCTGCATTTCCATCTGGCCAGGTATTTCTCAAATCTTTCAATAACTTTATCCCATAAGCGCTTTGGAAGTTTCCCTATACATAGAGGAAGGCCGACAAACGTTGTCGGTAAACTTCCCATCAGGCAGTCAAAACTGTCAGCATAACTTTGAGTTTCTTCATCTTTCATATTAACGCCAAACATCTTGTATTTGGCTAGATTGACTTTGAGGCCCAAAACTGCCTCGAAACATTGGACTATTGTTCGCAAATTGCTAACTTTACCTTGCTCTGCTTAACAGAATATAAGTGTATCATCGGCGAACTGGATGTGTGATATTGAGTTCTTCATTCCTTTCACCTTAAAACCACTGATAATGCCTTCTTCTTGACCCTTTCTCACCATTCTGGATAGTGCCTCGCCGACGATTAAAAATAGGAACAGGGATAGCGGATCACCTTGACACAACCCTCTTGAGCCGCTAAGGAAACTTTTTGGGGATCCATTGAGTAAGACTGAGAAGAAAGCGGATCGAACACCCCCCACCCCTGCTAGTAGGTTCTCAATGGAATTCCTTTCCGACCAGGCATTATTTGGTAAAATGCATATTTCTGACCAATTTTGGTTCATAGTAAAAAAATCCCATTAATATAATACTAAAATATGTAAGATTATAGAAATGATATTAAGTAGAAAATTTGGGAAATTTCATAAAATTGATTACAAATGGGGCCAATATGATCATTATCAGCAGGGGAATTTTTATCAACGGCTTGGATCACCAGGCGGTCGTTTGGCACCATGGATTGGAGGGGGTTTCAAATCCCCTTGGTTGTTTGGCAGCATAAAGTAACTGGGGATTGCCAATCCAGGGGGTTTCCAATCCCCTCTTTGAGGGGGTTTGTAATCCACGGTGAGAGCTTGGATTACACCTAAAATCATTTCAGTAGTTGCAGGTGTAACATGTATGTCACGTACACTATCATTCTATTGGGCACATGGCCCACTAATGATGATCAGCACCGTCCAAACATTGTCCAGCACCAACCAAACATTGTCTATATTAATCGACGAGTAAGAATCATTGGTTAGTCACTCAGACATGATCTTGTGCTTGCGGTCCATCCATTTCATCATTTTCAGGCAAAGCATATATATCTCACTAATTAGGGATATTAAAGTTGATTTAGTAATTAAATTCAAACCCCTGTAAATATACCATGCATAGGTATTTTTGAATTAAAGTTGATTCACACTCCAGGGTGCCAAACACACCGGGATGATTGCCAATCCAGGGGGTTTCCAATCCTGGGGGTTCCGAATCCAGGTTCCTAAACAGGCCCTAAACATAGAGCCCCACTTATACAAACGGAAAACCCAAACTGGAATGCGCATTCTGTCAGCCATCGTCATTGTCGTTGTCAAAAGAAAACGAAAAAGAACAAAATCAATGCGCAATGTACCTCAAAATCCAATAAGAAATTCTGGCAAATCCGTCAAGAAAATCACTGGTTCTATACGTCAGTACTCCGACCCTCCATCTTCACGTATTTCTATCTGAAATGTGATAGAATCATCATCACCACCACCACATCATCGAAAAAGAAAAAGAAAAAAAATGCAAAACGCGATTTACCTGAAAATCCGAGAAGAAATTCACCCGTACTGTTACTTTCTCCATCTTCTCAAATTTCAGCTGCAATTTGAATGCATGGATGGATCGACAGAGCGAAGAAGAAGAGAAAACGAGGATGAAAACCCCAACCCTAAGCGCTCTCTCTCTCTCTCTCTCTCTCTGTGGTAGGGAAGAGGTTTTTTCTGAGCTGAGTAGGGTTTAACTGAGGAGAAAAACTCGGGTAGAGTCTGGCGGATGATACGCAGGTACTTTCGGAATGATTACTTACAAATTGCCGACACGTTTGTCCAGTTACGCTCGTCGGCAAGAGGAGCGGATTAGGTGTTACTCTTACCGTGGGGCCCATTTTGATGATTTTTGTATATCCACGCCGTCCATTTGTTTCTACGGCTCATTTTAGGACGTGATACCAAAAATTAATCAGATCCAAATTTCCGGTGGACCGCACAACAGAAAAAAATGGTGATTGAATGTGCCACCATTAAAAATTTTCAAAGGTCCCATCGTAAGGTTTTCACAACTTTTAATTTTCATCCCACCCATTGATAATGTCGAGAAGATCTGACATTATCTGGATGAAGTGACAATGCAAATATCAGATTGATACAAAAACTTTGGTGGCCCACAAAAAGTTTTTAATGATCACTCACAGCTTTTTCCAGTAGTGTAGTCCAGCTGAGATTTGGATCTACTTAAGGTTTGGGATCAAGTTCTAAAATGAAAAGAAAAATCGGATGAACGGAATGGATATATAAAAAAATATATCAAGTTGGGCCCCACAAGTTTAAGTTAACACCCGTTGGGGTGCTATTCGGATAACACGTGATCCGGTCCCCTTTTGGACCCGCGCGGCTTCGGAGGTGCATGGGATCCCTGACATTGGGGTCCGCCACAATGTATCTGCCTTATTTTCAAGCCATACATCCATTTTAGAAAACTCATTTGGCATGATCCAAGAAAATGAAGAGATCATGTCTCAGGTGGACCATAATACTTGAAAGAGTGGTAATGGGCCATTAATAACTTCTCATGAGCTACAAAAGTTTTAGATTGTGGACTCTTCATCCAGGTCAGGTTAGATGGCAGAAAAATATTCCAGTGGCCTATGAAGTTTTTAATGGTAGGGATTCAATCACAATTTTTTCCTGTGATATGGTCCACCCAGGAGTTGTGACTGCTTCATTTTTAGCATCATGCCCTAAAATGAGTTGTCAAAATGGATGGAAGGTGTGGATGTAAAGCATGTACATGACAGTGGGCCCCACAATTAGGGATCCATTGATGATTATCCATCCAAGCCTCACTGTCTATAATGAGCCAATTAGGTTTTAGCCAGTTAACACCTTAATGAGTGTTACCCTTCCCATGGGGCCACCTTGATTATGTGTTCTATATTCACACTATTTACACTGTCCATCTATTTTTCCAGCTCATTTTAGAGGTGGTCCTAAAAATTAAGTAAATCCAAATCCCAGGTGGACCACACCACAAGAAACAGTGGTGATTGAGTGCCTACCATTAGAAACTTCCTAGGGCCAGCTGTAAGCAAATCCGTGATGTTTATTTACCATCCAACCCGTTGATAAGGTCAAAGAGACCCTACATTAGAGGATAATACAAGGATCACTTGGATCCAAAACTTTAATGGCCTACAAATAGTTTTTAATGGTCATTCATCACTTCTTGTTCAATTATGTGGTCCCGGGAGATCTGTATCTACTTAAATTTTGGAATAAGGTCCTAATATGAAATGAAAACATGGATATGCAACACATTCATAAAGGTGGGCCCACATGACAAGGGTAACACCCACTAAGGTCTTATCCAAGTAGCACCTAATCCACTCACCATGTGAATTATGGTTCCACAGGGAAGCAAATATTATACTTATTTGATAATCTCCTCATGTTTATTATGAGGATAAAATTGAAAATTATCCAATGGTCCTACTTCAATAAACAAATGCACATATACCATCATACATTTTCTAGTACTCGCTCATACACCACATCTGTGAGGTTTTCGATTTCATGTGCTAAATAATCCTTATTCAAAATGCTTCACAATATGAGTAATAAATCCATCATATCATGACCTAAAAAGGCAAAACTATAGCAAGTCTAATATAAGTATGACTGAACTTTTGCTACTACCAGTCGAGGCCTTAACTATCTAATTGTGGGCTTAATTTAAATGGATCATAAATAAGAAATATAAACTTAAATATATTTGATCATCTAAAGAAATGATGAGTGAGCATTTAATAGATGGTTAATGAAAATGGCCAAAGGGAGAACATTAATAAGCAAGAGTTCATTAATTGGTGATGAGAGTTGCCTAATTGATCTGATTTTTCAATGATGACTTATTGGTTAGGTTAATTTGAGTTAATGAAGGGTCAAAAGTCACGATTATTAAATAACTCCAACAAAGTGTTTGATACTTTGGTAGAGTGCATCATTTGCGAGTAAACATTGCATAATTGTATTGGTGGCACACAAATAATGTTTAGATGCATCATAAATAAAAGTTTTATCTAGCTTCCTCATTGGCCAATGAATGGGCATCTCTCTCTCTCTCTCTCTCTCTCTCTCTCTCTCTCTCTCTCTCTCTGAGGCTTTTTTTTATTTTTTAATGCACACACCCTAATACTCACACACACCACAATGTGATGTAGAGCAGGTTGCGGGCAGTTTCATGGCCAACATGGATAAGAAAAGGCCCGATCGACGACAGAAGTGATCCGAACCGTCGGACCTTAGATCTAGCGTATCTCATAATCTGGAATAAGTTATCATGCATAAAATATATGATTTTGGGGTAGAATGAGCTACTTTAGCCAACCAACCCCGCTATGTCAGGTTGCGCAAGCAGGATTTGTGAAATACCCCCGGATCGACAGTCGTTTCCCTATTTTAATTCCGTTTTTACTATAAATAGTAAGTTTTAGTTTGATTATAACTCTTCATCCGTTGGGCTTTAGGAGTTGTGTCCAACATAAAAAGAGCTTAGAATAATTAGGAGAACGGTTTGGTGAAGCCAAATATGACACTTACTATTTTTGACCGAAAACCTTGCACACTAGTAGACATCACAACTGTCTATAAATAATAAGTTTACTATTTATAGTAAGTTATGAATTCTATGAATTTTAATTGTAGTTTGCTCCTGATTTCTCTCCCATTGCTTGGTACCCCTGTTTAAAGGGTTGTGAACTTGTTTATTTGTTTAATTAATCAATTTCGAATTTTATATAATTTATTTTCTATTTTGCTTTCTTTCTTTCTCATGGATTTGCGAAGCCTCTATAAGGACTCCAGAGAAGTTCCGTGGATTTGGAATAGTTATCATCTTGAGGGAGACGGTGCTAAACCTCATCACATTCAGACCTGCGTCAATTGGTATCAAGCTAGGTTTCCTCTCGGGCCAATGGCAAACAACAAAGGTATGAGCCAAGATCCTATGGACGATGATACAGGGATTCGTGATCTTGTGGAAAGAATGGAACCTTTCCACCGAGAGAGTTAGTTGACATGCAATGGCTGCAAGCAATCCTCGACCGTCTTGCGGATGCATTAGTTCCGCCCCGAGCCTTATGCGGTGCTCCACCACCTAGGATTGCTCCACCGCCCTGTGGTTCCTATACGACACAACCCCGATTTTCTTATAGCACTACCAGTGGCAAACCATAGGGCTACACCAGATGATTCAAGTTCTAATGACGAGGATGATAATGAAGGTTTTGCCCGACGACCAATCCATGGTGGCGATCATCTAGATCGTGCTAAGAGAGACTATCGAAGTAAGGCTGAACTTCTTAGTTTTAATTGTTTACTACGCATAAAAGATTTCTTCGATTGGTTAGTCGAAGTAGAGAAATATTTTGATTATATGGACGTGCTAAATCATAAGAAGGTAAAATTAGTAGTATTTAAATTAAAATCTAGTGCTTTTATATGGTAGGAGCAATTACAACTCTCACGAGTCCGTCAGAACAAGGCGCTCATCTCATCATGTCCACTAATGAGATGTCTTCTTCGATCACGATTTCTCTCCAGTGATTACGAGCAGATATTATTCCAACAATGCCAAAATTGTAGACAAGGAAATCGAACTGTTATAGATTACACTGAAGAATTATAGCGGTTGGCAACACGAAACGATCTATCAGAATCTAAGTCACAGAAGATGGCACGATTTATAGGTGGGTTGCGACCAACAATTCATGACTGAGTTCAGATGTACTCAGTCGAGACCGTGGATGAAGCAGTTCAATTGGCAGGTAGGGCAGAAACGTAACTTGCAAGAGTTTATACTCGGGCCTATCTTTCAACTCGATCCCCTCTGACGGGTCTCACGCAGGATCCAGTGCTAGCACGAGGAAAAGAACCAGTAGGAGAACGTCTTTAACCTCCTGCAACCACAATCCGTGATACAGGGAGCAGTACATTCATATCTGAACATGCAGCACTCACAACAGCAGGCCCGAGTGGTATTTCAAATCTTTGTGCTCGATCAAGGTTGAACAATTGTTACCATTGTGGCCAACCGGGCCACTTATTAAACAATTGTCCTCAACGTCTCGCGGCATACTTGACCATAAAGGAAGTGGGACACTAAATATGAGGCTGCAGAAGAAGACCCTAGATTTGATGAACATGAACAAGCCATTGAAAAAATAACAAATGGTGATGAATTGATGAGCGATGATCGTGGCGAGTCTCTAATTGTGAAGCAATTACTGTATACCACAACGACACAATATATTCCGTATACAGTGCACTGTCAACAAAAATGTATGTGATGTGATCATAGATAGTGGTAGTAGCGAGAACATCGTCATAAAAATGATGGTGGACAAGTTGCAACTATAAACGACAAAACATCACCGTACTCAATTGGCTGGATAAAAAAGGTGAACGAGACCAAGGTAACTGAATAATGTACTATCTCATTTTCAATTGACAAAAATTAGAATGATCAAATACTTTGTGACGTGGTCGACATGGAACATGTCATATGTTACTCAGTCGACCTTGACAGTCGGACCGTGATGCGACCTATCGGGGATGAGACAATGTCTACATATTCGTCAAGGATAGTCGAAAAATAATCCTTGCCCCTGCGGCACCAGAGAATCACCCTGAAGCCTCTAAAGTGGAGGGGAGTTCCCTTTTGATCATTCGGAATTTCATGAAGGAATCCAAGAAAACTGATGAGGTATACGTTATGCTAGTGAAGGACAAGAATTGAAACCCTCAAACATTCCTCCAAGTTTAAGACTATTACTAAACGAATTTCAAAGAAGTCTGACCTGAAGATTTACCTGATGGATTGCCCCTCATGAGGGACATCCGACATTACATAGACCTCGTCCCTAGGACTAGCTTTCCCAACGGGTCTCATTATCGGATGAGTCCGAAGAAGTGTAAGATAATTCAGGGGCAAGTGGAGGAATTGATTTGTAAGGGTCTCTTGAGAGAGAGTATGAGCTCATGTGCCGTACTAGCATTATTAACGTAAAAAAAGGAAGCTGGCACATGTGTATCGATAGCCGGGCAATCAACAAAGTTTCCATCAAATATCAGTTCCCAATACTACAATTAGACGACATGTTCGATATACTAGAAGGGATCAAGATGTTCTCTAAACTAGACCTAAGGAGTGGGTAACATCAGATTCGTATCCGATCCGGCGATAAATGGAAAACAATATTCAAGACCAAGGAAGGGTTGTATGAGTGTTTATTCATGCCCTTCGGCGTATCAAATGCACCAAGTACTTTTATGCATTTGATGAATCAACTTCTAAAACCGTTTACTGGTCGATTTGTGGTAGTATATTTTGATGACATACTGATATATAACCAGGATGAGACGAAGTACAGGAAACATTTTAAGCAGGTGTTGCAGGTCCTATAAATTAACAAGTTGTACCTCAACTTGGAGAAGTGTAGTTTTTTAATGGACAACCTCTTTTTCATAGGATTTGTTGTAATATCCACAGGCATCCGTGTGGACGATGAAAAGGTGCGAGCCATTAGGGAATGGCCGATCCCGACAAACATTTATGAGGTGAGGAGTTTTCACGGGTTAACGACCTTGTATCGTCGATTCGTGCGAAATTTTAGTATAATAGTCGTGCTTATTACAGATTATATGAAAAAAGGACCGTTTCAGTGAACCGATGAAGCTAACAAGAGCTTTCATGAGATCAAGCATCGTTTGTCTACAATACTGATCTTGGTGCTTCCTAATTTCGACAAGCTATTTGAAATAGAGTGTGACACTTCATACATCGGAATTGGAGGAGTATTATCAGAGGAAGGCAGATCGGTAGCCTTTTACGACGAGAAGCTTAGTGAAGTCCGAAAGAAGTGGTCGATGTATGAGCTTGAGTTGTACGTAGTTGTTCAGATGCTGTGACATTGGCAACATTATCTTATTCAAAGATTTACACTGACCACCAAGCATTAAAGTTTATTAATAGCCAGACTAATGTGAATCGTGTGCATGCTAGATGGGTTGCGTTTTTACAGGAATTCATGTTCATTCTGAAGCACAAGTCATAGCAGCAAAACAAGGTGACTGATGCACTTAGCCGTTGTGCATCACTACTTATTACGATGAGTAACGAGGTGGTCGGCTTCGACTGTCTCGAGAAGCTATATGCTGAGAATGAAGACTTCAAAGATTCTTGGGTGAAGCGCTTAGAAGGTCACCCCAGTGACCTTCATATAAAGGACGATTTCCTCTTCAAAGGGAATCGATTGTGCATCCCTCAAAGTTATCTGAAAGAGTAGATTATTCAGGAGTTACATGGAGGTGACCTCGGTGGATACCTTAAGTAAGATAGGACGCGAACTCTTGTGGAAGAACAATATTACTGGCCGCAATTGGTATGTGATGTGGGAAAAGTAGTATAACGTTGTCATGTTTGTCAAACCTCCAAGGGACAATCTTAAAATACGGGCCTCTATACCCCGTTACCTGTGCTTGACGGTCCTTGGGAGGATCTATGTATGGATTTCGTGCTTGGTCTCCCACGAATACAACATGGCATGGATTCAGTATTCGTGGTGGTAGATTGTTTTTTTAAGATTGTGCACTTTATCCCATGCAAGAAGACCCTCGATGTAACACACGTGACGAATCTATTCTTCAGGGAGGTCGTACGGCTACACGGGGTCCTTAAGACCATTATTTTTTTATCGTGACACAAAATTTATTAGCCACTTTTGGCGTACTTTATGGACTCGATTCGATACACGACTTCAATTCAGTAGTGCCTACCACTCACAGACTGATGGACAGACCGAGGTTGTGAATCGCAAGTTGAGAAATCTCTTTCGCTATATTTCATGCGAAAAACCGAAGCAAGGATTTAGTCTTATCTAAAGCAAAATTCGCATTTTACAACATGGTGAACTGCTCGACAGGGAAATCCCAGTTCCAGATTATCTACGGACGAGTGCCTCGCCATACACTTGACTTCATTCCTCTGCACAAGCTCTCAAGCATGAGCATTGCAGCAGAACATATGGCTGACAGGATTATGGGCATTCATGTGGAAGTACATGTAACACCCTGAAAATCGGGGGTCGTGCATACGCTCGACTCCCGAGTTCCTGGGGTCACTTATAATCGGTTTTCATTAATATGCGATTAATCCAGGTTTAAAGGCGCAGCATGGAATTACTTGAAACATGAAGCACGTTCACAACTAGTCTGCTGAAATGAAAATAGATCATTATATACATGTCCAAAAGGATATAAAAAGGGTCGCATCAGGCGTTGCCCAGCAAAATCACAAAAGGAGTATCATGCCCAAAAGAATAGGGCTGAGTCCACAACTCAGCGATCCAAATCTTATCTACTAGGCCGACGGGGAACCATCCATCAGCTGAAAGTAAGAGAACTCGTCCTCCTCCTCGAGGCTCGCATCACCAGGCTCCACGAAATCTGTATCACCTGCATCTATGAACGGGTCTGGTTGGTGTTTTAAAACACCGTCCCAGAGTGGGAGTGAGTGATCAACTCAGTGGGGGCTATTATTCTCAAGTTATCATATGCATCAATTTTAATATGGTCTTAATGAAAAGCAGTCAATCACATACATCTAAGTAATCTTATTAATGCGCATATATGCAGCATGACATGATGCATGCCCTCACCACAATGCTCCCACGTGCGACAACATCTAACGATCTCCAATGCCAACACTCCCTCTGTGCGACCTCGACTGCCGAGTCGCTACCCTAACTAGTATGATGTGATGTGATCGTGTTAGCCGAGTTATTAGTTAAGTCCATTCATCCAGCAGATTTGGGAATCTGATACACCCCACATATTATATGCCCTGAACTAGTTGTGAGGCCAAGGCCCCCCAATGCGTGAGGCCGAGACCCCGCGATCCTTGACCTCGTCGGGTTTCCCCCATCCCCGACTTCAAGCACATGGGGGTGCTGAATGTGGGGTCGATCGCGGTCACTACGGGGAGGCGCGTCACCCCAGCGTAGGTCGACAGCTCGAACACAGTGTCCCATTCCACCATGCCCGGGTCACGAGGCTGTGGACCATTTCCTAGTGGGTTATTAATGGGCTACCACGGTTGTAGGGTGTCGCAGGTTCCATATAGATGTGAGCAAACAGGGTTAACAATCATGGTTGGTCAGACAGTAGGCTAGACCGCACGAGTCCAAGCGAGTACATGGCGGTACGACATCGGGTGCAAGCAACCCATGTAGTCCAACTACTGTCGCCCACACGCACTCGCCCAAATTCGCTGATTTAGCCTCAAGGTGGTCCTACCAACGGAACTACCTTCGCTCTCTTCATGTTCCTGACCAACCCAAGGGTAGGAACAGTGACTCATAGCATGCCAACTACCAATGTAACATCAAACATATTCAACACCATGTTCTCATATTGCTCAACATATAATTCAAATTCATCTAATAAGCAAGCTATCACGATTTATGAGTAAGAGTGCATGTATGTCGTGTGTGTTAATGAGGAAGTTGCTCACTTCCCACAACTCATGGAAAAACAAATTTCACAGGAAATAATTAAGGCATGCATGCTATAGGGCATCATCATATGAGCAATCCAACAAGACATCAACAAGTAATCATCAAATTTGCACCAAGTCATGTAAGAAGCGAGAACAAACATCATATAAGGAAATCAAATAAAACATACAATTCCACACCACTCCAATAAGCATAATTTCCTAGGTTTTTTTCTCTATGTTCTCTAAATACATCAACCAAGCAATCAAAATCATTAATCTCATAATGAAATTGGTGCTAGACCACCTAGGAGTAATAGTCCGCACCCATGGATCGTTGAAGACTTGGAAACGACCTAAGAGGATGGATTTCTTTGGGGTTGAACGGTCAGAATCCCTAAAGCAAGCATTTATATGTTAGAATCCATGCCAATCTCTTCTCAATACACGGATTTTAAGAAAAATAGGTGAGGGGTTTTACCTAGATGACCAACGGACGATTCTTGTGGTTGTAGTGTAGGGATTTCCTTGGAGAAGGGGTAGAGAGTTGCAAGGTTGAGCTTCGTTGGGCCCCACCATCAATAACACCCTCCTTCACTCTCTTCTTCCTCTCTTTCTCCTTCTTTCTCCTCTTTCTCTTCTCCCTTTTTCTCTCTTCTCTCCTTCCTTCTCTAGGGCAAAATCGTATGGGGAGAGAGAATGCCCAAATGAGGCCCTTTTATAATGCCAGATTTGGTGGAAATGGCCCCAAGTGTTGGGTTTTTACTATACTAAACCTATGAGAGGCTCTTTTCAAGATCTAGGGCCCACTATAGGGTATACATAATGATATACACCGTAGGATAGTTAGCCCTAATGATGATCTACGTATGAACATGATCGGCCCGCCATTTGGATGCGCCGATCGACAGATACGATTAGAAGTCTTTTCAACGGTCACCGATGGTCGATCGGGGCCAAGACTATACGGATATGAGCAGAGAAATATTCTTACTCCACGTGTGAAGTTTGGTCACAAACCGACGGTCCGAAATCCTCAACTTTGCATAAGAATGGATGACTCAATTCACTTAAGTTCCAGTTCCTTTCTTTAGGGTATTTGCGCTTCTCATGCACTCGTCCTTCGGCTCAAGTTGAGCGGTTCTGGACACTACCCAGGTCTGATTCCCGCGATGGACGTCAAGCCCAATGAGACGGACATTATTCTATAGTTTTGGAACTAGTGGCCCACCAACGAGCGGT
Source organism: Magnolia sinica (assembly GCF_029962835.1). Classification (NCBI taxonomy): domain Eukaryota; kingdom Viridiplantae; phylum Streptophyta; class Magnoliopsida; order Magnoliales; family Magnoliaceae; genus Magnolia; species Magnolia sinica. The sequence goes on along the minus strand of NC_080575.1, from coordinate 10,115,468 downwards.
CTAGATCTCGTTTAGAAAATTGGGGCATTTCTGGTGGCCCTCTGACCATGAAACTTATAGGATAGGTGCTCCATGGCCCGTTGAAGGGCCATGCAAAATTTGGGGTCGATCGGATATGGGGTTTGGTCGCACGGATCCGATTTGCGATCAACGGTCACCGTTCCACGATCGGGTCCCAGAGTTTGTGGACGGGCGTAGAAAAATTCATTAGACCTCCACCGTGAATGTGGAAGAGATCCGATGGTTGGATAGCCTTGTATCTCGATTTCATTTGCAAGCGCCAGATTTCGGTCCTGGCATTGGTGGGGTGCATTCAGTCAGTGCCAGATTACACTTCTGGGTGTCCACTGGGTCCGTGGTCCGCGATGGTCCCCAAGCCCAGTGAGATCTATGCTCCCCTCAATTTTTATAATTTTCTGATCTTTCTATGTCGCGGTATAGCCTGCACGGGCTGCTGCCAAGTGTAAATGGCCATTTGGCTTGACGGCCCGCACTTGGCCCAATCACAACCCGACTGGTCTACTCTAATGGGCTAATCCTAACTTAATTTAGTTATGGCACCAAACCATGAGTAGTTTAAACGAACGGTCCTGTGGCAAATCCTACGAGGACGCCTCAGTACACTGTTCTGGTTGGACGGGACGTTACATGATTAACCGGACTTGTGCGGTTCTTCACTGGTACACCCTGTATAAACTGACATTGAGTGCTAATAGTCAATAAGTAATATTCAGGTTAATTAAATAAAATAAAAATTGATGAATTTTTGAAAATCCAAAACAGTGAAAATCAAGGATGTTACAGTACAGACCAAGCTACATGTCTCGAATGAAAAGTACAAGGAACAAGTAGACAAGCATCGGCGACAAAAAGTGTTTGAGGTGGGCGACTACGTTATGGTTTATTTGCATAAAGAGAGATTTCAGACTGAGACGTACAACAAGTTGAAGAATAAGAAAATTGGACTCCTCCCGATCATCTAAAAGATCAATGGCAACGCTTATGTTGTTAATCTTCCAGATGACATGGCGATCTCACGGACTTTCAACGTCGCAGACCTGACCAAGTATAATGAACCATAGCAGGACGAGTTCTTTTGAAGTGGAGGGGACTGATGTAGAGCGGGTCGTAGATAGTTTCATGGCCAAGATGGATAAGAAAAGGCCCGGTCGACGACAAAAGTGATCCGGACCATCGGACCTTAGATCGGGCGTATCTCACAATCCAGAATGAGTTATTAGGCATAAAATATATGATTTTGGGATAGAATGAGCTACTTTAGCTAACCAACTCCGCTATGCTGGGTTACACAAGCAGGATTTGCGAAATACTCCCGGATCAATAGTCATTTCCCTATTTTAATTCCGTTTTTACTATAAATAGTAAGTTTTAATTTGATTATAACTCTTCATCCATTGGGCTTTAGGAGTTGTGTCCAACATGAAAAGAGCTTAGAATAATTAAGAGAACAGTTTGGTGAAGCCAAATAGGACACTTACCATTTTTTGCCAAAAACCTTATGCACCAGTAGACATCACGACTGTTTATAAATATTAGTTTACTATTTATAGTAAGTTGCGAATTTGTAACGCCCTGAAAATCGGGGGTCGTGCATACGCTCGACTCTCTAGTTTCCGGGGTCACTTATAACCAGTTTTCATTAATATGCGATTAATCCAGTCTAAATGCGCATTCTGGAACTTCCTGGAACATGAAGCACAACCACACAAGTCTACTGAAATAGAAGAAAATCAATTATACTTATATATACATGCCCAAAAGAATACAAACGGGCACACAAGGTGACGCCCAACAAATTCAAAAAAAGAATAACATGACCAAAGGAATAAATCTGAGCCGCTACTCGACAATCCAACGACTCATCTACTGATTCGACGGGGTCCAGCTCATCAACAGGAAGTAAGGGAACTCGCCCTCCTCCTCGAGGCTCGCGTCGCCAGGCTCCATGAAATCTGTATCTCCTGCATCTATGAACGGGTCTGGTTGGTGTTTTAAAACACCGTCCCAGAGTGGGAGTGAGTGATCAACTCAGTGGGTGCTATTAGCCTTAAGTTGCAACAAGCATCAATTATAATAAGAATTTAATGAAAAGCAATCAATCATAAACATCTATCTAGTCTTGTTAATGTGCATGGATGCAGGATGATATGATGTATGCCCTCACCACAACGCTCCCTCGTGCGACAACATCTAACGATCGCCAATGCAACACTCCCTCAGTGCGACCTCGACTGCCGAGTCGCCAACCTAGCTAATGCCATGCAATGATGATGTTAACCAGGTTCTTAGTTAAGTTCATTCATCCAGCAGATTTGGGAATCTGATACACCCCACGTATCAAATGCCCTGAACTAGTTGCGAGGCCAAGACCCCCCAATGTGTGAGGCCGAGACCCCGCGATCCTTGACCCCGTCGGGTTTTCTCCATCCCCGACTTCAAGCACATGGGGGTGCTGAATGTGGGGTCGCTCGCGGTCACTACGGGGAGGCGCGTCACCCCAGCGTAGGCCGACAGCTCGGACATAGTGTCCCATTCCACCATGCCCGGCTCACAAGACTGTGGATCAATATTCCATCCGGTATCGATAGGCTACAATGGTGGTAGGGTGTTCCAGTTTCCATACATATGTGAGCAAACAAGGTTAACAAACTATGTGGGTCAGCCAGTGGACTAAACTGCACGAGCTCAGGCAAGTATGTGGCGGAACGACATCGGGTACAAGCGACCCATGTAGCCTGACTACTGCCGCCCACACATACTCGTCCAAACCCATGGGTTTAGACTCAAGGTGGTCCTACCAACGGAACCACCTTCGCTCTCCTCATGTTTCTGACCAACCCAAGGGTAGGAATAGTGACTTATAGCATGCCAACTACCAATGCCGCATCAAGCCTATTCAACACCGTGATCTCATGTTACTCAACATATAATTCAAATTTTTCTACAAGCAAATCATTAATATTATAAATAAAGTGTATATGTGTGGTGTGGGTTATTGAGGAAGTTAACACTTCCTCCATGTTGAAAAATCGTATACACAAGAGTAATGAAATCATACGAAATATGAAGCAACAACGTATAAAAAAATCAACACGGCATGAGCATATAATCATCCATACATCGAATCATGTGAGAAACATAAACGACATCATGAGAGAGAGAGTCAAACATATAAATCCATACCATTTCAACCAACATACAATTCCTAGGATTTTCTAGACTTTCAAAAATAACATCCAAGCAATCAAAATCATTAATCTCGTATTAAAATTGGTGCTAGGTCACCTAAGAGTAATAGTCCGCACCTTAAGAGGAGATTTCCATTCTTTGAGATCTTAGGGTTTGGGGATTTGGGTAAAACCACCATTTCCTAAATCAAAATCAAGAAGACAACATTAATGCCTATAAATCTACACTAGGTTGCTCTATTGAAGGGAAATATACCATTCTTACCTCCTCTTCTTGGCATGAGTGGGTTTGGTGGAGGTTTCCTTGGAGAATGGGTAGAGAGTTTGCAAGTTTGAGCTTCCTTGGGCCCCACCTCCTACCACATACTCTTTACCTTTCTTCTTCCTCTCTCTTTCTCCTCCTTTCTCCTCTTCCTCTTCTCCCTTTCTCTCTTTTCTCTTTCCTTTCTCTAGAGCAAATTCGTATGGAGAGAGGGGTGCCCCAAATGAGGCCTTTATATAGTCTCAGGTTTGGTGTAAATGGCCCTAAGGGATGGTTTTTCACTATACTAGACCTATGAGAGGGTCTTTCTAGCCTCTAGGGCCCACTATGAGGTGTACAAGTCAATATACACCATAGGATAGCTAGCTTTAATGATAATCTACGTATGGATATGATCGGCCCGCCATTTGGATGCGCCGATCGACAGATATGCTAAGAAGTCTGTTCAACGATCATCGATGGTCGATCAGGGCCGCGGCTATACGGATATGAGCAGGGAAATATCCTTACTCCATGGGTAAAGTTTGGTCGCAAACTGACGGTCCGAAATCCTCAACTTTGCATAAGAGTGGACGACTCAATTCACTTAAGTTCCAACTCATTCCTTTAGGGTATTTGCACTTCTCATGCACTCGTCCTTCGGCTCAAGTTGACCGGTTCTGGACCGTACCCAGGTCCGATTCCCGCGATGGACGTCAAGCCCAATGAGACAGACATTATTTGATATTTTTGGAACTAGTGGTCCACCAACGAGCGATCTAGAGTTTGTTTAGATAACTAAGGCAGTTCTGGTGGTCCTCTGGCCATGAAACTTATAGGATAGGTGCTCCATGGCCCGATGAAGGGCCATGCAAAATTTGGAGATGATCGGATATGGGGTTTGGTCGCACGGGTCTGATTTGCGATCAACGGTCACCGTGCCACGATCGGGACCCAGATTTTGTGGGCGGGTGTAGAAAAATACATTAGACCCTCATCGTAAATTATGAAGAAATCTGATGGCTGAAATGTCTTACATTTCAGTTTTATTTACACGTGCCAGATTCTAATTTTGGCATTGGTGGGGTGCATCTGGTAAGTGCCAGATTCCACTTCTGGGTGTCCACTGGGTCCGTGGTCCACGATGGTCCCCAAGCCCATTGAGATCTATGTTCCCCTCAATTTTTATAATTTTCTGACCTTCCCATGTCGCGGTATAGCCCGCACGGGCTGCTGCCAAGTGTAAATGGCCATTTGGCTTGACGGCCCGCACTTGGCCCAATCACAACCCGACTGGTCTACTCTAATGGGCTAATCCTAACTTAATTTAGTTATGGCACCAAACCATGAGTAGTTTAAACGAACGGTCCTGCGGCAAATCCTATGAGGACGCCTCAGCACACTGTTCTGGTTGGACGGAACGTTACATGATTAACCAGACTTATGCGGTTCTTCACTGGTACACCCTGTATAAACTGACATTGAGTGCTAATGGTCATTAAGTAATATTTAGGTTAATTAAATAAAATAAAAATAAAAATAAAAATTGATGGATTTTTTTTGAAAATCCAAAACAGTGAAAATCGAGGATGTTACAGAATTCTAAGAGTTTTAATTGTAGTTTGCTTCTTATTTCTCTCTCATTGCTTGGTACCCCTATTTAAAGGGTTGTGAACTTGTTTATTTCTTTAATTAATCAATTTTGAATTTTATAGAATTTATTTTCTATTTTGCTTGCTTTCTTTCTCGTGGATTCGAGAAGCCTCTATGAGGAGTCCAGAGAAATTCCATGGATTCGGAATAGTTATCATCTTAAGGGAGACGGTGCTTGACCTCATCACATTCATCCTTGCGTCACAATGGGAACTCAAACCGATGACTTTTGTGTTGAAACTCGTGCCAGTCTACCTCTCTAAGAGAATGAGACTATTGTTGGCATTCATCTCTCTCTCTCTCTCTCTCTCTCTCTCTAAGAGAAAGTCTCTTTAAAACAATGTTGTACAAGAAAAGATAGGGGAGTTGTTTGATACTATAGCTGAGTACTTGTAGCTGGTTCTCCTTTTAATTTCATGTAGCCTATCCTAATGGTACCATTGCAAAGCTGTGAAACAAAGGCTGCATTACCTACTATGGTGATTACACTAAATACATTCCGTGCATTTATTGTGTTGTCTCATACTATTAAAGTCTCTTTATATATATTGATACACCATCCTCTAAAGAAAATGGTTGTTTAACATAGAATAGAAGCTGAAGGTCCTGTGTTCGAATCTTGAGTTTTATGGTGTGAAGTGTCCCTCCACCTCCTCTAACAGCTCCAGCTTTCGGAGAGAGTGGTTGTTTGACACATGCTAAAACATTAGCCTAAAAATGAGATAGTTCTAAAACTCAAGTGGACCAGAGTAACGGAGAAAGTGTAACACCCCGTGTTTTCGGGGGCCGTGTAAGAATTCGGCTCCCAAATCTCGAGGTGTCATGGGTGCCCTAATGGGCTTCATATTTTAATTACATTTGGATGATCTCATAGGTAATGAATAGATTTAGCAAGGCATGGAGCAGAAGTACGTCATAAGCAGTATCAATTGCTACTAATTATAAAAATATACAGACAATAAATCCAAAGTCATCTAAATAGGGAATTAGTCCCACCCATACACGACCCAAAGTGACTAGGGCCTTGGTCTATACCTTGTGGTAGCCCGAACTCAACTAAATGGACCCGTTAAAAGTCTGGAAGCAGAGAAACTTGTCTTCCCTATCCTTGCTCACCTCACTCGACTCATCGAGCTCCGCCTCACCTGCATCTAGAAAAGGGTCTGGTTGGTGTTTTAAAACACCGTCCTAGAGTGGGAGTGAGTGATCAACTTAGTGGGTGCTATTACTTTTAAGTTATCACAGGCATCAATTATAATATGATCTTAATGAAAGGCAGTCAATCATAAACATTTAACTAATCTTATTAACGTGCATGCATGCAGGATGATATGATGCATGCTCTCGCCGTAACGCTCCCTCGAGCGACTCCATCTAACAATCGCATATGACAACACTCCCTCAGTGCGACCTCGACTGTCGAGTCGCCACCCTAACTAGTGCGATGCAATGCGGTCGTGTTAGCCGAGTTATTAATTAGGTCCATTCATCCAGCAGATTAGGGAATCTGGTACACCCCACGTATTAATGCCCTAAACTGGTTGCGAGGCCAAGACCCCCCAATGCGTGAAGCCGAGACCCCGCAGTCCGTGATCCCGTCGAGTTCCTCATCCCCGACTTCAAGCACATGAGGAGTGCCGAGAGAAAGGGATCGCTCGCGGTCACTACGGGGAGGCGCGGTACCCCAGCGTAGGCCGACAGCTTGGACACAGTGTCTCATTCCACCATGCCCGGCTCACGAGGCTGTGGACCAATTTCAAGTGGGTTATTGATGGGCTACAAAGGTTGTAGGGTGTTCCAGATTCCATATATGTGTGAGCAAACAGGGTTAACAAACAAGTTTGGTCAGATAGTAGGTTAGATCGCATGAGTTAGGCGAGTACGTGACGGAACGACATCGGGTGCAAGCAACCCATGTAGTCTAACTACTGCCGCCCACGCGCACTCGCTCAAACCCATGGGTTTAGCCTCGAGGCGGTCCTTCCAACAGAACCACCTTCGCTCTCCTCCTGTTCCTGACCAACCCAAGGGTACAACTAGTGATTCATAGCATGCCGACTACCAATGTATCATCTATCATAAACAACATCATCTCCTCATACTTCTCACATACAATTCAAATTCTCATGGCAAGCAAGGCTAACAGTATCATGAAACAAGTGCATGTGAGATGTGGGTGTGTGTGTGAGGGAGTTAAGCACTTCCTCCATCTTAGGAAACCATATACACAAGAGTAATGAAATCATACATAATATGAAACAACAATATATTATGACCATCCATACACCAAATCATGTGAGAAACACGAACGACATCATGAGAGAGAGCCAAACATGTAAATCCATACAATTCCAACCAACATACAATTCCTAGGATTTCCCTAGACTTTCAAATATAACATCCAAGCAGTCAAAATCATTAAGCTCGTACTAAAATTGGTGCTAAGCCACCTAAGAACAATAGTCTACACCTATGGATCGTTGGAGACTTGGAAAACGACCTAGGAATGAGGCTTTTGGGGTCGGACGGCCGGATTCCCTAAAACAACCATTTGCATGTTAGAAATCCATGGAATCCTTTCTCATCACAAGGGTTTTAAGGAAAAAGGGGTGAGAGATTTACCTACATAATCAACGGAAGCGGTTCTTGCGGTTGTGGTGGAGGGATTTCTTAGAGAAGAGGTGGAGAGTTGCAAGGTTGAGCTTCCTTGGGCCCCACCATCAACAACACCCTCCTTCAATCTCTTCTTTCTCTCTCTTTCTCCTCCTTTTTCCTCTTTCTCTTCTCCTTTTTCTCTCTTCTCTTTCCTTCTCTAGGGCAAAATCGTATGGGGAGAGAGGGTGCCTAAATGAGGCCCTTTTATAATGCCAGATTTGGTAGAAATGGCCCCAAGTGTTGGGTTTTTACTATACTAGACCTATGGGAGGGTCTTTTCAGATCTAGGGCCCACTATAGGGTATACATATTAATATACACCGTAAGATAGTTAGCCCTAATGATGATCTACGTATGAACATGATCGGCCCGCCATTTGGATGCGCCGATCGACAGATACGATTAGAAGTCTATTCAACTGTCACCGATGGTTGATCGAGGCCACGACTATACGGATATGAGCAGGAAAATATCCTTACTCCACGTGTGAAGTTTGGTCGCAAACCGACGGTCCGATATCCTCAACTTTGCATAAGATTGAATGACTCAATTCACTTAAGTTCCAGCTCCTTTCTTTAGGGTATTTGCGCTTCTCATGCACTCGTCCTTTGGCTCAAGTTGAGTGGTTCTAGACACTACCCAGGTTTGACTCCCGCGATGGACGTCGAGCCCAGTAAGACGAATATTACTCTATAATTTTGGAACTAACGGCCCACCAACGAGCGGTCTAAAGCTTATTTGGAAAATCGGGACGTTTCTGGAATGAATTAGGTATTAAGATTTCTCATGGGCAATGATCAGGGTTTATATTAACTATATTTATGGGGTGACCTATTTATAACTAGCGAAAGTGGATATTTGGTCATGATCAGTCTAAACCGTCGGTTTTAAGCTAAAAGAGTAATGGGGTTCCTTTAGTCTATTAGCCAAGATCCGGACCTTGTCTGACTCGGCTTCGGTTGGATCTTTAATTTAGTTATGATTGTCTTGATTTATTAGCGATGGATCGGTTAGATTTGGGCCCCCTGTGAGTGAATCATGGGGTTAAACTTGATGTTCAGGTGATCGGGTGGATTCGTTGGCTTCATATGGTTGATTAAATTGACTTGTGCGGTTCTTTACTGGTTCCACCTGTGTTTAAAATATCATTGAGTGCTAATGGTCATTAAGTGATATTATAAGTTAATTAATAATAAAAAAATTTTAAGAATTTTTGGAAAATCCAAAACAGTAAAAATCCAGGATGTTATAGAAAGTGAAGATGGGTTTTCCATCATCGAAAATATTCCTCTTTCTCTCACTCTCTCGTAGGGCTTTGGATGGGCCAGGCCAAGCTGGCCCACCTCAAGGCAGATTTGGGCTGTGGTATTGGGACTGAGGGCCAAGCTTGGGATTAAAATTCAAGCCTGCTTTCCAGTTGGGCCGGGTATGGGACATGTTCCTGAATTCGTCCCATAAAGATTTAAGCGCAACTTTGTAATATAAAAAATTTAAAATCGCTCCCTTTTCTCCTCTGACAACCCACTCCTCCCATCTATTTTTATAAGCTCAACTTTGTAATATAAAAAATTTAAAATCTCTCCCCTTTTCTCCTCTAACAACCCACCCCTCCCATCTCTTTTTATCTCTTCAAGCGTAGATTTTACTCTGATGTAGGACGTGTCATAGATACATTCCTAGCATGGTTGGACCAAAGGAAGGTGGACTATAAATTGATCGTAACTTTTGATCTAGGTATCTTTACTATGCACCAGACCGAGTATTATGAACCGAAGCAACACGAGAACTCGAGGACGAGTTCTTTTGAAGTGGAGGAGACTGATGTAGAGAGGGCCGTAGACACTTTCATGTCTAAGATGGATCAGAGAAGGCCCGATCAGAGACAGAAATCATCAAGACCGTCAGAACCATAAAATAGGCATATCTCGCAAACCGGAATGAGTTACTCGACGTACCATATATGATTTTGGGGTAGAACGAGCTAATTTAGCCAACCAACCTGGCTATGCCAGGTTGCCCATGCCGAAATTTGTGAGATTCCATCCTATTGACGGTGAAATTCCATGTTTAGTTCCGTTTTTACTATAAATAGTAAGTTTTAGTTTGATTATAACTCTTTATTCGTTGGGTTTTAGGAGTTGTGTCCAACATGAAAAGTGCTTAGAATAATTAGGAGAATAACGTGGTTAAGCCACATATGAAACTTACTATAAATAGTAAATTTACTATTTATAGTAAGTTGCGAATTTATAGGAGTTTTAATTTTAGTTTGCTTCTGATTTCTTTCTTATTGCTTGGTACCCCTATTTAAAGGGTTGTGAACTCATTTTTAAAGATCAATTAATCAATTTCGAATTTCTTAGAATTTATTTCTATTTTCTGCTTTCTTTTCCTCGTGGATTCGAGAAGTCTCTGTGAGGAGTCCAGAGAAGCTCCGTGGATTCGGAGTAGTTATCCTCATCACGTTCATCCTTGCGTCAATTGGTATCAGAGCGAGGATTCCCCTCGGGCCGATGGTAAACAACAAAGGTATGAACCAAAATCCTATGGACGGTGATCCAGGGATTCGTTATCTTTTGGAAAGAATGGAAGCTTTCCATCGGGAGAGTCAGTTGACTATGCAAGGGCTGCAGGCAACCCTCAACCGTATTGTGGATGCGCTAATTCCACCCCGAGCTCAAAGTGATGCTCAACCGCCCGTGGCCGCTGTATGACACAACCCCAATTTCTGCAAAGCACCATCAGATGATAGTAAATCACAAGCCACAACTTCGATCATAAGGAAGCCGTTATATATGCCAAAAGTAGAAATAGAATTACAGCGAGACAACATCTTTCAAACAAGGTGTACTGCATACAAAAAAGTCTGCAATGTGATCATCGATGTCAGGAGCGATGAGAATTTCGCGTCGAAAATAATGGTGGAAAAGTTACAACTGAAAATAGAAAGACACCCATCTCCATACACGATTGGATGGATCAAGGAGGTCAACAAAACAGAGGTAACTGAACGATGTCGTATATCCTTTTCCATTGGTAAATATTATAAGGATGAAGTAATGTGTGACGTGATCGACATGGAAGCTTGCCACATGTTACTTGGTCAACCCTGACAAAATAATATTAATGCTACACATAGGGATCGGGATAACCTATTTATCTTTATTAAAGATGGTAAAAAGATTATCCTCGCTCCTATGGGAAGGGAGAACCAACCCAAGACTTCTAAAGTGGAGGGACAATCTCTCACAACCGAACAGGCTTTTGTTAGACAATCTGAGGAAACAAGAGATATATATCCATTAGTTGAAAAGAAAAAATATGTGGAGCCTGTGAATATCCCAGAAGATTTGAAACCAGTATTGCAGGAGTTCAAGACGAATGTGCTCGATGAACTCCCAAATAAATTGTCTTCCATACGAGATATACAAAACCACATTGATCTTGTCACAGGGATAAGTCTGCCTAATTGCCCACATGGTCAGAAGGAATGTGAAATCTTGAAGGCAGAAGTGAAGGAACTGATTCATACTAGCCAAGTCAAGGAGAGCATGAGTACATGTATTGTGTCAACTCAAGAGCTTAATGTCATGTACAAGGAAATGACTAATAAACATCGGCATCAAAAGTTATCTCAGAATCATGAACCAAGTCTCTTGAGTAACTCGAGGATGAGTTTTTTCCAAGCAGAGGGGTCTGATGTAGGACGTGTCATAGATACATTCCTAGCATGGTTAGACCAAAGGAAGGTGGACTATAAATTGATCGTAACTTTTGATCCAGGTATCTTTACTACGCACCAAACCGAGTATTATGAACCGAAGCAACACGAGAACTCGAGGACGAGTTCTTTTGAAGTGGAGGAGACTGATTTAGAGAGGGCCGTAGACACTTTCATGTCTAAGATGGATCAGAGAAGGCCCGATCAGAGACAGAAATCATCAAGACCGTCAGAACCATAAAATAGGCATATCTCGCAAACCGGAATGAGTTACTCGACGTACCATATATGATTTTGGGGTAGAACGAGCTAATTTAGCCAACCAACCTGGCTATGCCAGGTTGCCCATGCTGAAATTTGCGAGATTCCATCCTATTGACGGTGAAATTCCATGTTTAGTTCCGTTTTTACTATAAATAATAAGTTTTAGTTTGATTATAACTCTTTATTCGTTGGGTTTTAGGAGTTGTGTCCAACATGAAAAGTTCTTAGAATAATTAGGAGAATAACGTGGTTAAGCCACATATGAAACTTACTATAAATAGTAAATTTACTATTTATAGTAAGTTGCGAATTTATAAGAGTTTTAATTTTAGTTTGCTTCTGATTTCTTTCTTATTGCTTGGTACCCCTATTTAAAGGGTTGTGAACTCATTTTTAAAGATCAATTAATTAATTTCAAATTTCTTAGAATTTATTTCTATTTTCTGCTTTCTTTTCCTCGTGGATTCGAGAAGTCTCTGTGAGGAGTCCAGAGAAGCTCCGTGGATTCGGAGTAGTTATCCTCATCATGTTCATCCATCCCTGCGTCAGAATCAAAGCTATTTGGGGAAGGATTCATACAAGTCTTCGAAGACACTGGGGTATCTGAGTTCCCAAAGCATTCGCTAATTTCACGGTTCTTATAACTAGCTTGAAGTAGAACTTACCTACTACAGAAGTGGTTTCTCCCCTTCTGGTTTGGGCTCAACCAGACCAGATCATAAACATTTAGGAGTGGACATAGGTGGGACTGTTTTGGCCTATCATAAGCCTGGGCTAAACAATGTAGGCTGAGCTTAGGACAAAGCTTGGCCCGACCCTAACCCAGCCAATTGTGGACAATACCTACAATAGGCATAGGAGACTGGACAATTAACCCGAGTTGATAAATGAGTTATGTACAATTCAACCCGAGTTAACAAATGTGTTATGTACAGTTTCTAAGTACCTTTCCATCATCGGCCAGAGTATCAAATAACTCAATTTTCCTCCATTTCTCTATGACCACGTTCATTGAACCAGACTGCTCAATTGACAGTGCTTATTATTGACCACACCACAAAATCTCTATTGGGTGATTCTCTTTCTGGGCTGTTTGTTTTCTTATTTACCCATGTAAATAGCTGTAAATAGGTAATAAAATTACCAGTGTAATTTCCACACCACTTTTAACATGCACTTTGGCGGTTTACTTTTTTAACGCTAAAAATGAGAAGGGGGTGCAAATTTCACGTGGGACCCACTGTGATGTATGTAGCCTATTCATCCCCTTTATCCATTTTGCCCGCTGATTTTAGGGCATTAGTGTGAATTTGATGCAGATCCAGATCTCAATTGGACCACAATTTGGAATACACGACAGGAAATAGTGGGAATTGAAGGCCTACTATTAAAAACTTCTCATGGCCCTTGAAGTTTTGAATCCAGCTAGTATTTGTGTACTCCTCTTATTCATGTTGGTGGGACCTTATATTTGAGTTAGATGACAAATAAACAATCTTATAAGCACCGGGGAATAAAAATAAAACTCTTCAATGGCGGACATTCCATGACTATTTTTTCTTGTGCAGAGGGCCACTCGAGATTCAGATCAACCTCATTTTAGGGTTCACCCATTAAATGTTCAATAAAAACAAATAATTCAAAATACCTCGACTCTTTTAGGATAGGTTTGAGTCAAATAATAATGATTCAAAACACTTCTTTTTATATTATTTTGAAAAGTCAAGAAACTCAATTGTATGATAATAAAATAATATTAATTTTCCAATCCTAGATAGAAAAAGAGGAAAACGAATACGTAATTTAAAGTGGGTAAATAGAATTCCATGCCCAATCTCATAGATTCAAATATAATTATGTGAAAAGCTGTATTCAATGAAAGTCCTATCATCATATGTACGGCTTATGAAGAGATCTTATGGTGGGCCCACAAATTTCTGTCATTTATTTTCGGACCACTTTTTGAGATGAAATACTCACCAACTTTTAAACAACTGTAAAAGGTAACAACATCGTATTTACAGGTCTTTTTAGGAAAATGAAAAATATAAGTATACAACACACCCTTGCAAACAGGTGTTCAAGATAATATACCAACGGTCCACATTTAGTAGAGAAAAGGCCAAAGATTGAATACATTTGATCTTCGAATTTGAAATATTTATAGAGAACGGTTCATCCATGATGAAGGGCATTAGATCGGTGGTCTGGATCACCAAAAGATGGGCCCCATGTGCAGATATTTCGGCCCCACCGTTTAGTTTCCCATCCGTCACAAAGAGAGAGGTTTGCCTAAATTGTTTACTATAACGACCCATTTTCTACAAATGATCCTGATCGTCCATTTTATAAGCTGTTGATCGGATGTTATGTGTGTCCAATCCTCAAGATCACTTAAAATTAGCAGAGGATACGAATTCTCGACCGGTGGACCGTAAGGATCAACCAAGTTGAACTGTACAACTGTCCCATGCAACTGGGAGCATTATAACTTATAGTGCTCTGGTAACCATACATCATTTCTGTAAATTAGCATGCTGCGCCTAGTAGCTGCCAATCTACATTCGACGTTTAAAAAGGTGGGTCCCACCACGAAGATCACCTAGCAAGAAAACCAAGCAGATCAGCAAATCAGGGAATTACACGTCATGTGATATGGCTAGGCAGTTGTTGATTTGGACGGTGTGGTCTGCCTGATTGATGTAGAGTGGGTCGCGGACAGTTTCATGGCCAAGATGGATTAGAAAAGGCCCGGTTGACGACAGAAGTGATCTAGACCGTTGGACCTTAAATCAAGCGTATCTCGTAATCCAGAATGAGTTATCTGATGTAAAATATATGATTTTAGGATAGAACGAGCTACTTTAGCCAACCAACCCAGCTATGCCGGGTTACGTAGCTCGGAATTACAAAAAACTCTTGGATTGACGGTCGTTTCCCTGTTTTAATTTTATTTTTACTATAAATAGTAAGTTTTAATTTGATTAAAACTTTCATCCGTTGGGCTTTAGGAGTTGCGCCCAACATGAAAAGAGCTTAGTATAATTAGGAGAACAGTTTGGTGAAGCCAAATAGTACACTTATTATTTTGGCCGAAAACCTTGCGCACTAGTAGACATCACGACCGTTTATAAATAGTAAGTTTACTATTTATAGTAAGTCGTGGATTGTAGGAGTTTTAATTTTAGTTTGATTTTGATTTCTTTCCCATTGCTTGGTACCCCTATTTAAAGGGTTGTGAACTTATTTTTATTCATCAATTAATCAATTTTGAATTTATTAGAATTTATTTCCATTTTCTACTTTCATTTCTCGTGGATTCGAGAAGTCTCTGTGAGAAGTCCAGAGAAGCTTCGTGGATTCGGAGTAGTTATCCTCATCACGTTCATCCCTGCATCACTGATGACTGAAGGGCATATCTTGCGTCAATGGTCTTGATGGTGGGTCCACCTGTTGGATTTCTTATAGCGGATGCGGATTGGGTACTAGCCCACCATATGTGATGTATGGGTTTAATCCACACCACCCATCCATTTTTCCATATCATTTTAAGATATAAGCCCAAAAATAAGGAAATTCCAAGGCTCAGGTGGACCACACGGTGTGATTAAACACCTACCATTAAAAACATTTTGGGGCCCACATAAGTTTTGGATCAAGTTGATATTTGCGTTTTCTCTTCATTGAGGTCTATATGACCTCGTGAACAGGTTGGATGGAAATTAACAATCATGGTGGGCCTAGGAAGGTTTCAATAGTGAGTGCCATGTTCACCACAAGAAGGGAATAGAGGGATGACCCCGAAGGGAATTCTTCAACACCAAATTCAGGTGATGTGAAAGACATCCCCAACAATAAGTTGTTTGCATCAGCTGCTCCCTTCAGTCTGTCTATAGTCATACCTGGCCCTGTGCTAATAAATATTAGTCTCCCCCCGGTACAGGTGCAGTTGCACTCTGACCAGTAAGTGTGACCCTTCACCCTGGTCTTGCAGCAGTTGTTCCAATAGTTAACCCATTTGCTCCTCTCCTCACTAGATCTATGTGTTATCTTCGAGATCACCTAATGTTATACATCCCTTGCTGTTCATGTATCCTCCTTATCCACACCCCCAAGCAGTACCAAATGGCACATTTGCCATGAATAACAACATGTTTCATACTAATCATATGCCATGGCAATGCAACTTGAACCTAAATACATCAGAATTTATTCTAGGGACAGTATGGCTAAGCTGTCATCCAATGGAATTTTTTGTATTGCCAACTGTCATTGAACTAGTTACTCAATCCACGGTTCAGATCCAAGGTTCGGATCCACGGTTCGGGTCCACGGTTCGGATCAACAATTCACGGTTCGGTTTGGTTCTACATGCCCATAAACTAGAACCGAACCGTATCCAACGGTTCTTGAATTTTTGGAACCGGAACCGGTGTAGTGTATAACTGGACCAAACTGGACTATTTGATCGGTTCCAATCCGGTTCCACAGTTCTACTGGTTCGATGTGCACCCCTAGCCTATATTCATGTGGACGAGAATTTCCCGCAACTCAAGTACTCAACGCACGTCCAACGAAGAGCTTTGTGGGGCCTTTCTTGATGTCTCTGCAACATCCACTCTATATGTGAACTTAAAATAGTCATATAGATTAGAAAGTCAAGTGGGCCACACCACAGGAAACATTGAGACAATAATACTAACACTCGACCAACTGCAATATTTTTTATTCCATCCAACCCATTCACCATCTGAGCCCCACTAGGATTACTTGAAAACACAAATATCAATTTCGGTGGCCGTCCACATCCCACTATTTCTTGTTATATGGCCTACTGTACCTGATTCTACGGTTCAGATGCTAAGATAAACTTCTTGACTGATGGACAGAGTGATGTCAAATAGAAATTATTGCGGCCTGAAAGAATTATTCGTTGACCTGACTGGGGCAAAAAGTGACTTAGTTTTTTGGTTGGTGGCCCGAAGAAAATGTCATTGTTGTGGTCATGCTCCCTTCTCTGGGGCAAACGGGCAACGGGAAATTCATGTGGTAGGTAGCTATGTGAGGCCAAAAGAGATATTCGTCACAAATCCACTCTGTCCATCTATTTCTCAAGATAACAATATGTAACGATTTCTAAAATTAGGTATGTTCAAGACTTACGTGGGCCACGCAACAGGAAACATTTGTAATTGAAATATCCATCATTGAAACTTCCTGGAGCCGTCCATAAATTTTTATATGACATCCAAACCGTTCATAAGGTTATTAATATTCCAATTAACTGTATATATAAATATCATCCTGATAAAAAGTTTCTAACACCCACAAAGGTTCCACTGGTGGTTGCTCAATCCCTGCCTTTTTGTGTGGCGTGGTCACCTGAATTTTGGGTCTCCCTGATTTTTTGCTCATATTGTATTAGGAACTTTGAGAAACTGATGGACGGAGTGGATATTACACTGGCATCTCGGTGGGCCCTACATAGCTTCTGACAACAGGAAATGGCGGCACAGCCAATCCACCCCATGGAAAAGTCAAAAACAAAGCCATTCAAACGAATTAGTAGCGGGTGTACCTTCCAATGTTGCTCCAGAACTAGGATGGCCGGGTTTGGTGAGACCTCGTAACAATTCAGTGGGTGAGTCCCTAATTGTACGGCCCACCTATATCGATGTATTTATACCTGTGCCATTCATTTTTTTTTTTCTCATATCATTTTAGTATATGTTTGAAAAGAAAAAAAAAGTAAGACGGAAATACAAATCTCAGTTTGACCGTATCACAGGAAATAATGGTGACTGATCATTCAAATCCTTCCAGAGGCTATAGAAGTTTTAGATCGAGCTGATATTTGTTTTTTAACTTCATCGAGATCTGGGTCTTTACTCTTGCTCGGTGATAGACTATCTTAAGTTTCAACTCCTGGTCAGGGGTTTGAGTAACAATAGGTGGTGAAATTCCACTAGCGTGAGTGTGTGGGGGTGTGTGTTCCTGTGTAAAAAAAAAAAACTTCATCGAGATCTGTTTGAACTTACACATTATATGGAAAACAAATATTGCGGTTAACCTGGGAAGTTTTTAATAGTAGATGTTCAATTACCTCTGTTTCCTATGGTGTGATCGACCTGAGACTTACAACTACTTCATTTTTAGGTCTATGTCTTAAGATGATCTGGAAAAGCGGATGGACGGCACGGATGTACAAAGTATACATCTAGGTGGGCCCCATGGTTGGTTACACCGGACTCACCTAATCCGTGATTGTTATAGAGCCGTCCATGAAGGGGAAATCTTCGGCACGTGGTGTAAAGGAATGCGAGGCGAGAAAACCTGCAAAAATGTTTAAAATGTTTTAGTATACAACGTTGTATGGGATGATGATATCTTGAACCTGAGAGACTCCGTACTGTCGAATCATGTGATCATTTGAGATGAAGCATAGCCCAAAATCACATTAATCAAAAGATCCCAGCCTTTGAATATTTTTTCCACATGATGGGGATAAATAGAACGGTTGGGATCATACTTTTATTGTGATTCTCGGACGCGGATGGAGTATAACTCCCACCCGGACTTGGCAAAAGATGGACGGTCTGGTCAAGGGTCGTATGTGCCCACCGTGATATATGTATTTTATCAAGCCGAAATATTATTTCAGGACATTAGCCGGAAAATCATGCTAGGCCTAGCAAGGTTTCAACGGTAGAAATCATTATTCCCACTGTTTTCACTTGAGATTTTGATATGCTTCGATTTTCAGCCCTAACCTCTGCAATAAATCAGAAAAAACGGATGGACGGCGTGGATAAACAAAATACAAGGACAGAGTTTAGTCAATATAGTATTGAGTAACTCAGTAATCATTCCGCGCCCACGATTCTCCAGCTATAGACAACCTATGGCGGGCTCACCACGTGAAAATTCTGGAATGTATGAATGTGTGACGTGGATGACTATCAATGCTTTTCCTACGTGAAATGACGTGGATTGAAATAATTCTATTTCATATGCATAGAATGTACAAATAAAGCTCACATTCTGGTGATCTGGACCGTTCATCTGATGAGCCTTTATAGTACGGATCCACCAAAATTCATCCGGAAGAAAGGTTCCTAACCATTGAAGCGATGGTTAAGCGAAAAATGCATCAACGGTCTGTTGTGCGATGGGATGGATCAGTACGATCTTTGTATACTTTTGCCATCTGCCATCTGTGATTTATGCCACAATCGTGCATTAGGACGGACGCGGATTAAACGGTGAACCCAAAACTACGGAATTACGCGGCAGCGGATTCGTTGACTCCAGCTGGGAACGGGCAGGAACTTTGAGTGGCCACTGTAGTGTATGGTTCTTATCTACACCGTCCATTCATTTTTTTTTATCATTTTAAGGTATGTACCAAAAAATGAGGCAGATCACATGCTCAAGTGGATTGAACTCTTACTGTTGAAAACTTATTGGGGCCACATAAACTTTGGATGGAGATAATATTTGTATTTTATCTTCATCAAGGTTTATATAACTTTATGAATAGGTTGAATGGCAAATAAACATCACGTTGGGCCCTAAAAAAGTTTCAACGATGAGAATCATTATCACTGCTGCTTCCTATGGTGTGGTCCACTAGAGCCTTTCATCTGCCTAATTTTTGTTCGTATGACATAAAATGAAACGAAAAAAATGGATGAACGGTGTGGATAAGACCCTTACATCACAGTGGCCACTCAACGCTCCTGCCCGTTCCCAGCCGGAGACAGGCGGGGTGGGACGCAATCCGCGTGCGGTTCACCACCAATCCGTGTCCAATCGGGAGAGATGGTACAATCAAGACTTAATATTCCTTGTACGGATGTAATCCTTGCACCACACGTTTCCGGTATTTTTCAAAGGACGAAAGAGTTTGATACTCTGGCAGAGTGTGATGGATGATACACAGCCACTAAAAAATAACATATAATTGAATACAAGGTTTAAAAAAAACTAATTTAAATTACCGGACCAAATAACGAGTCTCAGTTTATACATGTCACAAATTTGATTAAAAAACTATTGGATTCGTAGACATTTATTGGACGGTTGATATGTAAAGTATCCTACCATCTTATTTTAAAAAGAAAGTGTCCACCAATCAACGGATATGATTGCTCAAAAAATCTGACTTCGGGATGGTAAGTTAAAAGAGATCATGTTAAACAATTCAGTTGTTTTAACTGAGCTAACGCATGCGAACCGCACAGCTTCTAAGTGCCTGACATCGCCAGAGTACAAGTGCCTACTCGTTTCAAAGTCTAGTTTATTTTTTACCATTTTATTATTTTACCCACTCGTTCCAAAGCCTAGTTACTCAGTGTGCTCTCATCGTACTAAGTAAACTCCGTTGGCCTACTGTGAATATATCTGGTCTATTCATGCCATTCATCTGCTTTTCCATATTATTTTAGAGGTGGACCAAAATTTAAGCCTACCAAAAAAACAAATAGACCATACCATAGGAAACAGTTGGAATAATGACTTTCTCCGTGGAAAACTTTCTAGGGCCCACAGTGATGTTTATTTCTCATCTAACCTGTTCATAAGATAACACAGATATGGATGAAGGGAAAACACAAATACAAGTTAGATCCAAAACTTCTGTGGCCCCCAAAAAATTTTCAATGGTAAATGTTCAATTGACACTGCTTCATATGGTGTGGTCTAGTTGAGGTTTAGATATACTTCTTTTTTAGGCTCAAGTCCTAAAATTACCTGGTAAAATGGATGGACGGAGTGGATTAAATACATAAATCACGGTGGACCCCACTTAGCGTACTGAGTTACTCAGTACGCAATCCCATGGATCTCATGAAAGTTACTACCACGTGATTCTCGCACGTTGGGCAGAAGTTTTCGTAGCCACTTGTCCTTTCCTCTTCGTATCCTCTCCACTTAGTGGGTGAGGCCCACTTAAATGTATTTTTATAATATCTGGTCGTCCATCCATATTTCCAGCTCAGTTTAAGCTAAAAAAATGAGACGAATTTTACAAGTACATATAGACATGTAATCTCATCTTAGCATCCTCACAATACAACTCCACATGGTGGTATAAGCGTCAGCTGTGCTAAGGCCACAAAAGCACAAACATAACATGAGTGTCCACGATCATGCAAGCCGTCTAGCGGCTGTTCGCCTCGCAGACGGCATATGCATCCCCATGGCCCTGCAGGCTGCGATAGATCTAAAGGTGTTCGAGATCATAGCTGATGCTGGGCCTGAAGCTCAGCTCTCCACATCAGAGATGATCGCCAAGATGAACACATCGAATCCGCATGCTGCAGCTACCTTGGAACGTATACTCCGTGTCCTGGTAACGGATTCAATCCTCACTCTGTCGGTAAGATCAGACGGTGAGGGTGGAAGGACCGAACCTGTGTATGGCCTAACGGATGAATCTCGTTTCCTTGTGCCAGATGAGGACGGCACCTCGGTGGCCTCACTTGTGCAACTGTGCCTCGACAGGGCAACAGTGGAGGGCATGTATTATCTTAAGGACTTCGTAATCCAAGGGAAACGGCCACCCTTTGAAATTGTCCATGGTGTGGATGTATTTGAGTTTGGTTCCAAGGAGCCCAAGTACAACAAGCTATTCCATGATGCCATGAGCAGTTTCTCGGTCATTGTTTTGAATGTGTTGCTTGAGGTGTATAAAAGTTTCAATGAAGTAAAACAAGTAATGGACGTGGGTGGAGGCATAGGCACCTCCATTTCTTTCATGGTCTCCCATTTCCCTCACGTACATGGTGTTAACTTCGATTTGCCCCATGTAATTGCCAGTGCACCTCATTATTCAGGTACCTCTCTCTCTCTCTCTAACACGCCCACATCACAACATAAATGTACGGCTCCCCGTGGGAGAATATGTTAGGGATGTATATTTGCGGCTCTCATAATTTGAAAAATATGTTAGGGATGTATATTTGCGGCTCTCATAATTTAAACACTTGACCATCCACTTTGATACCATTTCATGTTGTATTTTAAATTATTTTAAAATAATTTAGTGTTTCAAAATATCTGTTGAAACGGGCCCCTACGGATATGTCTTTTCACCTAAGTATGAAATGTTACATTCTTTCAATTTTTATTTTGAAAAGTTGTATCTTTTGAAACGTAATGGTCGCACCAATTGGGTTTAAACCCAATAGTCACAACTTTTTTGAAAGGATGTCTTTACAAAGTCTATAAATAGACAGGAGTGCTAACACACAACCAACCGCAATATTTTTCTTATTCCATCCAACCCATTCATCATCTAAGCCCCATTAGGATTACTTGAAAATGCAAATATCAATTTCAGTGGGCCCGAAAAAGTTTTCAATGGTGGCCATCCTCATCCCAATATTTCTTGTAATATGGCCCACTCTACCTGATTCTACGGTTCAGATGCTAAGATAACTTATCTGCTGATGGACGGAGTGATGTCAAATAGAAATTACTGTGGCCCGAAAGGGTTTTTTGTTGACCGGACGGGGGCAAAAAGTGACGTAGTCGGTTTGTTTCGTAGTCGGAGGAAAAGGCCATTGTTGTGGTCATGCTCCCTTGTCTGGGTCAACAAGGGAGCATGACTTAGATGGGGCCAAAATAGATACCTGTGACAAATCCACTCCATCCATCAATTTCTCAAGATGACAATACATCAGAATTTTGAAAATCATATATGTACGAAACTTAGATGAGCCACGCAACAGGAAAAATTGATAATTGAAATGTCCACCATTGAAACCTTCCTGTATCCGTCCATGATTTTTTTAATGCCATCCAAACCGTTCATAAGGTTATTAATATTCCGATTAACTGTATATAGAATTATCATCCTGATACAAAGTTTCTACTCGCCACAAAGGTTTCAATGGTGGTTGCTCGATCCCTGCTTTTTTGTGTGGCATGGTCATCTGAATTTTGGGTCTCCCAGAATTTTTACTCATGTTGTATCATGAACTTTGAGAAACTGATGGACAGAGTGGATTTTACACTGGCATGTCAGTGGGCCCTACGTAGCTTCTGACAACAAGAACCTCCTTGGTGGGCGGCACGGTCAATCCACCTCCTTGGAAAGAAAAACAAAAAGAAACAAGGCCATTCAAACGAGTTAGCAGCGGATGTACCTTCCAATGTTGTTCCAGAAGGGCGCGGGTTTAGTAAGACCAAGTAATAACTTAGTGGGTGAGTCCCTATTTGTAGGGTGTGTTTATACCTCTGCCATTCATCCTCTTTTTTTTTTCTTTTTTTTTCATTTTAATAAATATTAATAAAAAAACGAAGGAAATACAAATCTCAAGGGAACCATACCATATAAAATAGTCATGATTGATCATTAAAATCCTTCCCTGGGCTATAGAAGTTTTGGATCAAGCTGATATTTATTTTTTACCTTCATCTATGTCTGTTTGAACTTACAGTAAAATAAACATTGCGGTTAATTTAACTTAAGGAAGTTTTTAATAGTGGATGTTCAATTATCTCTGTTTCCTATGATGTGGTCGACCTGGGACTTGCATCCACTTCAATTTTAGGTCCATGTTCTAAGATGATCTGAAAAAGCGAATGGACGGCATGGATATACAAAATATGCATCTAGATGGGCCCCACGATCGATTACCTTGGACTCCCCTAATTCATGATTGTTCTAAAGTCATCCATTAAAAGGGTAAATTCTCGGCACGTGGTGTAAAGAAGGAACGCGGACGAGAAAACCCGTAAAAATGTTTTAGCATACAACGTTGTATGTGATGATGATATCTTGAAACCGAGAGTCTCCATACCGTCAAATCTTGTGATCATTTGAGTTGAAGCATAGCCCAAAATCACAAAAGATCTCATCCTTTGAATATTTTTTTTCCACATGATGGGGACAAATTGAACGGTTGGGATCATACTTTTATTGTGATTCTTGGATGGGGATGGAGTATAACTCCTACCCGGACTTAGCTAGAGATGGACGGTCTGGTCAAGGACTCAAGGGTTATCTGGGCCCACTGTGATATATGTGTTTTATCCAAGCCATCCATCCACTTTGAAATATCATTTTAGAACATGGCCTGAAAATAAGATAGATGTAAGGCTCGAGTGTACCACACCATACCAAGCAGTTGTGAGGATGACACCACCATTGAAATCTTCATGGGGATGTGATGTTTATTTTCCATCCAACCTTTTCTTAAGGTCACATGGACCTAGATGATGGGAAAATTTAAATATCAGCTTGATCCAAAAATTTTATGGTCCTCAGCTTGACTCACTAGCTCAACTCAACTCAGTTTGGTAAGCAACTCGGGCTAGTTCGAGTCAAGTTAGAGCTAAGAGCGAGTCCTCTGCAGCTTTTTCTCGAATACATAGAGTGCACCTTCAATTTCTTATGAAATGTAAAGCAACATCTACTTATAGGTATTTCATTAAACACTCAACAAGCAATATAAAAATCAAGATATAAGGATATTTGTTTCATATCCATACCTTCCTTGCCACAAGTCAACACTTTCCATCAAACACTCGCTAAGCAACATCGATATCAAAATAATCAAGTCACCGAATTGATTAAATTCGAGCTCAAAAACTCTACTCGAAATTTTTTCAAGCTCAAAAAATCAGCTTAACTCGACTTGAACCTAGTTTTAAACTAAGTCAAATCAAACTTTTTCAAGTCGGAGTTGAGGGAGCTGATGGAGCTAACTCGGTTCGTGTACACCCCTACTTCATGCATGCCTTTGTGATCTCATGGCCAGCTTGGATGATAAATAAGTGTCATTGGGCCCTAACAATATTTCAATGCTAGAAATCATTATTCGCACTATTTGACACACGGTATGGTACACTTAAGATTTGGATACGCTTCAATTTTAAATTTAGCCCTTAAAATGAACTAGAAAATTAGATAAGTAGCGTGGATAAATCTCATATATGGACGGAGTTTACTCGCTATGGCAAGAGGATACTGAATAACTCAGTTGTCTTTCTCGTGGAGGTAGTACCTAATCCCCGCTGTGATTCTCTGGTAACAGACAACCTGTGGCGGGCCCCACCACGTGATGCACGAATGTGTGGATGACTATCAATACTTTTAACACGTGGAATGACGTGGATTGAAGTGATGCATCATAACCGAGTCCAGATGCACAGAATGTACAAATAAGACCACATTTGTGTGATCTGGACCGTTCATTGATGGGCTTTTATAGTGCGGATTCGGCAAAATTTATTGAGAATAAAAGTTCCTAACCATTAAAGTGATGGTTGAACGAAAAATGCATCAACGGTCGGTTGTGCGATAGGATGGATCGGTACGATCTTTATATACTTTTGCCATCTGTGATTTGTGCCACACTGTTGCATCAGGACGGACGCGGATTGCACGGTGAACTCAAGACCACGGAATTACGCGGTGTAAGTACTCTGTGGGGCCCACTGAAATGTACGTGTTTTATTCACCGTCCATCTCAAAATCAAAGAATATCCGAATCTTAAATAGACCACACAACACATGGTACTGAGGATTGAATGCTTCCCGTTTGAAAGCTTAGTTTGATATTTGCATTTTCCTTGATCAAAGGTTTGTGTGACCTCATGAACTGATTAGAAGACAAATAGACATTTATGTGGTTCCAAAGAAGGATTTAACTTTGGACGTCATTATCCCAGTTATTTCCTGTGGTATAATTCTTAAAATAAACTAATAAAATTGACAGAAGGTGTAAATAAAATATATTGTGGGGCTCACCTTGATGTATATGTTTTATCCACACCCTCTGTCTATTTTGACAGATGATTTTATAGCGTGATCCTGAAAAGAAGGCAGATCAGAGGTTCAAGTGGACCACACCACAATAAGCAGTAGGGATTGAACTCCTACTATTGGAAACTTCCTAGGGCCCACGTGATTTTTATTTTCCATCCAACCCGTTCATTAGGTCATTTAGACTTGGATTAATAGTCAGATTGATCCAAAACTTTTGTGCTTCTAGGAAGTTTTCAATCTCCACCACTTCTTGTGGTGTGGTCCAATTGAACCTTCAATCTACTTCATTTTTGAGATCACGCCCTAAAATAATCTTTCAAAATAGATGGACGGCATGGATAGAAGTTATACATCAAGGTGGGCCCATAGAAGTCCATTCAGAACCGTCCGTCTCTGGCTACGTACTGGTTGGTTGGGGTGGTACCAATCCCCGTCCACGGAGTTGGGTTCACCGGATGCGGATTGTGTCCTACCCCGTCCCTCTCCCGCTGAGAACGGGCAGGAACTTTGAGTGGCCACTGTGGTGTATGGTTCTTATCTACACCGTCCATCCATTTTTTCTTATAATTTTAAGGTATATACTAAAAAATGAGGCAGATCACATGTTCAAGTGGATTAAACTCTTACAGTTGAAAACTTATTGGGGCCACATAAACTTTGGATGGAGATAATATTTGTATTTTATCTTCATCAAGGTATATATAACTTTATGAATAGGTTGAATGGCAAATAAACATCACATTGGGCCCTAAAAAAGTTTCAACGATGAGAATTATTATCACCGCTGCTTCCTATGGTGTGGTCCACTAGAGCCTTTCATCTGTCTAATTTTTGTTCGTATGACATAAAATGAAATGAAAAAATGGATGAACGGTGTGGATAAGACCCTTACATCACAGTGGCCACTCAACGCTCCTGCCCGTTCCCAGCCGGAGACAGGCGGGGTGGGACGCAATCCGCGTGCGGTTCACCACCAATCCGTGTCCAATCGGGAGACTGTTATGGTACAATCAAGACTTAATATTCCTTGTACGGATGTAATCCTTGCACCACACTTTCGGTATTTTTCAAAGGACGAAAGTGTTTGATACTTTCGCAGAGTGTGATGGATGATACACAGCCACTAAAAAATAACGTATAATTGAATACAAGGTTTAAAAAAACTAATTTAAATTACCGAACCAAATAACGAGTCTCAGTTTATACATGTCACAAATTTGATTAAATAACTATTGGATTTGTAGACATTTATTGGACGGTTGATATGTAAAGTATCCTACCATCTTATTTTAAAAAGAAAGTGTCCACCAATCAACGGATACGATTGCTCGAAAAATCTGACTTCGGGATGGTAAGTTAAAAGAGATCATGTTAAACAATTCAGTCGTTTTAATTGAGCTAACGCATGCGAACCGCACGGTTTCTAAGTGCCCGACATCGCCAGAGTATAAGTACCTACTCGTTTGTCTAGTTTATTTTTTATTTTTTTATTTTTTTACCTGACTCGTTTCAAAGTCTAGTTTGACCGTTTGCCATTCGAAATCATTTAAGGACTTGTGATCAAAAATTAGGTGTATATGGAACTAAAGTGGGAGACACGAGGGAAAACAGTGATCATTCAGTGAGCACCGTTGAAGCATTCTTATGCCCAAAAAATTATTGTATCAGTCTATATTTTTGGTTTTTTCACTTCATCCCATTGACAATGACCTCATAAACGGTTTAGATAACATATAAACATCAAGGTGGAGACTGGGAAGATTTCAACGGTAGAAATTTCTTTCCCTAATTTTCCCTCTCGTTGAGTTGTTCATCCGCCTCAATTTTTGTCACAGGCCCTAAAATGAGATCTCAAAACGGATGGACGGAATGGATTTCTCACATACATTGTAGTGGGCCCCACCCAGATCCTTGCGCAGGAACTTCCTGCGAAAGGCTTTCGCAGGAAATCCGCGTCCGTTAATCATAACCTGCAACGTTTTGTCTAGTTTATTTTTTATTTTTTTATCTTTTTACCTGACTCGTTTCAAAGTCTAGTTTGACCGTTTGCCATTGCCTTACTTTCGACCACAGAGATTCGGTAGCCCACCTGCCCAATGCCATTGTCATTTCCACAAAAAAAAAAAAAAACACGTGTCATTGTAGCACACGTGCAACATGCGAGCTTTTCATCTCGTGGTATACACTTCGTAGATCTTCCAGCGTGAGTTTTAGAAATTTTACTCCATGGGTGAGCCACAGGGTATCGAATAAAGGTTGAGGACGTTGAAATATCGCTATTGTTATAAAATATTAATTTTAATTACATTTTAATATATATATATATAAAGACTTTGAAAAATGCATTTTTCATGGTTTTGGGAATAGTGTATATATATATACATTTTTCATGGTTTTGGGAATAGAGAAGGGATTTTTTGGGTATATATATATATGTAAAGAGTGAAGTATTATAATATTTATCCACATGGTCCAAAGGAGAATGAAATTTCGGTGTTCCTGAAACACCCGCGCGCCGGCACAATTTACACTTCGCCTGGCCTCCCTTGGTATATATAGAGACTGAAATATGGCTGTTGTAGTAGATGTGTAACAGCTATGCAATTTATTGCAGAGCCATGCTGAAACTGCTGCATGGCTGGCTTAACAATTAGAAACTGGACCATAACCCCTCAGCCACCATATCTTATATAAAGAGAGCTTGGATGAGTCTCCAATTCATCACAACTCACTCTAGCAAACCCATACGAACTGATACTATGTCAGAACACACCGCTTAGTTAGTAACCCCAGCATTGGTCGGCTAATGTCAAAGCTCTATGGGTCCCATCATGATGTATATATTTTTTTTTATCCAAACGGTCCATACACTTTTGTAGATTATTTTAG
Organism: Magnolia sinica; assembly: GCF_029962835.1. NCBI lineage: Eukaryota > Viridiplantae > Streptophyta > Magnoliopsida > Magnoliales > Magnoliaceae > Magnolia > Magnolia sinica. Next base: position 10,087,059 of record NC_080575.1, on the reverse strand, counting down.
GGAATAAGACCAAAAATGACAAGGATCCAAATTGCAGGTGGACCACACCATAGAAAAATAGTGTTGACTGCATCTCCACCATTAAAAACTTCATAAGCACCACCGTAATGTTTATTTGCCATCCAACCTATTTATAAGGTTACAAAAACCTGGATGAAGGAAAGCCACAAATATCAGCTTGATCCAAAAAGTCGGTGGCCCACAAAAAGTTTTGGACAATAAGCATTCAACTCTACTGTTTCTTATGGTGTGGTCCACATAAGATTTGGGTCAGCCTCATTTTTGATATCATGACTTAAAATGAGTTGACGAAATAGATGGACGGCAGGGATAAAACAGATACATCATGGAGGCCAAACTGCGTCGACCTTGACCACCCATCCATGGGACCCACAAGGTCACTGGTACACATGCTCAATTTATCACATGGTGACAACATTGAGCTACTAAATGGTAACACTCGCATTGAAGTTTACTGGGATTCAGGCCAATTGATTCATCGGGTGGGCCCCATCAATGTGGTCCACCTAATCTACCATAGTATGGCCAGGATACTAGAGGTGGATCCCACCTCTTCAATGAATCAGATGCAATATACACGGTCCAGATGAGTTCAATGGCCACTGACTCCTTTGTCCATGAGAATGATTAGATGCATTTGAATCGCATTGTAATTAATTCCAGCCGTATGGTCCCCTATTATGCGTCAGTTCCATCCACTGTCCATTAGATGTACATTGCTCCATGTGGTGTGTCCCACCTAAGTTTTGGACCAGGATGATTATTGGAATCTACGGCAAACATGAGGAAAGGCCTTAGATCCACGGTTTGGATTTCACTTACACATCAAGGGTGCTTTGTACAGCTCAAACGTATGGTAATTACCAAACATAGGTTTGTGTTTGTGTGTGGGGCCACCATGGATTGTATCCTTGAAGGAACTATTTGATTTTAGTGGACCGGCCAAGGCCCATTAATTCCAAGTCCGATTCCTTGGATTAGGGTGTTGAAGTCATGTCCTTAGCCCATGGGCTCCAAATAGGCTAGCTGAAACCCAAAATATTAATGATACTTACTAACTTAGTTTTGCATGTATAAGCTATCCAATATTTTTAAACTACTAACATTGAATTATTAAAACATGGCTGTAGTGTATCCATGTGATTGAATTCCACAAGAGGCTTTCGCTCAAGGACTAGCATGCTAGCGGAATTGAGCAAATGACAAGGCTATATTGATAGATAGAGGGGAGGTTAAAGAGGTTGCACATGTGCCAATGTGGCACGTGTGTGTGAGATCCGAACCAGTCGTCAGCTGGGTCCCAGTTGAATATACCCATAAATTCAACAACACATGTTTGGCCCAACTGAGACGTAGTTGGATTGTTGGGTCAGGGTACATTCATGATGGACCCCACCCCACCTAATGAATGGCTCAGGATGGAACACCGGCTGTCGATGGTTCACTGCCCTGGAATCAGATTGATTGAATGGATCCTAATCAATGATTAATGGACATTTTCTTGTTGAAGTTTCAACATTTATTTGTAATCAATAGACCAAATTCACAACGAATGTCGTTCACTTGTACACATATATAACTAGAATGTCAAGTGTAAACGGTATATATAGATGGATGGCATTGATAAACGCATCCATCAATGTGCAGCCCACATGTGTAGTGGATTTCAAAAATATTTATGGAAATCTCACATCGGACCAAATGCAACTCCACATGACTAAATGCAATTCCATCCCACATAATCCCAACATTTCTCATCCTCTCCAAATGTTGAATGGAATTGCAACGTACCTCAAGGTTGAAACGCAACGCTTTTACCATCGGAGCATGCCTTACGACCTGAGTCATTGCCTTGACAGGTACTCGTGGCCATCATAATTATATATGTCACTCTCTTTTAGTCAGGTCATATGTTGCAGTGGTTCAGTCTAACTTTTTTTAAATTTTTTTTTTTTTTGTGGCCATAGGTGCCCTATGGATGTATCTTTTTACTTTAGTCTGAAAGGTTGCATCATTTCACATTTTGTTTTGAAAAGTTATGTCTTTTGAAGCATAAGGGTAGTACCAATTGGATTTAAACCCAATAGTCACAACCCTTTTTGAAAGGGTGTCTCCACACCCTTAAGGGTGCCTTTACAAAGTCTATAAATAGACTTCTGATTTTAAGTTTTGAAATACACAAGATCATGTCAGAGTGACTAACCAACGATTTTTCATCGTTGATTTACTTGGACAATGTTTGGACGGTGCTGATTTACATGGACAATGTTTGGACGATGCTGATCATCATTAGTGGGCCATGTGCCCAATAAAATGATAGTGTATAATGACATACATGTTACACCTGCAACTATTGAAATGATTTTAGGTGTAATCCAAGCTCTCAGTCTCACCGTGGACTGCAAACCCCCTCCTCGGAAGGTGGTGGACCCCACAGACCTGATCAAATGGTTGCACAACACGTTGTACCTGATAAGTGGCTGGTACAAGTGTGGATTCATAAGTCTTCTAGTGAATGTGTGTCTACATGGTCCACATTAAAAGTCATATAGAATGGATCAAGCTAATATTTGTGTGATCATTTGATCTGGGTCTTTGTGACCTTATCAACGGGTTGGATGGCAAATGAACATTCTGGTGGCCCTCGTGAATTTTTTTAATGATGGGATTCAATCATTACTGTTTCCTTCAGCATATGGTTCACCTAAGATTCGGATCTCCTTCATTTTTTTGTATCATGCCCTAAAATGAGCTATCAACGTGTATGAAAGGTGAGGATGTAACATTTAGGGATCCACCGACCTCAATGGACATCGGATCCATTCAAACAGCTCCAATAATGCATGGCCCACCTGAGTTTTAGAATATTTTGATATTTTGGCAATTCTTTCATAGGCATATCATATGAATGGTATATAAACACCAATGTGGGTCGTACACAAAACGAGTGGTGATCATTGTATTCAAACTATATTTAGTATGACTTAGTGTGCTCTTATCTACTAAGTAAACTCTGTTGGGCCCACCGTCAATGTATCTGGTCTATCTATGCCGTCCATCCATTTTTCCATATTATTTTAGGGGTTGAGACCAAAATTTAAGCCTACCAAAAGATCAAATAGACCATACCATAGGAAACAGTTGGAATAATGACTTCCACTGTTGAAAACTTTCTAAGGCCCATAGTGATGTTTATTTCTCATCCAACCTGTTCATAAAATCACACAAATATGGATGAAGGGACAACACAAGTACAAGCTTGATCCAAAACTTTTGTGGCCCCCAAGAAATTTTCAACGGTAAATGTTCAATTGACACTATTTCATATGGTGTGGTCCAGTTAAGGTTTAGATATACTTCTTTTTAGGATCAAGCCCTAAAATTACCTGGTAAAATGGATGGACGGAGTGGATAAAATACATAAATCACGGTGGACCCCACTTAGCGTACTGAGTTACTCAGTACGCAATCCCATGGATCTCATGAAAGTTACTACCACGTGGTTCTCGCGCATTGGGCAGAAGTTTTCGTAGCCACTTGTCCTTTCCTCTTCGTATCCTCTCCACTTAGTGGGTGAGGCCCACTTCAATGTATTTTTATAATATCCGGCTGTCCATCCATATTTCCAGCTCAGTTTAAGCTAAAAAAATGAGGCGAATTTTACAAGTACATATAAACATGCAATCTCATCTTAGCATCCTCACAATAAAACTCCACATAGTGGTATAAGCGTCAGCTGTGCTAAGGCCACAAAAGCACAAACATAACATGAGTGTCCACGATCATGCAAGCCGTCTAGCGGCCGTTCGCCTCGCAAACGGCATATGCCTCCCCATGGCCCTGCAGGCTGCGATAGATCTAAAGGTGTTCGAGATCATAGCTGATGCTGGGCCTGAAGCTCAGCTCTCCACATCAGAGATGATCGCCAAGATGAACACATCGAATCCGCATGCTACAGCTGCCTTGGAACGTATACTCCGTGTCCTGGTAACGGATTCAATCCTCACTCTGTCGGTAAGATCAGAGGTGAGGGTGGAAGGACCGAACCTGTGTATGGCTTAACGGACGAATCTCGTTTCCTTGTACCAGATGAGGATGGCACCTCGGTGGCCTCACTTGTGCAACTATGCCTCGACAGGGCAACAGTGGAGGGCATGTATTATCTTAAGGACTTCATAATCCAAGGGGAACGGCCACCCTTTGAAATTGTCCATGGTGTTGATGTATTTGAGTTTGGTTCCAAGGAGCCCAAGTACAACAAGCTATTCCACGATGCCATGAGCAGTTTCTCGGTCATTGTTTTGAATGTGTTGCTTGAGGTGTATAAAGGTTTCAATGAAGTAAAACAAGTAATGGACGTGGGTGGAGGCATAGGCACCTCCATTTCTTTCATTGTCTCCCATTTCCCTCACGTACATGGTGTTAACTTCGATTTGCCCCATGTAATTGCCATTGCACCTCATTACTCAGGTACCTCTCTCTCTCTCTCTCTCTCTCTCTCTCTCTCTCTCTCTCTCTAACACGCCCACATCACAACATAAATGTACGGCTCCCCGTGGGAGAATATGTTAGGGATGTATATTTGCGGCTCCCATAATTTGAACACCTGACCATCCACTTTGATACCATTTCATGTTGTATTTTAAATTATTTTAAAATAATTTAGTGTTTCAAAATATCCGTTGAGACAGGCCCCTACGGATGTGTCTTTTCACCTAAGTATGAAAGGTTACATTCTTTCAATTTTTGTTTTGAAAAGTTATGTCTTTTAAAACCTAATGGTCACAGCAATTGGGTTTAAACCCAATAGTCACAACCTTTTTGAAAGGGTGTCTTTACAAAGTCTATAAATAGACTTCCGCTTTTAAGTTTTGGAATGGATTTTAAAAAGTCAGGTTTTGTTTTAAAAATTGTGTTTAAGTATTTCTGGTTCGGGTTAAGACTGCAAATGGTTTAAGCTCGTGTACAGTGAGTGCACCGCTGGGACCGGGTCATAGTCGTTGTATCCTGGAGGTCAATTGCTCTGGAAACCTGTTGCACTTGGGATGTTGTCTAAGGAGAGCAAATTCGATTTTAAGTCGAGTGACTCACGTCATGCCTTGACTTATACAAATTGATAAGCTTTCTAACTTTCTTATTTTAATTTTATGTAATTTAAATAGTTTTCCAAAATCCAATATCCAACAATCTTGAATTCAAAATCATTTTGGAAAAATATTTACACACACACACACACACACACACACACACACTTACATTTTGAGTTATAAAAATTCAAACCGCCCACCAACCTAATTTGTGGGCCATAGCCCATATAACATGTAGTTCGAATAATGGGTAAATGAAAAGGCTTTATGGCAACTTTATCGATCACCCTATTATATCAAAAATTTGAAATCAAATTGGAAAACTATATTATGGCAAAGTTATTAAATGCTTATTTAGTGTGGTAATTCAAAATGAATACTTCTTATATTTCATTAATCATCCTTGTAAATATGAATCTTGACCAATGTGAAGATGGTAGATGATAATATGAAAATCCATCATCGGTTGCTTCTTCTAGAATGATTATATAACATCTTTTTAGTGGATAGGAGGTTGGGATGAGAAATGGACATCCACATGACAGAGAGATCAATGTCCATTTCCATGGATATTAAAATAATAATAAATAATAATAATAAAATTAAAGGAAGAGAGAAATGATGGTTAGATTGAGAAAATTTCATTCACATTTTCTCTAATTCTTTTCATGCAAAAGATTTGTGTTTTTTCTTCTTTTTTTTTTTTTACCGTCAATCATTTTCTCTTAATCTAGTGTTCGTTTGGCCTTTGATTTTGATCAAAATGGCTCGTGGTTCGGTGATCTGAACTATTGTTCGGATGGCTACATCGTGGATGGATTTACCATAAAAATCCTTCCATTCAAAATGATCTTATCCGTAGAATCTTTGGACTTTTCCAAGTTAATTATGGAACATTGTTGCATTCCTGATGATAATTGCCTAAAAACTAAAACCGTTGTATTCCAGCCCTAACATATAAATTCTCATCTCTTGCAAAACCTAAATGATTACAAATCTTGATTAAAAGAGGAAAACTTTTTGTATGTTAACCATTCGAAGCCTTGATAACAGGAAATGAATGGTTATGTGATGGTTCCAATGACAACGACAAGGGCTCGTTGTTGTTGTTGTTTGTATGTGTAAATCTCAACCCGGATTCCAAATTTAAAATGTTGTGAGAATGGATGACGGTTGTGGATGTAGGGGGATCTAATGGCTACAAGGTCCTAAAATTTTAAAGAGAAAATAAAAGATTTTCTTATTTCTATTTTCATCTCCGAGGTTCTGTACGATTATGATTATTCTAATGTCTATTTTCTAGTTGTGTCTTTTGTTGAACTTTTGCATGCATCAAAATTCTTGATGCTTGATATTCGTTACATACATAAGGTGTGTCCTTTGATGTCATGGCATGATGCCAAAATATCATGTTTGGATCTCTGGTTACTATATAATAAGAAACGGTTCACATTAATATATATATATATATATATATAAAAGGTTTATCAATCGATGACTGAGATTATTCTCTACTGTCCACCTAAGAGTCCACTAGATGAATCATTTGGATCACTAGGGTGATAATCCATCTTTATAATGAAATATTGTCTCAATCAAGTGTCGATTCTTGCCGAAATCATATATTAGGCACAAAGTTTATTAATTGGATGGTTAGGATCGTTGGTGCAATTTTGCAAAATTGGTCATTAGATAGTCCAAATCCACTCAATGTATTATAAAACTTTATCCTAAGAATTTTCAAATAAGCGGTTATGATCATCTCTTGGTGGGCGGAAGGAGCGAATCCCTTTAAAAGCAATATCTCCACAATTGTTGTTATAAACCACTACATGGGTAGTGCACATCCTGTTTAATTTAGTATAATTTAAGTTATGTTGTTGTTAACATGCATTAGTTGGGTGATGTTACTGATCATGACTCATTAATTTTCTTTGTGAATTAATTGAGAAATGCAACACTCTCAAATAGGGAGAGATTCTAAAAGTTTTCATGTTAGTACGGTGCATGTGTGAGAGATCCCGACCATCTACCAAGTAGGGCTATAGATAAACAGGCTCTGTCTGAAAGCCAAACATGGACGCTGATAAGAAAGACATTCTCTTACAAGTATATATGATAAGTGGATTAGCCAAATGGGACAGGGCATTGTCTATAATCAAATGCATATAGTGCTTAGATCAGATCCCTCACACATGTGTTGCAAGTCATGTGAAGCAGGTATAACACTTAGTTTTCTGTCACATGATTTCATGCTTACTTAGAATTATCACTTTAGATTATCTTTATGTCATCTATGGTGCCTATTGCATGCATAGAATCCATGATCTAAAATATCAATCTTAATCATGTCATTTTTCATGTGGCACATGTAAGAGTGAAAATATTATTTAGTGGGTTTTGCCTTTAATGGCCTAGATGGAGGGGTATTCATCTCGGACACATGACACATATAGATGATACATCAATGCTAGCCATTGATGGAAGTAGTATCATGTAAAGGTAAAAGGTTAAAAGGTGAATAACTAAAAAAAAAGAAAGGAATTGATTGGAAAGACCCAATAAATGCATAGTCTGCATTCATAGCTAGATGATAATTGGATTGTAGTTACAATTCATTTTAGATGTGACTCATCATTGGATATTCTATAGAATAATGGTTCTCACATGCCTGGATTAGAATGATTTCAATGGATTTGATCAGATCGATAATTGAGTCAATTAAATTATGGGCTAGTTATAACTATTCTTATATAAATGCTCACATTTTCTTCTTGTACGAATAAATCCGCTTGTAATCACATCCATCATCAACAACGTTCTATGGTAGGATTCAATTATTTTGAAAGAAATATTATTTTCATTTGATCATATGTCAATTTAGGACAAATGTGGTAGATTTAGTCAATTCATATGATAGTTCGTATGAAATCCTCAACTCAAAATTTAGTTAATAGGTTTATCAGGTAGACCATAGATATATCTATTTGGGCTAAATCTGAAATTATAAGAGTGCATTTGAATGCATTTAGATACACCACTTAACCCCTAGAGTATAAGTTTAGTTAATAAATATTTGATAAATGGGTTGATATGAAAGTTTTGTACCAATAAAGGTATATGATGAATGTTATGGATTAATATGCACATGTGTTGCCTTGGTATCATGTAGGTCTTAGAGAAAAAAAAATATAAGTCTTGGAGACAAGATATCTGGAATCAAACTGATTATATGTTTTAATAATCTAATTGGTAGTCATTAAATAAATGGTTAGAAAGAAAATTGTTAGTGGTTTGAATTCGGAAGATGATTGCTGGGTCAATGAAATTTTTAGGCTATATTTTATTTTCATTGGAGGTTAGATTTGGACATTTGGGATTGATATTTATATAAGACTATAAATTCATATGTTGTTTTACCATCAACAAATGTATCTAATGTCCAAATTTATGCACCTATGGAGCCCATTGTTCGATCCGTCGATTAAGATACTTGATAATGAACTTGGATATTTCTCCTCCATATTCAATTATCAAATATCCATTGATTGTATTAAATTCTAATCATTAATTGATAATTTGGCCAACCTTTAATATGTGATAACATAATAATGTTGCAATATGATTACATGAAGGTTATACTTTATTTAATTTATCATATGTCTATGCATGACAGATTACTCTAGCCTCTTTGTACTATAGATACAATAAGTTTGATTGACTTTACCACTAGTTGGTTGAATGGTAAGCTAGTGAAGTTGCTTGAATGGTAAGAGTACATTTAAGGTTAAGAAAGTTGGTTGTATTCAGAGCCGGTGATATGACAACTATCATAATAAAAGTGATGCTAAGTATCTGTTGTTTAATGAAGTCGTAATTATTGACTCTATGAGGTTAGAAATGAGTTTGGTATGCTTTGCTTCGAGATATATATGAATAGTAAAAGAAGTTGCAATTGACTGCCAAAAACTTGACTGAGGAGCAAAAGAAATAATCCACCTAAACGAAGACTCATTTATGAGTAGCTAGTTGGTGAGGCAATAACTTGCCAATATGATAATCCTTAGCTGGTCTGAAAGAATGACTAGTCACATTGGGACTAAGACATGCCAAACTCTTATGGGTGATAACAGTTGTTAATTTTTCGTAATAAGCGAAAGCTCAACGGATTAATGACGGGTGGGGGTAAAAGGCCTGCAGGTCATAAATCTTCTGACCAAATGACTATCTAAAATATTAGTCAATGATACATCGAAGGAAATGGGGCTGAGCCTAATAATATGAGCTACCAGTGTTGGCAACCCAATCTATACGAGTAGAGATCCTATTAGATAGGTTGAATAGGTAAACAACAAGACACGAGGTAGATGATTGCATTGATATAGCCCCTTCTATGGTGTACAGTGTGAGCAACAATGAAGAAGGATGAGTTTTTGAACTCTTAATGAATCCATAACCATATATTTAGTGGTGTACTCAATTGCTGCGTACACTTAATAGAATTCACTTATATGAGTGTGGAGGTGGAGGGCGCTTCTTATGAGAATCTAGACGAATTCTCTAGAGCACTCATGAAATCCAGGTAATAGTGCATGGTCGAAATGCACCGAACCGCAGAATCACTTGTAGCTTATGGTGATACCGGCACCATTGTATAACTCTTCCATCTTAAATCGAAATGTTAAAAATTTTGAAACATGCGGGGGATTGTTGTATTTTAAATTATTTAAAAATAATTTAGTATTTCAAAATATCTGTTGAGATGGGCCCCTACAGATGTGTCTTTTCACTTAAGTCTGAAAGGTTGTATCCTTTCAATTTTTGTTTTGAAAAGTTGTGTGTTTTGAAACCTAAGGGTCGCACCAATTGAGTTTAAATCTAATAGTCACAACCTTTTTGAAAGGGTGTCTCTACACCCTTAAGGGTTTATAGACTTTCGCTTTTAAGTTTTGGAGTGGATTTTAAAAAGTCAAGTTTTGTTTTAAAATTTTGAGGCCTGTTTGGTTTTCCTATTACAATGGCAATGAACTGTAAATGAGAAATGATTATTTACTTTTGTAATTGTTTGATAATATTACACACGTTTGACTATAATGAAGATTTTGTTACGTTGCTCATTTCATCCCTTATTAATCACTGCAAAATTTGTAATTTTATGGTGTGAAAATGTAATGATTATACCTATAAAGGTACTTTACAAATGCATTTAACCCTGGAACAACTAGTCATATTCTCTGATTAAACAGAGACCTAAAAATGCTAATGATACCAAGATGAAAATTGGCATGCGCATGCATATATACATATTTCTGTTGGTGCATGCATGCATGCATGCATATCCACCCGTTTTAGGCCTGTGTATCGGTCTGCCTAAGTGCTTTTATCTTGTTTTGAAGGTGTGGAGCATGTTGAAGGAAATATGTTCGAAGGTGTACCAAACGCGGAGAACATTTTCATGAAGGTTAGTTTGATGGGTCTTTATTTGTTTTCCTTGAGGGATACTATTTGATTTTGGTGGACCGGCCAAGGTCCATTCTAAGTCCGATTCCTTGGATTAGGGTGTTGAGCTCATGTCCTTAGCCCATGGGCTCCAAATAAATATTTTGCAGCCTAAACCAGATCATTTTGGCTAGCTGAAACAAACCCAAATATTAATCATACATGTTAGATTAGTTTTGCATATTTAAGCTATTTAGTATTTTTAAACTACTAACACTGAATTATTAAAACATGGCTGTAGTTGGTGCTTCACGACTGGGGTGATGATCATTGCATACAGCTGCTAAAGAACTGCTGGAATGCTTTGCCCGACGGCGGGAAGGTGATCAACGTCGACTTCGTCATCCCTTCCGTATTGGGCACGGATGCAATTTCACGCCGTACAGCTACTGAAGATCTAAACATGATAGCTTACACTTCAGGCGGCAAGGAAAGGACATTGGCGGAGTTTGATAAAATAGCAAAAGCAGCCGGATTTGCAGAAACAAAGGATATTCCAATCTCCCTGGGCATTCATGTGCTTGAATTCCACAAGAGGCTTTCGCTCAACAACTAGCATGCTAGAAGAAGTGAGCAAATGACAAGGCCATATTGATAGAGTGGAGATTAAAGAGGTTGCACATGTGCCAATGTGGCACGTGTATGTGAGATCCTAACCAATCGTCAGATGGGTCCCAGTTGAATATACCCATAAATTCAACAACACATGTTTTGCCCAACTGAGACTAGTTGGATTGTTGGGTCAGGGTACATTCATGATGGACCCCATCTAATGAATAGCTCAGGATGGAACACCTCTTAGTATCTTCGACTGCTACGTGGCTTTGCATTTCTCCTTAGAGATATCTCTAATAATCCATGGGAAGAGAAAGCTAGACTAGTGTTCTTAATTTTTTCCCCCTCTTTTTATGTTTTAAATATATCTACTAATAAAATAATGAGCATGAAGTCCTTCTTATTACTCCTCATTGCACAAGTGGTTGGAGAATCGGAGCTGTATATCTGGTGGGCCTTGCCATGTCTTGGTCAAGTTAAAAAAGCTACCATTGATGAATTTTACATGACATCCACTGTCTGCTTGGATGTTTGTTGTCACAATTGATAAAGCTTGGATTTCTGACCGGAGGACGCGTAGAAGTTGACCACCGTCTTGCTAGAGGATACCTATGAATCTACTATGCTTCTATAGACTTCTCACATAAACTTCTCAAATCCATGAGAAATATTTTTTAAAAATAAAAATAAAAATAGAAATAAATTCTATAAAATTCGTAATTTGATTGATAATTGTCTAATGTATTCCTAGTATGTCATTAATATAGAACAAAAAAAAAAAAAACTAAAATTTGTAATTACTAAAAATAACAAAATTTTAACTCTAATAAAAATCTCAATTCTTATAAAACTCTTTTAAAACTTAATTTCTAAATATAAAACTTTTAAATAAATTAAAAAAGAAAAAAAATCTAAAACTCTAAAAATAAAAAATTATTAAAAATTGAAATGACTAAAAATAGTAGTTTTCCTTAAAATTTCGTTTTTGAGTTGAAAGCGCCTGTGCGTCCTGTAACGATACCCAGATCACAAGTTATAGTCAAATCACAGTCCACCTTCTTTTGGCCCAACAATGCTAGGAATGTATATATGACACGTTCTACATTTATTTCCCACGTGATGTAGAGCGGGTCGCGGATAGTTTCATGGCCAAGATGGATCGAAAAAGGCCCGATCGATGACAGAAGTGATCTAGACAGTTAGACCCTAAAACGGACGTATCTAGTAATCCAAAATGAATTATTGGACGTAAAATTTATGATTTTGAGGTAGAACGAGTTACTTTACCCACCTAACCTGTTGCGTTGGGTTGCGTAAGCCAGATTTGCGAAATACCCCCAGATCGAAGGTTGTTTCCTTATTTTAATTCCATTTTTACTATAAATAGTAAGCTTTAATTTGATTATAACTCTTCATCCGTTGGGCTTTAAGAGTTGCGCTTAACGTGAAAAGAGTTTAGAATAATTAGGAGAACGAATTCTAGGAGTTTTAGTTATAGCATGATTCTAAAATTTCTCTCATTGCTTGGTATCCCTATTTAAAGGCTTGTGAACTTGTTTATTAATTTCATTCATCAATAAAGTTACAATTTTCTTGCTTTCTTTCCTCGTGGATTCGAGAAGTGTTTGTGAGGAGTCCAAAGAAGTTCCATGGATTCGAAGTAGTTATCCTTGAGGAAGATAATGGTCGACCTCATCATGTTCATCCCTCCGTCACCACGTGGTTCAGTGTTTTTGTCCTCGGCAATCCAGGCGTAGGATAGGGACACCAGACAGTCTGGATTCATCTATGTTCGAGTTTATTACCATGTAACGAATCGAAGCAACAATCCTCACATGGCTCACATGAGTTTTGGACTTGTCTTATTTTTAGAATCCTATCTAATTTTGTTCTTTCAAAACATATGGACGGAGTGGATTTGTCATGGACATCTCTATTGCCCCATAAATCCCCACTATTTAGTGGTACGGCTCGCATGAGTTTTGGATCTATCTGATTTTTAGAATTCTGTCTTACTATGTTCTTTCCAAATAGATGAACAGAGTGAATTCATCATGAACATCTCTATGCCCCCACACAGCCCTTAGAGATGTCCCTTTCAAACCATGTTTGCTGAAGTCATCTCTAATGGCTGAAGATGGTGCAATCAAGTCTCACCACATCAGGGAATCAGATCCACTAAATCCACATATTCATAGATAATCAGCTCTCATTAGATCGTTTTGCCCATCTCTGTCCGGAAGCCAATTGTGTGGTGTGCCATGCACTATATGTCTCCAAGGTGTGTTGAGATTACTACGTTATGTGGGCCTCACCATGATGTTTATATGTCATTCACACTTTTCATTCATTTTGTGGGATTATTTTAGAACATGAGTCATAAATGATGTAAATCCAAATCTCCAGTGAACCATGCCATAGAAAGTAGTGAGGACAATGATTCCCCTTATTAGAACTAGGCAGAAACTGACCTGATCTGATGGATCCAACCCGATCTGGCGGATCTGACCTAATCCGAACAGAACCAAAGGCCTGGATTGGCGAGGTTCATGTAGGATCAATCAGATCCAATCGTACATCAGATCGAGTTCGGATCGTGGTCAATCTAGACTGATCTGATCCGACCCGATTCGCACAATGTTCATTCAACATTGTTTCCTATAATGTTGTCCACTTGAGATTGGGATATACCTCATTTTTGGTTTAACACTATAAAATGATCTAGAAAAATAGATGGACGGCATGGATGAAATAAATACATCATGGTGGGGTCCACAGAGCACCTACCACCAACCAGTGGCTAATGGCAGGGGGAGTAGCCAATATGTCCTCTTAGCCTTAGCACATAGCTGGAGATGCATTGAGCACTGAGCTTGCCAGATTGCCAAAAGAAAAGAAAGAGACAAGAAATGATTATCTACGGTCGGGCTCATGGGAACTTCCCATGAAGTCGAGTTGTGTGGGCCCCACCGTGATGCGTGTCTAGCATCAACACCATGCATTTGATGGGTCCCTTTTAAATTATGGGATATCCCAAAAATCAGCTGTATACGGAACTCAGGTGGGCCATACCATCTAAAATCATTTGAAGACATTCCTAAAACATATTAAAGCACTTGGTGGGGCCTACCTAAAAATTGGATGCATTTGAAACTTGGTATGACCCCTCATTCAAGTGGGACACACATAATGGATGGTCTAAATTGGTGAACCACACTTTAGTGGCCCAAAAAATGATTATGAATGTTTTAATGGAGGGTAACCTGTAACCCTCTGAACTTTTTAACGTGAAGTGGACGGGCAAGTATACCACATTGGTGTATTGATGTCAGCAAGTTATGTGGGTCCCATCATGATGTATGTGTTATATCCAAATCGCCCATCCATTTGGCGGGCTCGTCTTATGGCCTTAGCCAAAAAATAAGACAGATCTAAAGATTAATTGAACTACACTGCAAAAAAAAATAAAAATAAAAATAAAAAAAAAGAATATTCTATCCGAACTGTATTCAACTCAATCCGACTTGGTTTCCTTGACTGATTCGGACTCGATTCGGGTCAAGCTAACAGTAAAATGGATTGGATCGAGTCAGAGGACCCGGACTTGGTCCTAGATCGGATCAAGTTCGGGTCATGCATTGAAAGTTTTAGACCGATTTGAGTTGGACCCAATTCGGTCCGAATCGACTTAATGCCCACCTCTGCTCATTATTGAAACCTTCCTGGCCCATAGTGTTATTTATTTGTCATCCAACGCATTTATAAGGTCACACAAATAAAGTAAAAGAACATTGGAGCTTTGGATATATCCTTAGTTTTAGGCTCAAGCTCTAAAATACTCAAGTTCCAAAATGATATCGCCAAATGAATGGATGATTTTAAACACATGCATTAGATGGGGTTATAAAACTTATGATGCCAGTACATTGCTGAGGTTAGTGGCGTGTGGCAGCTACGCAAGCTACTTCTTCTCGGGCGTGGATTAGGTACTTTCCCCACCGGTTGGAACTTGGGATAGGCAGAGCTCTGAGGGCAACTGGGGGTCTATCGTGATGTTTTAATTTTATCCAAACCGTCCATCCAATTTTCCATATCATTTTAGAGTACTGAATCAACAATAAGACAAATCCAATGCTCAATTGGACCACACCACAGGAAGCAGCGGTGCTAAGGATGCCCACGGTTGAAACCTTCTTAGGGCCCACCATGTTTTTTATTTGCCATCCAACCTGTTGATACGGTCATATACACCTGGGTGAATTGAAAAAACAAATATCGTCTTGATCCAAAACTTTTATGGTCCCCAGGAAATTTTCAACAGTAAGAATCTAATCCCCACCGTGCAGTCCATTTTAAGCCTATGATCTTCTCCATTTTTATTTTAATAATTTAAAATTATATGGAAAAATGGATGGACGGTGTGAATAAAATTAAAACATCATGGTGGACCCTCAGTTGCCCTCAGAACCTCCGCCTGTCCTAGCTCTGAACAGGCGGGGGGAAGTACTTAATTCGCGCCCCTTCTTCTCGGTCCATGCGCACGGGAGACTGCTTTCCTGATAGTCCATGTCCCAGGTGAGCGGATTGCCTGTGGAACTTGGAAGCCGATTGGCTGGTGTACCTCGGGAACGGATTGGCTACTCCCACTGCCACCAGCCCCGTGGCTGATGGTCGGTGCTCTATGGGCCCCACCATGACGTATGTGCTTCATCCATTCCATTCATTTATTTTTACAGATCATTTTATGGCCTGATGCTAAAATTGATAAGAATATAAATCTCAGCTGGACCACACCATACGAAAACAATAGTTATCCACCATTAAAATCCTCCTAAGGCCTACTGTACTATTTATTTGACATCCAATGTGTTGAGTAGGTCATACAGGCCAGATGAAGTGAAAAAACAAAGATCAGCTTGTTCCAAAACTTTTATAGCCCCCAAAAAGTTTTTAATGGTCGAAATTCATTCAACACTGTTTCCTGTAATGTGGTCCACTTGAGATTGGGATATACCTCATTTTTTCTCTCATGTAATAAAATGATCTAAAAAAAATAGATGGACGGCATGGATGAAACACATACATTATGCTGGGGCTCACAGAGCATCCACCACCAGCCATTGGCAGGTGGAGGGAGAGTAGCCAATCCCTTTCCCTGTACCTCATGTCAGCAAGTTCTATGGGTCTGATCATGAGGTATGCCTTATATCCAAACTGTCCATTCATTTGGAGAGTTCATCTTAAAGGTTGAGATGACAAAGTAAGATAGGTCTATCTATCAAGTGGATCATACTTGAAAAGGCAGTGGGGGATTGAACGTCTAGCATTGAAACCTTTTTTGGGGTCACCGAAGTTTTGGATCAATATAAAATTTGTTTTTCTAGTCTTCGTGACCTTATGAACAGTTTGGATGGAAAATAAACATTATAGTGGTGCGCCCTACAAATTGTTTAACGGTGAAAATAAGCTATTTGTGGTGTGCTCCAGATGATCTTTGAATATGATTATTTTTGGGATAATGCTTTAAAATGATCTCTGAAAATAGATAAACGGTGTAGATATAATAAATACATCACTGTAGGGCCATGTAACTTTGATCTCCTTAACCTACGACTGGAGCTCGAGGAGCGTCAGTTTGTCTTCGCACGACGCGTACCTACATGCTGTGCTACACCAGCCAATCCGCTTCCGTGGCATCTGCCACGGATATCGGAAGCGGATGGCTTTCGCAGGAAGTTCCTGCGCTGGGAATGCAGGTGGGGCCCACCGTGATGATTTTCAGGAATCTACTTCGTCCATCTGTTTTGTAAGATAATTTTAAGTGATTAGACCAAACTTGAACAGGATCCAAGACTCAAGTGGGTCGTACTAAAGGAAAAGGTAGTTAGGAAATTCTTACCATTTAACTTTCCTAGGTTCGACGGTGATGTTTACATGCCATCCATACCAACGTCATTTCTACTGGGATGAACTGAAAACAAAAATATTAGCATGATTCAAAACTTATGTGGCCCCATGGTTATTTCAACTGTGGACGTTCAATTATCACGTTTTCTGTCTATTTGAGCATTATATACCGTTCATTTTTGGCCTCACTAAAATAAACTCACAAAACGAATGGACGGTGAAGATTTCTCACAAACATCCCAGTGGGCCCCACCTTTGTTCCCAGCACAGGAACTTCCTGCGAAGCAGCGAAAGCCTTTGGCAGGAAATCCGCGTCCCTACGTGGCTTAAGCTATGTGAGGCCCACCGTGATGTATGTATTTTATTCGGATGCAGATTAACTACTGCCGGGTTGAGTAGCGGGACTTTTGTCATGAAAGTGACATCACCAAGTTTTGTAGGCCCCACTATGGTGTATGTGTAGTATCCATACTGTTCATCCATTTTTAAATATCATTTTAGAGCATGAGCCAAAGAATAGGCAAATAAAAAGCTGTAGTGGACCCCACTACAGAAAACAATAGGGAAAGTGATTCCCACCGTTGAAACTATCCCCAGGCTAACCATGATGTTTATCCGAAATTCAACCTGTTCAAAAGTTCAAAAGACATCAAAGAAGGGAAAACATAAATATAAGCTTGTTCGGAAACTTTTATAGCCTTTTGAAGTTTTTAATGGTAACGTCACTCTCCCCACTGTTTTCAGAGCCAGGTCCATTGAAGCTTTGGATTTAACTCATTCTTGGGATCTTGCCTTAAAATGATCTCTCCAAATGTATGGACAGCATATATACAAAACATACATCATAGTGAGGCCCACAAAACTTGATAATGTAACTTCGATAGGGAGTCTTGCTACTCAACTTCACAGTAGCTAATCTGCGCCCATAAGTAGCTAATCCACGCCCATTTTTTTCTGTTTTGTTTAATCATTTCTGCTCTAACCTGAAAAATAATACAAATCTAAAGTTTAGGTAAACCAAAACATAAAAAATAGTGGGGAATGAACTCCCAACATTAAAAACTTCTTAAGTGCCACATAAGTTATGGATTAAATTTATATTTATTTATTTATTTCTTTCATCCAAGTGTATGTATGATTTTATGAACAAGTGAATGGCAAATATAACATCATGGTGGGCCCTACGAAGTGGGCCTTGACAGTTTTCTGTGTTGTGGTCCATTTCAACTTTGGATCTTTTTAGGCTCATGCCCTGGAAAACGGACGGACAGTGGATAAAACAAATACATCATAGTGGGCCCAAAGAGCTTAGCCGCCTTGTGCCTCGGGCAATCCACTTCCAGATGATGGGATAGCGAGTCATGGCAAAGGGTATGCTTGACTTTGTGTGTGGCCACCGTTGAGCCTATCAGATCAACCAACAATATCACTGATCTCCATTTATCCCAGTTTCAGTAACTCATGTCCATAGGAAGCTATGCTAAGGATTATATTAGTATCTTCCTATAAACAACTACCAAATGAGAAACACCCTGAAAAATCCATTAGTTTTGTTTCAATTAGAAATATCCCAATCCACAGTGTGATGCAAGGGACCTCCTATGCAGGCTTATGCTCGGAGCTCGGTAAAGGCAAACCAGATTTTGCATCAACAGCCATCATACATTTTCTAGTACTCACACATACACCGGATATGCGAAGTTTTCAATTTCATGTGCTTAAGTAATCCTTATTCAAAATGGTTCACAATATGAGTAATGAATCAATCATAACACGACCCAAAAAGGCAAAACTATAATGATGAGAGTTGCTTAATCGATCTGATTTTTGGATGATGACTTACTGGTTAGGTTAATTTGAGTTAATGAAGGGTCAAAAGTTGCAGTTATTAAATAACTCCGACGAAGCCTTTGATACCTTGGTAAAGTGCAGCATTAGCAAGAAAACATGGCATAATTGTATTGGTGGCACACAAATAACCCAATTAAAATCTCCAAAATTGTGGACCCAGTTTAGATGCATCATTAATAAAAGATTTTATCTAGCTATCTCATTGGCATATCAATGGGCATATCTCTCTCTCTCTCTCTCTCTCTCCCTATCTATCTTTTTTTTTTTTTTTTTTTTTTTTTGGGTTAGATTGTTAGTACACACCCATGTCAGTACACACACTCCATGTTAGCCACCCCCACTAGGGATCAATACCAAGACCTCAAGTGTTGAAACGAGGTATCTCCCCTCAGTCTGCCAGTTGAGCTATGGATTTGGGTGTATCTATCTTAAACGCACACACCACAATGGAAACTTGAACCCATGATCTTTGTGTTGAAACTGTTGTGAGCCTACCTCTTCAACATTCATATCAACCACCACTTTCCTTGCGAGAATCAAATCAAACCTCCCACTGTTTGCATTCATCTCTCTCTCTCTAAGATAATGTTTCTTTAAAACAATGCTGTATAAGAAAAGATGGGAGTTGTTTGATACTATGGATGGGAACTTGTAGCTGGTTCT
The DNA here is from genome assembly GCF_029962835.1 of Magnolia sinica. Lineage (NCBI taxonomy): Eukaryota > Viridiplantae > Streptophyta > Magnoliopsida > Magnoliales > Magnoliaceae > Magnolia > Magnolia sinica. The sequence continues at coordinate 10,067,476 of NC_080575.1, read as the reverse complement.
TCTTTTCCATCCATGTAGCCCATTCTAATGGTACTATTGCAAAGCCATGAAACAAAGGCTCCATTGGGCCTATTATGATGATTACACTAAATGCATTTTATGCATCGATTGTGTAGCCTCGTGTTATTAAAGTCTCTTGATATATATTGATACGTCATCCTCTAACAGCTTGAGCTTTTAGAGAAAATGATCGTTTAACATTATATTAAAGCCGAAGGTCTTGTGAGTTGTGCGTGGCCCTCCAGCTCCTATAATGACTTCAACTTTTAAAGAGAGTGGTTGTTTGACACATGTTAAAACATTGGCCTGAAAAGTAGTTCTAAAACTTAAGTAGACCAAAGTAACAGAAAAAGTGGAGACGGGTTTTCCACCATAAAAAAAACACATATTCCTCTCTTGGGCTTTTCAATGGGCCTGGCCAAGGTGGGTCCACCTTAAGGCCGTTTTGGGCTGTGTTGTTGGGATTGAGGGCCAAGCTTGGGCTTAAAATTCAAGCCTGCTTTCCGGTTGGGCCGGGTATGGACCATGTACAGACCACCATCCCATTCCGAATTCGGCCCATTACATACAAATTTGAAATCTCTCCATTTTTCTCCTCTAGCAACCCACCCCTCCGAGCGTAGATTTTACGGAGAATCAAAGCTATTTAGGAAAGGATTCATACAAGTCTAGAAAGACATTGGAGTATCTGAATTCCCAAGGCATTGGCTAATTTCACAGTTCTTATAAGGAGCTTGAAGTAGATCTTACCTACAAAAGCGGTTTCTCTCCTTGGTTTGGGCTCGACCAGACCTGAGCACAAACATTTAGGACTGAACTTAGGTGGGACTGTTTTGGCCTATCATGAGCCTGGGCTAAACAATACAAGCTGAGCTTGGACAAAGCTTGATTGACCCTAACCTAGCCCATTGTGGACAATGGCTACCTACAATAGGCCTAGGCATTAGACTTGACATTTCTACCCAAGTTGATAAATGAGTTATGTACAATTCAACCTGAGTTGATAGATGAGTTATGTACAGTTTCTAATTACCTTTCCATCATCCATGACACTAGGCCAGAGTACCAAATAACTCAATGTTCCTCAGTTCCTTTTTCCATGACCACGTGCATTGATCCAGACTGTTCAATTGACAGTGCTAGTTATCGACCACACCACAAAATCTCTATTGGGTGATTCTTTCTCTGGGCTGTTTGTTTTTTTATTTGCCCATGTAAATTGCTGTAAATAGGTAATAAAATTACCAGTGTAATTTTCACACCATTTTTAACAGGCACATTGGCAGTTTACCTTTTTAACACTAAAAATGAGAAGGGGGTGCAAATTTCATGTGGGACCCACTGTGATGTATGTAGCCTATCCACCCTGCTTATCCATTTGGTAGCTGATTTTAGGGCATGAGTGTAAAATCAATGCAGATCCAGATCTCAATTGGACCACACTTTGGAATACACAACAGGAAATAATGGGAATTGAAGGCCTACTATTAAGAACTTCTTGAGGCCCTTCGTAGTTTTGAATCCAGCTAATATTGTGTAATCCTCTTATTCATGTTTGTGGGACCTTATATTTGAGTCAGATGACAAATAAACAATCTTGTAAGCCTTGGGAGTAAAAAAACTCTTCAATGGTGGACATTTTATGACTATTATTTTTTGTGCAAAGGGCCACTTGATATTTGGATCAACCTCATTTTATAGCTCACCCCTTAAATATTCGGTGAAACCAAACAATTCAAAATACCTTGACTTTTTTGGAACAGGTTCCAGTCAAATAATAATGATTTAAAGCACTTCTTCTTACACTACTTTGAAAACTCAATAAATTGATTGTATGATGAGTAAAATAATAATATTTTTTCGATCCTAACAAGAAAAGGAGGAAAACTGATACATAATTTAAAGGGTGTAAATAAAATTTCATACCTGATCTCATAGATTCATATAGAATTATGTGAAAAGCCTTATTCGATGAAAGTCTTATCATCATATGAACGGCTTAGGGGGAGTTCTTATGGTGGGCCCACAAATTTATGTCATTTATTTTCGGACCACTTTTTGAGATGAAAATACTCACCAACTTTTAAACAATGGTAAAAGGTAATAATGTTGTATTTACAGGCCTTTCAGGAAAATGAAAAATACAACATACCCTTGCAAACAGGTGTTCAAGATAATATAACAACGATCCATATTTAGTAGAGAAAAGGCCAAAGATTGAATACGTTTGATCTTCCAATTTGAAAGATTTATACAGAGTGGTTCATCCATGATGAAGGGCATTAGATCGGTGGTCTGGTTCACCAAAAGATGGGCCCCATCTGTAGAAATTTCAGCCCTACCGTTTAGTTTCATCCCAGAGAGAGAGGTCTACCTAAATTGTTTACTATAGCGACTGATTTTCTACAAATCATCCTGATCGTCCATTTTATAAGCTGTTGATCTGATGTTTTGTGTGTCCAATCCACAATATCTCTTAAAATTTGCGTAGGATATGAATTCTGGGCCAGTGGACGGTAAGGATCAACCAAATTGAACTGTACAACTGTCCCATGCAACTGGGAGCATTATAACTTATAGTGCTCCTGTAAATTAGCATGCTGCGCCTAGTAGCTGCCAATCTACATACGACGTTTAAAAAAGGTGGGTCCCACCACGAAGATCACCTAGCAAGAAAACCAAGCAGATCAGCAAATCAGGGAATTACACGTCATGTGATATGGCTAGGCGGTTGTTGATTTGGACGGTGTGGTCTGCCTGATGACTGAAGGGCATATCTTGCGTAAATGGTCTTGATGGTGGGTCCACCTGTTGGATTTCCTACAGCGGATGCGGATTGGGTATCACCCCACCGTCTGTGATGTATAGGTTTTATCCACACCACCCATCCATTTTTCCATATCATTTTAGAATAGAATCCCAAAAACTGATGAATTTCGAAGGTCAAATGGACCACACGGTGTGATTAAACACCTACCATTAAAAACATTTTGGGGCCCACGTAAGTTTTGGATCAAGCTGATAATTGAGTATTCTCTTCATCGAGGTCTATATGATCATGAACAGGTTGGATGGAAATTAATAATCATGGTGGGCCCTAGGAAGGTTTCAATGGTGAGTGCCATGTTCACCACTGCTTCCTGTGGTGTGGTCACTTGAGCCTTAGATCTGCCTCATTTTTTGTTTTCAACCTAAAATGAAATGGCAAAATGGATGGACGGTGTGGATAATGCCCATATATCACGGTTACCCCTGTCCGTTCCTAACTAAGGAACGTGCGGGGCCGGTAACCAGTCCGCATGACTTTGATATTGCCTATATTCATGCGCACGAGAATTTCCCGCGACTCAACACTCGTTCGACAAAGAGCTTTGTGGGGCCCATCGTGATGTCTCTGCAACATCCACTCCATCTATCAGTTGCGATAGGTCATATTAGGATGTGAACTTAAGAAAATCGTATAGATTAGAAAGTCAAGTGGGCCACACCACAGGAAACAGTGAGACATGAATGCTAACACTCGACCAACTGCAATATTTTTTTTATTCCATCCAACCCATTCATCATCTAAGCCTCACTAGGATTACTTGAAAACGCAAATATCAATTTCAGTGGGCCCGAAAAAGTTTTCAATGGTGGCCGTCCTCATCCCAATATTTCTTGTAATATGGCCCACTCTACCTGATTCTACGGCTCAGATGCTAAGATAACTTATCTGCTGATGGACGGAGTGATGTCAAATAGACATTACTGTGGCCCGAAAGAGTTTTTTGTTGACTGGACGGGGGCAAAAAGTGACGTAGTCGGTTTGTTTCGTAGTCAGAGGAAAATGCCATCGTTGTGGTCATGCTCCCTTGTCTGGGTCAACAAAGGAGCATGACTTAGATGGGGGCCAAAATAGATACGTGTGACAAATCCACTCCGTCCATCAATTTCTCAAGATGACAATACATCAGGATTTCGAAAATCATATATTACAAGACTTAGATGAGCCACGCAACAGGAAACATTGATAATTGAAATGTTCACCATTGAAACCTTCCTGTATCGGTCCATGATTTTTTTAATGCCATCCAAACCGTTCATAAGGTTATTAATATTCAGATTAACTGTATATACAATTATCATCCTGATACAAAGTTTCTATTCCCCACAACGGTTTCAATGGTGGTTGCTCGAACCCTGCTTTTTTGTGTGTCGTGGTCATCTGAACTTTTGGTCTCCCTGAATTTTTATTCATGTTCTATTATGAACTTTGAGAAACTGATGGACGGAGTGGATTTTACACTGGCATCTCAGTGGGCCCTACGTAGCTTCTGACGACAAGAACTTCCTTGGTGGGCGGCATGGTCAATCCACCTCCTTGAAAAGAAAAAAAACAAGGCAATTCAAACGAGTAAGTAGCGGATGTACCTTCCAATGTTGTTCTAGAAGGGCGCGGGTTTGGTGAGACCAAGTAAAAACTTGGTGGGTGAGTCCCTATTGTAGTGTGCATGTGTTTATAACCCTGCCATTCATTTTAATAAATATTAATAAAAAAAACGAAGGAAATACAAAACTCAAGTGAACCATACCATAGAAAATAGTCATGGTTGATCATTAAAATCCTTCCCTGGGCTATAGAAGATTTGGATCAAGCCGATATTTGTTTTTTACCTTCATCTATGTCAGTTTGAACTTATAGTAAAATAAACATTGCGGTTAATTTAACTTAGGAAGTTTTTAATAGTAGATATTCAATTATCTCTGTTTCCTATGATGTGGTCGACCTGGGAATTGTATCTACTTCAATTTTAAGTCCATGTCCTAAGATGATCTGAAAAAACGGATGGACAGCATGGATATACAAAATATACATCTAGACGGCCCCCACGGTCGAAAACCCGCAAAAATGTTTTAGCATACAACATTGTATGTGATGATGATATCTTGAACCCGAGAGTCTCCGTCCCGTCGAATCTTGTGATCATTTGAGATGAAGCATAGCCCAAAATCACAAAAGATCCCATCCTTTGAATATTTTTTTTCCACATAATGGGGACAAATTGAACGGTTGGGATCATACTTTTATTGTGATTCTTGGATGGGGATGGAGTATAACTCCTACCCGGACTTAGCTAGAGATGGACGGTCTGGTCAAGGACTCAAGGGTTATCTGGGCGAACCGTGATATATGTGTTTTATCCAAGCCATCCATCCACTTTGAAATATCATTTTAGGACATGGCCCGAAAATAAGATAGATGTAAGGCTCGAGTGTACCACACCATACCAAGCAGTTGTGAGGATGACACCGCTGTTGAAATCTTCATGGGGACGTGATGTTTATTTTCCATCCAACCTTTTCTTAAGGTCACATGGACCTAGATGATGGGAAAATTTAAATATCAGCTTGATCCAAAAATTTTATGGTCCTCAGCCTGACTCACTAGCTCAGCTCAACTCAGTTTGGTAAGCAACTCGGGCTGGTTCGAGTCAAGTTAGAGCTAAGAGTGAGCCCTCTGCAGCTTTTTCTTAAACAGATGGAATGCACCTTCAATTTCTTATGGAATGTAAAACAACATCTACTTATAGGTATTTCATTAAACACTCAACAAGCAATATAAAAATCAAGATATAAGGATATTTGTTTCATATCCATACCTTCCTTGCCACAAGTCAACACTTTCCATCAAACACTTGCTAAGCAACATCGATATCAAAATAATCAAGTCACCGAATTGGTTCAATTCGAGTTCGATCCAAGTTGAGTCGAGCTTGGAAATTTCGAGCTCAAAAAATGAGCTCAACTCAACTTGAACCTAGTTATAAACTGAGTCAAATCAAAATTTTTCGGGTCGAGTTGAGCGAGCTAACGGAGCTAACTCGGTTCGTGTATATCCCTACTTCATGCATGCCTTTGTGATCTCATGGCCAGGTTGGATGATAAATAAGTATCGTTGGGCCCTAACAATATTTCAATGCTAGAAATCATTATTCGCACCATTTGACGCATGGTATGGTACACTTAAGATTTGGATACGCTTCAATTTTGAATTTAGCCCTTAAAATGAACTAGAAAATTAGATAAGTAGCGTGGATAAATCTCATATATGGACGGAGTTTACTAGTTATGATAAAAGCATAAACTCAGTTGTTTATCCCGTGGAGGTAGTACCTAATCCCCGCTGTGATTCTCTGGTAACAGACAACCTGTGGCGGGCCCCACCACGTGGACATTCTGAAATGCACGAATGTGTGGATGACTATCAATACTTTTAACACGTGGAATGACGTGGATTGAAGTGATGCATCATAACCGAGTCCAGATGCACAGAATGTACAAATAAGACCACATTTGTGTGATCTGGACCGTTCATTGATGGGCTTTTATAGTGCGGATTCGGCAAAATTCATCCAAAATAAAATTTCCTAACCATTAAAGTGAAGGTTGAGCGAAAAATGCATCAACGGTCGGTTGTGCGATAGGATGAATTGGTACGATCTTTATATACTTTTGCCATCCGTGATTTGTGCCACACTGTTGCATCAGGACGGACGCGGATTGCACGGTGAACTCAAGACCACGGAATTACGCGGTGTAAGTACTCTGTGGGGCCCACCGAAATGTACGTGTTTTATTCACCGTCCATCTCAAAATCAAAGAATATCCGAATCTTAAATAGACCACACAACACATGGCACTGAGGATTGAATGCTTCCCGTTTGAAAGCTTAGTTTGATATTTGCATTTTCCTTGATCAAAGGTTTGTGTGACCTCATGAACTGATTAGATGACAAATAGGCATTTATGTGGTTCCAAAGAAGGATTTAACTTTGGACGTCATTATCCCAGTTATTTCCTGTGGTATAAATCTTAAAATAAACTAATAAAATTGACAGAGGGTGTAAATAAAATATATTGTGGGGCTCACCTTGATGTATATGTTTTATCCACGCCCTCTGTCTATTTTGACAGATGATTTTATAGCATGATCCTGAAAAGAAGGCAGATCAGAGGTTCAATGGACCACACCACAATAAGCAGTAGGGATTGAACTCCTACCATTGAAAACTTCTTAGGGCCCAAGTGGTTTTTATTTGCCATCCAACCTGTTCATGAGGTCACATAGACTTGGATTAAGGGTCAGATTGATCCAAAACTTTTGCGCCTCTAGGAAGTTTTCAATCTCCACCACTTCTTGTGGTGTGGTCCAATTGAACCTTCAATCTACCTTATTTTTGGGTTCACGCCCTAAAATAATCTTTTAAAATATATGGACAGTATGGATAGAAGGTATACATCAAGCTGGGCCCATAGAAGTCCATTCAGAACCGTCCATCTCTGGCCACCTATGGTTGGTTGGAGCAGTACCAATCCCCATCCATGGAGTTTGGTTCACCGGACGCGGATTGCGTCCCACCCCCGTCCGTCTCCAGCAGAGAACGGGAGCTTTGAGGGGCCCGTAACGCATGGTTCTTATCTATACCGTCATTCATTTTTTCTTCTTATCATTTCAAGGGCGTTTGGCAAATGGTATTAGATAAGATTTGGTAGGACCGAATTTCATTTGGTCCCGTGCCAATTCCAAGACCAAAAAAGCAGATTAGATGGAATTGCATCGGCCTCGTGCCTCGTGCCAATTCCACTAATGTTAGCAAGTTGTGTAGGTCCTCTCATGGTGTGTAAGCTATATCCACATTGTCCACTCATTTTTTGAGATTATTTTAGAGCATAGACTAAAAAGCAAGTAAATTTAAAGCTCAAGTAGACCCCACCATAGAAAGCAGCGGGGATTGAGCACTTACCGTTGAAAACTTCAATGGGGCTACATAAGTTTTGAATCTGCTTCATTTTTTTAAGCTCAGGCCATAAAATGAGGTTAAAAAATAGATAAATTATTTAGATTTAACATATATATATATATATATATATATATATATATATATATATTATTATTATTATTATTATTATTATTATCAACGGTTTCAAGTGATGGTAGGTATATCTATTTAATATACCATAATATTACAAACATTGAAATTAAGCTTATACGCAATTCTTTGCGGTATGTAATAGTTATGTTTTTTTGAATCTTGTATCATCGGATCCTTCCCAATACCATGGGCGAAACACCCCCTTAGTATATATTAAAAAATAGGTCAATCACGTGTTAAAGTGGATTACAAAATGTGGATTAAACTCTTATCGTTGAAAACTTATTGGTGGCCATAAACTTTGGATGGAGATAATATTTGTATTTTATCTTCATCTAGGTCTATATAACTTTATAAATAGGTTGGATGGCAAATAAACATCACGTTATGCCCTAAAAAAGTTTCAACGCTGAGAATTATTATCACTGCTTCTTCCTGTGGTGTGGCCCCCTTGAGCCTTTTATCTTACTAACTTTTATCCTCAAAACATAAAATGATATAAAAAAAAATAGATTAACGGTGTGGATAAGACCCTTACATTACAGTGGCCACTCAAAGCTCCTGCCCGTTCCCAGCTGGAGAGACGCGGAGTAGGACGCAATCCCCGTGCGGCTCACCACGCAATCCGTGTCCAATCGGGAGACTGGTATGTTACAATCAAGACTTAATATTCTTTGTACGGATGTAATCCTTTCGTGTCGTCTACGGCACCACACGTTTTCAGTAGTTTTCAAAGGACGAAAGACTTTGATACTCTGGCAGAGTGTGATGGATGATACACAGCCGCTTAAAAATAACTTATAATTGTATACGAAGTTTAAAAAAACAAAAAACTAATTTAAATTACCGGACCAAATAACGAGTCTCAGTTTATACGTGTCGCGAATCAAAAGTTATTCTTATTTGATTAAATAACTATCGGATTTGTAGATCTTTATTGGACGGTTGATATGTAAAGTATCCTGCCATCTTATTTCGAAAAGAAAGTGTCCAGCAATCAACGGATACGATTGCTCTAAAAATCTGACTTTGGGTTGGAAAGTTTAAATAGAGCATGTTAAACAATTCAGTCGTTTTAATTGAGCTAACGCCTGCCAACCGTATAAGTTTTAAGTGCCTTACCCCGCCAGAGTATCAAGTACCTACTCGTTTCAAAGTGTAGTTTGACCGTTTGCCATTTAGCCGCCTTGCCTTCGACCATCGAGATTCAGCAGCCCACGTGCCCAATGCTATTGTCATCTCCAGCAAAAACACGTGTCATTGTGGCACACATGTGCAACATCCGAGCTTTTCATCTCGTGGTATGCACTTAGTAGATCTTCTAACGTGAATTTTAGAAATTTTACTCCTTGGGTGGGCCACCGGGTACGGAATAAAGGACAAGGACGTTGAAATATTTTTTATAGCCGTCCACTAATTGCGCATATTACGGCCAACTTGACTGGTGAAATATTGCTATTATTATGTCAGAACATCTAAAAGGTGTGGTCCATCTAATAGAAAGCTCAGATCATACACAAACATGCCATATATGCCAGTATATAGATATCAGGATTACTAATGTTGTGTGATTAACAAAGCACTGTTGAATACAACCAACCTTGACCGAACGCCGCTGGGCTAGTAACCCAACACCAGCCGTCTAGGTGATGTCAAAGCTCTGTGGGTCCCACCATGATGTATAATTTTTATCCAAACCGTCCACACATTTTTGTAGCTTATTTTAGTGCATAAGAAGAAAAATGAAAAGGATCCAAGTTTGAGGGGGACCACACCATATAAAAATAGTGTTGACTGAATCTCCCCCGTTAAAAACTTCATAGGACCACTGTAATCTTTATTTGCCATCAAAAACCTTTATAAAGGAAAAACACAAATATCAGCTTGATCCAAAATTTCGGTGGCTTACAAAAAGTTTTGGACAATAAGCATTCAATCTCCACCGTTTCTTATGGTGTGGTCCACATAAGATTTGGGTCAGCCTCATTTTTGATATCATGACTTAAAATGAGTTGGCGAAATAGATGGACGGCGTGGATAAAACAGATACATCATAGAGGCCAAACCGCGTGAACCTTGACCACCCATCTATGGGACCCACAAGGTCACTGGTACACATGCCCAATTTATCACATGGTGACAACATTGAGCTACTAGATGGTAAGACCCGCATTGAAGTTTACTGGGATTCAGGCCAATCGATTCATCGGGTGGGCCCCATCAATGTGGTCCACCTAATCTACCATAGTATGGCCAGGATACTAGAGGTAGATCCCACCTCTTCAATGAATCAGATGCAATATACACGGTCCAGATGAGTTCAATGGCCACTGACTCCTTTGTCCATGAGAATGATTAGATGCATTTGAATCGCATTGTAATTAATTCCAGCCGTATGGCCCCCTATTATGCGTCAGTTCCATCCACTGTCCATTAGATGTATATTGCTCCACGTGGTGTGTACCACCTGAGTTTTGGACCAAGATGATTATTGGGATCTACCGAAAACATGAGGAAAGGCCTCAGATCCACGGTTTGGATTTCACTTGCACATCAAGGGTGCTTTGTACAGCTCAAACGTATGGTAGTTACCATACCAAGCTCTGTGAGGCCCACCAGACGTATATGAAAAATTCACCTGTCCATCAGGCTCGATCCTCAATTCTAGAACCTGCCGTAGAAAATTAGCCGGATCAACAACTAAGGTGGGCCACACCACAGGGAGAAATGGGAATGAATACCAACCATAGGTTTGTGTTTGTGTGTGGGGCCACCATGGATTGTATCTCTCGTCAAACCCATTAATCAGGTGTAACTCATTAGCATGATTTGAAGATACAAAAATCAGCCTAATCCAAATCTCAGATGGTGTATGAATTCAAAGGTCTTAGGAGCAATTTTACATTGTAAATCGGTGTGGCTCATTAGAGTTTTTATTTTATTTTATTTATTTATTTATTTTTTTACGGTTCAAAAAAGGGTTCTCACCTAATGGACGGAGTGGATTTAAATATAGACGATTTTGGTTCATTTGACCATTCCTCATTTCATATGGAGGAGCCCCACTACTTAAACCATATCTCTTTCTCTGTCATGGAAAATTACCCAATCCCATTTCTCTCTTCTTCAACATCATCTTCTCTCTCTTCTTCTCATCTCCTTCCTTTCTCTTCCAACATGACCAACCCAAACATCTTCACCAATCTAGACATGAATTCAAATGGGTTTTTCGAGATGAACACACAGGTTGGCGTTCCAAATCCACATGTTCATGGCACCTCTCAGAATGGCACGTTTGGCGGGTCACAAAATGAGATAAAATCGACTAAGAAAGGTGAAAAGAAGATTAGAAAACCAAGATATGCTTTCCAAACAAGAAGCCATGTAGATATACTAGATGATGGTTATCGCTGGAGGAAATATGGGCAAAAGGCTGTCAAAAACAACCAACATCCAAGGTAAGTTCTGTTCATCAATTGAAAATTAAAATCGGTTTCAGCACATCTTATTAGGCCGTTTCGGCCGATGTGGACTGATACAATTATATCATTCACAGACAAAACCGACATGTACGACCAACATACTGGTTTTGGACCATGATCAGCACATGTGTTTTGCCTTGGATTATTTTTGCTATTTTAAATAGGGAACAAGCTGTGAAGAGATGCCAACCCTTGATCAACATGAGGGCCCATCATGTTGTGTATATAGATTAATCCTGGCTGTTCATACCCTTCATCTAGTTATATGAAGCGCCAGATAAAAATCAAGTTGTTTTGCACTTCTGGTAGGATCCTCTCTCACCTTGTTTCTTGTGTTATATCCTACTTGAGTTCTGTATCGACTTGATTTCTAGATTAAGAGATTACCGTGGTGGCCCCACATTTGCCAGACACCATTGTATTGTGGTACTTGGTATGATTGAGGATCGCTTTTGATAGACAAGTTGAATATGAAACTTACATCATATGACCCTACGTCTAACAAGTACCATTTTTTGAGGTGGAGTTGATATCACTAAAGCACATCTTGTATATGTATGCATGTATGTGTAAATGAGAGTATAAGATATTATAGATAGTTATCTAGATGGATTCATGTGTATTTGTTAAGAATTTTAGAGATCTCTCTGGCAACTCTATTAATTTTTCTATATATTTTTATTATTCTAAAGGAAATAGGTTACAGTTTTTAGAGATACACATGAATTGATTTAAAAAACTATTTATAGTAAGTATCCTATAACAATATATATTATCTCTTGATTAATTTTTATTTTTTATTTTTTTTTTGTAGGAGCTATTATAGATGCACCCATCAAGGGTGTGGTGTCAAAAAGCAAATTCAACGGCTATCGAAGGATGAAAGCATTGTGGTGACTACTTATGAAGGAATTCATTCACATCCAATTCAAAAATCTACTGACAATTTCGAACATATCTTGACTCAAATGCAAATATATTCTGGTTTTTAATTATATATATAAATATATATTGTTAAAGAGATAGATACAATACAAAGAAAAACAAATCATACATATATTTTTGAAGTTTTAGAAGGGTGAATGTATCATTTGTAAAGAGTAGCATTACAGTAATCCTATAAACTGTGCTATTGAGAGTGCTTGTTTTTCTCATGTAACATGGACACTTTCTTATGAATTGTTTTAATCCGTTGATCTTATGGTCCATTCTATGGATGAGAGGTTCCAGACGAACCATACTGTGGGCTGTGGTGTGGATGGAATTGGGCCTGAAAATCACACTCATCAGATTACCTTATCAATGTGATCTTTCCCTTTTAGTTAGAAATCTTAACCATTTTTTCTTGTCTATTTAAAAGCTGTTACGTTGAAATCATTTGATTGGCTAATTTTTAGGCTAGGCTTCATAATAATGGGTCCGCAATCTAACATTTGGTATTTGCGTACTTACAAACCATGTACTGTCTCATATTTATAGTCATGGAGCAAAAGCAACCATCCAACATGTCAGTAGATCAGGCTACATGCATCCTCCAATAGAGCTGTACATGAGTTGAGTTGGCTTGGTCAGCTTGTTCCACTCAACTTGGATAAGCTCGACTCGCCTTTGCTCAAAATTGGATTTGGACCGAGTCGAGTTGGTTTTTGGAGCTAGAAAAAATTTCGAGCCGAGTTCAAGCTTGCCCAAGCTCAACTTGACTTGAATCAAACCTCAACTCGAATAGACTCGGATCGACTTAGCTCCGTGACTCGGTTATTTTGATATTGTGCTGCTCGCTGAGTGTTTGATGAAATGACTCAATGAAGTGTTGTTTCGGGCACATACATTCTCCATGGGATTAGTTAGTGGCGAGGAAGGAATGAATACGAAACAAATCACTACAAAAAAAATTCAAAATATAAAACTGCCCTCAAATCATGATTTTGATGTTGCCCGCCGAGTATTTGATGAAATACCTGTAAACAGTTGTTACTAATTTGCATTTTGTGAAAATTTACAGATGCACTTTATGTGTTTGAGAAAATGTCGCACAGGCTCGAACTGACCCGAGCTGCTAAATGAAACGAGCTGAGCTCGCCAGTTAGGATCAAGGACCAAGTCAAGTTCAAATTGGGGTTAGCTACTAGCCGAGTCGAGCCGAGCTCGACTCGTTTCGACTCGTGTACGGCTCTATCCTCCAATTATCCAAATGGTCTTTTTGGGCACAGTAGGGAATGAGCTACATTCCAAAAATCACACAAAGTATGATCCTGACCATCCCATTAATGGCATTTAGACATTATCCTAGCCATCAGATCATAACATTCAATCAGATGGTTATGTGAAATCTACCAACAGTCAATATTGAGAAACTGAAGAATTCATAACTAAGATGTCCTACTGTCAATAGGGCTGTCAATGGGCTGGATTAGGCCCATCCGACGTCTGTCCAAGGCCGGTCCACAAATTTGAAACCTACGCCCGAGTCCAACCTGGGCCATGATGGGCCAAAACAAATACGCTCGAAGTCAACCGTGATGATAATGCATGGCCAGACCCGAGCCCAACAACCCTCCTTTGTACAAGATCTCGGTTATTCATTGCTTGTGGCCCGTGATGCATTGATATTGAAAACATTGACCTTGAAACCTTAAATGGATTGGGTCGGGCCAACAGGCTCTTGGACACAACCTGAGTGCAGCTGGATTAGCCCAATCAATAAAAGAGCTTAAATTTTAGACCCGGGACCGGCCATCGGGACTAGTATTCCAACCTAGGCCCAACTCAAAGCAAGCCAAGCCCACGACTTACTTGAACGTACACCAATGTGGACCCACTTATGGACACTTGCGAGGAAGCATGACCCACGACTTGTTTTGAATTCATAACCAAATTGATAGACCTAACCCAGCCCACTTATAAAAGGTCTTTGAGAAACTTGTCTAAATCCTTACATAGGGGTTGCAATGAGGTGGGTTTGGATGGGGAGGTTGGGCTTGAGCTCAAAGTGGCATTTGAGAATCAAAAGCCAAGCTTGACCCAAGTCTTCTAAATTGTCGACATTATTCATCTGAATTTAATTTCCTTTTTTTTTTTCCCCTTAAAATTTCTTAAGGGGGGATGATGTCAAATGCTTCTTATGAGCACTTCTTGATTGCACGCAAGGCCCTCACATTTTATTTTGTTTCTCTTTTGGCTTTTTCTTTTTGAGTATAAAATGGAGTGTGGTATTTACTCAAGTGTAATAGTGTATATAACTTGGAGTCATTACTAGCCAAATGAAGCTTAGAGTCAACGGTTAGTTAGAAATCGTAGATTCACTATAAAGGTTGGAAAATCGTGAAATTTCTTAACTCAGGTGACTCCTGCAATTGCCTGTGATTATAGATTGTAGGTGAGGGTCTTGGTGACAACAGAGCAAAGGGTTAGGCATATTCTTCTACTGTACAAAGTAGTTTATACTTTATGAGATTTTAAAAATTTTTAAGAATTTTAACATGACTTCGGTATTTCTACATTTGGTCCTACTTCACATAACCCACGAGGGTCTGGGCAAACATAATAAATAAGAATAATAATAATAATAAAATTCACTCCTACTTTGTAGAGCCAAGTGGCTCTGGGTAGGCAAAATAACATAAAATTGTACCAGAAAAAAGACTCTAGCCTTATTTCGCAAAGTTAGGGGATCTAGGTAGACGAATGAGATGTAAATGCAGTTCTAACCTCACTTCACAGAGTTTAAAATTATGTGCATGCAAATAAAATAAAAATAAATACAAGAGAGAATATTGCAAAATAATAATAATAATAATAATAATAAGAATAAAGGTGTGACCTGATGTTATGGATATGTTGGAAATATGTGATCTGAGTTTGATTGAGATGTGAGAAAGAAAATGGGAGACTAGATACCATTTTTCTGTAAAAGGGATGGTATGATATATCCGACTCCAACTCTATTCTTGACTTCAGCGGCTTCTCTAGTGTGATATATCCTTCTTAATTAGTCTCCTAAGTCAAGCAATAGCTCGACATGTCGGGAATTTTTAGAGCACTATGAATTTCGAACTAACGTCAGATCGCTTTGCTTTTTTGATCCTCCTGTGACTCTGGATCCCCTAGAATGGCAGTTGCTAGCGAGATTTATAGACCTCCCCCATTAGCTAATGGCAAGCTGACAATGACATCACATCTGCCTACCAATGATTTTTTTTTTTTTTTTTGCTCTAGTAAGAGTTAAACATCAATTCTTGTTCGGTGAAAGTGAGCCACTTAGACCACTAGCCTGCCACAAGGGGGGGGTGGTTTTCTCGTCTAACAGGTATAAGGTCTTTTTAGGTAAGTTTGGAGTTTAATTCAAGATATGGTTTGCTGGATTTAAGGTATATCGATTAGGTCCTTTGGGCCATTTTTGGAAGGTGTAGAGGATCCTTTCGACTTGATTCGCTTGGTTTTTTTTTTTTTTTAAAAAAAAAAAAAATCATTTTTATACTTTCTATCAAAGTATTACACAATAGAAGTTTATGAAAAGTCACGATTATTGGCTTGGATTTTATTTGTTTGATTCTAGATCTGCCAGCATTTAGGTCTGTTGGTTGCTTCCATGACGTCTTAAGGGTCGTACTCATTCGACCGATTTAGACTTTCCGGTTCTCGAGTTACCCATAGATGGTTTTATTAAAGCTCAACCGAAGCTTGAAGAGTAGTTTTTCTTGTTCTAGGTGGAGTGTTTACACTTACGGACATGCATTAATAAGATAAATTCCATGGATTCCATGAATTTTATATCGATTTTCGGCATTCCAGTGGGCCCGCCCAAATTGGCAGCGCTATTCATCTGAATTTAATTTCAATTTTTCTTAAAATTTCTTAGATGATATCAAATATTTTGGGCATGTATTAGTGGGACGAATATTATATGTTACATAAATTTAGGCCCCATAAATCAGCCACTCTATTTATTCGAATTTAATTTTATTCCTGTCTTAATTTTTTTTGGAAAAAATGATATCAAATGCTTATTGATATACAATAGTGAGATTACTATCATAGATTGTATAAATTTAAGAACAATTTGGGAGCATTCAACGGTCTCCCAAATTGGCAACACTATTAATTTAAATTTAAAATTTAAAATTTTCTTATATCAAATGCTTAGGAATGTACATTAGTGGAATGAGTATCATAAATTGCATAAAATTTAGACTAATTTCAGGTATTTGAGTGGCCCCCTAAATCGACGATATTATTCATCTATTTTTTTTCTAATAATTACTTGAGCAAAATGGCGTCAAATGCTTAATATCTCTTAAATTTATGCCATTATTAATTTGAATTTAATTTTGATTTTTTCTTAGGTTTACTTTGGAGAAATAAAGCCAAATATTTAGTAATATGTATCAGTGTAATGCCTATTATAGATTGTATGAATTTCAGACTGATTTGTGGTACTCGACTGGTCTCCTAAATTATTAGCATTATTCATTAGAATTTAATATTTTAATCATTTTCTTATAATTATTTGGGAAAAGTGATGTCAGATGCTTATAGATATATATTAGTAGAATGAGTGTCATAAATTGCATAAATTTTAAGTTAATTTGAAGCATTCGAATGGTCTCCCAAATTAGTGACATGGCTCATCCAAATTTACCTTTTTATTTCAACAACTTCGGAGAATGATGTTGGATGCCTATGAATACGCATTGGTAGAATTCGTGTCATAAATCCTATCAATTTTAGGCCGATTTTAGAGTATTCGAGTGGTCTCCCAAATTAAATTTAATATAAGTCTATCATATTAATAAAATTATCAAACAACCATAAACAACATTCCTACCAAAAAAATGACTACTATACCATTATAAATACATTCAAAATGAGAAAAATACATATTTGAAATTATCTTAATATTTTAGATTTTTTGACTATTTTGACTCATACTGTAATAATATTCATGGTGGTCATTATTGCCATCGTTACCGATATTAAATACTTTGTGGTACCCCGACCTTATCCGCACCAGGTCAACCTCCGTCAGCACGGATTCAACTGACTCCTTTTCTTCCTCCTCCAATGAGGATCCGACGATCCCCTCCTCCGCTGGAAAACTCTCCTCCGCCTCCTCCGACTGCTTTGCCGGGGACCGTTCAACTACTCGCAATGCATGAGACGCGCGAAAGTCCATGTCGCTCATCATCATCAACGGTGATGGTGAGTTTGACATTGGGCGAAGGGTGTCTGCCCCACCATCACAACCGGGGGTCCCCTCCCATAGATTCGAAGTTTTCGGCATGGCTGTGGGCCCAAATCACACCAGAAAACCCAAAAGAAAAGAAGAAAAAATGGGAGAAGGACAACAGTTTTGGAATGGAGCTCACTGGGGAAGAAGGCCTTCAAGAGTTCTCCAAAGTTCACGCCAAGGATCGTCTAAGTGCAGAGAGGTGAGCAAATGGGCATAACGACAATGCAAAATGAAAATCTGCTTGATTAGGGCTTCCCCTCCTTTTATAGAATAGGACGACCATATGACATTAAATGTCGCATTCATTACGACCATCAGAGCGACTCTTCGGCACCCATGCATGAACACGGGTAACACCCCAGGTTTTCAGGGGCCGTGTATGAACTCGGCCTCTAAATTCCTGGGTGTCGCTTATATCCTAATTATGGTGATTTGTACATAAAACAGTTTAAATGAGCAATAAAGGAATTGGCTAGAACATAAACCACAACCACAACTAATCTATTAAAATAAATGCGACTAAGAAATTCAAGCAAATATGAATATCAAACAGGTCGCACAAGGCGTCGCTTAAAAATTTATAAAATAAATGTACAAAAGAAATGGTGCGTTAGATCCACAGCTCAACAACCCATAATCAACTCGCATAGTCTACGGTGATCCGCCTATAAGCTGGAAGTAGGAAGCTCCTCTTCCTCATCCATGCTCACCCCGCTCAGCTTGTCAAGCTCCGCCTCACCTGCATCTAATGATGTATCTGGTTGGTGTTTTAAAACGCCGTCCCAGAGTGGGAGTGAGTAGCTAACTCAATGGGTGCCATTAGCCATAAGTTACATCAAATAACAATTCCATGATGAATTTAATAAAAAACATAAATTTACACATCTCTAACTAATCTTGTTAAATGTGTATGCTTGAATTATGGTATGATGTATGACCTCACCCATAACACTCCCTCGAGCAACTTCATCTCACGGTCGTGCATGACTAACACTCCCTCATTACGACCTCAACTGCCGAGTTGTCAAATCTTAGCTAATGCGATCCGTAAATAATGTATTAGCCGAGTATTTAGTTAATTTCGTTCATCTAGCAGGTTGGAAAAATTGGTACACCCCGACGATATCAATGCCCTCATCCATTTGCGAGGCCAAGACCCATCAACCCGCTAGGCCAAGACCCCGTGATCCTTGATCCCATTGGAGTCCCCACCCCCGATTGCAAACACATGGGGAGTGCTGGGAAGTAGGATCACTCGCGGTCACTACGGGGAGGCTCGTCGCCCCAGTGTAGGCTAACAGCTCGGACATAGTGTCCCATTCCACCATGCCCAGCTCACGAGACTGTGGATCAATTTATAGCTGTTGTCAGTGGGTGTCAATGGGCGAGGGGTGTTTCTGGTTCCAAACATGCGTGAGCAAACATGGTTAACAAACATGGTTGGTTAGTTGGTGGACCCAACCACCCAAATTTAGGGGAGCACATATCACACGACATCGGGTGAAAGCAACCCATGTAATCCCACTACTGTCATACATATGAGTTCGCCCAAATTGGTCGGTTTAGTCTCGGGACGGCCCAATCGACAGGGCTGCCCTCATAATTTATGGTTCCTGACCAACCCAAACAAAAGGGCTTTAATTCTTAACATATTAAGATAGTCATAATTTCTCATCAAATATTCATAAAATATAACACACAAGCAGTCAAGACACAATTTTTAGAATATTAAAATGAATGCAAACTACCCCTAGCAGTAAAAATTAGACATGCATGTACATGGAATTGAATTTTTTTCTAAGAGACCAAAATTTCATATGTCATTCACAATGCAGGAAATGCAGACATACAAAAGTATAGAAAATCATGCTAGAAATTAAATGTAAGGGTGAACATGCAACAAAATTCTCAGGCCTAAACACCATTTCAGTTGATCAAACATCAATTTATCTTTGCACGTATGTTAGGCATACACATCAAACAAATTCCTAGATAGAATCTCCTAAAATCTACACATGCATATCAATCTAGCATCCAAAATTATTAAGTTCATCATAGAATTGGTCATTTGTCACCTAAGGATAATAGTCTGCATCTTGTGACGAACCGCTCGATTCACGGCGCCCGTTGGGTTACGGTGTTAGGAAATCATCGTTGAAATGCGTAAATAAGCATACAAGCTTGTAAGAATTGGAAGGAATTAAACACAAGACCTAAACCTACAAACATAACTCAATACTTACCTTCAATCGTCGCCGAATCGACACCAATGAAGGACAATGTTGCTATAGAGGAGATAAGAGGGTGAAGGTGCACAAACCGAGGAGAAGAGAGGGTGTCGTTGCACAAACCCTTATGCTTTCAAGCTCTCCCTCTCTCTTTCTCCTCTTTTCTCCTCTTTCTCTTCTCCCTTTCTCCTTTTCTTTCTTTTAGGGTAAATTCATATGGGGAGAGGGGTGCCCAAATGAAACCCTTATATAGTGCCACATTTAGTGTAAATGACCCCAATGGCTAGGTTTTTACTATACTAGCCCTATGGGAGGTCTTTCTAACCCCTAGGGCCCACTATGGGACGTACATATTGATATACACCGTAGGATAGTTAGCCCTAACGATGATCTATGTGTGGACATGATCGGCCCGCCATTTGGATGCGTCGATCGACAGATATGATTAGAAATCTGTTTAACGGTCACCGATGGTCAATCGGGGCTGCGACTATACGGATATGAGCAGAGAAATATCCTTACTCTACGTGGAAAGTTTGGTCATAAACCGACGGTCCGAAATTCTCAACTTTGCATAAGAGTGGACGACCCAATTCACTTAAGTTTTAGCTTCTTCCTTTATAGTATTTGCACTTTTCATGCACTCGTCCTTTAGCTCAAGTTGAGTGGTTCTGGACAGTACCCAGGTTTAACTCCCACAATAGACGTCGAGCCCAGTAAGACGGACATTATTATATAGTTTTGGAACTAGTGGCTTACCAACGAGCGGTCTAGAGCTTGTTTAGAAAATCGGGGCATTTCTGGAATGAAATAGGGATTGAGATTTCTCGTAGGCAATGATTAGGGTTTGGATTAACTATGTTCATAGTGTGGTCTATTTATAACTAATGAAAATAAAGATTTAGTCATGATTACTCTAAATCATCAGTTTTAGGCTAAAAGAGTAACGGGGTTGATTTGGTCTATTAGTCAAGATCCGAGCCTTATCCGACTCGGCTTTAATTAGATCTTTAATTTAATTATGATTGTATTTATTAATTAGTGGTAGGTCGGTTAGATTTAGGCTCTGTGTGAGCAAATCTTGTGGCTAAATTTGGTGTTTAAGTGATCGGGCGGATTCGTTGGCTTCTTACAGTTGATTAATCGGACTTGTGTGGTTCTTTACTGGTATCACCCATGTATAAACTAACATTGAGTGCTAATGGCCAATAAGTGATAATATAAGTTAATTACATAAAAAAAATTCAAGGATTTTGGAAATCCAAAACAGTAAAAATCCAGGACGTTACAACACGTGGTGCTCCATTGTTTGCCGCATGACCACATGACCAAGCTGTACGCCACGCGTCACCACTCCACTGGTCAAACGCCAAAAAGGCCCTTTGACAACGCATGTGACCTCGAGCCATGAGCATACCATCTCAAGCACCATGTGTCATGATTACAAATATGCACTGAATTCCATGCACGTCGCATAAAGTCTACATTAATGTGAAACTGACTAAACACATCTGGTCGCAATGGCCCGACTTGACCAGGGTCCGACCTACTTCTCAAGCCTGCTTCTCAGACTTGGAAGTAGGGGGGCTTACTGTTATGGAGAGAATGAGATTGACCTATAAAAGAAGGTCGGGTCATAATCTTATATTCTTAACCAAGCTTAAGATAAACTCTTTCATTCTCCTCTCTCCACGGCAAAGAGGTAGAGAAGGAAGGAGAGGAAAAAGAGGTACGGTCGCCCTGGGAACCCGTTTCCTACTCAGAGTCTGTGGCCAAAGAGCATTCCCGCAAGAACACTACTTTCGCCGATCCTAAGATCTCCAGAGTTCATCGAGAGCGCCCTGTTCATCTGCTCAACCAAGGAGATAGGTCGGCATTACCTAGCTCGGCATCACCTAGGTCGGCGCAACTCTGGACGATATTCCTTGGGCAGTCTCAGGTCAGCATATCCCAGGTCAGCATATCCCGAGTAGCATGTCCCAGGTTGGCACACTTCAAGTCGACTCAGCCCACTTCCTATAAGGGTCTGATCGATTCCACTCGAGATCTTAGCCAAAGATCTAGGAAACCTATCACGATAATAGATCCGTCCAAGATTCTTGGAGGATATCCACGACATACTTGGGATCCCGAGATCTTCACCGAGGATCTCAGGAGATTCGCTACGCATCCAAATTTAAATCTCTCTACAATACGCACCTATTAAATAGGAGAATCTCTTTTATTTCACCGCCTCTCCTAAACTATAAATGGAGGTACCTCTAATGGTGAAAGATATGCACAATCTTTAGCTCTAAACCCTCAATACTTGACTAGACCTAGATCCATTTCTTGACTCAGGCATCGGCAGATCCCCTGCTCTAGCCAGGGTCTTCCTTCTGCAGGTAAGCAGATCCAGAAGGAGCTAACCAGATTTTGCATCGACATACTTTATACAAACTACCCAGCCCATTACCAGCCTTATTGTTGCCTTTAGAATACAAACAATATCTCAATTTCATTAAAATGACTCAGCTACTTAGATGGACTCACCCTAGTCAAGGGGGATTCTAGTTGGGGCTAACCCATTAAGAGTGTTATTTGTTTGGACCTTAAGCCTACATGTCATTTATTTATTTTATTTTATCTTTGAGAAATGATGGAATGCTAACAAGGGAATGTAAGTTGCTCATGGCATTGGCTATAGGCATGGTCCCGACCATCAATCCTAACCTTCCATTAAATCCCACATGAAATACGGGGACCTAGTGGTCCAATCCATCCTTAAGGTGACTTTTTTTTTTTTTTTCTTATAACCATTCTTAAAATGTTTATTTCTTTGTGCATGCATGGCCCACTTGATCAATGGATAGATTAGGAATGTTCAGTGGGAAGTATGGATTTTATCAATTTTCAGGTTAGGGTGGTTTGGGCTGGCTGAGCCAAAATTTTTGTGCTCGGGCTTGGGCTTGATCAGCTAGGCCTATGCTAGACTCAAGCTTGGAACTAAAGTGTTTAGACAAGACCACAGCTAGCCCGGCCCATGCCAAACTCGCCCCATTGCCACCCTTATTAAAAACCTCCTCTCCCACGGAGGTCGGGTGTGCTAGGCCTGGGTGGACCCTGCTCGTTGCTATCCATCCACAAGCCAAGGCCAAAATGCATCTTAGATCGATCCAGGTCGTTCACAAGTGGGTCCGCCACGTTTATTCCATGGGCCCAAAACAAGACCTGTTTGCTTTTCAAGTTGGTTAGAGAATGTGGCTAACGGTAAATACATGCGTAGACCAACTGAGCACCATATGGTCTAGTTTTAGGTCAAAAATTACAAAAAAAAAATAATAATAATACAAACATATCGTAACCAGTGAGACCCACTTAATGAATGTTCTGGATTTGATATAAACAGTCCTACTAAGGTAGAGCTGGGCATGTCTGACCTGATCTGGTGGATCTGACCCAATCAGACCTGATCTGACCCATTCTGAATCGAACTGACAGCATGGATCGGTGCGGATCGAGTAGGGCCATTAAGATCCGACAGTTTTTCGGATCAAAATCGGGTCGTGGTCAATCCAGACCTATCTGATCTGAATGGATCCAGACCAATCCGATCCGATCCGAAGTGATTCTTATCAATACTTCTACTTTTTCTTGTGGTATGGTCCACTCGAGCTTTGGATATGCATCAATTTTGGGTTCAACCACTAAAATGATCTAGAAAAATAAATGGATGGTGTGGATAAACCACATGCATTCACGGTGGGCTCCAACCGAGTTTACTCAGTACGATAAAAGAGCCCAGCTATATAGTTGTTGTAGGTCCGTGTCATGCGAAGACGAAAGACGAGTACTGATGCTCCTTGAGCTCCGAGTTGTACGGGTTCAAAGGAGATCAAAGTTATATGGGCCCCACAGTGATGTATTTATTATATCTACACCTTTCATATATTTTTAGAGATCATTATAGAGCATTATCCAAAAAATGAATCATATCCAAAAATCATCTGGACCACACCCCAAATAGCAGCAGAGATAATGATTTTCACCATTAAACAATTCGTAAGGCCCACCATAACGTTTATTTTCCATCCAATCTATTCATAAGGTCACAAAGACCTAAATTAAGAGGAAAAACAAATTTTAAATTGATCCAAAACTTCTGTGACCCCAAAAAGGGTTTCAATGGTAGACGTTCAATCCGCCACTGCTTTTTTTAGTGGTGCACTTAATAGTTAGATCTATCTTATTTTCGTCTCAAGCCTTAAGCCGAGCTCGCCAAATGGATGGATGGTTTGGATATAACACATACCCCATGATTAGACCCACAGAACTTGCTGACGTCAATACAACAATGCACGTAATTGCACCACTGCACTTTTGTCTTTCGTGCACAGCACTCCTGTCATACCCCAGATTCGGTAACTGGACTCACAAGGAACCGAATGGCCGGTTCTGACCGCAACAGCCTCCGTAGTACCCCATTTTCGGCTCCTGAGGCAGGTTCCGATCCTGGGATCCTATAAGGAGGATTTTCATAACAGTATAATCATTCCAATATAAGCATACCCAAGATCACAACAAGTATATCTGAAAATAACAAAGGGCAAACATCACAAAATCCACTAAGAATTTGAACTTTTACAAGTTTACATCAGGCCCAAAAGGACATACATCAGATAATAGGAAAAGAGAGAGAAATCAGCAACACTGGAGTCCTCAAGCTCAACTCTACTCCACACTCTACCTCTATGACGCCTGTTTAGGATCACCTGCACACATCAATCATGCATAAGCTTAGAGGGTGGTGCAAGTGTGTGTCAATGGTGCATAGAAGAGTAGCAGGAGGTATAAGGAAAGAACATGCTCAATAAAAATATCACTAGCCTTACCAAGGCTTATCATGAATACCATGCAATGAGTACTGGATGCCATACTAAGGCAATACATGAAGGGGCTTATACAGCCAATGCTAATGCGATGCAAGTAATGCCAGTGCTCATAGCCAAACCACATATTAAGTACATTTCCAATCATAAGGAAATCACCGGGATCCAATACACTACTAAATGACTGTTGCTCTACAGACCCCGCACAGTCAAATGAGTGTAAGAGACCTCACTACCCGCCTGTAGATAGCCAATCACCAGCAAGGCCCGACGGTAGCGGATACATTTACGAGCTGGTCGGACTCAGCCTAGCAATGCCTCCTCATACTAAACAGGTAAGACCACACCCCTATCCAACCGACTACACAACAGTAGGAGTTGAGGCCTAACGGTATAAGGCCCTAGTGCGCTCATATATTGTACCCAGTCACAGCGTTGAAGTAGATCCTTTGTACCATGAAAGTTTTAAAATTTTCACCCATGGGCATCCTATACACCCGGTATGCTCAAATAATATTTCTAGTGTCCACACATACGACCATCCACGAACGTCCCTGTGGAGGCAAGGCCCTGATGAAGCAAGCGCGGTATCATCATGAAATGTGATGGCAATGCATGAATCACACACAAATCATGCACTAGCCGCAGGCACACAATGTGCACGAGGGGAGAAACTTCATCCCTCAATGACCGCCATACAATGCAATCAATTCATATAGATGATGCATATGGGTCACGAAATGTAAGTGGGCTACCTGTGGAAATTATGGAATCCTCCATCCTAAGGAGGGTCAAGGTTTAGGCACGTAAACAGGTATTCTAAGAAGAAGAGAAATCCTCTGTGGGGGCCCAGTAATTTGGGATGGCCCACATGCTAAGAGAGAGTCATGACCCTAAAGAGGGACGGTCCTAGCCAACCCAGGGTGGGCCTTTAACCACCTATAAAGGCCTCTATGGGCCTACCTTAGGACCACTAAGGAAGACATCCAACCTCAACTGGGTCCCAAAAAGGTAGCCCGCTACGCATATGATAAAATATCTAAAGTTTAAGCAATGTATAGTCTAGTGGGCCATACCCCAAGCCCAAATCATAGGTTACGAAGTGGGCCCTCAAGTGAATTTTGGGCCCAACCATAAGGATCATGAGTTCACTCATTGTGGTGGGCCCTATGGACATCCCATTTTCCTAACATATGGGAAATCCTTATATTTAACACAAGTAAGTTGGGCCTCACATCTCAGCCCAAGTATGGATTTATTATAATGGGCAAGCAAGGGCCCAACTACTTGAGTATTTGACCTATAAGACCCATTATAATGGCGAGGTAAATATAGGACCCAAGGGCCCAACGGGCCTATCAAAATTTCCAGCTCAACCAAGGCTATAAGGCCCATTAACTAGAAGACTAGCCCGAGAAGAATCCAATTGGAATGGGCCTTTAATCATGCACTAATTAAGCCCAAAAATAAAATTAAAATTGTAAGATAACTGACTTAAATCTTTCCCAAATCTAGTGGGTCATACTGCCCCAAAACAAACATTTATGGGGTGGCAACATTAGGCCCATTACTGAATTTTCAGCCCACCTGCTTTTTGGGTTTGTTGGAGTCCAGCAAATAAATTGATTTATAGTATTTATTTTCTGATGACCCACATACATCACTATGGCTCCCACTAGATGAGAGGAGAATGTATAACATACACTAGAAGTGGGCCATGCTGCTGGAATACAAGCCTAGCAATAGCCCAAGGTAGGGATGTCCCATGGTGGTTAGTCCTACGGGCTTGGGTATTTGGCCCAAAACTGACCTAAATTGCAGGCCGCACCACGGTCAGTACAGGGGTCCATTGGGCTTGAAAATTTGCAGGGTGGTCTTTCCATGGATGGGCCACACTTTCACAAAATTTCATGATTTTTGGATAACTAAAAATATTTTAATTAATTTAAATAAGACAGTCTGTCAAGAAAATCGGACAGACCTAGACGTCCCAACGTGGTGGGCCAGTCTGGCCCTTTCCACGATGTGCACAAGGGTTCATTGACCCTGAAATTTGAACCCAAGGTCCCTCATCAAGCCTAAAATAAGGTAGGACCCAGAAATATGGCCCACCTTCTTAGAAAGTATTTTTAAAACTTCATTTTTCATGGGACTATGCTGCTGGACTGCACAGCAGAAATTTCTGGCAGTCCAGTATATTGGCCTACCCTTTTGGATGCCCAAATGGGGTCCATTGGCTTTAAAATTTTGCAGGTAAGTCCTAACATGGGTGTGACACTCTCTTGAAAAATTTTAGAATTTTTAGGATAGTAAAAATATTTTATTTAACTCTTGCAATTTGTGGACAGATAGGTATTCCTGAAGAAATCTACTACTAAAAAAATGTTGCTGGAAATGTGACTATCCCTATGTTTGGGACCACATAGGGTGGGCTTGGACCCACCCAAACCCTTGAAAAATTGAAAAAAAGGTGGCCCTACATCTGGAAAACAAGTGGGGTCCACTGGGGTGGCCCACTTATTCTAGAAACTCAGGTAAAAATGCTCATTTCCAACTTATGGTGTTGCTGAACTGTCTAGAAATTTCTGGACAGTTAGCCCACTTTGGCCCATCCCATGGGTCTCAATCATGGGGGAAATGGTATGGGCCCCATTCCACATCAAAGTGGGGTCCATACACTGCAAAATCCCCAACAAAATTTTGAGAGAAAAGGGCATGCAAACATATCTAAACATTAGCTCAAAAGTCATGTTCCAACTGGGTCTGAATTATGGACAGCAACATATGTTGTCCATATTTTGGCCCATATAAATAAATCCAAGGGTTTAATACCCTCATCCATCGAGTGGGGTCCACCTTGATGAGTTAACAAAATTTCAAATCCATTAGTGCATTAAAATATCCATGAAAAATCAGTCATACTCTGAAACATCAATCGGGGATGTTTCAGAGTATGACTTTGAGTTCGGTCTGCAATCTTCCATTGTACAGCTTTCGAGCTTGTCAATTCAACCCTCTTTGGTAGCTAGGGTGATCGAAGCTCAGTAGATGGACGAGTCACTTCAGGAGTACCAAGCAGAGGCCACATCTGTGGAGCAGTCAGATTGGCAGATTGGTTCTTATGGTGGGCTGCGCTTCAGAGGCCGATTGTGTGTCCCGGACCTGACAGAGTTGCGTCATGATCTGATGTCTGAGGCACACCGATCAAGACTTACTATTCACCCGGGCTCCACGAAGATGTATCGTGAAATGAGGAGGCAATACTTCTGACAAGGGATGAAGCGTCAGATTGCGAGTTTTGTGGCCGAGTGTGACACATGCCAGCGTGTCAAGGCCAATCATCAGAGACCCCCTGGTCCCTTTCAGTTGTTGAGCGTTCCAAAGTAGAAGTGGGAGTACGTATCAATAGACTTCATCGCAAGTTTGCCAAGGACTCAGCGCGGTCACGATACCATCTGGGTTATCGTTGATCGTCTGATCAAGTCGGCTCATTTCATTCCAGTGCGTGCTTCCTGGTCGATGGACCAGCTTGCAAAGGTGTTCATTGAGGAGATTGTGAGACTACATAACGTTCTAGTTTTGATCGTTTCAGACCGAGACTCCAAATTTACGTCTCAGTTTTGGAGGAGTTTCCAGCAGGCGCTGGGGGTCACTTTGCGTCTCAGCACCGCTTATCATCCGCAGACGGATGGGCAGACTAAAAGGGTCAACCAAATCCTTGAAGATATGCTCAGGGCTTGTGTGATCGACTTTGCGGGCAGTTAGGATAAGCATATGCACCTCGCCTAGTTCCCGTACAACAACAGTTATCAGGCGACTATCGGCATGGCTCCTTTTGAGGCACTGTATGATAGACCGTGCAGATCTCTTAGTTGTTGGACCGAGGTAGGAGAGCGTCGTCTCTTAGGTCTCGAGCTTGTGCAGTAGACGTCAGAGGCTGTTGATGTTATTAAGCAGAGGATGCGTACAGCTCAGAGCCGGTAAAAGAGTTTTGTTGATCGTCGGCGTCGACCCCTCGAGTTCGTAGTCAGGGACATGGTATATCTCAAGGTCTCGCCTATGAAGGGCATAGTTCGTTTTGGTGTGAAGGGCAAGCTCGCCCTGAGATTTATTGGACCTTTTGAGATTACCGAGCGCGTAGGCACTGTGGCCTATAGGCTTGCCTTATCTCCTAAGTTGTCCGTGATCCACGATGTGTTCCATGTTTCCATATTGCGGAAATGTGAGTCAGACATTATTCCTGTGATTGATTGGTAGCCACTTGAGGTCTGTGGGGATGCTTCCTACATTAAGCAGTCGATTCATATTCTTGATCGGAAGGGGCAGGTCGTCAGGACCAAAATCATTCCCTTGGTAAAGGTTCAATGGGGTCATTATTCGGAGGCCGAGGTATCTTGGGAACATGAGGCTGAGATTAGAGAGCGTTATCCCCATTTGCTTGTTGATTGATATATGCAGATTGTATTGCCTTCTCTTGTGATTGATAATGATTGATATATATATGATGTTTATGCATTATTGATTACTCCAATTTTATCAATTTTGAGGATAAAATTTTTTTGAAGGGGAGAATTGTAGACGTGACCCAAGTTCGCATATGTGTATGTGTGTGTGTGAGTATGCATTTCATTTCTTGTGGTCTCGCGGTCCTACCAGTCGAATTTCGGTGACCCACGACGCTCGGATTGTGTTTGCGGTCATCCTTGAGTTCGGTCACGTAAACCCGACTCGGATCGAGCCGAGACCTATGCCATCTTGTTCGCTTCGTCGTTGCGGTTCCAACGCTGCATCTTGTATGTCCATCCGATGTGTAGATCATAATATGTAGGCTTTTCATTTCTAGCCCTGATCATGATCGTGTGGCCCACCTAGTATGGAGGGCACATTTTTCAAGATGGCCACCCTAGTTCTATGATGGATTTGCCTATCCTAGGAAAGAAAACTCATGATGACTCTCTCTCTCTCTCTCTCTCTTTTCTAGCAATTTCTCTTCTCTCCCTCTCATTTCTCTCTACTCTCTTCTCTCTCTTCTCCTAGCAACACCTCCACATGTTCCCACCGTCTCCTTCTATCCAGCCCCATCTCCCTCTAATCCCTTTTCATCTAACCTTCAACAATCCATCTCACCCATTGAAATATGTCCATTTGAGCATAAAAAGTATATTGATGTAAGCTTGTAAAAGTTTAAATTCTTAGTGGATTTTGTGATGTGTATCCTTTGTTATTCCAAAATTACTTGTCATGCTCTTGGGTATACTCATATTGGAATGATTATACTGTTATGAAAATCCTCCTTATAGGATACCATGATCGAAACCTGCCTCAAAAGCCGAGAATGGGGTACCACGATGGCTGTTGCGGCCAGAACCGGCCATCGGGTTCCTTGTGAGTCCGGTTACCGAGTCTGGGGCGTGACAACGTCAACTGCACAGCTGCACTTTTGTGCACAGTACGTCAACACAACTGTGTAGACACGTGTCGTGCAAAGATGAGCAGAGAGCACCTCAAGCTCCGAGTTGTACGAACGACTCAAATGAGATCAAAATTACATGGGCCCCACAATGATGTATTTATTATATCCATACCATTTATCCATTTTCTGGAATGGAAGCTATTCGCCTTCTAAGGTCATTAGGAAAATTAAATGCAATGTTTTGGGTTGGGCTTCTTATGTAAAGGCAGTTGAATCAAATAATCTCTCCTCTATTTTTGAGTTATATAGTTGAGTTGTATTCTTTCGCACTTTTGGCATGCTTTTAATAAAATTCAGTTGGAAAAAAAAAGTGTGTAATGATTTTTTTTAAACATCTCCTAAAGTTTCTTTAAAAAATTCAACCAATTTCCCAATGTTTCTAAAAACAGTAATTCTTTTTTACGCAACACTTCCCCCCCCCCCTCCCTAAAAAAAAAAAAAAGTTTTGCACCTTAGCCAAAGCCTTTTCAACCTTTTGTTGCATATTATAACCAAACCATTCAATATACTTTCTATCATTCTTAATCTTATTAGGACTAAACCTAAATTGGTTCCTATAGCCTCATTATTAATTCCATCCTTCCTAGTCTTCCCGCACATCAATCTCAACATTCTCATCTTTACAATACTCAATCTCTGCTTATGTTGCCTTCTAACTATACTCTGCACATAAAATTTTTCCTTATTAAGATTCATAAGCATGCTACGATCACATAACACTATGAAGAGACATCTCCACTTCATCACTCAGCTCCAATTCTACAGTAAATATCCTCATCAATCTCCCCATATGAATAGTAGAACCAAGGTAATGAAACATATTGCTTTGAGGAATCTCCTCACTACAGAATTTAACTAACATCTCACTGATGAAATTATTTAAATGATTGAAAAATCTGATTCATCCAATCAGTGGACCTTTTCTCATTCAATACCGGCCTTAACCAATATTCTCTTTGACTCTCGACTTCTACATCATCAACCAGACAATTACAACCATCCGACCATTGGGTCTTCCTAGTTCCTACAGAAGCTGCTAGGTGATGGGGCCCACCTGATGAACATTCTAATTCATAGATCGCTATGCCACACGAGTGCAATGAACTGGAGGATAAAGTGGTGTATATGCTTGGGATATATGAATCCATAATAGTTCACTTGTACATATGCAGATAACCATGCAATAAAATAACAGCAGAAGAAAACACTTATGACCTAAATACACTGGTTTCACGATACATTACATACAAAGTTAATGAATACAAACGGTAAAAAGGATCATGATACAATGAAGGGCCCCTTGAGTGAGAGATCCAGGCAGACTGCACACGTGCAAAAGATCTATGTCATTCATCCGGTAGGGTATCCTGTACATGCATGGACTAAAAAAGTCCAACTATCCAGAGTCAACACACGTGTGGCTCACCTAATGAGTGTACTACCCTTATTTTTTAAAGATATCATGTTGACCGTGTGCATTACCTAATCAATGGCCCAGATCTCTAACATGTGTAGACAATATAAATATAGCATTCTCAACAATCGAAATTTCATCAGGCAGATTTCTGAAAAAAATCATGCATTTCAGAGGTCGTAACTTACTTTGAAGCTTCTTGTCCATGTATCTGTTTACAAAAAAATAAAAATAAAATAAAATAAAAAATTATTGATTATAAATATAATAGTTAACATTGTAATAAATGTTGGAGTGTGTGCGCTACAACTGTTTTAGACGAATAGTGTAAGCCCCGTATCCTAAACCGTACCATTCCATAGGCTTCCAGGGTCCTCCCGGTCGAATTCCGGCAACCTTCGACCCTTAACGGGTATTTGCGCGCGACCTTGATTCTCATGCCGTCAACCCGAGTCGGCTCAACCCAGGACTTGTACCTTAGTGACCGCATCGTCGCCGCGGTTCAGATGCCGCGACTTGTGCTCCGAGGCGATACCCTGGTTGGGAGATGTGGGCCAGCGTTCGGTGCGAGGAAAACGCCCGCGTGCAAATTCTGAGGGAATCTCTACAAGGTGTCACATCAATCAATCAATCCATCAATCCCATCATGTCAAGTACACACCACCTTTCACTTTTTCCCAAGCAAGCCCCAAAGTCAAAAAGTTCTTACACAACCCATACCCTCTCTTACAAATTTTGCCAAAAAAGTCAAAAAGAGCCTCTTACACCCATCACCACCACATCCATCACTCCATCACCCATCATTCTCTCTCTCTCTCTCTCTCTCTCTCTCTCTCTCTCTCTCTCCCCCTTACAAGTCTCTCTCATCTTCAAACTCTCCCATAAGCAAGAAAAATCCTTTACGTATGAGCCTCTCCCCATATCTCCCAAGCTATATGTGTGGGCTACCTTTCCATCCTTAGATCTCTCATCTCAACCATCCATTTCTCATCTTCCTCCATCAAAGAGAAGCACAAGGAGCTAAGGAAGCCAAGGGAGCAAGAAGATCAAGCGGTGGGTGCCTTGATAGGGTAGTTTTTTATGTTTTTAAGATGGGCCGAGTGAGGCCAACCGATCAATGGTTTGGATCTCACTTTGGATCCTAAGATGTGGCCAATGGCCCACTTGGATCATCATGATCATTCCATGATGGGGCCATTCTCTATGGACCCCATCATGATGTTTATTTTTCTTGCATTCTTAGGGTCATGTAGACCGTCTATTTTCGTGGAGAAGGGATCTCCACCGTGGGATTTCGATTTCATGGACCCACACGTAATGGGACCCACTTGATGTATGATTTAGTGCAAGGGAGGGCCCATAGTGCCAAGGTCCCTCCATCACGCGGGTCTCACTCTCTATCTCTCTTCATTTTATTTTATTTTTATTTATTTATTTTTTTTGTTATGATAACGAGGTTGTGTGGCCCACTTGAATGGACCCCACCACAAGGTATGTATCCCATCCAAATCACCTACAAGTGGGGCCCACTTTGCGTGTCTTATACCCACACCATCCATCAGTGGTGGCCCACATGAGCAGGCCCACCTTGCACAGCCAACAGTCCAGCGTCCACGGACGCTGGACGTTTTGTAGAAAAACACAAATATTGGTTTGGTTCCAAGCCAATGGAGGAGGCCCACTCATTTTGGCCCCACCTTGATGTATGTCTTCAATCCACGCCGTCCATTCCCCTCTCAATCTCATTTTAGGCGTTGAACCAAAAAATGGTATCAACCCGAGGTTCTCGCGGGCCATATCATAGCAAATGGTGGTCTTCACCATTAAAACCTTCCCTATTGCTTTTATACGCCGAAACATGCCCAATATTGGGCTTGTTTTGCTTGTCTGGAGCCATGGAGGGCTGTTGGAGGGAGTAGATTGTTTAGATGTGGACCCCACCTGCAAAAACCACAGCTAAACAGAAAAAAATAAATAAATAAAATACCAACACAGCAGCTGTTGCTGCTGTGTCAGACGGTAGCAAGCGCTGCCTGCGCACAGCGTCCAGCGGACGGACGGTCGGGCAGCCACCCACGGCTGTAGCCGTGGGCCCCACCTTGATGTTTATCTACCATCTAATCCGTTCATAGGGTGGGCCACTACCTGACGTGGGCCCACCCCA
Organism: Magnolia sinica; assembly: GCF_029962835.1. NCBI lineage: Eukaryota > Viridiplantae > Streptophyta > Magnoliopsida > Magnoliales > Magnoliaceae > Magnolia > Magnolia sinica. The sequence continues at coordinate 10,033,702 of NC_080575.1, read as the reverse complement.
AAAATCAACCTGATCCAAGACTCAGGTGGCCCACACCGTAGGAAACAGTGGGATTGAACCTTTACCTTTGAAACCCTTTTTGGGCCCACAGAAGTTTTGGATCAGGGTGAAATTTGTGTTCACCCTTCATCTAGGCCTACGTGGCCTTATCAACGGGTTGGATGGAATATAAACATTATGGTGGGCCCCACATGGAGCCCACAGTGATGTAAGTGTTTTATTGCCACCGTCCGCCTGGACGGTGGAGGCCACTGTGACGTTTGTGTTATATCCCGCCTGTGGTGCGCGTGCGTGTGTGGTGTGTGCGTGTGTGTTTATATATTTATATATATATATATATAATATTATAATTTATATAATGTTATATGTACTATATATATATATTATATACTATATTATATATATTTTACTGGTGGTGGGAGGCCCACCTCAGTTACTTGTGGCCCATGATTGAGGCCCACTTTGATATATATGTAAGGCCCATGGGTCGAGGCCCATTGATGTATTAGGGGCCTATGGGTTATGGCCCATTAAAAATGATTTTGGGGCCTATGGGTTGAGGCCCATTTGATGTACATTTGGGGCCCCATTGGGGTGGCCCATTTGTTACACATAAGGCCCATAAGATTAGGCCCATTTGATGCATTCTAAGGCCCACGGGTCATGGTCCATTGCAATGCACATAAGGCCCATTGGTGCGGCCCAATGATGTGGCCCACTTGATGAATATAAGGCCCATATGATATGGCCCATTTGACGTATTTAAGGCCCAATAGGATGTACATAAGGTCTATTGCAATGTACGATCCCAACATGGGTTATGTAATGATGTTTACATCGGGCTGTACCTTGGGAGCAATGGCGGTTTGACGTCCCCATTGCAAGTATAGTGTTGGTTAAATGTCCGCATTATGACTTTCCCTAGGGCCCATTGTTAGGCTCGTACGTGTTATGTGTAGGCCATCTAGGCCCATCTTCGTTATGCACATCATCCATCCTATATAACATGTTTAGTTCTATGATTCATGATCATATGCATCACACGTATGCTTGATATGAGAAATGACTGATCATAGCATATGCCTTCGGGCAGATTGTTTAGGGGCTCCCGTACAGGGGGTGTTACCCTACATGAGCGCACGATACGCGCAGGATTGCTGCATGACTGAATAGTGTGATTCATGCATTCGCATTGTGTGATATGGTTACTGTACGCCCTAGCGACATCAGGGCCGTAGCCTCCACAGACGTATCGTGGTTGGCAGGATTGGATACCGGAAATACTGTTCTACATGGGGTGCGATAGATATCCCCGGGTGAAAGTCCCTAAACCCTTATGATACCAAGAGGTTGCTCCAACGTCTAAACCGAGTGGGTGCATGAGCGCCGAGTGCCGATTACCAGACGGTTGCGCTTTTCACTGTGTCGTGGTCGATTGGAAGGGGGTGCGGCCTTACCCGTCCGAGAGTAGGGGGCAATGCTAGGCTGAGTCTGACCAGCTCGAGGAATGGGTCCACTATTGATGAGCCGAGCCCGATATTGGCAGGCGGATAGTGAGGTCTTTTTCACTCACCTTATTGAGCGCAATGGGGCGACAATCTGGCTTGGAGTGTACTAGACCCCGGTGATATTCCAGATTTGAGCCGTATTAACATGTGGACTTAGATGAGGGTTTGTATACTTGAGTTGCATTTCGCATTGCATGGCCTTGGTAGGGCCGACATCATTCATGCTTTGCACCGTATGGCCTTGGTACGGCTATGATATTCTTGGCATTTATCAGCATGTTCCGCATTACTCTGATACTGCATAACTGCATTACCACCTTAAGCATACACTTTCACCACCCTCTAAGCTTTCTATAAGCTTATGCACGACCGTTGCGTGCAGGTGACGTTGGATCGCAGCAGCGCTGAGGCTTGAGCACGTAGCAGATCTTTTTGGAGCTTTTGGTCTATCATCATTGTATTTCCCTTTATGCTCAATGTACTTGTAAAGTTTTTGATCATAGTGAAAATATGATGGAGTTTTTGGTTGTTGTTTGTGGGTTATGCCTTTGGTTATGCTTATTACGAATCAAACTGATGTTGAAAATCCTCCTTCTAGCATCCCAGGATCGGAACCTGGCGAATGGGCGCTAGGAGCCGAGAATGGGGTTCTACGGAGGCTGTCGGCGCCGGATTCGGCGATCGAAAATTTTGTGAGCCCGATTTCCGAGTTTGGGGCGTGACAAATAGTGTTCCAGTCGGATTTAAATTTGTATGGAGCTACCTAGTGAGAGGAGTTTCAATGGTTCCAAACTTCTCGACCCTTTAAACTATATAACAAAACTGAGTCCCTAAGCTTACATACTACTGAATCTTTCCATCCTATCATGGTATTTCTCAAATGTAAGGTGGGAAAGATTTTTTCCGTCTCCTACCAATTTTTATATTATATTATATATAGTATATATTGATTTCTCTTATATAAAATTTTGATAGTAGTGTATATAATATATTTTATTATATAATAATTTAAAATCCTTTATTGTTAACATTATAAGGTAAGCCTTATTGATTTTAATTGTTATAAATATTAATTTGTTTTTAATTGATAATATTTCAAATTATATCAGATAACATATGTTATAATATATACTCACAATATGCAATAAAAATTTTCAACTCATTTTATGGCATGGACTTAGAAATGAAGCACATATATATTAGCTAATAATAAAACGTATGTACTTGATATGTAATTTAATTCATTAAAATATATGTAATTATATATAATATTATTTTTAAGAAATTAATGTTTGTTATATTTTAAAAAATGTAACAAAATAATATTATAATGTAAAAACATTTAATACATTATAACAATTTAATATATTATAAACTTCCTTTGTAAAATTACATTGTAATATGTTACATTTAATTGTTAATTATCTATATATTAATATGTATATTAATAAATGTATAGAATTATAAAATTATAAGATATATATATTAATGGGCCAGATATCTTTAATTCTTTAAAATTTTATACATTAGTTTTTTATATAAACGTTTATTAGGTTTATCATAGATTAGTTGAAAATATTAATTAAGAATATCTATACCATTTAATATCATTTTATAATAAAGATATTATGAAATATATATTATAATATTTCTTTATAATATATATGTATTATTTAAGAAAATAAATTATTAATTTTTTAATAAATTATCAAATTGAAAACATTATCAAGTCCAATTTATATAATGTGAATATAAATAGATATGTATATACCACTTCGAAGTGAATTTTTTTCATCATTGAATTACATACATAAATAGTTATAATGTAACAATCACCCCCTTTATTATAAATGTAAAAATATTTAAAATATTTATATTGTCTTTAATTTTCTATAATATATATTATATATTATCATAATATATATAACAGTGTAAAAAATTTTGGATATAAAAATTATATTATATATTACATTGATATATATTAAAAATGTTACATATGATGTTTAAAATATAACACATTCGTCATATTAGTATTAAAATTTTAATTATTACATATTGTATAAATAACATTTATAAAATCACATGTCTTATAATAAATATCACATGTTATATATTTATCACATTATATAAATTATATGTGTTAAAATTATTAATAAAATATAGTATGTTATTTTAAATTTATTATATATATTATTTAAATATGTATATCATAAAAGTTTTTTAAATATTGATATATAATTTAAAAATATTAATTAAATAATTTAAATTTTATATATAACATTAAAAATGGGTTCAGTATATAATATATAAACATTATATATTTTATAATATATAAAATAAATTGTAAAATAACATACTATATTTTAAGAATTAGTTTTTACTATATTAATACATTATAACATCTTATTTATATATAATTATATAAATAATATATAACAAAGTAATATATTATATAACATATGTGAGTATTATATAATATAAAATATGTTTTTAATGTTTATTATTAAAATTTGACAGGTTGTTTGACTGTGTAAGATAATTTAAATTATATTACATTGGAATGTTATAACTATATATAATAATTTAAATTGTTGTTAATTTGTATATTATTGTAAATTTAAGTATTTAATATATATGATATTATATATATAATAGTTTATTATAAACTATTTTATATGTTTATAACTTAATATAATGTATATATATTTTTATATATTATCAATATATATAAATTTATATTAATTTATAGATATCATAATTTATAATGATATCTATAAATTTATAAAAACACATATTATATAAGATGTCATCCAGTGGTCTTTGTTTTCATCGAAATAAAGCTTCGATGCCATCGAAAGAGACCTTGATGTAATCGAGAAAATCAGATAAAATGTTAATTTATTTCTTGATATATTTGATTATCTGTTCGATGCCATCGAGTGGTCGTCGATATTATTAAAGTAAGTTTTAATGCCATCAAAGGAGACCTCAATGTCATCGAGAAAATTAAATAGAATGTGAATTTCTTGATGGACATATCTGACTTTCCTTCGATAATTAAAAAAATGTGTTATTTAATTATATGAAAATGATTAAGTAATTGATTATATAATTAAATGTAATAGTACAATTACTATTACAGTAAATTATTTTATATAAATATATAACTGTTATAATAAATTATATTTTTAAGTTATTTATTAAAATTAATTATAATGATTTTAATAAAATTTGATATTCACATTATATAGATATTATAAATATATTTATCACATTTTGTTATAATATGTAATTTGAAATATAGCCTATAAATTGTATCTATATAATTGTATATATAGCCTACAAATTGTATATATATATGGGCATTAAAAAAATTTATATAAGGATACCCTAACACATAATTATTTCAATCCAAATTTAGCCATAATTTGATTTTCATAAGTCAAATTACTTTAATATTATTCATGATATATATTATTAATTGTTTTTAAATATTTATAATTATGGTTTATAAAGTTATATTTAAATATAATTTATTTTTATATTTAATACCTTATAATATTTTATATTACTTTTCTATTAATATAATGTATTAATAAATGTTATTTAACATCTTACATTGTAATATATCATCTAGATATATTTTATAACATGATTTTATATTCATTATTTAATTTGCAATATACGGTATATTATAAAAATTTAATGTTATTGTATACATTATATATAATTATATATAATCTGTTATATAAATCATATATAATTATTTACAGATATTTATATTTATACATATATTTTTATTATCAATTCATGTATATAAATTTTATATATACAATAATGTAAATATTATACTGTATATTTTATCACATTTTGTTATAATATGTAATTTAATTTTATAATATTAATTTATTTTGTATGATATACAATCTCAATAACCTTATATATTGATTAGTTACAGATTACTGAATACACATTTAATTATCACGTATGTTATAATTATAATTATACAAAATCTCTCCACACATCCTGCTAATCCATTAAGGCTTGTTTATAAAAATAAAAATATTATATATTTTAAAAATATAGCTTTATAACAACTGATTTACATATATAAAGTATAAATAACATTATAATAATTTACATATAAATTTAAGATTATAATTTATCATTAATATAGTTATAATGGACCTCAATGTATATTACATGTAAATACTTTATAACATTTTATAAAAACCTCTTGTTAACAATTAAAACATAGAGAAATATGTATTATTTAATAAATGTTAAGCTTTATTAAGTAATATCTTATGATATATATTTTAAGAAATATATTTATTATCTACTTAAAATATATGTAATTATATATAAATAATATATATATATATATATATATATATATATATATATATATATATATATATATATATGTATATTATATGTTTTAGAGAAAAATGTATAAAATTATATATATATCTATAATAATATATATATTATAAATATATTATAATATGATATATGCCCATAAAATCCTTTATGGATTAAGGAATCGATCATAAAAATGTCCGACTCAAATAACTCCTGTTGTTAATATATGATGGTAGGTTCATCCACAAAATTTTGGCATTATATACCTAACTATATTTCACATAATACTTAAGAGGTCAGGCAAGTAAAAATAAAAAGGTTCGTAACTTTGTTTTAAATAATTTTATATAGTATTATATTTTGGTATATAATATTGTATTATATATCACCACATGATATATATTATTATAGTGTAAATTAATAATGATTTAAATTAAGTTGCGGTTATAAATCATATATTATAATATAATTTATATATTAGTTTTATATAAAAATTGTATAATCATTATATTATATAAATATAATGTTTTATATCTTACATTATAAATAAAATTGGTAAACGACATGTTATATATTGATCCCATTATAACTATTACAAATATCATGTAAACATTATATAAATTTATAAATATTTTTAAATTGATAAATATAACATATGGTATAAACATAATTTAATTTATATAACATCCAAAGTTATAATTACTTTATAATATTATATATCATATATGTGAAAACTATGTATAGGTCAGCTATATTAATAATTTTTCGTTATAAATTTTCTAATATATATATTAATAACATTTAATATATAATTTTGTATTATATAAATTGTTATATATACAAATATATAATCGATGTAGTATAATCAATTCTTATAATATCAGATATATTTGTATTTTTAGTTATGAAATTGATATGTTTTTGCATTTAATGTAATACATATCCTTTATATAATGTATGTTAGATAGATATAGGTCATATAAAGATTATATAATATCATATAAATATTATAACTGTAATTATGATTGAAATATATACCTATTATATTCTATACATATAAAAATGAATTGAGGATTTATATCATTTACTTATAAAATTACTTACAATAATATTATAAGTTATAATGAGATATAAAACATTATAATATTTCAATAAACATTGTAATTACTATAAAATCTATATTTTATGTTGTATATTTATATTTTTAATATCTTAAAATTACCATTTTAATGATTATCATAAAATAATGTATAATATATATTACATAGATATTAATAATATATCTGTAATTATTAATAAAATATATATTAATTTATTATAATCATAAAAGGTATAGATAACATACTTTAAAGTTTTATTGTCTATTATCTTATAATTAGTTTATTAAAATATTAAAATATAATATTTGTTATATTTTAATATTGGACTTGATATACCATTATCTTAATCACATTATAATGTTATATAATTTTTATTATTTAAAAATGTTAATATATAATTTATAAATTGATAGTATGTAGTATCGCAGGCTATGGAGTCCATCATAAGGGACTTCTATCCAAACCAATCACATACCTAAATTTAAATAGATAGACTCAATGTGGTAAATCCTGATCTCAGGTTAGTCGTGCGCCCCGACCGAAATCGTAGTCATTGCGAAGGTACATGTAATAAACAGTTGTGCACCACCAACCCGACTGGATAGTAAATGAATGAATGAATTTGCAACTCCTGCACAATAAGTCCACATATAAGTATTGTACATTTCTGGAATCATATTATAATAATGTATAATATGATATTTTAAAACTAATATGCAAACTGAATTTTCAACTAATAGATAATGTGAACGTTATTGCAAACTAGGAGTTATAATTAATTTAAGTATATATTTTTATAACTAGCTATTACAACATAGTTTTCAACATGATAACTAAATACGACACTCTGATCTATATCTATCATTAACCTCAAAGGCGTGCCCTAACACAATGTAATGACAATTCAAAATATCTTGTTATCTTACTTAGGTGATTTGATTTGCTAAAGATAAGACACATTGATAACACCAGCTTCGTCCATCCGTTGCACATCAACGTGATCTCATACATTTCCCACCATGGCCTCATGTCCTCTATATACTTACGCATCTCTGCCACTTCATCATTTATGTAAGGGCCTAAAATCTCATGTGGCGCAAGAGGCTTCACATCTATGCCCACACACTTCATGAATCATATTCTTGAAGTGTGATTTTGCAGCTGCATGAGCTGGCACATGGCTATAAATAGACCACTTAGAAGTGAATTTTTTTCATCATCTCTCTCACATTCCTCTTGCTCCAAATATACTTTAGCCGCTTTTGCGTCCCTTTATTTCATATAATGCCTGATTTGCAGGTGCATCCGACAGTCTGACACAATGTGCAGTGTACGCTGGGCTCCCCTCACCTCTCATATGACCCCCATTACCTCTAATGGACTCACCCATCTACTACTGCTATCCTGCCCCATTGTCGTAACCAACCTCTCGTGTAAATTGCTTGAAAGTATGCTTAGACAACTCCCACTGTCTTATCTGATTGTCATCTCACTCCTTCAAGAACTTGTAAACTATCCCTTTGTACCCGAGGTCATTACCGACATCCTACTGAATTGTCCCAAGACCATAGTATGTCAATGGTTACGTAACAGCTGTTACGTGATGGTAACAGTTATATAACCATTACATGTTGAACAGCCATAACGGCTGTTACAGAAAAAATGTCCCATAATAGTCCTGAAACAGATTGTTTTTTTTTTCCATTAAAAAAGAGAGAAAAAAAGACAGTAATGGCTGTTACGGCTCGTATTGTAACGGTAATGGCGGTTATAGCCACCGCTACCATTATGGAACACCTTGTCCATGAGCCAGTATTGGACACTCCGTCCTCCCTAAACTCCTTACGTGTAGCCCACTTGATGCAGGACAACTAACCACTTGCTCTAAAATCTCAAACTGATAGAGCGTGGCGAATCAATCCCTTTATTTCAAAGCTCAGGCCCCACTTCCCATGGGTTATGACGCAGGGGAGGACGTGAGGTCGAGCACTGTCTTCCTCAAGAGGATAACTATTCTGAATCCATGGAACTTCTCTGGACTCCTCACAGAGACTTCTCGAATCCACGAGGAAAGAAAGCAGAAAATAGAAATAAATTCTAATAAATTCAAAATTGATTAATGAATGAATAAAAATGAGTTCACAACCCTTTAAATAGGGGTACCAAGCAATGAGAAAGAAATTAGAATTAAACTACAACTAAAACTCCTAGAATTCGCGACTTACTATAAATAGTAAACTTACTATTTATAGATGGTCGTGATGTCTACTAGTGCGCAAGGTTTTCGGCCAAAAATAGTAAGTGTCCTATTTGGCTTCACCAAACCGTTCTCCTAATTATTCTAAGTTCTTTTCACATTGGGCGCAACTCCTAAAGCCCGACGGATGAAGAGTTATAATCAAACTAAAACTTACTATTTATAGTAAAAACGAAATTAAAATAGGGAAACGATCGTCGATCCAGGGGTTTTTCGCAAATCTGGCTTTCGTAACCCAGTATAGCGGGGTTGGTTGGCTAAAGTAGCTCGTTCTACCCCAAATCATATATTTTACGTCAGATAACTCATTCCGGATTGTGAGATACGCCCGATCTAAGGTCCGACGGTCCGGATCACTTCTGTCGTCGACCGGGCCTTTTATGATCCATCTTGGCCATGAAACTGTCCACGACCCACTCTACATCAGTCCCCTCCACTTCAAAAGAACTCGTCCTTGAGTTCTCATCTGCGCTGGTTCATGATACTCGGTCAGGTCCGCGACGTTGAAAGTCCGTGAGATCGCCATGTCATCTGGAAGATCAACAATATAAGCATTGTCATTGATCTTTCGGATGATTGGTACCGGTCCAATCTTTTTATTCTTCAACTTATTGTACGTTCCGGTTGGAAATCGTTCTTTGGGCAGATGGACCATTACTTGGTTACCCACCTCGAACACTTTTTGTTGCCGATGCTTGTTCGCTTGTTCCTTGTACTTTTCGTTTGAGGCATGTAGCTTGGCTTGTACCTCCGCATGAATGCCCATGATCTTGTCATCCATATGTTCTGCTGCAATGCACATGCCTGGGAGCTTGGGCAGAGGGACCAAGTCTAGTGTGTGGCGAGGTAGTCGTCCGTAAATAACCTGGAACGGGGATTTCCCTGTTGAGCGATTCACCATGTTGTTGAATGCAAACTTCGCTTGAGACAAATTCAAATCCCACTGCTTCGGTTTTTCTCCTGAAATACATCGAAGGAGGTTTCCCAACGTAGGATTCACAACCTTAGTTTGACCATCAGTCTGTGGGTGGTAGGCGCTGCTGAACTGAAGTCATGTATCGAATCGAGTCCACAAAGTCTGCAAAAAGTGGCTTATGAACTTCGTGTCACGGTCAGAAGTAATAGTCTTGGGAACCTCGTGTAGCCGCACAACTTCTCTGAAGAATAGATTCGCCACGTGCATTGTATCGAGAGTCTTCTTGCATGGAATAAAGTGCGTCATCTTAGAGAAACGATCTACTACCACGAATACCGAATCCATGTCGTGTTGTGTTCGTGGGAGACCAAGCACGAAGTCCATAGATAAATCCTCCCAAGGGCCGTCAGGCATGGGTAACGGAGTGTAGAGGCCCGTATTATAAGATTGCCTCTTGGAGATCTAACAAATACAACAACGTTGGACTGCCTTTCCCACATCACGTACCAATTGCAGCCAGTAATACCATTCTTCCACAAGAGCTCGCGTCTTGTCTCGCCCAAGGTGTCTACTAAAGCCACCTCCATGTAGCTCTTAGATTATTTGTTCCCTTAACGAATTGTTCGAGATGCACAGTCGATTTCCCTTGAAAAGAAATCCGTCTTGCATATGTAAGTCACCGGGGTGACCTTCTTGACATCTAACCCATGCGTCCTTGAAATCGTCGTCATTGGCATATATGTCTTTGAGGCGCTCGAACCTGACAACCTCATTGTTGATAGTGACTAACAAAGTTGCACGACAACTCAATGCATCAGCTACTTTGTTCTGTTGCCCTGACTTGTGTTTGAATGCGAACGTGAATTCTTGCAAAAACGAGATCCATCTAGCATGCACACAGTTAATGTTAGCTTGACTATTAATGAATTTGAGAGCTTGATGGTCCGTGTAAAGTATGAATTCCCTTTAAATCAAATAATGTCGCCAGTGTCGTAGTGCCTGGACCACCGCGTATAACTCGATCTCATATGTAGACCACTTCTTACGTGCATCGCTAAGTTTCTCACTATAGAAGGCTATCGGTCTACCTTCTTGAACAAAACTCCTCAAATTCTAACATATGAGGCATCACATTTGACTTCAAACAGTTTGTCGAAGTTGGGAAGTACAAGAACCAGGGTCGTAGATAATCTGCGCTTGATTTCAGCAAAGTTCCTGTCGGCTTTGTCAGTCCACTGAAACTGCCCTTTCTTCATGCAATTTGTGATTGGTGACATAGTGGTACTGATATTTTTCATGAACCGACGATAGAATGTCGCCAGTCCATGAAAACTTCGCACTTCGTGAATATTTGTGGGAATCGGTCATTCTCTGATTGCCTTTACCTTTTTCTCATCCACCCGAATGCCCGTGGATGTTACGATAAAACCCAGAAACAACAGGCTATCAGTCATGAAGTTGCACTTTTTTAAATTGAGATACAGTTTATTTTTAGTGAGCACTTGAAGGACCTTCTTGAGGTGTTCCATATAAGTGGTTTCGTCTTGACTGTATATCAGAATATCATCGAAATAAACCATATCGAACCGCCCAATGAAAGATTTCAGAACTTAGTTCATCAATCTCATAAATGTGCTAGGCACATTTGAAAGACCAAAGGGCAAGACCATCTATTCGTATAATCATTCCTTGGTCTTAAAGGCCGTTTTCCACTCATCACCCTGCCGTATTCGAATCTGACGATAGCCGCTCCTTAGGTCCAATTTAAAGAATATTTTTGCACCCTCTAGCATGTCCAGCATATCGTCCAACCATGGTATAGAAAACCTGTATTTTATGGTGATTTTGTTGATGGATCGGCTATCGACATACATGCACCAACTCCCATCTTTCTTTAGAGTTAATAGAGCTAGTACAACACATGGACTCATGCTTTCTCGAATAAGACCCTTACGGATCAACTCTACTTGTCCCTGCAGAATCTCACACTCATTCGGACTCATTCGATAATGAGGATGATTAGGTAAAATGGACTCAGGGACAAAGTCGATATGGTGTTGGATATCCCACATGGGGGGTAACTCATCAGAAAGGTCATCGGGCCAGATTTCTTTGAATTCATGTAGCAGGGGCCTTAGTCCTTCAAAGATGATGGCAGGCTCGAGTTCTTCCCCTTTTACAATTAATGTATAAGTCTGTCCTGTTTCTTTGGATTCTTCCACGAATTCCCGTATGGTTAAGAGAAAACGGCCCTCCACTTTAGAAGTTTCAGGTGGTCCCTCTGGATCCATAGGGGCCAATATGGTCTTCCGGCTATCCTTGACGAAGATATATATGTTATCTCGCCCTTTATGAGTGGCGTCACGGTCAGATTGTCAGGGCCGACCGCGTAGTATGTGACATGCTTCCATGTCAACCACATCGCATACTACTTCATCCTTATAATGTTTGTTAAGTGAAAATGATATGGTGCACCGTTCAGTTACCTTTGTTTCGCTAACCTTCTTAATCCAACCGATTGTATATGGAGAGGGATGACGCTCCGTTTTCAATTATAATTTTTCCACCATGACTTTGGAGACGATGTTCTCGCTGCTCCTACTGTCAATGATCACGTCACAAACCTTTCAATTTACCGTACACCTAGTGCGGAAGATGTTATGCCGTTGTGGATGCACTTCCTTTCTTGGTGCATATAATAGTCGTCTCACGACGAGCGACTCGCCGTGATCTTGCTAAACCTAATCTAAATCATCTGCCTCATCCTCAGTGGTATGATCCTGTTCTTCAATATCTGGATCTTCATAAGCGTTATCAGCATTACCATCATTGATGGCGAGGTTTGTCACTTTTTACTGGGGATAAGTATTTGATAGGTGGCCACAACGATAACAATTGTCAGGCCTTGGCCGAGCATAGGGGTTTGGGATTCTACTTGGACCAACAGCAGTCGATACGCCCCTTTGGGGTCTAGCTTGCCCACTTCCCTGATCTCGGTTCTCAGATGTAGGAGGTTGAGTGCATGCTCCTACGGGCTCTTTCCCCTTGGGCTGTGCAGTTCCCTAGGGCAGACCTGCCACAGGGATTCTTGCAGTAGGATAGGTCCGTATGTTAGGACGTTCAAGTTGCGCTTCTGCCCGAGTAGCCAATTTGATCGCATCATTCATTGTCTAGACAGACTGTATCTGGACCCGATCCTGGATAGCCATACACAATCCACAGTTGAATCGGGCGACTTGCTGCAATTCAGTCTCGATCAAATCGTTATGTGCTAGCAGGCAGTAAAATTCTTCTGCGTATTCTCTCACTGATCGACTACCCTGTCGACAATTTTGGTATTGTTGGAATAATACCTGATCGTAATTGCTAGGGAGGAATCGGGTATGTAGTAGCTGCTTCATCCGCTGCCAAGTGTGGATTGGTGCTTTCATCTGCCTGGTTCGCGCGAGTTGCAGTTGTTCCCACCAAGCTGAAGCTCCTTCTTTCAACTTTTAAGCCACAAGCTTGATCTTCTTTGCTTCAGGGATGTTACTCGAAAAATCGCTCAACTTCAGAAAGGCAATCGAGAAAATCCTCAATGTGTAGTTGGTCATTAAAGCTAGGAATATCAACCCGCATCTTGAATTCTCGATCCGTTCGATCTACTCGATTGCCGCCATGTCTAGGGTGTTGGAAGATTATGTCGTCGATTTCCTCCTCACTGGAGCCCCCTTCCTCAGGAATGACCCTTGGATGTACTGCCGGTACTATCCTGCGATCAGGGCGATTACGAGTTTTAACAATTGGCGGTGGAGGATTACCACCAGGAACACGGAGTTGCCTTAGGGTCTGTTTGGATGCCTATAAGTTGGGTAAGTGGGAAGTGACTTACAGGGAAGTCACTTACAGGTGGTGTTTGGGGGAGAAAAATCACCTGTAAGTAACTTACAACCTGTAAGTCACTTATAGGCAAATCTACCAAAAAACTGCAGGGGGATGGGGGTGGGAAGTCACTTCCCTGTAAGTCACTTACAGGCTCAACGTCAGATTTTTAAAAAGAGGGGAAGAGGGAGAAACGCACCAACCCACCAAATCTCTCTGTCTCTGCAATCTCTCGCTGCAGTTACTGCCTTCCGTCTCTTCTCCTCCTAAAACGGTAGGGTTTCATCTACCCTTTTTTTCTCCTTTGAAAACGGGAGTGGTTTGACGTTACTCTATAAGGCACCTGCGTATTTTTTCACGTGTCATGGGCCTCTAATCCCAACAGACCATGTGATGCGGCATCCCATGAAACTGTCAGGGACTGTGGCCTGTGGTTGGTGATCCTGTAGATCGTTTATCTGGTTGGTCTCACTGTGGCATGTGGTTGATGATCCTGTGATGTAGTCGCAGTGTTGGTGAATCTCTTAGATTGCACAGTTAGAATGCAAGTAATTTAACAATCTACATCAGTGTTGGTGAATATCTTAGATCCTGAGCATCAAACTCCTCATTAGAGAATGAGAAAAACTTTGATGATAGAGTGGGATTGATGATGTGCTGGCCCTTGGAAATTACATCAGATTGCACAGTTGGAATGCAAGTAATTTAATTATTAGATTTTCTATTAATGTTTTTAAGTTTATTCTCAATGCTTCAATTTAGTTATTACTCCATATTATAGATTTTTTGAATTCATGGGCCCACTTTTATAGCCCACTTGATGATTGGTTTAGCTTAATAATTATCTCAAATATTCATCTTGATGGGCTTAACAAAATAACATATTTGATCCCATGTTTTTTTATATGATTATAACAATTTAGAACGATTCCCCAATCTAAGCTATGCTCAATATGAATATATAGCTTTCTACCTGTAAGTAACTTACAGGTTATCCAAACAGAAAAAGTAACTTACCTGTAAGTGATTTACAACTTACATCCAAACAGGTTACCTGTAAGTAACTTTCACCTGTAAGTCACTTACAGGTAAGTCACTTACAACTTAAAAGAACTTATAGGCATCCAAACAGGCCCTTAGGTTTTCTGCCAAGAGATCCGCTATGCAATCGATGGAAGCTTGTAGCCCTTGTATGGCTTGCTGATTCTCTCATTGCGCTACTTCGAAAGCTGCCGCCATTAAAGGTAAATTCCTTGGAGCACCGCCCATGGGATTGTTGCCCGACCCGTCGTTAGAAGCCATCGATCCGAGGAGAAACCTCGCTCTGATACCAAACTGACGCAGGGGAGGACGTGAGGTCGAGCACCGTCTTCCTCAAGAGGATAACTATTCCAAATCTACGGAACTTCTCTGGACTCCTCACAAAGACTTCTCGAATCCACGAGAAAAGAAAGCAGAAAATAGAAATAAATTCTAATAAATTTGAAATTGATTAATGAATGAATAAAAACGAGTTCACAACCCTTTAAATAGGGGTACCAAGCAATGGGAAAGAAATCAGAATCAAACTACAACCAAAACTCCTAGAATTCGCGACTTACTATAAATAGTAAACTTACTATTTATAGACGGTCGTGATGTCTACTAGTGCGCAAGGTTTTCGGCCAAAAATAGTAAGTGTCCTATTTGGCTTCACCAAACCGTTCTCCTAATTATTCTAAGCTCTTTTCACGTTGGGCGCAACTCCTAAAGCCCAACGGATGAAGAGTTATAATCAAACTAAAACTTACTATTTATAGTAAAAATGAAAGTAAAATAGGGAAACGACCGTCGATCCAGCGGTTTTTCGCAAATCCGGCTTGCGTAACCTGGCATAGCAGGGTTGGTTGGCTAAAGTAGCTCGTTCTACCCCAAAATCATACATTTTACGTCAGATAACTCATTCCGGATTGCGAGATATGCCCGATCTAAGGTCCGACGGTTCAGATCACCTCTGTCGTCGACCGGGCCTTTTCTGATTCATCTTGGCCATGAAACTGTCCGCGACCCGCTCTACATCAGGTTAGGTCCCGGCCGAACCCCCCCTCCCTTCGTGGGCACATGGGTCTCGCCTCACGCCGCCCACCCAAATTGTGCCCCTGCATCCCACAGGCCACCCCACTCGAGCCCGGTGTGAAAATGCCCCTACATTACCACTCCTCTCTCACCTTCACTCCAGTACACAATGCTTCCTTCAACATGAAGAAGCTTCTTGTAGTGCCTAAAATTCTTTTAATTCAATTCACATTTTGAAAAGATCCATTTTTTTTTTCTTCAAAGAACAGTTATCAAGTAATTGTACATAAAATCCCATAATTCAAGTGAAAAGTGTTTTAAGGACATGAAAACCATTGCCGAGCTTAAGCCATTTTATAAAAATTCACCTCGATCACTCAAAAAGAGTCCCCTTAAATAATTGTAAAGAACTATAAAACAGTTTCCTGAAATTTGGGATCCTATTGTCATGCAAGTGTAGAATCATTACAGTGGAGATTCAAGTATTAGAGTGTTTGAAGTGTCTTGAAAGAACCAAACAGTTCTTCATGCAGGGTTTTTTTTATATATTATTTTTTTAATGTTCAAATTGCCGATGGCTGATGTGTGGATTAGCAACCAATTGATAATTTCACTCTCTGATAGACCTTTCTTCTCACTCAACATGCTACTGATCGTCTCCTTCAACAATATTTGCTGGACACCAATACTTAGTAGTTTCTATTCACACTGTGAAAATAAGGACGCTGTACTTAGAATGATCTGTCAGCTTATCGTCATGGGCATATTTCTTATTACTTCGAATCCTTCAACAAATCTCGACTGGGAGGAGGTTCTCTCAGCTGGACGGGCCCTGTGAATAGAGTCGCCTTTACTTTGAGATGAGGAAACACATTGTGCATGCGTATATTGTTAGCATTTTGTCCCAATCAAGTTTGTGCACTTCTACAGGTGGTCAATCCTCGAAAGACCTATGGGCTTGCAGCTGATATTTGGAGCCTTGGTTGCAGTGTCTTAGAGATGTTAACCCGTACTCATCCCTACTCTCAATTTGAATGGGTGAGTAATGTATCTTCAATAAGTTATGATATTTTCGTGTGATATGAGTCTAGCCAATTTCTTTTGCTCCTTGCACTAATTTACTTGTTCATGGATATCACAGCATACTTTAGGATGTAATAGTAAAACAGTCCTTTCTTTTTCTGTGAGATTCTATTTGGTTTTTATTTGAATTGCGTCTTACCTGGATCAAAAGCAACACTTTTCTGGCTTCTGCAAACTTCTAGCTTCTGATTGAGTAGTACAAATTATAAAACATTGAGGAAACTGTTGATTTAAAGCTACAATTACCTAGAGTAATCAGTTTCATTTTGGTAACCTTAAGATTTAAAATTAACAGTTCTATGGCATTAATTGCAGTAAAATTGCTGGTCTATTCACAAAACTGATGCCACCTTATGCATGCCTCAGATGTTGCATACATGTGACACGTTTACTGGTGTGGATGTTAACTAAGCATTCGCCGGGGTGGATACTAAGTGTGTTGAAGAACCTGTTATAGCCTCTTATATCTTGATTGAAACATTTTTACTATGGACCAGCACCTCTCCAAAATTTTGTTAACCAGGTTCCACTAGGGAGTGCTGAAAAAGTAATATGCAACTTGTCATTCTCAGAGTTTTTGATTGGTTAATGTTGTCTATGCATCCAAGGACTGAGATGCCGACATTAGAAGGCTCTTACATACTCTCTTGTCAACTTCTTCTTCTTCTTTTTAAGTGATGTGCAAACGTATTTTTGTAAGCTGTATGCAAAGTGGGAAATTGAGCCCTTGAAACTGATCTTTCTTCTGAAGAGAGAAATGTCAACACGCATATCCTAGTCCCTGCTGAAGCATTCACAGGACAACTGGAAGCAGATGGTATATTAGCTTTGCACTGGTTTCCTTCAGAATCCATTCTTCTTATGATCGAAAGAAGTCTCCAATCAAAACTCAGCAATCAGCATTGCACCAAAAAATTTGGACTTTCTATTCCTTATCTGCAACTTGGTTCAGAACTTAAACACTGATTGGTTCAGACTGAAGCTTAATTGGAAATCTGGGCGTCCGGATCAGTGGAGTTGTAAGAGATGGAAATGGTGAACTGAAAACCATCATGCTTGGGGCCTTCCAGTGTTAGGGTTGATACTCTTTAAAGAATTTATTTTAAATAGCTTCGCCATGTAGTGTGTAGCTCATGCTATGTAGTATAGCTTAATAAAAGTTAGTTAATCTTTTCAATGATTTTAGTCAATCTTTTCAACAATTTTAATAAAATAATATAAGCAATAGTATTAAATCAGTTAAGTTGCCTCTTTCTTTACCTTTATGCTTAATCTTTGCTTATTTTTTCTATTATTTTAGGTTGTGTTTGGTTGCATCAAATATCATTAAATTTCATTATTAATCAGATACAAAATATCATAAAATTTCGCGATATTTGGGCAACTAAGCACAACTTTAATTAAAAATCTAAAAGAAGCAATCCCCGCCCACCTCAAGTGTGCCCCTGCAACCCACAGGCCACCCCACTCGAGCCCGGTGTGAAAATGCCCCTGCATTAATTACCCCCGGTGAGGAGTCTTGAACACGAGACCTCCCCTATGATACCACTTTGATGTAGGACAACTAATCACTTGCTCTAAAAACTCGAACTGATAGAGTATTGCGAATCAATCCCTTTATCTCATAGCCCAGGCCCCACATTCTATGCGTTAGGACCTTGGCCGAACCCCCCTCATGGCCCTCACATCACATGGGTTCCGCCTCACACAAGCTACCTACTTTACACAGGCCGCCCACCCCGAGTGTGCCCTTGCATCCCACATGCCACCCCACTCAAGCCCGGTGTGAAAATGCCCCTTCATTACCTTTTTGTTGGGCTAATTGAAACTCTATCTTCTCCCTAGCTCCAAACCAGGTTTACGATCCAGGTCCTAAAATTGTGCTTTTCCCCTTTTTGGTTCAAGTACATGTTACAGTTGGCGCATTCTACTGTTCATCCGGTATGCAATCTTGACCTTACCCTGCGGTCAATAACGGCCCTTCCACACCGTGTCCTGCTTTATGTGGTATGCAATTTGTGCTTCCCATGGACCACCTTGGCCAGTCAATGTTCAGATTTTAGATGTCTGATTGTCTCCAGTTATTGGTATTTCAATCATGGATCAGAATTGCCTGACCTCACCAAATTCGGTTTTATGATTGGCACTGCTAGTTGGACCATTGTTTTTGGAGTGATGAGCACACTCCATCGAGTACATTTTGTTCTTACATGGTTTGATTGGCATGTGTGAAACCACAAATTTGTTCGAGTGGCCAATCTTTGTCAAAAGCCATTAGGTGTCAACTCAACCCTTGTTGCTGTTTGTGTTGCCGCATTGCTTTCTGCATATTGAGTTGGTGCCAGGATTGTCATCCACAATTCTGTGCAATCCATATGCCACAGTGGCCATTTGTATTTTAGCCCTCTTTCCTCCCCATGGATGCTATTACATTGTTGCACCGTGGACTATAACTTTCAACAGAAGAAATCATGAAGGCTCGACCTTGGTATAGGCTCTACGACTTGCAGGCTGTCAGGCTTACTCGCCTGCTTTTGTGGTTGGCTGACGGGCTGAAACTGATTAATTTGAATGCTTACGACAGATGAGAGCTGTTAAGAGTGCCTATTGTTAACTCTTGAATGCGTGATGTGATTTGTTAGTTGGCCGTTGTTTCTTTAAAGCACTCAAATCTCTTGGATATTAACTTTCAGCTGTTGCCTCACATTTGATAATTTAGTTAAATCTCCTTCTCACTAAAACAACCACACAAATGGTGCTCTGCACCCCTCTCTAGAATGCTGATTGGAAGGACTTAAATGGTTCTGTGATGTGACAGATGCAAGCATTATATAGGTTTGGTCATGGAGAACCGCCACCTGTTCCTAATTCTCTGTCAAGAGAAGCAAGGGATTTCATCCAAAAATGCTTACAAGTTGAACCAGAAGATCGACCCTCTGTATCTGAGTTATTAGACCATCCGTTCGGGAGGAGGCCACTGCCAACTTCAATGGGCCCAGTTTCTCCGCATAACAACAAACGGGCTTAAGCAACATGTTCATCAACTTCCGATGATCCAAGGTAAATGAGGCTGGATATTAAATTTTATTTGGCTGCATTTGATCCTTTGCTGTCTCTTTTGTTCGTTGAGGATTTATGTGTTTTGCTTTGTATGGGTCATGGGTCTGAATATTGTTCCATACCAAGTTGACTAATTAGTTTCAGTGGGCGATGAAATGAGTCAGTAGTCACTGGGCAAGTCAGAGCCAAAACCCAGCCTGAGTCAGAACCACTCCGAACAAGTAGAAATTAGTTGGGGCTGAGTCATACTGGTTTTTTAATTTTTGTCTCCAGGCGAGTTGCACTCTGAAACTGCTTAAACACATGGCTCTAGATGCTATTGCTTTGGAGCGTTTTTTGAGAGTGCATATGGCGTTGTTTCTAGAGGTTTTTTGAGAGTGCCTATGGCGTTGTTTCTAGAGGTGCATAGTACTTGGTTTTCAGTTGGTAGAACAAGGTGATGGTTCACAGTTATCAAGACTGTTGGTCTATTGCTACCTAACATGGATGGACAAGACTGTTGGTCTAATGCTACCTAACATGGATGGACTGGACCATTCACTGAAAATTTCCCAGGTAAGGTGTCCTTGCCAACAATCTCGGGCTATGGACTGTTGCTATATTTCTCTTCTCAACCATTTTGCAGAACACAAATTAAAAGGTTAGGATCGGACTATTTTGGTGATTTTTGGGGCACAGAAATGGTGGGACTCAACAGCCAATATTTGGATGGGTGAACCCTTGGCCCCCTTGCTGAAAACTGCAAACCCAAGTATAATGTGCATATTATTGGATCAAGAATGCTATATTTTTCCTCTAGATTTTGTTGGGTGGAAAATTTTTCCCCAAACATAATAGAACTGAATCAGAATCTCGTGATCATCTTTGGCAGTTCTATTACTGCATTTGCTTGCGGTCTTCAATACAGCACCTTTGATCACTGTCGAAAGATTGGAACTTCATGGGTGCAGTTTCAATTTCGGTTGGCTGGTATGGGTATAATGACAGGCAAGCCCCTATAAGCCAAATCAAGGATTCCTGCAGCTCATGTGAGGCATGCAAGATGCAGATTGGAAGCTTTTTATCTGATGCACATCCTGCTGTTGTTGTAATGTTCTCTCTTTTTTTTTTGGGAGATTCTTCCCGTGGTTCTTTTTTTGTCCTTTTCTTTTGGCAAATGCCTATTTATCTTCCCAAAGGGTGATTTTTTATGGGAAAATTCTGGAAATTAGCCCCATCTGGTGAAATCTTGGAAACAGTTTATATACTAAGCAGTGAAACAAACATAGCATGTTTCTGGTGGATGTCTTGCGATTGTGTTTTGAAGATGGTGAAATGATGAATTCAATTGTGAACCAAAAATATCAGACATTATATCAATGTATTTGTCTCTTGGGTGGCCCACACTGTACTCTGCCCATAACAAGGCATCTATGTGATGTCTGATCTTTTGGTATGTGGTAATGAGCATGTTAGGCAGCAATCTCCACCATTCCCTCCTGGATGTGTCCTGTCATGAATGGGTCATATCGCATGATAATCTGTAGTCCCAATGCTGACCTAACCGTCCAATCTATCGATTTTAACAACATTAGAATGTGCACGCTCCTTTTTTTTTGCCCCAACCATTCCTCTGCTGGTTGGCAATCTGTAGATCCACTAGCATGAACGTGATCAGATTTTTTTTTTCCTAACAACAAGCATGTTCAGGAATCAAGATTTTTATTAGTGGTGTCAGACTTTTATATCTTTCTCATCCAACCTTAGGCTTGTGAAATAATAAATGGCAGACGGAATTATTTGAACACTAAACACAGATTTTACCAGGTGATGAATGCTACACGAGGAAAACATCATATGCTAATTACAATAAACAGGAGAAAACCATACAGCGACTATAGATTAGAAACAGAAACAACAGACTGACATCAGTCATTAACATCACCAATTCCAGACTTGATAAAATGGTGGGCAAATCCAAGTTTATACTGGGAATAAGACAGCATCATTTCACATTTCTGCCAAATGACAAACCAACTTATGCCTGGCTGCCCCGCCTTATCTTTTCCATTTTCTTCGGCTCACATCTATTACTGATCTCTGCCGGCTCCTACGCCGCTGCCGCCTTTCAGACCTCCCCAAGCCCAATACTCTCCCTTGACTAGCTGGAGAAACACCCTCTCCTTCAAATGTAGCAGCAACACCATCCCTAGTGCTAGGAATGGGTGGGCTGCTGCCAGTGCCCCCTTCCTCCAATGTGCGGTGACCCCTCTCAAGCTGCCTAAGGCGTGACCTGAAACTTGCATTCCCGGTGGACCCAAATGCTTGCAAGAGGAAGAGGACATTGAGCCAATTGCTCTCCTCCACACCCATCTCATAATTCCCATCTTCATCAACTTGTCCCTCATCCGTATGGAAGCCTAGACGTCCCCCCTCTATCACATAATCCCCTAACACCATTGCCTCTAGCATCGATGATCTTATAGTGCTGATCACGTCATGGCACTCTCTCTCACGCTCAAGCCTACTCCATTTCTGTTCGAGTACAGGGTCCACCTCACGTGGCCGTGCAGATGGGTGTTCCGCCCTCCCATGCTTTCTGAGCTCTTTGTATGTACCAGCGAATGAGCAGTCATCCTGCATGCAGCTCCTCCTCTTGGCATTGAGATATTCACGTGCAGCTTCAACCACCGTCCATCCCTTTACCTGCCCTCTGCACAAGGGGCACGCAAGCTCCGTAACCACATGTTTTTCATTTGGCCAGCCAGCACCTAAACCGACACTTGAGTTCTCTGCTGATTCATGCCATAGATCGTCTTGAACCTGACTATGGGGGGGTGACATAACTTTTGTGTATGCCTTCTTGAACTGATTAAGGCAATTGGAATAGCGATAACTGGTGCCGCACATGTATGGTCGGCAGCCCTTGTCATGAGATGAACAAAGCAGCAGTACAGCATTGTGAGGGAATTCCATGCACACTGAACAGGTAGCGTCTTCCCAGTCTTTCTCCAAAGCTTTGGATGAGTTCTTCTGGATCGCTTCCTTCTCAAGACCCTTCCAACTGTATGATGGTAATGGGTATGGGGTTGGCCTGGATTGACGGGAAGAAAGCCTACGTCGGGCCCTTGTACCTCTTGCCATTTTCAAAATAAAGCCTGAAACTATTCATACACATTTACAAGAATAAAACAACTTGAAAAAAAAAAAAGGAAATTAAAATTAGTGAATTATACACAAAGATATGAATGCTATTGAATTGCAAAAGCAGCAACGAGGAGAAGAAATAGGTTTAGAATGAAGAAGCCTTTGGAATCTTCCTTTTTTTTTTTTTTTTTTCTGAGAAATCACATAATTTTATTAAAGGGGAGGAAGAGGATTTTTTTGAACAATGATGATTTCATTAATAAAAGGCCGAAGCCAAAAATACAACTACACAGGAATTTACAAAGACTGCCATGAAACTGGGAAATGGCAATAGAGATTTTTAGCCAAAGCCCATTCCACAACCTGACCTTTAGCACTACTGAACACATCTATGGTTTCCCTTTATGATTCCTAAAACATAGCTCATTCCTCTCTGTCCATAGACCCCGTAGCCCTGCCAACATATCCAGTCTCCATATTTTTGCCCCCCTTTTCCCATTACCTCCACCGTGCCATGATAGCAAAAAAGCATCTATTGAACCTAGAAACACCCACATTACTCCAAACAATTGAAAAAAAAAATCATTCCAAACTGCTCTTGCAAAAGAGCAATGAATGAAAAGATGATCCACAAAGTATGCATTTTCAAAGTAGAGCAAGCAGATATTCGGAAGGCATAGATTCCTTTTGCAAAGACTGTCAATAGTTAGCACCTTATTTCTCCCCACTAGCCAAGCAAACGCCGCCACCTTCAATGGAGCGCCGTATCCCCGTACAAACTTCGTCGGACATAACCCGGCAACTTCACTCCCACCACTTATCCAGCAATAGAAGGATTTCACTGAGAAAGTACCTGATTTGTCTTTCAACCATCTAAGCGAATCGGCACTTGCATGATGCGTTGACATCGTGTGAAGCACCTGGCATGAGACAAACAAACTCTTCCACCTCTTCATCATCCGAGATTCCTTCTGGGGGGTTTAATATCTCCCACTCATTTATCCTCCCAAAATTTGTTATTTTTCCATCCCCCAAACTTAACCCAATTCCTTTCCATACCTGATGTTTTAGTGATGCCACCAACTTTCACAAATAATAGGCACAATATAGCCAAGAAGATTTAGCCCACCACCCCATACTTTCTACCCAGCAACTCTCTCCACCTAACTCCCAATTCTACCCTGAATATCCACACTCATTTGCTTAATAGCGCCAGATTCATCTTCTCTAAGTTCCTAATTCCTGCTCTTCCTTGATCGGCTGGTTTACATACCTCCTACCATTTCAGGAGGTGAAATTTATGCTTCTCCAAAAGATTGGAGAGAAATTGTGTTGTAGTCCTCCCATCTGCATTGCCAATACAATCATGAAGCTATCATGCCACCTCTAGCAACAGCACTGTTTCGGCTTGCAACACTACAAGGACAAATGGAACAATAGCACCAGGGCATCATAGTGACCAACAGCATGGTACATTGCTGGCCCTGGATCCTTCCATCCCACATATCCAATTTTTTGCTTTATATAACATGACTGAGCTCCCACAGACGAGACAGATTTTAGACACAGTATGTTCTGAAGTATTTCAAGCCTTGAGTAGCTAGCCCTGGATCCTTGCATCCCACATATTCAATTTCTTGCTTTCGATAACATGACTGAGCTACCACAGACGAGAAAGATTTTTGGCAGAGTATGTTCTCAAGTATTTCAAGCCTTGACCAAGTGGCATGTCATGGCATCTGAGAAAATCTAAATTGACAGAACGAGAATACTAACCATAATGGTTGCGAACCAGTTGATACCCAGATGTCTAAAAGAAGCTTGCCATCATATTAAGACAGCTTCATGTTTTGTTTGTCCATGAGACGAACACATGCAACAAGGTTATCAGGAACAAACACAAGCTTGCACAGGTTTTGGGTACGTGTGCTCGTCAAATTCTTACATCGCTTGGTGTCTTTTTGGTGTAAGCTAAGTGTATTCCCATCATACCCTTAGGGACATTTTCTGGGTGCATATAGTTTTCATTAGGGAATACATTCATGGTGCAAGTTGACCATATTTCACTGATATTGCTATGGTTACTTCAAATACAATTTGATAGATGTAGAGGGTGTCAGGGTGGTAGATAATGTCAAAGGATGCATTACAGCTTGGGATAAACAAAATAAAAAGAAGCATGATCCACACCCTTACATTTGTCACATCTCTTAACATCCTACCTTTAGTCATTACCTTCATACACTTATCGAAGATGCCAAATGCTCGACAAGCTGTCTCACACTCCAGGCTCCTCTCTCAATGCCTTGCTCTAATGCTCAACCATTGAATTGAGCATAGTTGTAAATTATTGAGGCACACCAAGCTTCACATACAAATCGATGGATGGCGTCGAAGTATTAAAAACAGAACACTGACTAATCAGGTGAACCAGAGTTTTAAAACAGCAGATAGCTTTGAAAACTTGGCCAAATTATGTTCAGCCATCCATTTGTTATGAAAAATGTGCCCAGCCTGATACGCCAATTGGCCTGATTTTTTATTTTTTATTTAAATTTTCAAGGTTGACCGGATTGTGGGGGCTATATGATGGATGATTTGGACCTCGCATTTGTTCCACACTGCATATAAGTGGCGTGTAGATGTGCTGCATAAATGCATGTGGACTTTACAAGCCCCATATTATCATTGGGATGTCTCTATCACATTGCTTTCCCAGAGATGAAGGTTTGGGGAAAGGAGAAAAACTTTCAGTGGCAGTGTGATATTTGATAACCTCGCATCAAGAAAATGCACATGGCACACAGGCAACCTAAATTAAATTGCAATTGCATCATGAAGCTATCCATGTTCTGATGCATTAGGCGTATAATTCTTCATTGAATAATTTTCCTGATCCATCATAACGTGAATAGCGTCTTGATGCACCAAAATATAAAACAGTGCCCATGGTTTGATAATCCAAACAGTTCATCTTATAGGCCCTACAGATGGGAATTCTGCAAAAAAAAAAAGAAGTTAAAGATCAAATGTTACTAATGCTTAGATAAGTGGCCTATAAATAGATGATTAAGAGAAAAAACAATGGTCCAGAGAAGGCCGGACATTGGATGTCTGGGATTTTCAAAGCTGAAAGAGTTTTGATACATTCCCTATCTGCAGTGAGCGAGATAAGATCAATTGTCTATATTAACAAACCATGGGACCCACTTGTATAGAATGGACATCAGCAATCACTAGTTGCTTGGAGAAAATAAAAAGGGGCAGTTTGGCCCTAAAGAGGAGATGCATAAAAGAGTAAAAAAATTCATAATGGGTACGTACTTAATTAGGAGAAGTATAAATTTATTAGTTTAATTAGGAGAAAAATATAAGGGTGCATCAGAAAATTTGCCCTATCTCATCTATATGTCCACGTCACAAAAGTTTCTAACCCCTCAAGAAAGTGTGTCATGCAGATTGGAAGATGTCAATGTTTTCCCAGAGAAAATCAGGAGCTCCACATTTGATGTTACAAATTCTAATGGATATGTTTTATCAGAAGGCAAATAGGTAAATGCAGTTCCCACATTATAGTTTGGTAATCAGCAGAGACTGCCATGCAGATTCAGATTTTGAGGCCATATTTATCTATCTGGATAAGGTAATTTAGCAGATACCACAATTTATATATGGAAAATTGATTTCATTAAGAAGAGAAACAAAGAAATACAAGGAGCTGAGACATGGCCCTGACCCCAATTTCAGTGCAAGAAATCATAGCATTTGTTGATCATTTTTAATCACACATCTAATACATGGAACTACACGTTTTGACTGCTGCATTACAAATTTTCAAAAGACAGTCAAAAAACCTGAGAACTCGACTTTATGTTTGTCCAGGTCAGCTAAACTAAAAAACTCAACCCGGTAAAATGCATACACACAAGCATTTCAAACCCATAATAGAATTTCTAGATAATTAGAATGTCAATGAAGTTGAAAAAAAAAGAAGAAGAAGTCCTTTTGCATGCACATCAATCTAAATACAGATACCTGATAGCAAAGAACCCCTCTTCTAGGAAATCCTGGATTTGGCTTGGTACCTAAGCAAGCTGAAAATAGGCAACAGCAATGCAGTGTCAGTCAAACAAAATAACCTGATTAACAGCAGAGAAAAAGGGCAAAAGGAGATGGAATATAATAAGACCTGTTTTCCTTCTTTTTTGTTTTTTGTTTTTTGTTTTTGTTTTTTTTTTTTTTTTTTTTGGTTTTGAGGAATACAAATAAAATGCAGCAAGCATAATGAAATGTGTGGTCAATAGGATGAATGGAAGTCCTCTCCAGTGACTTCCATTGATATATTATATGACATTATTTAAGCCAAACCATGTTCCTAGTTAGTTGCTTCTCCATGGTATGTTACATGACAAGATGTTGCATATGATCAAATTCTTGCTTTTGTAGAACAATTGAATATCTTTGGATGCCCTGTTTCTTAGAAAAAGGTCATCAGGTGAAAGATGACTCGGATGAATGCTTCAAAGAATAACTTACTTCACTGTATATTAGCCCCCAAAACTGTTTATTTTCTGTCTAACCCATTTTCTGAGACTATTTGTAACTTGTAAGTAAAGATCAGTAAAAAAGCCCAAGTCAAAGAAATCCTCGTGTAAGGGTTAGACAATTTTAACTGCCCAAGGAGTGGTGTTAAGGCATCTTCTGCAGTGTTATTGCATAGTTCCCTCATAACCTCATTGATGATGATTGCAGCAAACTCTTTTAACAGCATTCTATAACTCCTCGGAACCACAGGAGCATTTCTATGAGGTTTTATGGATCAGTGTGTGTGTGTGTGTGGCTGACTTATAACCAGAAAATATGGACCAATTTGAGGAGCAGCACTCCAAAAGATTACCCTTAATCAACCGATCCCTCATATATAGGTTGTCTATGATAAAATTGACGATCTATAAAAATAACGCTAAGATCGTAAGATTGAAGAAAATGTCAAATGAATAGAGGAAAAGTACTGTGGTACTATTTTATAAGAATAAGGAGACATGTAGAGCCGCACTAAATATCGTGGGATTAAACTTCTGAGCCTTACTATAAAACTTTGGGAGATAGTGAGTAAGCAAAGAGTAAGGCATGAGACAAATATATTAGAAAATCAATTTGGTTTCATGCCTGGGACGTCTACCACTAAAGTTTTTTTCCTACTTATCTTCCTATAGGAAGAGGAAGAAGGATCTCCACATTGTCTTTATTTATTATTATTATTTATTTATTTATTTTTATTTTTTTGAGAGGTAACAATTTTTTTATATAAACACTCGCCAAAGGCAAGAAAGAATACAACCAAAAAAACGAAGAAACAAGCAAATGGAAAAGCTGCCTCATGTGCTTAAACAACTGAAACCCAATCAAAGACATATCCATTGATAATGCCCACCACCCTTTCAACCAAGGAGAGCTCATTTCTGAAACACCGCCCATTCCGCTCTCTTCAGATAGCCCAAAGGATGGCCATAAGGAGAACCCTCCACTTCGCTTTAGCATCTTTCCTTCCACTCCTCCCATGCCTTGCCCATTAAAGGGATTCCATTGAATCCAACATAACCGAAGGCATATTGGATGACCTGAGGAAGTACCTCCATACCTTCCGCGCAAAAGAACAATGAATAAAAAGATGATTAATCGATTCTACACTCTCCATACACATAAGGCAAATTTTCGGAAGAACGAGAGACCTTCGCTCTAGGTTGTGAATTGTCAGCACTCTTTTCCTAGCCACTAACCACACGAACACGGCCACCCGAGGTAGAGCCCCGTAAAACCAGTGGAGGAAAGAGTGAGTGGGCGGGGGTAGTCCTTTAGAGAGAATCGATAAGAAGCACATGAAGAATCTACTAGAGCTATGAGCGGACCAGATCATAAAGTCTTCTTCTTGATTCGAAGGGGAAGCACTGTTAAGGAGATCCAATAGTTGCAGTAATTTCACAATTTCTACATCCGTCATATTCCTTTAGAAATTAGGACTCTACACAACTGACTTGCCACAAAAGTAGCAGCACCTCTGAATAGGGGCGAAATGGTCCATGGCTAACATCGCAATTATAGGGAACATAACTTGGAACGACTTATCCCCACACCACACAGCCACCCAAAATCGAATGTGCTTCCCATCACCAAGATTGAAAGCAACACCCTGCTGAAAGAGATACTTAGTAGCCGCTATCGCCTTCCAAACCATGGGTACCCAATAGGGAGGAGGATTTAATCGTCCAACCCTCCTGTTGCCTTCCATACTTGCTAACAATAACATCTAACCAAGCCCTTTTGAAGAGCCCAATTTCCAAAGCCACTTACCAAGAAGCGCAGTATTGAAAAGACACAATTCGTTAAGCCCCACTCCCCCTTCCAAAATAAGCTTGCAAACATCCCCCCATTTTAGGAAGATGGAACTTGTGACCTCATTAGCCCCTCTCCAAAGGAAGTCTCTTCTCATTTTTTCAATTTCACCGAGCACTAACTTAGGGCATTTGAAAATGGACGTAAAAAAAAACCGGCATGTTGGAGAAAGCAATTTTTAAGAGGGTTAACCAACCGCCAAAAGATAGGGTCTGACACTTCCAATTAATGAGCTTCCGCTCAATTCTCTCAATACCCCTCACCCATAGATGCTTGGCTGACTTTCCTATGCAAAGAGGAAGACCCAAGTAGCATGATAGAAAAGAGCTTGATTTACAACTAAAAACGAAAGCCAACTGCTGTAATTCATCATCTGAGACATGAATCCCAAGCATCTCACTTTTAGCCTCATTAATCTTGAGCCCCGATATAGCTTTAAAGCAAACCAAAATCTTGCGTAAATAATCCACTGACGTCGTATCTGCATCGCAAAAAAGTAGTGTGTCATCTGCATACTGAAGATGACTAGCTTGAATGTCATTCTCAATGACTTTGAAACTTGAAATAAGACCATTAACCTCCCCTCTGTGAAGCACTGTACTTGAGGCCTCCCCTACAACGACAAAGAGGTGGGGCAAGTGGGGATCTCCTTGCCTTAGACCCCTCGAGGCCTTAAAGAAACCTTAAGGCACCCCATTGACCAGAACAAAAAAGTGGGTGGACTACACGCACACCTTCATCCGACCTTTCCACTTGTGACCACACCCCAACTAATCTAACATATAATCCAAGAAATTCCAATCGACGTGATCATATGCCTTTTCCAAGTCTAGTTTGCAAACCAACCCGCTAATCTTTTGTCTGTGGCGGGAATCAATGCACTTGTCCACATTGTCTTTATGATTAGAGAAAGCATAGATAAGGTCCATGGAGATTTAATCTAATGGATGTTGGGAAAGAAAGGAGTTTTGAGAGGATATGTTAAAATGATTAAGGATATATATATATGAGGGAGTGATACAAATGTGAGGACCACTTCTGGAGAGACAATTGAGTTCCCAATTATTGTATGCTTGCACCATGGGTCGACATTGAGCCCATATCTTTTTGCATTGGTTATGGACAAGTTAACAAGGCGTTTGCAAGAAGGGATCCCCTGGTGTATGTTGTTTGCAGATGACATAGTTTTGATTGACAAGATGATTGGGGGGGGGGAAGGAAATTAACCGTGGGCCCAAGCCTTACAGATTCTAGTTGGCATGGATCGATGCCAAGGGTTTTCAATTCTTGGTCTCTAAGTGGCAATCTTCTTTCAAAGTTGAGGATCGTGTGGGTTTCAGGTTATTTAAGAAGTTGAAAATGCTGAAAGTTAAGCTTATGTCCTAGAAGCAGAAAGTACTTGGCTTGAGGGAGCTTGAGATGGATTCTTTGTTGAATGATATTTAAGCGCTTGACATAACAGTCCATTCTCTTCAGCGAGGGGACCACATTTAGATTTTGGGAGGATGTTTGGGGTGGGGACTCTTCGCTCAGATCGTCTTTCCCTACCCTTGCTTGTCGCTGCCCTGTGGTAGATATCTCTGTTGCAAGCTATTTCGCACCCCAGGATCTTGGGGGAGTGGGTTCTTCCCTTTCGTCTGGATTTAAGTAATTTGGAATTCGACAACTGGCTTCTCCTTCCTTACTTGCATGGGATTTCGCTCTCTTTGGGTGTGAAAGATTCGCTCATCTGGCGCTTCAACAAGTTAGGCACTTTTTTAGTGCAATCATTCTACCTGATGTTGTCTCAATCGAAGTTCGAAGATTCAAAAGGCCATATTGCCTTTGTGTGGTCCTACAAAGTTCTTTCGAAGATAGTAGTTGTCTTTGCATGGCTAGCTAAGAGAAATAGGATTCTGACTATTGATAATTTGTGCTAGAGATACTCCGTGTTGCCTGACGCTTGTCTGTTGTGTCTAGGCGCCAACGAATCTATGGAGAATCCATTCATCCATTGCTCTTTCTCCAAAGTGGTCTAGTCCAACATTTTCTAATCTTGGGTGATACCAAGTTCAGTTGGGAGCTTGTTCTGATCCTAACATTATGGTGGAGGGGGATCAATTGGTACTCCTGAATGGAGGATTGCTATGCTCACTATCTTTTAGTCTATTTGGACTCAAAGGAATAATTGTTGCTTTCACAATCTGAGTGGTTATGCGGTCGGGGTCGATAATCAAGTGGGCTCCCTAAGTTTGTGGTTTAGGAAGTTTGTTTTGTTTGGGTTGTGCTTTTTTTTTTTTTTTCCTTTTTTTTTTTTGTTTCTTTTTGTTTTGTTTTTTCTTTTTCTTTGTCGTGTACCTTAATAACATGCATCATCTTTCAAAAAAATAGACACAAACACACAATCTAGATTTATACAGGGGTTCTTTCACATCTAACGGATTTAAAATTAGTCGAACTAAAATAAAGCATACAGGGTGCAATTTTACTAACAATAGGAGCGAAAATGAGTAATTAGTTAAGATTGTTGATGAATAAGTTTCCAAAAAAGAACCACTTTCAATACCTTGGATCAATAATTCATGAGAGTGGAGAGATTGAGAAGGATATGAGCCTATGGCCCATAGAATTCAAGCAAAGTGGGAGATATTTGAGATGTGCCTCTAGAGTTTTATGTGATCATCGTGTATCACTCAAACTGAAAGGGAAATTTTATAGTATAGCTATAAGACCAGCTATGCTTTGTGGGACAAAACATTGAGCAGTTAAGGAACAACATGTTCATAGGATGGGTGTAGCTAAAAGGAGGATGTTGAGATGGATGAGAAGCAAGGTGAGCAAGGATAGAATTAGAAATGAACACATTCAAGAGAACTTAGGAGTAGCACCAATAGGTAATAAGATGAGGGAAAGTACACTTAGATGGTCTAGTCATGTGCAATAGAGACATACCGCTTTGATTAGGAGTATGTACAGGTTGAAGGCTCTAAAACGAAAGGGGAAGGCTTGTTGACCTATGGTCTAACTGAAGGTATGGCCCTTGATAGAGTGAAATGGCAGAATAGGATTCATGTAGCCAACCCCAATTAATTAGGATAAGGCTTAGATGATGATGATGATACTTGCATAATGATTTGTTTAATAGATTTAGTAGCAAACCAACTTTTACACAACAAAATAAAACTAACTATAAAATTGTTATACATGCAAACAATTAGATATTTTCTACCACCTCGCATGTCAAATCTTGAACATTCCAATGAAAACGCTAGTCATTCCAATTAGACCAGTCCAATTCAATAAAACGATTGGAAGGAAAACCAAAAGTAAAACCTAAGGCTTGAGCACAAGTAAGTTCACAAAAAATTAAGCAAACGCAAGTTACACACCAAATTATCTATGATCAAACTAATAATCACTAATGGAAACAACCAGTCAACCAATAATCACTAATCAAAAGCTAAAGCTACCAATAACTAAGAAATTTGGAAAGCCATTAGTAAGAGGTATTTGGGAAATTAAAAAGATCTCATTAGTTTATTAAAAATAAATAAAGAAACTTGGAGATAGGTATTTTTCATATGAGTGTGATAATATCTAAAATGTACACAAAGGGGTATCTCAGGGCCTGTTTGTTTTGCCAATTACCTCGGTAATGTAAAGTGTCACCATTACAATTTTACTAACGCTAAACCAAACATTGGAACCATTAGTCAAATGTAGATGTATTTAGGAGATAGGTAAAGGAATTCATAATCATTGCACTTATTCATAGCACTACCGTTAAAAACTCAAATCCAAACAGTGACATCAATGTATTTTGGTGATTATTTGACATTAAAGTATTGTTAAAATGCCATCATTATGATTTTTACCACCAATAAACCAAACATGGGAATCAACGGTCAAATGTAGATGCTGTCAGCAGACAGGTAAAGCAATTTGTAACCATTGCACATTTCCTTTACATTGTTGCAGTAATTGGTGAAACAGACAAGCTCTCAGTTTTTTCCTGGGTAGCATTTGTGCCATTCATCACCATTAGATGAACCCGCTTTGATTGTGAGATTGGAATGAAAACAGATACTTAGGATATTTTGGTTATATTTGGGAGATTTGTGTCTTGGCGAATCCGTAATAGGATCTTTCGTGTCATTAAATCATTAGTAGATTTTAGTTTGGGAATTAAGATTTAATCCTTTAGTAGTAGTTATTTCCCTTTGGATTTGAGATTTAGATTTCAATCTTTAGGATATGATTTAGATCTAAATTAGTAAAGTATGGATTTGAAAGATCTCTTTAGAGATTTGTAAGAACAAGTATGAGGGAGTTGATGAATAAGATTGGAATTAGTGTCAATTTATGGAGAACATTTTCTTGCAGAGGAAGAAAATCCTATAATAATAATAATTAAAAAAAAAAAAAAATCAACTCCTTTGAATTGTGTGGTGTGTGCAAAAATCCATTCTTCTCCTTCTATTTTCCTTCTCACCCATCCTGCAGCAAATTGGTATTAGAGCAAGTTCAGATTTAGGATGACATCCATGACAGGCAAATGGTAATGAGAGGAATGTCTTGGAGGGAATAACAAGGAATTATGATTGTATGGAGGGAATGCTCCATGAGATTGTGCATCAATTAGATGATTTCACGTTGACACAACATCAAAGAGTGCCTCCTCTTGGGCAAGAAGGTGATATCATTTTGGAATCAGATGTTAGCGGTTCTGATGATGTTGCATCCAAGCAACCTTGTTATCGAAGAGATGACTGATTAGAATGTTGTCAAATGGCATAAGCCATCCTGGGCGATCCATGGGGTTCTTTTGCGCATATGCAGTCAGGCAGCCCCTTGAACACCTTTTTTTTTTTATGTAAAATAAAAAATAAAATATAATAACAGAAAATTTCAGAGAAGATATGTAAAATTACTACAAGTGTTTGGAATTGTTTTTTTGACCTATTTCATTAATATTTTCATATATTGTTATGCTTATTATAATATATCTATTAGGCTATAACAAGTAAACTAACAAAGATATTATGAGAGAAAAAGAGTAATAGATTGAGTAAGAGCTAAGAGTCTTATGACTTGAGAGAGGAAAATTGGAGAGAAATGGAAGGAAAAACAAAGTCCCAATGGTCACAAATCTGACTGCTGGGACAGTATGCCATCACAATCAAAATAAAGAAGAAAAGGAATACACAAAATAAAATATATACAACATAGACTATGATCAAGATAATGATTAATGCCTGTCCATGGTGGAATTTGCTAGGGAGTCTGCCAAATCATTCACAAATCTGTCAACTCTAGAGAGCATCACTGTTTCCCCGCTACCCACATCTGCCATTTCCCGAATAATACTCTCTAGCCTCCAAGGGCCAAATTTGCATCTTGCCCATGTCACAGCATTCTAGTAGTCTCCTTCTATAATCACTAGAAGCAAAAATTGGTCACCACCTTCAGAGTTTGACAAATTGCTGAGTCAGAAAAACCAATAGGGCCCAGAAAATTCCATGAGAAGAACCCCTCTGCAGTCATGGGCAACTCCACCCACACCAACCCCTTTAATTTTGGAAAAAAAAAAAAAAACTATTCTTCTCCTCTCTCTCTTGCAAGTCCAGAGATGTCACCTCACCTAGGTGGGGCACAGGTGGCCCAAACACCTTACATGTGCACCCAACTTGCCTCTGACTTCACCATGGGCAATATGCTAAAGGTAGAATTCTTAGAATGATGAAACAATTAGGCGATTTAAAGCCAGAATGACTAAAAATGCTGAACTCTCACAGGCTTTCAACAGCCATAAATAGGTCAAGAGAGCACATTGGAGTAGATAATATTTGTGAATCATGTGGTCTATTTCGAAAACCATATGCCCTTAATTTTCCTAGTTTGTAGTACCAACATGAACATCCATGTTTTATATTTCAACTGAGTATGCAGTTGTGGCGTTTGATATACCATCTGCCAAAACTGTGGTAATCAGTCACCCGCCAAATCCCCTATTTCTCTCTTACTATTTCCTCCAGCTGCTTGTAAGCAATATGTGAAAACTGACATGCATATAATCACATCAAAATCTATGAAATTAAAAAAGGGATGTGGCTAGTTCAACTTCCATTTCCTCCCAATCCCAAGCCTCATAATAAACAGACCAATGAATAACATAAACAAACAGCATATGCTACTGAAAGGCAAAAACCAAAATCAACTCATTACAAATGTTTTGGCTTCAAATGCGCTCACCAACCTATTTCCCTCACTAGCAATCTCTATCTAATCTTTTAGACCATTGCAAAGGCCAGTGCTTAAGAGTAGGATCACATACAAAAACGGCTTGTGCGCAATATCTGGGCGATTCATCAGGAGGGCCTCAATTAGTACATGTCATGGCCCCAAAAATTGGCTTGTCCAATCATCAGCTGGGCCGCACAGGCATGTTCATGTCCACAAAAGCCATGTATTGCACATCTGATCCTTCAGTCAACTTTTCTGACACCCATTTTCACATACAGTTGTGGGGCCCACTTCATGACTGGATAAATCTAGTACATGACCATGATAAATACACGTTGGGGCCCACCTGAATCGCCCGGT
This sequence comes from Magnolia sinica, assembly GCF_029962835.1. Taxonomy (NCBI): domain Eukaryota; kingdom Viridiplantae; phylum Streptophyta; class Magnoliopsida; order Magnoliales; family Magnoliaceae; genus Magnolia; species Magnolia sinica. Next base: position 9,997,396 of record NC_080575.1, on the reverse strand, counting down.
CCTTGCACCCACCACGTGATACGTTGGCACTCCCAGAGACTGAAATTCAAGTAACCTCCCAAAAATTCAAATTTTCAACACAATTCGCCACAAATCAATGTCAAATTATCAACATTTATGAATTTCAATCTCGAAAGCCATTAATGGACGGCGTGGATATATAACGCATACATCAATGTGGGCCCCACGTTCAGGGAAACACCCGGGTAACACCTAATCCACTCCCAAGTTAACGAAGCGCAAATCTCGTGAGTCGATCATGGCCATCCATCGTGCGTCGCTGGGTGGGGCTGACTGAACATTGGGATGATCCAAAAGGACCCATTTTATTTAAATTTGAGGAATCACGTGACGTAAACGTGTCAAAGTGTCCAACCATCCAACTGTTTCTTTATGATGGACCCACCACGTGTAGGCCATAAAATATAGATCAATTGAATGATCCTAACCATCCAACGCGGATTTCACAACTGGACATTTTATATTAAAGAAAAGAATGTCATAAGCTCTATTAAACCTTCCCGATGTGCAGATCTACTTCCAAGGGCTCTAAATAATTACTAGGATAATAAATAAATAAATAATAAAAATAAATCCAATGGCTTGTTTTCTGCGGTCCCCTATTTCAGCAGGGAAATGGGGTCATTAGCCTGCTGGTAGACAATGAGCCGAAAGCTAATCCAGGCCTTTAAATTTTGAAAAAGATGAAAAGATTCTTGGTAAAAAAGTTGTGCTTCCAATCTATACGAGCATGTGTATTTGTGTCCTCAAATTAGTAGATCTGGACCTTTCATCGTACAAACCTACCATGCAGAAGCCCATGTCCAATAATTGGCTCAATGCCACAATCCCAACCGTCCAGTTGGCAGCTTAGAAATAGATGGCTATAAATAAATAAAAAAGAAACAAAAACGTGTGCGTTAAAATAGGTAACATCACGCTTGCTAGATTCGCCTAGAACGTGATTTCTGGGCTGCCTGATAGAGCATTCCAGATCTGGATTTCTGACTCTGAGATACAGCACGTGTCGCCGACTGTGGCACACATGCTGAGTGGTCGAGAACGATCCTCGTTCTACGATCTATGATCTAGGGGCCACCATGAGGAACTTAGGTTAAACGGATGCTCGTGGCCAAACCATCTGCGGATGAATTTAGAAGAATGAAAAGATCATTTTCAATGGCTAGCATTCGACTTCAAAAATCAAGGGTTAGGAACATCAATGAAGCTTGATTAGTAGTAAAAATAATGGGAATGGCTCAATTCTTCGTAAATCCTCAGCACGTGGCCAACCGAAATATAACCAGCATCACCACTTCGAGCGTGTAGCGATGGGGATTTGAGCAAGAACTTGAATTTGAGTCTCCCATGGCCCACCGAGATCCAGCCACTGATTTTAGAGCGCGGCTTCAGATATCAATCCCTGGGAACCAAAACTGGTACAACCTGCCCCAACTCAGTCCGTTTCAGTTGGTTTCAGTTCCCTTTCAGACTGATATCAGTCTAGGGACTTGTTGTGGACAAAAACCGCCGAGTCGTACCAATATCTGAATGCTGAAATGCTTGATTTTAACATTGCTTTAACAAGAAGAAGCATGGTTCTTTCTCCCAATAACTATTCTTAGAATAGTGAGTAATGATCACATACAACATTGTATTAACAAACAATCTTGATTTCCTGCAGCGGTGTCAGGTGGGCCGCATCACAAACCAGGATGGTCCATTCCTTAAATGGTCTACACCATTAAAATCAACGTACAGCCAACAGTCTGGCTCAAACTTGTGAGTGCGGTCCACCAATTCTGGCACCAGGTGATATTCATGGCCCAGTCCACCCATTTCACGGTTTGGACGTTCCACTTGAAAAACACAAGCAATAAATAAAATGTTAAGGAACTAAAGTGGACATCAGATGCACACATCATCCAACCATAACTGGCAAAAGTCCTATTTATCTTTTCTTTTTCTTTTTCTTTTTCCATCTACATTACAGCAGCATATGAGCCAATGTGAACTGCCTCTGAATGTATAGCATGCGGTAAGATAAACAAAAACAAACCACAATTTGATCCATTAACAATACCAGCTATGTCTTCAACACAATCACAGATGATACACTAACTCAGCAGTCCATCCGGAGAGCAGTTACTGCGTTTTGCTAACTGGTTCAAGAGCTTCAATCATGACTACGCTGTTTCCCCTGATAACCTGGAGCAGCACACAGATGATCTTACTCATCCTACCAACAGTGAAGGAATAATTTTTTTAAAAAATAAAAAAAATTGGCTTGGTTCGGTCACACCAAAATTTTGGTTGCGTTCACAAGTTTGAAAGGGCTCCAAACTTGATGGGCCTTGTGCAGATTCCAAGCAGGTTGGATTCAAAATGGCTGAGCCCACCCACATGTGATTTGGAGAAAGAAAAGTAGGCAACAATGTTTTAAATAATGGTAGTGTGTTGCGCAGCATTCAGCCCTCTAGCATGTAGGGTAAATAGCGTAGCGTGTAGAAACTTCTATTTTTTAGTTTAAAAATATGAAAATTATGATAATTTGTAAGAAAAAAGGCAACAAATATATAAATGCCTAACGGATGATTCATTTTTTCAAGTATAAGCATGTTCAAACAAGTTATTAATTATTATTTATCAAAAGCTAATCCATACATATAAAGTTATAAAAAAATCAATAATCAAATAATTATTGCATCAACAACTTTCTAAGCAAACCATTTATATTAATAATGTATAATCCAACCATAAGTCACAACTCACAAGTATGAAAGGAAATAAAAATCCTAGAGGTTAAGAGGGGTTTTCGAGAACCCTATTTTGAAACCCTTTTTCTTTTTAGTTTTAAGTTGTGAGTTTCACACCAACTTTAACAAAGGATCACCACCATTTTAAGTGAAAGTTAACATAGAAAAGTTTGGTTTTAATTTTACATTTTAAGTTTTTTTATGGTGCGAGTTTTACACCATTTTAAAAAAATAAAAAATACATTGTAGAGTATGCTACAAACGCTACGCGCCATGTAATTGTTGTGCACACTGCAACCCTTGTAGGTTATGCTACATGGGATTTACGCTATTTAGCTACACTACATAGCACTACAGGTACGCTAGGCTATGTAGCTACATGGGATTTATGCTATTTAGCTACACCACATAGCACTACGGGTACACTAGGCTATGTAGCTACATGGGATTTACGCTATTTAGCTACACTACATAGCACTACGGGTATGCTAGGCTATGTAGCATACGCTACGAGCGCTATTTGAAACATTGGTTGGGAAACCAGAGTCCACATGATGTGCTCAGGGGTTTCTCACTCTGCCCCAAATGCAATGCTTTCCAATTCTTTTGGGAAAAGTGGAACCAGTTCCGGTTTGGGCGGACCTCCATAATGAACCCCTGATCCATTTTTTACATACTGGAAACATTGAAAATAAAGCCAATACAAATACCGTAAAAGGAGAAAGAGAGAAACTTACCACCATTCCTATGTCATTTTTCTCATTGCCATTGAGTTCAATGGTGTTGTCGATCACCAGATTCATAAACTGGTCAAATCCACGAAGGGTGCCAACCACAACCCTGTTCGCATTCAGCTTAACTACAACACAGAGTTCCATTTAGTTTGAGATTGAAAGAAATGTTAATGATGATTAGCATCTAATAATTAACAAGAAAAGTTATTTCCAGATCCCTTCTCTTCTTGTCCGTGATAGTAACTCGCATACCATTTTCTCTTTTAGGATCCTCATGCTTCTCTATCAAAGCTGAAGCATCAGTTTTCTAGTGTATAAAAGTAGCAGTTGAGCATCAATTTGCTTCTAAGGCACTGTTAAATTTACTTTGGCTGAATATAGCACGAATGATCCAGAGCCAAATGCTAAACGTTCAAAATCAATGGTGAAAGGTTCAGCCTGTGATTCAAAAACACTGAAGTCACTTGTATCTTGAACTGGCACTATCAGCAGATTTTTATCAAGGGCTCCCAGATTCCAACTCAATTCAAAAGCTGTATGAAATATCAGTAAGCAACAATTGTGAAAACGGTTCAAAATGATGTCCTCCAACATCCACCTCCTTCACCCAGAAGATTATTTCACAGGTTTGTTAATATAGACAATTGATCTTATCTCACTCACTGTAGATAGGGAATGTATCAAAACTCTTTCAGCTTTGAAAATCCCAGACATCCAATGTTCGGCCTTCTCTGGACCATTGTTTTTTCTCTCTTAATCATCTATTTATAGGCCACTTATCTAAGCATTAGTAACATTTGATCTTTAACTTCTTCTTTTTTTGCAGGATTCCCATCTGTAGGGCCTATAAGATGAACTGTTTGGATTATCAAACCATGGGCACTTTTCATATTTTGGTGCATCAAGACACTATTCACGTTATGATGGATCAGGAAAATTATTCAATGAAGAATTATAGGCCTTATGCATCAGAACATGGATAGCTTCATGATGCAATTGCAATTTAATTTAGGTTGCCTGTGTGCCATGTGCATTTTCTTGATGCAAGGTTATCAAATACCACACTGCCACTGAAAGTTTTTCTCCTTTCCCCAAACCTTCATCTCTGGGAAAGCAATGTGAGAGAGACATCCCAATGATAATATGGAGCTTGTAAAGTCCACATGCATATATGCAGCCCATCTACACGCCACTCATATGCAGTGTGGAACAATTGCGAGGTCCAAATCATCCATCATATAGCCCCCACCATCCGGTCAACCTTGAAAATTTAAATAAAAAATAAAAAATAAGGCCAATCGGCTTATCAGGCTGGCCACATTTTTCATAACTAATGGATGGCTGAACATAATTTGGCCAAGTTTTCAAAGCTATCCGCTGTTTTAAAACTCTGGTTCACCTGATTAGTCAGTGGTCTGTTTTTAATACTTCGACGCCATCCATCGATTTGCATGTGAAGCTTGGTGTGCCTCAATAATTTACAACTATGCTCAATTCAATGGTTGAGCATTAGAGCAAGGCATTGAGAGAGGAGCCTGGAGTGTGAGACAGCTTGTCGAGCATTTGGCATCTTGGATAAGTGTATGAAGGTAATGACTAAAGGTAGGATGTTAAGAGATGTGACAAATGTAAGGGTGTGAATCATGCTTTTTTTATTTTGTTTATCCCAAGCTGTAATGCATCCTTTGACATTATCTACCACCCTGACACCCTCTTCATCTATCAAATTGTGTTTGAAGTAACCATAGCAATATCAGTGAAATATGGTCAACTTGCACCATGAATGTATTCCCTAATGAAAACTATATGCACCCAGAAAATGTCCCTAAGGGTATGATGGGAATACACTTAGCTTACACCAAAAAGACACCAAGCGATGTAAGAATTTGACGAGCACACATACCCAAAACCTGTGCAAGCTTGTGTTTGTTCCTGATAACCTTGTTGCATGTGTTCGTCTCATGGACAAACAAAACATGAAGCTGTCTTAATATGATGGCAAGCTTCTTTTAGACATCTGGGTATCAACTGGTTCGCAACCATTATGGTTAGTATTCTCGTTCTGTCAATTTAGATTTTCTCAGATGCCATGACATGCCACTTGGTCAAGGCTTGAAATACTCGAGAACATACTCTGCCAAAAATCTTTCTCGTCTGTGGTAGCTCAGTCATGTTATCGAAAGCAAGAAATTGAATATGTGGGATGCAAGGATCCAGGGCTAGCTACTCAAGGCTTGAAATACTTCAGAACATACTGTGTCTAAAATCTGTCTCGTCTGTGGGAGCTCAGTCATGTTATATAAAGCAAAAAATTGGATATGTGGGATGGAAGGATCCAGGGCCAGCAATGTACCATGTTGTCGGTCACTATGATGCCCTGGTGCTATTGTTCCATTTGTCCTTGCAGCGTTGCAAGCTGAAACAGTGCTGCTGCTAGAGGTCGCATGATAGCTTCATGATTGTATTTGCAATGCAGATGGGAGGACTACAACGCAATTACTCTCCAATCTTTTGGAGAAGCATAAATTTCACCTCCTGAAATGATAGGAGGTATGTAAACCAGCCGATCAAGGAAGAGCAGGAATTAGGAACTTAGAGAAGATGAATCTGGCGCTATTAAGGAAATGAGTGTGGATATTCAGGGTAGAATTGGGAGTTGAGGTGGAGAGAGTTGCTGGGTAGAAAGTATGGGGTGGTGGGCTAAATCTTCTTGGCTATATTGTGCCTATTATTTGTGAAAGTCGGTGGCATCACTAAAACATCAGGTATGGAAAGGAATTGGGTTGAATTTGGGGGATGGAAAAATATCAAATTTTGGGAGGATAAATGGGTGGGAGATATTAAACCCCCCAGAAGGAATCTCGGATGATGAAGAGGTGGAAGAGTTTGTTCGTCTCATGCCAGGTGCTTCACACGATGTCAACGCATCATGCAAGTGCCGATTCGCTTAGATGGTTGAAAGACAAATCAGGTACTTTCTCAGTGAAATCCTTCTATTGCTGGATAAGTGGTGGGAGTGAAGTTGCCGGGTTATGTCCGACGAAGTTATGTCCGACGAAGTTTGTACGGGGATACGGTGCATCATTGAAGGTGGCGGCGTTTGCTTGGCTAGTGGGGAGAAATAAGGTGCTAACTATTGACAGTCTTTGCAAAAGGAATCTATGCCTTCCGAATATCTGCTTGCTCTACTTCGAAAATGCATACTTTGTGGATCATCTTTTCATTCATTGCTCTTTTGCAAGAGCAGTTTGGAATGATTTTTTTTTCAATTGTTTGGAGTAATGTGGTTTTTTCTAGGTTCAATAGATGCCCTTTTGCTATCATGGCACGGTGGAGGTAATGGGAAAAGGGGGGCAAAAATCTGGAGACTGGCTATGTTGGCAGGGCTACGGGGTCTATGGAGAGAGAGGAATGAGCTATGTTTTAGGAATCATAAAGGGAAAACCATAGATGTGTTCAGTAGCGCTAAAGGTCAGGTTGTGGAATGGGCTTTGGCTAAAAATCTCTATTGCCATTTCCCAGTTTCATGGCAGTCTTTGTAAATTCCTGTGTAGTTGTATTTTTGGCTTCAGCCTTTTATTAATGAAATCATCGTTGTTCAAAAAAATCCTCTTCCTCCCCTTTAATAAAATTATGTGATTTCTCAGAAAAAAAAAAAAAAAAAAAAGGAAGATTCCAAAGGCTTCTTCATTCTAAACCTATTTCTTCTCCTCGTTGCTGCTTTTGCAATTCAATAGCATTCATATCTTTGTGTATAATTCACTTATTTTAATTTCCTTTTTTTTTTTTTCAAGTTGTTTTATTCTTGTAAATGTGTATGAATAGTTTCAGGCTTTATTTTGAAAATGGCAAGAGGTACAAGGGCCCGACATAGGCTTTCGTCCCGTCAATCCAGGCCAACCCCATACCCTTTACCATCATACAGTTGGAAGGGTCTTGAGAAGGAAGCGATCCAGAAGAACTCATCCAAAGCTTTGGAGAAAGACTGGGAAGACGCTACCTGTTCAGTGTGCATGGAATTCCCTCACAATGCTGTACTGCTCCTTTGTTCATCTCATGACAAGGGCTGCTGACCATACATGTGCGGCACCAGTTATCGCTATTCCAATTGCCTTAATCAGTTCAAGAAGGCATACACAAAAGTTATGTCACCCCCCCATAGTCAGGTTCAAGACGATCTATGGCATGAATCAGCAGAGAACTCAAGTGTCGGTTTAGGTGCTGGCTGGCCAAATGAAAAACACGTGGTTACGGAGCTTGCGTGCCCCTTGTGCAGAGGGCAGGTTAAGGGATGGACGGTGGTTGAAGCTGCACGTGAGTATCTCAACGCCAAGAGGAGGAGCTGCATGCAGGATGACTGCTCATTCGTTGGTGCATACAAAGAGCTCAGAAAGCATGTGAGGGTGGAACACCCATCTACACGGCCACGTGAGTTGGACCCTGTACTCGAACAGAAATGGAGTAGGCTTGAGCACGAGAGAGAGTGCAATGACGTGATCAGCACTATAAGATCGTCGATGCCAGGGGCAACGGTGTTAGGGGATTATGTGATAGAGAGGGGACGTCATGGCTTCCATACGGATGAGGGACAAGTTGATGAAGATGGGAATTATGAGATGGGTGTGGAGGAGAGCAATTGGCTCAATGTCCTCTTCCTCATGCAAGCATTTGGGTCCACCGGGAATGCAAGTTTCAGGTCACGCCTTAGGCAGCTTGAGAGGGGTCACCGCACATTGGAGGAAGGGGGCACTGGCAGCAGCCCACCCATTCCTAGCACTAGGGATGGTGTTGCTGCTACATTTGAAGGAGAGGGTGTTTCTCCAGCTAGTCGAGGGAGAGTATTGGGCTTGGGGAGGTCCGAAAGGCGGCGGCGGCGTAGGAGCCGGTGGAGATCAGTTATAGATGTGAGCTGAAGAAAATGGAAAAGAGAAGCCAGGGCAGCCAGGCATAAGTTGGTTTGTCATTTGGCAGAAATGTGAAATGATGCTGTCTTATTCCCAGTATAAACTCGGATTTGCCATCTGGAATTGGTGATGTTAATGCCTGATGTCAGTCTGTTGTTTCTATTTCTAATCTATAGTCGCTGTATGGTTTTCTCCTGTTTATTGTAATTAGCATATGATGTTTTCCTCGTGTAGCATTCATCACCTGGTAAAATCTGTGTTTAGTGTTCAAATAATTCCGTCTGCCATTTATTATTTCACAAGCCTAAGGTTGGATGAGAAAGATATAAAAGTATGACACCACTAATAAAAATCTTGATTCCTGAACATTCTTGTTGTTAGGAAAAAAAAAAAAAATCTGATCACGTTCATGCTAGTGGATCTACAGATTGCCAACCAGCAGAGGAATGGTTGGGGCAAAAAAAAAAGGGAGCGTGCACATTCTAATGTTGTTAAAATCGATAGATTGGACGGTTAGGTCAGCATTGGGAATATAGATTATCATGTGATATGACCCATTCATGACAGGACACATCCAGGAGGGAATGGTGGATATTGCTGCCTAACATGCTCATTACCACATACCAAAAGATCAGACATCACATAGATGCCTTGTTATGGGCAGAGTACAGTGTGGGCCACCCAAGAGACAAATACATTGATATAATGTCTGATATTTTAGGTACACAATTGAATTCATTATTTCACCATCTTCAAAACACAATCGCAAGACATCCACCAGAAACATGCTATGTTTGTTTCACTGCTTAGTATATAAACTGTTTCCAAGATTTCACCAGATCAAGTAGATTCATAGCCATTAAAAAGAATTATAGTTCATTCCCCGATGTGTGACATTCCTCCCCCCCTTTTATAAATCTCCATATCCAGCTACCTGGGATAACTATATCAAATTCACCATTCCGCACGCTCAAAGAGATTCGCAAGTGATCCACAAACCCAATGGCAGACAAAAATATGCAATGGAGAGATTATCTTTCTTATATCCCAAAATGCCTACGAGTGCCTTCATTCTACCATCTGTCAACTAACTACCACCACCAAGATGCGAGACTGCCTCGGATAGATTTCCCACCTTGAATAGGTAATGGGACCAATATCTTTCGCCATAACAATCTACTATGAGTTCCACCAATTGTTATGAAAGATAAGGTACTATGAGTTCCACAAATTGTTGTGAAAGATCCTTGTTTTACAATCTACTAACGCCATGTAGCTCATTAACATAGCTTAAGTCACGCGTAGCACAATGTTATATGCTCATTTTGTGTACACTACACACTACGTAGCTTACACTACCAGTCATTTTTTACTAAAACATTAAAATCGATTAATGTTTTCAATGATTTGCTACATTTTTTATTTTTGAATAAAAGTTACTCTTTTTAATTATTTTAGTAAGATAATCTAAGCAATAGTATTAAATTGGTTAGGTTGCTCTTTCTTTACCTTCAGAGTTAATCTTTGCCTATTATTCCTATTATTTTAGGCTGTGTTTGGTTGCACCAAATGTCATTCAATTTCACTGTTAATCAGATATATTTGGTGCAAAATATTATAAAATTTCATGATATTTGGCACAAATTTAATTAAAAATCTAGGGGCGTGCTTGGTTTTCCAATTTTTGGTGCAATTCACAGTAAATGAGTCATCGTTATCTTTTCAAGGTGTTTGGTTAAGAGAAATTACGGTGCAAAAAACAAGAGTCAAATACACGTAAAGTAAACGGTAAAGAAAATTGTAATCATTATGATTTTACATACCAAAAGACCCTTTTTTTTACAGTGAGGCCCCTGTAAAACAGTGTTATAATGTAATCATTGTAGTCGAATGTCAGTGATGTCACAACACAATTACAAGGGTAAGTAATCATTACCCATTTCCAACCAATTACACCATTGTAATTGGAAAACTAAACAGGCCCTAGAAGAAGCTTATGCTACATGCTATGTAGCTTAAGCCTCATGCTTTAGTGGGATGAATGCTACACTACATGCTATTTGCTATTTAAAACACTGATTGGAATCTTGCGGGCTCACTTTCAATGTAAATGAGATTAGAGTTCAGGTGAGGAAGATTCTTAAAAAAGCTAAAGCGGACGTTATTATAGCTCAAGAATCTAAGCTACAAATTATGAACAGAGGCATTAAGGACTCTATCTAGGGGGTCAAAAACAAGGAGTGGCTTGTGGTGGATGCTATATGTACCGCAGGGGGTATAATGGTGGATGGGAACAATGATATTTAGAAGTTGGAGGATAGTTTCCCTGTTCTTTTTCAATGTTTGTTGTCTTGCGGGACATTGTCTCAGGATGGCAGTAGATTTTTACTGTTGTTTATGGCCCTTCTGTGTATAGTCTGTGTGAGCAGTTTTGGGCAGAATTGGATTTATTTGCAGCAAAATTGGAATTTCCCATAGCGCATTGCTGGGGATTTTAATGTAGTTAGATTCTCCTATGAAAAATCGAATGGTGAGCATATATCTAGCGGTTTTTTTTTTTTCCCATTAAAACAAAGGCTTCATGGAATGGGTGGAATGGCAAGAGCTGGTGGATCTTCCAGTAGGGGAAGCTAAATATAATTTGGTCGAATGGGCAGGCAGATCCCATTTTGTCACATTTAGACAGGTTCCTAGTGTTTATAGAGTGGCTTGAAAAATTCCGTTTGCAAGTTAGATGGCTCTTACAGAACCTATTGCAGATCATAAACCTATTGTTTCGGAGGTGTTGGAAGAAGAATAGGGCCTGAAGCTGAATTAGCTTGACTAGAAATAGATGGGTTTAGTCAATTAAGAATTGGTGGAGTGTTTGTGGTCAATGGATACACTGGATTTTGGTTATCTCGTAAACTCAGACTTTTGAAAGATAAGATTAAACACTGGAAGAAAGAATTTATTGACGCTACAAAGGGGGAATTTGATATTTTATTCTGAAAGAGATACACGAGTTTGATGTTAAAGAGGAGGCCGGTCAGTTGTCCTCTACAGAGCGAAAGGAGAGCAAGTTGAGCCTCCAATTATGCTAATTGTATCAAAGAAGAAGAAATCAAATGGAAGCAACGATCTAGAGCCCTATGGCTTAAGGAAGGTGACGGAAATAGGTGCTTCTTCCACAAAATAGCTAGTGCTAAGGCTTGTAGTAATAGAATCGGCTGTTGGGTTGTTAATGGCACATGGATGTCAGATAAGGGCCAGATATGTGATTCAATCATCTAGTGTTATAAGGATCTCTTATCTCGAGATCAGTGGTTGAGACTGTGGTTGAATAATTTGGACTTCCCTCATTTGCCGGCTAAGATTGAAAGTTCCCATCTATGAGGACGAGGTCAAAGCAGCTTTAGACTCTGTGTGGGGAGAAGGGCCCAGGCCCTGATAGCTTTCTAATGATGTTCTTCCAAAAATTTTGGCGGGTTATTAAAAGGGAAGTGATGGAATTCGCTTTTGAATTTTATGATTTTGGGTGCCTATCGAATGAGCCAAGAGCTTCTTTCATAGCCTGCATCTAGAAAGTTGAAGGGGCAGAGAGGATAAGAGATTATGACCCATTTACTTGATTGAGGATCCGCATAAAATCATTGTTAAGGTCTTGCTTGTCAAATTTCAGAAAGTTTTATTGCAGAGTATTTCAGAGAATCAAGGGGTTTTGTGGCGGGGAAACAGATTCTGGATAGCTCTTTAATTGTTCATGGATATATTGATTTCAGGGATAGGGAAAGAAAATGTAGGTTGGTGTGCAAGCTCGACATTAAAAAAGGCATCTGATTATGCTAACTAGGAGTTCCTTGATTATATGCTTGGTAAGTTAAGGTATGGTAAGAAATGGAGGGGCTGGATGTGGGCTTATGTGCAATTGGCTTCGTTTTTCATTTTGGTTAATGGTTGCCGAGGGATTTCTTCAAGGCTTCAAGGGTATCAGGCAAGGCGACCTTTTATAATTATCTCCTTGTTTGTAGTAGTTGGAGAGGCATTGAGCAGGATGCTTCATAAAGGGGAGGAATTGGGTTTAATAAAAGGCTTCCAAGTTTCAAATGGGGGAACGTCGATCAATCATCTCCAATATGCATAAGATACTCTTTTGTTTTGCAATGAGGAATTGCTAGAGTTAACTATCTTGTTGAGCAGGTTGCAAAATATGGTTCCCTCATCTCATGAAGAGGACTCTCTGGTCTGGAAGGCTCATGGCTCAGGTTGCTTCTCCATTCAATCTTTGTATAGGCTGAATGCCAGTTCACCTCATTCTCACTCCTTTTTGTGTCATATGTGGGCTTATGGTGCCCTCCCAGGGTGGCGGCCTTCGTTTAACTTGTGGGAAGAAAGAGAGTGTTAACCATTGACAATCTTCAAAGAAGAAACCATGTCTTCCCAAAATTTGTTTCATATGCGCACGTAACGTGATCACCTATTCATCCATTGCTTTTGCCCAAAGGGTTTGGGACCACTTTTTGGATGCTTTTCCAACTTCCTATGTGATGTTGAAGTCTGTTGTGGATTTATTATGGGCTTTCCATGTGGATTTGTCCATTTAGGGAGATCGTAATAGACGTCGTTTCCGGAATGGAAGCTATTCGCCTTCTAAGGTCATTAGGAAAATTAAATGCAATGTTTTGGGTTGGGCTTCTTATGTAAAGGCAATTGAATCAAATAATCTCTCCTCCATTTTTGAGTTATATAGTTGAGTTGTATTCTTTCGCACTTTTGGCATGCTTCTAATAAAATTCAGTTGAAAAAAAAGTGTAATGATTTTTTTTTAAACATCTCCTAAAATTCCTTTGAAAAATTCAACCAATTTCCCAATGTTTCCCAAAAACAGTAATTCTTTTACGCAAAACTTCCCCCTCCCCCCCTAAAAAAAAAAAGAGTTCTGCACCTCACTCAAAGCCTTTTCAACCTTTTGTTGCACATTATGACCAAACCATTCAATATACTTTCTATCATTTTTAATCTTACTGGGACTAAACCTAAATTGGTTCTCATATTCTCATTATTAATTCCATCTTTCCTAGTTTTCCCACACATCAATCTCAACATTCTCATCTCTACAATACTCAATCTCTGCTTATGTTGCCTTCTAACTACACTCTGCACATAAAATTTTCCCTTATTAAGATTCATAGGCATGCTACGATCACACAACACTATGAAGAGACATCTCCACTTCATCACCCAGCTCCAATTCTACAGTAAATATCCTCATCAATCTCTCCATCCGAATAGTAGAACCAAGGTAATGAAACATATTGCTTTAAAGAATCTCCTCACTACAGAATTTAACTAACATCTCACTGATGAAACTATTCAGATGATTGAAAAATCCTACTCATCCAATCAGTGGACCTTTTCTCATTCAATACCGGCCTTAACCAATATTCTCTTCGACTGTCCATTTATACATCACTAACCAGACAATTACAACCATCCGACCATTGGGTCTTCCTAGTTCCTACAGAAGCTGCTAGGTGATGGGGCCCACCTGATGAACATTCCAATTCATAGATCGTTGTGCCACACGAGTGCAATGAACTAGAGGATAAAGTGGTGTATATGCTTGGGATAGATGAATCCATAATAGTTCACTTGTACATATGCAGATAACCATGCAATAAAATAACAGCAGAAGAAAACACTCATGACCTAGATACAACTGGTTTCACGATACATTACATACAGAGTTAATGAATACAAACGATAAAAAGATCGTGATACAATGAAGGGCCCCTTGAGTGAGAGATCCAGGCAGACTGCACACGTGTCAAAGATCTATGCCATTCATCTGTTAGGGTACCCTGAACATGCATGGACCAAAAAATTCCAACTATCCAAAGTCAACACACGTATGGCTCACCTGATGAGTGTACTACCCTTATTTTTGAAAGATTTCATGTTGACCGTGCGCATTACCTAATCAATGGCCCGGATCTCTAAAATGTGTAGACAATATAAATACAGCATTTTCATCAATCGAAATTCCATCAGGCAGATTTCTGAAAAAAATCATGCATTTCGGAGGTCGTAAACTTACTTTGAAGCTTCTTGTCCATGTATCTGTTTACAGAAAAACAAAAATAAAATAAAATAAAAAATCAGCAAAAGTAAAAGAGAACAACCCTAAATCAGAGCGGAGAGAAAAGGTAGGAGAGTCTTACTTCTTGAGATCCGGAGGCTGGCCTGACCTGCTCATGGCGATGGAAGGAATGGAAAGGAGGGAAGGGTAAGATGGAAAAAGGCAAAAAAATCGGAGAGAGCAGCGAGAAGGGTTTTGCACCTGGACTCCTTCCCTCCGAAACTGTACACATTAAATCTAAGGGCCTGTTTGATTTTCATCGTTTCACCTGAAAACGGTAAATACCCTGGAAATGGGTGATTATTACCGTTCCACCTGTTTGAATATTCATGGGAATTTTATTTCTTGAAAACCGGTTCAAAAGTAGTAGCGGCCATTTCAAGACCCCATCTTGATGTATATGATATATCTGTTCAGTCCATCCATTTTATCACAACATTTTGAAGTATGAGAAGAGAAATGAGCTAAATCCAACACTCAACTAGCCCAGACCAAAAGAAACCATGGTCATAGGAAGTTTTTAACGGTAAGTATTTAATTCACATTTTTCTATGGCGTGGTCTACTTGAGCTTTGGATATGTCTCATTTTGTTCCCTTACATAAATTCATCTAACATAATGGATGAACGGTGTAGATATATGATATGCATCATGGTGGGACCCACAAATATTTGTCATTTTTACGCCGAAAAAGTCAGCCTTCATAGGGGAGCTCTTCCCTGGGAATTGGAAAATCAAACCCGCCCTAAATGCCACCAGCCAATGGTTGGTTGTCGGTACTCTCTGGCCCCACCATGATGTACCGTCCATATATTTTTCAGATCATTTTATGACATGAGGCCAAAATAAGGTATATTCCATTCTCAAGTGGACCACATTACAGGAAACAGTTTTGAATGGGCGTCAACCATTAAAAACCTTTTCGGGCCATAAAAGTTTTGGATCAAGCTGATCTTCGTTTTTACCTTCATCCGGCCTGTGTGGCCTAATCAACAGATTGAATGTCAAATAAACAGTACAGTGAGCCTTAGGAGGATTTTAATGGTGGATATCTAATCACTATTGTTTTACTATTGTGTGGTCCACCTGAGATTTATATCCCTCTAATTTTTGGGATCAATGCCTAAAAGTATCCGTAAAAATGTACTAACGGAATGGATGAAATATATACATCATGGTGGGGCCCACAGAGCACCGACCGGCAGGTGGGTAGCCAACCCGTTTCCGCTTGCGTGGTGACCTTGTCACCACCGATCTCCGTGGAGGCAGGCCCACCGTGTGTTGCGTGTTTTAGCCACTCCGTCCATCCGTTTTTTCCAGCTCATTTTATGCTAGAGTCAAAAATTAAAGCATATCCAAATCTCAAGTGGACCACACTGCAGGAAACGAAATCGGATTGCCTACTGAGTTACTCATTAGGCTCTTATCGTACTGAGTAAACTCAGTTGGTCCCACCGAGAATGCATGTGGTTTATCCACGCCGTCCATTCGTTTTTCCAGATCATTTTATGGGTTCAACCCAAATTGGATGCATATAAAAAGCTCAAGTGGGCCATACCATTGGAAAAAGTGGAAATATTGATTTCAACCGTTGAAACTTTTCTAACGCCCCCAGTGATGTTTATTTGTCATCCAACCTGTTCATGTGATCAGAAATACATGGATGAAGGGGAAAAACAAATATCAGCTTGATCTAAAACCTCTGTTGTCCCCAAGAATTTTTCAACAGTAGATGTTCAATTCACACAGTTTCCGGTGGTGTGGTCCATGTGAGGTTTGGATATTCTCTAATTTTGGATAAAACCTTAAAATTATGTGTTAAAAGAGATGGACGGAGTGGATACAATGCATGAATGACACTGGAGCCCACGGAGTTTACTCAGTACGCTTACCGTACTGAGTTACTGAGTACGCAATCCGCTTCCGCAGGAAACGGTGGGTATAATGATGTCCACCGTTGAAACCTTCCTATGGCCCACAGTGATGTTTATTTGTCATCCAACCCCTTCATAAGGTCACACGGACCTGGACGAAAGGAAAACAAAAATATCATCCCAACAATTTTTCAACGGTTGTCATTCAATCCCCACGGTTTCCTACGGTGTAGTCCACGTGAACTTTGGATATACTTCAATTTTGGGCTAATGCCCTAAAATGAGCTGGAAAACGGATGGACGGCATGAATATGACACATACATCACGGCGGGCCCCACGGAGTCCTGCCACCACGGAGGTCCGGCAGCAATGTCTGTATACTCGTGTTCGATAGAATCATGCGTTAGTTGAGCACTATTTTAAATATGGTGGTGACTCCTCATCATCGCACGTGGCACTGAAGAATAACTATCTAGACCATCCAGTTTGTGGGTCCCATTACTAGTTCATCATTTACAAATAATTACATTGATCAGTGAACCTCTTAAACGTCCAACTAATGTCTCTCAAATGAATGGTTAAAAGTAAAAAAGTGAATGGTCCAAATTCACATGGAAAAATCATATCAATTCATTCTCTCCGACAGTAAATTCAGCAATTTGGACGGTCCAGATTTTTCTGAAAAACTATACCAGGTGTACTGTTCAAGAGTCACCACCATTTATAAAATAGTGCTGAACTGGGAGTCGTGGCATACTCAAGGATGGCCCCGCATCTTTGGACGGTACACACGGGCTTCCCAATTCTGACAAGTGGAACCATGGTTCGGTAATTCAACCCATTGGTGGGGTCTACTGTCGATGGATCATGCCCAAGTTTCTACCCACAGCATTTCAAAGTAGTAGATTCGGTAAGATCCCTTTGGACGCGGATTGCCTACTAACACTGCCACTAGCCATTGACTAGTGTTTGGTGGTCTGTGGGCCCCACCATGATGTATGTGTTTCATCCAAGCCGTCCATCCATTTTTTGGGATCGTTTTACGATGTGAACCCAAAAATGAGGTAAATAAAAAACCCTAGTGGACCACGTAAAGACTTACTTGAATTTTGCAACACTATTTTTCCATTAAAAATCTCTAGCAGACCATTAAAAACTTCAGTGTTGATCATCACTAAAGACGTGAATTTTGCAACACTATTTTTCCAAAGCCCATTTGATTTTCCTAATTACTCTGTAAATTGGTCATCATTGTTTGGTTGAATGTGAAATTGCATCCTCGAAAAACCACCATGTGAATCCATGTAAATTCCATGTGTTTCTATAGGCTCAAAAATGTGGGGGCCACCATGATAAATATGTCATATCCGTTCCGTTCATCTGTTCCACAAGCTTATTTTAAGGTAAGGATTCAAAATGAGGCAAATCCAATGCTGAACAAACTTCAACAGTTGAAAGCTAAAATCTACTGAGGGCCTACGATGATGCTTATTTGTCATCCAAACTGTTTATAAGGTCATGTAGCGAAAACATAAAAATCAGCTTGATCCAAAACTTCCATGGCTCCCATGAAGTTATCAACATATGCATTCAATTCCCATCATTTGTTGTGGTATGGTTCAAGCTTTGGATGTGCTTCATTTCTAGGTCCATGCCATAAAATGAGCCAACACAATGGATGAAGGGTGTGATTATAACTTATATATCACAATGGGCCTCACATATATTACCATGGCCTCATAGCTTTTGCACCCAAAATGTTTTGTGACCTCCATGTTTCAGGAAAAAATTGGATTGACCAACATTAGCTTTTGAATAAGAGTTGTAATTATAAGTGCAAGTAATGGGGCTAGTTTACAATGTATTTGCATTGTAATTTAAAAACCAAATAAGTTATAGAAGGGAACCTCCTATAATGAACTAGATGTTAGAATTCTAAAGGTAAGCCTTATTGATTAACGGTCTGGATTATCCTAAGATTTGTATAGTGTGATTAGGAGTACCAGTGATCCACACTCAATTGTGATTCATATGTGGTAGACCGAGTGAAAATACCTCATTTCAATGTTGAGGTCTTGTTATCGATTTCCTAATGGGGTAGCTAACAATGGACTGTGTGCATTACAACTGTGTTTGACGAATGGTGTTCCAATCGGACTCAAATTTGTGTGGAGCTACCCAGTGATTTCAAACTCCTCAACCCTTTAAACTATATAACAAAACTGAGTCCCTAAGCCTATATATACAACTGAAGCTTTTCATCTCATCATAGTATTTCTCAAATGTAAGGTGGGAAAGATTCTGTCCATCTCCCACCAATACCACTATGACCTCTCAATCAGGTACGCCTTTTATACTGTTTATTTGATCTCCATATTCGATACATAGCATGGTTCTTTGCAATTCCACATAAATTATACACTAAAATCATATTACATTGATACATCCTGAGATGGATATAGGCACGGGTGGTGTGATTCCAAATAACTCTGGCCATTTCCTATGGCATTTGCAGCTTAGTTCTGTAACTATACTGTCGTTGCCTTTTATTACCAACTCTAAATATTCATTTTGCAAATAGAGATTAAAATCGTGGCGAGCCTCTGCTCATTGTGTGACCAAATGAACATAGAGTTGGAGAATCCACCAGCTGATGATATGGACTTCCAAACCGATGCATGGAAGGTTCAACGACAAGAGAATGGTGTTGTTGACATTTTTTATCTATATAATAGCAACTGAAAATTACTAGGAGTGGGAACAACATCCTCCCTCTATTCTAAATAATCCTTCAATTGGCACTGTTCGGTTCATGTAGCTTTTAAGCATCCTCCTTGATTGAACATCTTATAAAAAAGAGGTCTCAAGTCCAACTAGATGGACCACAATTAATGGTCCACCCAAGAAATAACTTTCATTTGATCATGTATGTGCAACATCCAACCCTCCCAATAGGTTGGGCGGACCATGAGGATCATTTTTTTTTTTCAAAAACCAGCCCTATTCATTCATCAGGTGGATCATATCATAGAAAACAATTTCTAACTCTTAATAAATAATAAAATACAAATGTGGTCCACTCAATGAGTATATGTACCTGCATTTTATGCACGTTGATCCTCATGGTGGGCACAACCTATTAGAAGGGTTGGATGTCACATGCACATGGTAGAAAAAAAGTTATTTAAGAGGTGGATTATAAATTGTAGTTCAAAGACCTACTCATAAAGAAAATAATAATAATAATAATAATAAGATAGGAATTAATGGTATATTTATATTGCATTCCAAATTGACACATATGGTACATGTAAAACAATTGAAGATTAATAATGGTACATGTGGCATACATAAGGTGCTTAAACTTGGAAGGTGGCACATGTGATACATTTCGAACTCTGACACGTGCATAGAATATTATGTTCCTAGGTGCATCGTACTTGAGATGAGTTTTCCTCGCTTTCTGATGTAGAGTGGGCCGCAAACACTTTCATGTCCAAGATGAATCAGAGAAGGCCCGATCAGAGACAGAAATCATCAAGACCGTCAAAACCATAAAACAGGCATATCTTGCAAATCGGAATGAGTTACTCGACATACCATATATGATTTTGGGGTAGGACGAGCTACTTTAGCCAACCAACCCGGCTATGCCAGGTTGCCCACATCGAATTTGCGAGATTCCATCCTATTGATAGTGAAATTCCATGTTTAGTTCCGTTTTTACTATAAATAATAAGTTTTAGTTAGATTATAACTCTTCATTCGTTGGGCATTAGGAGTTGTGTCCAACATGAAAAGTGCTTAGATTAATTAGGAGAATAACGTGGTTAAGCCACATACGAAACTTACTATAAAAGTAAATTTACTATTTATAGTAAGTTGCGAATTTCTAGGAGTTTTAGTTTTAGTTTGTTTATGATTTCTTTCTTATTGGTTGGTATCCCTATTTAAAGGGTTGTGAACTCGTTTTTATTAATTAATTAATCAATTTCGAATTTATTAGAATTTATTTCTATTTTCTGCTTTCTTTCCTCGTGGATTCGAGAAGTCTCTGTGAGGAGTCCAGAGAAGTTTCGTGGATTTGGAATAGTTATCCTCTTGAGGAAGACAGTGCTCGACCTCACGTCCTCCCCTGCGTCAATTGGTATCAGAGCGAGGTTTTTCCTCGGATAGATGGCTTCTAACGATGGGTCGGGCAACAATCCTATGGGCGGTGTTCCAGGGAATGTACCTTTAACAGTGGCAGCTTTTCGAAGCAATATGGCGAGAGAATCGGCAAGCCATGCAAGGGCTGCAGGCTTCCATCGATCGCATGGCGGATCGTTTGGCGGAGGCCCTAGGGCAGCTCCGTGTTCATGGTTGTGATCCACCATCAACAATTGCTAGAATTCGTAATCATACTGATTGTAGGGCGACACTATCAGTGTAACATCCTTGATTTTCACTGTTTTGGATTTCCAAAAATCCATCAATTTTTATTTTTATTTTTATTTTATTTAATTAACCTAAATATTACTTAATGACCATTAGCACTCAATGTCAGTTTATACAGGGTGTACCAGTGAAGAACCGCACAAGTCCGGTTAATCATGTAACGTCCTGTCCAACCAGAACAGTGTACTGAGGCGTCCTCGTAGGATTTGCCGCAGGACCGTTCGTTTAAACTACTCATGGTTTGGTGTCATAACTAAATTAAGTTAGGATTAGCCTATTAGAGTAGACCAGTCGGGTTGTGATTGGGCCAAGTGCGGGCCGTCAAGGCAAATGGCCATTTACACTTGGCAGCAGCCCGTGCGGGCTATACCGCGACATAAGAAGGTCAGAAAATTATAAAAATTGAGGGGAGCATAGATCTCACTGGGCTTGGGGACCATCGCAGACCACGGACCCAGTGGACACCCAGAAGTGTAATCTGACACTTGCCAGATGCGCCCCACCAATGCCAAAATTGGAATCTGGCACGTGTAAATAAAACTGAAATGTAAGACATTTCAGCCATCAGATTTCTTCATAATTTATGATAAGGGTCTAATGTATTTTTCTACACCCGCCCACAAAATCTGGGTCCCAATCGTGGCACGATGACTGTTGATCGCGAATCAGACCCGTGCGACCAAACCCCATATATGATCATTCCCAAATTTTGCATGGCCTTTCATCGGGCTATGGAGCACCTATCCTATAAGTTTCATGGCTAGAGGACCACCAGAACTGCTTTAGTTATCCAAACAAGCTCTAGACCGCTCGTTGGTGGACCACTAGTTCCAGAACTATAGAATAATGTCCGTCTCATTGGGCTTGACATCCATCGCGGGAATCGGACCTGGGTACGGTCCAGAATCGGTTAACTTGAGCTGAAGGATGAGTGCATGAGAAGTGCAAATACCCTAAAGGAAGGAGTTGGAACTTAAGTGAATTGAGTCGTCCACTCTTATGCAAAGTTGAGGATTTTAGACCGTCGGTTTGCGACCAAACTTTACCCATGGATTAAGGATATTTTTCTGCTCATATTCATATAGCCGCGGCCCTGATCGACTATCGGTGACCGTTGAACAGACTTCTTATCATATCTGTCGATCGGCGCATCCAAATGGCGGGCCGATCATATCCATATGTAGATCATCATTAGGGTTAGCTATCCTACGGTGTATATTGACTTGTACACCCTATAGTGGGCCCTAGAGCTTAGAAAGACCCTCTCATAGGTCTAGTATAGTAAAAACCCAACACTTGGGGCCATTGTCACCAAATCTGGCATTATAAAAGGCCTTATTTGGGGCACCCACTCTCTCATACGAATTTGCCCTAAGGAACAAAGGAAGAGAGGAGAGAAAAAGGAGAAGGAAGAGAGTGAAGGTGAGAGTGAAGGTGGACCGTAGGCAAGGTGGGATCCAAGGGAGGTCAATCTTGCACCATCCTACCTCTTCTTTAAGGAAGACCCCTCCACTACAACCACAAAAATCGTCCGTTGATCATGTAGGTAAAACCCCTCACCCATTTTTCTTGAAATCCATGTATTGAGAAGAGATTGACATGGATTTTAACATACAAATGCTTGCTTTAGGGATTCCGGCCGTTCAACCCCAAAAATCCATCTTCCTAGGTCGTCTTTCAAGCCTCCAACGATTCATAGGTGCAGACTATTACTCTTAGGTGACCTAGCACCAATTTTAATACGAGATTAATGATTTAGATTGCTTGGATGTTATTTTTGAAAGCCTAGGAAATCCTAGGAATTGTATGTTGGTTGAAATGGTATGGATTTATATGTTTGACTCTCTCTCTCTCATGATATCGTTTATGTTTCTCACATGATTTGATGTATGGATGATCATATGCTCATGCCGTGTTGATTTTTATACGTTGTTGCTTCATATTTCGTATGATTTCATTACTCTTGTGCATATGATTTCTCAACATGGAGGAAGTGTTAACTTCCTCAATAACCCACACCACACACATATACTTTATTTATAATATTAATGATTTGCTTGTAGGGAAATTTGAATTGTATGTTGAGCAACATGAGAACATGGTATTGAATATGTTTGATGTTACATTGGTGTTGGCATGCTATGAGTCACTATTCCTACCCTTGGGTTGGTCAGGAACACGAGGAGAGCGAAGGTGGTTCCATTGGTAGGACCACCTTGAGGCTAAACCCATGGGTTTGGACGAGTATGTATGGGCGGCAGTAGTCAGGCTACATGGGTCGCTTGTACCCGATGTCGTTCCGCCACATACTTTCCTGGGCTCGTACGGTTTAGTCCACTGGTTGACCCACCTAGTTTGTTAACCTTGTTTGTTCACATATGTATGGAAACTGGAACACTCTACCACCGTTGTAGCCCATTGATACCAGATGGAATATTGATCCACAGTCTCGTGAGCCGGGCATGGTGGAATGGGACATTATGTCCGAGTTGTCGGCCTACACTGGGGTGACGCGCCTCCCCATAGTGACCTCGAGCGACCCCACATTCAGCACCCCCATGTGCTTGAAGTCGGGGATGGGGGAAACCCGACGGGGTCAAGGATCGCGGGGGTGTATCACACATTGGGGGGTCTTGGCCTCGCAACTAGTTCAGGACATTTGATACGTGGGGTGTATCAGATTCCCAAATCTGCTGGATGAATGGACTTAACTAAGAACCCGGTTAACATCATCATTGCATGGCATTAGCTAGGTTGGCCACTCGGCAGTCGAGGTCGCACTGAGGGAGTGTTGGCATTGGCGATCGTTAGATGTTGTCACACGAGGGAGCATTGTGGTGAAGGCATACATCATATCATCCTGCATGCATGCATATTAACATGACTAGATAGATGTTTATGATTGATTACTTTTCATTAAATTCTTATTATAATTGATGCTTGTTACAACTTAAGACTAATAGCACCCACTGAGTTGATCACTCACACCCACTCTGGGACGGTGTTTTAAAACACCAACTAGACCCGTTCATAGATGCAGGTGATACAGATTTCGTGGAGCCTGGTGATGCGAGTCTCGAGGAGGAGGACGAGTTCCCTTCCAGTTGATGAGCGGGATCCCATCGGATCAGTAGATGGGTCGTTGGATCGCCGAGTAGCGTTTCAGCTTTATTCCTTGGGACATGCCATTCTTTTTGTGATTTTGTTGGGTGTCACCTTATGCGCCTGTTTGTATTCTTTTGAGCATGTATATATATATAGGTATAATTGATTTTCAGTAGACTTGTGTGGTTGTGCTTCATGTTCCAGGAAATTTCAGAATGCGCATTTAGACTGGATTAATCGCATATTAATGAAAACTGATTATAAGTGACCCCGGGAACTCGGGAGTCGAGCGTATGCACGACCCCCGATTTTCAGGGTGTTACAATCAGTGAACTATAGGATCACTCCTAATAAAGTGGGATCTAACAACATGATTTCACAGCATTCTAGACGAGGCAATGATCAGATGGATCGGATGGATCAAGAATTCAAGATGAAAGTCGATCTTCCTAGTTTTAATGGTCAACTCTACTTCAAAGACTTCCTCGATTGGTTGCTTAAAGTCGAACGTTTCTTCGACTACATGAACATAATGGAAGAAAAGAAAGTTAAAATCGTGGCCTACAAGTTGACGGGTAGAGCTTCAGATTGGTGGGAACAACTTCAACTCGAACGAACGAGACGGATGAAGGCGCCAATCCGCATGTGGTCGCGGATGAAGAAGTTATTGTGCATACAATTCTTCCCTACCAATTACGATCAGGTATTATTCTAACAAAATCAAAATTATTGGCAAGATAACCAATCATTAAAGGGTTATGCAGAGAAATCCTATTATTTGTCGGCGAGAGGTGACCGGGTCAAAACGGAGTTGCAATAGACCACAGAATTCATCAGTGGCGAACATGTGACCCTTATGGGAACGGTGAACCAACTCAAGACTTCTAAAGTGGAGGGACAATCTCTCATGACTGAACAGGCCTTTGTTAAACAATCTGAGGAAACGGGAGATATATATGCATTAGTTGAAGAGAAAAAATATGTGGAACCTGTGAATATCGTAGAGGATTTGGAACCAGTATCGCAGGAGTTCAAGGGGGTTGTGCTCGATGAACTCCCTAATAAATTACCTCCCATACAAGATATGCAAAATCACGTTGATCCCGTCGTAGGGGCAAGTTTGCCTAATTGCACACATTATCAGAAGGAATGTGAAATCTTGGAGATAGAAGTGAAGGAACTGATTCATACTAGCTAAGTCAAGGAGAGCATGAGTACATGTATTGTGTCAACTCAAGAGCTTAATGTCATGTATAAGGAAATGACTAATAAACATCGGCATCAAAAGTTATCTCAAAATCATGAACCAAGTCCCTTGAGTAACTCGAGGACGAGTTTTTTCCAAGCAAAGGGGTCTGATGTAAGAAGTGTCATAGATACATTCCTAGCATGGTTGGACCAAAGGAAGGTGGACTATAAATTGATCGTAACTTTTGATTCGGGTATCTTTACTGCGCACCAGACCTAGTATCATGAACCGAAGCAATGCGAGAACTCGAGGATGAGTTCTTTTGAAGTCGAGGGGACTGATGTAGAGCGGGCAGCAAACACTTTCATGTCTAAGATGAATCAGAGAAGGCCCGATCAAAGACAGAAATCATCAAGACTGTCAAAACCATAAAACAGGCATATCTCGCAAACCGGAATGAGTTACTCGACATACCATATATGATTTTGGGGTAGGACGAGCTACTTTAGCCAACCAACCCGGCTATGCCGGGTTGCCCACGTCGAATTTGCGAGATTCCATCCTATTGACGGTGAAATTCCATGTTTAGTTCCGTTTTTACTATAAATAGTAAGTTTTAGTTTGATTATAACTCTTCATTCGTTGGGCGTTAGGAGTTGTGTCCAACATGAAAAGTGCTTAGAATAATTAGGAGAATAACGTGGTTAAGCCACATACGAAACTTACTATAAAAAGTAAATTTACTATTTATAGTAAGTTGCGAATTTCTAGGAGTTTTAGTTTTAGTTTGCTTATGATTTCTTTCTTATTGGTTGGTATCCCTATTTAAAGGGTTGTGAACTCATTTTTATTAATTAATTAATCAATTTCGAATTTATTAGAATTTATTTCTATTTTCTGCTTTCTTTCCTCGTGGATTCGAAAAGTCTCTGTGAGGAGTCCAGAGAAGTTTCGTGGATTCGGAATAGTTATCCTCTTGAGGAAGACAGTGCTCGACCTCACGTCCTCCCCTGCGTCACTTTCACTCAACATTTTGGCAAACTGATATCTTTATTAACCACAATGGCACTTGTGACTAAGACCTGAGACATTCACCAGGCAAGATCGAATAGAATATTAAAAAAAATAATAAAAATAAACATGACTATGAGAGGAGGGAGCTGTTGGAGAGAGATGGGTGGGTGCCTGGTGAAGAGGTGTGCCAAAAGGGGTTTTAAAAACAGTAAGGATTTTCATCCAGGAGGATTCACTTTCCTTTGTAGCAAAGAAAGCAAAAGCAGCTTGAACTGAAAAAACAGAATCTGAGCTGCTTTGGGCACATCCAAATGTAAGAATAAGCTACTTCCATGGAACAAAATTTCATAGACTTGTTTCCACGCATCTAGCTAATCCTTTAGGGCCTGTTTGGATAGCTATAACTTTTTTAAAATGTAACAAAGCTACAAGTGACTCCTTAGTGATGTGTATGGGCCATCAGGGATTAAATACATTAAGAAATACTTTTATTGTTGGACTCCAACCAATCCAGAAATTTGGGTGGGCTGGAATTTGGTGATGAGCGCAATAATTGTTACCTATAAATGTTTATTTTGGGGCAATATGGCCCACTAGATTTGAAGAGGATTTAAGTTAGTTATCTTACCATTTTAATTTTATTTTTGGACTTAATTAGTGCATGATTAAAGGCCCATTCCAATTGGAGTCTTAATGGGCTAGTCTTCTAGTTAATTGATGGGCCTTATAACCTTGGTTGGGCTGGAACTTTTGATAGGCCCGTTGAGCTCTTGAGTCCTATATTTATCATGCCATTGTGACGGGTCTTATGGGCCAAATACTCTAGTAGTTGGGCCCTTGCTTGCCTCCTATAATAAATCTATACTTGGGCCGAGATATGAGGACCAACTTACTTGTGTTAAATATAAGGATTTCTCATATATTGGGATAATAGGCTGTCCATTAGGCCGATCACAATGAGTGAACCCATGACCTTATATATTTGTTGCCTTTTTTCTTACTAATTATCATAATTTTCATATTTTTAAACTAAAAAATAAAAGTTTCTACACGCTATGCTATTTACCCTACATGCTAGAGGGCTGAATGCTAGGCAACACACTACCATTATTTAAAACATTGTTGCCTACTTTTCCTTCTCCAAATCACATGTGGGTAGGCTCAGCCATTTTGAATCCAACCTGCTTGGAATTTGCACGAGGCCCATCAAGTTTGGAGCCCTTTCAAACTTGTGCACGCAACCAAAATTTTGGTGTGACCGAACCAAACCAATTTTTTTTTAAAAAAAAAAAATTATTCCCTTCACTGTTGGTAGGATAAGTAAGATCATCTGTGTGCTGCTCCAGGTTATCAGGGGAAACAGCGTAGTCATGATTGAAGCTCTTGAACCAGTTAGCAAAACGCAGTAACTGCTCTCCGGATGGACTGCTGAGTTAGTGTATCATCTGTGATTGTGTTGAAGGCATAGCTGGTATTGTTAATGGATCAAATTGTGGTTTGTTTTTGTTTATCTTACTGCATGCTATACGTTCAGAGGCAGTTCACATTGGCTCATATGCTGCTGTAATGTAGATGGATAAAAAAGAAAAAAAAAAAAAAGATAAGATAAATAGGACTTTTGCCAGTTATGGTTGGATGATGTGTGCATCTGATGTCCACTTTAGTTCCTTAACATTTTATTTATTGCTTGTGTTTTTCAAGTGGAACGTCCAAACCGTGAAATGGGTGGACTGGGCCATGAATATCACCTGGTGCCAGAATTGGTGGACCGCACTCACAAGTTTGAGACAGACCGTTGGCTGTACGTTGATTTTAATGGTGTAGACCACTTAAGGAATGGACCATCCTGGTTTGTGATGCGGCCCACCTGACACCGCTGCAGGAAATCATGATTGTTTGTTAATACAATGTTGTATGTGATCATTACTCACTATTCTAAGAATAGTTGTTGGGAGAAAGAACCATGCTTCTTCTTGTTAAAGCAATGTTAAAATCAAGCATTTCAGCATTCAGATATTGGTACGACTCGGCGGTTTTTGTCCACAAGAAGTCCCTAGACTGATATCAGTCTGAAAGGGAACTGAAACCAGCTGAAACGGACTGAGTTGGGGCAGGTTGTACCAGTTTTGGTTCCCAGGGATTGATATCTGAAGCCGCGCTCTAAATCAGTGGCTGGATCTCGGTGGGCCATGGGAGACTCAAATTCAAGTTCTTGCTCAAATCCCCATCGCTACACGCTCCAAGTGGTGATATTGGTTATATTTCGGTTGGCCACGTGCTGAGGATTTACGAAGAATTGAGCCATTCCCATTATTTTTACTACTAATCAAGCTTCATTGATGTTCCTAACCCTTGATTTTTGAGTCGAATGCTAGCCATTGAAAATGATCTTTTCATTGTTCTAAATTCATCCGCAGATGGTTTGGCCACGAGCATCCGTTTAACCTAAGTTCCTCATGGTGGCCCCTAGATCATAGATCGTAGAACGAGGATCGTTCTCGACCACTCAGCATGTGTGCCACAGTCGGCGACACGTGCTGTATCTCAGAGTCAGAAATCCAGATCTGGAATGCTCTATCAGGCAGCCCAGAAATCACGTTCTAGGCGAATCTAGCAAGCGTGATGTTACCTATTTTAACGCACTCGTTTTTGTTTCTTTTTTATTTATTTATAGCCATCTATTTCTAAGCTGCCAACTGGACGGTTGGGATTGTGGCATTGAGCCAATTATTGGACATGGGCTTCTGCATGGTAGGTTTGTACGATGAAAGGTCCAGATCTACTAATTTGAGGACACAAATACACATGCTCGTATAGATTGGAAGCACAACTTTTTTACCAAGAATCTTTTCATCTTTTTCAAAATTTAAAGGCCTGGATTAGCTTTCGGCTCGTTGTCTACCAGCAGGCTAATGACCCCATTTCCCTGCTGAAATAGGGGACCGCAGAAAACAAGCCATTGGATTTATTTTTATTTTTTATTTATTTATTATCCTAGTAATTATTTAGAGCCCTTGGAAGTAGATCCGCACATCGGGAAGGTTTAATAGAGCTTATGACATTCTTTTCTTTAATATAAAATGTCCAGTTGTGAAATCCGCGTTGGATGGTTAGGATAATTCAATTCATCTATATTTTATGGCCTACACGTGGTGGGTCCATCATAAAGAAACAGTTGGATGGTTGAACACTATGACACGTTTACGTCACGTGATTCCCCAAATTTAAATAAAAGGCCGAAGTGAAAAGAAACGAAAAGCGAGGGAAGGGTGGCAACTGAGAAGTTGCCTTCCGATCCGAACAAGGGGCCTAAGATTTGAATCACAATGACCTGTTTATCAAGAGGCAATCCACCAATCAATGGGTACGAATTGCAAACCTACCCAGTCAGGATTCAGGAAGAACATGATCAAAACTAGGAGGACGCTTTATCCTTGGGCAACAGCACATAATCTAACAGGGAGAATTTCGTCTGGAAAAACCCTAGAACCCACTAGCATTTTTAAGTGTGCTTTGTACGACCACCATTGGATGGTCAGGATAATCAGATCGGTGTTATCTCAGGGAACGCTCCATCCACAAATGATGCCATCATTTTGATGGTCTAAATTAATTTAGCCTCCATCCCTCCCCAAACTAATATGATTAATCATGAAATTTCATAATCTTGCACCAAACACATCCTAAAATAATAATAATAAACAAAGCAGAAAGACGAGCTAATTGATTGAGCTACGAGATAAATCAATATAGTGCAGAGTTTCATGCAATGATGTGTTGACATCATCGTAAACTATGCTTCTGTGCTGAAACCAAACTCAAGCAGGGAAAAATAAAAAGCGAGGCAGCTGTAAGAAAGAAAGAATCTTCATCCCGAATATCTAGTATCCAATATCATATGGGCATGCTGATGACAGTTCAAGAAGCCAAGTTTTACAGGATTGGGAAATGAAGCTTGTGGACTAAAACCATACCCATTGGTAAAATTAGGAAGACCTTCAAACTCAGTTAATAATAATGCTATGAATACATTGATGTCGCTGTTTGGATTTGAGTTTTTAATGGTAATGCTATGAATAAGTGCAATGATTATGAATTCGTTTACCTATCTCCTAAATACATCTACATTTGACTAACGGTTCCAGTGTTTGGTTTAGCGTTAGTAAAATTGTAATGGTGACACTTTACATTACCAAGGTAATTGGCAAAACAAACAGGCCCTGAGATACCCCTTTGTGTACATTTTAGATATTATTACACTCATATGAAAAATGCCTATCACCAAGTTTCTTTATTTATTTTTAATAAACTAATGAGATCTTCTTAATTTCCGAAATACCTCTTACTAATGGCTTTCCAAATTTCTTAGTTATTAGTAGCCTTAGCTTTTGATTAATGATTATTGGTTGAATGGTTGTTTCCATTAGTGATTATTAGTTTGATCATAGATATTTTGGTGTGTAACTTGCGTTTGCTTAATTTCTTGTGAACTTACTTTTGCTCAAGCCTTAGGTTTTACTTTTGGTTTTCCTTCCAATGGTTTTATTGAATTGGACTGGTTTAATTGGAATGTCTAGCATTTTCATTGGAATGTTCAAGATTTGACATGCGAGGTGGTAGAAAATATCTAATTGTTTGCATGTATAACAATTTTATAGTTAGTTTTATTTTGTTGTGTAAAAGTTGGTTTGCTACTAAATCTATTAAACAAATCATTATGCATGTATCATCATCATCATCTAAGCCTTATCCTAATTAATTGGGGTTGGCTACATGAATCCTATTCCGCCAGTTCACTCTATCAAGGGCCATACCTTCAGTTAGACCATAGGTCAACAAGCCTTCCCCTTTCGTTTTAGAGCCTTCAACCTGTACATACTCCTAATCAAAGCGGTATGTCTCTATTGCACATGACTAGACCATCTAAGTGTACTTTCCCTCATCTTATTACCTATTGGTGTTACTCCTAAGTTCTCTTGAATGTGTTCATTTCTAATTCTATCCTTGCTCACCTTGCTTCTCATCCATCTCAACATCCTCCTTTTAGCTACACCCATCCCATGAACATGTTGTTCCTTAACTGCTCAACGTTTTGTCCCACAAAGCATAGCTGGTCTTATAGCTATCCTCTAAAATTTCCCTTTCAGTTTGAGTGGTACATGATGATCACATAAAACTCTAGAGGCACATCTCAATATCTCCCACCTTGCTTGAATTCTATGGACCATAGGCCCATATCCTTCTCAATCTCTCCACTCTCATGAATTATTGATCCAAGGTATTGAAAGTGGTTCTTTTTTGGAAACTTATTCATCAACAATCTTAACCGATTCCTCATTTTCGCTCCTATTGTTAGTACAATTGCACCCCATATGCTTTATTTTAGTTCAACTAATTTTAAATCCGTTAGATGTGAAAGAACCCCTACATAAATCTAGATTGTGTGTTTGTGTCTGTTTTTTTAAAAGATGATGCATATTATTAAGGTACACGACAAAGAAAAAGAAAAAACAAAACAAAAAGAAACAAAAAAAAAAAAGGAAAAAAAAAACACAACCCAAACAAAACAAACTTCCTAAACCACGAACTTCGGGAGCCTACTTGATTATCGACCCGACCGCATAACCACTCAGATTGTGAAAGCAACAATTATTCCTTCGAGTCCAAATAGACTAAAAGATAGTGAGCATAGCAATCCTCCATTCAGGAGTACCAATGGATCCCCCTCCACCATAATGTTAGTATCAGAACAAGCTCCCAACTGAACTTGGTATCACCCAAGATCGGAAAATGTCGAACCAGACCACTTTGGAGAAAGAGCAATGGATGAATAGATTCTCCATAGATTCGTTAGTGCCCAGACACAACAGACAAGCGTCAGGCAACATGGAGTATCTCTAGCACAAATTATCAATAGTCAGAATCCTATTTCTCTTGGCTAGCCATGCAAAGACAGCAACTATCTTCGAAAGAACTTCGTAGGACCACACAAAGGCAATATGGCCTTTTGAATCTTCGAACTTCGATTGAGACAACATCAGGTAGAATGATTGCACTAAAAAAGTGCCTAACTTGTTAAAGCACCAGCCGAGCTAATCTTTCACACCCAAAGAGAGCGAAATCCCATGCAAGTGAGGAGGAAGAGAAGCCAGATCGTCGAATTCCAAATTACTTAAATCCAGACGAAAGGGAAGAAGCCACTCCCCCAAGATCCTGGGGTGCGAAATAGCTAGCAACAGAGATATCAACCACAGGGCAGCGATAAGCAAGGGTAGGGAAAGACGACCTGAGCGAAGAGTCTCCACCTCAAACATCCTCCCAAAATCTAACCGTGGTCCCCTCGCTGAAGAGAAGGGACCTTTATGTCAAGCGCTTAAATATCATTCAACAGAGAATCCATCTCAAGCTCCCTCAAGCCAAGTACTTTCCGCTTCTAGGACATAAGCTTAGCTTTCAACATTTTCAACTTCTTAAACAACCTGAAACCCACACGACCCTCAACTTTGAAAGAAGATTGCCACTTAGGGACCAAGAATTGAAAACCCTTAGCATCGATCCATGCCAACTAGAATCTGTAAGACTTGGGCCCGCAATTAATTTCCTCCACTTCCAGCTTGTGTTTACACTCTCATGAACCAGCATGTGTTTACACTCTCATGAACCACTTTTGAAGGGTACACGATGATCACATAAAACTCTAGAGGCACATCTCAATATCTCCCACCTTGCTTGAATTCTATGGGCCATAGGCCCATATCCTTCTCAATCTCTCCACTCTCATAAATTATTGATCCAAGGTATTGAAAGTGGTTCTTTTTTGGAAACTTATTCATCGACAATCTTAACTAATTCCTCATTTTCGCTCCTATTGTTAGTAAAATTGCACCCCATATGCTTTATTTTAGTTCGACTAATTTTAAATCCGTTAGATGTGAAAGAACCCCTACACAAATCTAGATTGTGTTTGTGTCTGTTTTTTTGAAAGATGATGCATATTATTAAGGTACACAACAAAGAAAAAGAAAAAACAAAACAAAAAGAAACAAAAAAAAAAAGGAAAAAAAAAAAACACAATCCAAACAAAACAAACTTCCTAAACCACGAACTTAGGGAGCCCACTTGATTATCGACCCTGACTGCATAACCACTCAGATTGTGAAAGTGTAACATCCCGTCCAATCGGTACAGTGTCCTGAGGCGTTCACGTAGGATTTTTCCGCAGGACCGAACGTTTAAAACATTTGTGGCAGGGATGCCATGAGCTAATTAATCTAGGATTAGCCCATTTGACTATACCGGACAGGCCATGGCAAGACCAAGTGCGGGCCGCCAAGCCGGATGACCATTTACACTGAGCTATAGTCCGTCCGGGCTGTACCGCGACGCCGAAAGGTCAGAAAAATCTAGAAATTTAGGGGATCATAGGGCTCACTGGGCTTGTGGACCATCGCGGACCGCGGGCCCAGCAAACACTCAGAAGTGGGATCTGGCACTGACTTAATGCACCTCAACCACGCCAGGACCAAAATCTGGCGCTTGCGAATGAAATCGAGATTCCAGACTATCCAACCCTTGGATTTCTTCCATATTTATGGTGGAGGTCTAATGAATTTTCCTACGCATGTCCACCAACTATGGGACCCAATCGTGGGTTGGTGACCGTCGATCACTAATCGGACCCGTACGACCAAACCCCAAATCCGATCGTCCCCAAATTTCGCATGGCCCTTCATCGGGCCATGAAGCATCCAACCTAGAAATCTCATGGCCAGGGGACCACCAGAATCTCTCCAATCACCAGAATGGGCCCCACAGGGCTGTTTAAAGATCAAGACCTTTGACTCAAACCCCACTTTCGTCTATCCATTTATTCTCAAATTTTACACGGGCCCTAATCGGGCCATGAGGCACCTACCCACCAAATTTGGTGACCAAAGGAGCATTAGGGCCACACCAACCCCAAAAATGTTCCCTAGTAGGCTAATTTGGGAATTTGAGGGAACTTAAGGCCAAAAGGCCCAAGTCTAGGGAATAAACCCTATCCTTCATAAATCCCTCTTCCATTTGCTACAACCACCAAGAGAGAAGGAGAGTGAAGGAGAGTAAAGAGGAGAAAGAGAGAAGAAAGAGATTTGAGGGACCCTAGATCAAGGTGGGGCCCCAAGAAAAGCCAACCTTTCCAACTCGTTGCCTCTCTTGCAAGGAGAAACTCCTCTTCTTAGCTTCAACAACCGTCCGCGGGTTGCCTAGGTGAGGTTTTCATCCATCCTTCTTGAAATCCTTGTAGCAAGGTTGGTTTGGTTTGAAATTCTAACGTGCAATAGCTTGGTTTAGGGATTCCGACCGATCGGCCCAAAAGCCCTCTTTCCTAGGGTGTTTCCGAACCTCCAACGAACCATAGGTGAGGACTATTACTCCTAGGTGGCCTAGCACCAATTTCAATATGAGTTTAATGATTATGATTGTTTGGTTGATGCATTTAGAGAGTGTAGAGAAAACCTAGGAATTTATGCCTATTTTAATGGTATGAAATTGTGTGTTTTGTTTGATTTTCCTCACATGATGCTATTCTTGCTTCTCACATGACTTGTTGAATTTTGATTATTGCTTGTGGATGACTTGTTGGATTGCTCATATGATGATGCCCTATAGTATGTGTGCCTTATTAACTCTTATGTAGTTATTTCCATGAGTTGTAAGAAGTGAGCAACTTCCTCACCAACACACACAACACACATGCACCATTGCTCATAAATTGCGTTAGCTTGCTTATTAGACGAATCTGAATTATATGATTGAGGTGTGAGAACATGATTATGATTTTTGCTAATTGATAGCTCTGTCCGTTGACGTGTTGTGAACTACCATCCAAACCCTAGGGTTGGTCAAGAAAACATGGAGAGTTAAGGCGGTCTCATTGGTAGGATCGCCTTGAGGCTAATCCCATGGATCTGGGCGAGAGCGTGTGGGCGACTGTAGTCAGACTACATGGGTTGCTTGCACTCGATGTTGTTCCGCCATGCCCTTGCCTGGGCTCATGCGGTCTAACCTACTATCTGACCAGCCTTGATTGTTAACCCTGTGTGCTCACACTTGTATGGAACCTGGGACACCCTACAACCGTTGTAGCTCATCGATAACCCACTTGAAATTGGTCCACAGCCTCGTGAGCCGGGCATGGTGGAATGGGACACTGTCCGGGCTGTCGGCCTACGCTGGGGTACCGCGCCTCCCCGTAGTGACCGCGAGCGATCCCTTTTCTCTTGGCACTCCTCATGTGCTTGAAATCGGGGATGAGGAACTCGACGGGATCACGGACCATGGGGCCTCGGCCTCACGCATTGGGGGGTCTTGGTCCCGCAACCAGTTTAGGGCGTTGATGTGTAGGGTGTACCAGTTTCCTCAATCTGCTGGATGAATAAACCTAACTAAGAACTCGGTTAACACGACCGTATTGCATCGCATTAGTTAGGTTGGCGACTCGGCAGTCAAGGTCGCACCGAGGGAGTGTTGGCATTGGCGATCGTTAGATGGTGTCGCACGAGGGAGCGTTATGGTGAGGGCATGCATCATGTCATGCTGCATACATGCGCATTAATAAGATTACTTAGGCGTATGTGATTGTCTGCTTTTCATTAAAATCATGTTAAAATTGATGCCTGTGATAACTTGAGATTAATAGCACCCACTGAGTTGATCACTCACTCCCACTCTGGGACGGTGTTTTAAAACACCAACCAGACCCTTTTATAGATGCAGGTGACTCGGGACTGGAGGAGCCTGGCGAGCTGAGCCTGGACAAGGAGGTCGAGCTATCATACTTCCAGCTGATAGAGGGTTCACTGCCTGCTTGAGGGGCGGGATAGGATGGCTGGGCAATGGGCTCAGTCTCATTCTTTTGGACATTATATTCTTTTGTTGTTTTGATTGGGCAACGCCTTGGACGACCCATTTATTTTTGGACTTGTACATATATACATCGGCCTCTTTCATTTCAGCAGACTTGTGCGATCATGTTCCATGTTCAGAGAATTTCAGACTGCGCAACTTAGACAAATCCAAACAAAACAAACTTCCTAAACCACAAACTTAGGGGGCCCACAAGATTATCGAACCCGACCCCATAACCACTCAGATTGTGAAAGAAACAATTATTCCTTTGAGTCCAAATAGACCAAAAGATAGTGAGCATAGCAATCCTCCATTCAGGAGTACCAATGGATCCCCCTCCACCATAATGTTAGGATCAGAACAAGCTCCCAACTAAACTTGGTATCACCCAAGATCTGAAAATGTCGGACCAGACCACTTTGGAGAAAGAACAATGGATGAATAGATTCTCCATAGATTCGTCGGCGCCCAGACACAACAGACAAGCGTCAGGCAACACGGAGTATCTCTAGCACAAATTATCAATAGTCAGAATCCTATTTCTCTTGGATAGCCATGCAAAGACAACAACTATCTTCAAAAGAAATTCGTAGGACCACACAAAGGCAATATGGCCTTTTGAATCTTTGAACTTCGATTGAGACAACATCAGGTAGAATGATTGCACTAAAAAAGTGCGTAACTTGTTGAAGCGCCAGACGAGAAAATCTTTCACACCTAAAGAGAGCGAAATCCCATGCAAGTGAGGAAGAAGAGAAGCCAGATCATTGAATTCCAAATTACTTAAATCCAGACGAAAGGGAAGAAGCCACTCCCCCAAGATCCTGGGGTGCGAAATAGCTGGCAAAAAAGATATCTACCACAGGGCAGCAACAAGCAAGGGTAGGGAAAGACGATCCGAGCGAAGAGTCCCCACCCCAAACATCCTCCCAAAATCTAACTGTGGTCCCCTCACTGAAGAGAAGGGACCGTTATGTCAAGTGCTTAAATATCATTCAACAAATAATCCATCTCAAGCTCCCTCAAGCCAAGTACTTTCTGCTTCTGGGACATAAGCTTAACTTTCAGCCTGTTCAACTTCTTAAATAACCTGAAACCCACACGACCCTCAACTTTGAAAGAAGATTGCCACTTAGAGACTAAGTCCAGCTCATTTGTGTAGATTGGGTCCTTGAAGCTCATGGGTTGAACCTGGGCCTAAATTTTCTTATAGATAACTAATAGGGTGAGATCTTTTGCTTGGAAATACATAAAACACCTATAATTAGACTTCTCTAGCCACTTGGTGTGTTGGGGGCTTTGTTAGTCAGCTCTATCAAGGCATAGCTTGCCTTCTAAGATCATGAGACCGGTTGTGTAGACTCTCACAATCCCAATATCATATTTGGATTGCAGCACCCTTCTATGATAAGGAAATAGGAAATTTTAATTTTAATGAAATCTTTTATTAGATATTATTGAAAATCAGAATTAGTTCTAAAGTATTGTTTGGATGACAAGTGAAAATCTTATATTTATTAGACAATAATTATCTTATTTTTTTAACTAGAGATTTATAATTATAAAATATTAATAATTATTTTATGGAATTAACTATTTTTTTATTATTTAATTAATTAAAAAGTCATGTCAAAAGAAAATATTTTTCTTTTCTTTTTAATTTGTTTTCCACGAATTAACTGATATATCCAAATTTTCTAGGTCAAGAGTTAGAGAGAGAAAGAGTAGAGCTTGAACTCAATTATTTTTTAGAGCCCTAGTTGGTAACCCTAGTGGGCCAGTTGGTCTACCCAACAACTACAAACAGTGATAATTCACACAATCGCTCAGTGCACCGTATTTCTCATGTATTTTCAAATTTCAAGGTTTTTTGGATTTTTGGTTATTCTTATTTTTTATAAATCATCTCAACTGTCCATATTTTGGGCCAAGATTGGATGGTTAGATTTGCCTAATTTGTGTCATTTTTGCATGGTGGCCCTTGAAGTATATGATCCATCTATTGGATAATTTACATTGAATGATCAGACTGTCCATGTCACGTTATGCATCAAAGAGGACTATAACTTAAGAGTGCTGTGAAAACATTAGATCATTTCTCAATTTTCTTTCTTTTTTTTTTTAATTTTAATTTTAAAAAAAAATCAGATGAGTATTATCATATCTCCTTACGTAGTCCTAATTTATTTATTTTTTGATGCAGTACCAACCGTCGAGTAGTTGCCTATTGGGAATAACAACTTAGCGTTAACCGTTGGAACTAAAGGTATTCATAATCCGTTCATTTAGTTGTTGCATAATTGGAAAATTGTTGTTGGGGCTCATTTAGATGATAAACTGGAATACTGGCAAGCCTGGAATGAAAAACGTAACCGTCCTCGGGGCACAGTCTAAGACGGCACCATACTCTATAAGCCGGTCCATACCTAAAATGACATCAAAGCCTGACAGCAGCATCATGAGTAGATCGGCGGGAAGAAACATCTCGCCCACTAACACCGGGTAAGAAGGGCAGCGACGGGTCAACATAACGGACTTCCCCATGGGAGTCGAAACGGCTAAGGCCTCAGACACGGGCTCTGATGGAATACCGGTCAATCGGCAAAATTGCTTGGCCACAAAAGAATGGGAGGCACCGGAATTAAATAAAATATGAGCAATGCAGGAAGAAACAAGAAGAATACCCTCGACGACTCCGCCGGTCAATGACTGCGGGTCCTGGCCTGGTACCTGCTGCGCGGAATAAAAGCGGCCCTGAGCTGGTAGGGGAAGTAACCTGGAAGACTGAGGGTCCTGAGTCTGTGCCTGCTGGGCTACTGTATACACTGAACCGAAGGACTAGACATACAGATATCCCCTCTGCTAGTGCTGTGGCTGCTACTATCTCTGCTGCTGTTGCCTTTGCTGTTGCTGTCTCTGCTGAGGAGGTCTGCCTAGCTGCCTCTGCTGTTGAGGAGGAGCCTTAGGAGCGGCGGGTGGAAGCTGTGCTCTCTGCTGCTGCTGCTGAGGAGGACAAGGAGGAGGCAACTGCGGTGGCCTCTGCTGCTAAATGGGGAGAGGGCACTCGCTCCTCCGATGCCCTGCTTGTCCACAACCAAAGCAAACACCAGAAAAGGGGCCGGAAGATGAAGCGGCTGGCGGTGCTGAAGATGATAAAGCTACTGTCTGAACTGCAGGTTGCTGAAACCCTGATATGCCCCTCCGTCTCTGCTGATGGTGCTACTTGGAACTGCCGGCTAGTGCTCTCCTCTTCCGGTCTCCACCAGAACTCTGCTCTCTCGACCTCTGGGTCATAGCCCAATCTTCCTCATAAACTAGTGCCCGATATACAACCTGGTCGAATGTCTCCAAGTAATGCCCTACTACACGGCTACGAAGGGCAAGGCGCAAACCAGTCATAAAACGACTGGCCTTCATCTTCTCATCACTGGTAAGATGAGGTGCAAATCTAGACAAGGCCAAGAAACGGGCCTCATACTGAGATACGGATAAATCACCCTGCACTAGGGTCTCAAACTTAATCGCCCGCTGGATCTGAACGTGCTCAGGGAAGAACTTCTGGTTGAAATGGACCACGAACTCCTCTCATGTCCAAACAAACTGAGGCCCGACCATCCTAGATACAGATGACCACCAGTGACGGGCCTCACCCTGAAGAAGATAGGTCGCAAGGGATATTCTCTGACCCGTAGGACACTGTATAGTGTCAAAAATCTTTGCAACCTCAGTGCGTCAAGCCTTGGTGGCAAAAGGGTCAGGGTCACCACTAAACCTCAGGGGATCATGCTGTTGGAACTCTCGAGCTATCGCACTAGCACGCGGTAGGTCAGACTGCCTAGAAACCTCGGCGGTAGCAGGCTGATGGGTTTGCAATGCAGTACGTACAAGCTGCATCAACTGCTGAAAATGCTCGACTCTTATGGGTACTGTCAGAAAAGCAGGGGCGACACTCGCCTCAGGCGGAGGCATGGGTGCGACCGAGGGGGTAGGAGCCTCTGTAACTAGAACAACAGGGTGAGGAGGGGGAACCGGAGCAACTGGAGCCTCTGTAACCGGAACAGCAAGCTGAGGCGGAGGAATAAGTGGGGGAACCGGAGCAACTAGAGGAACAGGCTGGATCGGGACCTCTGGAATCGGATCCTCAACAACGAGAGCAAGATGTACTTGAATAGGATGGGTACCTCGGGCACCTCGTCCACGGGTACCATGACCATGAGCGCCACGTTCACGCGTCATCATCTACAAAATAATGATGATGCAAGGAATCAGGACAATTATAGACTCAATACGGAGCGAAGGAAAGAATCTCGGAACACTACTTGTCCTATGTTCTTGGCAGACATGCGATGTTATCCTTAGTCATTCCAGAATTACTTACTATTGCTCTAATACCAACTCCTGTCACGCCCCAGACTCGGTAACCGGACTCACAAGGAACCCGATGGCTGGTTTTGGCCGCAACAACCTCCGTAGTACCCCATTCTCAGCCCCTGAGGCAAGTTCCGATCCTAGGATCCTACAAGGAGGATTTCCATAATAGTATAATCATTTTCGATGCGAGCATACCCAAGATCATGGCAAGTACATCTAGAAATAACAAAGGATACACGTCACAAAATCCATTAAGAATTTGAACTTTTACAAGCTTATATCAGGTCTGAAAGGACATACATAAGATAATGAGAAAAGAGATAAAAGGGTCAACAACACTGAAGTCCTCAAGCTCAACTCTACTTCACGCTCTGTTGCTATGTCGCCTGCCTAGAGTCTCCTGCACGCATCAATCGTGCATAAGTTTATAGAAGCTTAAAGGGTAGTGTAAGTGTGTGATAATGGTGCATAGAAGAATACGATGAGGTATAAGAAGAGAAACATGCTCAATGAGAATATCACTAACCTTACCAAGGCTTATCATGAATACCATGCAATGAGTACTGGGCGCCATACCAAGGCAATGCATAAAGGGCTTATACGACCAATGCTAATGCGATGCAAGTAATGCCAGTGCTTATATCCAAACCACATATCAAGTACATTTCCAATCATAAAGAAATCACCGGGGTCCAATACATTACTGAATGACTACCGCTCTACAGACCCGCATAGTCAAACGAGCGTAAGAGACCTCACTACCTACCTACGGACAGTCAATCACCATCAAGGCCTCGCGGTGGTGGACCCATTTCACGAGCTGGTTAAACTCAGCCTAATAATGCCCTCGCTCACAGGCAGATAAGGCCACATCCCTACCCAACCGACTACACGACAGTGAGAGTCGCGACCTAACGGTATAAGGCCCTCGTGCGCTCATAGTTTTCACTCCGTCATGACGTTGGGGCATTTCCTTGGTACCATGAAAGTTTTGAAAATTTTACCCATGGGCATCCTATACACCCGGTATGCTCAAATAATATTTTCGGTATCCACACATATGGCCATCCACGAATGTCCCTGTGGAGGCAAAACCCTGATGAAGCAAGGGCGGTATCATCATGAAATGCGATGGCAATGCATGAGTCACACACACAAATCATACACTAGCTACAGGCATACAATGTGCACGAGGGAAGAAACTCTATCCCTCAATGACCACCACACAATGCAATCAATTCATACAGATGATACACATGGGTCACAAAATGTAAGTGTGCTACCTATGGAATTATGGAATCCTCTATCTTAAGGAGGGTTAAGGTCTAAGCACATAGACAAGTGTTTTAAGGAGAAGAAAAATCTTCTAGTAGGAACCCAATACTTTAGGATGACCCACAAGCTAAGAGAGAGTTATGATCTTTAAAAAGAAACGGTCTTATCCAGGCCCAAGGTGGACCTTCAACTACCTATAAGGGCCTCTGTGGGCCTACCTTAGGGCCACTAAGGAGGACATCCAACCTCAACTGGGCTCCAAAAGATAGCCCACTACGCATATAATGTAAGGTCTAAGGCTTAAGCAATGTATGGTCTAATGGGCCATACTCTGAGCCCAATCTCATAGACCATATAGTGGGCCCTCAAGTGAGGTTTGGGCCCAACCATAAGGGTTATAAACCCATATGTTGTGGTGGGATTCATGGACAGCCCGGTAGTTCATTTACATGGGCAATTCTCACATTTAACACAAGTGAGTTGGGCCTCACTTTTTAGCCCAAGTATAGAGTCAATTTTAATGGGTGGCCAAAGGCCCAACGTCTTGCATATTCTTGTCCCTAAGCCATCACAATAGATGGGAGAGTATAGGCCCAAGATCAATGGGCCTATCCAAAAGAACTTAGTCCACAAGGCCTAATTACCAACACAAAAGGGCGGCCATGCATATATATAATATCACATAATGGGCATTGAGGAAATAGCTCAAAAGCCATTCAATTCATGCTTTATGGTGGACTTAGAGGGTAACCCATAAACCCAAGAATACACATGGGCAGGGCCTAAACTGACAATGTGGGCCTTGCCATACCAGCCCAAAGGCTTAACAAGACCCTCCACAACATGCATCAATGTAGGTCTTGTAAGTTAGCCCATAATTAAGTACTTCATGAGGGCACCAAGGCCCATTATACACATAATTAGCTTATAGACGGCCCATTGGGCTCACAATTCAATAAGGTCAGCCTTTGAACAATATTGGGCTCAAGGAAGAGGTTTACAGTCCATTGGGCCTATAAAACTACTTAAAATCTGGTTAATGCTTACCTACAATATCACCACAAAGGTGGGCCTCAAGGGGCACTAATTGAGACCAAAATGTCTAAGAAAAGGAGGCTAGAGTGTATGCAATACTCCCTTAAATCTAGTGGGCCACATCAGCCCCAAAAAGGTCAACCATGTAGCAAAATTCAGGCCCCTTGCTGGAATTTTAGCCCACCCATTTCTTGGGCCTACTGGAGTCCAAAATTTTATTTAATATAAATGGGTTACTGACCCATGGTGACCCACACATATAACAGTGGGCCCCACTAGATGAACAAAGTGAATACAATACGTCTAGGTGGGCCCACAAAGTAGGCTGGATGGCCCGCCAAGGCTGGATGCCCCAGCCTGGGCGTCCCTGTTTGGTGGGCCACTCCAGGCTGCACCACAGTCAACTCGATTGTCTGTTGGGTCTGAAATTTTTTAGGATGATACTTCCATGGGTGGGCCAC
This sequence comes from Magnolia sinica, assembly GCF_029962835.1. Classification (NCBI taxonomy): domain Eukaryota; kingdom Viridiplantae; phylum Streptophyta; class Magnoliopsida; order Magnoliales; family Magnoliaceae; genus Magnolia; species Magnolia sinica. The sequence continues at coordinate 9,954,231 of NC_080575.1, read as the reverse complement.
ACCCCCACAAAATTTCATAATTTTTGGATATTCCTAAGTATTTTAATTAATTTAAATAAAACAGTCTGTCCAAAAAATCGGACTGACCTGGACGTCCCAACGTGGTGGACCAGTCCGGCCCTTGCCACGGTGTGCACAGGGGTCCATTGGCCCTAAAATTTGGTACATAGGTCCTACCATGAGTGGACCACACCTCCACAAAATTTTAGAAATTTTGGAGATCTAAAAATATTTTAATTCATTTAAAGAAGTTAATCTATCCTGAAAATCGGACTGACCTGGACACAATATTATAGTGGGTCGGTCCAGCCACCACCATGGTGTGCAGAGGTATCCATTGACCCCAAAATTTTGTAGGTGGGTCCTACCATGATTGGAACACACCTCCACAAAATTTTAGAATTTTTGAGGTAGTATAAATATTTTATTTAATTCATACAAATTATGGATAGCAAGGTCCAGAAATAATTCCTGCTGAAATATGTTGCTGCCCTGACTTGTGCACCCTATTTGAGTGGGCCTAGGTCTATATAAATTTGGAAAAATGTAAGGTCAACCTTCCCATACAAGTATACAGTAAGGTGAGGTCTACAAAGGTGACCCACCATTTCAAGATCAGGTTGATATTTATGTTTTTCCAGCAAACAATGTGGCTGGACAGTCTAGAATAATTTGGACCGTCCACCCTCCTTGGCCCACCCTTTTGGGTGATCAAACAGGGACATTTGAGGGTGAAGTTTAACATACTTTTAGGTGGGGTCCACACCTCAAATAAAAGTCTAAGAAATTAGGGAAAAAGAAGCCACAAACAAGGCCTACAACCCATAAATTACAGCATAAAAAAAAATTCCAGCAATCTGGACAACAACATGTTGCTGTCTAGATCAGCCCATAAAATTAATAAATGAGAAATAAATCACAGATTTCATAAGGTGGGATCCACCCTGATGTGTCATACAACTCCTAGGCCTAGCCCCTCCCCAAGAAAATTCATAAAATCAGGCTCAAGGGCCTTACAAATCAAGCAATAAAACTAGGCAGCACAGTTGGGCCTAGGTGTCCAGCAACTTGGGCCCGGATGTCCCAAAAATCTAAAAATCCTGGTTGCATGGCACATCAGGTGGGCCATATAATCATCACATCCAAACCACAGAAAAGGGAGATGAGAAGAAGAAAGGAAATCTTATCAAGATGGGGTTCATGGAGAATGGTCCCATCAAGATCCCATGCATGCAAGTGGTGGCTAAAAAAAAAAACCTTATCCAAGGAGTGGTGTAGGACCTCCACCATTGATGTAGTGAGTCCTACACTCTCTATATGAAACAACAAAAGATCCTTAAAGAAAAACCATGCAATCTATCCTACATGCTCACCCACTTGTTGGATCTTCAAGATTCTTCAACCACCATACTCCTCAAGCTTTAAGGAAGGAGGTTCAATGGTGATGATGAATCTTTGATGGTTAGATTTAGGGGGAAAGAGATGAAAGAGGGCTGGAGAGAAAGTTCTCTCTCATGGACGTCCAAGGGGCTTAGAGAAGAGAATGAGAGAAAAGAGAGAGAAGAGAGGGAGAAATGGTAGCTAGGAATGGAATGATTAGTTTTTGGGAGGATGGGAGCATACTAGTAATCATGACAAGCAAGGCATGCTCTAGGTTAGGTAGGGATGACATCATGTTAGACTAGGGTGGCTATAGGCTAGCTTGTAGGTTATATGAGGAATGAGGAATACTAGAGTGGGCCCACATGGGAGAACGTGCAACAAGGATAAGGTGGGGCCCACGTCATGATCAAGGGTCTAAAAATTACTCGGCCTACATCTTTTGATGGACACGTTAGATTTACGCACGAGACGCGGTGTTGGAACCGCGACGACAATGCCGTCGTAATGGCATAGGTCCTGGGTTAATCCGAGTCGGGTCTACGTGACTAAACTCAAGGATGACTGCAAACACTATCCGAAGGTTGCGAGTCGCCGGAATTTGACTGGTAAGACCGCGGGACCAAAATATATGAAATGCATGCTCACACACACATATGCATACATGTGAACTCGGGTCGGGTCTCACAATAACCCATCAAAATAATTTTATATTAATATATTTATAATTATATAACATCTAATTATGTTATATGATATTCAAAATATATTTAACTCATGTGATATTATATTAATATGTTATATAATATAAAATGTTTTATATTACTAAATATATTTAATATATAATTTATAGTTATAAATTGTTATTATAGTTATATGAGGTCATAGTGGTATATACAGGCCCAATAATTTAATACTAAATAAAGAAATCATAACATTGTTTTAATATATTACTTATAATACAGAAAGATAAAATATATTTAATATAAATTTTAGTCGGTTATAATTTGTAATATAATTTAATATAATGATATAATATTATATATTATAAATCAATGTAATATATTATATATGTTACAATATATTGCATTTATAGCAATATATTAATTATTCAACATACAAGTGTGGTTTGACATATGCACTAGGATGCGTTTAAAGCTCACATACTCTAGTATGGGATCCACTCATTTACTCAAGATGCAAATTATGGACTGATCTTTATGGTAGGACCGTCCATCAAGTGTTTTATGGCTGGCCAGCACTTTGTCCCAAATCAACCTCATCTAGGTCATATAAATGATGTTTAGCCAGTGACATATGTGATGGATCACGTGTATAGCATATACAATAAAATATTATATCATATTTTTAATGTTATATATATTAAAATTTTTATTTTATATAAAATCTATACAAATTTTAAAATATCATAATATAAATAATTATATGTAAAATATATATAATATTATAATGTGTGTATTTGTGTGTGTGTGTGTGTGTGTGTGTGTGTGTGTATATATATATATTATAATATATAAAATTACATTATAACATCTCAATGTTATATATTTGTCATAATTATATAACTGGTAGTTATGTATTTTCAAATATTATCAATATTTCTGTCGTAGAGTTATAATGGTAGATGTTATATAGTTTATAAACATTATTAATAATTATTATATATATTTTGTAATAACATTATTTCAATATATAATATAAAATTTAAAATGTTATATATCTTTAATAATAATATTATATATACAAATTGTATATATGATAAAAGATGTTAATCCAAATTGCAAAATGACGATCGAAGAGTTCCAACGGGCTTTTGGGATATCGAACGGTCTCAGAATTAGCTGTATATATTATATTATTAAAATTTGTTTATTGTAAGTTATGGCATTCTAGTTATTATTTATAATATATATTGTTTTAATTTTAAATATATTAGGTAAAAAAATTATTTTGTTTATATTTTTTATAATGTATGGGATGATATCATATAAATTTATACTAAAATATTGTATACATATGTGTTATTTATAAATATAAGATATATTGTAATATATATTAGTATATTATATAATCAACCACATGTATTGTTATATCAATATATAAAAATTCATCAATGGCCTCTTACATTAAAATTATAGATAAATCTACAAAATATTTACAGATTAACACTTTTAAGCTATTTCTCTTATCTAAATTATATCTAATGGACTATTATGGGTATATCTATCATTAGAATTAAAGTGACTTCTATTAGATGCCTTAAAAGTGTTAATTTGTCATAAAGTTCATAGCCTTTGGGTGAAAATGTAATAGTACATTCGAGTGGCGAATTAAACTATATAATATTACACATAAGTATATACTTTTAAGAATATTTAGTTTAAACATAAGTTGAAAAAAGTCAGTGTTATAATTTTCATTTTCAAAATGGTAATTAGCGTCTTGAAGTTCTTGAATAACATGTGATTTGACTAATCTTTAAAACCCAATATTGTTAAATACCAAACTCATTCTTATAAATGGTATAGATATTGATAATATGTTATAATTCACATTTCATGTTATTTTTTGTCTTAAAGTTTATTTCAATTAGTCATTTAAAGATATCCATACCATAATACTAAACCATCGTTTATTATAATATTATATTATATATAATATTTTACATCATTGATAAATATATTTAAAATATAACTTTAAAATATATAACTATTATAATAAATTATATTTTTAAGCTATTTATTAAAATTGATTATAATGATTTTAATAAAATTTGATATTCACATTATATAGGTATTATAAACATATTTATTACATGTTGTTATAATATGTAATTTGAAATATAATACATATTTGAAGTATATATTATTTTATTATAAAATGTGAATTTTTTAAAATAATATTTTCAATTTAATATATAATTTTATTAGTAATATATAGAAAATAACATTTTAATAACCTTTATATTATATATTTTATGATTTTAATATATTAAATTGTTTTATAAAGTAAAAACATTGTGATTTTAAATAATATCTTATATTTAGAGAGAGAGAGAAATTTCTATTCAAATTTAGTTATGTATAATTTTATATAAAACAACATATATAAAACACATTTATGTAATTGTTATTTATAATCATTCGTGGTTTCAACTTTTTTATAGGTTATATAAAAATAAATTTATATGTACGATATATAAATACAGAATCTTCATATTTATATAAGGTGTAATGTTATATGTATAAATATATATAGCCTTATTTACTATATCTGTAATTATAATGTTAAATATAATTTATTTAAAACTACAAAATATTATTATAACGATATATAGGCTAATAGCTCTCACTAGCCGAGGCCCGACTCGAAAGTGTGTGGTACTTTAATCTCAAGGGACATCATTACTACATATATACAAAATAAAATAAAATTAGTCTTTGGTTTACACTTGATTAGGCAGCAATCCAAACCATGACCACTCGATCCCTTTTAACAGTATAAATGTTAAAAATTGAGTTGGATAATATTGGATTATATAAAAATGGGTTTACATATTGTATCACATATAAATATTTTAAATTTGGATTATAAAATTTAAAATATATCTATTTAAATAACTTATATAAATATCTACCTGAATTCATATTATATACAAATTTATTCAACTAAATTATTATAATGATAACTATATAATTTATATTATATAGTAATTAAATATATAATATATAAATTATATAAGTGTAAGACGCAACCAAGCCATACTCAATGCCCCATGCAGATAGACCTTATACTTGGTTTGCTTGATGTACTACTGTGTGCTATACATATCATGGGCCGAGTTGTGTTAGACTATGATCTGAAAAATCATCCGATACAACTTTGTATCATCTGAGTCATATTGGTTTTGGTCTGAAAACAGGACGAATCACCAGTCACCACATGGATTTGGGATTGAAAGTCTGAAATGGGACTGAGCCAGACTAAGGTTTGGTGCAAGTCATTCCAATTTTATTCCCTATGTGAGTCGCAATCTGTAACCACTACTTGAATCCACGATTGACTATACCACACCTGTTAATGGCCATGGTCTTAGGCCCAACCCAAGAACCAGGCTCAAGCCTAGGCCCATCCGTAAATTGCTTGCAATCCCAAGTACGTAGGGACTAATATATTTATTAAAGAAAGTTTTTTTTTTTTTGAAAGATTAGAGAAAGGAAGCAGATAAAGAGGGTGTTGGCTTGCAAAAGGTGAAATGCGGGATTTAATGAAGGTGGATTTACAACAACAAAGTAACATTAGAAACTAAATTGGAGTGATTACATTGGCAATAAAGTAGTTGTTTTTCGAAATTGACTATTAATTGTATGCAACTTTTTTTGCATGCTTATTCTTCTATAAAAGACCAGTACAGTTCTCTTTTGAGCAGGAATGAATATAAACAAAACTTACTTCATCAACCCCTTTTAGAGGTGAGACGTCTTTGATCGATTGGCGTGACTCCATGCTTGCATTAGAGGTCTAGGGTGAGACTGAAGATTCTTAATTCAGGCTGTGGCATAGTCCTTGCTCAGGTTTATGCTGTCCTGCAACTTCAGTTTAGGTTTAACCATCCTCCTGGGAGGGGTGCATCGTCAACTACTTTGAACTTTGGCGTACAAATATAAGATCCTTTCTGGCCCAAGTTATCTAGGATCAATGATGCTCCCTAATGTTTATATTATGTGCTTGAGAGACGCTGAGTCGGTGGACCATTTGTTCTTGCATTGCCCTTTTGCCAAGAAGATTTGGGATAGGTTCCTTTCCACTCTCTCAATGTCATGTGGGTGATGCCGGGCTTGCTTCCCTCTCACTTAGCTTCATGGTAGAGACGGTAAGGTGATTTGGCATCTGGTGGGGATGGCGTCTTTGTGGGCTATATGGGGGAAGGGAAACATGCAATGCTTTGAAAATAAATTGGAGACGGTAGATAGGATCTACCACAAGGTGGTGCGTTTGGTGTTGAAATGTTCTTCTAGGTTTAAGGACTTAGACGTCTGTGTCATTTTAGCCTTCTTGGGGTTGTAGTTTTCTTTTTCTCTCCGTATTCCTTTTTTGCATTTTGCAGTCTTTTTAAGAAAATCATTTACCTTTGTTTTTTTTTAAAATAAAAAAAATAAAAAAAAATCTTGAAACCACAATAGCATGGCCCCATGACTGATGCAAGACAATTAACCACTTGCTCTAAAAGCTCGAATTGATAGAGCATGGCAAATTAATTCTCTTATCTCATAACCCAGGCCCCAAATCCATGGGTTGGGTCCTAGGCCGAACCCTCCTCGTGGGTCCTAAATCCATGGGTTCCGCCTCACATGAGCCACCTGCCTCACATGAGCCCCTTGTGTGATGCTTCCATGAGGGGATGACGCGTGTATATTCTACTTTGAGACATGGAGAGGATCTCTCTATACTTCGTCTCATGCACAAGAAAGACATCTCATAGGGGCAGCTATCCTTTTTCAGGGAGAGAGACAACTAATGGGGGCTGCTGCTTTTTTTCAACTTACGGTCATGTTATGGGCTAAGAATGCATACGTCCAACAATGGGTCTCACCATTGGCACATCCGTGATGGCGAAGATGGCCATGGATCGTGAATATTAACTAAATGATATGTATACAAAATCATAATTTCTATGTTAAAATTTGTAGGCTGCCAACAACAACAACAACAACAACATCAATATCATCTAAGCCTTATCCCAACTAGTTGTAAAATAAGACCAGTTTCCTTGGAGAAAATACGTGAGAACAAAGAAAGAAAGATGGAACTAGTGTTTCATTTCCACCAATTTTCCTGGAATTGTTACTTCCAGTGAAATTTATTTCCTATTTTTAAATTTGAATGAATCAAAACATGCCCTTAATAAAATTCTTGATTACCTGTAAAAAGTAATTCATTGCCTCACAACAAAAGAAGAAGAAAATTTTATCATAGCAAAGCTGCAAAGGACAAGAAGATGGTGAGATGCCATCCCACCTCGTCCACCCATAATCCAATGTAGTCAAAGACGACCAAGGCACATGCTTAAGTGTTTGGCCATGGTGCGCTTGCCTAGACGCTAGAACCCAGGGTAGGCATGTACCCTACGCATGCTCCTAGGTTTGCCCGGCGGCAGCATCACATGGGCCATTTGACTGTTAGGTATCCTTATAGGTGCCTCTTTTTTTGTGGGTTTGGCTTAAGATTTCTTTTCCCCAAGTTTCAACATCTGCTTTCATTTCTTCTTGCTTTCTTCTTCTAATAATGAACTTTTGATCAAAGGTTATTAGTTTAGTAGTTGACAAATTTTATGGATGGTTTGATTAATTATTATTGATTAATTGATTACTGATACTAGTTTGATAAATAGTTGGTTTAGTGTGTAAATTGATTTTGTTTAATTGTCTTAGGTTTTTTTACTTTTCATTTTCCTTTAAAATTTGAAGTGGTGATGATTTTGATTGATTAATAAATCAGCACATATTATAAATATGATATCTTAATATTTGTCATATAAGTTATGGAAAGATTTTTTATTTTTTTTTGAAAGGCAAATAATTTATGGAAAGATTAATATTTATATATTAAAAACATTGCACACGGAAACTCCAAGCCTGCACCTAGGCATTTCAGGCACTCCAGGGGCAGTTGCACCTAAGACTACCCTGAGTTCTACCCTGCCAGAACTTACAAATTAACCTGCCCCCCCACCACCACACACACACACACACACAAACGACAAGCCACTCTTCAGTGTTAGTGTTAGCGTTAGCGTACACTTGCGGAGAATTTGTAAAATTTTCCACTTTTTTTTTTTAAAAAAAAATATATATATTTCGGAAGCATATGTTCTGTATTTTCTCTAAACTATTATGGTGTTGACAGTTTGGCTCTGTGAGGAAAGTGTTATCATTCCCTGTTTGAGGGCCACATATGATGATAGACAATATGATTGTTTTACAGGTCAATAGCCTACGCCAGGAGCTGCAACTGCTGGCATCATCCAGAACGGTTACAGTCATTACTGCTAGTAGAACAGGTTGGGGATCTCGTTGCATGTACTTCTTTCTTCTTCTTCTTCTTCTTTTTTCGTGAAACAATGTTGTATTACCATCTTTGTTCAACTTGCAAATCTTTCACATGTCATCTTAGCAAGAAATTAGAAAAGAGACGTGTAGGGAAGCACGGAAGGTGAGCCCTCAAGATCTAACGGTCTACACGAATTTTGGAACCCTTACAAAGCAGAAGATTGACGCTCCAACGGCCCACCTATCTACTACTGGAGCAGATGGATCTATTCACACCTCTGATCCTACAGTATAAGTGGCCCCGGATCGCGATATATGGATTAGATCGTCCCAAGGACAAGCCAAAATGGACAGACTACTATGCACACTATATCTCTCTCTGTATACTCTTGGTATTTCGTATATGATGATTTTAACGAGAGAGAGTCTCATCCATTTTATAGGAAGGCATGAGAGTTTGGATGAGACCATATCATCCGATCTTATCCCTATCTCCTATCATAAATCAAATTCAAAGTTGAATTTGAAATATAACAGAAAAGGAAAAGGCCAGAAGAAGCATGGTACGTACCCACTAGTGATTGCTCACCAGTGGGCCCCACTGGTCTAGGTCCAACAAGACGTTCGTCACCATGATGTCTATAGATTGATTTCTTAGACCTTGTTTTGCATGATTTTTGGACTAGCCTAAAGATTTAGACTAATGCTTATCGTCCCTGCACGTCACACCTACAAACCTTGATCTTTAATTTCATTTTGATGAAGCTGATGGAAATGCATCTATCATGTGTTACCCATCATGTTTAGTACATTTTGGCAACTTCAATTTTGTGATAAATGCTGGCGGCTTCAAAACATTTTGTAATCAATATCCTTCTTGTTTACTAGGTGCTACAGGTTATGGTGTGCCCGTTGTTGTTGTTGGAGTTGTTGGGTATGGTTACATATGGTGGAAGGAGATCCTTATTTCTTCGTTTTATTTTGCAGAGATATGCCGTTCGTTAAATGTATGTGTCTATAATGGCATTTCAATTGCTTAAAATTGGCATAAATTACTAATTTCAGCTGTTATAGATTTCTAACTGGTCAACAGCTACTCAATTCCTGAATGGCATTATCATATCCCAAGGGTGCACTTGGAATCACCTCTAGGTCTTGAGGGGATCGAGTTATCTGCCTTTTCCAGATTCTGTTTAAATTCATATGTTTGGGCATCTCACCATTTTGATCAGGTCCAGAAAAGGCAAATCCTCCTTCCCCTTGAATCACACAAGCACGGGATTTGGAAACTGAAGCTACTTTGTTGGGTGCCCAAAATGACCATAAAGATCATGTAAACTTGCTTGTCAGACTTTACTACATATGCTTCAAAGAGTTACATGTCTTGCATACCTGGCTTAGTTTCTTGTGAAAGAGAGGTTATATTTCATTTAGAAGGAAGCATGTACTTTTGGATGCATGCATTCATTTTACAGATTATCATGCTCCAGCATGCTAGTTGAGTTGGTAAGCGCATGCCCTCTCTAGACGGAAGACCCTTGCTTGAGTCCTCTGGATGACAGTCTCTGTGGCTTGGCCCTGAAACCTAAAAAGGGTAAAAAAGAAAGATGTAAATTACTTCATTTATAACAACTTTTACAGCTGGCCTTGTTGACAATTCTTTGGGTGATTTGGTTTCTCATTTCTTTTTTTTGTTTTTTTGGTTATTTAGCGGACTGGGCTGTCTGATGAGTGTTTCTTGGGGCTGTTTCGTTTGGGTTTGTGTATATAGTTAGCATTCTTTTATTTCTTTTGCTTTTGTTTTCTTCTGTTTTTGTTTGGTTTTGTTTCTGTTTTATTTTCTCTGGCCTTTGGCCCTAACAAAGCTTCATCTATCCAAAAACAAAAAAAAGAAGAAAAAAGGCAAAAAAAAAAGGAAAAAAGAAAAAGAAAAAGAAAAAACAATTCAAGACTGGATTGAGTGGTATTTTTGCAGACCATAGCAAGATTCTGGTGTATCATGTGTTTTGTAATTGAATGTATGCATCTAACCACCTAGGAGTCTTTATGTTTTCATTCTTGTTGGCGAAGCAAGAGGGGAGACAAGAGAGAGTAAGCACGACTAGTAGTACGCACACCCTCCTAACCCCCGGCGGGGGACACAAAAACAGACATGGACACAGAGACACGCACACAGTGATGCCTCTGTAGCATGTGACAATACAACCTTGGCAAGATAGTGTACATGTGATGGTGTGTGCAGCATGGAAAGAAAATGTCCTGTAGATAACTATGATGATGGGACGACAACGACAACTGATACTTAAGAGGCCTCAGTTTCTATAACCGTTGTGACGCAATCCTTGCAAGTTTATGCAGTTAAGCCCTGGATCAATTAATGTTCAGAAGCTTGATATGTGATCATCTTGTACCATTCAAACTGAAAGGGAAATTTTATAGGATGGCTATAAGACCAGCCTTACTTTATGGGACAGAATATTGGGCAATTTAAGTAACAACATGTCCATAGGATGAGTGTAGCTGAAATGAGTATGTTGAGATGGATGAGTAGCAAGACAAGGATGGATCATCCTCAGCAAAAAAAACCAGGATGGATAGAATTAGCAATGAATGCATTTGAGGGAATTTAGGAGCAACACCAATAGGTAACAAGATGAGGGAAGTAGACTTGAATGGTTTGGTCATGTGCAATGGAGAGTTGGAGACCAAGAATCGTGCCACTTAGGAGTGAGTTGGTACAAATTGAAGGCTCTAAAAGGGCAAGGAGAAGGCCTAAAATGATGTGGGTGGAGATAGTAAGAAAAGACTTAAGGGCCTATGGTCTTACTGAAGTTATGGCGGGAAAGAATTCATGTAGCCGACCCTGATTAGTTGGGTAAGGCTCAGATGATGATGAAGAAGAAGCTTGATATCATAAATATAACTAATAATAATAATGAAGCCTCTTTAAACATAACCATACATGGTAATAATGAAGTATCCTGTGAATCAGCTAATGAAATGCAGTGAGTGATGTTTGCCAGCAAATTTCTCGGTTGGGTGATCCGTGAAACTCAGATATGGTCTGCATACCCATGGATGTGGCATGTGAATATCGTATGTTCTTTGCAAGCAAGTCGAATCAGACATGATATGATATGAAAATGTTTTACTATTTTGAAGTCTCTGGGTATCATGGATTGGGGTAACTAGGACAATGTGGATGAGATGAGAGGGCAGATGATGTGTCAAAGCATGGGTGCTGGTATATCAGTACTGTGATAGTGATATGACATTGAAGTCTTCACTGGGGCTGCAACTTGGGTTCAGGTTAACCCAAACCCGACCGACCCAACCCGAGTTTGGGTTAGGTTGGTCGGGTTGTCGATGTTCTCTCTTCATTTTACTCTCTCCCTCCACGTGCATCATACATACTTTACCCCCTAGTCCAATTAATGGTGCGTGCGCAATTATTAATTTCAACATGACTTGGCCATCATTAGATTGCTCTTATGGTGCTGGTGCCTAATTAGCCTTTTACAGGTATGATTGAGTGGATTTTCTAAGCATAACTACTTTTTTCTCGTGGATGTTTGGACTTTGTGATTGTTGAAGCTTAAAGGGGTGAGACAATACACAAACTAAATGAGACACCTGTATAAGAAATCTTCCCAGTCTGGTGGGATTTTTGGTTTGCAATTATAGCAATGAGATTAGATGTTGTGTTTGTTTTGATAGAAATTCATTCGCCTTGTTGTGCTCTCTCTCTCTCTCTCTCTCTCTCTCTCTCTCTCTCTCTCTCTCTCTCTCTCTCTCTCTCTCATACCGTTTCATTTGGTTGGCTAATGCTGCGACCATGGTTTGTCTGAACATTTTCCAGGGTTGGAAGCTTTCTGAGATGTTGTTTGCGACATGCAGGAGCTTATCTGATGCTCGTACAACCGTAGCTAAACAGCTCGAGCAAGTTCATTCATCTTTATCGGCAAGTATTTCATTTCATTCCTCATAGATTCACTCAGTTTTCTTTGTCAAGTAAGATAATGCTCATATTTGGAACCATTTGTCTTTCTTCTAGTTTCTAAATCTACAAACTAGTTTCCCAGTGTTATATATTTGCAAATGTTACTTTCACTGGGTTACATGATAGGCGGTTGCTCTTTAATGAATAAAATCCTAACAGAACAAAAATTTATTATCTGCTACTGTGTGGTGTAGGTGGGTGCATGGGTGAGGGTGTGTGGGTTTGTGCACATGCGTGCGTGCATGTGTGAAAAGTCAACTTTAACTTTCTATGTATTTAAGGCATGCACATGGGACTCTCTAACTGGTAGAATTGCATCATCTACGGCCAAGGGGTGTGCACTGTATCCTCTGTTTTTAGTTTGTACAAGTGGGGTCATGCTTTAGTAGGGGTGATAATGGGCCAGGCTGGAGTTGTACCTGGCCCATTCCTACTTCCTTATGCCTTGGCCCTAATTGAGCTAGAAAGTCCTCAGCCCAAGCTTGAGCCAGGCTGGGCTAGGGTCAGCCTTGTAAGGAAAAGAGTGACATGATCGAATGTTTGAAATAGCCAGAATTTTTAAGAAAGTTTTTGTAGTATCCCTTCCATATGCAATTCCTCCCATCGGTTCATCGTCTTCATTGTAGAAACAGGACCCCGGAACCAAAAGTGCTTTTATAGTACACATGTACATTGAATGGGACGGTGCCTTCTAATCGTTCATTCTTGTAACAATGACCCATTTGATGATTGGACCAGGCCAATGGGCTGGGTCATTCAGCATTTGCCCTAAGCGAGCCTGACCCATAGATTAGCCCTAGATTTCAAGCCCAGGCTTGGCCTTTGGGTCAAGTTTAAGGCCCAATCCCTGGGCTAGGCCCAGTTGTGAATGGCACCATGCTCCATTGGCTCTCATCTTTGCCGCTAAAAGGGCTGTTGTTCCAACTAAGAAGCTGCTCCAAAGAAGCACATGAAAGCCAGGCCATCTTAGACTCGGCTGGTAAAGAACTCCAAGCTGATGATGCTATCTGACAATTAATGAGCAAATGGGGATTGTTCTCCTCCTTTTACATGGAGCATCTACTGGGGAGAAACATACCTCTGCCCTGCAACTGATCAACTGTGAGTTTCTGTTTGATAGCCAGCCACATAAAGGCATCCACTCTTGGGTGGATGACATTTTCCATAGGGGCTTTCCAGAATTGACTTTGGGATCATTTGATGAGTGATGGAAGAAAGATTACACCGTTAATTTGCTAGAAAGATTATGCCGTTAATTTGCCAGAAAGATTGAGCTGTTAATTTGCCAGACAGGTCCCATTCCCAGGATCTGGAGTCTGCAGTTGATGGGGAGATGTTGACTTAATTTGCTGAGAAGCAATTGGAAGTCCTCCATCTCTTCATCCTTTAAATTTCTTCTGAAGGGAATATTCCAGGTCAGAAATATCCTCTGGTGGAGGATCATATAATTCCCGTAGCACATATGAGGAGGAGATATTGATTAATTGTCGAGGTACTTCTCAATGGAAGTGAATCATGGAACATCATCCCGTTAACAAATAAGGGAGCTCTTTTGCGCATCCCTCAAAATGATAGTCAACGAGCTTCTGGAGTACCTCCAACCTCCCCCCCCAGCTATGTCACTAAAAAAATAAAAAAAAACAAAAAAAAAACTCCTAATGTATCTGTGGAAATCACACGTGACGCGTCCCCTTTTAACCTCACTTGGAATTAGGGATGGAGTTGCCAGTTTGCTCAATTTCTTATTATCCACAATCATCTGGCAGAGATTGAAGTTTCTTGCACTTTCGGTTCTTATCCACATCCATATGCTAAATCAGAAGGCCTTTTTATTGACTTTGACATTTCTTTATAAATTTTGTAATACTACGCAAGACCGCATTAGATGCTCTTATTTGTTTTCTCATGATAATGATTCCCTTCCCTTTGTCTCCTTCAATGGAACGGGTGCATCTCACCTCATAAAACTAATCTTCTTTTTGCTGTTTGCACTTTGCAGGCTGCAAAGAAATATTTATCTTCAAGAATTGAGCATGTAGATAAGAACTTAGATGAGTGTAAAAAGCTTACAGATGATACCAGAGATGAGGTTGGATTGATTAGCTTTGTGATAAAATCAAGACTTGGTGGGGCTTTGAGTTATTTGCAGAAGCTCATGATGATAGAGCCTTTCTTTCATAGGTTGCTCTGCTACGAGAAGATCTGAGTGGGTTCAGTGTGGATGTCCAATCTGTTCATCATGTGGTCCAATCTCTGGTGACGTGCCTTCATTCTGCATCTTAGATACAAATGTAGAGGCTTTTCATCGAGTTATAGTACATAGGACTGTCTGAAAAATAAAATTAATAAAAAGAAACAAAGACTGATTTTAAGCTTTGTGCTGTCTCAGGAGACGAGAATTGGTCGAATAGAACGGAAACAGGTCAGATTTCGTTTAACTATATAACATAAAAGAGGAATTATGGGGCCATTAGACAGTGAATGTATGCGGGGCCTGTGGTTCAGTGAGCCAGTGAGCTAGACAGTTAACCTGATGGCCCCCAATGGATAGGGGACACCCCAAAAATTGCCTGGTCTAACAATCTGGATCTTTCAGTCCGGGAGATCTGTCTCCTGTCCGTGGTGGGTCCCATTAGATCAACACCCTGGACGCTAATTTGGGAGATTCTTGGGCATCTCACTTCCATTCGGATAATGCTTATTTGTTGTATTCCCTGGCCTTTCATAGTGATGGGATTGGTTTCTGAAAATCTTTTTTCAGGATGTTACAAATGAAGGACTTTATCGCCTTTGTGAGTTTGCTCAGAATTTTGATCAAGGCACAAATACAGAGAGCATTCAGGCAAACCAACTTTATCCTACACTAAGTTGTTTCATTCATATATCTAGCAACATGAGCTTGAAATGTAGCCTGCTTTGGCTTCAGCTTGTAATATTAAACTGAGTCATGATATGATGCTTGATTAAAACAAACAAAAAAAATATATATATATTTTGTTTGATAGTGACTACCTTCAATGACCTAAGCCATTGATTTAGTGGACCTCATCATGGGATGGAATATGCCTCGTATCTACCCTATCAGATGATCCTAGATATTCTATGAATATGGCTTACAATTTTTGGTCCATATTTGAAGGATATCATCCATTAGGATATATTTTTGGGTTCTCGGAAGGGCTCGCCATATGAATGATTTGGGTCACCAATAGGTGGGCCCCACATGATCAGCTTGTTGGGAAGAGAGAATGCTCGTCCGTGGATTGCTTTAAATGAGAACTCTCTGGACATGTCTACAATGAATGGTCATATTATAGGGAACTCTGTGTAACCACAATAGCTCTTCTAGTCAGGTTTTCTAATGCTTCTCTCAAATTTCTAGACATTGCCATCCAGTTCTTTCAGTCCAGCTCTTGAACTTCCACGAATCAGACCGACGTCCAAGGTACATCTCCAGTGTCTGATGCATCTCTACAATCTCTCTGTTTTGCAGTTACTCTCTGCTCTTAATGATCTTACTCATTTCTCTTTTATGCTGTAATAGACTGGGTCTTTACTGCCGACTGTGCCAGCATTGGAATCACCATCACCATCTGCTTCCAATCAAACAACAAAGGTTTGTAAAATCTTCGCCCCAAAGAAAGCTCAAACCATTTTCATTAGAGGAAATGCCAGTCCTTTCAATTTTTTTTTGGCATATAGATCGAGCAACCCTAATAGGGGGGGATTTGGGCAGCATTGGCTAACCCTAACAATCTATCCTAGCCATCTGATAATTTACCAATCAGTCTCGTATACACGTCACAGGGGTCCATTCGGATGCGTCGGAACCCCTTTCTCAATTCAAATGTCGGAAGGCATTAGGTGGGCTTGTGGAATCAGAAAGAATTTCGTTGGGTAGTGTGCATGAAGGAATGGTTCCCTCTCCAGCTGCCCATCTGGAAGACTTTGCAGCCAGACCGAAGACAGAGCTGCTTTAGTTTGGAAGAAGAGCAAAAGTGCTCCGCTTTATCTATAGAAGACCTACGGTTCGTCATACCAATTTTTAAAACTTCACTATCGGTACCTAAGAATGAACTATCTATAGAAGTGGGAACTAATAAAAGAATTGATGCCCTCACTGATCGATCTCTGAGAGTATGAAGAGAAGAAGCCAACAGTCACTGTGCAACAAGAAGTCTATTGTTTTGTTGTTTGGATGGATAGGATTGTTTGACAGAAATGCTTTTGGTCTGATTCGCACCAAAGGTAGGGCCCTGGTATGATCGATTTGAAGCTGACATGAGCCCCGCCTGTACCATATGCTAGTTCAAATGAAAAAGTGGGTACTTGGGCAAGCATTGTACAATTTCCCTATTTCTACTAACTTCTACTGAATGATCTGTTTCCCTTATGCAGTTTTTGCAACCTTTGCAAACAGCCACCTCAGCTTCAGGGCTTAAGGTGATAGCATGGTTTCCCTGCTCTCTCTTCCCCTTCTGGATAAATTCATGCATTTTCAGTTGGCCCATGGCTTAGTATTCAGTAACCTGGACCATTGGTCTGTTGTGTCCCACTGGATTGATCATGCCTCATACAGCTCCATGATATGACATTCTTAACCTTCAGATTTGGGTCCCACAGATCGAAGGTTAAGAAGAGAAATACCAGTTTCCACATTCAACTGAGAAAAGGTTCTAATATTCATCATTGAGAGATCTCCCAGTCTGTGAGATTTTTGGGAAATTCACCTGTGGTGGGATGCAACTAATGGTTCTCAATGAACCACGTGTCTGACTTGTTAGAACTGAAATCGCACTGGCATGTAATTCCTTTTCCTTTTTTTTTTTTTTTTTCTTTCTTTCTTTTTTAACTCATGTTGCCATTCCTGATGTGGGCCAATCTCTTTCAGGAGCTGCAAGGAATGTCAAACATGATCAACACACCTGATCCTGCAGCTTCAAATGGAAGCCATGTGGCAAAGGAGCCGTACAGCAGCGGGCCTTTGAGCTCCGAACGGTCTGGATGGAAGTTGCCTGGCCTGAATGCATCCTTACTAATGAGAACCCGCAGCTCTACAAATGGCTTCAGATAGAAATGTAAGTCACTAGTCCTGAGTTTGCGACCACCCATTGGACTCTCCTCTCTATAACAGTGCTCAGATATACGATGAGAGCGAGCACTGATTTTTTATTTTTTTGTAGATTCTGTAGTTTTAAATATGGATTGGGAAAAATAAGAAATGAAAGGAAATAAGAAAAGAAAAGAAAAGAAAATAGATGGGTTAAGTTCTCTGAGTTCTGTTTTGTTCACACAATCCAAATAGTCCATTAGTTGGGCATCCACCACCGTTGGATTTATAGATAACCAGTTCTGGTGGTTTTCAAACCATTGGCCGACCATGGTGGCTTCCACTTGATGAACCACTCCGGATTGTCTGAATTGTGGCTGCATGGGGCTGAATCCGGAAATATTTTGGAGCATCCATTGCATGTAAAATATCCTCATTGAACCGTTTTGGTGGGTTGCCTTATACAAATCATTGTAGAATAAGCTTACTGTGGTAGTGTGTGTGGGGTCCACAAGTCCTTTTTATGTCATCGACAGGTTGATCCAACCATCATGTAGGCCATTGGGTGATTGTCCATTGTTTTCTATGGTGTGGCCCACTGTTTCAAAAATATCTAGAGTTGTGATGAAGTTCTCGATAGGGCTGAAAGTCGGGTGGGTTGGTGCTCAACCCTAGCCCAATCCAAGTTTCCTATACATCAACCCTAACCTAACCCAACCCAAATCCAAACCCAGGTTAGGAATTCTCAACCCAAGCCCAACCCAAGCGGGCTCAGTCGTGTAGGTCAGGTCAGTCGGGTAGATATATGCTAATATTTTCGTTATTACATTACTCTATTATACTTTAATATACGTCTTATTTATTATACCTATGATTTTATTAATTATATATGTAGTTATTTATCATAAAGAACTTCATTTTTTCTAAACAAGCTAAATTACAGGACAACTACTCCTTTAAAAGTCATGTTGCGTAGCGCGCAATCTATTTGGCAGAGAAGTTCAGCGTATCTTGTTAGCTTGAGTCATCGGAAATGACTTGGACCAATAAGACCCGATGGCACCAGGATTTCATGTGCCTTCAACATAGAAGATCCACAATCAATTATAATTTATAAATAACTTATATATCGATCGGGTTCGGGCAACCCGAGACCTCAACCCGACCCCGACCCTGACCCAAGTTTTATCGGTTAGTGTTTGTATACCTCAAGCCGGAGACCAAACTCGATACATCCTGCCCAAGCCCAAGCCACTGTTGGGTCAGGTCGGGTTGAACCCACCCGACTTTCAGCCCTAGTTCTTGGTCCTTTGCAGTTTCCCCATTGTTTATGTAATCTCATGGTCAGTGAATGAAACCATCCCTAGGTAGGCAACCCTGTTGGTCAAGAATGGCTGTGATTTTGGAACTGTGGCCCATCCAAAGCTCAAAAGTCTTTCATGTCACCTTGTCAGAGGTATGATACAGTTTGAAATTCATGGCACCTTGTCATGGTGCAAATTCCTGGGAGACGCAAGTTGGCCTACCTATGATCAACAATGACCATGTGAGGCACAAGTGGGTCCACCCATATCAACAAATACCGTTGGACAAGATGGGTTTACCATATATTGAATGTGGTAAAATGAACACTGAAACTAACTAAAAATGGTTTGACCGTCCATTTTGCAGGCTGTTATTAGAATGGATTAAATCACCCAATCAGGGTGACATGGGGGATTTGTACAAAGCATGGTGGCCCATCATATCCAACGGTCCGCTGTGATCATATGTAGGCCCATTTTTGAACCAATATAAATTGGCACATTACCGTGGGCCCCACTTATGTATATATTATCTATCCATGCTGTCGATCTTTTTTTCGATATCATTTTAGAGCAATATCCCAAAAATGAAGCAGATCCAATTATCAGGTGGACCATACTATATGAAACAGTGGTACGTGTTTCCTCCCATCTTGTTCCCTATGCTGTGGCCCACCTGAGTGTTGAAATGGGCTGATTTTTCATGCCTTGTGCTAACATGAGCTTATGCATCTGATGGACATGTTGGATGTCCTGCATACGTAGGCCCCACATTTTTAACGTTGCACATCAACTTATCTACAACCTGTCAAAAGTGCAAATGTATAAGTGTGCAAACCCGGCTATACAACCAGACCCTTCCATGAGAAATGAGTTCGATGAGTCGGGTCCGGGTATAGGTGCTGAACTGACCCATTTAAACAAAGGGGCGACCCGATCTTAGTGGGTTGGCTATGGGGGCTAAAATTCTGACCCGATTATTCCACCTAGTTGTTAGCAGTAGCTCTTGATCAACAGAAAAGGTGGGCCCCACCATGACGGTCGATGATGAAATTAGGCGGACCCTCCTGATGAATGGACCACCCTGATATTGGCACGTGTGATCTTCCTGGTGGGACCCATCTTGCACTGTGCGGATGCAGCAAACACTTGAAATGTAGGCATGTTTGGGTGTGGCTGGTTGTAGCCTACAAGGCTACAACTACAGCCCGTTGTCGGTCTTTTCCATCACCGTGCCACGTGTAGGACATCTGAAACATGCAAAAGGTGGGCCCCGCTATGAAGATCGCTGATCTCAGAATCAACCCAATTCACTCATTAGGTGGTCCCGACCCGTCCATTGAAACAGATCCTGACCCGTCCAATGTTTTCTTCGGTGTGGCCTCTCCGATGAGTGGACCAGCCTGATTTTGACGCCGCCAATCTTTATGTGGGGCCCATCGTTTGAATGGCTCGATCAACTTAACTTAGCGTTTACGCAATAGATGCATCCTACCCCTTTTGATCCAAACTAAAATAAAGGAGGCCGGATCTACCACAAAGCTTAGAAGGTTAACATATAAAGGTGATGTGTGGGGCCCAACATGATGCGTGCATGACATCCAATCCGTTCATCATGTGTGAACCATCATGTTATTCATGGAGCCAAAAATTCAGACCTGTACAGGACTCGGGTGGACCACAGAAGAGGCAATATTTAGGATGGGGACGCCCACAATTAAAAACCTTTCAGACTGTGTGGGCCCCACTATATTTTTTATATGCCATCCTATCCATTCATAAGATGAGTCTTGCTAGGATGAATGAATACCGTAAAAATAAGACCATTCCAAAACTCATGTGGGCCACACCACACGATTTTACATGTTTTAGGCATGATTTTACATGGTGTGGCTCACGTGAGTTTTGGATCAGTCTGATTTTCAGGATCCAAGAAGAAGATGAAGTGCCTCACATGAACGACAGATGGGATTTCATATGCACGTCACAGTGGGCCCCACACATTGCATTGAACATTCTAAGCCTTGTAATGGATCCACCCCTCCGAAAAAAGAAGCAAAAACAGGAAGAAGAAATCAGATCCGTTGAAAGAAATTCATCATGGCCATCATCAGCAAACAAATAGAGAGATCTGATGTTTAGAGACAACAAGGTCGTGGCCCACTTCATGTTGGAATGAAACCCTCACCTATTTCCTCCTTTCCATCAAAACCCTTCCATGAGATAATACCCAATGCAAACACCACAAGCACAAGCCCAAGCCAACTCATCCTGACCATCCATCTCCCTCCATCATAAACCCCACCAACCTTCACTCCCTCACTTACCACCTTCTCTCCCTCCACATTCCCCATACATAGACAACAAGAACAACCATCATCATCATCATCATCACAAGATGAAGAAGAATAAGAACAGCTGGGCCCCACTTCACTCCCTTGAATCAAAACAGAAGTAGAAGCACTACAAATCTCCTCCTTTCCATGAAAACCCAACTCATCCCCACCGTCAGATTCGTTGAAGAGCCGTCTCCCCTTCAATCTACCGCTCTCGATCGCAGCCCGCCGGTCCCTCATGATCTCCTCAACTGCAAGATCGTTGGTCCTCACCTTCCATCCATTTGAAGGAGAATGGTTTTGTTGGAGGGATGAGATGAGCTTTCTTGGTGAAGTATCCATGAGTTGGATGATGTCGGTGGGCCCACCAGCTTTCAGCCCACATGCATGCCGGGGATGCAAACGGTGAGGATTGGATCTGTTGTAGGAAATCCAATCTCGTTGGAGGTGTTCGAATTGCCGTTGGAGTTTATCATCTTGGCCTGGGGATTTGATCATGGCCGTCTGGTTTGTATCTGTGTTTTGGATCGTTTGGATGGCGCTGGGATTCGTGTTTTGTGAGGAGGGAAGGATAGATTTGAATTTTGGGCGGTTTCTATGGTTGTTGGAGAATATAACGGAAAATCAAAACTACCCACGTTTTGAAATGAGCGGCTGTCGTACCTCGGTCACCTGAAGCCACGTGGGTAGAACTTTGATGAGATCCACCCCGTCCATCAGGTACGCTGAGTCATGTTCCCGCAGGAACCCAAAAATCATAACCGTATAGAACTCAGGTGGGCCACACCCTAGTAGAAAGTTTGGATGGAACTTCTACCATTAGTTTTATGTAGGGCCAGAGATAAAATAATTGGCTAAAAACCGCGGAATGTGAAAACGCTGGTGGGCCATACCAATTGAATTTAGAGGTTTTTAGGTACAATTTTATAATTTTATGAGTTAGCTCACATAAATGTTGAATACATCGAGATCATGGCTAAAAATGGGTGATGTATCTGATGGACGGATTAGATTTCATGAATGGTTGGCCTTTCCAGCGTTCATCATCCATGCGGGCCACATGCAGAGACGGTTCGATAGATCAGAGCTGTTCATTTACCTAGCTACATTGTATATGGTCCATGGTCCAATAATCATGCTGAGTAGATGATTCTGTCCATTGGTTTATGATTCAAATTCGACATGTTCACAATTCTCGTTCTCAACGGTCTAAGTTCTATTGCAACAATCAATGGCCGGATCATCTTTTTAGGGAAATTTAAGAGTCATGGCCACGAAGATCAATTAAATCTGGATTATATATATACCTCATGGGAACTTCCCATGAGGTCGAGCTGTGTGGGCCCCACCGTGATGTGTGTCGAACATCAACACCTTGCATTTGATGGGTCCCCTTTAAATTATGGGACATCCCAAAAATCAGCCGTATACGGAACT
Source organism: Magnolia sinica (assembly GCF_029962835.1). NCBI lineage: Eukaryota > Viridiplantae > Streptophyta > Magnoliopsida > Magnoliales > Magnoliaceae > Magnolia > Magnolia sinica. The sequence goes on along the minus strand of NC_080575.1, from coordinate 9,931,654 downwards.
CAGGTGGGCCATACCATCTAAAATCATGTGAAGACATGCCTAAAACATATAAAAGCACTTGGTGGGGCCCACCTGAAATTTGGATGCATCTGAAACTTGTTTTGACCCCTCATCCAAGTGGGACACATATAATGGATGGGCTGGATTTGTGAACCACATCTTGGTGGGCCCAAAAAATAATTATGAATGTTTTAATTGGAGGGTAACCCCTCTCAACTTTTGTATGTGGTGTGGCCCACACAAGTCATGGATTGACTTGATTTTTAAGCCCGAGGCCCACCATGGAATGGTGTATCTGACTGATGGGGTAGATGTTTGACACGCATCACGGTGGGCCACACAACTCAACCTCATGGGAAATTCCCATGAGGTAGACAGCTTAGAACCTTTTCCCACACACACACACACACACACACACACACACACACACACATATATATATATATAGAGAGTCATGCTCACCTACGCACCTGCACATGTGTCATGGGTGTCTAATTTGAATTGTCCATGTGGTGCGGAATCCCATAAAATCTCAAGGGACAAATTTTCACCATAATCTAAAATTCTGGTGGGCCATAGCAAAGAGAAATGCAAATCAAGAGAGGAAACCATTTTCATTCTTCATGGCCAACACAAGTTTTGGATCAAAGTAAGTATTGGGTCGAGAGTGTTTCATGAGGTGCTACTTCATGTGGACCGTATAGATTTTGGAGTCAAATCACGTGTGATAGGTTCTTAAAAAAGTTCGCATGAGTTCCGTGTGAACTAGTGTGCAGCTGAGCATTCGGATATATATATATATATATATATATATATATATAGAGAGAGAGAGAGAGAGAGAGAGAGAGAGAGAGAGAGAGGTGTTTACGTGCACACCTATGCACGTGCGCACCTTTACACACGTGTCATGGGCGTCTAATCCGAACAGTCCATGTGATGTAGCATCCCATGAAACCCCGAAGGACCAAATTTCACCATGATCTAAAACTCTAGTGGGCCATAGCAAAAAGAGATGCAAATCAAGGGAGGAAACTGTTTTCTTTTTCCATGGCCCACCAAAGTTTTGGGTCAAAGTAAAAGTTAGGCTCTAAGGGTTTCACAGGGTGTTGCATCATGTGAACCATTTAGATTTTACACCCACATCATGTATGATGAGTTCTAAAAAAGTTCGCACAAGTTCCATGCGTAACTGAGCATTTGGATATATATATATATATTTTGCGGTACTAATAATGCTTCTCACCTAATGGGGACAGTGTAGATTTTACCTATATAACATGGTGAACCCAATATTAGGTGCATGTTTTACTGCTATGTAAAACGGGGTTGTAGCAAAGACACTAAAAATATTGAGGGCTTAGTTGGGTATTTTAGCGATGAGTGCTTTCTGAACTGTAACTTTTTGATGGAAGAGCTTCTGGCAACAACAAAGTTGTTGGGAGAAACCTCACCTGATCCAGAAAAGGTAGGGGTAGCCCTAATAACGAGTTGTCTAAGTACTATACATGTTATCAAGAATACTGAAGAGTAATATAATTTGAAAATGTCTGGGGGGCAATGTCCAAATTATATAATAAGGTTTGGATCACTACTACCAATCATGGTGGATTGTAACATGGTTATCACCCTCCCATCCAATTTTTAGGCCAAGCCATCTCAGCCTAACGAAATGGTATGAGGTATAGAGGGGATCAGTCCTCCAGTAATAATATAACATGATTCCCTCTACCCAGAGGAGGGAGCCAAAAATACATCGACTGTTATTGTTAAGCTAGGTGTATCTTCTGAAAAAGTGGTCATGGAAAGACCCACCATTACTATGACCCAATACCTAAAGCCTTTGTATATCTTCGTCCATTTAAAGGGATGTCCAATTACCAGAGTCCTGGTCAATAATGGGGCAGCTATGAACATTCTTCCTACCAGAATGATGGTGAGAGTCGGGATAATCGATGCTAACTTAATTCCAACAAAGGTCACAATTATTTATTTTGTTGATGGAATAACAATAACACATGGCGTCATGCCTATCAAGTTGATGGTAGGAATCAAGAAAGTGTTGGCCGCTTTCTTCATGGTTGATACTTCATCCGATGCCTTGCTAGGGGAGGATTTGATACATTATTTCTCATGTATTCTGTCATCTCTATACCAATTCATGATTTTTTAGAATCAAATAAGGTTGAGTTGATGCTGGCCGACAACAGACTATTATTGGCTACATCTAATGCGGCCGAGGCATACTTTTATGGAGATAAAGTTGGGTTGGTACGTTTCACTAGAAGAAACAAATATGGGTGCCCAACTAGGATATCTATTGCAATTAATCTGGATAACATAGTTTAAGATATTACCGCTGTGATACACTTAGATGACGAACTACCTATAGTATCTTATTGAGTAATTCCGCGTTGCACTATAAAAGAATCTCATGACAAGTTCACAATTAGTCGATGGGAGGACAACCGAGTTCACTGTCAAAATAAAGAAGCTCAAGGAAAGTTTGAGTGAGCACTGCAGCAACTGCTTTGTCAACATGGCTGAAGTTATAGTACTGACCAATGAGGTGGCCAAGCATGGTATAAATCTAAAGGATATGAAGGAAGCTCCAGAAAAGCTAGATGATTCTCAAGCTCAAGTCCAAGATCCACTAATCAAAGTAAATTTAAGGACATAGCAAGACCCCAAACCAACTTACATTAATGGTTTGTTGGTACCTCAAGTCTAGTCCGACCCACTGATTTACTCAGAGAGTTTGCGAACTGTTTCGCCTGTTATTACCATGAAATGCCTGGTTTAGACCGAAACCTAGTCGAGCACATGTTACTTATAAAAGAAGGGTATCGATCGCACAAGCAGTTGCCTAGGTGGATAATAAATGAGGTTACTTAGAAAATAAAAGAGGAGATCAAATGACTATTGAAGGCAGGATTTAAGCCCATTAAATATGTTGAGTGGATCTCTAATATGGTGCCAGTCATAAAGAAAAATGGTAAGCTCCGAATTTGTATTGGTTTTAGAAATTTAAATTAAACTACCCTTAAAGATGAGTATCCAATATCAATGGCTAATCAGCTGATCAACCGAGAAGTTGGGCATAAGATGATTTCCTTTATGGACATCTATTAACGGTATAACTAAATTAGTATAATGCCTAAGAATGTGCCAAAAATGGCATTCAAATGCCCAGGGCCTTTAAGATTTTTTTTGCTGGGTGATTATATTGTTTGGGCTAAAAACTGTAAGGACTACTTAACAAATGGCCATGAATGTCATCTTCCATAATATGATTGGCTGTTTCATGGAAGTATGCATTGACGATATAATGGTCAAATCAGCTGATGTCATAGAGCATTTCACCCATTTGTGTAAATTATTTGAGAAAATGAGGCCCATATGCTAAAAATAAACCCTCTTAAGTGTGTTTATGGGGTATTGGTTGACAATTTCCTAGGGTTTTTTGTGCATTAACGATGAATCAAGGTAAATCAAAATAAGGCATGGGTGATTACAGATGCTTAGCCGTCGAGGAACAAGATCGAGTTGCAACGTTTTCTTGGTCAAGTTAATTTTATGTGCATATTTATTTTCAATTGTGCAGAAAAGACTAGCGTGTTTTCTCTGTTGGTAAAGTTGAAATAGAGAGATGAATTTAGATGGGAAGCTGAACATCAGTTGGCTTTTGACAAAATCAAGGAATACCTATGAAACCATTGTTGTTGATGTCACCAGTCAAAGGTCGACTGCTCAAGCTATATGTCATGGCTTTTGTAGAGTCGATTGGAGCCCTGCTGGCACAAGACGATGATAATTGAAAAGAGCATGTAGTCTACCACCTCAGTCAGACGCTGCTTGATATTGAAAATTTACAATAGAAAAGTTGTGCTTGTCATTGTACATTACGGCTACTAAATTAATACAGTATTTATTGGCCAAGTTAGTCAACATAATTGTAATAAATATTTTAGTGAAAATATATATTAAAGTGGTCGATTTTGAATAGTTGAATTGACAAACGTGTTTTAGGTTTGTTAGAATACAATATTAAATATGTGCCCCAAAGAACAGTAAAATGACAAGTAGTAGTAAATTTTTTGACTGATCATCCATCTGTCATAGAGAATCAACTTCCTCTAGAAGTGTTGGACTTATATCAGGTTCATCTGATGCCCTACGGTTTGAGAACCGACAAGTCACCAGGAGCAATGATTGTTTTAATATCTCCGGATGGAAAGAGGCAAGAATTTGTATTCCAATTGGAATTTGAATGTATTAATAACCAGGCTGAGTACGAAGCCTTGTGATCAGCTTGGAAATGCTAATGGAATTGGATGTAAGGAATATATTAGTAACTAACGATTCCTAGTTAGTGATAAATCACGTAGCAGGTTTATTTTAATGTACTAGTGTTGCACTACTACCATATTATGCTTTGGAAATCTAGTGGAAGGATAACTTCGATGGGGTCAAATTGAAATATGTGACTTGATAGTACAATGTTGATGCGAATGAAATATTACAACTAACAGCTAAACTTTAGATCACCCATGGGTCCAACAAGAGAATGACTTTGTGCATAAAAAAATCATTGCCATTAGTTTTTTAGAGGGAGCCAACCCTGTAAATCTTTCAGGCCGAGATAAGTGAAAATGATTGTAGAATCCCAATCACATGTCATCTTCAATATCGGCGGGTTAAAACTAGCAGGGATATCAAAAGAACAACTCATAATTATGTCATGGTCGACAACGAGCTATATAAAAAAGGTACAGATGACCAAGTACGAATGGAGCACGAGATAGTTGTCGTCCTTGGGCTGGCACCTCGGCCAAATGGACATGTTCTTTTGTGATATGTATGATATTCATGCAAAGTAAATAATAGCAAATCCAAATCAATAGAAATGTTGTGTGCTCCTGATTGTTAACGATAACATAAGTCTTACGCTAAATTTGTATGAAGTTGGAGTAAGCTTTGTTATTCCTGTTTGGAAGGACAAAGTAGTGCTTGGCATCCTGGACGAAGCTGGGACAAACTGGATTGCTGAAAGAGATAAGATGAGTGAAAGCGCAAATATCCATGACTGTTGGGCTCATGGGACCACATCTGAAATGGAGAGTATTAGTCAATCAACTCCAGAAAGCTGAAGCCACCGCAAGAAGGGAGGTGTTTGTTGTATATTCGTACAAAGAGAGACTGATGCATTCGTAGATGCCAACCTGTTCCCATGTACCATCATGTTGTTCAGATACAAGGTTGTACCATTCTGACCATCCTTTCATGTGTCTCGGCCAGGATCTTGAGGCTTTAAAAGTGTTCGCATGGTCCGGAAGATGATATGATTGAATAAGAAAATTTTCACCTAAGCAGACTAGGAAGAATTATTCCACCAATCGAAGTTGCTCGTAGATGATCTCAAGGTGGAAGGCTGGTCCGAGTGTAGCATATGCTTTATTTGTTTTGACAAGCATAGTGAAGATGGTCATTGATGACCTCGAGAGAAAGAGCATCTAGCTCTCTTATAAAGTCTTCCTGAAGAAAGGATGCAAGATCGGAAGAAGAAGAAGCAGCCATAGAAGCATTATAAGCAAGTTTGAGAAGAGAAAGTGTTGGGGTTGTTAGAGTCATTATAGCTGTCAAAAGTTCATTCAGTTAATAAGTCCTATTATTCAGGACATGTAGGTAGAGTCTGACCATTTCCTTAACCACTTACCACGTTATTAGGCCTAGTAAAATGTGGGTTGTTTGTTTCAAGTTTATCTCTTTGTAAGGCTTATATAAGCCAACAACTTGTTTTGAATATTAAAGATATTGCTTTGTGCTTAGAATTTATAACAAATTGGTATCAGAGACGCATCACGGGGCCTGATTGTGAGAGAAAAGAAACCGCGGTTTCTTAAGAAGAGAAAGAGTGAGAAGAGCGAGAATCAAAGTATGACAGCTGAAAATAATTTCGTTTAACCTGCAATTCCTAAGTTTGATAGTCATTACGATCATTGGTCCATGCTTATGGAAAATTTTCTTCGTTCAAAGGAGTATTGGCGTTTGGTGGAGACTGGAATCCCTGCTGCAGCAGAAGGAGTGGAGCTTACTGAAGCACAACAAAAATCAATTGCAGACCAAAAGCTGAAAGATTTGAAGGTCAAGAATTATCTGTTTCAAGCCATTAATCGAACCATTATGGAGACGATCCTCAACAGAGACACTGCCAAGCACATCTGGGACTCTATGAAACAGAAGTACCATGGTTCCACAAGAGTCAAAAGAGCACAACTCCAAGCTCTTCGAAAGGAGTTTGAGGTTCTACAGATGAAAGAGGGTGAGAATGTTGATGCGTATTTCGCTCGAACACTCATCATAGCAAACAAGATGAAGATTCATGGTGAAAACATGCAGCAAGTGGTGATCATTGAAAAAATCTTGAGATCAATGACCTCAAGGTTCGATATGTTGTATGTTCGGTTGAAGAGTCTAATAATTTAGACACCTTAACTATTGATGAGTTGCAGAGCAGCTGCCTGGTACATGAGCAGAGGATGAACGGGCATGGAGGAGATGAGCAGGCATTAAAAGTGACCTACTATGATAGAATTGGTGGACGAGGAGGCGGTCGAGCTCATGGAGTTTTTCAAGTAAGAGGAGTTTTTCGAGGAA